>NW_028227258.1:93427500-94747500 GCF_978045245.1 Mus caroli
AGGGCTGTGGGGTTAGGTCTTGAAGGTACATTTAAACTGGTCAAGAGCCAGAACAAGATTCTGAGCAAGATAGAGACCTGGCATGTTTTATACTTCAGGAAAACTGCTCAGGGGGCTAGGAGGATGTAGTGGTAGAGAGCTTGCCTAATTTGCACAAGGTCATGAGTTTAATCCACAGCTCTGGTGCCAGGGGGTGGGGAGGGGGAGGCCACTTGTATCTTCAAGCCAAGATGCTTCTAGGGTCATAAATAGGCTGAACATGGTGGCCTCCTCCAGGGTCATCAAGTGGCTATTTGAGGTGCAAAAGTTTCTACTTTCTGGATATGATATGATGAGAAACAGGCGAACACTGTCTTGGAGGGAAGCAGAACTCCAGGTGAGGAATTCCAAGCAGGTCCTGTCAAGAGGGCAGGGCCTGCTTCAGCCTCTTGTGGCTTGCCGGTTCTGTCTAGTGAAGAGGAAGTAGACTCGAGAGACCTCTGTTTTTGGAGTGAAATGATGAAGGGTAATGGTGTGGCTCGCTGTGATGGAGACCATAGGTGAAGAGCTAGTTGGTGGGGGAAACCGTGAGTTGGGACCTGGAGACATCCGTGATGATGTGCTGTTCACAGGGCGGTTCCCTTGTGGCTCTGAAGTGAAAAAGAGAGGTCTGAACTGCAGCTCTGAATCGAGATTTCAACATAGCCGATAACTGACGCTCTAAGGTTGCTGACTGGAAGCTGCTAGCTTTCACAGTGGGAGTTGGGTTGAAGACACTGCTGTTCCTAGCTCTCCCCTTCCCTGCAAAGACAAGTCTACGGATGTAGTGGGAATGGCTGCATTTCATCTTGTCATCTTAGTGTCTGGGATTGGCTGGTTAATAGCACCCATGCCGTCCTTACATGCTGGCACATGTACACACCTAACTGTCACCGCCTCACTTATCAGGTCCCCACAGACTGGGCCCACCCAGGCTGCTCAGAGTGGTTTGGCAGCTCAGTAGATCGGGGTGTGGCCAAGAGGATGTTTAGGTGCTGGCTCCACCTCTGTACTTCACAGCAAGGAAGGGAAGGTGTTTGATAGGAGAGAAAGAACAGAAAAGCAAGATGTCAAGGAATAAAGGGAAGAAAGCAAGCCATAAACATACTCGCTTAGTGTGTGTTGCTAACATTTCTCTTTGGAAGGCTCCTTTGTAAGAAGAGCAAACATGGGGTAAAAGTTTAAAATTGAACTTGTTTATTTTTGTATGTGTATGGTGTGCATGTGAGGTGGTGTGTGCACCTGGCTGGTCAGAACACAACCAGCTGGGCCTCACACATCACTGTGAGAATGAGTTCTCCTTCTCTACCACATGGCCCCTGTGAATCAAACCCAGGTCATGATGCTTGAAGACAACCATCACCTTTACCTGTTGAGCCATCTTGACAGCCCTGGGCATTAGTGCAGAAGGCTTTGAATCTTAGTACACATCAGAATCTCTCTGCTGGGCCATGAAAGCATGCCACTGCCCACCACCTCCCAGAGCTCCTGAATCACTAGGTCTGGGTACTACCCAAGAGTTTGTGCACATGTCTGGTTGGAGCAGCTGCTGCAAGTTTCAAGACTAAAATTTGAGAACTCTCTGCTTACAAAATGGATGGAGTTTGTTACCTGAGCAACCAATGGGAAGAATTTGGTATTACAGAAAGGGGAGGCACAGAGGCACAGAGGAAAGCAGCAGGAACACGGGAGGGTGGTGATACAATCCTCCAGTTTTGGTAAAGGTTTGAAATGGGGTCCGTTTGGGTAAAGGGATTCTTTATAGAGTCCTGCCTTCTGGGATGGCAAATGAGTGGGACAGATGTCACCCATGCCACAAATGAGACCAGAAACTTATGGGAATTTTCAGAACTCTTAGGGGACCGTTTGGATGGAGGTCGTTACAAGAATTTCAGCCAGTTAGGGGTGCATGCCTAGCATCAAGGAGAGGAAGCCAGGAGGATTATAAGTTTGTGGCCGCCGGGCGTGGTGGCGCACGCCTTTAATCTCAGCACTCGGGAGGCAGAGGCAGGCGGATTTCTGAGTTCGAGGCCAGCCTGGTCTACAAAGTGAGTTCCAGGACAGCCAAGGCTACACAGAGAAACCCTGCCTCGAAAAACCAAAAAAAAAAAAAAAAAAAAAAAAAAAAGTTTGTGGCCTACTGGGTTACATAGTGAGACTCTTTTCCAAAAACTTAAAAACAAAGGAGTTGCATTTTAAAATCCAAGGAGTAAGCCAGGTAGTGGTGGTGAAGGCCTTTAATCCCAGCACTCAGGAGGCAGAGGCAGGCAAATTTCTGTGAGTTCTAGGTCTACAGAGTGAGTTCCAGGACAGCCAGGGCCACACAGAGAAACTCTGTCTTAGGAAAAAAAAAAAAAAAAACAAAAAACCAAAAATCCACCAACAAACAATCAACCCCACCCCCAAAAGAATCCTAAAAACAAAACAAGGAATAATAAAGGCTCTAGAGAAGACAATGTTCACGGCAGTCTTCAGTGAGCAAGATGTGGTGTGGCCTAAGGGTTATACTCTAAGACAGAACTCTGCGTTTAAGGAGGGAAAGCTTTCACGGACTGTAACTAGGTGCGTGGAGAGCATGAGCCGCTGAGTCTAGGGTGACAAGCCTGCTAGTGTTTGCCGACTTCCCACAGGGATGCCTGGGGGACAAATGTGCTCTAGTGTACTGACACATTCCCCTTGGTTTCCAAAGGTTGCAGATAAAGGCAATTTCTAGGTGCATCACTGGGTCCCCCCCCCCCAAAAAAAACCCACTTGCCTTTTAAACATGATTTTCTGCATTTCCTTGTTTCATGACTGTGAATATAGATAGATGCTTGCAGGCCATGACACGTGTGTGGAGAGCAGAGAGCAACTTTCAGGAGTCCCTTCTCTCCTCCTACCATGAGGATCCCAAGGACGGGACTCAGCTCATCAGGAGTCCCTTCTCTCCTCCTACCATGAGGATCCCAAGGACGGGACTCAGCTCATCAGGAGTCCCTTCTCTCCTCCTACCATGAGGATCCCAAGGACGGGACTCAGCTCATCAGGAGTCCCTTCTCTCCTCCTACCATGAGGATCCCAAGGACGGGACTCAGCTCATCAGGAGTCCCTTCTCTCCTCCTACCATGAGGATCCCAAGGACGGGACTCAGCTCATCAGGAGTCCCTTCTCTCCTCCTACCATGAGGATCCCAAGGACGGGACTCAGCTCATCAGGAGTCCCTTCTCTCCTCCTACCATGAGGATTCCAAGGACGAGACTCAGCTCATCAGGAGTCCCTTCTCTCCTCCTACCATGAGGATTCCAAGGATGAGACTCAGCTCATCAGGAGTCCCTTCTCTCCTCCTACCATGTGCATCCCAAGGACGAGACTCAGCTCATCAGGAGTCCCTTCTCTCCTCCTACCATGTGCATCCCAAGGACGAGACTCAGTTCATCAGGCCTGGCAGCAAGGATCTGTTTGTTTGTTTGTTTGTTTTTTGATACAGGGTTTCTCTGTATAGCTGTGACTGTCCTGGAACTCACTCTGTAGACCAGGCTGGCCTCGAACTCAGAAATCCGCCTGCCTCTGCCTCCCGAGTGCTGGGATTAAAGGCATGAGCCACCACCGCCCGGCTAGCAAGGATCTTTACCTACCGAATTATCTTGTTGTGTTCCCCATTTAGGGCAAAGTCTTGTTGTTCGGGCCAGCCCCGAACTCCTTGGTTCAGTTCACCATCCTGGGCATCTCACTGTGAAGAGTGCTTGCCTCAAAGAATTAAGTCTATTACAAATGTCCCTCCTTTCTATACTGATGGCTTTCTCTGAAAAGAAAAAGTCTCTCTCTCTCTCTCTCTCTCTCTCTCTCTCTCTCTCTCTCTCTCTCTGTCTGGTGTGCATGCATGCTCTCTTTCCTTCCTTCCTCCCTTCCTTCCTCCCTTCCTTCCTTCCTCCCTTCCTCCCTTCCTTCCTTCCTTTCTTCCTCCCTTCCTTCCTTCCTTCCTCCCTTCCTTCCTTCCTTCCTTCCTTCCTTCCTTCCTTTCTTCCTCCCTTCCTTCCTTCCTCCCTTCCTTCCTTCCTCCCTTCCTCCCTTCCTTCCTTCCTCCCTTCCTTCCTTCCTTCCTTCCTCCCTTCCTCCCTTCCTTCCTCCCTTCCTTCCTCCCTTCCTCCCTCCCTTCCTTCCTCCCTTCCTCCCTCCCTTCCTTCCTCCCTCCCTTCCTCCCTTCCTTCCTTCCTCCCTTCCTTCCTTCCTTCCTTCCTTCCTTCCTTCCTTCCTTCCTTCCTTCCTCCCTCCCTCCCTCCCTCCCTCCCTCCCTCCCTCCTTCCTTCCTTCCTTCCTTCCTTCCTTCCTTCCTTCCTTCCTTATTTTTTTCTTCTTCTTAAGCCAGGGTCTGTCTCCATAGATCTGGCTATCCTGGAATTCACTTTGTTTGCCAAGCTGTCCTTGAACTCAGAGATCCACTTGCCTCTGCCTCCCAGGTGCTAGACTTAAAAGATGATGGCAATATACCCAGGTCTAGTCCTTACTTTTTAAATAAAAAAAAAATTAGAAGACATATTTTATTTTATATTTATTTTATTTTACATTTTAGTTTCAATTGCTTCACGAATCTATAGAACTTTTTCCTTGTAAAGGGAAAAAGATTATCATGACTCTGTATTAAAGATGAAAACAGAGGGCAGATGGCTCAGCAGGTAAGCACCGGCGTTGCCAAGCCTGATAACCTGAGGTTAATCCCCAAGTACCACATGGTGGGAGAAGAGAAGCCACTCAACACTAGTTGTCCTCTGGCCTCCACGTGTGTGCTATGGCCCGTGTTGCCCTTCCCCCACTAAATAGAAATTAAATTTAAAAAATGTAAAGATGAAACGGGAAATAAAGTTTAACTTTACTGTGCTGATAATGAACAGAGACCATAACCTTGCTAGTGTGTATTTGAGATTGGACCAAACTAACCTGTCTTGTAACACGTTTATTTTAACAAGCTTCCAGCACAAGCTTGCGCTGAATTCGGCTGTGTGGGCGGACAGACTTCGCTTGGCGTGATGTCTTTTCCAGTTGTTGCTGGGATAAAATATCTTAACATGAAGCAACTTAGGGGAGAAAGGGCTCATTTCATAGTTCAAGGGTGTTGAACATCGTGGTGGGAAGCGGAGGGCACCAGGATCTTAAGGAGGGATCTGATCACATTGCAACAAAGAATGAGGAACGCAGGCTCCGCTGTTCTGTCCTTTTCATCCAGTGCAGGGTGCAGCCCAGGGAATGCTGCCGCCCACACTTAGCGCTGCTCTTCCCACCTCAATTAACCTAATTAAGAAAATCCCTCCCAGGCATGCCCAAAGTCCAACCGAATCTAGACAGTCCCTCATTGAGACTCTTTTCCCAGGTGATTCTAGGTCCTGCCAAGTTGACAGCTGACATTTAGCCGTCACATGACGGCTTCCCTGCATGCCCACGGGTGGACCGACCCCATTGCTACGGTAGGGCAGACTGCTAGCAAACAGTAGGACACTGAGTAGCATTCAAAGTTATTCATGCTGTACAGGTAGGTCCAGCTTCAGTTAGCGTAGCCAAATTCAGCTCCACCAAAGCCAACCTTTAGTCCCAGGGCTTTCAAATCAAACTATTCAAAGTTGTCATGCAGTATCCACATCGGTTCTGTTCATTTGCCTCATTACCTCTGAGCTATACAATGTCTCATGTACACACACACACACACACACACACACACACACACACACACGTCTCATTGTTCCTGTTTCTTTTTGTACACATTAACAGTTGCGTAGGACAACCACTTCTTTCTTATTTGAAAGAACATACTATGGACCCTCTTTTTCTCTTTTTTATATCCTGGAAATCACTCTGTACCAGACAGAGGCTATATGGCTTGCAAGCCTAAATATTTACTCTATTACTTAAGAACGGTTTGCCAGTGGGCATGTAGCTCAGTGGGAGACTCATATACCACGTCTACTGTCAAAGGACAAATGTTGCCACGGTTAGTAAATGTGTGGATGTTCGAATACACTTAATTTACAAAAAATAATCGCAGCCTGTAGATTGCTAAATGTGCTCTGTTTTATTTCAATGGTTGATTCTCGCACAAGGAACCAATTGTCTAGAGGCTTTTTAATGTATTAATGTCGAGTAGACTTGGCTTCTCCCTATAATCTCTAATCTTATAATTTGTTATTATTTATTTAATGTGTGTGATTTATGTGCATATTGAAAATGCGAAGAGGGTTTCAGATTCTCATGAGCTACCTATTGTGTTCTGGGAACTGACTCTTGGTCCTCTGTAAGAGCAAATGGTGCTCTTTGCCTCTAAAGCCATCTCTCCAGTCTTTGCTTTTTTGTCTTATATTTATAAATATAGCCATGAAGTTAATGACTTTGTATTTTATTTATTTTTATCTGGAGGTCTGGTTGAAGGACCAACTCTAAGCATAATTCCTAAAGAGTTCAAATGATTTAGGAGGTACTAATGGCTGGACCTTCAGATAAGTTACAACTTAGAGGGATGACATAAAGCTAACCCTTGCTTACCTTATCATTACAGCTTGTACATGCTCAACTTAGAATGCTTAGAAACGATTAAATGTGCTGATAGATAATGTGAAAAGTTATAGTAACATTTGAGAAATTGAAAACTATTCTGGGACTTACGTTTCTAAAAACTTGTTGGAGGAGGCTTGTCAGGAGCACGTGCGGAGGTCAAAGTGCTACTTTTGGGAGTTGGTTCTCTCTTTGTACCGGGTGGATTCCAGGGATCAAACTCAGGGCATCAGGTTTAACAGCACCACACTGACCCACTAAAAAGTCATCTTGCTAACCCTGTTCTGGGATCTTCTAATCAGAGTTGGGAATATGTTCAGCAAGTTATCCCCCACACCTCCACGGCAAATACCTTGCTATTGGAAAATTATGTTGTTCCACAGAGTCTGTGATCACGTCCATTATCTGCACAGTTTAAATGGTAGAAAGCATCCCAGTTCATGATGTGCAGACTGTTGTACTGTTAGAAACATCATCAGACCATCGCCAACAGTTTTGCCTTTAAGTTGGTATTGGTTTTGCTCCATCTCTAGCTGGGTTGAACAGATTAGTTCATGAGAATTCTGAGGCTGAGAGTGACTGTGAGGCTGCAGGGAGTAGGGAATCAAAGCTGCAGCCGAGCACTTGTGCCGTTCACGAGAGTGTCAAAGCTCTGACAGATACACAAATTTACTGAAAAGGAGAGTTATGTTGATAAACATACGCACATGGCCAAGGCCACCTTTTGTTTTTGTTTTTGTTACTGTTAAGCATTATGGCTGATTGGAAAGCCTAGCGTCTCTATCACACTGGAGTCATTAGAGAAGGGGCTGCACTTGTTTTAGTGAACACTGCTTGCTCATGTGAGTCAGGACGTTAGGAGCTGACTCAAGAAATGCTGAACTGCTTCATATGGAAAAGCGAATAGGCTGTGCTTTACGAGAGAGAGAGAGAGAGAGAGAGAGAGAGAGAGAGAGAGAGAGAGAGAGAGAGATGGGAAGGGGAGGGGGCGGGGAGGAAGAAAGAATGGCAGTGTGGTGATGAAGGCATCACAAGATGGGACCCATCCCTGCCAACATTGTCTGGCTGTAACAAATATCTTTTTGTTTAAGGGTAATAGGCCTCCAATTGTTCACTGGCAGGTGGCTGAGACCGTGACGTGTTTTCAACACAGTAACTGATAATTTGAACAAGAGCATAACAATTATATAGCACATTGATTTTGTTCTTCAACTGGCCTTTAAAACCTGCATAGTAAAAGAGGGAGGAGGAGGGCTGCAGAATACTAAGGATATCTGAAAAAGACAGAAGGAGTAATATTTATTTTAGGTTTCTCTAAAATTACATACTCTGTGTGTGTGTGGGGGGGGTAGGTATATAGTTTAAATTACTTTATGCCGTGAGCCACAGACTATCTAACAAAAACCCAAGTACCAGGCCCAAAGAACCTCCTCTTGAGCTGTTCGTCAAGGGAGTTCATGAGACCCACAAAACAATACAAGGCCACACGGCTGCCCTTGGAGGCCTCTCAGAATTTGAAGGTAAGGTTCTATTTGGTGAACACACTACACACTTAGGACACAGGACTTGGAGAAAGAGCTGGTATTGACCTGGAAACTTCCTTCCTGAGGAATGGCTCTTATGGTATCAGAAGATGTTATGCAAGCTACCGAGGGAGAGTGGCAATTGGTGGTCCCACCTACCTGTAAAGCCTATGGACCACAAGAATGACTGAACTGGCAAGACATTCACAAGGGCACAACAGTGGCACCTTTATCTTGGGCGCAACCAGCAGTTATCTAATTAGCCCTATGGCCCATTTGACAGGAAAGCAATGCATGCCTAGTACTGGAAACTTAGCCAAGCTGTGACTGGAGAGAGGTCATAGACCCCAGAGGAGAATCTCCTTCCATTTTCCTAAACAAATATAATTTCTAACTGTTCTCTAAATATCTAGCCTCATCCCCGCGTATAAATGTAGCTCTTGTTGTCGTCGTCGCTTATCAAAGAATCTTCTTTGTGCAAAAGATGGAGACCATTACAGCCATCTGCAACTGACCCAAATGCAGGGACTAAGTAACTGTGGGACCCCCTCCCAAATGATACATTTGCAGTATGTGTCAGTTACTAAAGCTCAGGGAAAATTGTTGAAGACAGGGCACAAAGATTGTAAGAGCCAGAGGTCCAGGAACTCTGCTGTGATATTGTGTCCCTTAGACACAACAAAGCCAGTGCCCTGTGTTTCTTAACTGTGAGTCCCGTCCTTCTGTGTTGCTGTGGACGCTGAGAGGAGTGAAGTCAGAGGGCTTGCAGCTCCTCAGCGCTGTGGAAGCGCAGTGAGTGTTCTCTTTACCCAGCTGATGCTTAAGACAGAACTTTAGGGAATACTCCATAGCTATTTGGAGACTCTGGAATTCTTCCCAGGTAGTATATCCCTGGGAGCCTCACACCCACACATTGTACAGCTTGGTGGCTGCACAGTCCTGTCAGCTCATAGTGTACACTCACCTCAGCACTCAGGAGTGCACCAGCTCAGTATGCCTTTGCTGGGGCTTGTTTGGCCTGCGAGTTGGCACAATTGGATAGGACCTTCGGCAATTCCACATTAGCATCCACCAGTGCAGTGACTTTGTTTCTCTTGGATTAACCAAGGATTTGATTAATCTGCAAGCATTAACAAAGGAAGAACTGCACAGTCTCGGGTCAAGTGTTTCCTAAGTTGGAGGTGAAGGGCAGATACTTGGGAAACAGGGCTAAAATCAGTGCCCTCAAGCCCTTCCCAGAGTTGAGTGCCTGTGTTCTACTGGTGAACAGTGATCTGCCTCACAATTCACTTGAGGTCAGAAATCTCTCTTGAGGCTGTAGCTAACATTACTTTAAACAATGTATCCTGGGAAGGAAGAGCTTGCTAAGACTTGTAGCCAATTCCTTAGCAGCTGGCAACAAAGTTACCATTGTATGACCTTCATGGCTCACCCCGAAACAGCAAAACCAGCAAAAGAAACATTTTCCCTGGGCCTGAAATGTTAGAGAAATTTGTCACAGAGATATAATAACAATTTTGTTTAACAATGGCTGATTATTTATTTATTTACTTATTTAGGGTCAAGGTCTCAATATGTAATTCAGGCCACTTGCCTCAGTTTCCCACGTGCTGACATTACTGGCACATACTATTAAACATGGCTTTCTCCATGATTCTGAAGAAAAGCATTACTGATGAAGAACATGCTTTTTATGTACATTTGGAGATAACGTCCCAACCTCGTGGCCCAGGCTGCCCTCAAACTCATGGTATAGTCTGTGCTGGCCTCTAAATCGCAGGGGTCCTCCTGCTTTAAGACTAGAGGTTTGACCACATTTGACATGGAATACATTCTTTTGTTGGTAGTGTGTGAGTGTGTGTGTGTGTGTGTGTGTGTGTGTGTTTCTAGATAGGGTTTCTCTGTGTGGCCTTGACTGTCCTAGAACTAGCTCTGTAGACTAGGCTGTCTACTAACTCCTGAGAACCAACTGCTTCTGCCTCCCAGAAGCTGAGATTAAGAATGTATGCCATTACTGTCTGGCATGAAACCCATTTGCTGGGTTACAGTTCGTGCTAATTCTCACAGAGTTAAGGGCTGTCTCAAGTTAGGTGGGGTTGGTATGCTGATGATGACTACAGCTGAAATCACTTGAGGAACTCTGACGTTAGCCAGGACCAGCGGGCCTGTATTTTCCTGTCTGCAGCAAACAGATTCTTGTGGGAAGGCTCTCCTTCAGATAAGAAAACCAGAAAGTATCCTTGCTGGCCAGAGACTTAGATGGGGCTACAGTGACTATTTCCTATCAAGTTCCTTGAAGTAATCCTTAGCTTCTACTAGCTTCTGTCTGTCCCCATCTTTTTAGTATCTTTTAGTAACAGCTCTAGAACTTGCCTTCTAATACAAACATATGTTCGCTCTGTCATTCCTCGAGAATTTATTCTTATCTAAGACAGTATACAAGCTTCTACTGTTTTTATTTTTATTTTTTATGTGTACTAGTGATTGTCAGTGTAAGTATATGCCATCTGTGTGTGAGTGTCTGCAGAGCCAGTCAAGAGTGAGCTTAGATCCCCTGGAGAGGGAGTTACAGGCAGTTGTGAGGGGTCCACAGTTATGCTGGGAACTGAATTTGAGAATAATAAGTGCTCTTAACTGCTGTTACCTCTGGTCAGTTAAAAACAAATAAAACCCCGTTTATCTGTTTATTTAATGTGTGGTTTGTAACGTGCATGAATGTGTACATCACATCTTTGCTTAGTGATCTGGGAGGCTAGAAGAGAGCATCAGATTCCCGTGCAACAGTTGTGAGCTGCTGTGTGGGTCTTCTGGAAGAACAGCCAGTGCTGACTTTCTGTTTCAAAGCTCAAGACAGAAAGTTTTCAAGCAAGGAGTCTGAGGAGCGCCAAGAAGATGTCAATGAGCGCACAGCGGTTTGGCTTTTCCATGGTGGGAACTGAACATGCCAGGCGAGCACTGGACCCCAGCTCAGAAGTCACATTTCTGTTCATCATCTTTCCGATATTATACCTGTAACAAAAACCACATATTTCCCATCCTTTATCCCGTTTCTCAATCCTCTATCACAAAGGGAGTATTGGGAGTGTGTATATCATAATGGAAGACACCCAAAGCAGCTGAACTTTTTTTTTTTTTTTTTTTTTTTTTTTTTTGCAGCCCAAAGTTTTCGAAGGCTGAAGCACCAACACATGGGGTTTTTAGGTTTACGACTTTTAAGCTTTGGTGCCTGTATTTGAATTGTAATTTCTAGTCTCTCTTTTCCAGGCCAACACTATCATCTATAGAGCGCATGAATCGCAGTTCATAAATCCCGAGTAACGCTGCAGTTCAGCGTGGAGCGGCCTTAGTGCTAAGGCTCCTCTTCTCTGCTTCTTCCCCATGTTTGGTTACAGAACTCTCTGGCAGGGTCGGGGACTCTGTGGACCTGTAAACCACACTCCTTGAAGGCACAGTCGTAGCCTTTTTCCTTCCTCTACGCCCCCTCTTTCCATTTTGTCTCCGAGATCAAGTCTTGCTGTGAGTCTTAGGCTGACTTGGAATCTGCTATGTAGCTCACACTGGCCGGGAGCGGAGAGCGGTCTGAGCTCTGGAATGGAGTTTCTCCGAGAAAGTGAAAAACCACTACTGTGTTTTCTGACCCAGCGTGTTAGAGAGGACACAGATGAAGGACCGGAGCCTCACGGGGGCGGGCGGGCGAGCGCGCCGAGCCCTCCGGCCCGTGACTGAACAAGGAACCTGTGAGGTAACAATGGAAGAAGCCTGCGCGCCGCCAGCTCCAGAACCAGCCCGTGCGGGCGTGGTCCTAAGTAATAAGCAGTCCCCCCCGCCAGCCGCCTCCAGAAGCCGCCGGGTCACCGGCGCATCCCCGCCCTCGCGAGGTCCTGGCGCCAGCTCTTCCTTCCCAAGGCGCGACCCCTGCCGCCCGTGCGCTTTCCGCGCCGCGCGCCTAGTGCGCAGGCGCCTGGCCCGCGGCCGTTGGCGTTCAAAGGCCGCCCGCGCCCTCTCATTGGCGGAGGCGGCGCGGTTGAAAGTCTCTGCGGCGCCGCGGGCCCCGCCCCCGCCGGGCACCTGAAGACTCGGGCGAGCGCCTCGCAGTGTCCGCACCAGGCTGCCCGGGAGCCCTCGCCGTGCGCGCTGCCGCTCGCCTCGCCCGCCTCGCCCGCCTCGCCCGCCTCGCCCGCCTCGCCCGCCTCGCCCGCCTCGCCCGCCTCGCCCGCCTCGCGGTGAGTACACGGCTCCGCCGGGGAGGCGGCTCGCTGCCTCTCGTTTCTCGAGCGCCCGCGGCCCGGGTGCGTTCGCCGCCGACTTGAGGATGGGGAGGCGGGCTGGGCTCCGGAGGGCGTGCGCTCGCCTAACCTCGCTTCGCGCGCTCGCGGGTGGAGCAGCGGCGCTCCGAGCTGCCGGCGGGATTGAGGTCGTAAGGGCCGGTAGGTGAGCCTAGCGGACCCCGCAGCACCGCGCGGGGCGGGTGAGCCCTGGGCATCCTGGAGGAGAAGAGGGTATGACTGCCATCTTTGAGCCACTTCTTTGTTTGGAGTTCACATAGGACTTATGCCCATTGTACAGATGTGAACCTTCATAGGTAAAACTGAGTCCTGCAGCGTTTCGGAGACCACCCAATGTGGTGATGGAAATAATTTAACGTAGTTTCGAGCTGGGGATATCTATGCGCGAGGATATTTCTAGTCTTGCTGAGTTTAAATAAAACGTTGAAGCGGGGCATGAACGTGCACGCCTGTAATCCCAGTATGGGGGCAGACAGAGGCAGCAAGCTCTCCTGTGAGTTCCAGGTCGTCAGTGAGGACTACAAAATTAGTCTCAAAAAACCCACCAAACCAAACTATGAGTGTTTAGTTCCCATCATTGGTTAATCTTGTCCAGAGTCAGAGATTCGTTATGTTGTAAAAAGTTCTTTGTGTGGAAATGGTTGGGACTTTCAAGATGAAATATTTACTGCAGGCAAAATCTGAAACATTAAATTGTTTTACTTTTAGAATAACAAAGGATCCTGGAAAAGTTGGAGAAGATAAAGTACATCCAGTATCCAGATTAGGAGATTGACAGACCAGGTAAGCTCTGGGAAGTTAACTGTATACGAAGAAACATCAGTACATTATAGTGTGTGATGACTGGGCTATGATGTAAGATTGAAAAATCTCTTGAAAAAAAGCTGTATATTGGAAGTGTATAAAATTTTAACCATCTTATGGAGGAAGCATAAAGTGAGAGATGACCTAATCTAAAAGGTATTCAGCCCCCCCCCCCCCACATGGTTTCTCTGTGTAGCCATGGCTGTCCTGGATAATTGCTCTGTTGACCAGGATGGTCTCTAACTCAGAGAGTCCCCTGCCTCCCAAGTGCTGGAGCCAAAGCCATCACTGCCTGGCTAAACGATTTTCACTTTTATCTAACAGACATTTTATAAGGATGTGTGGACATCTGAAGGCATGCACATAAAATGGTATTGCCTTACACGTTTGCACACTGCATTTATTATTCAAGCTACCTTTATTCCTTTTTGCTCAGTATTACACATTGATCTACATTTCTAGTGAGCCAAGAGCCTGTATTTTAGCCTGGTAAAAAGTAAAATTTTGACTTTGGGTAATATATATACTGCAAATTGCAAATATGTTGCTGAATGTTTTCCATCAAATATATTTTCACTTTGAAAAACTATTTTTTGAATACTGTGTTTTATGTATATTGGTAGTCACACTGTTTTCACACTAATGTCTTCACATGTACACTAAGAGAGGGCAACAGATTCCATTTCAGGTGGTTGTGAGCCACTGTGTGGCTGCTGGGAATTGAACTCAGGACCTTTGAAAGAGCAGCTAATGCCCGTAACTGCTGAGCCATCTCTCCAGCCCTAAGAAATAGTATTAAAAAATCAGTTAAAGCTATAATTTCTCATGTCAATTCCTGGTTAAGTTACATTAATAGCTTTTTTCATAGCTTTGTGGAATAGGTTTATATTAGAATGAAACAGAACAAATCAGTAAAGACTTAAAGTTAGATATTGCTATAGTATTTTTTAAAAGTATAATTATATCTAGTACAGTCAGGACTATACGGAGAAACCCTGTCTAGAAAAGGAAAAAATTATAATTTTATATTTATACATGAAGGTATTTTAAATTCTTTTAGACTGAAAATTAACATACAATATATAAAATATGTCTCAAAAAAAAAAAAAAAAAAAAAGGAAAAAAGCCGGGCGTGGTGGCGCATGCCTTTAATCCCAGCACTCGGGAGGCAGAGGCAGGTGGATTTCTGAGTTCAAGGCCAGCCTGGTCTACGAAGTGAGTGCCAGGACAGCCAGGGCTACACAGAGAAACCCTGTCTCGAAAAAAACCAAAAAAAAAAAATAAATAAAATATGTCTCAACACAAGATTTTGTATATGTCTATAGTGACTGAGAAAAGTTTAAAGTTTTGTCTTATGGTAGTATATAAATGGCATAATCATAGCAATTCTCTCCTCTCCCCCCCCCACCCCCCCACGCCTGTAATTTCACACATTAGAGTTTTTATCAATTAGGGCCACAAGGCTGTGCAGCCCAGAAGTGGGTGTAGCACCGCTTGAGTTTTTCCAGGCTTCTGTAGCAAGTCATGGAGCTGTGTGGTTTGGGAAACATAATTTCCTTGGAGATTGTAAAATATATAAAAATATATAATTCGACCCTGTGTGATGGATGGCATATGGCTTACAGTCTCAGCTTTCAGAGGTGGAAGAATTCAAAGTCACCTTTCCTATGTGTACAGTTTGAGGGCAGCCTAGAACACATGAGACCCAGTTCAATAAATGAAACAAAAGTAAAAACTAATGAGTATTTTATGACATTCATGCTCAAAGATGAAGATCAGTTAACTGTTGTGAATTAAAATCTAGAAGCACAGGATTTTATATCTGGGATCCTTGTAGATGTAAAAAGTCAGTCAGTTTTGCAAAAGGATGAGAAACTTAGGTGTGTTTATATTTAAACACAAGAACTTCGTGAAATAATTTACAAATAGATAATTGAGCCTTGCGATAAAATACCGTGACCCAGTATTAACCTGTTTTTTTTTTTTTTTGATAACTTAAATTGAAGTGGGTTATTTTGCTTAATTATCAGTTTTTACTTCAGATTTTAGTACTCATTGGAGGAAAATACATTTCACATGGCTTATTTTTGTTACTTTTTAAAAGCATAACTAATACAAATTGATTAAAATGTATAATCTGACAGGAAAGAAAATAGTTAAAAGATTTCATAGTTCTTCTCGTGTTTTATATACATGTACCATTGAAACCCTTTTAATAATGTAGACAGTCAGTGCCATTACATACATTCATTCGCCTTGGTAATCTTCAGTACAACTCATTTGCAAGATTTTTTTCATCTTGCCATATTCTAGCTCTGCACTCCTTAAACGGTGGCTGCCCTCTCCTCTCCTTCGCACCCTTCACAATCCCACTTTCTGTTTCTAGTTTGATCCTTGCATTGTTTTTCAGAATCTAATGTGGTCACACTTTTCACCCTCCATTGCCCTCACTGAGTGAACTATTTCAGATTTCCTGTTACTCAGTTAACAAGGTTCATGCAGTTGTATTGGAGAGAGAGCCTAGAACCTTACTCTATCACTGACGTACAAGCCCAGCCTAGTCATGATGGGCATTCTTTTAATGTACTCTCTTCATTTTTGCTAATATAGCTAATTTGCTAATTATATTCTATAAAGTATCTGTTTTGGGAAATTAGTCTATTTTTAGTTTGTATTATCTCTGCAAGGCTTTGGGATCCTACTATATACTGTCTTGAAATTTGCATACTTATATTTGTACTCTGGGACTGATGAACAAGAATTGGTTTCATGACCACTTGAAAGGATTCATCATAGACTCTTGCCCCAACCCTCCCCAGCCCCCTGTCCAAGATAGTACATTTTTAACTTGTAAAATGTTCCAGTTTGCTTTATTTTCCTGGATCATTCTTAGTAATTTGAATTGAATTTTTCAATACTTTGAATACTTCATTTGTTTTAAGCCATCAGATATATTGGTGTGGAGCTATGCAAGATACTGTGTTCATGTTGGGCCTTTTCTCTCATTTTGTTGCTTTTCTTTTTTTCTTTTTTCTTTTTTTTTGGTTTTTCGAGACAGGGTTTCTCTGTATAACCCTGGCTGTCCTGGAACTCACTCTGTAGATCAGGCTGGCCTCGAACTCAGAAATCTGCCTGCCTCTGCCTCCCGAGTGCTGGGATTAAAGGCTATGGATTAAAGGCGTGTGCCACCACGCCCGGCTTGTTGCTTTTCTTATGTATTTTTTTATTTTTTCCTCTTGTCAGTGCATGCGTGTACCTCTTTCGATGACCCCAGCTCAGGAGTGTGGGGCTTTGTCTGGTGTCTGAGGTTCTCAGACTCTTCATGCTTGCTGGGAAGCTGCCGCTGCTATGGTTGTTTTTGTTGTTGTATGTGAATAAGTCACACAGGTACAGAGTTCTGGGGTAAAACCTTTTTCCTTCTAGAACTTAGGGACATTTTGTATATTGTTTTCTTGCAGCATTTCTTTTGGCTACGTATGTTTTCTGACTGTCTGCTTTTACATAACAAACATTTGAAAGCTTGGCTAATTATATTCAAAGAAGAAAGACTTTTTACTAGTATGTCTGGCATCTTAAGTGCTGTTTTTAAAAAGCCATTTAGCCCACACTTTTTCCATAGCATCTGGTTGCTAGGTGTGGTGGTTTGGGTGAAAATGTCCCTCCTTGGGTTCCGCAGGCATTTGAGATGAACACGTGGTCCCCAGGTGGTAGCACTGTTGGAGAGATTGTGCAGCCTGTGGGAGGACATGTCTGCTTTGAGAGTTGAAAGTCTTATCTCACTTTTAGTTCTCTCTGGTTCATGCCTGCCTTTAAAGAGTCTCATAGCTTCCTGCTCTGGCTGCTATGCTGTCCTCATTATGAACTCTAACCCTCTGGAACTGTAAGCCAAAATAAACTCTTCTATGAATTGCCTTGGTCATGGTATTTTATCACACAACAGAAAAGTAACAGATATGCATATAGCTCCTTAAGAATTATACATAGAGCTCAAAGTATTGCTTTCTGACTTATACAAAATTACAAAGTTTTCTGGGGTTGTTGGTAAACAGTTCATCTCTAGATAAAAGAAGTTGCAAATAAATTATATTAAAGAACAGCATGTATAACTGTGGTTGTCTTTTTTTTTTTTTTTTTTTTTTAAAGAACTTACTGTGTTCTTGAGAGCCTCAAACTTTTAATCCTCCTGCCAACTCCCCCTGCTGCTGTTTTCTTGGTTTTGCATTGTGCACGTCTGCCTGGCCACTTGTAGGATTGTCTGTCTTCTTAGCTGTGTGCTGATTAAGTAAAACAACTTATTTGATATAAAAGCTGGCAGCTATCTTTTTCTACTCCTATTCTTGTTCTTCAAAACCCACCACACTCCTTCTTACGATGTCTTTCAGTTTTCAACTCTTTTTTTTTTTTTTTTTTTGGTTTTTCGAGACAGAGTTTCTCTGTGTAGCCCTGGCTGTCCTGGCACTCACTTCGTAGACCAGGCTGGCCTCGAACTCAGAAATCCGCCTGCCTCTGCCTCCCGAGTGCTGGGATTAAAGGCGTGCGCCACCACGCCCGGCCAGTTTTCAACTCTTTTTCCTTTTTTTTTTTTTTTTTCCCCCTTTCAGACAGGTTCTTACCTGGTGGCTCTGGCTGTTTTAGAACTCACTTTGTAGTCCAAGCAGGCCTCAAACTCACAGGGGTTCGTTCCTACTGCTTCTGCCTCCCAAGTGCTGGGGTCAAAGGCTTGCTCCTCTATGCCCAGCTTCACTTCTGTTTTTCTACATAATATTTTAAATGCATTTAATTTCTTTTTCTTTCCATTTTTGGGCTCACAACATGGCTTTGTGACTGAGTGCTTGTCACATAACCCTGACAGTCAGATTCAGTCCTTGGAAACTGTGGAGGAAGGCGAGAAGTGACTTCTGAAAGCTGTCTCCTCTGACCACGTGCATCTCATGCCCCTCGTGTGCATTTACTCAGTCATCTTAACACATTCAAAAGAGTGAACATTTGACAGTTGAAGTATAGATTTATTGCTTTTTCTTTAGTAAGGAAAATTGTTCTTTTTGCAAGATAGTTTTGTCACTTGGTGTAAATCACTATTTGGTATTTATGAATATGTTAAAATGTATAGGTCATACAATATACTATTCCTCTTCATGGTTTTATTTTTTTTCTCATTTACCCCTCAGTATGTTCAGACACATCAAAACCGTATTAGTTTTATTACATGGATGGTATGTATGTATGCATGTATGTAAGATATCCCTTTTGTATTAGTTCTTTGCTTCTACATTGCTTGCACAGTTATTTTAGAGTTTGCTTTTCTGTTCTCTTGGTAAGACCTCCTTTATGCCTGTAGGAGCTTCCTACCCCCATCCTTCTGGAGTGGGGAATTTATTTTTAAAATTTACTCATGTGTCTGTTAGCATATACCATGAGTCTAGTGCCCATGGAGGCCAGAAGAGGGCACTGCATCCTTGGAGCTGGAGTTAGAGGCAGGTTCTGAACTGTCTGATATGGGCCCTGAGAATTAAACTCTGGGTCCACTGAAAGCGTAGCAAGTGTTCTTAACAGCTGAGCTGCTTCTCTGTGCTCAGGAGTTCAAGAAGCTGTCTTTATTATCAAAGTGAATCTTTATTTTTCTCTTAGCATACAGTTTTGGGTGCCCTTAAAGAAGCTTGCTGAAGGCATTCATTGTCTTGTAGAGTCCAGCCTACCATCCATGCTTTTATTGTTGCTATTGATACTTTGTTTGCAAATTCCTTATAACTTAAAATTGAGCTGTTGGGTCTGTAGATTCTCAGATACATTGTCACTTTCCCTACACTCCCCAAATCTTTGAGTGTCTGTCTGTGCAAATGTGTACACTGTCCTTCCCTTCCAGAGCATGTTCAGAGGACAAGCTCCTCCTAACTTGAGACTGGGTCATTTTTCACCTCTGCATCCATCTTGCTGAGTGTTTTATTGATGTGTAGTCCAGCTTTACATAGGTTTTGGGGATCCAAACTCAGATCTTCAAGCTTGGATGGTTTACCCACTGAGCTATTGTCTCCCCACCCCCAGCTTCGGTGAGAGATATAAAGTAGAGCTGTGAAGATTTAATAATACTAGAACTACTGAACATGTATGCAAACTTGCCCTAAAACCTATCTTGTTTTTGCAATTTTACTACCAGTTATTAAATCTAGGTTGAATGTGTATGTACATTGCTTACATTTTCTGTATTCCATCCTTGTGTATTTGGACATCATTGAAGTACTTAGAGAAATATGTTTGTTTTTCTGGGTAATTTTTGTGACTTCATAGCTCTCTGTGGATGTGGGTTAAGTTAAAATCTTAA
Source organism: Mus caroli (assembly GCF_978045245.1). NCBI lineage: Eukaryota > Metazoa > Chordata > Mammalia > Rodentia > Muridae > Mus > Mus caroli. Next base: position 93,446,967 of record NW_028227258.1, read on the forward strand.
GTGCTTGAAGTAAAATTAGTCTATCCAGTTAAATTTAGAGGCACCTGGTTGAGGGAAGCCACAGTCTCACAGAAGGTGGCTAAGGAGCTAAGGGCTAAACAGATTTAAAAGGAGTTTAAAAAGAATAGTTCGTTCTTTCTTTTTTTTTTTTTTTTTGGTTATGTTTTGTTTGGTTTTTCGAGACAGGGTTTCTCTATGTACCCCTGGCTGTCCTGGAACTCACTCTGTAGACCAGGCTGGCCTCGAACTCAGAGATCCACCTGCCTCTGCCTCCCGAGTGCTGGGATTAAAGGTGCCACCACTGCCCCGCAAGAATAGTTATTTCTTTTTTTTTTTAAAAGATTTATTATATATGTAAGTACACTGTAGCTGTCTTCACACACTCCAGAAGAGGGCATCAGATCTCATTACGGATGGTTGTGAGCTACCATGTGGTTGCTGGGAATTGAACTCAGGACCTTCAGAAGAGCAGTCAGTGCTCTTAACCACTGAGCCATCTCTCCAGCCCCGAATAGTTATTTCTAAATGCTATTGCTACAAACTTGGCATTGGGGACTTAATGCAGGACCTCATATATACTAGACATCACATTCTACTACTGAGCTATAGCCCAACCCTGTTTTTAATGAACTTAACTTGGGACTGGTTTTATATAGATTTTTTGTCAGCCTTTATACTCTACAGCGACTCTCCCCTCCACGCATCAAAGGCTGTGGTTTTTGCAGATTTATGGCTTGCATTGTGAACAATACAAAGCAAAACTATAAAAGTGGGCTGTAAAACTGCCAGCCTCGACTACCTAGTCCCTTCTCTGTTCTCTGCCTCTATCCCCTTTCCCAGGTCCCCAATAAACTCCCTTTTATATTTAAAAAGCAAAAACAAAAACAAAACTGCCAGCCTCTTGGAGTCTCTGAACTATTTTTTTTCCTTCTTGTTTTAGAGATAGTCTCAAAACACATTTTTAAAAACCCGTATTTTTAGTTGTGTGTGTTGCGATCAGATATTCTGCAGGTATGGGGAAGTGTCAGATTCTTGCTGGTGGTTACATATAAGCTTCCTGATAACTAAATTCTTGTCTTCTGGAAGAGAAAGTTTGCAGTCATAACCACTGAGCCATCTTCTCACTCTCTCCAACATTTAAAATGAAGATGAGTGGTAGCCTTTATTTTCTTTTATCATTTGTTTTAGATTATCATTTTTCAATCAATGTTTGCCACCGTAGTCAAATTTTCAAGCCCATTTTAATTGCAAAGGCTAATTATAATTACATCTTTTCCCTTTCAAATCTTTAAGTTAAAATTACCCCTTTAGAAGCCTGTATAACTCAGTGTTGTTTAGCATGTACAAGGCTTTGAGTTTATTAGCATCACAAAAAAAAAAAGAAAAAATAGAAAAAAAAATAGGAATTGCTATGTGCTGATGTTAACAGTAACAGTTTCTAGAGAAGCCAATGTAACTTGTCAGAAGCTATGGTTGATAGTTGGGATTCCTCACACCTACAACCCTAGCATTTATCTGAGAAAAGTCACAGATTCTCCCCTTACGTTAAATAATTTTCCTAAGCTTAATGCTATGCAAATGTGTCGTCTTGTCTTTGCCTATTCATTATATGTGCAGTTTTACTTTGGTATCTTAAGAATGTAAAGACTGGCATATTGTAATTAAGTAGATTTCAACTCAATTTTATTTATCCTTTACTACATAGAAACCAGTTTGACTAATTTGGAGCATTACAAATTAGGGATTTTGTCAGAAAGTAATAATTTTTTTTTTTTTTTTTTGGAGACAGGGTTTCTCTGAGTAGCCCTGGCTGTCTTAGAACTCACTCTGTAGACCAGGTTGGCCTTGAACTCAGAAATCCGCCTGCCTCTGCCCCCAAGTGCTGGGATTATAGGCATGCACTACCACGCCCGGCCTAGTAATAAACTTATGATAGATTCAGTATATATTTGGAGTTGAATTCAAAGAACGTGCAAATTAAAAAGAAATATCATTGCATTTTTTTTTAATGGTGAATGCAGTGTGTTATTAATTTGAAGGTCATGCCTAAAACCTTAAATGTGTTCCAGATGTGTACTACATATAGACTTAACTGGTTTTGTTGTTTTGACAGGAAATGCACAATTTTGAGGAGGAGTTAACATGTCCCATCTGTTACAGCATCTTTGAAGATCCCCGTGTACTACCATGCTCTCATACATTTTGTAGAAACTGTTTGGAAAATGTTCTTCAGGCATCTGGTAACTTTTACATATGGAGGCCTCTGCGAATTCCACTCAAGTGTCCTAACTGCAGAAGTATTATTGAAATTGCTTCTACTGGCATAGAATCCTTACCTGTAAACTTTGCATTACGAGCAATTATTGAAAAGTACCAGCAAGAAGACCACCCAGATGTTGTCACCTGCCCTGAACACTACAGGCAACCATTAAATGTTTATTGTCTACTAGATAAGAAATTAGTTTGTGGCCATTGTCTTACTATAGGCCAACATCATGGCCATCCTATAGATGACCTTCAAAGTGCCTATCTGAAAGAAAAGGATACACCTCAGAAGTTGTTGAAACAGTTAACTGACACACACTGGACAGATATCACTCGCCTTATTGAAAAGCTTGAAGAACAGAAATGTCATTCTGAGAAAATAGTTCAAGGTGATAAGGAAGTTGTTCTCCAGTATTTTAAGGAGCTTACTGATACATTAGAACAGAAAAAAAAGTATTTTTTGGCAGCTCTTTGTGATGTTGGCAAAATGATTAATCAAGAATACACTCCACAGATTCAAGGAATGAAGGAGATAAGGGAACAACAACTTGAGTTAATGACAATAACGACATCTTTACAAGATGAGTCTCCACTTAAATTTCTGGAAAAAATTGATGAAGTCCGCCAACGTGTGCAGATGTTGAAACAGAGACCACTTCCTGAGGTGCTGCCTGTTGAAATTTATCCTCGAGTAAGCAGTGTATTAAAAGAAGAGTGGAGCAGAATAGAAATTGGACGTATTAAGAAAGCCGTTATTCCTGAAATGAGAGTTTCTTCAAAAAGAACGCCATGTTCCTGGTCTGATAATGATGAAAAAGAAATGGAACTTTTTAAAATTTTAAACATTGCTATAGTTTCACTCATTTCAGTGATACTAATGTTGATACTCCTTTTCAACCATCACATAATAACATTCTTAAATGAAATCACTTCAATATGTTTCTCTGAAGTCTTTCTCTCTGTTTACCAGAGTTTATCTAAGAACTTATATGACTTAAACAATACAGTGTGCTACACTTTATATTTGTTAAAGGAATTTATGTGGAAAATAGTTTCTCGTTGAAAACCTAGAATTTCCAGTTTTATGTGGGCTTCTGTATAGCAGAGGCCAAGCATTGATTGCTAGATGGAAAGTCTGTGGCTGTTACAGAGAAATACGATAAACTTCCCATGCTTGGCTACAAATGCTGTCAGAAATGAGACATTATCTGAAAGAAGACTAAAATCAAATTAGAAAATGACAACTTTTGGGTTGAATATTAATACCTTACCCTGTTTTTATTGGCTTGCTAGTCAATGTTTTATTCTGATTAATAGGTCTTTTTCTTTAACTGTTACATGTTATAGTGGCTAACTTGGCAGCTCTTTGTATATGTAGATATAAGATTTTTAAACAAATGACAAGATCCTTGAGGTCCACAAGCCTATTTTGATGATTTGAAGCTTTTCAATGCACAGATGGAGAGGATATATAAGTTGTTTCAAAAATCCAGGCCAGGATTGTTTAAACATTTTTTGGGGTCAAGGCTATTCATAGGTTTAAGAGCAGTCATCCCAAGTAGCACTGCTTGCTGCTTGTGGATAGTACACTTGAGTTTAATTCATCCTTATCAGTGAGGTCTCAGAACCCATCAAAAAGTGTCTGCACTGCTGGCTTCAGCACCACAAAGCAACCAAGTACATATTTTGATTTTGTAGTATTCTAGCCTTGTTTTTATATGAAAACTATACGAAACATGTACATTAGGACAATCATGTTTATGTGACTCATCTAATAGATTATGATGTAAAACTATATTCATCTTAAAATGGTCTCACCCTGTAGCTCGAGTACTGGGATTACAAGTATGAGCTGATGCTGTACCTGTTTAGTTTTAAAAGAGGTCATTAAGTCAGAACCTTTAATTTTGCTCACTTGATATGGCCTACCATGATGCATGTGGTAGAACTTTCTTTTGGTTCACAGCCATTGAAATCTCCCAACACAATGTTTTCCAGAAACCCTATGAGGTGCTCTTGAATGGAGACCTTATTTCAAATAAAAGCTGTGTTTCTTAAGGTCAGAACACTGCTGACAAGTTTTATCACTAAGGTCCACTGATCAGACTCAAAATCTAGGCATGGTAACAAAATGAGGCCATTTTGAAGATGTAATGAAGGTGAGGGGAAATTATGTAAATATTAGCAAGCGAAGAACATTGGAACATTTTTCAAGGGGTTATTAGCTTCTTTGTAGAGATGAGGAAACAAACTAAGTGCCAGTGTTAGCAGGTGGGAAAGCTCATTCTATTATGCTTTAAAAAAAACTTGAGTAGCCTGATCTATGTAATTAACTGAAACTTCTATTTTAGTATGCCCAGTATTACATTGTAGGCTTGATGATTTTGAGTACACAATTATCTTTTGTGTTCTGATATACTGTTTTATATCTTTGCCAAGAGGCTGAGTTTGTACAACTTAAAAGTTTAGAAATTCTGGGTTTTATGTATAACAGTACATTTTAATAAACGATATTTTATTGAAGTCTTAGAAAGTGGTGACATAGTTTTCTTATGGATTCTGGTTATTATTTCTGGAAACTTAAGTCCATCAAGTAATTTCATTTCTACTATAATCATAAATTTAAATGCCACAGTAGGAGGCATTTGATAAACAAAAGACTTAGGCTCTGTTTGTTTTGGTTTTTTCTGAGAAAGGAATGTAGCTCAGGCTCTTGCCTCTGAACCCTTGCATCAAAGGTGTTCACCACCAAGCCTGACAATGGCAGACTTCAAATTCCTACTGAAAATGTTGCCAACTAATGTAATGTTAGGTTGGTAGAAACAAGTTGATAACATTACTTCAGTATGCTGGAGTGTAACTGACCTACAGCTGTAAACATTCGCTGTTCCACTTTAACACATATGGGTTTATGGATTAGCCTACCTAGGTAGTCCACAGCCCTCAGTGATGATTTTGTCTGCCTCTATGACCTTGGGATTACAGAAATAAAGAGATGGTGGAATACTTGGAATATCTACTATGGCAGGAGAATCCAGACTTTGAGGTCAGGTGGGCTACACTGAACACTGCCAACCAAACAGGGCAACCAACAACAACGAAAAGCAGGAAGCCAGCCAGACCCCTCATTTCTATAGTATAGAAATGGACACAATAAAAGACATCAGGCATCATCACTCAAATAAAACAGGAAACTTGTCATTCAGTTTGGAAAAATGTATTTTATACAACTTATAGTCTTTTACAGACAAAACAACAACACCCAATGTAAATTTGAAAATTTTCAGTATGAACAATTTCAACAGAGTCCTTTAGATGCAATTTGTTTTGGGTTCACTGCAACACTTTTTGTACTATTATATGTTTTATAGATGCCAATAAGTCTGTCTGAAATCTCAAACATATTATTTCGAAGAGAGATTATTATGAACTGGGCATTTTTTGTTTGCTCCTAAAAAGAAAAAAGAAATAATAGTTAAGTCATAATAACCAGGCAAACATATTACCCCCTTATAAAGTCTGGGCAGCATTCTGACATGGATGATTAGCACATGTAGTAAGGACTTCGTGGATAAATCATCTGGGTTTTTTAAAAAAACTGCAAGCCTAGAAGAAAAAACCCGATTGAAAAAGTCTGATTGAAAAAAAAAAATCCTGACAGCAAGAAATAAACCACAAAATTCACAAACAAAATGATTTACTCACATATATATAAAATGCAACAATAGACACATTTTTAAAATCCAGAGCTGCATCAATCTCATCCATGAAGTAGAGGGGAGTGGGCTTGTAGTGATGAAGAGCAAACACTAAGGCCAAGGAACTAAGGGTTTTCTCCCCTCCTGAGAGGTTAAAGATCTTCTTCCAACTTTTCTTAGGTGGCCGAACACTGCAATAATTAAGAAATGTTACTCAAATGCCTTGTAAAACTAAGGCTTTATTTAGTACTTACTTCCCACAACTAACATCACCTTTTTCTTGCTAAATCTGTACGTTGCTTTTCACAATTATTTTAGATGTCGGTTTTGTGAACAGGATGATTTTCAGACTGTAATGATTGTTTTCTTTTAAAAGTTGTGATCCTGCTTACACCTGTTGAGTGCTGGGATTTACCTGCACACATCCCATGGCCTGGCTGTTGATTTTTTCTTTTAAAATCTAGTTTGTTTAGAACGTTGTTAAAATTTTAAGATTTAAACAGTAGCCTATTTTCTCTTAATCATTTTGAAAAAAAAAATTTTAATTTATTCTGGTGTTGATAGAGGCCTTTCTTGCCTCGTCTGTCAGACATTTAATTGGTGTATTAAGCCTGGCTACCTGATCTGAGAGTCCGTCTGTGTTCATCTATCTCACTGAAGGGGCATGCTGGGACTATAGATGTCATATTACTGCATAATCTAGCTTTGATTTTAAAAGATGAATTAAGACATTGTACAACATACTTTGCACATATTTTATGCTGCAAACATGAAAGTACGTAAGAGTAAGATAGTTATTACCAAATAAATGTAGTTCCAACCTTCACACACTAAAGAAATAGTAGTTTGGAAAAAATGCAGGATTAAAATCTCACCAACCTGAACATGATTCCTTCAGAAAAAGGATCTAAACTGTCCACAAGCTCCAGTTCAGCATCTCCTCCCAATGTGAGCATCTGGTAGTTCTCTTTTAGTTTATTTGTTATTACATAAAAACCAGCCATAAATTCATTCAGCCTTTGTTTTCGAAGATCTTCATATGCTTGTCTAAAATTATCTCTTTCAGAAGTAATTTTGTCCAGTTCGGCTACTCTTTGCAAATATAAATCTTCCTGTGAAGATTGTAAAACAAAAAAAACAAAACCCTCTTTCACACACATACAAATCTGAGATTTAGCACTGGTGGTCATTATGCAAAATTAAATACCTCGTTTAGGCTCAGCAAAATTTCTACTAGAAACAATTCACTCACACCTTTTTTTTATACTCAGCGATGGCTCCAAGGTTTGGTTTCATTTCACGACACTGAGCTTCCAAAAGTGCAATTTCATTTGTTATAGACTCTGGATTCTTGATTGCCTCAAGATCCTCCTGGCTTAGAACTGCTACTGTCTCAACAGGATTATCTTCAACAGGATGCAATTTTATTTTTGAAATCTAAAGAGAATTGAGAAGACATAAAAACAGGTCAAGTTTCTTTATTTTTTATATTTTTGGTTTTTCGAGACAGGGTTTCTCTGTGTAGCCCTGGCTGTCCTGGAACTCACTTTGTAGACCAGGCTGTCCTCGAACTCAGAAATCCGCCTGCCTCTGCCTCCCGAGTGCTGGGATTAAAGGCGTGCGCCACCACGCCTGGCTCAAGTGTATTTTTCTTTGTGCTTTGGTGTGTTGGGGCATGTAAAGTGTGTAGACAGCCACCACACACACCCTGTGTAGCTGGTGGAGCTAAGCCAGTTGATAGAGGCAGGTACTGGGAACAAAACTGGATCCTCTGCAAAAGCAGCAAGTGCTTGTAAGCACAGGCTCGCTCTCCTGCTCTCCTGTCATTACGTCAACACATGAGAAATGACAGCTACGCAGACAACATAGCAATCAACTACTTTCCCCAGAAGAGCCAGGGTGAGGAGGTAGTTGCCCTATTCTAATCATTACTAATTTCTATCTATTTAATAATTTAAATAGTCTTATATCCCTTATAAATGTGAAAACATATATAATCAGAACATAATTCAAAAAACAGAAAAACATCCAAAAAGCTTTATTATTATTTATCTATGCATGATGTATAGTCACTACAGGTGTGCCTGATGCCCTTGGAGAGCAGAAAAGGGTACTAGATTCCCTGGAGCTACAACTGTTGTGATCTGTCACATGGTACTAGGAATCAAACGTGGGTCTTCTCCAAGAGCCATCTTTCCAGCCTCCCAGAAAGGTCTAACATTAAATGTCAAAACCTCTCACCTCTTTTTGCCAGTATTTTATTTTTGAGTTATGTTCAGAAATGTGGCCATCTAGCTGTTCAAGTTTCAACTTAATACTGAGTGCATCTTTCTGAAGAGCATGTTCATTTTCTTGAATAACTTTTAGTTCCTGAAGTAGATTACGATGTTCTTTCTGGATTTCTGGTAAGGTCGTCTAAAAACCAAGAAGTGTCAGGCAGACATTTTTACATTACATAGACGTTGTTAGCAGTTCCTCTTCCTGTCCCACATTAATAATTGTAATTCACCAAAAGTTTAAGTTCATTGTTAAGTTTAACTTACAACCAACATTTTAATTGCTTTAAATGTCATCTACCCTGTAATGTAGAACCACATCTTACCTCTGCAGTTTTTGTATTTTTTATGACCTCTTCTGCATTGTCTTCAATATTTTTTAGTTCTGTCTTTAAGTCATTTATTTCTTTTTCAGTGTCTTTTATTTCTTTCTCTGTGCGGCAAACAGAATCCTGTGCCTTTTTAAGATTTCTAAAAAAGCAAACAACACAATTTATGACGTAATTTACCGAACCATCCTCACTTTTTATGCTTATACAAATACTTGTAGTCTGAGTTATGCTTTATTGAAATTCCATAGAGCTTAATAAAACCCCTTATGTATGCTTCTAGCAGACTTTGATGCTGCTACCTATTAGATTACAAACCCTTGACATTCAACAAGGTGGTCATTCTTTTAACTTACAGAGATCTGCCTGACTGTCTTCTGAGTGTGATGGTCTCTGGGATTACAGGCGTGTGTATGCTACCATGCCCAGACAAATGAGTTGAATTTTTTTTCCTCAGCTCGCTTACACATACTTTCTGCTCCTAACAAATAATTTAGTAGCTCCTTAACTTAAGCCAAATCATTCCACAGATAATAATACAAACTTTAAGAAATAATCTTAAAGAGATTTGATTTATAGCTCATTCTTACCACTTCCTGTTTATGTTAAGACCTAGCTCTGCTACATCTAGTATATGCCTGAGAAGCAAAATGTCTAATGCCTTTAATAACTGGGTTATGATATATAATTCCAACTTTTCTAAGGTATGCATGTTTACCAGTTTGGTGTGTGTGTGTGTGTGTGTTTAAGCTGGAGACAAATGATAAATCTTCATTGTAATTTTTTTTCTTTCTGAAAAGTGTTGCTGGGCAATGGCAGTTAAGTTTAATAACTGACATCCAGTGCAATGTTAAAATACTTGACCCAATGTCCAGTTAGGGGCGAGGGAGGGCAGACTAGGGGAAGCACACTCTACCTGTCAGCAGTCTTGATTGCTACTTGGGCCTTAGTAATAGCAGAAGCACATTCATCAAGCTGCTTGTTTATCGTGTCAAGTTTGTTTTGTTGGGCCTTGAGTTTTCGGTTGTTGATATCTATGATGGTATTGTGTAGCCGTTTAATCTCAGCTTCAACTTTACCAGCTTTCTCAGCCACAGCATCATATTCTGGAATAATAAAAGAGCCAAACTCACTTTTCTATGTTAGTAACTATGGTAGATGTATATTTGTTCAATCACTCAATCTGATACAGGGTCAAATATCAGACATTTAGGGAATAGACCAAAACCACTTTAAACAAAACAAAACAGTATTGTAACAAACAATGTTAAACTCTGGTTAAGCTGTTGATACATTTCTTAGTGATTACTACAGTCTCACCCTTTCTTTAAGTACTTCCCTGAATCTTCACTCCATGCCTTTTGCCCTAGGACTAGCCTCTTTCAGGTCTGGAGAGGCTGGATATTTTTTTTTGATTAACCAAACAGTCCTCCACATTATAACAAAGCAAAGGACACAAGTCTAAGGACACTTCCCGGGTCTAATCAACCAAAGACACTGTGCAATGTAGAAGGCATAAATGATGAACTAACTGATTGGCTTTTCCTAGTAAGTCAGCACCTTAGTATAAGCAGTAATTAACAATGGGGACAACATCAGGTGAGGTACATGCTTGACAGCTGCGGTGACACGTTGTTAATTTGAAATGTGAAACCCCCGAGACAGGGTTTCTCTGTGTAGCCCTGGCTGTCCTCAAACTCAGAAACCCACCTGCCTCTGCCTCACAAGTGCTGGGATTAAAGGCGTGCGCCAGCCACCACCACCGCCTGGCAGCAGTTTACTTTTAAACATACCTTTTTTGAAAACACTGACATTTTCTTCCAGCAATTTCTGTTGTTTTTTATCAGGGGCTGTAGTAAGAACGTTAGCTTCCAGTTCTTTAATTTGTACACACAGATACTCTTCTTGCTCTGATAAGCCCTATAAAGATAATTTAGCATTTATGACCAATATTTTACTTTAGTACGAGTAAATATTTCTTTGATCACTGAATTTTAAAAAAATTTAAAAGACTAACAGGTAAATGACAGAAAGCATCATCAATATGAAAATATAGATGATCAGAAAACAAAATGTGTACAAATTCATTATAAAGATAGTTAGAACTGCTATTTGGACAATTTGGTATGAGGCACAAAGTGCTTTAAAGCAATGAAATATAACTATAACTTCAGGAACCTATCTTATAGAAGTAATCAGATGTATATATAAAGGCATAACTATAACTAGTGTAGCTGTCTGTGCACATAACAGAAAAACTTTAAATATAGCAGACAAATCAAAAACAAAGGAAACTCAGGTATTTATTAACCAAAGGAAAGTTTACTTTTTTGTATTTGTATAATGTATTTAATACATTTAAAAAGCTATCTCATACACTTTATACAAATATGTAGATATGCATAAATATATTACATGTAACTTAATTTTAAAAATCGAAGCTATGCATCACAGTTGAAGGTTATACTTGAGGTATTTACTGAAAACTGCCTTAAAATAGAAACAACTGGCTGCCAGGCACAAGCATGAACCCCTTTACTCATAGTCAAGTGGATATCTAAGTTCAAGGCCAGTCTGGACTACAGAATTCTAAGACAGCCAGAAGTACACAGTAAGACATATTTAATCATCTTTTACATTTCAAAATTTGAAGCAAGCTCAAAATGCTTCTTTGCAATTGCTGTTGAGCTGTAACAGACCCAGCTAATATTCATTGACACAAACACAATACCTGGATGCTTGCAGTGAACTTTTCCAGTGTATTTCTCATGTCTCGTTCACTATGCCGTAACTTAACTACTGCTTCTTCATGTTGTACTTTCTGTTCTTGGATTTGCATTGCTTGTTTAGAATGCCTTTCCAACTGGGATTCCATTTTATTTACCTTCAAAGAATAAGGAAATACAATTTCCTCCAAGTGTCACAAACCCCTTAAATTTCTTGTATTATTAATACTGTGGTGTGTGTAGCCACATGCGTGCCCTGGCATACATAACAAATGTCAGAGGACAACCTGTAGGAATTGGTTATTCTATGGACTGAACTCAGGTAGTAAGGCTTGGCAGAAAGGGCTTCTACCCATCCTTTACCCTCTCAACAATCTTGCCCACCCTCCAAGAGTTCAAAGTTAGCTTATGAAATGAAAAACCCTGGGGCTGATGCAGCAGTTAAGAGCACTTCTGAGCACCAGAGTTTGATTCCTGGCCATTATATAGTGGCTCACAACCTTCCAGTTCCAGGGATCCAATACCCTCTTCTGGTCTCCTGGGATACTAGGCTTGCACATGGTATAGACATAACATCCATTAACATTAAAAAAAAAAAAAGGAAAACTTCCCAGCTTCAAACATAAAGACAAAACTAAGAGCTACAAGTAGTAGTAGTATATGTGGATTTCCAGCCAGAGGGCTAGAAAGAGGTGACCTCTATTTGGATCATGCTAACCTCTTCTACAGAGATTTCATCGACAACCGAAGAGCCCATTCTTCCTCTCATCACCTTGCTTCCACCACCACTCATTGTACCTGGGGAACATATGACAAGTCAGTTTTATATGTTTTACCAAGATGAAAACAGAAACGGGAACGCAAGCGCGGCCAGTGGCGAAGAAGCCCACTCACCTGACTGCTCTATGATCTGCCCCTGTAGAGTCACCACTCTCCAGCGCCTGTCTCTCTGGTACGCTACTCTCGTAGCTTGATCCAAATTGTTAGCCACCAAGGTGTCTCGTAAAGCAAAGTAAAAGGCTTGGCGGATTTCCTCATTTTTCACTTTAACTAGATCAAATAACCGAGGAGTATTTTCAGGAGTTTGAATTTTGCTCATTTTTTTGGCCCACACTGTCATCTAAAAAGTTAAAAAATTGTGCATATAATAAACAATGTTTTCTAGGTATTATAACCCTAAATAAAATTTTTGTTGTTTTTGAGACAGGGTTTCCCTAGCTGTCGGCTCCAATTCAGAGATCCAGCTGCCTCTACCTCCTGAATCCTGGGATTAAAGGCGTGCACCACCATCACCCAGCTCCTAAATAAAATCTTACCATGGTATTAAATTCCCCCCATTTTAATTTTATATCTATATAGTATCAACACACAACTTAACACTAAGTTAAAACCTCGAAATGCATTGGACATCTAAATGTAAGAGTGGAAATCCCTAAAACTCAGAAACATCCAGCACTCATAGCCCTCTCACTTGGAAAGCAGAGAGGAGGATTGCTCCAAGTTCAAAGTTAGTGTGGTACAGACACCAAGTTTTAGTTACCCAAGGACACATTAGCATCTTTGTCTAAACACACACACTCATCTACTGCCCAAGAAGCTAAAGAAAATCACTGTGAATTAGATCTTTTGTGCTATAAGCACAAAGAATGTTTAATATCAGTTATTAGGGAAATGTAAATGAAAGTAGTTAGCTATCACCTTACATCTATGAAGATGTACTGCAATAAAATACACCATATGATCCAGTAATCAACTCCATTCCTAGGTATGCACTTATACATTCACACAACACTTTTTGCATCAGTCTTTGCTATAGCACTATTGTCAAGGCAATCAAGAAGTATGAACAGACCAGAACAAAGACAAATGAAGGATAGGTACATGTCAATGTTTGTAGCCGAGGATGGGTAAAAGTGTGGGCAGTGCCTACGGAGTGATAAAAAATAGTCTGGAATTAGATAACAGTCATCCATCAGCAAATTTGTAGATATAGTGAAAATAATTGAGTTCTATTTTAAAATACAATTACACAACATCTCTATAAAGGTTCTATGAAGAAAACAGCTTAGTGATGGAAGTCAGAAACATACCTATAGGTGGCAGCACATACCTATACTCCCACGGCAATGGGGAGGAGTTCCAGGCCACCCTGGTCTACAGAGTAAAGTCCAGGACAGCCAATCTATACAAGGAAATCCTGTCTTGAACCTCCTGTCCCCACCCCCAAACGGAAACATACTAACAATCATCCATCCACTGGACAACACCCTAACAACTGGAATTTTTTAGTCAAGGCATTACAAACTTTACCTTTTAACCTCCCAAAACATGTACATACAACCTAAATTAAAAAAAAGGGGGGGGCCCAATAACAGTGAAGAAAAATTAGAAATTCTAAGGGAAAAATATATGGTACCTCAAAGTTAAATTATAGGAAGTTTATTATGAATACTTACCTTATCCAAACCTATGAAAGTTGCAATTCCAATATTATGCTTTTTAAGGAAGTTTACACATTCTTGGGCTGTATCAATAGAATCAACAACAATGTAGTCCAATGCATGGCAACAGGATGAAATAGCAATATCATATTTTTCATCAATAGCTCCTAAGTCTCCCTAATAATGAAAAGGAGTAAAAAATTAAATAGATCACTTCATTACTATTCAGATTTGACCATTCTACCACATCGGGTTTCTGTAGCCGAAAACTGACCAGGACCCCTTGTACAGTGGTATATGTCCCCAAGTCTTTGAATGCTACTTTTACTCTTAATGGAAGACTAATAAGTACACTTGGTTTAAAGAAGTCTAAAAGGGGAACGACCTACAAGGTTCCCTTCTTATGCCAACTATTCTTCCCTCTCTAAAGGAGAACCAACGGAGACTAATGTGTGCTAAGCAAGCATTCTACCACTGAGCTATATCCCATGCCCTACAATTTCTATTGTAATCTACCCTTTAGTGTTTATGAATATGCAATGTGAATTTGTACTGGGCACAGAATGTAAGAACTGATTTATTTCATGAAATACATAATGTGGATAATGAAATACATAATGTGGATATAAGACCTAAAAGAATGTATAAGCTAAACAATTCTCTTAACTTAGTCAAAGTTGCATAAAATTATGTAAGTAGCTATGAATCAATCTATTAACAGCAAATACTCAGGATCATTTCTTTAAGAAAATAAGGATCTAATATCAGATATAGACGCAACCATGCTGGTTAAATTCTATTTGTCCTTCCAGATCATTGTTTCTTTTTTCAGAAGGCTGATAGGGAGCCCATCAACTGTATGGGCTCAAGTTTCAGTTATGGTTGCAGGGCAAGAAATGAATAGAATAAGAGATACTTATAGTATTCTAAATCACATAGCATTCTTCCATGCTAAGGCTAAGAAAGGTATAGATCCCCGAGTTCTAAGTCTGTCTGCCTCCCGAAACCATCGCCACAATGTTAAGTGTGTTATGGAACCTAGACTCTATTACATTGTGTTTTTTTTTTTTTGTTTTTGGTCTGGGTCTAGCAAGGAATGCAACTTTGGCACACCTTTGACCAAATTAAAAAAAAAAAAAAAAATCAGTCCTCTTCCAAATGGATAGGTCATCCTGTCAGAATGAGTTGTGTAGCTTCAAGAAAGACATACTCTGAACGGTGAGGGAGAAACAGAGATTAGGCACAAGCTTATTTAGTAAGATCAGTCAAATCAACCATGGTGATTAACAGGATAACAGATCTCTAAGCAATATTGCACCACATCTTAAAACTGATCTTAAAGATAGGATCTCACTGTGTAACTCTGGTCAGCCTAGAACTCAATATGTAGACCAGGTTGGCCTTGAATTCTGCCTTTGCCTCCCAAGTACTAGGATTAAAGCATGCATCACCATGACATGCCTGTCTCCCTCTCCCTCCAACCCCCTTTTGAAAAATATTTTCTTGTATAGTGCCAAGCGCTGACCTAGCACTTGCAAGACTGAAGAGGATCAGAAGTGCATGGTCAACCTTAGCTACAGCTGGTTTAAGGCTAATCAGAGCTATATGATATATGAGGCCGTGGCTCTTAGGAGTTTTCTGAGTAAAGCGTAAATCTACTTACCAATCTCCCATATATTCCTGAGATCCTGCCTGATTTTTTTTCTTGAATGATTGCATCAAGTACTTTCCCCCTACTTCGATTCATTGCTAAGGAACTCTTTGCTTCTTCAACTTTTTGGAAAAGATCATGAACCAAACTTTTTAAGTTTATTTCTTCTTGAGTCAGTTTCTGCAGTTCTTTTTCTTTCTAAAAGTGAGAAGATGAAACGTACAAGCATTTGATCTTCACTACACTACAGAGCAGCAGAAAACTATTGATATTGTTTCAACAATAATAAGTGAGGCCCCTAAGTAACACTGAGCTTCCACAGTGCTATTTTGGCCTGGCTTTAAACATTCGGATGAGTCTCTCCTATTTTAAAAGAAACATAAATTATTTGGCTCAAAAAGAGGAAACCCAGATCTCTTTAAGTAACTATGGATATAAAAATCCTTCCTAGTAGATTTTTCTCAAGTTCTGCCCTAAACAAAACCAAATCCAGAAAATGGATTCCAGGGTAAGTGTAGCTGGGCAGTTCTGTGGTTGTTGTCTTTTTGGCTAAGTAAACAAGAAAACAAAAAGGTATAGTTCCTAAACAGAGATGGAAAAGATGGCGGGGATGGCTGTCAACCAGAAGAATCATACACCCAAATTTAGTTTCTCAATTCCCAATTTAGAAACAGCCATCTTTCTCTAACTGCTATTCTCCTCTATTACTTATGACCCAGTCACAGTAAAAGCTTAAAGTATAAATGAAACAGTCCCAAAAGAAAACAAATCACTAGAAATAATTACTGGATATAATTTAATTTACATTTAAATTTTACACATCAGGAAACTGCCTGATGATCAAACAGTATAAATTTACTAAAATTTAAAAAAATTTATTTTTAAACTATGTATACCTGTGTGTGTGTGTAGGTATAGGTTCCCTGGAGTCCAGAAGCGAATATCAGAAACCCTGGAGCTGAAGTCATAGGCAGTTATGAACCACCCAATGTGCATGCTGGAAACTAGTCTTTTGTAAGAGTAGCAAATGCTTGTATCTGCTAAGCCATCTCTCCAGTTCCTCAAATAACCACGTGGCAGGGAGGACTAACTAAGGATAAACTTTGTCAAGAAATTTTAAAAACTTTGTTACTTTTCATGTATGTTTATGTAAGTTACCCACATTTATATATTTAGAGAAACATTTTTTTGGGAGGGAGAAAATAGGCTAGTGTGGAATCTACTATGTAGCTAAAACTGGTCTTTTTTTTTAAAGATTTATTTTATATATAAGTACACTGTAGCTGTCTTCAGATACCCTAGAAGAGGGCATCTGATCTCATTACAGATGGTTGTGAGCTACCATGTGGTTGCCGGGATTTGAACTCAGGACCTTAACCACTGAGACATCTCTCCAGCCCCACTAACACTGGTCTTAAAGTGAGCTCCTGCTTCAACCTCTCAAAT
This sequence comes from Mus caroli, assembly GCF_978045245.1. NCBI lineage: Eukaryota > Metazoa > Chordata > Mammalia > Rodentia > Muridae > Mus > Mus caroli. The sequence continues at coordinate 93,463,799 of NW_028227258.1, forward strand.
GCTAAGATTATAGGCACACTGACATTCCTGGCTTTATCAAGTACTAGGGATAGGTAAGCACTCTACCAACTGAGCTTCATATCCAGCCTGAGAAATGTTTAATTATTCCTATGGGACTGTGGCAGTGGTTATTTGTTGTTGGAGACAATAGTGACTCTACTCCCATTCTTTCTCTTTTTGGATGTATTAGGGATGGAACCCAGGCCTTGTACATGCTATAGAACCTCTCTACCCACATTTATAAGTCCAGCTAATTATTACTAAATTCAAATACTAAAATGTTTTCTCATTCAAGAGTATATTAAGAATTTTTTAATAACAATCACTTTAAACTTGGACATGAAAAACCAAACAAACAACTCCCACATATAACTCTCGAGATGACCATGTAGATGAAATAGAGAAGTAATTTACCTCCTTTAGTTCCTGTTGCGTCTGAGGGAGCTTTGTGTTTATATCCTTGATTGCAGCTTTCCTCTCCTTGAGAGTCTCAGAAGCTGTAATTAAAGCTTCCTTCGCCTTACTTAATTGAGACACTGCTGTATTATGTCGACTGAGATAGATATCAAGTTCTGACTGAGCAACTTCCATCTTTGAACGTGCTTCATTTACTGATTTGTTAAAACCCATAAGTTCCTTTTCTTGAATCTATTAAAACATGAGTTCATTAAAAGTGAAATGTATTTTCAACTTTAGATTGAAACTGTATTTCTTGAGTCAATTAAGAAAGGAAGGTCTACAGAGTACTATTAAAAAATAATTTGAATAAGTGGAGTAGATTAAAGTAGCCTATGTCTAGTTTTCCATTTACACTATTCATTGTCTCTTCCTAACTGATGTCCTGTGAGTTTTGTGAAGCTGGCATAGCATGCTCATTTCTGAAATAAAAATGTAATAATTAAGGAAACACTGGACTCACATCTAGATTTCATACTGTTTCTACATTACCAGGTATAAGAAGTATTCACAAAATTTTTTCAAATGTATTTGTTGAAAAATCTGCAACATGGGAAGATTTCATTTCAATTTCATTGATAGTTTTATCATTAACAAGGGGTAAAGATACATAGAAAAACCCCAATGTAAATCAAACGACAAACTGAATGTACAGAATTGCTATATGCTCAAGTATTGACCTCACATTTACTACAATTACAATTTTTTTTCACTTAACTTTTTTTACTTCAAAGTGAAAAAACGGGTGTGTGTGTATGTGTGTGTGCAAATATTATAGACCAAAGGTTTAGGTATTTTAAATCAAAGGTAAAACAGTTTGAGATAGTCTTTCTATGTAACTTAGCCTTGCATCTAACAACTCCTCACCTACCTGCTTCAGCCTGCCAGCCAGCTGACATAGGAATACAGACATGTAGTATTGCACTAGGCATTACCTTATTTTCAGAAGCTCACCTTTGAATGTTATTGCAAAAACAGTCTTCAGGTTACCAAAGCCATCACTGACACACTCTTACCTCCTTTTCTTTCTGAAGCCCCTGTGTTTCCTGCTTAAGGCTGTCCATGACCTCTTTTAATTTTTTTTCTTCTTTCTCTCTTTCTTTCTCAAGAGAATTGTTTCTAGTTGTTGTCTCATTTATGACAGTCTTACTCTTGGCAGGTACACTTTTCAGCTCTTCAACCTGGGATGATGAAACAAATTAGGGTTATAAAAATATACCCTGGAGGGTACTCAATACTGATAAAATGTACCTATTCAACTAAGAATTTCTTAGGCTCTCTAATTATAGTTATCCGGAGACAAGACTCACTGAATTATCTTTGTTCCCTCCTTCAACCCAATCCTAAGATCTTTAAGAACTTTCAACTATAAGAGTTAAGATTTTTATCCAAAATATAATCACACACCAACATTTTATTCCTGAAAACGAATGCCTCAGGGTCGCAGAGCTGACTCAGCATTTAAGAGCAGTTGCCACTCTTCCAGAGGACCTAAGTCCAGTCCCCTCACCTAGGTGCTCACCACTGCCTCTTATTTGAGGGGGATCCAATAGCCTTTTCTGGCACACTCACACACATAATTAAAAACCTTAAAATAAAAAGCTAAGTCTGTGTAAAGTTTGAGCATTATTCCATATTATTTCTGTTTTCCAGAATTTCATAAAACCTATGTTAAGCTATAGTGAGTACATTTAGAAAAATGCTTAAAGGTCAAGTACAACCTGAGTCTTGGGTGTTGTCTATTTTTATCAGGTAAAGCGATGGACACAGCTTGAGACACCAAATTACTTAACTGTCAGAACCATTTTTTTTTTTTTTGGTTGAGTTTTTCTTCTAATTTTGTATGTACAAGTGTTTACCGAATGCCTGTCTGTACACCACATGCATGCAATGCATGCAAAGGACAGAAGAGGGCATCAGATCCTGAGACTGGAGTTAAGAGACAACTGTGAGTTGACATTGAGGGTACTGGGAATTGTATGCAGGTCTACTGCAAGAATAGATAGTGACCACTAAGCCACCTGTCCAGGTCACAAAATTCATTTTTAAAATTTGAACTCCAGATAGCAAACTCTCTTTGCTTTCGCAGAAGACAGGTATTATTTTTAAAGTTTATGGGGAATGTTCAGTCTGCTCAGTGTGTAAAGGCATTCACCAGATCTGATTACCTACTTGAATCTGATCCTTGAGACCCACAAGGTGAAAGGGGAGAAACCAACTCCTTCAAATTGTCCTCTGACCTCCAGATGCACACATACACGGCACACAAGTAAATGATTGAGAGGCAGGGGTGTTGTATGGTTATTGTGGTTATTTTAAAAAACTGTAATATTTACTCAAAAAATATCTTTAGTTGGGGCTAGAGAGATGGCTCAGTAGTTAGGAGTAACTGATTGCTCTTCCAGAGGATCTGGGTTCACATGGTAGAGCTCATAACTGTCTGTAATCCTGCTCCATGTGATTTCACACCCTGAGAGACAATACACAAGCCAAAACACCATTGCACGTAAAATAAAAATAATTTAAAAAATCTTTAGTAATCTAGCACTCTGAAGGCAGAGAGAGGAGGACCTCAGTGAGTTCTAGGGCCGTCTACACAGGGAGTTCTAGGACAGTCGACTACTCAGCAAGACCTCATCACCGAAAAGGAAAAAACAACAACAAAACCACAAAATACGTACACATCCCTTTAAATTACTATTTTAGGAGTAAGAAAACTACCACGAGCATCAAAATAGTATTGCTAATTAGGTGAATGTTTCTCCAACAACATTATTATTAAGTTCTAGAACACATCCCTTGGGAGAAATTGTGTTCAGGCATAAAGTATTGTACATTAAGCATCCCAATTCATTTTCTTAGGGAATCAAAGCCAAGTGAATTTGGGAAAAGAACTAGATCTGGTACTTAGACATGAAAAATTCAGGATTTCCTCTAAAACCTACCTTTTCTTTATCTTTTTGAAGTTGTTTCTCCAGTTTCTTGGCTTTACTTGTAGCATGTTTTAATTTTTCCCTAACTTGAACATCTTCCAAATCTAGTTGTGTAAATTTTTCTTTATTCTGTTCGATAAATTTTGTAACTTTATTGAGCTTCCTATCAAAGAGAGTAAATTGTCAGAGATATAATCTTTCTGATATATTTCATTTACAAACATGTCAAAAGCTTTTATAATTAAAATCTTAAAATTTCCAAGCTAGCCGGGCGTGATGGCGCACGCCTTTAATCCCAGCACTCAGGAGGCAGAGGCAGGTGGATCTCTGAGTTCGAGGCCAGCCTGGTCTATAGAGTGAGTTCCAGGACAGCCAAGGCTACACAGAGAAACCCTGTCTTGAAAAATCAAAAAACCCTCAAATACCAAAAACCAAAACAAAAACTTCTAAGCTGATCTCCACCGATAGTTGAAGACTTTTTCTTTTTAATCACGAGAACTAAACTACCTTGTGTTTCTAAGCTGGAAAAAAAAAACTGTTTTTTTTTTTTTTTTACCCCTGAGATGGAGTTTCTCTCTGTAACCTTGGCTGTCCTAGAACTTGCTCTGTAAACCAGAGTTAGCCTCAAAATCAGAGGCCCACTTGTCTATGCCTCCCAAGTGCTTTAACTAAATTTAAGCTCATAAAAATTTGTCCATGAAAGTAAAAGTTAAAAAAAACCAAAACCTCTCAAGTCAAAGATACTATTGTCTATGATGGTTGGCACAGAGTGATAATTTTTAAAGTCTATCTAAAATAACCAAAATTTGATTTCTAGATTAAATTTGTTAACCATGAGGACTAGTGGGTCAGGTTAAATGCTTGTGTTTCAGCTTTGGATGTTGTTATACCAACAGAGAAAAGGTATGCCCAGTAAAGTAGCGTGACTTCAAAGTTGGGCAATTGTAACAATGAGTTTAGTGCAGGGTGGTGTACCTAAAAGAACTGATTTATTTCCTAGGAATGTATTATAGTCAATGTATTTGCAGGAAGTTTACATGTAGCCATGTGAAAATTGAATTTCAATATTCAATACTTTCTCAAAGATTATTACTTTTCTACATCCTTTACAGCCGAATTCTTGGCCTTCATTTCATTGGAAAGCACATTGCTCTTCTCAGTAATTTCTTTAGTATCTTCATGAATTTTTTCCTTTTGAGTCGTTATTTCAGCAATTCTATTCTGCAGATCATAACTAGAGGGAAAAGTCAGAGAGTGTAAAATGCCATTAGTAAAACCAGCTGTTTCTAAAATATTCCTCAATTTATAGCAAGTCAGGGCTATTCGAGTGATTGGGGTAGGACCTCTGGCTTAAGGCTAGGTAGAATTTGAGAACAAAATTGGTTCAGTTAATAAATTAGATCTATCATATGAATTTAATAGTGTATAGCAGTGTCTCATGTTTTTGTTTTTCATGATTTCAGTTACTTATGGTCCACCCTTGTCATCTGAAAATATTAAATGGTAAATTACAGAATAAGAAATTTTAAGTTGCACAGTGACTAGCACTATACATCTTTCCTTTTATTCAGTATATCAACATTGTATGTATCAACCTTGTAGTCACTTAGTAGCCTTACTGGTTATTGAGATCAACTATAAGGAATCGCTATGTTTTTGCTCAAGCTCTTGTATTCCTTCCTAATAATGCAAAAGGCATACATGAGAGAAGGGCCAAGGAAATGGCTCAGTAAGAACATTTTCAAGCATGATGATCTAAGAATGAACTTCCTGCCTCCAGGTAAAACTGTACAGCAGCATTGGGGTGGAGGCACAATGGTGCAGTGGCAGAAATATGAGGATCCCAAGAGCTTTGTGGCTAGCTTGCCTGGCTGGATCAGTGAACTTCTGCTTTAGGTAAAGACCATATAAGGGAATGAAGTGAAGAGGAAGAGAGGAAGATAGCCACATCTTGCTCTGGCTTTTGTATACACATGAATGTCCACGTCCATGTCCATACATGTGCATCAAAACCCCCAAACCAAACCAACCAACCGACCAAAAAAAAATGCACCATAGACTAGGGAGATGGTTCAGAGAGCAAAAGGAATTGCAGGACAAACCTGATGACCTGAGTTTGAGATCTGGAACCTCTTAGAGGAAGTTGAGATCCTATCTGAGTGAGTGAGTGAGTGAGTGAGTTAGCACTCATCTACCCTTGCACAGTAACTAAAACAAAAGAAAAAGCACACGGAAGGGGAGACTTACCTCCTGACTTTTCAGCACTTTTATAGGACATAAATGAAAACAAGTAGTCTATTTAAAGATCAGATACTACCTGTGATTTCTACTAGGGTCTAAATATTAGCCCATAATGAGGGGGCTACTGCAGGTAATATGTGCCCCCACTCACACTATTCATAAATGCTATAGCTATCTTTCACTTAAATATAGAGCACTAAAAACTGAGTAAAGACTTTAGAAAACTGTAAGCATTCACAATATTATAGGGAAAAAGGCTTTGATGCTTAGAAATGTATAAAGTTGACCAGAGTACTTACATGTAGTATTGACAGATGTGATTCTTTTTCTTAAACATTTCATTTTCCAGGGTAAGGAACTCAATGGCTATGTTTTTCTCTCCCTCTAGTGCATCCTTCTCCTTTTCTACCATTTTCACTCTATTTAACTACAAACATTAAATAAAGATTTAAAACATTTCATATGTAAAACCAATATGAAACATAAACAATAAAAGCATGTCACGCAAAGGTTAATATAAAAATAGTGGGCTTGATTTAAAAAATTTCTGTAAGTATGAACATTAATATTCAACTTAATAAATTCAGCTGTTCTGCAAATAAGACAGCCCCCCCTCCCCATTTTGTTTTTGAGACAGGGATTGTCCAGTGTAGCCCTGACTGTCCTGGAACTCAGTCTGTAAAACAGGCTGGTCTTAGGCTCTGAGATCTGCCTGCTGCTGCCTCCCAAGTCCTGGAATTAAAGTGCAACTACTGCCTGGCTAATAAGACATTCTCATTGGCAACAAATGTCTACTGAAGATTTATTTACCTTTTCTCCTCTGTGTTCATTTAATATTTCAACTCTCCGACACAAGACTTTAATAGGTTCATTTAGCCGTCCACAGCCAATTATGTCTTCTAAATACTCAAGCATACCTTCATCATGTTCAGTCTGGCCTTTGGGTTTCATCATAGCAATCTGTTCAACTTCACCCTTTAAGAGAGTCACATTCACACTCTTTGTATACACACAGCAGCTCTCTTCAGTGAGAACAGGGTAATCTCAGTCAAAGGATACTTAACAAGTAGTTCAAGTTTATTTTATGTAAAAGGTCTAAACTCACACATATATATTTAATACATACCCACATATATAAAAAGGTGCCCAATCTAGTGGTTTTCTTTTTTTTTTTTTTGGTTTTTCGAGACAGGGTTTCTCTGTATAGCCCGGGCTGTCCTGGAACTCACTTTGTAGACCAGGCTGGCGTCGAACTCAGAAATCCGCCTGCCTCTGCCTCCCGAGTGCTGGGATTAAAGGCGTGCGCCACCACGCCCGGCTGGTTTTCTTTTTTTTAAAGATTTATTCATTTATTATATGTAACTACACTGCAGCTGCCTTCAGACACCCCAGAAGAGGGCATTAGATCTCATTACGGGTGGTGGTGAGCCATCATGTGGTTACTGGGATTTGAACTCAGGACCTTCAGAAGAGCAGTCAGTGTTCCCAACCGCTGAACCATCTCTCTAGCCACCCCCCCCCCCATTTAGTGTTTTAAGTAAATAAATTTTTCTGTCAAGCACAATTTGGTAAGGTATACTACCAATAATTAATAACACAATTTGCTAATTAGTTCTCATTGAAGGAGTTACAGAGACAAAGTGGAGCTGAGACAAAAGGATGGACCATCTAGAGACTGCCATATCCAGGGATCCATCCCATAATCAGCCTCCAAACTCTGACACCATTGCATACACTAGCAAGATTGTACTGATAGGACCCTGATATAGCTGTCTCTAGTGAGACTACTCCGGGGCCTAGCAAACACATAAGGTGGATGCTCACAGTCAGCTATTGGATGGATCACAGGGCCCCCAATGGAGGAGCTGGAGAAAGTATCCAAGGAGCTAAAGGGATCTGCAATCCTATAGGTGGAACAACATTATGAACTAACCAGTACCCCGGAGCTCGTGTCTCTAGCTGCATATGCATCAAAAGATGGCCTAGTTGGCCATCACTTGGAAAGAGAGGCCCATTGGACTTGCAAACTTTATATGCCCCAGTACAGGGGAACGCCAGGGCCAAAAAGTGGCAGTGAGTGGGTAGGGGGTTGGGGGGAGGGCATGGGGGTCTTTTGGGATAGCATTGGAAATGTAAATAAGGAAAATACCTAATAAAAAATATTAAAAAAAAAAAAAAGAATTTTTCTTTTTCTTTTTTTGGTTTTTCGAGACAGGGTTTTTCTGTATAGCCCTGGCTGTCCTGGAACTCACTTTGTAGACCAGGCTGGCCTCGAACTCAGAAATCCGCCTGCTTCTGCCTCCCAAGTGCTGGGATTAAGGGCGTGTGCCACCACTGCCCAGCTAAAAGAATTTTTCAAAAGGTTTCTTCATGAAGTGCAAGGAACCTGCCTGTTTATAGTTTCACTCTATAAAGCAATCTGATTTCTCTATAAACCTGGTGTGAGTTTAACAAGGGACCCACTTTATAAAAGATGAGTAAGTGTTCTGATTTTTTTCAACTGAGAGTCTAAAATGGGAAAGGAAATTATCTTTCCCTTTAAGTACCTTGATTAGGGACAGCAAATAGCACTGTGACATGCTATGCAAGAAATCTTCTGTTTGTAATCAATCAACTATAAACTGTAATTAAAATCTTTGATTACTTAAAAAGGAAAAAAAATCAATAAACAAAACCCTACAAGCAGCACCTAAGGCTGATTTCCAGGTAACTTATTAACTTGAATGAAGAAAATTCTGTAGCTTTTCTGTTCTGTAAGCATTGTAACAGCAAAGGACTAGGCAAGTAAGTGGGAGATGGGATGCTCAGGGACAGACTGTTTTTAGTCAAATGGCCAAAAAACAGAAATTACATATTAAGATATTTCAGTGATTCAATTTTTATCAATGTATGGGTCAACCTTAAAAATTAGACTCAATTGTACCAAAGAAAAAGAATTGCATTTAACATTTTAAAATTTATTCAATGGCAGGTGTACTTTGTTTTGATTTTTAAGACAGGGTTCTCTAAGTAGCCCATGCTGGCCTTGAACTTGAGCTCTGTCATTACCTACCAAGGATTTAAGGCACGTACCATCAAGCCATGCTAGCAGGTGCTTTTTTTTTTTTTTTATTTTTTTTTATTTATTATATGTAAGTACACTGTAGCTGTCTTCAGACACTCCAGAAGAGGACGCCAGATCTCGTTGCGGATGGTTGTGAGCCACCATGTGGTTGCAGGGATTTGAACTCCAGACCTTCGGAAGAGCAGTCGGGTGCTCTTACCCACTGAGCCATCTCACCAGCCCCCCCCCCTTTTTTTTATTTATGCAGGTGCTCTTTTTAACAGTTCTATACTGTATCATAATCTGACATCTAGTAGCACCAAGTTTAGAGTGAAATTGTAAACCAAAATGCCTATATGTCTGTTAGTCCTACAGTATATAGGTATTTATGCAGAGAGTACTTTCCTGTCAGTTCTCAAATCTTTGCATCAACAATTTAAGTTTAGACAGAATCCAAACCTGAAGTATGCTCAAAGATTTTAGTCACTGAGAACACATACTCTAATATATTTTCTAATTCATTTTGAGTATCTAAATGTCTACTTTGAATAAATAAAATAAGAAAAAATATGCCAAAAGAACTCACATTTGAGTCAAATGACCACAAGGTATTAAGTCTACCTTTTTTCAAATAATCGAAACCCGGGGTCCAGTGAAACCATACACACAAGTAAAAATATTTGAACAGTACCACATGTTTCTTGCCCAAACTATTTTTGGGAGGTTTATATAGTTATTAAGAAGCAATCTAGCTTGAGAGAAAGCACGGTAGTTGACTGTTTTTGTTATTTGCTCCTTCCAAAATAAGATGAAGGATGCAGTGCTGATTTCCTCCCACTCCAAGTTGTTGATTAAAGACAAGTTCATTTATGAATCAAAATATTCTATTTCAAGCCTCATGAGATAATGTTTTAAATTGTATTATAATGTATTCTTGTTTCTGTTTTCCTTTGAGACAGAGTCTTTCTCTGTAGCCCTCGCAGTTCTGGGATTGCTACGTAGACCAGGCTGTCCTTGAACTCACAGAAATCTGCTTGCTTCTCTGTCTTTTGAGTGCTGGGATTAAAGTCGAGCACCACTGCTCTGGCATTCTTTTAAACACTAAACAGTGAATGAATAAGGCATAGTTAGGTCTTTAATTAAAAGGACTTCTGTGGCTTAAAAAAATCATTTTATTATCCTATGTATGGGTTGTAGTGTTGGCAAGTATGTCTATGTGCCACATATGGGCAGTGGTCCCAGAGGACAGAAGAGAATATCAGATGCTCTGGGACTGAAGTCAAAGATGGTGGTAAGCTTCCAGGTGAGTCCTCTTAATTGCTGAGTCACCTCTCCAGTTTCTGCTGTGGCTTTTCAATGACAACCTAGAACTTTTCATGTAGTTTTAATCCTTAATACTACCTTCATGTGCCCAATCATTGGCTACTGTACGCTTTCTACTATTTCCACTTTATGCCATCTACTGTGGACTGACAGAAGGGAGTTTTCAAAAAGAACCTAGCTCATGTGAAATATTTTAAAGCAGTAAGATTAGTATATTTCTGAAATAATTTAAAAAAATTAAAAAAAAAATTGTATGTGTTTATATGCCCAAGTGAGTGCAGATGCCTATGGATCTCAAAAGGTGATGAATCCCCCAGAGCTGGAGTTACAAGGAGTTGTAAATTGGATGTTGACAACCAATCTAAGGTTCTCTGTAGTAATAGCAGTAACCCCGAAGATATCCTCCACCACCCAGAAAAAAATATCATCAATTTGAATTTAAAAGGGATACTCGTTCACACCAAGGTTACAAATCACAAACAGTAACAGATGTAACAGACATTTCATGTTGTTATGTCATACTTGAAGCTAGTAAAATTTTATATACCCTCACATGTGAGAGTGGTAGGGCTTAAAAATCTGAGAGGAAGTTGGGTATGGTAGCACATCCCCAAACCCAAGGAAAGTGAAATAAGTCCTTCTATTTTCACTAAAATACAGGTAGGGAAGGGGTTGAAGAAATGGCTCAGCAGTTAAGAGCACTTACTGCTTTTGTAAATGACCCAGGATCAATTCTAAGCACTGATATGGTGGCCCACAACCATCCAGTTCCAAGGGTTGTGATGTCTTTTCCTGACCCATCTTGGCACAAATCACACATGCGGTACACGTGAGTGATTGGAAAAACACGTGTATACATTATTAGACATCAAACCAAGAGCCTCATGTAGGCTAGATAATCACTCCCGCTGAGCAATATTCCATCCCCTTGGGCTTTTAAAAATTTTGCCTAAGTGACTTTCACTTTTCCTGCATTTTGCTGTACTATAAGTTAACTTCTATCTTCCTCAAGTACATTTTACTCTAATTTTTCTGCAAAAGGACAAGTAGCCAAATCTCTAACGTTAATATCTGTTTAGAGTATACAAATAAAAAAGAGAATGCTCTTGTGGTTAGTCCTCATATCTATTCTGTGTGCTTAGGACTCTCCTAGCTTGGTTTTCATAGCTGAGACACTGGATAAAATACCTTTGGAAAACTGAAGTATTATTACTATTAACTCAAAAACATTCTTTTGAAATTTAGTCACAGACTAACTTACTTTTAATTTTTCTTTATTTCTACAGATTAAGAGACTATAAAAATACATTTATATGTCAGGCCAACTCTAGAAGTCTATTAAAAATCATGAACAACTCAGTTCTAAGTTAACCCATTCTCCAAAGTAGAAAAGAGTAACAAAAATCATTTGCTTCATTTTGTTATAAAGGATGAAAAGCTATGGAACTAAAAATGGACCAAATCAAAACCCTGCTTTTTAAGGAATTTACAAACCCACTTTCAACACAGCAATGTATTAATTAACTTAGAAGGGTAACAGAAGCACACGATTATCATTTCTCTAACCCAAATGGAACAAAATCACCCACTCATGGAGCAAACCAGTAAAATCTAGTCTCTATGAAACATTACAGGCTAATAATAAAACCTTTCTTGCTTGGGCCAGTAAGTCTTAAACATCACAGTCTCTCCTGGAACATACAAAACTATGTAAACCAATGGTCAACCAACTATGTGACTTCTTGTTAAGTACACAATGTATAGCTGTCCATAAGGATAAGAAATAGCCTTTATGCCTTTTTAGACTAATCTTAGCACAGTGCCTCACTAGAAACATATTTAAATAGTGAAACCTGGATCTGGATACTATCAAGGCTTAAAGAAACATCAATCTATAACTAGTATAAAAGCCTCCATTTCTAAAATTTAGTTCATTTTAATATTTAAAAACTTGCTTTTTCTAAATTTAGATTACATATGATGTAATCATTATCACTGTCTCTGCATACTTATATCTTGGATGCTAATACTATGATAACTATCTTCAATTTTCTAGCCCCCCCTAACAAATGTTAGTGAAGAGAGAATGAAATAAAAGCTACAATATTACTTACCTTCCTTCACATGCTTTAAATCTTACTAGTTGAAGAATCAAAGATTTTGATAAGGAGCTAAGAAAAACTCAGAAACTACTTCCACTTTCAAATTTAATAGAATTCTGAGTTTTATCTAGTTGCTAAAGTTCTTATCTAAGTTCAACCAAATCAAACTAAATGTTAATTAGAATGTTTAACTTAGTATTCTTTGGAAAGAATATAAAAGTTTAATTGTGACAAGGGTTCAGTTAGGAGGACCAACAATCATCTTAAGTACTCTAGAAGCAGGCTTTAATATAAGCTCAACAACTTATTTATTTCTTTGGGAAATTATCAGCTTTCTTCATTAGCAAATTATGTAGAAGTAAATTGTACAAAAACTTTACAAGATCTAAAATATAGTCTATTTTGTACTGGCATAATAAAACTGATCTCAGAATAAAATAAAGCAAACAGCAAAGAATAAACCAAAGATTAGTATAATTCCCTGCAAAACTGTTACCACCATTAAATTTAAGATTATAAAGAAATACAACTTTTTATCCAGTTAATTAAGCCAAATTCCTGAAAATGGAAATCTATAAACAGTACAATTCATTTAAAAAACAAAGCAAAATACCTACAGTGGTATAAGATTACAGCTATATAAATCCAAATCTTATTTACACATATATCTGCAACTGATTCTTTTCAATATTTACTTTTAAGTAACAGTGGTTCACTAAAGTATTGTAAATGCACTGTTCTGATAGTTAAGGGGTATTCTAGAAAATTATCATTTGTCTTTTATACTGTGTATGCCTCAAATGATAATAATGCCTTAAGAATATAATGTGAAATTTGTGAAAAGTATGTTAGTGGGAACACTTAGTTACCACAACAGAACATTTTAAATCAAATTGAAACTCCCAACTTATTTTCATAATCAGTAGCACAAGATACACCGTACAAGGCACAGCTGTTATGCTCTGCATAACAATCTCTCTTTTTACATTTTACTTATGCTCTTAGTAGCCTGGGATAGTATTAAAAAAAAAGCCTTTAAATCAAAACAGCAATTTCATAATACCTAACAAGGCTAAACTAAAAAAAAAAAAAAAAAAAAAAAAAAGGTAGGAAAGACAAATTTTTCCTTCTGTTACACTAGCAGAATATACTTTTACTTCCATACTCACACTAAAAGTGGAAAAATAAACAAGCAAGCAAGCAAAAAGCAAGAAACAAATAAAATACAAGGTCTAATAAAAAAAAAATATACCAGGAACCTAGTGTTTATATTTCTAAGAGTTGACACTAACAGTATTGGTTTAAGAAATTAGGCCCTCATAAACAAATTAAATTCACCCATAGTAAACCTTTATGCAAGTATAATGTTAAAAATATTACATTAGGTACCCAGGAAAACTTGTTGTGATATCAAGTATATGGTTTTTATATTATTTTATATTTAAATATCAATAAACAAAAGGGAAGATTATCAAAAGATTTTATCTAAACTGTTGTCTTAAAGGGAAATAACAAACAGAAATGAGTTGCTATATCCCTGTCACACTAAAGCAGCACAATAATATTGGTGTTTAATATTTATTTCACTACGCCAATATTTACGTGCTGCTAGAGTGGAACAAGCATGTCAGATATCAAATACAATACAAATGTGATGGTACCATATAATCTTGAATGAATTTCCTTAAATTTCTAGAGCAGCAAATAATGATTCGCATCTTGACTGTAGTATGTAAACCATGATGTGCTGCTACAGTACTTTAAGGTTCCAAAGACAGGACTCAGCAAACAGAAGAACTCTCTTTCAAGCTTTATTACAAGCCAAAAATCAAAAACCAAGAACCTTGGAAGAATTTTTAAACTTACCTGCAAGATTAAAAATCGATTATGGTCTAAGTCAATCCCATGGCTTCTAAGAAGATTTCCAACATCTTTGAATGTCTTCTTCTTCCCACTTATGTGGTAGACAGAAGTGCTGTCTCTGTAGGCCGTTCTGGATACATAGAAGTTGCTGTTAGGAAGGACTTCATAATCATCTCCTTCCTGGTTTTAGGAAACAGAACCAGAAAACTGTTGTAATTAAATTACAGGTTTAATCCAGAGTTCATTTACTTTATACTGAAACTAACTCAACAGATTAAATTTTTTTTTGTATTCTTTAACAGATTCAGATATGTATATAACGAATTTTAATCCTTTTCACCTATTACTAGTTTTATTTCCCCTGAATTATGTATGACCATAAGCTGACAACCATTTTAAAGTGAGATAAAAAATAAATTGCTTTACAAAGGACTAGATACTTCTCCAAGTTGTTTGGTTTATTTCTCAAAAATCTCTAAAAGTTTAAACCAAGCAAACACAAATTTCAGCCTCAAAATATATCTGAATGAGAGCCAAGGAAGTCGAACAAGACCTCAGCATATCGACAACAACCCACTCCACTCAGATAACCTTGGTGACTGTTAAAAAGCTTCAGGAAGAAACAATTTAAGGAAAATATGTAGGGGAACTACTTTTCTGGTGGTGGTAGGGTCTGCGAGTAAAGATTGTCGGTTACTCGTGTGTGTGTGTGTGTGTGTGTGTGTGTGTGTGTGTGTGTGTGTGTAGGGAGACAGGATTCCCTTTCCTAAACAGCATTTCCTATCATTAATTAAAAGTAAAACATCATAAAAATTCGCAATCATATACATAATAAAGGAAATCAAGTTATAAATCCATCTTAGCATTAAAGTTCATTTATTCTTAAAAGGCTCTGTGTCATATTTAATTTTAGATGAATTAAACAACAGGTATTAGAATATCATGATTTATTGGCAATCTAATTCTCTAACTCAAACGTACAACAGAATGAATTCAGAAGCAAAATTCTGATAGATGCTTCTGTGTAAATTAAATTTCTTTATATGTAAAACATCTCCACCAGCATCCAATTATCTGTTACTTTACTATGTGCACTTATTTTTTAAGTTTTTTTTTCAGTTGCTTTTTGAACCATGAATTTTTCTAAGCTATTAAACAGATGCCTGTCCCCTCCATTTCAAAACATACTTTATGTCGGTAGTTCAAACCTTAGAAAATTTCATATCTCTCTCACATAGCTACAAATTATTACATTTTAGAGTCAATTATTACATTTTAAAACTTAAAATGTTTATCCTAAAGCAAAAAAATGTACAACTTTTCAAACGAAGCCCATATTGATAGTGAATGAATGCTGAATTAGCACTTAGGGTCCCTTACATCACTGCCTTCTTCCAAAAAGCTGAAGTAAATATGTTCACAGAAGCAAAAACCATTTCTTATTGCTCTAATTATACACAAAGTAAAATAAAGAACAATTCAGATCTACAATAACAAAATGTGGCATGTTTCCTTTTCTTGCTTGAAGGTGCAAGTAGAAAATCTTACCTTATCAATTATCTTTTGAAAATGAACTTCTACAGTACAACTCTGAATATCCTTGTGTTCATCAGAATTATGTATCAGTACCGATAGCTTTTTAGACCTTATTTTTTGTGCTCGATAGCCAAACACAAAAAGCATGGAATCAATAACATTGGATTTTCCACTGCCATTTGGTCCAATAATACAGGAAAAGCGCTGCATAAAAGTAAATTTTTAAACATTTAAATAGTCACACTTACACTAATTTTAAACTACTCCATAATTTAATTTGTAGTAAAAATCAAAGGTATTTCAAAGTTTTCATTAGAAGATAAACACTTTTTCTTTCTTTCTCTTTAGAAATAAAAGCAGTTTATTAAGAAAAGGAAAGCACCCTAAGAATGGAGTGGGCTAGGGAACTGAAGGAAAAGCACGCACTCCCAAACCCCAATCTGAGTTTTCTTACACCATGTCCTTCAATAGCACAAGCTTTACCATTTAAATAAAAACCACCTTCAAATTCTAATCCCGATATTTTACAAAACTCATTAGCATAGTCAACGGGGAAAACATTCCCTTCTAACAAAAACAGATTCCATTCAATATGCAAATATTATTGCTAAAGATATACCAAAGATATCAGATAAAGAAAAACTCATTCCTGTTGTTGAAGTCACAGGCAACATACTGTCTGTGCGTCTATGAGCATATGTGTGTGTGTAAAGTCAGGACCGTTAGAACACTGAAATATCTTGTAATTAAAGATGTATTCCACGTTATCTGAGCAGGCAGTACCTTATGGAAAGGTCCCAGAACTTTCTCTCCAGCATAGGACTTGAAGTTTTGGTTTACAATATGAGTTATCATGAGACGAGGAGCTCCAGCTTCACTGGCCATGGCTGGAGGTGGGGGTGGAGGGATACTATTCAAAATCTCCTCTAAACTTCTGTTATCCAGCTCCTCACCTGGAGGCTCTAGGTTAACGGAGAGGCAAAGAGGGGAAAGCCTACATTAGTGTAATTAGTTGGACGTCTATCATCTGCTAGTATTTAAAGAACACAATGGAGGGATGTTTCTTAAGAAACTTAGGAATTTATCTTCCATACAAACATATCCTAAACTTACGGGGATGGATAATCCTTCATGTTAGTTTTATGAAAAATAAAATTCGTGAAAGCAATCAGACCAGTCACAAAATCTGGTACACACATTGTACTTAGAGGAGTCAAAATACTTACTATATCATAAAGAAAACCTTACAACAAACGGATTCCTTGATGCCTGAGACAGGAGATGCAACCCTAACAATCGAAAATCCAACTCTCTACATGGCTCAGCTTAAGAAACTCACAAACTTCAGTAACATGGTCACAGGAATTTCACAGTAGCTCTTAATTCCTACCCTCCGACCGCTCCACGCTCTCAAATTATACCTTCTCTTTAAAGGCAATCTAGGGGGCCCAGCGTTTTTTTTTCTTGTGTAGGACCCAAGTTTGGTTTTCAGCACCCACAATGGGATGCTCGAGGTTCATGCCCTCCAGGGGCACCTGCACTCATGTACATATGCCCGCCTCACCCAACACTGACACACTTTATTAAGTAAAAATTAGTATTGCGCCCCAAAAGGCAATCCAACAGTAAAGGGTGAGTCACGCAACTCCACATCACATTCACTCCAGTCTAGGGGCGCAGAGGCGCTCAGCAGCCATGCTGTTTTCAGCGGAAATATGAGAAAGAGGTCAGTACTACTCTAAAACACAGAAACTCACAACGCAAGTTTTCCGCTCACTCTCATATCTTCCAGAACCGTTAGAGCAAACTGCATGGAATTCCTTTGAAAACCACAGAACGGCTTTCCGGAGCTTCCCAAGTCAACCTGTGGTCGCCTGCGCCCCGCCACCCTCAGAGGGTCTCCGCAGGCTTCCGACGCACGGGGATCCCGACCTGTCACTCACTTGCGGGTGCGCCGCTCTCCGCTTCGCCGGCCGGTTGCTCCATCTCTTCCTCGCTGTGGGCACCGTCCTGGGAGGGCGGCGGCCCTTCCTCCTGGTGGCAGGCAGTGGAGGGCTTGGTGCCCTTACGCCGCATGGTGGCTGCGGCAGAAGAGTCCCGAGTCAGGTCGGCCCGCAGCTCGCCGCTCAGGCCCCGCAGCAGCAGGACGGGCTCCGCCCAGGACCCACCCCGCCACCGCGTTCGCCAACGCCGCTAGCCAGTAGCGGGTCCCTAGGAAAGTGGCTACTAGGAACCCAGCAGTGGCAACCGGGCGGGACGGGTTTTCCCACGCCCCAGCTACGTGGGGAAACATAGCCGCGCCTGCCAACGCGCCCAGGACGGAGGAATTTGCTCAGGCCACCCCCGACCCCGTGGAGCCATCTCTTAAGAGAAGGACATCTGCTGACAAGTCTCCTCCCGTCGGGGCTGGGGAGTGAATGCGCTCGGAATCGGGGAGGGAGAAAGAGTGGGAGAGAGGTAGAGAGGCGGGGAGAGAGAGAGAGAAAAGTTCGTCCAGCTTCGGGGCTGCGTGGCTACTCTCCAGAGCAGCAGCGCCTGCCTGCCCGGCGACTTGTCACTCCCCTCCCTTCTCCCCGCCATTTAGGTCCTGACGCCCGGACGGCCGGAGAAGTCCAGGTCTCTTCTCCTCATCGCTCCAGCGGAGAGGATGGCCGAAGCCGGAGTCACCCGCCACACACTGCTGAACTGGACTCTGGCAGCGTCTGCTCGGGTTGGGTCACTTTCCGGGATAGTAGGGGGTCTATCCCTCCCGGGTCCGGGGCGGAGCCCCGATGGACGACAGTGTAAGCCATGCCAAGTCCCCAGGAGAGGCTCTGAGTGGGGCTGCAGTCCCCTTGGGAGACAGGACGGATCGGCCTGGGGGAGAGGGGACGCTCTGGCCGAGCCAGGCTCGCTGCCTCCCCCAGGAAGAGGCGCCCGAGCCGCCGCCCGGCCGCCGAGGGGGAGGGGTGACAGGCACCGGAGCTCGCCGAGCCGCCTCCGCCGCTCCAGGCCTCGGGGTTGCCGGCGCCCGCGGGGCAGGGAGGAGAAAGTGTGACAACCTGATCTAGAAGAGAAGGACTTCACCTGTCGGCGGGTCCACTCCGAGCCGGGCTGAAATGGTGGCACGGCCGACCCCCCGCCTCGCTCCTCCCGGTGTCTCGGCTCCGGGTCCTTCACTCGAAAATGGCGCCTAAAATCCAAACTCGAACGGAAATTCGTTACAAACGCGCGCAAGGGTTTCTGGGACCCGCGAATTTGAAAAAAAGTGCGGCGAGTCCCACCGCCATCTTCTGGCCGTTCGGGCGCATGCGCGGGCTCTACCCCCAGGGACCGTGGCGCCGAGGGCCGAGTTACGACTGGGAAGGGAGAGCAAGCAGGGCTACGTCCTTTCTGTGGACTTTAACAGAAACGAGAGTTTCGCACTTCTAGAACGACAGCATTTGAAAAACTGGAGGAATTTGAAAAAGAAGGAAAAAAAAAACCCAAAAACAAGCAGGGTCCCGCCTACAATTATAGGCGGGGCCCAGTTGCCCAATAACACCTTCCAGGGAGAGGGCGGGCTCGGTTAGGGGCGGGGTCAAGAGCCCGCTCCGGTGACTGGCACCTAGCAAGTATCGCGGGAACATGGTAGGGGGAACGCTCGCAGCGCTTAGAAATCACTATGGTGACGGAAAGGTCGGGAGGCTATTTGGTAACTGGTCTGAGCTCTGAGAGCGGTCGCCACCGCTTTCCTGGAACTTGAGGTAAATTTCTTCACCTCCAGAGCCTTTGAAGAAAGGGCTTGGAAGCCGTAGCGGTCGTTGAGACCTAGCTTCTCTTGGTTAGATGGGATGAGCTTTGCGGGAGCATCAGTTATTTTCCATCTTCTTCCAGCCACCAGTGTGTTGATCTTGGGATGTGGAGTTTACAGGTAAAGCGAGGAAGCCGGGATTAGTGAGTAACCTTGTAGTCCATTTATGATTAACAATGATTTTTGAACTATTTTGTGTTAGTGACACTACTGAAAGGTGTTGAGTTTAAATAACCATTTGGCCAGCAGGGCTCCTAGTGGGAGAAAGGATTCGCTGGTGATAACTAGTTACCGTTATGGGGGAATTAGTTCATAAATAGCATTTGTGTTTGTTACACAGTGAAAGGAATAGCCAGGGTTGTTAAATAGATGTGACAGTTCCTAATTCCGAGCAGTTTAGTTTCCTTAATGGGCTTTTAACCAGAGTTTGAGGATAATGATGGTTGGGACTGAGTTTCTAACTCTCCGAAAATTGTATACTAAGTTTTGTGTAAGTTTTGGCTTTGTTTTCCTGAATGTTTATAGTGACCCTATAATTTTGAAAAGCGGTCTGTATCACTCATCCTCCCCAATGTTAAAGAACCGCTGTTTAATTTCGCTGCCCCCAGTAAGTATTTATACAGCAACTTTTAAATTGAGAGCTGTTAGCCTTTCTCTTTTTTTCCTCAACCTATTTAGGGTTTGGCATTTTAGAGCACCAATAAACCTTTTTTGTAAAAAAAAATTATTTATTATTATAATCTAAGTATACTATAGCTGTCTTCAGGTGCACCAGAAAAGGGTGTCAGATCTCATTACAGATGGTTGTGAGCCACCATGTGGTTGCTGGGATTTGAACTCAGGACCTTCAGAAGAGCAGTCAGTGCTCTTAACCACTGAGCCATCTCTCCAGCCCACCAACCTTTAATGAATGAATTTACATTGTTGTTCTAAAATATATTATGGCTTTGAGATGCCTAACACTTAGATTCAGTGATTCTCAGGAAGTGCTGGAGAGGACTACAAGTGTGGGAGTCTGGCGGAGTTTGGAGATTGGTGTGGTTTGAATAAACATTCGCTAATATAATAATGTACCTTTATATTTCTAGTTGAAAATAAATTATCTTCATAAAATAAATGTCACCATAAAGCTCAATGAATTTTTTTTTTTGGCGGGGGAGGGGTATGGAGGACTAGTAGGAGTACCAAGAGGATAAAGGGATTCTTTTTAGGGGCTTCTGGAGTATTTTGTATTTTCAGAGGTTCTAAAATACAACAAAGCTGAGCGGAAGAAGTAGACTGGGCCAGGGGAGATGGTGCGGTGTTAAAGCACTTACTGCTCTTGCAGAGGACCTAGGTTCTGTTCCTAGCACCAACATGGCTCTCAGAACTGTCTGTAACTCCAGTTCCAGGGATCCGGTGCCCCCTTCTGGCTTGGGTACACATGCAGAGAAGACACTCATACATGTAAAGTAAATGTAAGAAAAAGGTAGAATAGACCTTATGGGAAGGTGTACATGCTAGTCAGAGCAGAACTTAGTAGAAAGCTTTAAGTAGGAAGCGGGAAGGCTGGAGAGACAGCTCAGCAGTGAGGACCACTGCTGCTCTCGCAGAAGACCTGGATTTGATTTCCAGCACCTATACTGAGAGTTTATACCTGCCTGTAACTCCAGTCCAGGGGACCTGACACCCTTTTCTGCACAATGGTGGTGCTGGGCACACACATACGTGCATGTAGGCACTCACATATACACATTAAAAGTTAGAAAACAACCCTAAATCCTATTATTTCTTTGGATGTAGAATTGGGCATTTACTCATCAAGTGTTCTGGGAATGTTAACAATCAACAGATAATGTCTATCTCAGAGCACTGTTTGTTCATCTAGTATATATACATAAGTATTTGATATTACTATGTGATGGCATTTGAGGAAGAGTAATTTAGGAAGGATCTCGAAAGGCAAATTAAGAATATAGCCACAATCTGGGTGTAGCTTGGGAGATGAGGCAGGAAGTTTGCCATGCATTTAGAATACCTGGGCTATGTGTTGAGTTGGAGCCAGTGCTATAGAGTGAGAGTGTTTAAAACAAAAAGGGAAGATTTCTTAACAAGAACTGAAATGGGTTGTGTTGTTGCAGGGAAAAGAAATCAGTCATAGGTTTAGTTAGACCGACATTAAACACTCTCTCATGAGTAGGGAAGAGTGCCTAGGCAAGAGAAAGGAAAGATTCACAGTTCTTTAGGACAGAATATTGCTGTTACAGATTTTGGTGGTTAAGAGTATAAACCCTTAAAGACAGTCAAATGCTGTTCTTTATGGATCTCTGAGTTAGTGAAAAGGCAACAGGTATAACAAGCAGTAGCGCCCGCTACTGAGTCGGATGCTGGTATCAGTATGGAAAGTCTTAACTAATGTGGAAAGGAGTGGTCTTCAGTAAATCACTGTACTTGACAGCCTCAAATTTAATTGAACTTAACCATGCCCTGTCAGAACAAACATCTCCTTCCCTCCCTCCCTCCCTCCCTCCCTCCCTCCCTCCCTCCCTCCCTCCCTCCCTCTCTTCCTTGAAACAGGGTCTCATTATAGCTCAGACTAGCCTTGAATTTCCTATGTAGCCAAGGCTAGCTTTGAATTTCTATTTATCTACTGATATCTGGACTTCGAGGCAAGCATCGTCATGCCTGGCAGCACAGACATTTTTATAACAGCTATAAACTAAGTTGCGTAACGAAGAAGAGATATAACTGAGAGCTATAGAGTAGACATAAGTCTGAATGTGAACATGATGAAATAGGCATTTAGGGATTAGGGATGTAGGCTTGGTTGGTAAAGTGCTTAAAGAGGCCCTGGATTTGATTCTCAGCACTATAAAAACATGATAAAACCCATCATGGACAGTATACTCCTGTATTGCCAGCACTCAGGTGGACAAGGCAGGAGTATAATAAATCATGATTATTTTACACAGCTAGTTTAAGGTTAGTCTGGACTATTAAGATTCTGTCTCAGAGAAACAAAACAAATCTGTGTGTGTTGGTCCAGGCCTTCTAGCACCTGGGAGGCAGAAGCAGATGCATCTCTGTGAGTTCAAGGCCAGCCTGGTTTATTATATTACTGAGTATGATTAAAAATGTCAAACAGTATTGGGGGAGGGCATAGTGCATTTGCAAGCACCTGCTTTGTACCCAAAAAAGGTGAGGAATTAATTATCACTTCTCATTGAGTTATTCCTGGCATCCATCACTAAATGTCTTATATATCTTCCTAGAGAAGTGTTTTAGTACCTGCCAGCTTAAATACATAACATTTTTTTCATTTGCACACAAGGGATTGAATTGTATTTTACAAAAGTTTTGTAGTATGTGTACACGGTATGTGTATCGGCATGCTAAGGCACACATGTGGAGATCAGAGAACAACTTCGTGGAGCCCATTCCCTTCTTCCAGAGCCTTTAGGTGGGTTCTGGGGATTGACTTGGGTCATCAGGCTTGTGTGACAGGTTCATTTACCTGATAAGCCATCTTGCTGGCCCTAGGTTTTATAATATTGCTATATATCTTGCTTTTCTTTTGAATATTATAGTTATCTTTCTATATCAGTAGATAGCCCATTTGAAAAATAATTAATGTAGCATTGCATTTTGTTGGTGCAATATGATTCTTCAGTTTTGGTTGAATTAAAGATCACTGGTATCTATGGGTGGATGGGGTGTATACATGCATGTGTATGTGTGTGTGTGTGTGTGTACATGTGTGTGCAGATGCTTATGCCTGATGTTGAAGCTCGAGGTTGATAATAGGCGTCTTCTGTCATTTGCTATGTTGATTTTTTTCCCTTCTTAAAGAATTATTTATTTATTATGTACATGGTGTTCCATATATGCCTGCATGCTGGAAGAGGGTGCCAGACTTCATTACAGATGGTTGTGAGCCACTATTTGGTTGTTGGGAATTGAACTCAGGACCTCTGGAAGAGTAGTCAGTGCTCTCAACCTCTGAGCCATCTCTCCAGCCTCACTTTGTTAGTTTTTGAGACAGGGTTTCTCACTGAACTCAGAACTTAACCAATTGGCGGGACCTCCTGGCAGTTCTGGGTTTCTGCATCTCTCTCTCCCCTGTGCTAGTGTTACAAGCATATGTGGGATTTTTCATGGGTGCTAGGGATCCGAACACAAATCCTCATGTTTGCACGACAGTCACTTTACCACTGAGCCATCCACACAATGTCACTCACTATCTAATGTGTATTTTTAGATTAGTGAATTAGTGTTTTGCTAGAATTAATGGGACACCATAGCAAAAATTTGTAAAAGCCGTTAAAAATGATATAGGGGCTGGCAAGATGGCCCATCCAGTAGAGGAACTACATGGTGGAAGGAGGGACCCAGTCAGCTTCTGCAAGTTGTGCCGCTGTACAATTAACTAATTAATTACAACAATAATAATAATAATCATGAGGTCAGAGAGTTAGCTTTTAGGTAAAAATTATTTCAGTGCAAGCCAAATGACACAAGTTTTATCCCAGGAACTGACTTCTAAAAGTTGTCCTATTCTAATGACTTCTAATGACACCAATAATAAAATAAAATTTTAAAAAGAGATTATTTTAAAATGTGTTATGGGCGTTTTGGTCGCATCTACGTTTGTATTTCATGTGCATGCAATGCCCGAGGAGCCCAAAAAAGGGGTCACTACCCCTAGGACTGGAGTTATAGATGGTTGGGCACTGGCGTGTGGATACAGGGAACCAAGCCTCTGCAAGAGCAGCCAGTGCTCCTAGCTGGTGAACCATCTCTCCTATTCTCCCCCACTAAAAACAAACCTTTACAGAAAATATTGAAAACTGGGCTTAATGGTACATAGTTAACATAATACATATAAGCTTCAGGCAAGAAAATCAGAAGTTCAAGGTTATCTTCAGCTATATCGCCATATTGAGGTCAGCCTGGGCTACATGAGACCGTGTCTCAAAATAAAAAGGTAATATTGGAGTGTAGATATTAGTCATGGGTAGAATTGTAAGGAAATATACACACTACAATGATCAGTGTAACTTATAGAAGAGTTTATTTTGGCTGACAGCCCTAGACCCTAGAGGGTTAGAGGCCAGCATGGCAGTGGGCAGTAGGTATGGCTAGCAGGAACAGGAAGCTCAGAGCTCACATCGAGAACCCAAAGCAGAGAGAACTAGCATATATTATTAAGCTTATTTTAGCAAGCACATAGAGGAATTAGGCTGAGGTGGGGGTTGGAGGTCCTTACTAATTGAACTGTACTATCATGTATAAGCCTGTTGCCTTTGATGGTAAAATGTCTTCACCTTTTCTAGGAAATAGTGAGCCTGCCCCTATTTTTCATCTCAGCTATACAATAGACCTTAAATTTAGTTTGCTAACAGCTCTAATGGAACTTAATAATTAAAAAAAAAAAATCTGCCTTTCTTATTTCTTTTTATTGAAGAGCCATAAAGAACTCCAAATAGAGTTATCAACTTTGGCATTTGATATGTGTGTGTGTGTGTGTGTGTGTGTGTGTGTGTGTGTGTGTGTGAGAGAGAGAGAGAGAGAGAGAGAGAGAGAGAGAGAGAGAGAGAAAGAGACAGACAGACTTGCCATGTGTGTTGGTTTGAAATGAGGAATGTTCTCTATAGTCTTGGGCATTTGAACACTTGGTTACCAGTTGGTGGTGGTGTTTGGAGAAGTACAGATGGTACAGCCTTGCTGGAGGAGGTATGTCATTGGTAGTGGGTTTTGAGGTTAAAAGCCCAGAGCCATTTCCAGGATTGTACTTAGCTCATTAGGTTTGGCAGCAGGTGCCTTTACCCCCTCAGCCATCTTCCCTTCCCCCCGAACTCCCCCGACAAGGTTTCTCTGTAGCCCTGGCTGTCTCAGAGATCCACCTGCCTCTGCCTCCCAAGTGCTGGGATTAAAGGCATGTGCCATTACTACCCAGCCCCCTTAGCTCTCTTGCTAGCCCCAAATTCTACTTTTTGATAGTATTGGATAAATATCCCTAATCTAAAATGTGTGGGATAGAAGTGTTTTGGATTTTTTTTTTTTTTTAGATTCTGGAATATTTGCATATATACATGAGATCCCATGTACATAGTACCCAATCTGAGCATAAAGTTTGTTTTTTATACATGTCATAGTATAGGCTAAAGGAATTTCATGCCGTGATTTTTCAAGCAGCTCTGTTCTCCCTGGCTTGTCATATGAAGGCAGGTGTGGATTTTTCTACTGGTGTGTGGTGACACTTGGATTTTAGATTTTTGGATTAAAGACCCTCAAATTATACCATACAAGATTTTAATGAACATATATTTATGTATCTTATATGTATACAGTACATTTCTCAACTAGAAGTCCTTCCTAGAGTATATTTCTTTTGTAATATCTCCTTCTTTGAGTTAGTACCTTCTAATTCAAAAGAAGGTATGTATAGCATGTTAGCAGTCAATGTATCTGTGTCTCTGGTATAAGAAGAGCTGGAGGGGCTGGAGAGATGGCTCAGTGGTTAAGAGCACTGACTTCTCTTCCAGAGGTCCTGAGTTCAATTCCCAGCAACCACATGGTGGTCATAACCATCTGCAATAGGATCTGATGCCCTCTCCTGGTTTTGCTAAACAAAATTTTCTCAAGCTGTCTTGAACTGCTGTAAAACGGGGCATTGCCCCACCATGGGCTCTGGCAGTAGGCACGAGTTGTTCTTTACACAAGCCTTATAAACCCACACTAGACCAACAACAATTTATAAATGATATTTAGCATAAAAACCAATTATTGCTATTGCTGTTGTCTGTTTCTTGCTATCTCCCTTTGCTACTCCCCAGACAGACACTGTTGGCTGGTCAGATCCTTCCCTACCACTGCCGACATACCATTTCTTGGTCAGCTCTTTCACATACCAAAAGCATGCATTTCACCATAGTCACGAAGACATTGCCCGCAGAGCAGCTGTGTTTCACATTGGCCAGGAGACAGAAAGGGAGTCAGGACTCAGCTGACCTGCTCCTTGTCCAGCTTAGTCTGTGATCCCAGCCACAAGAAGGTGCCACAGCCTACATTCAAGGTGGAACTTTCTTTCTCAGCTAAATCTCTGGAAACATCATCACAGATACAGCTTTAGATGTGTCCATTAATGTGCGAGGTTTTCCTCATTCCAGCCGAGTTGACGATTAGCCAACCCACGTGGGCAGTGTAGATTCAGGCTGTTCTGTACGTTTTCAGATAGGCTATGTGGGAAAAATATTGTTTTATTTTCTTAGTTAGTACTGTGTCAACATTTAGATGTAATTCATATGGATGTTTTCAGCTAAATGGCTTATATATACCGAAAATCTTTCTCTGCCAGGGAGAATCTTTCCTGTGTTAGGTTTTTGCTCTCTTTCTCTGACCATTTGGCATCATTATTTCTGAATGGCTGGTGAACCATTAGCAAGCATGTACTGCTCTTACTAAATATAAAGTTTGATTATGATTTATTTCTTCTGGTGAGGAAGTATCTAAATTATTATGGATGTGATTGTATTTCATCATTCTAAATATTAGGTTTCAGGTTGTAGTTAGTAATATAAATATTATGTATATTACTATAAATAATAATATAAATAGTATGTAAATATCCTATCTATGGTTTGTCAATTGCAGAAGCAACAAGAATTCTGTAAATTTTTTGTACTTTAAAAAATTTTAATAAATTTGAATAATTGTGATGAACCAGGTCTTTATAAAGTGTCATCTACTCTTTCCTTTTAGTGATGGACCAGATTACTTCCACCTTAGGCTCAAAAGCCCATATATAGTCAAGACAAAGTGGGCTCATCCCTGTTTATGATTAAATGTTTCTCAGGCTCTACCCCACCTGGAACTTTAACAACAAAATTCTGTATTGCCTGTTCCAGGAAAGGAAGACCAGGCTTTTGTTTCATGAAGTTGCAATGACCACCTTGCAACCCGACCTTTGTTTCAAAAGGTTCTTATGAGCACCTTGTTATAGTCTGCTTCTGTAACCCTTCCCCTTGTTCTCACCAAATCCCCCATTTGGAACCCAGCTACCCCTGAGCTATAAAAGCCCTTATCTTCCCCATGGCCATGCTGACCTCTTGAGCCCTAACATTAGCGGGAGATGGCCTGTGTACATGAGTCAGAAAGCTTGCTTTAACTAATTTGGCCATGATGGTTTGGGTTGGTGGTCTTTGTCCTTGAATATTTGGGGTTAACAAATTAACACTAGTTAATCCCAAAAGGGTCTGATGGAAAGGAGGAAGGAGTTTTGAGAAAGCTAGGGAGCTCCTTTGTATCAAAAACGAATCTAGGAAATGTGCCTGAAGTGAATGACATTTGTCCCTGTCGGTGCCATGTACAGTTTTATACTTTTAAAGTTAAAAGAAGTCACCCAAAGAGAGAAGGAGAGAGGGCTGCACACTTTGCCTACCCAGGAGACTTCCTCAACTCAGGGATTGAGACGTGACCTCAGGGAGCCCCAATGTTCATTTTTAAAAAAATCTTTGATCAGCACCTCCTTTGATGTAGTTCTCTGTAATTTTAGAACCAGTAGAGATTTTTTTAACCCCCTTTAATTATATTCTCACTTGATTATATTCTTGGTTTTTTTTTTTTTTTTGTATTGTCTAGTGATACTGCTCAAAAAACGTAAATGTATATTGGACTCAGATAGCTTGGCTCTAGGTGATACAATTATTTAGAGAGTGTTTACAATGTTTTTTTGTTTTATTTTTAATTTCCTTTAGTAATTATATGCTTTTTTGGGATAGGCTCTATTATGTATTTCTGGAGATTCTGGAACTCACTGTGTAAACCAGATTGGCCTTGAACTCACTGAGATCTACTTGCCTTGACCTCCCAAGTACTGGGATTAAAGGTGTGGACTATAATAATGACCTGCTACAAGTTAATTTTGTGCCCAACTTAAAAAAACTTTTTTTTTTTTTTTTGAGGTGGGGTTTCATTGTGCTGCCCGTGTTGGTCTCGTTCATGGGCTTAGACTACCTTGCCTCATTCTTTCAAGTAGCAGCACCACCACACCCAGCCTGCATAACTTTTAAAGCAATTTATTGCCTCATCTTTAAGCAGTTCAGTTGTTTTTCATTGTTAGCTGTGGCTGTTGGTTTTTTTCCCCCACAATAGATCAGCCCCAGACTGATACACAGACACGGACACACACACACACACACACAGACACACATTGGTAATACCATATTGTTTTCATGTAGATTATAGATTTAAGGCCCTTAAAAATGTAGTTTAGCCTGAGGAAGTTAACTCATTGGACAGGATCAAAACTGAGATGTGATTGAAGGTTTCCTGGTTTGCCACATCATTTGATTTGTCAATTCAGGACAGCCTTTGGAAATTTGTTTGTTAAATGTGCTTGTATGCTCATGTGCACAGTTCTCAATGTTGATACATGTTTTCTTTATCTTCACAGTGGATACAATCAAGTGGTATTTAACATTTCTCTGGAACTGGAGACATGAGACTGAAGATATCTCTGTTAAAGGAACCAAAGCATATCCTTTTAATCTTGTATACCTCACTCATTCAACCTGTGGTCATACTGTCAAGTTCTCTTCTGCTCTTTTTAGTCTACTTGCAGCCTATTTTTCATTTATGTAATGGTATTTTATAAACAAATTGTTTTCAAAATATTTAAGACCCCAGATGTAGATTTTTCTGAAGTATACTGGGAGCCCAAAGTCTTACTTTCTAATACTTACTGACATTTTTTATTATTCTACTTCTTAAGTATTTAAAAAGTAACCTTTATTTTAAACCTTCTGTTTAAAAGTAACCTTTAAAAAAGTCTTTAACAAGATCTGACGGCATTGGTGGCACATACCTCAAGTCCCCGCACTCGGGAGGCAGGCAGACTTCTGAGTTCGAGGCCAGCCTGGTGTAAAGTGTGAATTCCAGGACAGCCAGGACTACACAGAGAAGCCCTGTCTTGAAAAACAAAACAAAACTCTGACTGATTTGTTCATGTGATCTCATACGTATGTGCTCATTTAGTTTTGCTTTATTTCTTTGTACTCCTGATAAAGTAGAGGACAAATTAGGGAAATCTGAAGTCCTTTATTATTTCACAAGGGAAGGCAGCAATCATTCTTTTCTTATATAAACAACCCTTCTTTCTATTATATTTTGTCAGAGAGAACCTTTAATTGGACTTTAAGAAGATACAGTTGGCCCTCCTTTTCTCATTCTTAAGACATTTCAGTCAGTTCTCACAGCATCACTTATGGGCTTCATTGCCAGTCTGTGAGAGAATAAGAAGCTTAATATGGGGGAGGCTTACTTTTTCAATTTATTGTTCTTGCAGCATTGAAGCATCATGTTTTAGTAATGTAAGGTCCATTTGTTTGCTTGCTTGTTTATTTAGTTTGTGGCTGGGGATTGAACCCAAGCCTACCTTGAGCATATTAAGTGCAGTTTCTACATGAAACTATACTCACAGCCCCCATCTTTTATTTTATCTTTCAAGACATTGATCTGCTGTAGATGTGAAGCAAAGAAAAATCTGGTCCCTGTCTTAGTCAGGGTTTTTACTTCTGCACAAACATCATGACCAAGAAGCAAGTTGGGGAGGAAAGGGTTTATTCAGCTTATACTTCCACGTTGCTGTTCATCACCAACGGAAGTCAGGACTGGAACTCAGGCAGGTCAGGAAGCAGGAGCTGATGAGAAGCCATGGAGGGATGTTCCTTACTGGCTTGCTCAACCTGCTCTCTTATAGAACCCAAGACTACCAGCCTAGAGATGGCACCACCCACAAGTGGACCTCCCCTCTTGGTCACTAATTGAGAAAATGCCTTACAGCTGGACCTCATGGAGGCATTTCCCCAACTGAAGCTCCATTCTCTGTGATAATTCCAGCTGTGTCAAGTTGACACAGAACTAGCCAGTACAATAGTTTTCAAAGCATAGCATTTATTGCTTTAGAGTATACAGTCAGTGTCTCATGATGTATTTCCAAAGTTGATCAATTGTCATCACTATTTAATTACAGCACTGTGGCAGTGTTTATACACACACACACACACCACACACACACACACACACACACACGTTCATACAGACACACAACATATACACATGCATGTTCACACATGCACACACCATGCACACACCACACACATATGTGTATACACTCCCCCATAATAATAAATAATAAATATGATTTTAAGAC
The DNA here is from genome assembly GCF_978045245.1 of Mus caroli. Classification (NCBI taxonomy): domain Eukaryota; kingdom Metazoa; phylum Chordata; class Mammalia; order Rodentia; family Muridae; genus Mus; species Mus caroli. Next base: position 93,494,259 of record NW_028227258.1, read on the forward strand.
TTAAAAACATTGTATTGTTAATTAAACATAAATAACTAAGGGTTGGGATGTAGCCGTTATACATAGAGCCCTAGACTCTTTGAACTATACAAATGAAAAAGTCAAATTAAAAATAGGCAGCTAACATGAAAATAGAAGAAGTGGTAAGATGGTAGTTCCAGATGTTAGGCCTCACCCTCCCTAGAAGACCATGATCATCATGTGCGACTGAGAGAGACAGTTCACTGTTACAGTCCAGTCTTTTGAAAAAAATTAATGTTTTAAATTTATATTGGGCATGGTGGCTCATTCCTTTAATCCCAACATGTAGAATGTAGAGGCAGAGACAGATAGATATCTGTGATTTTGAGCCAGCCTGGTCTACATAGTAAATTATACACCAGCTATGGATACTTAGGGAGACTGTCTCAAAAAGAGAGAGTGTTGGAGAGATGGCTCAGACTTTAAGAGTGCTTACTGGTGTTTCTGAGGACACAGTTCAATTAACAGCCTTCGTATGGTGGCTCACAACCATCCATAAGTCCATGTCTTAGTTAGGTTTTTGCTGTGATAAAACACCATGACCAAAAGCAACCAGAGGAAAGTGTTTATTCACCTTACAGTTACATATCACAGTCCTTCACTTGAAAGTGATGGGTTTTCAGTTGAAAGTCAGGGCAGGAACTCAAACAGGAGGTACCAAGAAGCAGGAGCTGATGCAGAGGCCATGGAAAGGTGCTGTTTACTGGCTTGTCTCTCATGGCTTGCTTGACCCATTCTTCTGTGGCCCAGGACTACCATCCCATAGCACTATCCACAGTGAGCAGGGCCCTTCCACACCCATCACTGATCAAGAAAAATGCATCACAGGCTGATCTGATGGGTCATTTTCTCAAAATATTGAGGTTCCCTCCTTCCAAATGACTCCAGCTATATCAAGGTGACAGAATTAGCTAGCACGTTCCAGTTCTAGTAGATCTGGAACCCTCTTCTGACTTGCACAGGTATATGTACACATATATGTATATGGAACATATACATGCAAGCAGAACATTCACGCACATAGAATAGATCATGCTTGTTAAGTAAATCTACAACAATGGAAAATTATAATAATATATATTGTTCTAGCAACTAATGCAATAGCTTATGTAGTAAGATGCATGGTCCCCTTTCTTCCTGCCTGTCTCCTAACACCATTTTCTACCTTTTGGGATTTTTACTTGCTGTTTTTGAGTGTGTGTGTGTTGACCATGTTTATGAAATATCTTCCATCACAAATTTTATTCCCTCTGTTTGATTTCTGTTCTTGAAACCTACTTTGTAAACAATTTCCTTTATATGGAAAAAATACTAAAAGTCATACAATGAGGGCCTAGAGAGATGGCTCAGTGGTTAAGAGCACCATCTGCTCTTCCAAAGGACCTGGGTTCAGTTCCCAGTACCCAGCTCACAACTGTAACTCCAGTCCAAGGGATCTGACATCTTCACACCAGTGCACATAAAATCAAGTTAAATAAATCATTTAAAAATGATATATATATTTAAAAAGCCACACAATGAAAGACTGCATTTAGAAACTACACTTGGCTATCCATTTGGCTTTTCTTTTCTTTTTTCTTTTCTTTCTTTTTTTTTTGCGGGGGGGGGGGTTGAGACAGGGTTTCTCTGTGTAGCCTGCCTCTGCCTCCCAAGTGCTGGAATTAAAGGTGTGCGCCACCAGCACCTGGCTTCCATTTGGCTTTTCATAATCCACATCTTGAGTGACTGTAAAGACGTAAGTCTTTTGGGCTTTACATCTCCTTGACACAGCATCACATCAAGAATTAGTGAGCTGTGTGGGTTGGACTACGGCGGAGGAGCTGTACTCATGCAGTGATGACCACCAGATAGTCAAGTGGAACCTGCTAACCAGTGAAACCAGCCTAATAGTCAAGCTGCCTGATGACATCTACCCGATAGACCTTCACTGGTTTCCAAAGAGTTTAGGCATAAAGAAACAGACGCAGGCAGAAAGCTTCGTCCTCACAAGCTCTGATGGTAAGTGTTGAGTGAATGGCCTCTGCATAGCTTTGTATTAACAATATCGGACAGTACTGTGATCTGTGCCCGGAGTTGTCTTAAAAAACTTCTATTTGATGTAGACCCACTGTCATTTTATTTTCCTTTGTGACCTTGATGATTTTGAAGGATCCGGTCTATTACTTTATAGGAAATCCCTGGCTTTTTTGTTTGTTTGTTTGTTTGTTTGTTTGTTTTCACTGTTTCTTTAAGATTTGATTCAGCTTACAAATTTTTAATGGGAATATTGTGAAATTCGTGGTGTTTATGTGACACATTGTTGTGATGTTAACTTTCCTTATCTGATAGCCAGTGCTTATTAAGTAAATCTACTATAATTTTACTATTTTCTCCCCCACTTTTTGATTAGTTTTATGTGTATGTGTGTTTTGCTTATATGTATGCCTGTGCCTGGAGAGGTCAGACCAGTGTGTCTAATGCCCTGGAACTGGAGTTATGGATGGTTGTGAAACATCAAGTGGGCATTGAGAAGTAAAGTCAGTCTCCTGTAAGAGCAACAAGTGCTCTTAACCACCGAGCCATCTCTCCAGCCTCTATTTTCTCCCTTTTAATAACTTGTTTATAAAAATATATTTTGATACCATGTAAAAGTGTTTTTTCCTTTGTAGATGTCCTCTGTTTTCTAAACCTCTACTGATAATTCTTGGCTAGATCTTTTATTACCAGAAAAGCTTCCAGATGGTAGCGTCTCTGTCTCTGTCTCTACCCATGTTAGATAGTTGCTATTCTACTTCAAGGAAAAACTCCCTGTGCCATGCCATTTGTCTTACTTGGCTTAATGTTAGGTTAGCCTCATAGATGTTTATTTCGTTAATATTCTGCGCAACCAGGGGAGCCAAGGACACTGATTTTTGCTTTTGTTTTGTAGATGTTCTCATTACGCTTTGAGCACATCCTCACCTGCACGAGATGGCCCAAACGAATCTTGTAGTCTTTAGTTTTCCAAACAGCTCTGTCTTTAGATGGCTAATGATATTCAAAAGCCAAGACACAGGCATTGCCAGGAGTGTTCTTTCTAGTGGGGTGTGTCTACTCTTCAGATTCTTCATCAAACAGAACTAGGACACGGGGCTACAATTGTATACTTAAAAAATTAGAGCCATTCAGATGGTTCAATGGGAAAAGTCACTTGCTGCCAAGCCCAAGGGCTTGAATTCAGTCCCTAAAACCTCCACTGTGGGAAGGAGACACTGACTTCTGCAAGTTGTCCTCTGGTCTCTATATGTATTCTTTGGTACATGCATGCCTCTTCCCATAATAGATAAATAAATAAATGTCAAAACAAATTAGATGCATGTCAGTAACCAGTTCTCTCTCACTCTCTATCTAAACCTTGAATATATTCTGGTTACACCAATTCTAATTCAATACTACAGGGTTTAGTTTAGTTTTTCTTTTTCCAATTCTTGGAAACAGTAAGGAACTATGGTTATTTTTAATCAATATATACTTTCATTCATTTAATTCTATAATCTATAATTTTTAGAACGAATAACCCAGACACTAGACTGCTGTAAGAAACAACCCATTTTGTAGTTGTGTAATAATATTTCCCCTTTGGGTCTCTCTCCCCCTCTGCTCCTCTCCCCTCCCCTTCCATCCCATCCTCTCTCCTCCCCTTTTCTTTGTGTTCTCCTTCTCCCTCTCCCTGTCCCCACACCTTCCAAGTCTCACTGTGTGTCCCAGGCTGTTCTGGAATCACTGTCCTTGGCCTCTTATGTGCTGACATTACAGGTGTGTCCCAGTCTGTGACAGTTGTAAAGCATTTGTGATCTTTAAAAATGTGTTCAACATAGCCGGGCGTGGTGGTGCACGCCTTTAATCCCAGCACTCGGGAGGCAGAGGCAGGTGGATTTCTGAGTTCGAGGCCAGGCTGATCTACAAAAGTGAGTTCCAGGACAGCCAGGGCTACACAGAGAAACCCTGTCTTGAAAAAAACAAAAACAAAACAAACAAACAGAAAAACCCCAAAAATGTGTTCCACAACTTTCAAATGTTTATAACTTTTCTCATTTACATTATTCCAAAAAAGTTGGGGCTTATGTATATTTTTAAATTTAAATTTTTTGTTTACTAAATGAAATATACTATATGTGACTGTCTATCATTCTACATTTTTGCATCTTTTTTTTAATCTATAAAAATGATTTCTTTTGTTTTTTTACTTTTTTCTTTTCCTTTTGTTGGATATTTTCTTTATTTACATTTCAAATGTTATCCCCTTTCCAGGACTCTCCTGCAGAAACCCTCTATCTCATCCCCCCTCCCCCTGCCTCTATGAAGGTGCTCCTTGACCCATCCACCCACTCCCAACTTCCAGTTCTGGCATTCCCCTACACTGGGGCAACAAACCCCCTCAGGCCCAAAGGCTGCTCCTACCACTTTGAGTTAGAGCAATTAGACAACAAAAGGAGGTGAAAGGGATACAAATTGGAAAGGGAGAAGTCAAAATGTCACTATTTGCAGATGATATGATAGTATACTTAAGCGACCCCAAAAATTCCACTAGAGAACTCCTAAACCTGATAAACAACTTCAGCATCTTTTTTATTAAACTTGTGTTCCCTGACTTAAGAAGAATAATGACACTATTTGTTCTTACGCCTCTAGTGCCTAATAGCTAAATGTTAGTTCATTAGTGCTAATTAACCTAGTAGTAGGAAGTCAAATATTTTAATATAAGTTAATTAATAAAATAGATTGTCATAGATACTTTCTTTCAGGTAAGTTTCATCTGATTTCCAAGTTAGGAAGAGTGGAAAAGAGTGTAGAAGCTCACTGTGGGGCTGTGCTCGCAGGAAGATGGAATTACGAGGGGACTGCATTAGTGACAGGTAAGTGTTTGCAAATTTGTCTCTTTGTTGTGCTGGGATCAAAGCCAGGAGCTTTCACATGGGAGGCCAGTGATCCACCACTGACCAGTGTCCTCATCCTTCCCCCTAAAGAGCATTCTAAATGAGTTTGTAAAGAGAAAGTTTCAAAGCAGCTTATTTTACTCTCATTTCTGTGCTGTAGTAAAATACTGTGAGCACAGCCAGCATCCGGGCGGAAAGGGCTTTATTGTAGTTTACAAGTCCTGATTATAGTCTATTTTTGTGGGGAAGTCAGGGCAGGAACTCAGTGCATTGCATCCACAATCAAGAACAGAGAGAGAGAGTAAACACTTAACCCGCTTCCTTCGCTGTCATGCAGTTCTGGGCCAGCCATGAAGTGGCACTGCCCGCACTGGGCTGGATTTTCCTATATCAAGTAATAGTCATGAAATCCCCCCGGGGAAGCCTCCTGGCCAACTTAGTCTAGATCATTTCTCAGTTGGGATTCTCTTACCAGGTGGTTCTGCATGTGACAAGCTGGCATTTAAAACTAACCACCACATTCATTTAGCAGTAGCACCTTTCACTGTCTAGTAGCAAATAATTGTCACAGTATCAATCCAGACTGCTGTGTAAATGGTATCGTTCAGAATATTTTTTCTTCATTTTCTATCTGGAGATAGAATCTTGATATGACGTACAGGCTGGCTTGATATTCATTTTGTAAGTCAGTCTGGTCTCATTAGTGTGAGTGTTCTCTAATTCGCCCGCGAATAAGGACACCACACACAATAGGGTTCTTCTGCAGCAAGCTTTATGCGTCTTGAGAGGGAGAGCATAAGCTTCACAACCGGAGACCCCAGGCAATCCGAGCCCCTCCCTTTTATAAGAAATTCTCCCTGCCTCGGACGTGGCAAGCCATGATTGGCTCAACACTTGATTGCCCCATCCCTGAGGCGGAGCTGCCCGGGGCGGGGATTTCCAGCACAGGATGTTTACGAGTTGTTATTGAGGAAATGACTCAGCACAGGATGTTTACGAGATAGTACTGAGGAAATGACTCAGCACAGGATGTTTACGAGATAGCGGCGCTCCACATCTCCCCCTTTTTTGTCTAATAAAACCAACTGGACACCCAGTATGAGAGGACGGGAACATTGGCCGAATCCTCTTACTCAGAGATGTAAGAACTATGTCCGCAAGCAACAACTAGGCTTGAGTGGGACCCGAAGTTGCTCCGACCTGTCCCTCTGCCATTTTTTCGAGGAGGGGAAGACTAGGGCAGGAAACCCCCACTAGACGGCATATTCCCCAGGTGGGACGGGGGGACCACCTGTGCGATGCATTGCTCTACAATCCTCTAGGGCTGCTGAAGCTCACCCGCTAAAGCGCGGGCAGCCAGCGACCAGTGGTGCAAATCAATTTTGTTTAAGCGCCGCCAACCATACCTGTGCAGATTGCCCCTGCTCCAAGGCAGCAAGCGCCTGGGATATCATGATTTTGTCTCTATTATTTTTCTTATATAATTTGCAAATTAACCATAAGCTAGATACCGATCCGAAGCAAAGGAGAATTCCAAACAAACCCACCCCCACCCATTCCTTAAAATAAGAAACAGCAGAAGAAATCCATGACGAAAAAGCCTTCGGTCAAGGAGAGGTCAAGTCTGGTGGAATTGATTTGGACGATGGCCAATCTAAGTTTCTGGAGGGTTTGATCAAAATCAGACGTCCAATTATATAGCAGCTGTTGGGACAAACTCTTAGAAAGATTAGCGGCATATGTGAAATTATAGCATCATGTTTTTTGCCTTGTTCAACCCTTCCTCCGACACGATTTTTTCATTGGACAGGGTTAGGCCCAAATGTTGCATAATGTCTCTCCCCCAAAGGTTTACTGGGAGCGGGAGCACATAAGGTTCGAATTTACCCTTTTGTCCCTCAGGAGCCTTCCAGGTCAAACTCATTGAGCTTATGGCAGGGCATGAATGATATCCCAGACCTTGTAGAGAGTGGGACGATTTTGTAGTGGGCCAAGCTTTTGGCCACCAGTGCGTGGATATAATGCTTTTGTCTGCCCCGGTATCAAGAATACCTTCAAACCTTTTTCCATTTACTTCGAGGCAGAGTTTGGGCCTTTCATTCAGGGATACAACAAGGTAGGCTGAATCAGTTCCTGACGACCCCATCGTTTTGGGACTGGGGCCTGGGGAGTCCTCCCAGAGGGTGTCGGGGAGGAGCAGCAATTGAGCTATCCTATCTCCTGCACTGATGGAAAACACACCCCTGGGGCTGGAACATAAGACCTGTATTTCGGGGGAGTGTAGATGGTCAACAACCCCAGGATGGACCACTAGGCCCCGTAAGGTGAGTGATCCTCGTCCGAGGATAAGGCCCATGGTCCCAGGGGGCAAAGGTGACATTGGCTCTATAGGTACTGGTTGGATACTCATTTGGGGCATTAGTAGGAGGTCGGAGGCGGCACGCAGGTCCACCCTTGTGGGTCTTCCTGGGTCGCTTCTTCCGCCATCCCGGATGTTCTGACAAACCGGTTCCCATATCTTTGAGGGCCCTGGGACCGTGGGCCCAGTGACCCGTTTTTTGACACATTGGGAGCAGGAACATTTAATGGAGGCAAAAGCCTTCCCTGTATATCTCGCACTGAGCGACATTGATCTGCTCTGTGGTACCCTTTACCACACCTCGTGCAGAGGGTCAAGACCCCCCCTTTCTTGTCTGGGGCTTTGCAATCTCTTTTGAAATGTCCAGGCTTACCACAATTAAAACAGGTCCGTTCACCGGTCTTCTTTTGTGGAGGATGCTTTTGTGCTAACATGATGGCGGCCGCGAGGCCAGTATTGCTAAGTGGACCTCCAAGCTCTCTACACACTCTTAGCCATTCTTGCAGCCCTTTTGATTTTCTAGGAGCAATGGCATTTCTGCATTCCTGGGTGGCTTGTTCAAAGATCAGCTGTTCAATAAAGGGTCCTATCCCCTCTGGGTCCCCAAAGATTTTTCCTGCCGCCTCCACCATGCGTGCGACGAAGTCGGCAAAGGGCTCCTGGGGCCCTTGAACAATTTTTGTAAGCTGATTGGTGGTTTCTCCCTTGTGATTAAGTGACTTCCAGGCCCGTATGGCTGTGCTGGAAATCTGGGCGTACGCCCCCCAATGGTAATTAATTTGATCTGCGGCCCACGGGCCTTGGCCTGTTAAAAGGTCAAATGTCCAATCCCGCTGCTCTTGCGTAAGGGCTATTGCGTTGGCCCTGGCCTGGGACTGGGCTGCCTCATGCCACAAGGCTTTCCATTCTATGTATTGTCCCATGGTAGGCAAGGCGGCCTTAACCACCATTTGCCAATCACTAGGTGTCATGGCAGTTTGTGCCATTCTTTCAAGAATCATAATAGTAAAATTAGCATTGGGACCATATTTTCTTACTGATTCTGCAAGATCTTTTATCTGACTATAGTCTACAGGAGCGTAGATTCTCCCCCCTTCCTGTTCATAAACAGGAAACGCTAAGTGTAGCTTGCGGAGGATCCTTTGGGGAAAAAAGGAAGTTGTGGATGACCGGGCCTCATAAGGTGGGGGAGCGGAGGGAATGGCGGCAGCCAACAATCTCCTATCCTTAGAGAAGACACCGGACGCGGGCTTACTTGACTCAGGTCGCCCGCCTTCATCTGGGTGATACCTTTCTCCTTTATATCTAACTGCTTCTTCTTCTAACTCGCCCTCTTCCTCCGAGGTCAGCTTACTATCCTCGGTTTCAGAAGAATCCGAGGTATCTCTTAGGTGGAGGGCAGCCAGTTCTCGGGTCGGATATAACCCGGGCCTGCTGCTCCCCTTCTCTCCCTTTCTATTTCTCCCGGGAGGTCCTTTTTCACTTCCCTTTTTTGCCTTTTTTACGGTTTTTGTGCGCACACCCATCCTCTCACTACGCTCGGATTCTGACATACCTTCCTGCATAGCTTCTAAAACCTTTTGCCCTTTCTTTCGGGCTAGGAACCATACAACCAAAGCCACGAAGACGATAATTAAAGCCTCGGGCAATCCCTCCCACGGCCCAGTTAGTTGAAGGGAGTGCGAAAGGGTCAGGTAAAATTCAGGCATACCTTTCCGAGACGTAGTTCCTGCAGTTCTGGACCCTCCCCGTCACCGAGGGATCTCCGACGGTGCTCACGATGTTCTTTGTTTTCCCGGGTTTTCGGCACCAGATGTGAGTGTTCTCTAATTCGCCCGCGAATAAGGACACCACACACAATAGGGTTCTTCTGCAGCAAGCTTTATGCGTCTTGAGAGGGAGAGCATAAGCTTCACAACCGGAGACCCCAGGCAATCCGAGCCCCTCCCTTTTATAAGAAATTCTCCCTGCCTCGGACGTGGCAAGCCATGATTGGCTCAACACTGATTGCCCCATCCCTGAGGCGGAGCTGCCCGGGGCGGGGATTTCCAGCACAGGATGTTTACGAGTTGTTATTGAGGAAATGACTCAGCACAGGATGTTTACGAGATAGTACTGAGGAAATGACTCAGCACAGGATGTTTACGAGATAGCGGCGCTCCACATCAGCAATCCTCCTGCCTCGGCCTTCTCAATGCTGGGGCTACAGGAAGCTATCTCCATATCTCCATAGATTGTACTAATCATTACTTTATTTGTGACTTGGAGAATGTTCTATCAAAGGATGTTTTTAGAATGATTAAGTCCTAGAGTAAGTAAAAATTATAATTTTAAAAAATTCTAGCCGGGCGTGGTGGCGCACGCCTTTAATCCCAGCACTCGGGAGGCAGAGGCAGGCGGATTTCTGAGTTCGAGGCCAGCCTGGTCTACAGAGTGAGTTCCAGGACAGCCAGGGCTACACAGAGAAACCCTGTCTCGAAACAAACAAACAAACAAACAAACAAAAAATTCTAAAATGAAACATTTCTCATAACTTACCTATATTTGCCTTTTCTACTCCAGGCAGGGCTTACTGTATTAGTTATCTATTGCAACATAATGAGTTACCTCAACAATTAGAGACTTAAACCATAAGTACTGAATGTGTGGCTGTTTCTGTAGGCCTGGGAGCAGCTTTGGTGAGTGGATATTTCTGGCTGTGTGTGCCATGAGATTCCTTCAAGTTGTAACATTTGGCTACAGTCCTGAGAAGCCTTGATTGTTCTGCCTTACACAAGGGCTGCTTGCATGACCCTTGGTTCTTCTCTAGCTTTAGCAGGAGTCCTTGTTTCCTTGCCACTTAGGCAACTCCATGAGGCTGATAGAATATTTTTACTGCCATAGCATGTGGTTCCCCAGGGGTGAAAAACATAGTAGGTTAGGAACCACAGTGTCTTTTCTGATTCCCCCTCAGACTCATACTTGACCATTTCCATCCTGCTCTGTTCCTTAGAAGCAAGTCATCGAGTACAGACCACACTGAAAAAGAGCAAGTTTAAGCTGCACCCCTTGAAGAAAGGAATACTTGAAATCTGTGCAGATGTTTCTAATCTCTCCCTTAGGCCTTCTCTAGGAGGATTTTTGATTTTTAATTTATTATTATTATTATTATTATTTTAGAGACATGTCCTCTGTCTTACCGATACCTTTAACTTCTTTTCTAGTGGCTTCTTTTTGAGCATATAAATATATTTAGATACGAATCATTTTAAAAATTAGGCAGGAAGCCGGGCGGTGGTGGCGCACGCCTTTAATCCCAGCACTCGGGAGGCAGAGGCAGGCGGATTTCTGAGTTCGAGGCCAGCCTGGTCTACAAAGTGAGCTCCAGGACAGCCAGAGCTATAAAGAGAAACCCTGTCTCGAAAAACCAAAAAAAAAAAAAAAAAAAAATTAGGCAGGAAATATAGGTTCTAGGCTGGAATGTATCTCAGTAGCAGAGTGAGTATTCATCTGCTATGTGCAAGGTTCTAGGTTTGATCCCTAGCACCACAGAAGTAGAATATAACAACTAAGTAAATAAAAACAAAAATTCTGCTGGGCGTGGTGGTGCACTTCACTCAGGAGGCAGGGGCAGGTGGATCTCGGTGAGTTTGAGGCCAGCCTGGTCTACATAGTGAGTTAGGGACAGCTAGAGCAATATAGTAAGTCCTGGTCTTGGAAAGACAACAACCAACCAAACAAACAAACGAACAACCAAACAACCAAATAGAAATCCCTTTCTTAAATGACTCTCTGTAGCTCCAGACTCTTTCTTCCTGTCTGACCTAAGATGGTCACAGGTGGATTTCATGTCCCTGGTGGTGGTAACTGCAGTAGATACTACATGGAGAGTACTTTCCTTGAAGTCTAAATGGAGATCATAATGGCAACAGAAGTAGTATTTGAGTAACACATTCCTGAGTTTTCCAAGTTTGAAGGAAAGGATGAAATTTTGACTATGGAAGTTCAGTTACATTAATGAAAGCTTTCTTTTTCATGTAATTTTGATTAAAATTTACAGTTAAAACATACTCTGCTACACTTGGAATAAATTGGAACTGAATTTTAAACATTTAGATGTTTATATATGCACATGTAAACTTAAGATTACTTTTTACAGATAATTTTTTTTTTCTGCACAGTTGGAGAAGATGGACAAGTGAAAATCTGGTCAAAGACGGGGATGCTCAGATCAACTTTAGCCCAGCAAGGTACGCTCTATACTTGTTCCTTTAATGTCTACGTTTGTATGACATGAGGGGCACAACATTCTCTTTTATAAATAATCTATCACAGGGCTGGAGAGGTGGCTCAGAACTTAAGAGCACTGACTGCTCTTGCAGAAGACCTGAGTTCAATTCCCTGAACTCACAGGGAAGCTCATAGCAGTCTGTAACTTCACTTCCAGAGCCTTTGACACCTTTTCTTACCAGGCTTGAACATCATCCACACATAGCAGGCAAAACGCCCAGACGCATAAAATAAATAAACCAAAACCCTGTTTATAGTGAATAAACATATAGATGTATATAATATGAAAATTTTCTCAAAAAATAGAATTTGTTAAAGTGGTTGAGATTGACTTTGGTCACATTCAAAACCTGAATTTCCTTCTTCTACTTAGATTCAAGAATATTTTTTTTAAAAAGATGTATTTCTTTTATGTATGTGAATGTTTTACTTGCATATTTGTGAATCATGCACTTGTCTGGTATGTGCAGAGGTCAGAAGAGGGCACGGTTGTCAGATCCTCTGGAACTGGAGTTACAGAGCTTGTGAGCGACCATGTGGATGCTGAGACTTGAATCTGGGTCCTCTGCAAGAGCAACAAGTACTCCGAATGGCTGAGCTATCTCACCAGCCCTCTACATTTTCTCCCTTTCCAATATGCCTGATTTAATATTATTTAAGTTAAGATGTATTTTAAAAGCCAGGTATGGTGTCGTGGGCATCTCTAATCTGCTCTGGAGGTTGAAGGAATTGTATATCTATGAGTTCAAGGGCATCTTGGTCTACATAATCAATTCTAGGATACCCAGAGCTATATTATTGAGAGATTGGCTTTTTCTTTTTATGTTGTGAATCTATATAAAGGTAGTTGTAGGCTAAATATTTTTAAATGATTCTGAAATATTTAGAGCATCTTGTATATAAAGTATGCCTGGATATCTAGTTAAGACAGCCTAACTGGGCAGGGTGCTACATGCCTGTAATCCTTACACTTAAGAGGAAAAGGCAAGAGGATTGTGGATTTGAGTCCATCTTGGAATACATAACAAGACCTTGTCTCAAGAATAGCTCCTTGGTAGAATACTTACATAGCATACAGAAGGCCCTGGGTTCAATCCATGGTACTGAAAAGGGAGGGTAGGGAAGGGGAAGGAAGAAGGGGAAGAAGGGGAAGGGAAGAAGGGGAAGGGAAAGGGAAGAAGGGGAAGAAGGGGAAAGGGAAGGGAAGGGAGAGGGGAAGGGAAAAGGGAGGGGAAAAGGGAGGGGAGGGGAAGGGAAGAGAGAGTGAGAGAGAGGGGGGGGAGGGAGAAAAACATGGAAAATAAATCCTCTTCATTTAAAAGCCCCAGTAACCAGGCATAGTGAACCATGCTTGTAATCCCAGTACTTGGAGCTTGAAGCATGCAGATCCCAGCAGTTTGAGGCTTGCCCTATCTACATAGACAGTTCCTGTCTAGCTGGGCTATACGGTCTCAAAACAACAACAAACGTCTCAGTAATTTGATAAGATTGGTAGTCCTTATAAATTATGTTGAACTTTGATTTCTGTCCTAATAAAGGCAATAGATATGGTGATGAGGGAAACTTGGTAACTGGCCCCCTTTAAAGGAGCATCTCTGAGTTCTGTGTACACATCTGTATGAGGAGAGGAGTGGTGGTAGACACTCCTTTTGGGGCTTAAATTACATGTAAATTCTTAAGGTAAAGCAGGTTAAATGTCCTAGAACACAAAGGAATCTCATGTTTACCTAAGCATGTATGAGCTGATCTGTAGACAGGCTGCCAAAAACACTTGCAGATAATTGTTCAGAATTATATTAAAAAATTGCAATATGAAGTATCTATAACTAATTCTATTTTTAAAATGGTGTTTACTTCTATATTAATGTTAAAGTTAGATATTTTTTAGTTATTCATTAAGCAAATATTAACAGAAGTGACTAGAAATGCTAAGTAGGTTTTTCTTCTGAGGTAAAGTCTTTCTATTCTACCCATAGTTTCTAAGTCGGATGTTCACTGATGAGTAGACGCAGTCATAGGTATTTATGGAATGTGAGTTCCAGAGTTTATTAATTATTACTTTTGTAGTAAAATGATGAAATGTATATTTAGAAAATAAGCCTTACTTTAGTGGGCACAATGACTATCTTTTGGCTTTATAGATTTTCTTTCTTTCAATGGTGGAGCTAGAGGTCCAATTCAAGGCCTTGTAACTTCTAGGCAAGAGCTACCACCAAGCTACCTGCAGCTGTTGGCCCCATAGATTTTCTCCTAGCCTGTCTGCAGAGTTCAGAAGAGGGTGTCAGATCACTTGGAACTGCAGTTACAAATAGTTATGGGTACTGGGAGCTGAACCCAGGTCCTCTGCAAGAGAAGCAACTGCTCTTAACCACTGAGCCACTCCAGTCCCTCCTTGGCTGTTTTCTTGGCCACTGCTCTTGAATTTCAGACTTCCTGAGGCTGAAATAGAAACCTGGAGTAAGTTGTTTAATATTAACAGTACTCATCAGAGGGTGCTGATATAGTGCTCCATATTAGTTCTGTGCTGTACTTTATATGTTAAGGATCTAGAAAACTACTGCTTAGTTTACAAACAAATGTTTGTAAATAGTAACAATGTTATTTATTAGCATTCTAAATAGCAATAATTTCTTTGGTATAAGAGTTACTTTGAGAGGGAGGCAGTGGCAGCACTCTGTAGTCAGAGGCAGAGATCACTGAGTTTGGGGCCAGACTGCTCTACAGAGCAAGTTTTGGGACAGCCAGAGCTACGTAGGGAAACCCTGTTGGGGATGGTAGGAACTTTGAAACTGCTAATCACTTTGCCTTGCTTAATTTTATTCTCACACAAGGTTTATATTAATTATGAAATTGATGAATAATATTAAGTTACTTTTTCCTAATTTAGTAACCCTGTTATTATTTCAATCAAACAATCTGCTTTTAAAGGTAATACTACAGAACTATGCATTTAATTCCTGAAGTTTTAATTACTTATGTATTTTTTTTTAACAAGGCAGACTTTGGATGCTTCATGTCTGGAAAACTCATTAGAGAAGTTAACTTGTCATAATGACCTATTTCAGAAGGAACAGATCCTGATGATTTATAAAGTGAGTTAGGGACTGCAGATTTTCAGGGCTGGCTGCTAATGTCTCAAATCAGAAAGTCAGGCAAATTAGCTTCCTTTGCAGAGTCTAGAAATTGGATATGAAAACATATCAAACCCAAATTACTCTAAAACTGGGAATTCTATGAACAATGTTGAAAATATCCTTGTTTTTTTTTTTTGATTTTTAATATTTTTATTACATATTTTCCTCAATTACATTTCCAATGCTATCCCAAAAGACCCCCATAGCGCCCCCCACTTCCCTACCCACCCATTCCCATTCTTTTGGCCCTGGCATTCCCCTATATTGGGGCATATAAAGTTTGCAAGTCCAATGGGCCTCTCTTTCCATTGATGGCCGACTAGGCCATCTTTCGATACATATGCAGCTAGAGACAAGAGCTCTGGGGTTCTGGTTAGTACATCATGTTGTTCCAACAATAGGGTTGCAGATCCCTTTAGCTCCTTGGGTACTTTCTCTAGCTTCTCCATTGGGAGCCCTGTGATACATCCAATAGCTGACTGTGAACATCCACTCCTGTGTTTGCTAGGCCCCGGCATCGTCTCACAAGCGACAGCTATATTTGGGTCCTATCAGCAAAATCTTGCTAGTGTATGCAATGGTGTCAGCGTTTAGAAGCTGATTATGGGATGGATCCCTGGATACGGCAGTCTCTAAATGGTCCATCCTTTCATCACAGCTACGAACTTTGTCTCTGTAACTCCTTCCCTGGGTGTTTTGTTCCCAATTCTAAGAAGGTGCACAGTGTCCACACTTTGGTCTTCATTCTTCTTGAGTTTCATGCGTTTAGCAAATTGTATCTTATATCTTGGGTATCCTAAGTTTTGGGCTAATATCCACTTATCAGTGAATACATATTGTGTGAGTTCTTTTGTGATTGTGTTATTTCACTCAAGATGATGCCCTCCAGATCCATCCATTTGGCTAGGGATTTCATAAATTCATTCTTTTTAATAGCTGAGTAGTACTCCATTGTGTAAATGTACCATAATTTCTGTATCCATTCCTCTGTTGAGGGACATCTGGGTTCTTTCCAGCTTCTGGCTATTATAAATAGGGCTGCTATGAACATAGTGGAGCATGTGTCCTTTTTACCCGTTGGGACATCTTCTGGATATATGCCCAGGAGAGGTATTGCTGGATCCTCCGGTAGTACTATGTCCAATTTCCTGAGGAACCGCCAGACTGATTTCCAGAGTGGTTGTACAAGCTTGCAATCCCACCAACAATGGAGGAGTGTTCCTCTTTCTCCACATCCTCGCCAGCATCTGCTGTCACCTGAATTTTTGATCTTAGCCATTCTGACTGGTGTGAGGTGGAATCTCAGGGTTGTTTTGATTTGCATTTCCCTGATGATTAAGGATGTTGAACATTTTTTCAGGTGTTTCTCTGCCATTCGGTATTCCTCCGGTGAGAATTCTTTGTTCAGTTCTGAGCCCCATTTTTTAATGGGGTTATTTGACTTTCTGGAGTCCACCTTCTTGAGTTCTTTATATATATTGGATATTAGTCCCTTATCTGATTAGGATAGGTGAAGATCCTTTCCCAATCTGTTGGTGGTTTTTTTGTCTTATTGATGGTGTCTTTAGCCTTGCAGAAGCTTTGTAGTTTCATGAGGTCCCACTTGTCAATTCTCGATCTTACAGCACAAGCCATTACTGTTCTATTCAGGAATTTTTCCCCTGTGCCCATATCTTCAAGGCTTTTCCCCACTTTCTCCTCTATAAGTTTCAGTGTCTCTGGTTTTATGTGAAGTTCCTTGATCCACTTAGACTTGACCTTAGTACAAGGAGATAGGAATGGATCGATTCGCATTCTTCTACATGTTAACAACCAGTTGTGCCAGCACCATTTGTTGAAAATGCTGTCTTTCTTCCACTGGATGTTTTTAGCTCCCTTGTCGAAGATCAAGTGACCATAGGTGTGTGGGTTCATTTCTGGGTCTTCAATTCTATTCCATTGGTCTATTTGTCTGTCACTATACCAGTACCATGCAGTTTTTATCACAATTGCTCTGTAGTAGACCTTTAGGTCCGGCATGGTGATTCCACCAGAGGTTCTTTTATCCTTGAGAAGAGTTTTTGCTATCCTAGGTTTTTTGTTATTCCAGATGAATTTGCAGATTGCGCTTTCTAATTCGTTGAAGAATTGATTTGGGATTTTGATGGGGATTGCATTGAATCTGTAGATTGCTTTTGGCAAGATAGCCATTTTTACAATGTTGATCCTGCCAATCCATGAGCATGGGAGATCTTTCCATCTTCTGAGATCTTCTATAATTTCTTTCTTCAGAGACTTGAAGTTTTTATTATACAGATCTTTCACTTCCTTAGTTAGAGTCACGCCGAGATATTTTATATTATTTGTGACTATTGAGAAGGGTGTTGTTTCCGTAATTTCTTTCTCAGCCTGTTTATTCTTTGTGTAGAGAAAGGCCATTTATTTGTTTGAGTTAATTTTATATCCGGCTACTTCACCGAAGCTGTTTATCAGGCTTAGGAGTTCTCTGGTGGAATTTTTAGGGTCACTTATATATACTATCATATCATCTGCAAAAAGTGATATTTTGACTTCCTCTTTTCCAATTTGTATCCCTTTGATCTCCTTTTGTTGTCGAATTGCTCTGGCTAGGACTTCCAGTACAATGTTGAATAGGTATGGAGAAAGTGGACAGCCTTGTCTAGTCCCTGATTTTAGAGGGATTGCTTCAAGCTTCTCACCATTTACTTTGATGTTGGCTACTGGTTTGCTGTAGATTGCTTTTATCATGTTTAGGTATGGGCCTTGAATTCCTGATCTTTCCAAGACTTTTATCATGAATGGGTGTTGGATCTTGTCAAATGCTTTTTCCGCATCTAATGAGATGACCATGTGGTTTTTGTCTTTGAGTTTGTTTATATACTGGATTACGTTGATGGATTTCCGTATATTGAACCATCCCTGCATCCCTGGGATGAAACCTACTTGGTCAGGATGGATGATTGTTTTGATGTGTTCTTGGATTCGGTTAGCAAGAACTTTATTGAGGATTTTTGCATCAATATTCATAAGGGATATTGGTCTGAAGTTTTCTATCTTTGTTGGGTCTTTTTGTGGTTTAGGTATCAGAGTAATTGTGGCTTCATAGAATGAGTTGGGTAGAGTACCTTCTGTTTCTATTTTGTGGAATAGTTTGTGAAGAACTGGGATTAGATCTTCTTTGAAGGTCTGATAGAACTCTGCACTAAACCCATCTGGTCCTGGGCTTTTTTTAGTTGGGAGACTATTAATGACTGCTTCTATTTCTTTGGGGGATATAGGGCTGTTTAGATCATTGACCTGATCTTGATTCAACTTTGGTACCTGGTATCTGTCTAGGAACTTCTCCATTTCATCCAGGTTCTCCAGTTTTGTTGAGTATAGCCTTTGGTAGAAGGATCTGATGGTGTTTTGGATGTCTTCAGGATCTGTTGTTATGTCTCCTTTTTCATTTCTGATTTTGTTAATTAGGATGCTTTCCCTGTGCCCTCTAGTGAGTCTGGCTAAGGGTTTATCTATCTTGTTGATTTTCTCAAAGAACCAGCTCCTTGATTGGTTGATTCTTTGGATAGTTCTTCTTGTTTCCACTTGGTTGATTTCGCCCCTGAGTTTGATTATTTCCTGCCGTCTACTCCTCTTGGGTGAATTTGCTTCCTTTTGTTCTAGTGCTTTTAGGTATGTTGTCAAGCTGCTAATGTGTGCTCTCTCTAGTTTCCTTTTGGAGGCACTCAGAGCTATGAGTTTTCCTCTTAGAAATGCTTTCATTGTGTCCCATAAGTTTGGGTATGTTGTGGCTTCATTTTCATTGAACTCTAAAAAGTCCTTAATTTCTTTCTTTATTCCTTCCTTGACCAAGGTATCATTGAGAAGAGTATTGTTCAGTTTCCACGTGAAGGTTGGCTTTCTATTATTTATTTTGTTATTGAAGCTCAGCCTTAGTCCATGGTGATCTGATAGGATGCATGGGACAATTTCAATATTTTTGTATCTGTTGAGGCCTGTTTTGTGACCAATTATGTGGTCAATTTTGGAGAAAGTACCATGAGGTGCTGAGAAGAAGGTATATCCTTTTGTTTTAGGATAGAATGTTCTGTAGATATCTGCCAGATCCATTTGATCCATAACTTCTGTTAGTTTCACTGTGTCCCTGTTTAGTTTCTGTTTCCACGATCTGTCCATTGGTGAAAGTGGTGTGTTGAAGTCTCCCACTATTATTGTGTGAGGTGCAATGTGTGCTTTGAGATTTACTAAAGTTTCTTTAATGAATGTGGCTGCCTTTGTATTTGGAGCATAGATATTCAGGATTGATAGTTCCTCTTGGATGATTTTACCTTTGATGAGTATGAAGTGTCCCTCCCTGTCTTTTTTAATGACTTTGGGTTGGAAGTCAATCTTATCAGATATTAGAATGGCTACTCCAGCTTGTTTCTTCATACCATTTGCTTGGAAAATTGTTTTCCAGCCTTTCATTCTGAGGTAGTGTCTATCTTTTTCTCTGAGATGAGTTTCCTGTAAGCAGCAAAATGTTGGGTCTTGTTTGTGTAGCCAGTTTGTTAGTCTATGTCTTTTTATCGGGGAGTTGACTCCATTGATATTAAGAGATATTAAGGAAAAGTAATTGTTGTTTCCTGTTATTTTTGTTGTTAAAGTTGGCATTCTGTTCTTGTGGCTGTTTTTTTTTAGGTTTGTTGAGGGATTACCTTCTTGTTGTTTCTAGGGCGTGGTTCCTGTCCTTGTATTGGTTTTTTTCTGTTATTATCCTTTGAAGGGCTGGATTCGTGGAGAGATAATGTGTGAATTTGGTTTTGTCGTGGAATACTTTGGTTTCTCCATCTATGTTAATTGAGAGTTTGGCTGGGTATAGTAGCCTGGGCTGTAATTTGTGTTCTTTTAGTGTCTGTATAACATCCGTCCAGGATCTTCTGGCTTTCATAGTCTCTGGTGAAAAATCTGGTGTAATTCTGATAGGCTTGCCTTTATATGTTACTTGGCCTTTTTCTCTTACTGCTTTTAGTATTCTATCTTTATTTAGAGCATTTGTTGTTCTGATTATTATGTGTCGGGAGGTATTTCTTTTCTGGTCCAGTCTATTTGGAGTTCTGTAGGCTTCTTGTATGTTCATGGGCATCTCTTTCTTTAGATTTGGGAAGTTTTCTTCTATAATTTTGTTGAAGATGTTTGCTGGTCCTTTGAGTTGAAAATCTTCATTCTCATCCACTCCTATTATCCGTAGGTTTGGTCTTCTCATTGTGTCCTGTATTTCTTGGATGTTTTGAGTTAGGATCTTTTTGCATTTTACATTTTCCTTGATTGTTGTGCCGATGTTCTCTATGGAATCTTCTGCACCTGAGATTCTCTCTTCCATCTCTTGTATTCTGTTGCTGATGCTTGTATCTATGGTTCCAGATTTCTTTCCTAGGGTTTCTATCTCCAGTGTCGCCTCATTTTGGGTTTTCTTTATTGTGTCTACTTCCCTTTTTAGGTCTAGTATGGTTTTGTTCATTTCCATCATCTGTTTGGATGTGTTTTCCTGTTTTTCATTAAGGACTTCTCCCTGTTTGATTATGTTATCCTGTTTTTCTTTAAGGATTTGTAACTCTTTAGCAGTGTTCTCCTGCAATTCTTTAAGGGATTTTTGTGCTTCCTCTTTACTGTCTTCTACCTGTTTAGCAGTGTTCTCCTGTATTTCTTTAAGTGTGTTATTAAAGTCCTTCTTGAAGTCCTCTACCATCATCAGGAGATATGCTTTTAGATCCGTGTCTAGCTTTTCCGGTGTGTTGGGGTGCCCTGGACTGGGCGAAGTGGGGGTGCTGGGTTCTGATGATGGTGAGTGGTCTTGGTTTCTGTTAGTAAGATTATTACGTTTACCTTTCGCCATCTGGTAATCTCTGGGGTTAGTTGTTATCGTTGTCACTGTTTAAAGATTGGAGCAGAAGCTGTGTTCCACTCACCAGCAGTCTCAAAATCCTGCGGCGGGGGTCGTGGGTAGCTGGCGGGTGTCAGGCAACCCTGTGCTCCAGCAACCCCGGCGCTGATCCGGCCGGAAGTGGCCTGTGGCCCTACTCAGGCCGGTTTCTGCTTCCCTAACTAATGCAGTCTCAGGTCCCGTGCATAATTGGATTGGAGCAGAAGCTGTGCTCCACTCACCAGAAGTCTTAAAATCCTGTGGCGGGTGTTGTGGGTAGCTGGCGAGTGTCAGCCGACCCTGCGCCCCAGCTGCCCAGGTGCTTTTCTGACCGGAAGAGGCTTGTGGCCCTATGTAGGCCGGATTTCTCTCTCCCCAACCAGAGCAGTCTCAGGTCCCGCGTGATTGGACTGGAGCAGAAGCTGTGTTCCACTCACCAGCAGTCCCAAAATCCTGCGGCGGGGGTCGTGGGTAGCTGGCGGGTGTCAGGCAACCCTGCGCTCCGGCAACCCCGGCGCTGATCCGGCCGGAAGTGGCCTGTGGCCCTACTCAGGCCGGTTTCTGCTTCCCTAACTAATGCAGTCTCAGGTCCCGCGCGCAATTGGATTGGAGCAGAAGCTGTGCTCCACTCACCAGAAGTCTTAAGATCCTGTGGCTGGTGTTGTGGGTAGCTGGCGAGTGTCAGCCGACCTTGCGCCCCAGCTGCCCCGGTGCTTTTCTGACCGGAAGAGGGTTGTGGCCCTATGTAGGCCGGATTTCTCTCTCCCCAACCAGAGAAGTCTCAGGTCCCGCGTGATTGGACTTGAGCAGAAGCTGTGTTCCACTCACCAGCAGTCCCAAAATCCTGCGGCGGGGGTCGTGGGTAGCTGGCGGGTGTCAGGCAGCCCTGCGCTCCAGCAACCCCGGCGCTGATCCGGCCGGAAGTGGCTTGTGGCCCTACTCAGGCCGGTTTCTGCTTCCCTAACTAATGCAGTCTCAGGTCCTGCGCGCAATTGGATTGGAGCAGAAGCTGTGCTCCACTCACCAGAAGTCTTAAGATCCTGTGACGGGTGTTGTGGGTAGCTGGCGAGTGTCAGCCGACCCTGCGCCCCAGCTGCCCTGGTGCTTTTCTGACCGGAAGAGGCTTGTGGCCCTATGTAGGCCGGATTTCTCTCTCCCCAACCAGAGCAGTCTCAGGTCCCGCGTGATTGGACTGGAGCAGAAGCTGTGTTCCACTCACCAGCAGTCCCAAAATCCTGTGGCGGGGGTCGTGGGTAGCTGGCGGGTGTCAGGCAACCCTGTGCTCCAGCAACCCCGGCGCTGATCCGGCCGGAAGTGGCCTGTGGCCCTACTCAGGCCAGTTTCTGCTTCCCTAACTAATGCAGTCTCAGGTCCTGCGCGCAATTGGATTGGAGCAGAAGCTGTGTTCCACTCACCAGAAGTCTTAAGATCCTATGGCGGGTGTTGTGGGTAGCTGGCGAGTGTCAGCCGACCCTGCGCCCCAGCTGCCCCGGTGCTTTTCTGACCGGAAGAGGCTTGTCGAAAATATCCTTGTTATTTTGTCTATACCTTTATGCCGGTTACACTTTATAAAAAAAGTTTATTCTCTGGCATGCATGCATGTATATATATATATATATATATATATATATATATATATGTGTGTGTGTGTGTGTGTGTATATATATATATGTATGTATATTCATCCATTTATTCATTGTATATGCATGTGGGTGGATGCATGCCATGGCACACCTGTGGAGGTCAGAGTGTAACAGGTCTCCAGACCTTAGCACACTGATACCACATTGGAAGCACCTTTCAGGCCTAGAAACCCAGTATATAGGTTGCAGCACCTGCCCAAACAGGAGCAAAGGCTAAGTTAACGGGTCCAGGAAAGTCCCCAAGTAAGAAGTCTCCAATGTATTAGCCCTGCTTTTTGGCTTCTGTAGTTCCATTTCCTGCTAACTGAGGTGGAACAGTCAGGATGTGGGTGTTGTGCGTGAAAGATGGATCTCGGGGCTGCATGATTTGGGCAAGCTTGCCCATATAATAACGATTTTCACTTTGGCTTTAAGAGTGCCCCTATGGTAGTGTCTGGTGCGCTTGCCTCACATCACAAGTGCGGCTTACAGAAGTAGATTCTTCCCATTGACCATGTGGGGCCTGGGGGTCACACTGAGCTCATCAGGCTTGGCAGGTCGTGCCTTCCCCCCTGCTGAGGCACGATGCTCTTTATGTTTATTTGTTGATGAGGAAACATTAGTTTCTGAATTCATTTTTTTTTTTTGATTCAGGCTCTCTCTACCCCTGGTCTTTGAACTCCCATAGATTTTGACTCTGACTCTGGAATCTAGGGATTAAAAACTGCATGCCAATAGCCAGTCCTGTATTCATTTGTTGACTGTTAGGGCTTTTTATATAGAACATTTATAACTATTAGCTTTCTACATAGAAAGCGATAGTCATAACTCTCATTTTAATATTAAAGATGAATCTCAACTGGAGTGGGATGCAGTTTAATTTAGCTTAGGAATGATTCTTCCTGATGCCTCCGAGTAGTTTTCCATATTTGAGAAAAGTATGTAAGTGGTGAACAATTGTAAGTAAGCCCTACCCGTGTTACACTGTACATTCTGATTGTGGTTTAAGATTAGATTAAAATATTCAAGTAAATATGTGAGTACAGAAATAGAATAATAAAAGATGGAACTGTTATGATGAAACTGGTGAAGAATAAACAAATTACCATGAATAACTATGATGCAAAGCAGAATGCACATGACTGTGACGTTCTGCTGCAGGTTTGGGAGAAAGTATTGACTGGGAAGGCAAACAGTGGAGCATCTTCTTACTGGGTTTTTGGAAGGTGAAGGAATTAGGTATGGAAATAGCCATATTTGTGTGATAGTAGATTTGGTACTGGAGGAAGTTAATTTTATCAGAGGCAGGAGAGAGGAGGAAGCAAGAAGTCAGGGAAGTAGAGCAGACATTTGGGCAGATTCCAGGTGTGTGGGCAACAGTACTGACAAATGCCATGGCGTTGGCAGTGCAGGATGTAGAATGGAGGGGTTCAAGTTTATTCTGTAGTTTCACAAAATCTTCAAACAGAATTGAGCTGACCAAGGTGGTACAAGACTGGAATCTTAGCATTTGGGGTGGGGTGCAGAAGAAGCAGGAAGAACAGAAGTTCAAGTCAGTTTTTGCTACATAGCCAATTTGTGGATAGCCTGGCCTACAGGAAACTCTACAGTCTTTCAAAAACAAACAGTTGCATCACACTTCCACAAAACAAAACAAAACAAAACAAAACTAAACTGTTAGAGGGAGCTCACCAGAGAGGACTACACAGACACAGGCTATAGAGTTTATAGCCAATGAAAGTCTTTATTCTGTAAGCTAAAGTTAACCTATAAGCCCTAATTGCCCAAGGACAGATAGCTTCCTGAAATACTGGGTGGGTGTGTGGGTGGGGGAGATTTCTATAAGATACCAAACACGCTGTCCCAATTGTACAGGATGTGTTTGATCACACAAGGTGGGAAAATATGTAAGTAGGAAATATTTCAGGATCCATTCTGTCCCCAGTTGGGTGAAGGTGAAAAGTGTAAAGGGCCACAATTCCCCAAGAGTGACACCCTGGACTCAAATAGTATGTAAAGGCAGAAGTCTCCCCATTACCAAGATAGAGAGACAGCTAAGTGGGCTCGCAGGCTCGAGTTAAAGCCCATTGGAATTCCGAGGTAGATGAGTTTCGTCTTCCTCTGTCTCTAGGCCTTGCAGAACCATTATCAGGGCATGGAGGCTGGAAACTGTTGCTAAGGAATGCCGAGGCAGAGGAGCTTTATCTTATTCTGTCTCTAGGCACTCCTGAACCATTATGGGCATGGACTTTTTCTATTAGTAATTGACTTCACTGGGCTTGCCTGGACTTGCCCAGTTCTTAGGCCTAGTCTCCATTTATTTTATTTTATTTTATTTTTGCATTTTATTTATTAGCTATTTTCTTCATTTACATTTCAAATGCTATCCCCAAAGCCCCCTATACCCTCCCCCGCCCTGCTCCCCAACCCACCCACTCCCACTTCCTGGCCCTGGCATTCCCCTGTACTAGGGCATATGATCTTCACAATACCAAGGGCCTCTCCTCCTATTGATGGCCGACTAGGCCATCTTCTGCTACATATGCAACTAGAGATACAGCTCTGGGGGTACTGGTTAGTTCATACTGTTGTTCCACCTATAGGGTTGCAGACCCTTTTAGCTCCTTGGGTACTTTTTCTAGCTCCTTCATTAGGGGCCCTGTGTTCCATCCAATAGATGACTGTGAGCATCCACTTTTGTATTTGCCAGGCATTGGCATAGACTCACACAAGAGAGCTATGTCAGGGTCCTGTCAGCAAAATCTTTCTGGCATATGCAATAGTGTCTGGGTTTGGTGGTTGTATATGGGATGGATCCCTGGGTGGGGCAGTCTCTGGATGGTCCATCCTTCCATCTTAGCTCCAAACTTTGTCTCTGTAACTCCTTCCATGGGTACTTTGTTCCCCATTCTAAGGAATGAAGTATCCACACTTTGGTCTTCCTTCTTCTTAGGCCTAGTCTCCTTAACTGCCAATTTGAAGCCTGCCATGGAGTCAGCCTGTCTCATCCCTCTCACTGCTCCCCCCACCTTCAGTAATGGGCCATCTTGAATCCTTGAGATGTTTCTGAGGCCCCATACACTAGCAAGCTCCAGCAAGCCCTATGTCAAGGAGAGAACCTGATAACACAGTGGAGGTGGCCATCCTTTTAACCCAGTTGTTTAGAGGTGCTAGCTGGTTGAAGATATCCTCTCCAGAGTAATAAGTCACTCTGGGTACAAGCTGTACAGAACATAAAAAACCTCAGTTGTATTTGTTGCGGCCTGCCCGCAGTCCACAACACGAACGGTTCAACTGAGAATGGCAGTTCGCTGAAAAGAGAGGAATCTAGACGGGGCGGAAGAATGAATGGAACTAAGACAACATTCTGATCAAAGCTCAATTTTACTATTTCCAGACACTCAGTTATAAAGGAAGGGGGAGGGAACCCAATATCCCGCCAGGTAACTCAGGGTCCAGTAGCAGGACGAATACGTGTGTGCCTCCAGGCAGCAAAGGCAGGTTCCAGCAGTAGGCTCCACCCTTGAGCAAGCAGGTTCCAGGCTGGGGGAAGGGAGGCCACATCTCCTCCCATTAGTTAACAAAACAAACAAACAAACAAAAAAAAAGAGGCTGGCCTGAGACAGAAAAATTATTTATGTTCAATAGTTCTGCCTGAGTTCTTAGGGCTAAAGAAAAAACCTGTTTCCGTGGGATTCCCTAACTTTTCTAATGGTAAACTGTATTTGGCTAAGACTGTCCTTATTATCCTAGTAAACCACTAACAGAATAGGCTCTGACTTTATAATGCTAATTAGTGCTGAATAGGTAACTACCTGTTTGCATTTTAAGTAGGGCGTTGAAACCCTGGCTGAGTTTAACTAAACAAATTTAGAATAACACTGAGCTGATAATCCTCCGTAATTTGGGTGACAGCCAGGGAAACAGGGAGAAAGGGTAAGACCAGCTCTTTAGTACAAGGCCAGTTGGCTTTTTTATTTGGGTGGGAGGCAGTGAAGGGCTTGCCCTTACGACAGTAAGGTCTCCAACCTCTCTCCCCCCTATTAATTAAGTTTAAATAGGCAATGCTTAACAGAGGTGATCAAATGATTTTTTTCATCCATAGATGAGTGGGCCTTTAACCTTGACTTGGGTGGACATTGACCTGATTCCTCCCGTGAGTGTTATAACAACTCACATCTGTGGCTCTTGGTATCTTTTGGGGAGGGGAGGCAGAGCCTTAGGTATTTTTGGTTTTAGCTGGAATCAGATACCAACCTCTTTCAAATCAGGTGTGTCGCACAGGGAACTCAGAAACGGTCAAGCTGGACCTTCCCTCCACAGTAATCTCCTGCGCCAGGATTATGAATCAGTAGCGCAGTTCTGAGTTATGTGTGGTCTCTATATGAGACTTGTCAACCTCAGATTTAGCAAGGCCTAGACAAGAATTATGTCAGTATTAACACCATGGATTGTGGTTAAAATAGGAGCTGGAGGTCTTTCCTCTTCATCTCTGTTATTCCCAATAGCCTGAGGAACTAAGGACACCTTGCAGTAACAGCAAGGGTGAAAAGCCAGAGGCCAGCTAAGGGACTAAGCCCATCTCTATCAAAATAAGAACTAATCTCTGTAAATATATGAAATTTCTACTTCCCTAGCTCTCCTGGTAAATCTAAATCTTATCTTAGAGTGAAAGCCACATGCTGGGATGTCCTTGGAAGGGAGATTAGCAGTACCACCTGTTTGCTCTTAGGGGCGGAGAACCGGAGAATGTGGATTGACCTGCTTGAGAAAAGAAAGAAATCTAAACAATGAGAGGGTAGCAATGTAAATTTTCTGTTTGGAGAAGTCAAGGTACTTTATTTAGATGCAAATTGTAAAACTAAAGCTAATCTCCGGCCTCCTGTAGGGGAATTGGCTCAGAGGAAAACAGTTTCTGGGAGCTTCCACTCCCAGCTGAATTCTAAGCACAAGAGGAATTTTAGTCTTTAGAATGATACTTACGAGAAGAGACAGAATCTGTGTTTACCTGACGAATTAATCTCTCTGGTAGCCACCGTGCTCCATCTTCATCTCGTGAAAAAACACAAACCGAGCCTCTTCCCCAGATTAGAACTGGATCCGGACCCTTCCATTTATTAGTCAGGACGTCCTTCCATTTTACCAATGCATAAGAATTAGAAGTAACTGGGTGCCAGTGGCGTTCCGCTGCAGACTGACCTTTAATGTCAGTTTGCAAAAAGTTTAGGACAAATAAGGTGAAGGCAAGATGAGCCTTTGGTGACCTTGGGGGAAATGCTCTGAATTAACTTTGCTAGGTAATTTAGAATATAGGAATCTCTAATAATTGAACTGAATATTAGACCAGTCTAAGATTGAGTTAGAATGGCTGGTCACACTGAAGAAGAGTGAAAAATCA
Organism: Mus caroli; assembly: GCF_978045245.1. NCBI lineage: Eukaryota > Metazoa > Chordata > Mammalia > Rodentia > Muridae > Mus > Mus caroli. The sequence goes on from NW_028227258.1 coordinate 93,521,859, forward strand.
TTATGACTCTATTAAATGACTAATTTTACTAAGTCTGAATATACAGTCTCTGATGTACTATTGCCATAAAGTTAAAAGGCTAGAAGCTAGTCTAAACTGGAAAAATGACAAGCAAGGATGGATCTAATACATGAATTTAATCTTTTAGTCCTTTTAATCAGGACACTGAGTTAACTTACCTGTCAGCTCAGCACACGAATTACCAATATGCTTCTGTAGAGTTCTGTGGAGAGAACCTGTTTTTCCCTTTCCTAATAAGGTAGCTGTTTTAGGATCAATCTATAAGCCAATAAGTAGACCCTTTTAAAATACTAAAAAGCATTTATTAAATTTGACATTTTAATCTCAAATTTTGAAAATAAAGGTATGTTTTAAATATTGTGCATGTAAATGCACTAAATAGTATATATGGGGATACAATTTTTCTCTTTTGTCTTTTAAGAGGTTAAAGTTTAAAATTTTACAATATCTAACCTTTTGAATTAATAACTTGTTGGACAAAACATTTAAATGTTTGGCTGTAAAGGGGCAGTGACTAATTGCACTTTCAATCATTTTTTTTTTTTAAAGGAACGGTTGTAACTAGAAAGTTTGAAAAGTTATTAAGAGTCACACGTGCATAATTTATTTATTTATTAACTAGAAATATGTATAAGCAATTGTAAATTTGAGAATAAATAGTATCTGAGGGACAAACAATTTTAAGTAATTATGAGCTCAGAGATATAGCATTGACTATTAATATATAAATTAAGGTTTGATTGTTCAGCATTTTAAAACACCATCTACAGCACTCAACCAGATTATTTGTGTTGGGAACAGGGGCAACTGTGTGTCTTAAGACTTTGCCCCACAGCAGCTAGTTGGGCCCACATGGGCCAACGATTGGCTGGGAGGATGAGAAAAATGACTTTACAATAATGTTTTTTCTGGCCGAAGAATTGTTTTGGGCACAACTAATTTTTAATTACCAATTAACAACAATTATAAAAGCTTTCTTTATTTTTTGTAAAACCTTTTGTAGTAAACTAAAACACTAAATAATAAAAGGATACTCTCTCTGAATCTTTTGGGTGAGAGCAAGGATTTAAGGTAAACTTCCCTTGAGAAGCATTAGTTAATAAAATACTTTCCACTTAGGAAACAATATATACTGAAAGATTAAAACTTTTAAGCAGAAACAATAAACATTTTTCTTACATAATGTAAAGCTATATTAGCCATACGTAGAGGCAAAATTTTCTAGTGATTACCAGTTTACTAGAAGCAAAAATCTTTGAATTTAAGCATTATTTTAAACATCTGAATAGATCTGTAACACTGTTAAAAAGAAATTTTCTTGAACACAGGGAAAAACTTTTTTAGGCATTGTTTGCAAAACAAAAGAAAGGGCCACAAGCCGCTCTGGGGCTGCCCAGAGCCCTGTATTGACTCAAAGGTAAAATACTTTTTAATCTGAGCATTAATCTTAAATTTGCAATCAAACTGCAAGCTGCAGTCAATGGAACAATGGCAGTTTTAACCATAATTTTTAAGTTTTTGTGCAAGGTTAGGATAATATCTACAACTTTGGGAAAGCAAAACCTATGTTTAAAACAATTTATCACTGTTAAAATCAATATTAGAAGCATTACTATCATATTACGAAGTTTGGATATCAATTAATACCTATGAATACCTATTAAAGCAAGCTTTAACGCTTTAATAAAGAGGCATTGCTTTATATCTTAAATTTTACTATTTAGGATAGGAACCACATTAATCATTATCTAAACTAGAAATATCTTAAGAGACTCAGCCTCTGAAGCTTAATCTCAAACTCTAACTCGCTTAGCCGTGTGTCCCTATGAGTAGCACCTCCCGAAGTGGTGACTATAGGTGAAGCGGGAGATTCGCAAGAGGACCAATTCTCATTAAGGTAATGGGCAATTCCTCTATCTGAGTGATTTTTGTTAAAATTCAGTCCATCATCAGAGTTTCCACATTTATCAATTTTTGAGTTAAGAAGATCTTTTTCTGAGGAGGCCTTCTCTGATAGGCACTCCTCCTGAGATATCGCAAGCTCCGCCTGAGGGCGATTTAGCCCTGGAGAAGTTGCATGTTTTATAGCATCATTTACAAGCGCCCAGAGACCTAGGGTAAAATTATCTGTCTGAGCGATATTCAAGGCCTCACCAACTTTCTCCCAGGTTCCACAATCTATCGTTTCTTCTTCCTTGAACCATGGACAACAGCTATCTATCTTATCTAAAAAATTTCTTACTAATTGTACTTCAAGCCTTACTCCTCTGGCCTGAAACAACTCCTGAAAACTAAAAACAACCGCCTGATCCATGACTTTAAACCCTTCCTTCTTCCACCTAAGCAGCTTTCTAAAAAGCTGCGGCACACCGCCTGTCTCCGTATCTAGTTCCAATTAACGAGCTGCTGACCCAAGCAGAAATAGTGTTGGGTTAGCACTGATTCAAACTTGATTCGTATCCTACTGCATCCTCAGCAACACTTTACAAAACTGAAATTTTAGGCTAGCGCTAGCATGTGTACCTGTCCGTTGCTCCGATGCTCCGATAAGAAGATCCTTTCCTTTCTTGTGGAGCTCCACACAGCAGTCGTTTCTCTTAGCATCCCTCTGCCATTCTTCAGGTCCCAGTTCTGGCGCCAACTGTTGCGGCCTGCCCGCAGTCCACAACACGAACGGTTCAACTGAGAATGGCAGTTCGCTGAAAAGAGAGGAATCTAGACGGGGCGGAAGAATGAATGGAGCTAAGACAACATTCTGATCAAAGCTCAATTTTACTATTTCCAGACACTCAGTTATAAAGGAAGGGGGAGGGAACCCAATATCCCGCCAAGTAACTAAGGTCCAGTAGCAGGACGAATACGTGTGTGCCTCCAGGCAGCAAAGGCAGGTTCCAGCAGTAGGCGTGGCAGGACGAATGAGCAGGTAGCTCCACCCTTGAGCAAGCAGGTTCCAGGCTGGGGGAAGGGAGGCCACAGTATTTACAAGCAGGCCATAAGTGCATGGGGTAAGCCCGAAGGTACAAGCGCACCAAGTATTCTCTGGGAAGAGCATGTATCCTGCAACGGTAGGGGTTACGGCGCCGTTGCAGAGGTGGGAATAGGCTGGATGTACCTCATTTCCAATGAAGAGTTCCTGTACGGTAACCAACAGTTGTGTGTTAAGTCTGGGGAGAGAGGACTTAAGACCTGGCAGTCCAGTCGGCTCTCCTGCCAGCCATTGTGAAGCTGATGACAAGGTTGTTGCAAGCAAGCAGGATCAAGAGCGCTAGAGCCGCAGTTTCAGTGGATTCACAGGGTGTGGGGTGACCTTCCATCATTCTTGTGGCAGTTCATCTAGAAGTCTCCACTGCTGGGACCTCAACTTCTGTATCCTCTCTCTCCCGGCAGGCTTAACCTGGGAGTGGTATATCAACTTCCTGATCCCGTCCACCTTGACAGCCATAAGTGTGGTCAGGATTGTGGTGTGAGGCCCTTTCCAGCAAGGTTCCAGAGGCTTGTGGTTATGTCTCTTAACCCAGACTTTGTTACTTTGTTCAAAGCAGTGAGAGTTAGGGGAAGAAGCAGATTCATAAGCCTGGTGGATGGCAGCCAGAGTTGCTTCTGGACCCTAATCCTGGATTCCAAGGATTTTAAAAACTTATGTTGGTCATATTCAGCTAAGATAGCAGACTGGAGGTTAGGCAGCATGGGAGGGGGCCTCCAATATAGGATTTCAAAGGGGGAGGGGGAAATCTAAAGTATAGGGGATGTTCTCAGCCCTATATATGGCATAAGGTCAGAGAGACACCAAGTTACCATCAGGGGTCAATTTGGTCAAGGTCTCCTTCAGGGTCTGATTTATTCTCTCTACCTGCCCTGAACTCTGGGATCTGTATGCACAATGTAAGTTCCAATTGGTCCCCAGAACCTGTTCTAGAGACTGAGTTACCTGAGAGATGGAGTTCTGTTTTCTGGGCTGAAGTTTCTGGCGGCAAAGCAATTGCCCAAATAACAGAGTCCAAGTCCATTACCTCCACCCCTGCACACCCAGTTCCATCTGCGTAAAGCTGCTCCCATCTGTGAAGTAGATAGACTCCACATCTGGCCAGGGTATGTCAGTTAAGTCTGGCCTGGCATTCTGGGTGTGCCTGAGAACTGTGGAGCAACCATGCTGACTGCCTTGCCCTGTAACAAAAGAAAACAACGCACCCGAGAACCCTGAGTGGGGCAGGGGAGGAAGTGACTATCTGTGAGGAACTTGCTCGTTCCCTGTGAGAGGAGATTGCGATTTGTAGACGGTAGCCAGTGAGGCTGATTCTGACAGGTCCTTTGTTAATGAGGGTAGGATTTAAGAGAAGCATTGATGTGGCCATTGGGGGAGGGTGGGGCATAGTTGTAGGAGGGGGCTGAGCAGGGTGGGTACCCTGTAAGAGATAGAGGGCCAGAGGAAGAAGAGATTCTGGTGGAGCATTATAGAGTTTGAGTTCTTAGGTATCTTTGGGGGAAATGGAAATGTGTTGAAGATCAGAAATAAAGGCTAAAATTTAACTTGGGAGTAGTTACATAGGTAAAGATAAAGTCATGCGGAAGTGGGGAGGTAGCAGAGGGTAGAACCTGAGGAAACAAATGCTGTTATTTTAGTTTTTGTTTTGTTTTTTATCTTGACCCAATGACACATATAAGTGAGTTGCTTTGCTGGAATGAGGCCCACTTGATTATCTGTCTTTTGCAAGTAGAGTGAAAGCAAAATGTGGTTTGTTTTTAATTTAATTTAGTTTTATTTACTCACTTTACATTCTGCTTACTGCCCCCTCCTGGTCACCCCTCACACATTTCTTGCCCCCTCCCCTTCTCCTCTGAGCTGGGGCAGGGGGTTGTGCTGGGTATCCCCCCATCCTGGTATTTTAAGTCTCTGTGAGGCTCAGCGCTTCCTTTCCCACTGAGGCCAGACAAGGCAGCCCATCTAGAAGAACATATCCCACATTCAGGCAACAGCTTTTGGCATAGCACAACCCACCCCCCACCCCCGGTTCCAGTTGTTTGAGACCCCCATAAAAACCAAGTTGCACATCCAGATGAGTGGAAATGTGATTATTTTGACAGGATCTTGCAGAGTGACCCGCTTGTCTGAAGGCACGGTGTAGGCCACTGTTGCTTAGCTGGCAAATTAGTTCTTGAGTGCTTTCTACTGTGAAGAGCAAAGAAGCGAATGTTGACAATCAGTTTACAAAGCCTTTGCTAGTGCACTGGTTAACAGGGACTGTTCAGTTAGTGCTAGGCTCCATTTTACGTATTTCTATCCACTCTGTAAATCCATATTAAAATCTAGGCAAAGACAGCCACTGTATCACATTAGCGAGTATTTTGTTTCTAATACATCTTTTAGTAACAGAAAAACAACACTTTTAGGGGATACTGTTATGGTATGAATGTGAAAAACATGGTACGTTTGACCAGGTACTTCCTTAAAACAATGGAAATACATTTTCTCAACTCCTCTGTGGTTTAAAATGCTTTCAAGGGTTGAAAGAATTTAGATAATTTGTTTTACAGAGAGATAAGGGTCTGACATTTAACACAACCCCAGGTGCATGTGGTTTCTTAAAAAATGTCAAAAAGATCACATGACTTTAGTGTACTAAGTCAGAAAAACAAGATCTTGAGTGTTTTAACTGAAATGGAGCATAAAAATTTTTTTAACAAAAGCCAGAATTTATTACAAAATGATTATGTATTTCTATTTTTGTTAATGATAGAATTAATAACATCTTGTTACATACCTTACTAAATTCTTATTTTAAAATAACTCCATCTGGGCCTAAATGTATTCTTGTTCTACTCTGCAAACTGAAGTAGTACAACATGGATTGTGCTTTACTTGTTTGTTTTGTGACAGCGTCTTGATGGAGAGCCCTGGCTGGCCTTGAACTTGGAACAGACCCTTGCTACACTCTTAAGTGTTTAGCTCACACACAGGCACTACCACACCTGGCTAACTCATGCTTTAATATGTATGTTTGTAACAGTGGTTTAATATTATGAATTTGTCTCAAATGCTAGTAAGAGAGACTTATCATGAATCATTTTCTCTGTAAAGCTGTTCATCTGCCTAAATAAATGCTGCCCATCCAAAGCACCCACACCTTAGCTAATATCTGCTTGACGGAATGTGGTTTAAAGGCTTGTTTGTAACAAAGAAACTACATGTTTCACTTTCTCAGCCTACTTTGTTTTATTCTCTAAGTCACCTTTCTGAAGCACTATTACTATTTAAAAAACTACAGGCAGGAAATAAATTGTCTCCCTGTCCTCACATGGTGGGTGAGTATTCGGAAGGAAGGTTTGTAAACCAGGAAATGGTGATACAGCCACCTTAAGAGGCCCTCAGCTCAAATGCAAGGGAGGAGGAGGGTGAACACATCCCAGATCCACATCCTACAGCACAGCTAAAGGCCCAGAGTCACATCCTGTGCAACTCAATGGGAGCTGGCACTACAGAATTATTTCTGTATACAATTCAGCAAAGTGTACTCCTACTGACAGTTGTGAGTATATGATAATTTATAAATTAAAATATATTAATTTCCCCTTTGCACAAAATATAAGTATAATGATGGAAATTAGAAAGCTCATACTAGTTGTCTATAATTCTAACTACATTCTTTGTTTTAATTTAAATGTTTTGAGAATTTTATACATGAGTATAGTGTATTTGCTTCATTTCTTCCCTGATCATCTACCTTCTCCTACTCCTCCCACGCCCCCTCCCTTGAAGTCACGACCTGTTCTGTAATTATTCTTAGTTTTGTTTTTTACGTTTTGTTTCTAACAGTGTCTCACTGTACACCATTGGCTGATATCAAACTCAATATGTAGATCCAGCTGGCCTTGAACTCACAGAGATCTACCTGCCTGTAACTTCAGAGTCCTGGTAATAAAGGCATGCATCGCCCCCATGTGTGATGTTGTTGCTGTGTGTATACAAAATGTACTGTTGTGTTTGTACACAGCCTACTGAGTTCCTTTAGGATTGCCTATATGCCATCACTCCAGACTGCATAACTATCAGAGGCTCCTTTCTGCAGAAAATGTATTTTTCCTCTCAACAGCCATTGTCCGTCTTGTAGCTCTTCATTTAGGGGTGGGGTGTGATGAAATTTTTCCTCATCCACATTGGCATGTGGACTGGTTGGTATACAGGTGTAGACTACCATACTGTTTAGACTTCATGGCTGCAGTCATGTCTAGAAGACAGTATTGTACACCAGGTGTCCTGATCCTCTGGCCCTTACCTTCTTTCTAACTCCTCTTCTCTAATTTTGTCTTGGCTTTTGTCCTTTTTTAAAAATTTTTTATTATATATTTTCTTTATTTACATTTCAGATGTTATTCCCTTTCCTGGTTTCTCTTCTGACAACCCCTATCCCCATCCCCTCCCCCTGCTTCTTTAAGGGTGTTCCCCCACTCACTCACCTACTCCTGCTTCTCCAGCCTGGCATTCCCCTACACTGGGGCATTGAGCCTTCACAGGACCAAGGGCCTCTCCTCCCATTGATGCCAGACAAGGCCATCCTCTGCTACATATGCGGCTGGAGCCATGGGTCCCTTCATGTGTACTCTTTGGTTGGTGGTTTAGTCCCTCTCTGGGAACTCTGGGGGTACTAGTTGTTGATATTGTTTTTCTTTCTATGGAGTTGCAAGCCCCTTGAGCTCCTTCAGTCCTTTCTCTAACTCCTCCATTGGGGACCCTGTACTCAGTCCAATGGATGGCTGTGAGTATCCACCTCTGTATTTGTCAGGCACTGGCAGAGCCTCTCAGGAGACAGCTATCTCAGGCTCCTGTCAGCAAGCACTTGTTGGCATCCACAATAGTGTCTGGGTTTGGTGTCTTTATATGGGCTGGGTCTCCAGGTGGGGCACTCTCTGGATGGCCTTTCCTTCAATCTCTGCCCCACACTTTGTCCCTGTATCTCCTCCCAGGGCCGTTGTCTTAGTGTTACTATTGCTTTGATGAAACACCACAGCCAAAAAAGCAAGAGGAGGAAAGGGTTCATTTGGCTTACACTTCCACAGCACTGTTTGTCATGAAAGGAAGTCAGGACAGGGACTTGCACACCGTAGGAACCTGGGGGCAGGAGTTGATGCAGAGGCCATGGAGAGATGCTTACTGGTTTGTTCCCCTTGGGTGTCTGAGCCTGATTTCTTATAGAAGCCCAGGGATGGCACCACCCCAAATGGGCTGAGACCTTCCTTCCACTTAAGTCAGTAATTAAGAAAATATCTTACAGGCTACGTACAGCCCATCTTGTTTTCTCAGTCAAGACTCCCTTCTTTCTGATAACTCTAGCTTGTGTCAAGTTGACATAAAACTAGCCAGGATAGGCACAGTGTAGAAGACTGTGCTGTAGATGTACCAACTGGGACCTGGCACCCCATGGTTCTTTATTCTCTGCATTCTGACCCTCTGTGGATCTCTGAAGTCGCTTTCATCTGCTGCAAAAAGAAGCTTCTCTGCTGAGGGGAGAGAGCTGCACTTGTCTGGCTGGCACTGCTAACCAACTGCCTTCTAACTCCTGAGTCGCTGGCTGAGCTTTTCCCTGCCAGTCTTTACCTTGAAGGACATTTGGAGTCGCTGAAGTTTGGGTTTACGTCCTTTAGGGAGCTTGTTAGAGTTGAAGGTTGCATTTGAAGGTGGTTTGTTTTGTTTTGTTTTGCCTGGCAGGGACTACTGTTAACCACAGATAACTACAGTCCTATTATGATTCTCCTGCCTCAACCTCCTGACTGCTAGATTCCAGACACGAGCCTATTCAGCCTGGCTAGCATTTGCTGTTGAGCCCCAGGCCTGCTCCAGGCTCCCTAGAGAATATTCTTATAAGGACAGACAGAGGAGGTGCAGGGTTTGAGTTTGATCACCAATTAGGCCTAGGTTCATGGGTTGGTGTATATAGAGAGAAGCCTGGGTGCTGTTGACTAAACAGGATGATTAGAGACTTGATGACATTAAATGAAAACTGTGGAGCCATCCTGAAGAGTTGGTATGGTCGAGGTGTAAGCTAGACTGTCCAACCTCTGCGAGCCATCAACACTTGTTCATTCATGTACTTATTTGGGGGAAAATGGACAAAATAAACGGTAATGGTAATTTGTTTTAGTGAATTTCACTTTCTGTTGACTGTAGCATGTTGAATTTTCTCTCCAAATACGTAATTAAATCTTATTGATTGCCCAATGTTAGGCTGGAACCCTGCTCGTTCCTTGAACAAGCTGGCAAGCCCCATCTACCCTCCTCCCCCCAACCCCGCCTGCACAGAAAGAAACACTACCTCCCATCTGCTTGGAGAAAACTCAGGTTAACATGTTCTTACTCCCTATCTCTGAGTATCTGGCAACCCACTCAAGAGGGCCCGCCCAGGGGCTCAGGTTTTGACCAGGCACAATCCCAGCTCCTAGCTGGCACACCATCACTCCTCACCTAAACTCTATAAAAATCTCCTTACTTCAGCCTGGATGTGTGACTTCACTGACCTCCACTGTGAGATCAGTGAACCCACCCAAGAGCTGCCTCCTAATAAACCTGCCTTTATCTACTTTTAATCTGGTCTAAATCTGGCCTATATCTGCATCACAGAGGAAGAGAAAATGCCTGTCACCTATGAATCAGCAAATTCAGATTTTATTTTCCTGGGACTTTAAATTTCTTGAACATTCACTCATTCATTCATTCATTTTTTTTTTTTTTTCATAGAAGCCAATTGCTGTAACAGTCTGATTTTAGACAGTTTTCAAAGGCTTGGTTTTATAATTAAAAATGGATTAATGTTTCATAGATTATATAACCCTGATAATTTTTCTAATGAATAGGTAGCTAGGCTAAGGTAAGGGGATTACAAATTATTTATTAGTAGTTAACCAGTGGTCTCTCTCTCTCTCTCTCTCTCTCTCTCATAAAGCCTTAGTATGTGACCTAGACTAGCTTATCACTCACTGTGTGGTCCAGCATCTGTCTGTCTGTCTGTCTGTCTATCGATCTGTCTATCTGTCTATTTGATAAAGCCATGGTTTGTGACCTAGACTATCACTCACTATGTGGTCCAGCATAGCCTCCAATTTGTAATCTTTCTGTGTTGGCCTTGTGAGTGCTATGATTATAGGTGTGTACCACTTACTTGGTTATTATACTTATTATACTTATTTCTTAAAATGAAGGCCACATAAATCATAGCTTCTAGAAGATAGTAGGTAGCCCAGGGTTAAGAAATTCTGTCCTTGCCAAGCATGGTGGTGCATGTACACCTCTAATGTTAGCACTTGGGATACAGATGTAGGAGAATCAGGAGTTCAAGGCCAGCCTGACTATATTGCAAGGTCCTGCGTCATGAAAAAGTGGAGTAGGATGGAAAGATAGCTCTTTCTGAACACCCACTTTCTATTCTTAGCACCCACATGGTGGCTCACAACTCTCTTACCTCCACACCCAGGGAACCTGACACCTCTTCTGGCCTCTGTGGGTTCCAGGCATGCATGTAGTACACAGACATAATCCATGGAGGCAAAATACTTATATACATAAAACCAAAGTCAATAAATCTTTTTTAAAAAGGAAGGATGGAAAGAAACAAAGTACTGTCCCTAAATGTAACTGAGTTTAAAGAATACTATGTAAATTCTTGTCAGAAACTAACGTGATTTGTGATAGATGTGTTTGACTGTTGCTGTGTCAGAACATTTGTCATGAACAAGGGAGGAAGGCTTTCTTTGTACTCAAAATTCAGAGAACTTAGTCCATCATGACATCAGTGACCTGAAGAAGCAGAACAATTAACATCATGGCAAGTGAAGGAATAGAGAGAGATGGGGCTGGGGGACTCAGGGCCCTGACTGATACACTTCCTGTAGCTAGGCCTACCTCCTCTAGTGTTCAGAATCTCCCGTAATAGTGCTGCGAGCTGAGGCCTTGCCTTCCACAGTGAGCATTTCACACTCAAACTGTACACATACATGTACTTTCCTGTTTGCAGTGTCACCACCATCCTGGCTATAGGCACCACATCTGACAAACTGCAGAACCTGTCCTCCTCTGAGAGTCTTTAATCTAAGAAGTCATAGGATTGAGGACAGGGAGATGGCTCCTTAGGCAAATTGCTTGTCACACAAGGGAAAGAGCTGATTCTTGTCCCTAGCACCCACACAGAAAAGCTGGGGTGGTGGTGCACCCCTGTAATCCCATCACTGGGGGGGGGCAGAGGCAGGAACTCCATGGGACTTTCTGGCCAGCCAACCTAGCCAAATTGATGAGCTCCATGACCAGTGAAAGACTGTGTCTTAGTCTTGGAAAACACAGTAGAGAGTGATAGCAATGGACTCTCAGTGTATATTTATGTAAGATATACCAGCCTGGTGCGGGTGAATGCTCTTACTCCCACACCAGGGAGGTAGAGGCAGGTGAATCTCGTGAGTTGGAGGCCAGCCTGGTCTACAGAGTGAGCTCCAGGACAGTCAGGGCACTATAGAGAAACCCTAAAGCCTCTGGGTTTGTGTGTGTGTGTGTGTGTGTGTGTGTGTGTGTGTGTGTGTTTAAATTTACACATGAAAAGATATGCTTTTGGAAAGGTGGGTCACATTTGTAATCCCAGTGGGAAAGAAAGTCAGGCAGGAAGCTTGTGAGGCCAGCCCGAGTTACCCTGCAAGATCCTTTCTCAAACAAACAAAACCAAAACAACAATGTCAAACATAGAAACACGAAATACAGTGTGTCAGTGGCTCACAGTAGACCTTTAATGCTTTCATTTTGAAATTATTAGATTAGTTTGTCTTTCTGTCTCCAACTGTTCTGTGGTATGAAAGGACCACTGACAGAGAGTGAAAATAACTCAGCTTATTTGTCATCCGTGGGGTCTCTCTGTAGCTCAGGCTGACCTAGAATTTAGGATTTTCCTGCCTCCCTAGTATTTGGATTGCAGGCCAGTGTCACCTTTCCAAGATCTTGACCCTCTTTTTTTTGTTGTTGTTGTTTTGTTTTTGTTTTTGTTTTTGTTTTTTGTTTTTTTCGAGACAGGTTTCTCTGTGTAGCCCTGGCTGTCCTGGAACTCACTTTGTAGGTCAGGCTGGCCTCTAACTCAGAAATCCCAAGTGACTCTGCCTCCCAAGTGCTGGGGTTAAAGGCGTGCGCCACCATCGCCCGGCTTAATCTTGACCCTCTTAACATTCTTTTTTAAAGACATGAAAATATGTTTATCATTTTCCCTTTCTTTTTTTACAGGAACACCAGTGTATTCAGTAGCCTGGGGCCCTGATTCGGAAAAGGTTCTTTATACAGCAGGCAAACAGCTCATCATTAAACCTCTTCAACCAAATGCTAAAGTTTTACAGGTACATCTCAGTAGTTATCTGGCTCTCTGTCTCTGCTGAGCCGGGTGCTTCTTGCAGTTTCCTGTTTTCTGGTTAGTCTCCTTAAACTCTGGAGAGCTTTGAGTTTTCAGGCTTATCAGACTTTACTATAGATAAGGGAATGTCTTTCTGCTTGTGTTTCCCCAAAGACTCACTTTCCCGGTACTTGAGCTCCTGTTCCTGTAGTTACTCAGGCAGGTGTTTTGAGTTCCTGAGCTGTCATGTGATTCAGCACAACTGAGAGGCCTTGCTTTACAGAGCCAGTCTCGTGCGTGGGCTTGTGAAACTCTTTAGAGTGCTGATTGGTTTTTAATCATCCTTTTCATCTGTTTGCACACTTGTGTTTTCTCAAAGGGCTGGCTTTGGTTTCTTTCAGAACGGTGGAGCAGTCACTGTTAGACTTAGAACCAGTTATGTGCATATAACTTGAATAGTATGGAGAGCATTTGGCTTAAGGGTAGATGTGGAGCTGACATTTGCTTGTGTGCTATTCAGAAGAGAGGAATAGTTATTAGGAGCTAAATCATAAAGAATAGATGGGAGGTAATCCTAAACCCAGGGAGTAGAAAAAAATTGGTTACTCAAAACTGTGTGAGAGAGGGGTAAAGGGAACCACACAAAAGCCAAGAAACAGCAAGAGCTGTTAAGGAAGGTCAGGCCACATAAAAGGCAGACTTTTAAACCAGTATGCAAGATTTGGTTATTGAATTCTAGCACTGAAAGACAGAAGGATTTCTCTCATGTGTTGATAATGACAGTGGAGCCTGACTTTTGTTTGTCTTATTTACTTTCCTGTGACTGTGATAATACACTATGATCAAGGCATCTTAGAGTGTTTACTGCTCCGTTGTTGCTGTGAACCTAGGCCTCCCAGGACCTAAAAATGAGGTGGACTAAAGTCTCATTCATGCAGTAGCCAAGTTTACTCAGAGCATCAACTCTGTGTGTTAAGAAGAGTCACATGAGTAAAGTGTGCAATCACAAGAAGGAGCTGCATGTGGCCAGAACATGTTTTCTCATAGAGGCATATGAATAACAACAGCCAGAGTAGACGCACTCCTGTCTGACACGCCTGGCAGGAGCATGAACACACTTCCCAAGAAGAACTCTGTGTCTTGAACAAACCGAGGCCAAGAGATGCTTGTCTTGTTTTCCTGGAGTTTCCTCACAAGCACTTAGAATTCTCACATGGCTGCATTCTTGGACTGTGTTCCCACATTGTAAGAAAGGGTTTATTTGAGGCTTACAGTTTCAGACGGTTAGAGTCCACGTCTGTCATGGTGGGGAGCATGGCAACCCACAGGCAGGCAGGCCGGCAGGCAGGCCTGGCCCTGGAACAGTAGGTGGGAGCTCATGTCATTATCTGCAAGGAGGAGGCAGAGAAAGACACTGGGAATGTTGAAAGACTTTTGAAGCCTCAAAGCCGTACTTCAGCAACACCTCTTAATCCTTCCCAGACAGTTCCACCAATTAGGGACCAAGTATTCAAACTTACGAGCCTATAGAGGCCATTCTTATTCCTCTCACTGGCCCCCATAGGCTCATGATCATATCATAATACATTTAGTCCAACTTTAATAGTCATAGTATTTCATTTCACAGTATTAAAGTCAAAGTACAAAGTCTCTTCTGAGATTCAAGGCAATCTTTTAAGTATAACTCCTTATAAAATCAAAAAGCAAGTTATATACTTCCAACATAACGATGATACAAAATATTTATTACCATTCTAAAAGTTGTCAGAGGCCTTAGATAGTTCAGTCCTTCCAGCTTTGCTTGCTGCGACACAATTGTCCCTTTTGGGCTGGCTCCAGTCCTTGTATGCAGCTGTCCTTGGCAAATGTCTCATGGCGCTGGCATCTTCAAAGTCTTGGAGACTCCAAGCAAACCAGGCTTCACTGTCACAGCATTACGCAACAGCCTCTCAGGCCTCCATACAGTCTCTGCCACATCCCTGGCCTCAGCACCTCCCTTTAACCATAGGAGAAGACTCTACAACCCCTTTACCCATGTATCTTTCATAACTCTAAAGCCAGAACCATGTGGACGATCCTGCCAAGTTTGACTGCTCATTTAAACCCTGACAGCTTAGGAGTGAGGCGCTGGGTCACTTCACTTGCTTACCTCTGTGTGATGACAAAGTGTTTGACTCTCGTTACCTTGGTCTTCTTGTCTACACAACACCTATTCACTAGGATTGCTGTGAGGGTTACTGTCTGGTGTGAAGTAAGCACTTGCTACAGAGTAGGTGTTACTGATTTTGTTATGTTATTATGAATTAGTATACCTTCTTTCCCGTTTAATAAGCTAGAGAGTTCAGGGAAAAAAAAAAAAGCTGGGCAGTGGTGGCTCATGCCTTTAATCCCAGTACTCGGGAGGCAGAGGCATAAGCAGAGGCATGTGGATCTCTGAGTTTGAGGCCAGCCTGATCTACAGAGTGAGTTACAGGACAGCCAGGACTACACAGAGAATCCCTGTCTCGAAAAAAAAAAAATAAACAAAACAAAACAAAAAGATGTAAGAAGAGTGGGTTTGGCTGGAGCACTGGCTCAGCCATTAAGAGCACTGACTGCCCTTCCAGGGTACTCAGATTAAATTTGTACCACCCACATGGCTCACACTGTTTGTAACTCCAGTTCTATGAAAGTTGGCACCCTTGTCTGGCCTCCACATTTACCAGGCATACATGTGGTACCTAGACATAAATACACATACAATACTAAAATTTTAAAAAGATGTAAGGAATTTGGTGGTGGGGATTGACAGGTGTGAGTGTTTTAAGAAGCATTACTTTGGGGGCTGGAATCCCCCCACCCCAGCACCTACACTGCAGCTAGGAACTGAGTGTAACTCTAGTTCCTGTGGATTTGATGCCCTCCTCTGGCCTCTGTGGTACTACACACATGTAATCTACATACATACATGCAGCCAATTGAACACATAAACTTTTTTTCTTTTAAAAAGCATCAGTTTCAGAAGTTGGATAGATGGAGATTTCAAGCAATAAAGAGATCAAGGAAACTTTGATGGCCTATATTTCTGTATAGACTGTGCATGCTATCTCTGTGTCTATCATTTATCCATCTGCCTATAATCTTTATGTCTGTCTACTAATT
Organism: Mus caroli; assembly: GCF_978045245.1. Classification (NCBI taxonomy): domain Eukaryota; kingdom Metazoa; phylum Chordata; class Mammalia; order Rodentia; family Muridae; genus Mus; species Mus caroli. The sequence goes on from NW_028227258.1 coordinate 93,537,365, forward strand.
ATTTATATCAATTATTAAGAAAATTCATTTAATTTTATAGTGCTATAAGATTAATTGGATTTTATATTGCTATAAAATTAATAACCTAATTTTATAAAGCACAGGTTTGCCTTATAAATGCTACTCTTATAAAGGCATATTTTTAACTGAGGCTCCTTCTTCTCAGATGACTCTAGCTGTGTTAAGCTGACAAAAAACTAACCAGTAAATCTGCAATGAAATTAGACAGCAAGAACAGGAATGTAAAATCTTTTCATTTATACATTTGGTTTATAGTCATGTGAGTTAAGACATCTGTAATTAGGAGATTTAAAGTCAGCTGATATTGTAGATTATACAACATTAATTCTAGTTTTTAAAAAAAGATTTATTTATTTATTTATTTATTATATGTAAGTACACTGTAGCTGTCTTCAGACACACCAGAAGAGGGCATCAGATCTCATTACAGATGGTTGTGAGCCACCATGTGGTTGCTGGGATTTGAACTCAGAACCTCCAGAAGAGCAGTTGGGGTTCTTAACCACTGAGCCATCTCTCCAGCCCTTTATTTCAGTTTTTAATGCTAACACCAATCTTGAAACAATCTATCAACAAACAGTTCCCATCTGGAGTTCAGGCAACTGAGCAAGTTCATAGGATGTGAGCTATAATAAAGTGGTGCCATGTTGCTGGGTGCTATCCTTGATGCAAATTGCAGTGAAGTAAATGAGGAACTGTACAGTGGCTGTGGAAGGAAGAGAAGAATCTGTGGAAGGTTGCGACAGGGCCAAGGTGAGCAACACAGTGAGACCCTCAGCTCTTAATAAATAATAAATAAATAATAGGAAAAGGACCCAGAAAAAGGATTTCTTTTCATAGAAAATATATTTCACTTTTAAAGTTTTAAGAAATGTCTTTTTTCCCCCTTAGTGGAAAGCCCATGATGGCATCATTTTAAAAGTCGACTGGAACTCAGTGAATGACCTTATTTTATCTGCGGGTGAAGACTGTAAGTATAAGGTATGTGTCTTAGCTTCATTTCCTGCTGCTGTGATACAGAACCCTGCAGAAGCAGCTTTAAGAGAGAAGTTGTCTGTTGCCTTCCAGTTGCAGGTTTCAGTCCATCATTGCAGGACAGTCAGGGCAGGGGCTGGAAGCAGCCAGTCATGGCAGCAGGCAAGAGCAGAGGGCTGAGTGTGCCCAGACCTTTACTTGGTGCATCTTTTCACTGCTCACAGTCTAGGGAATCGTACTGCCCACAAGACAGAGCCTCACAGATAGGTCGCTATGCCAACCTGCTAGACCCTCCCTCACTGAGACTCTATTCCCACCTATTGTGTCAAGTTGACAAATAAAACTGACCATCATAGCATATAGTGTTTAGACTTACTATTGGCTTAAAATAATGAAATTTGGGGAAACTGTTTGGCTTACAATAGCATATAAAACTATCTTTTAGTCTTTTACCTGTGATAATTGAACAGATTGTTTTCCAGCTTTAAATGCTATTTAAGGTTCTCATAATAAAATTTTGATTTAATAAGCAACAGCAACATCTAGATTCAGCTCTTGTCTGTGTGTGTTTCAACTTAAATCAGTTCATTTCTTCTTTTTTTTTTTTTTTTAAAGATTTATTGTTATATGTAACTACACTGTAGCTGTCTTCAGACATACCAGAAGAGGGCATCAGATCCCATTACAGGTGGTTGTGAGCCACCATGTGGCTGCTGGGATTTGAACTCAGGACCTTGGGAAGAGCAGTCAGTGCTCTTAACTGCTGAGCCATCTTTCCAGCCCCCAGTTCATTTCTGGATTCACATATTTTTTTAAAATCAACCTCCTAACTTCCTAAGTATTGGTCTATTTCAGAATAAAATAATTTATGGATACAAAGATGTTTTCCCCTTTCTGCAGAGCTGGGATCGTAGATAATTAGGCAAAGGCTCCCCCTACTGAGGTCTATCCCCTGCTCCAACAGTGGCGTTTACTGTCACTGTAGTTACAGGGACTTTAGTTGAAATGAATTATTAAAGAAAGCCAATAGAAATCCCATTTGGCAGAAAGAAATTATAGAAAATACCAACCCTCACCAGATTTTACTACAAAATTTAAAGCACTTAAGATGGGCAGATGTAATGTTTAACCCAGGTTTAGTAATGTTCTGAAATGCTTTCTGTTTGAGACCTGGGCGTTTCCAGGAATATTGCTTTGTCCTCCTTGTGTGATGGTAAAGTCTGGTTGCTAATTCTATATGGTTATGATTCCGAGTCTTCACTTGATATCTTATTGGAGGACAGACTTTTTGTAGTAATGTGGAGATGATAAAAGCCTTTACAACTTTGATTTTATAGGTTTGGGATAGTTATGGCCGCGTGCTGTACGGCTCCCAGCCTCATGAGCACCCCATCACCTCAGTGGCCTGGGCTCCAGATGGGGAGTTATTTGCCGTTGGATCGTTTCATACGTTACGCTTGTGTGATAAAACTGGGGTAAGTTTCAGTCAGAGGCATACTCCGCACATGGTGATGTACCGCACAGTGCTCACTCACTCACTCACCTAGCGAGCACTTTGAAACGCTCTCATTGAAAACGTTTGATACAACCTCTCTGAGTTATCAGTTCCTAATTTGTGAGGTGAGGCGGTGTGCAACTGAAGAGTTGACATATTCTCTATTATTTATCTTTTTGGAAATATTTTTCTTGAGCATGATTCTGAAGGATCGTAAAACAGTTTAACTATTCCAATTTATACCCACTTATTATGGAACACAGAACTTTAAATGGTATTTTTGGTATCAATATGTTTCATATAAAATTGTAGTCACATATTTGTAAGGAATTAATAGTAAATTTAAAAGTTAATTTTAGTGCCAGTGTTTAAATGTAAAAGTTAATTTTAGTGCTAGTATTTGGAAAGCAGAGGCAGAAAGATCTCTCTGAGTTCAAGGCCAGCTAGTGTACATAGCAAGTTCCAGCCAGGAACAGTGAGACCCTGTTTCAAAAAAATAAGCCAGCAAACTGTTCTCTAGAAACCCCCAAAGCATATGTATTTCCTTCTTAAGGACTGGTGTTTGGGAGCGGAGGTGGTTGGTGGTTAAGTGCCTGCTGCATAAGCCTGAGGACCTAAGCTTAGTTCTTCACGCACCTGTAAAAGCCAAGCACAGCGACACTTGTGCTCAGTACTGCTGGCTGGGTTCCTCGTGGCTCGTTAGGTATGTGCTTTAGCTGAATCGATAAGCTCTAGGTTCAGAGAGATCTTAATGTCAGCTTCTGTCTTCCAAACACATACACACACGTGTGTGCACACCTACGTGCACATGTGCACATACGCGCACAGATGCCATATGTGTATATAGCATGGCATGCATACACACACACACACACACACACACACACACAGAGCACACAAGCGAGCACACGAGTATTCGTGTTTGGATACAAGTACATCCTGTGTTTAGAGCAGAATTCTTTGCTGGCAGATGCCAAGCTCAGTAACTTTGACCCATTGTTCTCAAAGAGTGAATTTTTTATTAAAGTGCTCCAAAAACAGAGCATGATAATGGCTGGAAGAGTTTGAGCTGTTGTTAGCTTCTGTCACTGTAACAGAATGGATGAGGAACTCGGCTCGTAGAATAACAGATTTATTTTGACTCTTGGAAGTTCCAGTCCAGAACATTTGTTTCCATGCCTTTGGGCATGTGGGAAGCAGCGTTAGGCAGCTGTGTGTGGCAGAGGAAGTCAGGAAGTGAGGGAGGAAGAGCACAGGCAGGCCCCATAGTCCCCTCTAGGGATGTCCAAGTGCTGAGTGCAGAAAGACTTCTTCTTCATTGCCCTACCTTCTATAGCTTCTACTGTCTCCTAAAGGCGTTGTCCTGAAGACTGCTCAATCCATTAACAGGCGTCGGGGGACACTGAAGGTCTGACCTGTAGCAATGGGATGCTTTGGGACTGTTCTTAACCCTCATGGTTAAGAGCAGTTAATTGTTAAAATTAGCTCACAGGTTTTCGGCGGTCGGACATGGGCACACAGCAGAAAGACGTTACTATAAAGTCAGATGCGCCTGACACCCTGTTGCTGGAGAAGCATGCCGATTATATTGCCTCCTATGGCTCAAAGAAAGACGATTATGAATACTGCATGTCTGAATACCTGAGAATGAGCGGCGTCTACTGGGGCCTGACTGTGATGGACCTCATGGGACAGCTTCATCGCATGAACAGAGAAGAAATCCTGGTGTTTATCAAGTCGTGCCAGCATGAGTGTGGGGGAATAAGTGCTAGCATTGGGCACGACCCCCACCTTCTGTACACGCTCAGTGCTGTCCAGATTCTTACTCTGTATGACAGTGTTCATGTTATCAACGTAGATAAGGTTGTGGCCTATGTTCAGAGCCTACAGAAAGAAGATGGCTCCTTTGCTGGAGACATTTGGGGAGAAATTGATACAAGATTCTCATTTTGTGCGGTGGCAACTTTGGCTCTTTTGGGCAAGCTTGATGCTATTAATGTGGAAAAGGCGATTGAGTTTGTTTTGTCCTGCATGAACTTTGATGGTGGATTTGGGTGCAGACCAGGCTCTGAATCTCACGCTGGGCAGATCTATTGTTGCACAGGATTCCTGGCCATAACTAGTCAGTTGCACCAAGTGAACTCCGACCTACTTGGTTGGTGGCTTTGTGAACGGCAGTTGCCCTCAGGCGGACTCAATGGAAGACCCGAGAAGTTACCAGATGTGTGCTACTCATGGTGGGTGTTGGCCTCCCTAAAGATCATCGGGAGACTTCACTGGATTGACAGAGAAAAGCTTCGAAGTTTCATCTTAGCGTGTCAAGATGAAGAGACGGGAGGATTTGCAGACAGACCAGGAGATATGGTGGATCCCTTCCACACCTTATTTGGCATTGCTGGCTTGTCTCTTCTGGGAGAAGAGCAGATCAAGCCTGTTAGCCCTGTCTTCTGCATGCCGGAAGAAGTGCTTCAGAGGGTGAATGTCCAGCCTGAACTAGTGAGCTAGTCAGGTGGGAACGATGCTCTAGTGTGCAATATGAATTGCTGTATTGGAGTGTTTATCAAACCTAGACGTGACTTAATATTTTGTATATCATATGCTAATGATAAATTATATAAGTATTGTAAAATAAATATGTTGTATTTAGATCTTTAGTCTTCTGAGTCCAGTTTTTGTTAGTCCTGTTTAGAGCTAGTATTTAACTGATGCCTCCCCGGGTCCTATTGTCATGTAACAATGATGGAAAGTGATTTCTGTTAATAAAAGTGATGAGTGAAACTCATGATTTAAATAAAGGTCAAAATCGAAAAAAAAAAAAATCAGCTCACAGTTGTTCTCTGGCTTCCCTTCTGTGAGTGCAAAGTTGATTAGTTAGAATTTTAGGACTTTATAAATGGCCTATAGCTCTTGTGGTTGCTTGTTTTCCATCACAAAACATTTCAGCTTTGTTTCTGGCAGTAGAAGCTTGGAGATCTGGTGCTGTGACAAACATTCAGTCCCTTCCCCACAACTCCTAAAGAGTCTGCATCTGGTTGAGCGCTGGTCCCTCAGCCCTGAGCTAGTCACATCCTCACTCCTGTTTCCTTTCTCTTACTCACCTTTTTCCTCCCTCCTTCCTTTTTCCCAGCCCCCTCCCTTCTGCCCTTTCTTTTGGTAAGAGAAGGTCTTGCTGTGTAGCCCAGACTGTTTGAATGTTATCCTCCTCCTGCCTCCCAAGCACTGAGGTTCTAGCTGTCACCACCACGCCCAGCTTCACCTTTATCCTGGCCTGGAACATTCTCATTTCCATCTTATGCTTTGTGAATTATACATGTTTTTTAAGGCCTGTTTCTCAATTGACATTCATTTTTACCCTGTCATGGTATTTAAATCTGTTTCTACTTCTCACTTTGTTTTGCAGCTATACCATCAGGATGTTAGATCATCTAATCCCTTAAAAAATCCCTTAAAACCCTTTTTTTTTTTTTACTTTGTTTACTCATGTAAGGATCTTTACTTCACGTGTCTATCAGTGATTGTGTCTATGGAATATATACACTCATTTTTGTAATATGCTTTTATATTTTCTATGTTAGTTTTATGTATATTACTTTTGACTCTCTAGTTGATAGGACCCCATAGCTTAAGGATTATCTATACTTAAGTACAGTCACTATAATTTATTGAGTAAGTCAGCTTGTGTATAATCATTTTAATATGTCATTTGATTAAAATTTTAAAAAATTGATTTATGCAAATAACCAAATTCCACATTTACCTCATTTGTTACTATATCCTTTTTTAGACTTAATAATTCTGGAAAAGTAAACTGAATTGATTGAATATGTTATAATTTCTTAGAGATTTGAGACTAACATTTTAAATATATATTCTTTTATGTGATAGTCATCATATTATATATACTATTTATCAGACAGACGTTCCAGAAACTAGGCTTTAGATATTAAAACATATAAAGACTTGCATTCAAGTTGCCAGCAGTCTAGTAGAGAATCAGATTATAAGACTTACATAGAACAGTCACTAAGTGGTACATGCGAGGTTTGTTAAGCTCTGTGAAGATGTGGAGAAGGCTAATTCTCCCTGCGGGACATTGATTGGAAAACTGAGGCTTGGTGAATAAGTAGTTCTCCAAGGAGACAAGGTTCAGGCAAGAGGAATCGCTCGTGTCTCCAAATGTGAAAGAGTACGGCAGTTTTTGTGTAGTCAGTAGACCTTGCATAGGATATTATCAGGGGTTGATATAGGACAAGCTATTCACCAAACATGCCTGCTATGGCTGTATGGAAGAGGATAGTTTAGACCTTGAAGATGTAATGCTTTTCTGTGCAACCCTCAGGGATTGCTGCAGAGTGAGAAAGACAAGGCTAAGATCAGAGTGTCTTTCTCCTGCAGCCAGAGAACCTCTGGCAAAGTGAAGTTGAAAGCCAGCATGGTGTGCTAGTGTCTGTAAAGCATCAGGATAGAGGAAGTAACACACTGGGACTCAAATATTGGAAGTACTGCGGTGATAGCAAAGTAACAATGATCTAGGGAACGGTAAGCCAAGCCAAGGCACAGGGTCATAGGCTACAAGACAGAGCTTAGCACATGCAGCAGTCTGGACTCTAGTGGGGGGACAATGGTGAGTTACTGATTTTTTTTTTTTAAAGATTTATTTTATTATATGTAAGTACACTGTAGCTGTCTCAGACACTCCAGAAGAGGGCGCCAGATCTCGTTACGGATGGTTGTGAGCCACCATGTGGTTGCTGGGATTTGAACTCTGGACCTTCAGAAGAGCAGTCGGGTGCTCTTACCCACCATCTCACCAGCCCGAGTTACTGATTTTTAGAAGTGACCTTTAAGAGATTGGGCATTTTGAAAGAGAGTGTACTCTGAGGAACAGATTAGAAACGAGACAGAACAGAAGCAGGGTGCCTAGGCTGTTGGTCTGAGTAATGGGGTAGTGAGGAGAGCTGCCAAGGATTGCTTCAGGAGAGACGGCTTTGCTATTTGGGAAGAGCCATGAATTCCTTAAAGATAACCCCCTAATATGACGTAAATTGAATATGACATAATATGACATAAATTACTCTAACCTTTTGTTATTTTGATTGATACTTTGTTTGAACATTACAATAATCAAGTTACCCAAATTTAGCATACATGAGTGCTCTTTGGGTATTTCTTAAAAGGTATGTTCTTGGGCTCTATATTTTAAATTTTATTTTATCTTTTACATTTATTTATTTACTTATATTTATTTATTTTTTTTATTTTTTGAGATGGGGCTTCTTTGTGTAGCCTTGGTTGTCCTGGAACTAGCTGTGTAGACCAGATTGGCATTGAACTCAAAGAAATACACCTACCTCTGCCTGCTGAGCTCCGGGATTAAAGGTGTATACCACTGCCTCCTGGCTATGAAATTTTTAAAAGGACTTTTTAAAAAATGATTTGTTTTTTATTTCATGTGCATTGGTGTTTTGTCTGTGTGAGGGTGCCAGATGTCCTGAAAGTGGACCTACAGACAGTTGTGAGCTGCTATGTATGTGCTTGAGCTTAGGTCTTCTGAAGAGGGACGAGCACTCTTAACTGCTTGAACCATCTCTCTAAGCCCCTTAAGAAGTATTTTCAAGTAGCCTACTAAGCCCAGTTTGTACTGTTCCTATACTGAGGGTTTGGGGGGCTGTCCTCTGCAGCATGGTCAACCTCCGGGGGCTCCATTCACAAAGAAAATGGACTCTCCCCGCCTAGAAGCATTGGTGTAAGTGGCTCCTTAGCTAAGAGTGGGAGTCCATGAGCCCTGCATTCAGGTTGGAGTGTCAGTTGGCTTGCTTTTGTGCAGACCTATCTTGTGTAGATAATCACAGTTGCCTTGTGCCCATTAATACAGTTGTCCAAGAAGGACTAGAAGACACTGTTGCACTCCAGTCTTCCCCAACTTTTGGCTCTTACAGTCTTTTTGTCCCCTATTTCACAACGGTCCGGAGCCTTTGGGGAAAGGAGTATTACACAGCTGTCCCGTTTGTGGCTGGGCACACCACAGACACTTTCTGAATGTTAGTTAACCAGTTGTGATTTTCAGCATTAACTGTATGAAGAAACTTCTCACAGGAGGTCTCAGAGCTGCACAAAAATAGTCAATGGGTCTAAAGATTTAGGGGCAGCTTGATGTCTGTTTAGTGGAATAATAGGCTTTCCACTAGGGCCCGTGAGTCCAGAACTGTGGGCTCCTTGGGGCCCTAATTGTAATGTGCTTAAGTGAAATCTTACTCTTAGGCTTAGACTCTTTCTTGTTCTGGTCATTTTTGTGTATGGGTTGCTTGAGCGTGCTCCTTGGTCTTGATACCTAGTTGTCAAGAATCCCCTTTCCCAGCTCTACCTCTTCATGATCTTATTTCCTATCAGAAGGAGGCTGGAAACTGCTGCTTTGTGGCTCTTAATGCAGACCATGGGCCCAGGGCAGCTTTTACAGTGCTGATTGGGAAGTACTTGCTGTGTGATTTTTTTTTTTTTTCCTCTCCTGGAGAAACACAAAACAAACATCTACTCACCCCAGATGACAGTGTAAACAGACCAAGGAAAGGATCCACTCAGGTCTGTGTTGCTTAGCCAGTGAGTTCACTGGAGTTACTTACAGGAGTGTGCTATGGGTGGTCCTTACTAGCTTGTCTTTGGTCCATGCATTTGTTTTCCTCCCTTCCCTTCCCTTGTCCCTGTTTAGGGATAAACTCTGGCCAGGGTTGTGCCCAACCTTTGTGGAGCTGGGACTTTGTGCATGTCTAACAAGCACTCGGCCACCTCAGCTCCAGCCCTGCTCTGAAGGGCAGTGTATAGATTCCTCAGCCCAGAGCTGCCTAGAGCAGTTGACTTTGATAGACACTGTGTACGCATGCTAAGTCTGTATAACATATACCTCAGGTTTTATCCTAGTATTATTCTAGCAAAATGAGGAATACGCAGCTGTGAGTAGGAAGCTGATTGGCACTTGTTCTGTTTTCCTAAAATGCATTGCCTGCAGCTCTTTAAGAATGTGAAAGGAAGCTTGGGCTTAATCGAAAAGGTCTGCCTGCCTGCCTGCCTGCCTGCCTGCCTGCCTGCCTGCCTGCCTGCCTGCCTGCCTGCCTGCCTGCCTTCCTTCCTTCCTTCCTTCCTTCCTTCCTTCCTTCCTTCCTTCCTTCCTTCCTTCCTTCCTTCCTTCCTTCCTTCCTCAAATGGCTACCAGCAGTCAATTGAGTGAGGGGTGGCAGATGAAGCCAGCGTCAGACACACATGAGAAGACCAGGGAAGATATGCAGCATCTGTCGATGGTGGCTTGTGGGTGATTCACAAACTGGAGAGGCCACATCAGAGTTTCTGATGGCGTTGCTTTGGTGCTACAGGAGTGCCCCAGGCACAGCCAGCTGGCCAGAGGTTGGAGGGTAGCCATTGTCTTTCTGTTTGTCTATGTCAGGTCATTGGCTGACTATTGAATACCACAGTGAAGACTTCAGTTACCAGACAGGAGAAGAATAGTCTCTGGGCTAACAGTCTGGAAAAGTCTCTAAATGGGCAGATGACTGCTGTTTCCATCAGGCAAATACACAGACTGAGTCAGGATTCTGTTTTCCAGAGTTATTCACATGGTGGTATTGCAAATATCCAGTTTTAAAAAGAAAAGAAAAAATGAGTTTTCAAAAGACAAAAAAACCTCAAGATATAAGTAAAACATACTAAAAAGCGGGATACAATGGCCCATTCTTGGGGGGGGGGGAAGGTGACAAAAACCATCCCTAAGATATCCAGCACTGAGCCTGTTACACAGAGGCCATGTGCTCAAAATAATTAAAGAAATGTTGATAAGTCAACAGAAACATTTTGAGACAGTGAGCCAGGGTCCATTGTGTAGCGCTTGTTGACTAGGCTGGTCTCAAACTGAGAGAGCTCTGCCAGTCTCCATGTGCTTGGATTAAAGGCATACACAACACCCAACCAAAGGAATTATTTTAAAAGAACCCAATTAGAATTCTGAAGTTAAGTATAAATACTCCCAGAACTCCGAAATACTATCTTTTCAGTAACAAGTTTTATGAATCTAAAATTGACAGAGGAATACATTTTTGACTCTCCAGAAAATGTGAAAATGGCCTTCCTTGTAGCACATGGATAGAAGCATTATCCACTATAGGTTTTCTCAAGTATAATTTGATACTTTGATACAGCTGTTATGCATTCAAGAAAATATAAAATGTTCGCTGAGATATCAAGCAGGTGTGGTCCTTGCTGCCCATCCTGATGACCTAACTCGCATCCGCAAGACCCACATAGCAGAGGGAGAGAACTCAGTTGTCTTCTCCCCTCCACGTGAGCACCATGTGTGCACACAAAATAAATAAATAAAAGAACAAAAAGTTAAGCCGGGAAAGAGTTAGCATTACTTTTAGCTGTTTATGTGTATGTGTGTATCTGTGTGTGTGTGTGCCACATGTGTGTGGGAGCCTGCAGAGGCCAGAACACCATACTGGGTCCTCGGGAGCAAGACAGTTACAGGCAGTTGTGAACCCAAGTGTTCTTAACCATTGAGGTATTTATTCAGCCTGAGATAGCATTATTTTAAGTTAAATGATCAAGGAATGCAAAAATATATATGCCAAGAAAATGAACACTACTGGATGATCAGTAAAATAAATCATGGTATAAGTGAATTGCTTGTGGAATAAAATTTAATTTTATGCTTCCGTATTTTTCTAGGTTCTATAATAAACTTTTTTATCTTTGATATCTAAAAATGTGATTCAAATTAACATAGGAATTTTAAGTAAACATTCAGAATGTGTTAATGAATTATACTAGTTATTTGACAAAATAGGATGTAAGGACAAAACTCAGAAGATGCAAGGTACTTTTGGCTAAATTAGCTAGCAGTGTAGCTTCTGTGTCAGTAGGGGGTGCTATTGCCTGTGTAGAAGATAACGTTTTTTGTAATTCTCATTTTCTCTGAACTTTCTTCTATTCGTTTACTCATCCATTCAATCAAAGTAAGTTTAATAATTCATTACCTGCAGGAACTTTCTTACAGCCGTATGTAACTTTTCCTTGTTAATGATGTATATAAAGTGCAATTTGTCTCATGTTAAGAGGTAATATGTGAGACGATTCCTAAGCAGCAGTCTTCCTTAGAGTGTAAGAACTGCTTCTGTCTCCTTATTTTAAGCCAGTTTTATGTGCATGTTACTTTATGAGTTGAAAATTTTAAATTAGGCCAAACAAAGATTGTACTTTTGAGGATCCTTGTAGTATAATATATGGATGTGTATAGGAGTTGTGTAGAAAAGATGCAGTTGTTGAGACTTTTGTCATTGTCTTATATTTAAGTAGGTATTTCTCTGTTGGGAAATGACTTGCATAAACAACTTCAGAGAATGCAAGAAAATTAGTCTTGTCTTTTTCTTCCATACCATAACACTTACAATATTTTATTCTCTGTTTATGGGTATTTTGCTTACATGTATGTCTGTGTTCCACATGCATACATGGTATCCTTGGAGACCATATGAGCACATTGGATCCTGTGGAGTTGATCTTACGGAGGGTTGTGAGCTGTCATGTGAGTGCTGGGACTCACACTTGGGTCCTTAGAAGGAGCAGGCCGTGCTTTTAACCCCTGATTATCTCCCCACCCCCCAGAGGTTAACACTTTGTAGAGGCATTCTTAGCCAATTTTAAAAATATTGTGCTTTCAGTGTGGCTGCTTATTTAATGAAATTTAAAGTACTTATTACATTTTTGCTTAGTGTGGGAGCAGCTTTGGTGTATTTCTAGAGTTCTGGGGTTAAAACTCCAGAGGTATGTTACAAAGTGCAGGCTCCTTCTGGGCCTTTATATTTCCTGTGTACATTAGCTCAGGGCTAAATGATCATCCATTCTGTTAACTCCACCATCCTGTGCCATATTGTCCCTGTCACAGGACATGCCACTTACTTCTTACGAGTACTAATTGCTTTTTTATTGCCTTTTACTACAAGAAGTAAAACTGCTCAGGGCACACCAAAAGTGGGAGAATCTCAAACTGTGCTAGAGCAATGACTGACCTGTGACTTTAGATTTCTACAGTATATTGTGGTTGTATGCAAGTAGAAGTCATTAAACAAAGAGATATAAAGATACAGAGGTGTTGCGGCCCGGCCGCGGTCCACAACACGAACGGTTCAACTGAGAATGGCAGTTCCCTGCAAAGAGAGGAATCTAGACGGGGCGGAAGAAACAATGGAGTCAAGACAAGACTCTGATCAAGACTCAATTTAATATTTCCAGACACTCAGTTTATAAAGGAAGGGGGAGGGAACCCAATTTCCCGCCAAGTAACTCAGGGTCCAGTAGCAGGACGAACACGTGTGTGACTCCAGGCAGCAAGGGCAGGTTCCAGCAGTGGGCGTGGCAGGACGAATGAGCCGGTAGCTCCACCCTTGAGCAGGCAGGTTCCAGGCTGGGGGAAGGGAGGCCACATTTCCCCCCATTAGATAACAAAACAAAAATAAAAAAAAAAGGGGTGGCCTGTGGCAGAAAAATTATCTATGTTCAATAGTTCTGCCTGAGTTCCTAGGGCTAAAGAAAAAAAACTGTATCTGGCTGAGACTGTCTTAAAAGCACTGACTGAATAGCAGCACTGGGCTGTAGGCTCTGACTTTATAATGCTAATTAGTGCTGAATAGGTAGCTACCTGTTTGCCTTTTAAGTAGGGCATTGGAACCCTGGCTGAGTTTAACTAAACAATTTTAGAATAACACTGAACTGATAATTATCCACAATTTTGGGTGAAAGGCAGGGGGCCAGGGAGAAGGGGTTAAGACCAGCTCTTTAGTACAAGGCCAATTGGCTTTTTTTTATTATTTGGGTGGGAGGCAGTGAAGGGCTTGCCCTTACGACAGCAAGGTCTCCAATCTCTCTCCCCCCTATTAATTAAGTTTAAATAGGCAATGCTTAACAGAGGTGATCAAATGATTTTCTCATCCGTAGATGAGTGGGCCTTTAACCTTGACTTGGGTGGACATTAGCCTGATTCCTCCCGTGAGCATTGTAACAACTCACATCTGTGGCTCTTGGTATCTTTTGGGGAGGGGAGGCAGAGCCTTAAGTATTTTTGGTTTTTAGCTGGAATCGGATACCAACCTCCGTCAAATCAGGTGTGTCGCACAGGGAACTCAGAAACGGTCAAACTGGACCTTCCCTCCGCAGTAATTTTCTGTGCCAAGCGGTACCCATACCGTATTCATATGATTATGAATCAGTATCGCAATTCTGAGTTATTGCGAGGTCTCTATATGAGACTTGTCAACCTCAGATTTAGCAAGGCCTAGACAAGAATTATGTCAGTATTAACACCATTAATTTTGGTTAAAATAGGAGCTGAAAGTCTTTCCTCTTCATCTCTGTTATTCCCAGTAGCCTGAGGAACTAAGGACACCTTGCAGTAACAGCAAGGGTGAAAAGCCAGAGGCCAGCTAAGGGACTAAGCCTATATCTATCAAAATAAGAACTAATCTTTGTAAATATATATGAAATTTCTACTTCCCTAGCTCTCCTGGTAAATCTAAATCTTATCTTAGACTGAAAAGCCACATGCTGGGATGTCCCTGGAAGGGAGATTAGCAGAACCACCTGTTTGCTCGTAGGGGCGGGGCGGAGAACCGGAGAATGTAGATTGACCTGCTTGAGAGAAGGAAGAATACTAAACAATGAGAGTGTAGCAATGTAAATTTTTTGTTTGGAGAAGTCAAGGTACTTTATTTAGATGCAAATTGTAAAGCTAAAGTTAATCTCCGGCCTCTTGTAGGGGAATTGGGAAACAGAGGAAAACAATTTTTTCTGAGAGCTTCCACTCCCAGCACAAGAGGAATTTTAGTCTTTAGAATGATACTTATGAGGAGAGACAGAATCTGTGTTTACCTGACGAATTAATCTCTCTGGTAGCCACTGTGCTTCATTTTCATCTCGTGAAAAAACACAAACCGAGCCTCTTCCCCAGATTAGAACTGGATCTGGACCCTTCCATTTATTAGTCAGGGCGTCCTTCCATTTTACCAATGCATAAGAATTAGAAGTAACTGGGTGCCAGTGGCGTTCCGCTGCAGACTGACCTTTAATGTCAGTTTGCAAAAAGTTTAGGACAAATAAGGTGAAGGCAAGGTGAGCCTTTGGTGACCTTGGGGGATATGCTCTGAATTAACTTTGCTAGGTAATTTAGAATATAGGAATCTCTAATAATTGAACTGAATATTAGACCAGTCTAAGATTGAGTTAGAATGGCTGGTCACACTGAAGAAGAGTGAAAAATCATTATGACTCTATTAAATGACTAATTTTACTAGGTCTGAATATACAGTCTCTGATGTACTATTGCCATAAAGTTAAAAGGCTAGAAGCTAGTCTAAACTGGAAAAATGACAAGCAAGGATGGATCTAAAACATGAATTTAATCTTTTAGTCCTTTTAATCAGGACACTGAGTTAACTTACCTGTCAGCTCAGCACACGAATTACCAATATGCTTCTGTAGAGTTCTGTGGAGAGAACCTGTTTTTTCCTTTCCTAATAAGGTAGCTGTTTTAGGATCAATTTATAAGCCAATAAGTAGATCCTTTTAAGATACTAAAAAGCATTTATTAAATTTGACATTTTAATCTCAAATTTTGAAAATAAAGGTATGTTTTAAATAGTGTGCATGGAAATGCACTAAATAGTATATATGGGGATACAATTTCTCTCTTTGTCTTTTAAGAGGTTAAAGTTTAAAATTTTACAATATCTAACCTTTTGAATTAATAACTTTTTGGACAAAACATTTTAAATATTTGGCTGTAAAGGGGCAGTGACTAATTGCACTTTCAATTATTTTTCTTAAGGAACGGTTGTAACTAGAAGGCTAGAAAAGTTATTAAGAGTCACACGTGCATAATTTATTTATTTATTAACTAAAAATATGTATAAGCAATTGTAAATTTGAGAATTAATAGTATCTGAGGGACGAACAATTTTAAGTAATTATGAGCTCAGAGATATAGCATTGACTATTAATACATAAATTAAGGTTTGATTGTTCAGCATTTTAAAACACCATCTACAGCACACAACCAGATTATTTGTGCTGGAATAGGGGCAACTGTGTGTCTTAAGACTCCGCCCCACAGCAGCTAGTTGGGCCCACGTGGCCAACGATCGGCTGGGAGGATGAGAAAAATGACTTTACAATAATGTTTTTTCTGGCCAAAGAATTGTCTCGGGCACAACTAATTTTCAATTACCAATTAACAACAATTATAAAAGCTTTCTTTATTTCCTGCAAAACCCCTTGCAGCAAACCAAAACACCAAATAACAAAAGGATACTGTCTCTGAATCTTTTGGGTGAGAGCAAGGATTTAAGGTAAACTTCCCTTGAGAAGCATTAGTTAATAAAATACTTTCCACTTAGGAAACAATATATACTGAAAGATTAAAACTTTTGGCTTCTTGTAAAGAAGCAGAAACAATAAACATTTTTCTTACATAATGTAAAGCTATATTAGCCATACATAGAGGCAAAATTTTCTAGTGATTACCAGTTTACTAGAAGCAAAAATCTTTGAATTTAAGCATTATTTTAAACATCTGAATAGATCTGTAACACTGTTAAAAAGAAATTTTCTTGAACACAGGGAAAAACTTTTTTAGGCATTGTTTGCAAAACAAAAGAAAAGGCCACAAGCCGCTCTGGGGCTGCCCAGAGCCCTGTATTGACTCAAAGGTAAAATACTTTTTAATTTGAGCATCAATCTTAAATTTGCAATCAAACTGCAAGCTGCAGTCAATGGAACAATGGCAGTTTTAACCATAATTTTTAAGTTTTTGTGCAAGGTTAGGATAATATCTACAACTTTGGGAAAGCAAAACCTATGTTTAAAACAATTTATCACTGTTAAAATCAATATTAGAAGCATTATTATCATATTACGACGTTTGGATATCAATTAATACCTATGATACCTATTAAAGCAAGCTTTAACGCTTTAATAAAGAGGCATTGCTTTATATCTTATCTTAAATTTTACTATTTAGGATAGGAACCACATTAATCATTATCTAAACTAGAAATATCTTAAGAGACTCAGCCTCTAGGGCTGCCTTAGGCCACGTGTCGGAAGGACTCTAAACTTGAGTTATCAAATTTAACATTAACCATCTGTAGCAATGTAACAATTATTAATTTTAACCAACAACTTATGAGCTGAATGCGAAAACATGCAGAGCACATTTTTAATAAAGAACCAAATGAAGCAGTTAATTTTAGACCAATCAGAGAATATTAATCTTTGTAGCTACAATCATAGAATAAAAAAGCACTTTACCATTGTCAAACACATTAATCATGAACCATTTATCAGATTCGAAACTAAGAGGCTGTGTACTCGCTGCTTTTTCTTAAAACGAACATTTTTTCCATCAGGGGCCCTCCTGCCACGTGTCTGGTTTTTGGCTGAAACACGTGGCAGCTCTCGGCCTTGCAGATAAAGTTTTTTATACCATTTTTATTATCCAACATAAAACATAGAACATTCATCCATACAGACTGGACACGAACATACATGAATTGAACACGAGAACAGATTGGTGCACCAGACATAAACAAGACACAAAATGGGGCAGAGTACTCCTGCTATTTGGGACAATTTCCTCCCTCATGATGCAGTTTTTATAACTGCGGCAATCCGCCTGTATTAATTTCCTTTTAATAAACCCTTTCCTTTCTCACACCTAACAATGTAGCTTTTTTCTAGCCACGGCCTACCGCCTGTGCCTAGCTCCTCTTAAGCTTCACTGCTGAACCTAAGTGAACCAGCGCTCGGGCTTAACGCTGTCTCAGCTTAGCCCATACCTTCTCCGGTATGAATTTCCTTTATCCTTAAGCAACTCCTGAAAACTAAACACAATCGCCTGATCCATGATTTTGAACCCTTCTTTCTTCCACCTAAGCAGTTTTCTAAAAAACTGTGGCACACCACCTGTCTCCGTATCTAGTTCCGATTAACGAAACTGCTGACCCCAAGCAGAAGCAGTGTTGGGTCAGCACTGCTTCAAACTTGTTCGTATCCTACCGCATCCTCAGCAACACTTTACAAAACTGAAATTTTTTAGGCTAGCGCTAGCATGTGTACCTGTCCGTTGCTCCGATGCTCCTCCGATACGAAGATTCTTTCCTTTCTTGTGGAGCTCCACACAGCAGTCGTTTCTCTTAACATCCCTCTGCCATTCTTCAGGTCCCAGTTCTGGCGCCAACTGTTGCGGCCCGGCCGCGGTCCACAACACGAACGGTTCAACTGAGAATGGCAGTTCCCTGCAAAGAGAGGAATCTAGACGGGGCGGAAGAAACAATGGAGTCAAGACAAGACTCTGATCAAGACTCAATTTAATATTTCCAGACACTCAGTTTATAAAGGAAGGGGGAGGGAACCCAATTTCCCGCCAAGTAACTCAGGGTCCAGTAGCAGGACGAACACGTGTGTGACTCCAGGCAGCAAGGGCAGGTTCCAGCAGTGGGCGTGGCAGGACGAATGAGCCGGTAGCTCCACCCTTGAGCAGGCAGGTTCCAGGCTGGGGGAAGGGAGGCCACACAGAGGAATCTTTTAGAGGCCCAGGGAAGATTTAGGTAGGCCTTAGGAACCAAGAAGTAGATTGCTAAGAAAACAAAAAGCATTCCTTTTGTGTCTTTTGTCTTTGCTTCTGTGTGTATATCCAGGTTTTTTTTGTTTTTTTTTTGTTTTTTTTTTTTGTTTGTTTGTTTGTCTTTCCCAGCTAAGTGACTTGTGTCCCCCTCCCTCAATGTACATGCTGGAAAGTGACTTAAAATGAACACCCCTTATATTGACGAATGCAGACTACATAAAAAATCCATGTCCCTGGCTGGAGAGATGGCTCAGTGGTTAAGAGCACTGACTGCTCTTCCAAAGGTCCTGAGTTCAAATCCTAGCAACCACATGGTGGCTCACAACCATCTGTAATGAGATCTGATGCCCTCTTCTGCTGTGTCTGAAGACAGCTATAGTGAACTTAGATACAATAATAAATAAATCGTTAAAAAAAAAATCTATGTCCCAATTTTGCATGTTGGTACCAGGGGAGAGATGGGTAGCCTTGTCTAGGCTAGGCATACAAGCCTGGTGTAATCATATGTTTGCAGGCATGCTGGGAGAGATGATAGAAACACAGTTGGCAGGGCTCGAGTGTAGTAGCCAGGCAAGCTGGTGCCGAGGGCAGAGTCCTAGTCATGGAGGAGGGGGCGGGGCAGTCATTTTTTATCTCAAGCCATTTCAGATTTACTTGAAGTTTTTAGTTTAATCCTCTGAGAAATGTCCTATTTATGTTAGTGAATGTCTGACTTTATAATGAAAGACAGGAGGAATTTATAGTTGCATTTTCATGTTTGGTGTAGAACCAGCTTTGTTAGAAACCATAAACTATAAACCACAAAGCAAAAGGGTTCTTTTCTGCTGTCTAGGATTGAGAGGCTCAAAAAATTATTCAACTTCAATCCCAGCACTTGGGAGGCAGAGGCAGGAAGATTTCTGAGTTCAAGGCCAGCCTGGTCTACAGAGTGAGTTCCAGGACAGCCAGGGCTACACAGAGAAACCATGTCTCGAAAAAAAGAAAAAAAAAGGAAAAAAATTATTCAAAATTTGATTTCTATTATAGAATTTAGTTTCATTATTTTAAAACCAACACTTAGAGCTTGGAGCTGTTCTTCCAGAGGCCAGCACCCACATGGTGGCTCACAGCCGTCTGCAGCTCTGGTCCCAGAGGATCTGATGCCCTCCTCTTGCTTTTGCTGGGACGCTTAGTGCACTGAGTGTGCATGCAAAGCACCCGACATACACAATACATTCTTAAATAAATAAACAAACAAAATTAACACAGCAGGTAGAGGCCAGTATAGAAATGTTCCGTTTTAATGGATTATTCTATGGACTGATTACATTGTTTTATTTCCAAAGAGTCTTATTAGTAAAATAAGCTCATTGGTGACCCAGTCAGTAATTTTGATGGCATCTTTGAGATGGTTAATTTGTTTTATGTGTTTTTTTAGACCTGAGTCTCGACATGTAGCCCAGACAGGCCTTGAAGGAAAGATCCTCCTGCCAAGACAGAGCAGCTAATAAAGAACACCAGCAGAGTGCAGGAGAGAATTTGATTATAAGGTTGGATGAATAGGAAGAGAATATGGTAAAGCATTCTAGAAACAATGCTATTGCATCTGCAGAAACAAAAAGGAAAAGCATCTGACTGAGACGGTCTGCCAAAATGATAGTGTTCTGGAGCACAGAGAAGACTCTTCTGTCCTGGACACTTAGCTTGCTGCTTGCTTTACAGGTCCCTCAAGTCCTGAAGGGGTTCTGCCTACTACATTCTGAAAACAGCAAGGGGAAGCTCACCTTGTGTGTCTGATACTTTCAGGAGTCAGAATGTGTATCAACTGTTGGATGATTTTTTTTTTTTTTTGTAATTTTTTAGACATTTTGTGTCTGTGGACTTTAACGAAGCAGTTTCTTTAAGGCAGTAGTTCTTAATTTTCCTAATGCTGGGACTCTTTAATACAGTTCTGTATGTTGTAGTAACTCCTCTTCCCAACCATAAAATTACTTTCATTGGTATTTGATAACTGTGAGTTTGCTATTGTTATGAATTATAATGTAAAGACCTGACATGCAGGGTATCTGGTCTGTGACCCCTGTGAAAGGGTCATTTGACCCCCATCCAAAGGGTTGCAACCCACAGGTTGAGAACCAGTACTTTAAGGCACCAATACCTTCTTTAATGGAATTAGTGTGTTCCAGGAGAGGCACATATTTTTGCCATTGGCTTCACTGCAAAACATGTAACTTTCAAGAAATAAAGCTATAAATGCCCACGAAATACATTCCTTCAAAAATCATGTTAGTATCTTAATATGTAATATATCCCCAGTTTAAAAGTTCTCACTTTTGGGAGGCAATAAATCAATTTTCACTCTCTTCTTTTTCCATCTAGTGGTCATATGCTTTAGAGAAGCCCAACACTGGCAGCATATTTAACATCGCGTGGTCTATTGATGGCACTCAGATCGCGGGAGCCTGTGGGAATGGGCATGTTGTCTTTGCACATGTGGTGGAGCAGCGCTGGGAGTGGAAAAATTTTCAAGTAACACTAACGAAGAGAAGGACCATGCAGGTATGATCGTGTTCCAGAGTCCAGTAAATCTGTTGCTTTGCACTATACAGGGCAGGGATTTATCCTTATTGGTCACTTTTGCCTGTTTATAGACATCCAGTCATGGTTGGAAGTGCCTGACTTAGGCATGACGTCAGACCCTTTATGGAAAGCATCTGAATTTGTAGTTACCGAGCTTAGCATAGCACAGGCTAGTGACAGTCAAAGCATTTAGTGAGTGTGATGCACTTGAGGAAGTGCAGACAGAGAGATTCATAAGTCAGATTTCACACCAGAAGCTGATCCAAGGCAGGCCTAATAGACTATTTCTTTATGGCTCAATTCAATTAATCTTTTTTTAAAAAATTACCTTTTAAGAATTGGGTAAGGCAAGTTAAGATGGGAAGGAAAGCTTTAGGGAGTTGCTGTAGGGATTTAGGAAGTAAGGAGGAGAACTTTTCTTCATGTTTGCGTTTCTGACTGAGGCCTCTATGACAACGGGCAGATTCACCAGCATTCCGTCATCTCATGCAAGCTTTACCTGACATCATAGGTCTGAGGGAGAGCAGACAGCTGTGGAGAAAAGGGACAGGGCAAGACGATCTGTTCCAGTGAGCATGGACTGGGGACTCTGCGGCCCTGCTGTGTGCAGACCCTGCTCCACATCCCCTGCTTTTAGAGACAGGATGTCTGTGAAGACGCTGCATGAAGGGTCTTTGAGCTGTTTCAGAGAAAGGTCAGAAGCTTGCTTAGTCTTACAACTTGCTGAGGGCAAGTTAGTAGGAAAGGCAGAGGGACCTTCTGCTCCTGTGTCCTCCTATTCCTTTGCCTGGGCATATATAATATGCCAGCTGCCATGTTTGGGGATTATTGTGTAGTTCTAAGGTGGAATAGTCTAATACATGGAAATAGGATATGTCAGTGGGAGAAGGGAGGGGATGTGTATAGATCAGAGAGCATCAGTGGGTCAGTTGGAAGCATCTAAGGACTGGCTGGGTACTGCCTTTTCCGTTTTGTTTCTTCAATTAGGCCAGCACTAGCTTAATGCCTTGTGCAGAGCAAGTGTCCAACAGACCTTAAAACCCAGCTGCAAAAACGTGGTGGCTGCTGTGCAGGGACTGTTGCCTGTGAAGACCCTCTGCCAAAGGAGGAGCTGTCCTTTCCCCTCCCCCTCGTCGTATCACTTGCTTCTGTCTTGTGTATTCATAGTAATATGGCTTTAATTAAAAGGTTACCCTATTAAAGAGCTTTGTTAGCTCAAGTACCAAGATTTTAAAATGTCAATAATACGATCCCCAGACTAAATATTAGATTTAGTAGAATTTTTCTTGGTTTTATTTGCTTATTTTGGTTATTTTATTTGGAAAATATCTTTTTTATTTTAAAGGAAAGCAGAAACTAGTGTATAGAATCTCCATATCCTTACTATCTAGCTTCAGCTATCAGCTGCAGACCCGCCCTGTCCATCCACAGTCTCACCTGCTTTCCAATATACCCTGACTTTCAGGCAAATTCCTACATTGTACTGTATCTGTAAAAAGGTCCGTATCTATAGCTTAAACATAAGAGCATCTCTGTTTTAATCTAATCATAATATCATTTTCGTACACTACTACTACTACTAATTTTTTAATTTTATAAAATGTCTACAAAATGCTCTAATCTTCACATGTCTCCTACGTGTTATAAATTTAAAGTTTGTTTAAGTCAAGATTCAAACGATTGCAATGGGTTTGGTGCATCGTTTAAGTTGGTCTTGGTCTGTAATTTCTTTCTTTCTTTTTTTTTTTCCTGGCTCTTTTTCTTCTTAACTTTGTTTGTTTGTTTTAGGAAGCCAAATAATTTGTGGCAGAGTTTTTCACATTGTAGACTTCTCAGGTTGCAATTTGTGGAGTGTTGTTTTTGTTTTGTTTTCTGGTGCTAGTGATTGGATCCAGGGCCTCATAATGTGCTGGGTTAGCGCTCTCCTGAGCTAAAGCCCATGGACTAGCTTGACAGGTCCCTTTTGTCTTCAGAACTTCCTGCGAACTGAAGGTTTATGTAAATAATGGCATACATATATATATATATATATATATATAGTCTAACTTGGAACCAAAACATGACATTATCTCCAGGACCATAAAATTGCATTGAGAGTTTTAATCTACTGATTTGGGACAGAACTATTTTATTCATATGTGCAGGAGTTTAGTATTATCAAAATAATTCTGGTGTTATATTCTAGAGAGCTCTCCTGAGAACATAGTCATGCTTCTTTTTTTTTTTAAAGATTTATTTATTTTATTTTATTATACGTGAGTACACTGTAGCTGTCTTCAGACACTCCAGAAAAGGGTGTCAGATCTTGTGAGCCACCATGTGGTTGCTGGGATTTGAACTCAGGACCTTCAAAAGAGCAGTCGGTGCTCTTAATCACTTAGCCATCTCACCAGCCCCATAGCCATGCTTCTAAATAGAGTTTTAATTTGGAAATAAGAAAGACTCACCTCAGTGACTAGGTAAATTTCATGTGATATTACATATGGAATCTTTTAAAGAATATATTGAGTTCAAGTTTTCCTTAGAAGCAAAGTTGATAAATTAAATAGACATGGAAAGCGTTTTAATTTATAAAGGGTTTTACACTGTCTGTGACTGTAGAACATCACGGTTGTTGACTTGGACCCATTCAGTATTCTTGCTTAGTACTATCCCTTATTTATTTATCCACTGCATGAGTTCTAACACTTTCCGGGTGCTAGGCTAAACAATAAGGAACACAGCACCAAATAAAATATATTTGTTCTCTGTTCTCATGGCCCTCCTAGGTTAGTGTCTTAAAATTACTCCGTATACAAATTAATACAAATTGATTTAAGGTGAGAAATTAGAAGAAGAAATTGACTGGTTTATGTAAAGTCAGGAGATAAAGTTGAGGGACAATTGGTCCAGTGGATCAAGTAATGTCAACAGGATCCATCATGTCCTTCTTCAGTCTTTCCCCTGTAACTGGCTTCACTTTAAGAAAGGTAGTCTCTATTTAGTGGCCTTGGCAGTTCCAGTGTTGCACCTACCAGCTCAAGTCCATCAGAAGGCTCATTTCTTGTAGTAACTTCAGAAGTTTGAGCTTTCCGTCTCATGTGCTTAGCGTGGGTTAAATGTATGGGGGCGGGGAATGTCAGTCTCATCTGAACTACTTAGTGCCTGAGACTAGTGGGCGTGGTTTCCCAAGGGAAATCAAAGCATACATGATTCTAGGCAGACACCCACCTCTTCCTGAAAGAGGGAGAGAAAGACAGAGAGAGACAGAGACACAGAGACAGAGACAGATATGATGAATCTTTGCTGGGAGGCCTGGCTGCAGGGTGTGTGGTAGCTGGCTCCATTGCTGTGGCCGTCAGGAAGCAAGAGAGCTTACATAGAAGCAGAGCCAGCCTGTAACTCTCAGGCCCGACATCCATAGCCTCTTTTGGCCTCCAAGGGCCTCAGTCACACATGGGATTCACAGACATACATGTTGGCAAAGCACTCACACACAATAAGATACAGATTTATTTTTTCTCCCTTTCACTTTCCCCATATTCCCTCCACATATTACCATAATGAAAGGTAGATGAGGCAGCTCCAGTGAAAATGGTACAGCAAGGCAGGAAGAGAAAGCAGCACCCTGAGTACCAAACCCACACCTTACTCTAGGCAAAGCAGAGTACCCTAAGACTTCTCTCTGCAGTGTTAATTATCAGCTTGATGGGCTCTGGAGTCACCTGGTGGCTGGGCCTCTGGACATGCCTGTCGAAGATTGTCTTGATTAGGTTAATGTAGGTGGGAAGACCCACTCACCATTTTTCTGGTCTGGGATGCTGAACTGCATGCAGTAAGAAGGGGAAAGTGAACTGAGCCCATCTCCTTCTGCTTCCTCATTTAGGGTGTGGCCAGTTGCTTCAAGCTGCTGCCGCCTTCACCTCCCAACCGTGATGTACCCTTGAGCTGTGAGCTCAAATAAACCCCTCTGCCTTTGACTCACTCTTGTCAGACTGTTGTATCACAGCAGGGGAAACGAGATCGGTGAGTTGGGCATCCCAGTGTGCTTTTCATGAAATTCAGTTTAGGCATTTTGGAGGATTCTCTTACTGCAGACTGTAGTTATTGGCAACTTCCCTTCTTTTATTGGAGGTGACAGAATTTCCATAAAGAGTGAGTAACCACACCTTTTGTATGCAAGGTTTGAAGTTTTATAGCTTCTTTAGATGTGCAGGAGAGCCGTGGCTGACTGTGCTTTACTTAGTAAAAAGCTATAGATGGTGTTGGGTTGTGACCTGGCCCCTGCTATTTCCCAGTAGCAAGTTTCTGTCTTCTTCATGTCAGCTTTCCTGGGACATAGCAGGTGTTGGATGAGAATTCATCTTCATCTACCACTTGTACAGCAAGCCGCATTCCAACAGATAATTTGTTCCAAAAGAGAAAGCTGATATCTTTGTTTGGAAGAAGGGCCTAGGGTAGCTGGTGCAGGAGGCAGGCAGAGCCTGGGCAGCTTGCCTGCGTTTCTTTGCTGTTGTCCACATTTTGGCCTGGAGTACAGATTGATGTTCAGGATGTGCCGCCTGTCTTTCACTTCTGTTTCTTGTGGTTGAGGAGGACTGGAGGAGGTTATGGAGAGGAAAGTGAGTGCTTGCGACTGCTGCCTTCATAGTCATGTGAAGGAGTGAGCGAGTATTGAGACAGTCTTATTTATAGCAAACTGAAACATCTAAATATTGTGAGGAAGTGTAAGTTAACATAAGTTTAAGGAGGAATCCCAGAGAAGCCTTGAACTGAACAGAGTCATGGACACATTTTAAAATGTATCATAAGGCATTGTTATGTGAGATTTCTTTTCATTTTTGTTGTTGTTGTTGTTGTTGTTTTGAGACAGAGTCTTACTATGTGGCTCTAGAACTCCCTCTGTAGCTCAGGCTGGCCTTAAACTGACAGTAATCTACTGCCCCTGTCTCCCAAGTGCTGGATTTAAAGGCCTGTGCACCATGCCTGGCTGAGATTCAATAGTATTGAAGTTGTAAGATTGCAGTCTTTAGTTCTGCTGTTATGGCTGGGATATTTCATTAACAGATTGGTTCTGTTATGTCACATTGACAAAAAGTGGGTACTTTCCCTTAGCAAACTCTAGGAAAATATGGATTTTAAGAAACCAATGATAATTTGAATAATACCCAGACTCTTAAAAATATGGAATATTTTTATTTTAGTATTTTCTTGATATTTTCATGTTTTCTTAAAGGCTTTTTAACCATCAGCTTATTTCACAGGATCTCATGTTGCCCTAAGGAAACTAATATATAAGGTTCCTTAAATTTTTTTTAAAAAACGTCACTCAAGGTCTTAGAGAGATGACTCAGCGGTTAAGAGCACTCAATGACTGTTCTACTTGAGGACTTGGGTTCAATTCCCAGCACCCATATGGCAGCTCACAACTGTATATAAAGTTCCATGGGATCTTACACTCTCACACAAATAAATAGGCAAGCAAAACACCAATGCGTATAAACTAGATAAATGTACAAGTCACCCTACTACAGACTGTCCCTTCAGGAATCGCTTCTGTACCTTGTTAGGGGCTGTTCTCCTAGCTTGAAAGTGTCACTAAGAGACGGGAGATAGCTGGATCTGTAAGGTTTCTGGGGACTCAGACTTCTGGTGACAGTTGTGTCACACATGCACTGAAAGCATGCTCTACATTCCTTCTTAAAATATGTGTTTTGACAATTCCATACAAACATACAGTGTATTTTAGTTATCTCTGCCGTGACTCTTCCCCCTCCACCCTGCACACTGTTGAGTATATAAGATGAAGCCACCTCCAGAGACCATTGTTCTACAACCTTCTTGTGCCAGTCAGACTTCGTGGGCTGTGATAAATACCTGAAGGGATTTTAAAGAGAGTAGATGTGCTTGGGGTAGCTTTTAGACTAGAATCCTGACACACTTGAGTTGGACATAGGAGACTTAACAGTTTGAGGTCATCTTTAGCTACTTATTGAGTTCCACTGAAGATACAGGAAACCCTGCTGAAACTGTATTTTTGAGTATTGATATTTATAAAATACTCGGTAGGATGGTGCCACATATTTCCTGCTGGGTTGCTTCCAAGGGCACATGTGTCTGCTTGTCTGTCATTTAGTGTTAGATTCTTCATCATGACCAGGTGAAGTAAGCCTGACCCATCTGTCATAAGGGATCCTGTTATGTGTCTTCCCTAAATGTGTTTAGAAGCCACTGATGATAGCTGTGTAGAAGCAGCTCTCTCTAAAGGTTGCAACATGCTTATACTGTAATTACAGCCTTTCCCACATTTATCAGCTAGAGTTTTTCTGGAAAGGATTTAGTCTTATCAGCTATCTGGTTCTCCAGAAATGAGACAAATGCTGAATTCTTTTTCTTTTTCTTTTTCTTTTTCTTTTTCTTTTTCTTTTTCTTTTTCTTTTTCTTTTTCTTTTTCTTTTCCTTTTCCTTTTCCTTTTCCTTTTCCTTTTTCTCTTTCTTTTTCTTTTTCTTGTTTTCTAGAATTTCCAATGCATTTTGTTTGTGTGTGTTGTTGACGTTATCATTATAAACATGCAGATGTTAAAACATTTAAAACCTTTTAAAAAAATTATGTGTATGTTTGATTGTATTCCTATGCCTATGATGGGCGTCTGTGAAGCCGAAAGAGGGTGTTGGATCACCTGGCATGTAGTTAGCACATGTAGTCAGACGCCCAAGCGTGGGTGCTGGGAATGAAACCTGGGTCCTCTGCAAGAACAGTATGTACTCCTAACTTCTGAGCTGCCTCTCCAGCCTCTAACTTCAACATTGTTGACATGTCTCAGTCCACTGACATCATTATTTTCTTTAAAACTCAAATTGTTTTGTCTTTGGCCAATGGCTCTTACTTCTTTTGATGTGATTTCAGTGGCTACCTTGCTTTCTGGGAGGTGTTTGCTCCATTCTAGTCTACTACACCACCATTGCAGTCGGCTGGTTTTCCCAGGAAGGCCTTAGTTCTACTGGAAGACCTGCTTATATAGAGACTGAATTCAGGTGCCCCATGCATTTATTGATGCTGAGCGATCATGACTTCTAGACACAATGGATTTGGTTTTATAGATAAAAGGAAATCATGAGTTCATACTAAGAAGTCCTACTTCATGTAAGGTTGCAGAGATTTTAGTTTAGTTTTTGTTTTTAAAGATTTACTTATTATTATACCTAGGTACACTGTGGCTGTCTTCAGATGCACCAGAAGAGGGCATTAGATCTCATTACGGATGGTTGTGAGCCACCATGTGGTTGCTGGGATTTGAACTCAGGACCTTTGTAAGAGCAGTCAGTGCTCTTAACCACTGAGCCATCTCTCCAGCCCCGAGATTTTAGTTTTTATTTGCTGTTCTTACTCTTAAAAGAAAAATTTGATTCTCAAAGTCATTAACCTTCCATATATAAGAAAGTTACTCATATAATGTTATTGAATTCTAATAAATAAGCATGCCAATATATATGTAAACATCCTTCCATTTTTGGATAGAAGATTGTTGTGGGAAATATTAAAAAATGATCCCACCAATTCTCTGTACCCCTGATTCTCTCAGCCCGCCAACTTCCCAGCAGGACCAGAACAGCAGGCTTCCCGGGCTCCTGTGCCAGCAACTCTCTCCAGCTAGCTCCGCCTCTCCCCCAACCCCCATGGTCTGGCTTGCTTGTCCCTGGAGCATTCCCTCTCTGCCATAAACCCCTGTAATAGGCAGTCCCACATTCCAGTAACCAAGTAAATCAAAACTTTTTCTTTTTTTTTCCCTGAGACAGGGTTTCTCTGTATAGCCCTGGCCGTCCTGGAACTCACTTTGTAGACCAGGCTGGCCTCGAACTCAGAAATCCGCCTGCCTCTGCCTCCCGAGTGCTGGGATTAAAGGCGTGTGCCACCATGCCCAGCATAAATCAAAATTCTTGAAGCTTATAATTAACCAAACAGATTTGTGTATGGCTAAATTCTCAATATACAGATGCCAATACAGTAATTTCAGAGCCAGTTAATAATGATAAAAGCTTTATCTCAATTATTCTAACCTTATGATATTATAGCTACTTGTGGCTGGTTAAAGCCATGCTGTTCATGTCCACCTCCATCTTGGCCTTCCTCTCTCTCCCGAGACGCTCTCTGTCTCTGCAACTCTCAGCTCACAGGCTTCCAGCTGCCCTAGAGTAACTGGACAGGGAAAATCTTGTGACAGGAGATAGCATACTAAACATGCTGTTCTGTGTCTTGTATTGCCCCTTTATAGTTCTGCGTTTTGTTTTCCAGCTATACAGCATGTGTGGATGCACCGTGGTTTAATCGAACTGTTGGCAGACGTTTAGGCTGTTTCTAGTCTTGCAGTTATTGTGTGCTGTTGTAAGCAGCCTGCACAGGTGGCATTCTATAGCTTTGCTTACATATCTTTGAGATGGGATTTTAGAACTAAGGATGCAGTAACAAAGAGCATATGTGTATGTACTTTTGCTGGCTCATGTCATGATGATATTTGGGGAACAGATATGTGCCATGCTTGCCAAGCTATCAGGCTGCCTTATGGAATACCATAACCTTTTCCTTTATAATTCTAGAAGCTGCAAAGTCCAAGACCAAGAAGCCAGTAGAGTTAGTGTGCAAACTGGGTACATTCTGTCTCATAGCTGTGTTCTCACTTGAGAGTGCGAGGGCCTCTTTATTAAAGCATGCATTGATTTCCTGAGGACCCCACAACAGGAATTAAGGGCTATAAACATTCAACCAGAAATTTGAAGCTGTACTTAGAAGAGTGTGACTCCCTGTCTTTCTTTCATTGAATTGTTGACTAAAGCTTTGCATTATTAGAAAAAACAACACTGTCTAGAGGAGGGCCTAAAGGGCGACTGGCCTGTGGGTGTCATTGTGTTCTTTTCCTGATTCTTCATTCATGGTATGCCGGCTGCCTTATGCGCCTTGATCTCACCCAGAGCGGAAAGAGCCTGAGCCATCCACCCTCTTTCTTGATTTATTATAGTTTGTCCATTGACTTAAAAACTGTTGACCAACGTGGCTAAATGCTAGAATCCTTGCAAATTTGTCTCCTCTGAACATTTGTAAGATTTTTTTCTACAATGGCATTTTATTCAGCTGTAAAGAAAATGAAATTATGAACTGTCCAGGAAAGTGAGTGGGGCTAGAAAGGCTCAGTGAAGTTAGTCCTGATGTCAGTTCTGCCCAGAGAGCTTCTTATTCAGTGGTTAGAGGTGACTGCACAGATTCAGAACTAATGAGTGTAGGCAGGAAGTTAGCTCCCAGAGGGACTGACCAACAGGATACCAAAGAGAGAAAAGCAAGCATGGACAAGTCAGCTCAAGTCCTTGATAACAGGGTGTAAGATAATGGTGGTGATGAACTGGCTGCTGGGACTCAGCGCAGGAACCCAATAACTAGATGTAAAGGACAGCAGGTGCTAGTTGCTTCATGCAAGCTATGTGAGATTAAAACAATTTCAAGCCCCCTTCTTAGGAGATCATGCGGAGAGCAGGATTACTCTTCCTCAGGAAGTGTTTTGAATTTCCCCTTTCCAGTTGCTTATCTGATTTGGGGTAGGGTATAGGGGGACAGGGTTTCTCTGTGTAGTCCTGCCTGTCCCGGAACTCACTCTGTAGACCAGGCTGACCTCTAACACAGAGATCTGTCTGTCTGTTACCCATATGCTGGGGATAAAGGCATGCACTACCACGCCCAGCTCCAGTTGCTTCTTAACCTTCTTCACTACCTGTTCTCACATAGGGAAGTGCTTTCCCGCCTCTGTGCACTTTTCTTCTTTCCTATACAGTCTTTACATTCCTTTTATGAAACCAATATCTCCTCCACTTTTGAATTTTAAGGCAATCATCTCTTTGTTTAGAACTTAAAATTTGAAGTAAAATCTAACGAAAAAAGAGCTATTCTTACTCTCTTGGACAGAAATCATATGGTCTCCTTCCAGCTTGTATATGTCACCCTCTCTGGCTGCATCTTGGTGCTGGAGCATTTTTAACTTCATCCCATTCCAGTATCGCTTGGCTTGGCATGAAGATGAGAAATCCTTATAGGTCTTTTCTATTTATTTCTAAGGGATTTTTTTTTCTTTTGGTATCTGGACCTTCTCAGTTGATTTTTATGCCAAAGTATATCAGTTTATGCCTAGATGATTTCTTTTTTATATACTTACCTAATTAAGAGCACATTGAATTTTTCCTACATATTAACATCGTGTTAGCTTATTTTTTTTTTAATTTAGATTTCTTTTTAAAAACGTTGTTTTTCTTGCTTAGGTTCGCAACGTTCTCAATGATGCCATGGATCTACTGGAGTTCCGGGACAGAGTCATTAAAGCATCCTTAAACCATGCACACTTGGTTGTCTCAACGTCTCTCCAGTGCTATGTGTTCTCGTAAGCACCTTTGCATTTCCTGAAAATCCAGAGGTTTTGTCAGTGATGAGAGATTTATTTTCAAGTTTTCATATCAGCACAGTTTGTTTTAACTTTAACTTTCTCAAAACCATACTGATTAACACCATGTTTCAGATCAGGAAATGAAGACCCCCCCCCCCATATGTGCAAGAAAATAGAGGTAATGAAGTTTGTGTGTTAAGCTCACTTTTAAAACTGGACATAGCTGTGTGCTGTGGTTTCCTTACATAGGAAGGAAGACTTTGGTAGAGTCTTAAGTCAAAATCCATCGCTTAGCATAGCTGAGGAGCCAGCAGATTACTGTAACATAGGACGGCTGGCAGGCTGGAAGAATTCAGTAAGGACATGGAATTATAGTAACTGTAAATGCACTATGACCTGGAGCTGTTCAGAAACAGTGAAAAATACATTCAGTGTCCTCCTGAATGATAATTAATATACCAAGAACTTGCCCGGAAACCTAAAACACACTTGGTATTGCTGTGCTCATAAGCACTGCACAAGCAGCTTTCTGGAAGCAGCGGCCTGATTTACAGTCTGTGATTATAATGATGTCAAGATTTCTACAGTGACCGATGTTAGATCATCAGTGTGATTTTGCTGAATGAGGAGAGGAGATGCCGGGTGGCAGTCAGTGTACTATATTACAGCTACTTGCTACGATGGATGTAAATAACTGCCATGTGTAGAATGAGCTGCAGGGAGGACTCCCGAGCAGTTCTTGCCTTTCTTTTGAACATAATTTGGCAATAATAGTAAATTTATATAATTTCATTTTTAGGCAGTGGCCATATTTAATAGTCAACTTCCAAAATCCTTATTTTTAGTAGTACAAGCAAGCTTTTACATCCTACCATCTAAACTATCCAAAAAACTCAAAAAACAACTCATACCGTCAGGAAGTTTTGTTATGGACATGAAAAACTTGTGCTTGTTTTATACTACAATGTATTTTTGGTTTAACTGTTTTATAAATATGGGGTAGACTGTTTGCCCGTGGCTTAGCTCGGCATGTGGTAGTCACTGAGCAAGTATCTGAATAAAGAAATGAATCGAAGCATATAAAGTATAGTGTTGCATTGATATCCTATGGCCCAGTAAGTCATAATGTAACAATATTGAGTCTCATTGACAAGGGCTCCGGTTCCCACCTAATATGTATAAACATACATGCATATACATACAATAAAAGAATAAGTGACACATGCCTATAACCTCAACACTTGGAAGGTGGAGATAGAAGGATCAGGAGTCTAAGGCCATCAACACCTATATAGCTACTTCAAGGCCAAACTAGAACTCTACTTGACAGCAAGACTGTCTTGGCTAGTTCAAGACTGCGTCTCAAAACCAGAATTGGTTCTATGAGAGTTATTGAGAATACAAAGGCATTTAAAGAGGGAAACAACTTCAGTTGTAGACGTGTCTTCACTTGCCCCAGTTTTGTTTTGGTTTTGCTTGTTTAGGCAGGGTGTTTCTCTAATCCAAGATGGCCTTCTTCTCACTATGTAGCCCAAGTTGACCTTGAGCTCATAGTCACCCCCCTGCCTCTCACTGCTGAGTGCTAGGATTACTAGCCATCATGTCTGCCTTTCTCCCGGTTCTTTGAATCTCGTTGTCCTATTAAAAACGAGAGGAATTATTTGTGCGTCTACTTGTCACTTTATTGAGTAAGTGTGGTCAGAGCTTACATTTTTAGAGCACTTTACAGAAATAATGTTTTAATCCAACAAAAGTACTGGAAGATCTATAGGAAAAATAATTATGTTGAACACAATTATGTTATATTTGTTTTTGTTTGTTTGTTTGTTTGTTTGTTTTAGGCAGGGTCTCACTATGCAGACCAGGCTGGCCTCAAACTCAGAGATTTACCTGACTCTGCCTCCTGAGTGTTCGGACCATGCTGGGTGCCATCATGCTATTACGGCATTCTTTGTCAGGCGCTTAGAGGGCTCTTTATTATTCTCTAGGAAGACACTGACTTTAAGGAAGCTAAACTTGCTAAAGTCACAAGGCTGGGAGATGTGGCAGCCCACTATTTAATCCAGATTAGCCTCATCCATCTTCAGGATGCTATGCTGCTGTTGTTCTTCAGATGAGAAATCTTAGATGGCCTGCCTAAACTCAGAGCTAATAAACAGCAGAAGAAGGACTCGTTCTTAGGATTCCTACATTCATGTACAGTATTCTCCAGTAAGCACTTACTGTAATCGTTGCTGGAGACACAGAATCTCTGCTTTTTACTTGAGGATACTGACAGGTGAATAAATTTAATGTGTTAAAAGTGCTTTAATAGAAATACATATGTGATAATTTGTGAAATTAAATTTACTATTTAAGATGAGTAACTGCTTGCTTATTAATATGTGTTTAATATTTGAAATGCTAATACAGTTCATTTTATTCATCTTTTAGTACGAAGAACTGGAATACACCACTTATATTTGATCTCAAAGAAGGAACCGTTAGTTTAATTCTGCAGGCAGAAAGGTAATTTGTTTATATTTTAACTATTGAATTTAGGATTAAGATAGCTCATGTAGCAGTTTTAAAATACCTCACAGGGGTGGGAGAGATGAGGAAGGACCCAAGATCAGTTCCCAGCATCCACATGGTGGCACAATCCTCTGTAACTTGTTCCAGGGGATCCAGTGCCCTCTTATGGCCTCCATGGGAACTGCATGCATGTTGCACATAAACAGCAGGTAAAATACACTTATACTTATGTAAGATAAAAATAAATCTTAATTTTTTAATTCTCACAAAATGATGTAGTAGTCATTTGGGATCAGTCTTTTCTTTTCTTTTTCTTTTTTTTTTTTTTTTTGGTTTTTCGAGGCAGGGTTTCTCTGTGTAGCCTTGGCTGTCCTGGAACTCACACTGTAGACCAGGCTGGCCTCGAACTCAGAAATCCGCCTACCTCTGCCTCCCGAGTGCTGGGATTGAAGGCGTGCGCCACCACGCCGGGATCAAAGATTTATTTATTTTATGTACATGAGTACATTGTTGTTATCTTCAGGCATACCAGAAGAGGGCACCAGATCCCATTACAGATTGTTGTGAGCCACCAAGTGGTTGTTGCAGTCTTTTCCTATCATGTGTTTAATAATTTTTAAGTAGATCAGTGGTAATTAAATATTTTATTCTCAGAATTTCTTTATATTCTTACAAAGATACTAAGGTAACATGTGAGTTTTATATGTATATATATAAATTAACATTCACTACATTAAAAATTAAAATCAAGAAATGTGCTAGTTTACTAGTTTTAAATGTTGGAAAATCTTATTACAAGTAACATTAGCGTAACAGCATGAGAGAATGACACTCAACAGGAAAGGGAGTCTGGCCCCAGTGTTCTGTTTGCTTGCTCTTTCTTTTTCTCTTCTATGTGGCTTTAGTTTATCCTAAGTTTGTAAAAGTCTAAGAGTGTGGTAGGTGAGGTGAATGGTCAGCAGTGGTCCAGTGTTGCTCCACTGTCCTTCCTCCTCTCCTCCTTTTCCTTCCTGGCACCGGAGACAGGACCCGGGCCTTGCCTGTGCTCAGCGCATACTTGTGACTGAGCTATACCCCCAGCTCTAGTTTCATTTTTAACTATTGGTTGAAGCTCATTGATTTTATGAGCCTGCTTCTAGGCTGTGGCTGAAAATTGAGAAGTAGTATTTTCTGGCAAGTTCTTCAGTGATCCAGGACTAAGAAGCCCTGGGTGATACGCTTGAGCAAATTAGGACTGGATGTTACTCCAGCAGCCACAATTTTAAAATAAAAACCGACAGTCGATTTATTAAGGGCAGTGACCCCCTTCTGAATCAAACTTAGAAAAGCTATGACAATAACATCTCTGCACTTTGCCCAAGGTCAGGTGTAGGAAAGCTACCCAATAAGACTTAACGAAGCGTGGAAATGTAGTTATTTACCTAAACATGCATATAAACCCTCTGCATCAAAGCCACACACCTTAACTCACCTCCTCTCCCGGTGTGGAGGCAGCTTAGTGCTGGTCTTTAGCAGGTTTTCTAGCCCAGAGGTTTCCGTAAGTAGCCAGAACAGGACTGAAGCTGCTGGGCGATGGTGGCTGGGCAGTCACAGGAAGAGGAAGCTGAAGCACAGAGCAGGGGCTGAGTCAGACTGTCATTTAATTACTGAGGAACATGGTCGTCACGATGGTGATCCTGGGTCATCAAGGAAATGTTGCATCAAACTTTGTCATCATTTAATGAAATGAAGCATGCTTTACTTACATCATGGCTTTTAAATATGTCGTTTTACCAGTTAAAAGGCAAGAGTCAGCTAGCTAAAGGCCCTGTTTTTCAAATGTCTTTTATTCCAAATAATTTTGTAAATTATTTATAAGTTTATTGAGTATGTTCATAGTTTAAGTATATATTGATGGCATAAATAGTTATGTAAAAGGTAATTTAGTTACTGCCTGCCTCTGATTTCATCTCTATAGTCAGACCTTTACCCACTGAAACACTATTTCCTCATGAGAAGTTTAAAAGCTGATGTCTTACTTATAATAAGAAATGTTTGCAGTGCTGAGTGTGATAACATTTCTGTACATGTGTGATGTGCACATGTGCAGGTATACATGCATGTGTGTAGGCCAGAGATTACCATTGGATGTCTTCCTCCATTGCTCTATTTGTCTGTATGTTTGTGTGTGTGTGTGTGTAAGGGTGTGTATGTAGGAGTGCATGTGCACATTTGTGTGCATGAAGGCCAGAGTTCATGCCCGGTGTCTTCATCTAATGTTCTCCACCATACCTTTTTGGTTATTTCTTTTGAGGTCATAATGTAATTACATCATTTCTCCCTTCCCTCTCCTCCCTCCAGACCCTCCCATATGTTCCCCCTTGCTCTCTTTCAAATCCATGGCCTTTTTTTCATTAACTATTGGTGTGTGTGGGTGTGTTTGTATAATGTTACTTGTACGTATAGTTTGAGGACTGACCATTGGATGTTGGATAGCCAGTTGGTGCGCTTTTCCTTGAGGAAGACGATTTCCCCCGCTCTTAGAATTCCTTAGTTGGCTGTGTTGTTTGTGTAGGGTGGAGACCTCCTGGGCTTGCCTGTACTATACTGAGACAGAGTCTCTCACTGATCCTGGAGCCTCCCAGTTTGGCTGGGCTGCCTGGCCAAGGAGCTCCAGGCACTCCTATCTTCACCTCCCCAATGCTGGATTGCAGGAGCACACTGCTGTGCCCAGCGTTTTACATGCCAAGGATCTGAACTTAGGTCCTCAAGCATCTTCCCTGCCCTCACTTCGCCAAGCCTCGATATCATTGTCTGGGTTCTTGGAGTCCTTCTCAGAGAGTTCTGGCCTATGACTGTATCTTAATGTCATTTTCCTATATTTGTATAATAGTTTCAAAAAGTGACAGATCTCACACTGAGGAGTTTGGTCTATTTTGGATGCATTTTTGTACAGTGTAAAAACAAAGAAAGAAACAAAGAGCTTTTAGTAATGACAAAAAGGATTTTTTTTCTTGTTTGGTTTTTGGTTTTTAGAGACAGGGTTTTTCTGTGTACCCTTGGCTCTCTCAGAACTCACTCTGTACACCACCTGCCTCTGCCTCCCAAGTGCTGGAATTAAAAGCATGCTTTATAACTGCCTAGCAAGAAAGAATATATTAATAATGTGTCATTTAGTCAATATTGGGAAATACCATTTTTTATACTGTGTGGCCATACACTAATCCATAAGGACCAAATACTTCAATTAAATAAATACATATCCTTAAGTATTAGAGTGTGTACTTTTTTATTCATTAGAAATACAAATATAGGTGTAGTATACACCCATTAATTTCATTTTAAAAGGTATGTGCTCTTTGATCCTGAAGTTATGATTCTAGAAAGAATATTTTAAAATAAGTAGACAGAGACAAATGTACATTGTAGACACTTTTAAAAACAGTGAATAAGAGGTAGACACGCACGTGCCTTTAATCTCAGTACTTTTGAGACAAAGGCACATGGATCTCTCTTAGTTTGAGGCCAACCTGATCTACACAAAAAGTTCAGGACAGCCAGGGTACCTTGTCTGTCCCATAGAAGACCCTGTCTCACATCTCTTCCCCTGCTCCCTGCAAAGTACAACAACAATGAATAATTTGAAATAAAATGCCCATCAAAAGTGAGTTAGGGGTGGGAGAGATTGCTACCTGAACAAAACGCTTGTCACACAAATGTGAGGATCAGAGTTCAGACCCCAAGTGAGCTGAGTACAGTAGTGGCCGCCATCTGTAGTTCGAGTCTCTGTGGTGAGTGGGAGCTGCAGAGAGGTCTGTAGGTGAGCTCTGTAGCAGCTAACCTGGTGTAGCAGCTCTGTAGAGCAAAGGGTTCCTTTCTTAAACAAGGCAGAAGGGCTAACCTGAGATTGCCTTGTGACCTACACATGTGGTGAGCTAATACAGTTGGTGCCTGCCTGCATGCACACAGGTGCACACACGTGCACACACAAAGTGAACTAGTAGCTCTGCGAATGGCTCACTCATAGAGCATTTTTCTCACATATGTAGAGCAAGGGTCCATCCCCAAGGATGAAAACATTAGTTAAAATGTTTGCTGTATTCATCCCTTGTTTACTGTCAGTATCTATATTAGGTAGAGATCTATTTTGAATGAATTTTAGTACAGAGATGTCTTTGTTTTCCTCTTTATTGTTTATAATGTGTGAATTTTCCAAAGAAAAAATATATTGACCATAAAATATTTAAGAAATTATTAACTACAAGGATCCTAGAGCCTTGAATATAGCTATAGCAAAGAATATAGCTGTACCTGAATGCCCATTGCAAATATCATGAGTGTTTTGATATGAATACATACTATGATCACTTCATAATCTTAAAATCAGAAGCATCTCACTTTAATAAATGCTGGCACTGAAGTTAATTTTTGAGTCATTTTTGGTTTTGGCTTTAACCAGCACCTGACTTTTATCTTGAACACACTCTGCTTCTGAAACCCGTCTCAGTATTGTTTCATAGAGCAAACAGCATCTTATCTTCCCATCCATGACTGGAAAACGAGGATTTTCTGATTGCCTTCTTGTGGGATGTCTTCCTAGAAAAAGAGATGAGTTGAGGGCATAACGTAAATGACATCAGATCTGAGGACACGGGCTCGATGTTTTTGACCTTGTCATTTCCCTCCCCTACTTCCAGTTAAAAGGCAAAATAAAACAAACACTTTCAAGTTTTAAATATTTCAGTCTTTATCTACATACTTATAATTTTAGGATTTAGGTTTTTTACCCCCAAAGGTAAACTCTTACTCAATAGAGAAATGAGAATGGAGCATCTTCCTTTTTTAAAAATTTTTTTCAGACATTTTCTTCTGGTGGATGGCGGTGGTATCTACCTGCACTCTTATGAAGGGCGCTTCATTTCTTCTCCAAAGTTTCCTGGCATGAGAACAGACATCCTGAACGCTCAGACTGTGTCTCTGAGCAATGACACGATAGCAATAAAGGACAAAGCTGACGAGAAGAGTAAGTCTGCCGTTATGTGGCCTTTCATGTACAATTTCAGGCAGTTTATAAAGCTATGGGACTTCCCTTTCTTCATCTCTTAATATATTAACATTTTGTGGAAAACCCAGGAATTCCCTGATTTCTTTTAAACATGAGCTAAATAACTAAAATTCTCATACAGGTAAAACAAATATATGTTGTCTCAACATCCGAGACCAGTGGTAAATATATTACTCACATAATTTTATTTCAAGGATTATGATTCTAAAATATATGTTAATTCTTAAAGTTTTTAAGCTTCTTTGATATTCCCTTTGTATTCATTTAGTAATATAGTAAATGTTCTTCATTGTGCCATTTATTTTGTTTATATATTTGTCAATTAATATTTTAGGTTAATGAAGTAAAAAGAAGATATGAATAATTTAAATTTTACATGTAAAAATCCAGGCCATATTAGATTTGTGTGTGTGTGTGTATACACACATACACACATATATATTATATATTATATATATATATATATATATATATATATATATATATATATATGTATATATATATTCCAGTGTTTTGTAATGCCATGTTACATTAAACTGTTTTATTAAGACATCCTATTCTAGATTAAGTAAATTATCAAAGGTGGTCAAAATGAAGTCAGTGAACACATGTAACTCAACAGTTGGCTAAGGACACATGCTCTGAAGTGACTGATCCAGGGTGAAGGAGTGGCACTGTGGGCGCACTGACTTACAGAACAAATAAGTAGAAAGATCCCAGGAGGGAATGATTGACACATTAAAGGGACTATCTGAAGGCTATTCCATGGTTCAGAGTGAACCAAGCAGGAGAGGAGGGCAGAGAGGTAGGCTGGACCCAGTCTCCTCCATGCTAGGCAGCTGCCTACCACTGAGCCATCCTTCCAGCCCACGTACTACTTTAATCCATGATGGCACTTAATGTGAAGCCTCTCCTCTCAAGTTGTTACCTGGTTGACTGGTTGTGGCAGTGTTGTACTGAAGACCTTTAGACCTTGCTCATCTTGCACTACGGAAATTTTACATCATTTCTCTTCCCCGCTCCAGCATCCAGTATCCTGCTATCTGCTTCTGTAAGACTCATTATTTTAGGCATCTACACTGGTAGAATTGTGCAGCATTTGTCCTTTGATGGCTACCTTATTTCACCTAGCCTGTCTTCCAGATGTGCAAGGCTTTCTTTTCTCTCTTTCCTTCTTAAGGCTAAGTGATATCTCTGTGTGTGTGAGTGTGTTTGTGTGTGTCTGACTGGCTGGCTCTCCCTTTCCCTCTTCCCTCTGCCTCTCCTCCCTCCTCACCCCGCTCTGTTGTGCTCCCACCCATACACATTTTGTTGTTGTTGTTGTTGTTTACTGATCAGACTGACCATGTCACGTCCACATTTTGGCTGTTGTAAGTAATGATGCAATGACCATGAGACTGCTAACATGAGATCTGAAGCCAGTGCTTCCCACAAGTGCAATGAATTGCTAGATCACTTGAAGTTCCGTTTATAACTTTTTGATGTTCCTCTGTGCTGTTTTCTATGGTAACAGCACCATGTTATGTTACTACTAACAGCAGTCAGTGAGTAAACATTCTAATTTCCATTTCTCCCACGTTCACTGGCATGCTTGCTTGCTTGTTTGTTTGTTTGTGCCTTTAAAGAACCATCCTAACCAATATGAAGAAATACAGTAGTTTGGAGTAGTAAAACATTGCAATTTCCTTCTGTAGACTTGTCAGCCCTATAAAATGCTCTGTCTTAAAAGTAACTCCTGGTTATCTAAGGAAGTTATTTACTGTTGAAGTGTCTTCCAGATTTCATCTTGGTAGCTGATTCTTTTATCTAGCATTTGGAAAACAAATCACTGATAACAGCTTTCAAGAAGAAAACTACCCAAGAAATAGTTCTAAACTAGTCACCTGATAGACAGTAAATATTTTATAAATTTCATCTTATTTACACATGAGTGAACTTTCTCTACCTGAGAGAAGCAATTGCAAGATAGAAAAGTTTGTTTGTATTTGCAGTATCAGGTTTCAGTCCGTGGTCACGTGAGGCAAATCAGAACGTTGTAGGAGGAGCACATGACAGGGTGGAGCTGTTCTGCAGAAGAGCATTAGGGTCCCATGCCCCCTCCTGAGGCACACCCATGATACCTGACATCCTTCATTAGACCCCAGCACCTCCTCTCTGCCGTGGCAGGTTGAATGTTTTATAAGGTCATCAATTTGTAATAATGTATTAATGATTTATGGAGGATCTCAATTATTGACAATCCATTTACTCCCAAACATGGTATACTACAATTTTGTTCAAACTCTGAATATTTAGAATTCTTACATCCCACAAAGCTGAGGGTACTCTTTATGAGATTGCCATCACTTTCCATGTCAGCTGCTTATTCTTTTAGCTGAGCTTTGAGGGTTTACTACATTGTATGGTCAGTTAAATCACTGGCCACTCCTTTGAACTTAGTCTGTAGATCCCTTCTTATCCACAGAAGCCAGGGACCTAAAAGCTCCATTCTGTTAGTTGCTGCTCAGTTTATCTGATTGTGAACCTTCATCTGTAGTAAAGAAAGTACCAATGAATTTGTTGTTCTCAGCAACAAAGCAAAAAAAATCTTCTGTTATTCCAGAAATGTTAAGGGGTTTTGAAGCTCCCAGCCAAGAATCCAGGATAAATTATTTATTTTACCACTCGAGTGTATAATAGAAACAGCATGCTGTATATTGCCTGGCATCGTATAAATGGTTTTTAATGCACATTTTGTTTTGTGAAAAGGATTGTTGCATAGAACTAAACTAGAGATGCCCTGACTGTAACTTGGTGTCCACATTTGGCCTTGCCACAGATGAACCTATGGACCCTTTCCTTACCATAGGACAGGAAAACATTGGTTATGCTACTTTTATACAAAATGTCACCTCAGTAATAACTAGAAATTGGATGTTGGTTTCCTGGGCTGGTAGAGGTTCTGTGGTCCATAGAGCTAAGTGATACCTCCTAAGAATTATGACAGCTCCTTGAAATTCACCAGCAGTGGGTCTAATGTAACCATCAATGCTCTACTGTTTGTTTTTTTCTAGTCATCTTCCTCTTTGAGGCTTCAACTGGAAAACCCCTAGGGGATGGGAGACTTCTTTCTCATAAGGTAATGCACATTTGCTGGGTTTAGTGTAAATGGCCACTGTTCACTTAATTGCTTTTTGAAATAATAGTTATACCTTAAGAAGGAAAACAGACTAATTTAATATTTAAAAATAAGTGTATGTCTTCCATATTATATCAAAAATGCTATAACTTAAGACTAAGGACAGAGAAATTCTGGAATAGGGCCTGTGAGGACAGGTGAATGAATGAGATGCTGTGGTGTGTGTCTGCTGACCAGACTTGTACTGCTTTTCAATAACATGTTGTATTTTACTAAACTTGTAGATAAAAGTGTCTTAATGAGCCGGGCGTAGTGGCACACGCCTTTAATCCCAGCACTTGGGAGGCAGAGGCAGGCCGATTTGTGAGTTCGAGGCCTGCCTGGTCTACAAAGTGAGTTCTAAGACAGCCAGGGCTACACAGAGAAACCCTGTCTCGAAAAACAAAAAAAAACAAAAACAAAAACAAACAAAAAAGTGTCTTTATAAATTTGTAGTAAATTTCTTACTGAGCTGTCCTTAGACAGCATTTTCTTTAAATCTTAAGACCATAGCTCAACAACTATATTATAGGGGGAAATTATTCTCTATAAAAGTACAAAGCACCCCAAATTGTCAAGTGTGCGGTGGTTTGGGTTTTTAGTCTTTAAAAGGAGCACATTGCACTACAGTTATCCTTTTAAACTAGTGATATTTGAGAATGGAAGGATGCTTTTAACATTTAACAATTCCAATGAAATTGCTTCTTTAAGTTGTATTTCCCCCTTTAGTCATTATTTGTTTTACATTTAAAATAATGTATCAATTCATGTAAATCAGAAATGTGAAAAAACATTAAAATATCTTTTTTAAAAATGTCTCCCTACCACACCAATTTTCAGTACTCTACCTGAGAAGTACCACAGTTACTAATGTCTTCTATGTCCTTGCAGAGACTTGCACTGCCATGTGTTCTTTCCCTCTGCTTACACCAGCGTACAGCACACAGATGTGCACTTGGCTCTCTCACAGAACACCACTTTGGAGGTCTTTCCACATCTATACATACGCTCTTTTCTTCTCCCGACCACCATCACATAATACAGCAGCGTCTGCAGTATTGGCTGGTTTAACCTGCCCCGTTGGTGGGTGTCTAAGCTCCCTGGGTAGCTGGCCACTGTGCTTCTCATTGGTCATCCCAGCATGGATATGTTGAAGGAGGATCACAAGCTAAAGGCTGGCTTGGGCTAGTGAGACAGGCGAGAAAGTGTCTGCTCTTTCCAACCACGGTGTTGCCTTGCATCTGCTCTGTTATCACTGTGCCTGCCGCTAATTCTAAATTACATCAAAGGACTTCAGCATTTGTGATTTTTAAGAACCATTATCTTCTACAGAGGCTGCCTTCCCACTCCCATTAGAAGATAATGGAATGCCTGTTTATTGTCATTTAAATCAATACTATAGAAGCAGAACTTTTCCTTCACAGTAGAATTAAGTATATAAAAAGAAGTAAATTTCCCAGCTGTAATCATTTTTTGTAAGAAAGGTTAAAGTAAGAATAATTTAATAACATCGAATAAATGGTTGTTTTAGTATGGCAACTTTTCCCACTAGTGCACATATCCTAAGTGTAAGAATGTCCAGTTTCATAGTTGTAAGAATGGAGGTCATTTCTTCTACATCTCATAACTTACTCAGTATATGTGGATATAACACGAGAAGTGTTAAGTTTTACTTTCTACTTGCGCTGTGGGTTAAGCTTAACGTTCACAAGGGGCTATGGCAGGAAGAATACAAGAGTTTGAGCACCACCTGGGCTGCATTTCTAGTATTGAACCAGGAAGGTAATGTAGAAAATTCCTGTCTCAACAAAACAAAATAAAAACCAAAGTAAGCAGTAACAACAAAGCAATGTCTTATGTTCTATACAATAATAATTTACCCAGCAATGTGAGGAGACCAAAACTGGAGCATTCGCTGTAGTAACAGTGCTCACAGTACAACTCAAGTTTGGGGTTTTATTTTGCTCTTACTTACTGTGTAACTGAGCATGACCTTGCACTCCTGATCCGTCTGCCTCCCAAGGGCTAGGATGGCAGGCATGTGCCATGACACCTAAAATAAGTCTGAGAGGTATTAGATGACTATCAGTCCACGGCAAGGGAGAGACTTTAAGTGAACACATACTGCTTTCATGGCCCACTGCAGAGTGACTCAGGAGGACTAGAACAGAAGGAGGGGGTGGACTGGACAGGAGGAGGGGGCCTCTGCAGTGTAAAGAGGGCCTCTGTGTATACACACATCATTACTCTCCATGTCTGACTTCAACTTCCTAGGCACCAGAACCATCCGTGTAACTATTTCTAGTATTACACCAACACTAGCTTCTATTGCTGGGGATGACAAACACTCCTTTAAAAAAGATTTACTTACTTATTTGTATGTGGGTGTGTGTTTGCACACACACACGCGCACACACACACACACACACACACACACACACACAAACAGAGGCCAAAAGAGGGTGCCAGGTTTCCTCTCCTATAATCCCACACCTATTCCTTTGAGACAGGGTCTTTTTAAT
Organism: Mus caroli; assembly: GCF_978045245.1. Taxonomy (NCBI): domain Eukaryota; kingdom Metazoa; phylum Chordata; class Mammalia; order Rodentia; family Muridae; genus Mus; species Mus caroli. The sequence goes on from NW_028227258.1 coordinate 93,581,710, forward strand.
GAACCTGGGCCTTTAATTTTCTCCACTAAGACAGAAGCCCCAGAGACCCTTCTGTCCCCATCCTGTCTCAGAGCTGGGGTTAAAGCATATACCAGGTATCTGGCTTGTCATGCAGGGGTGAGATCTGAACTCTGGTCCACATGATTGCACAGCAAGTGCTCTTAGCCACTGAACCATCTCTCCAGCCCAGCAAATATGCCTTTAATTGTAAGGATAATTTATTTGAAGTATTTGTATTTTTACACCACTAGAATATTAGTGCTGTAATGTTCATGAAATAAGGATTTTTTCTTTAAAATATGAATTATATTCTAGAGGGGCTCTCTTTTAAAAATATGAAGTAGAAAGACTGGTCCACAAACTTGCATAAAGGTATATGTATATCTTCTATTTTAAAGGTAATGTCTTAGTTAGGGTTTACTGCTATGAACAGACACCATGACCAAGGCACCTCTTAGAAGAACAGCATTTAATTGGGGTTGACTTAACATGTTCAGAAGTTCAGTCCATTGTCATCAAGGCAGGAACATGGCAGCATCCAGGCAGGCATGGTGCAGGAGGAGCTGAGAGTTCTACATCTTCATCTGAAGGCTGCTAGCAGAATACTGGCTTCCAGGCAGCTAGGATGAGGGTCTTAAAGCCCAAACCCACAGTGACACACCTACTCCAACAAGGCCACACCTACTCCAACAGGGCCCCACCTTCTAATAGTGCCACTCCCTGGGCTGAGCACATAAAAGCCATCACAGGTATTATGTTTATAATCCTAGACACAATATAATCATGATATTTGTTGAGTTCAGAGTTCCTAGCAAAGTCTTCAGACACAGTAGGCAGCACACATATCACTCCTGGATCAAGCATAATTGAACCCATACTAAAGTGTTTTTGAGTTTTGAGAAACTTCATCTTACTAATTAATGTAATAGATTAATTCAGTATTCCAGAAATGTTTTATTATTGTAGAAAAATGGAGATCTTGGAGCTGTAAGTTCTGGACTTGTTTGGTATTTGCTTTTTCTGACCCCCACACAAACCCCCTGCCACCACCCCCTACCCCCAAAAAATCACTGAATGCTCATGGGTCTCATCTGGGAAATGTAATGCCTTCAGCACATTTTTTGTTTCACAAAAAAAACATGAAGAAAATTGTAAATTTTAATGTTCTAGCAACATGAGATACTCCCACGTGTTTCTAAAGTTTACTTAACAGATCTTTAAAGTACAGGTGTTAGGCAGTCTATTCGGGATACATGTTATAAAGAAGCTTTTCATTAGTGCAGACCTCTTGTGTGATACTGAGCCCTTCTCCTTTGATCCTGTCAGCGAAGGACGGGGCACAGATGTTCTCCCTAGAGAGTCAGTGCGGATGCTTTTGATGATGTTTTAAGGAACCTCATGTTGCCAGTAGAGTAACTACACTTTAGTACTGCTCTTGAATTCTTAGTTATTACCGATTTAAAATTACTGAAGAGGGAGTAATCCTTTGTGGGAACCTCTCCCATTCCTGAGTTATATCTCACTTTTCTTTGAATCTGTGTCCCATGGGCTTAAAAATTAATGAAATAAGTTCATGGGGACATTTTGTTATTATGAGTGGGTAATTGACATTTAATTAATTTTGGTTGTTGTTTTGTTCCATGTGTCTTTTTTCTTTCTTTCTTCCTGCTCAATACAGGATTTTTCACTGTAAATTAGCCTGGCCTCATATTCATCGCCCTCTGCCTCTGGCTCCTGAGGGCCAGGAGGATAGGCGTGTGCCACCACAGTTGGTTTTGTCGGCCCTTAAGAACAGAAATGTGCTGAGAACTAATTAAAGTGACCAGATGTCAGGAGCTAAAATGAATTTAATTCTTGCATACTTTTTGAAATTTTAGAATGAAATCTCAGAAATTGCTCTGGATCAAAAAGGACTTACCAATGACAGAAAAATTGCTTTCATTGACAAGAACAGAGATCTCTATATCACCTCCGTGAAACGATTTGGGAAAGAAGAACAGATTATTAAACTTGGTAAAATAATTTCCATGTACTTAAAATTGTAATTATTGTCTGTTTTCTTAGATGGTCTGCTATGTACCTAGCAGCTTTAATGTTTTAATAAGTGAATGAGTTTTAGTCTCACATTTCTTCACAACTTTGTCACTCAATTTCAATAGCAAATTTGAACTCTGTGGCTAAGTCAGCACAGAAACACCTGCTGATTAACCCCAGAATGGGTCTAGGGAGAACATTCAAGTATTTTCATTTTTCATAGTTTTTGCATCTGTACACTTGTTATACAAACAGAAAGTAGAGATATAGCCATTGTATTAATTAGGATCTTGTTTGTCAGCTCATTTTAAAGATAGATTTTAATATCTGTTGATACTAATGGACCACAACTATTCTTTTTAAGGAACCATGGTACATACTTTGGCGTGGTGTGATACATGCAATATCCTCTGCGGAATTCAAGATACTCGGTTCACAGTATGGTATTATCCTAATACCATTTATGTGGACAGAGACATTCTGCCTAAAACATTGTACGAAAGAGATGCAAGGTAATGTCCTGCACCGGATTCCATGTTATATAAATAAAGCTCTAATTGTCATGCTTTTTCATGGATGTTTTAAAAAGTTTAATCAGACGCAACTGCATAAATTGCTCAGCTAAAGCTGGTTAAGATTTAAGTAATGGACTCAAATTGAAAACAAAATATGAACCATTTACTCATCTTTTACAAATGACTACAATTTCTGAGGTTTGTTTAATGATAGCTCAGTTGAGGTTTTTTTCACTATGATTTAGTAATTTTTAACCTGGAAGTATTAAGATTTTGCAGCAAGATATACTTTGTGACAGCTACCCAGCATACACATTTTCATTTACTTTAAGAATCCCAATGGGGTTGGGGAGTTGGCTCAGTGGTTAAGAACATTGACTGCTCTTTCAGAGGTCCTGAGTTCAATTCCCAGCAACCAGATAGTGGCTCACAACCATCTGTAATAGGATCCTATGCCCTCTTCTGGTGTGTCTGAAGACAGCTACAGGGTACTCATATAAATAAAATAAATCTTAAAAAAAAAAAAAAAGAATCCCAACGATGTGTCTCTTCAGTTAGATTTTTGAGTGATGTTAAAGGTAGATTAAACCACAATTGCTGAAAAGCTTTAAAAACAAAGAAAAAAAAATCAAGACATGTCAGGAAAATATTCCTAAATTTGTAAGAGAAACATTTATTCTTCACACAGCAGTAAGTTAGACTCCTCAGGTCTAAGTTTCGCAGTGTATTACAAGTTTATGTTCACAACTGCAACAAAACTAGGGAAATACCAAAATAAAGTCTTATTTTTAAAAGTATTTATAAAGTAGCCAGATGTGATGGTGCACGAGTTTGTCCCCAGTGCTCAGAAGGAAAAGACAAGAGGGCCTCTGTGAGGTCTGCACAGTGAGCTCTAGACCTGGCAGGGCTGCCGAGTCGGACTCAGTCAGTAAAACAGGGAAAAACAGTATGAACAAATTAATGAAAAAAATCTCTTATTATCTTCTTATTGTCTTCTTATTTAAAGTTCATCTCTTTGTACTAATAGAAAGTAATTTTGGAATTCACTTTTTAAAAAAATTATCTATTTGCCCATGTTTTCTAAGCCAATAGCTAAGTTATTTGTTTTCATAATTTAAGGTTCAAGGAAGAAGATGTCAGCTTTCTGTTACTAGAGCAGTAGTTGAGACAAACAGCTTTATTAAAGGAAAAGGGATATTTTGGTGACGGTTTTGGAGTTTCTAGTCCATGGCCAATTGGCCCCCTTCCTTTTAGGTCAATGGCAGTAGAGTGCACATGGCAGCAGGGAGTAGTGGGGCCGGGGTAAGGGAGGGGACGGGGTCCTAGGAGAGCCTCCCTGCAGTGTCCTGCCCCCCAAGCAGGCCTCGCTGGGCTCACCTCTGACAAACCCCTTTGGGGAACAAGCAGTTACCACAGGGTTCCAAGCAATAACCAAAACTTACTCGGATGCCTTTAGGGGAACAATCAAATATGGAGTAGCTTTTGCCACTTTAAATAGTTGGTGTAGTTTGCTTCAAGTGTATATCTATCTACATGTTATATTGAAATGTTTATTTGAATATTCATTCTGTTTGGAGTTAAATGGTAGGTGTCAATTTTGAAATTATATATGTTAGAGTTATTTCCCAAATTTAATACATATGAAAAAATGTGTAGAATGTAGTAAGTTTTCCTTGTTTGTTTTCAACAGTGAATATAGTAAAAACCCGCATATAGTGAGTTTTGTTGGAAATCAGGTAACTATAAGAAGAGCTGATGGCTCCCTGGTACACATCAGCATATCACCGTACCCTGCCATCCTCCATGAGTACGTGAGCAGCTCCAAGTGGGAAGAGGCTGTAAGACTTTGCCGCTTTGTTAAGGTACCTTCCGTATTGTGCACATACTGTACCCTGGTCTCCCTTCTGAGAAATGAGTAACGAGACCACGTAAGGGTTAAGACGATTGTGAGCAGGACCTTCCCTTCTGCTGCACACTGGGACAGCTTGCTGAACACAGAGGAGCAGATGCTGCTGTGTGACATGGCCTTTGCAGAAGCTGTAACTAGACCAGCAGTTTCCTTCTGGCACATGGACCAGTCCTGCGGGTCTTTTCTAGAAGTCAGACTCCTAAGTTCTACCCTCACAGACTCGGGCTTGCTACATCGGAGTGGAAGCTGAGTTATCCATCTCAGCCTCCTCAGCTTTTTCTCTTTAAGGTTAAGATCTTTTATTTTGGATCAGCATTTCCTAATAGGTTGTATATACTGCAGGCATACTTGAACACAGCCCTTTTTATTAGTTGTTAGGTAATATCCCTTAGAGTACATACTTGTAGAATGGCATTTAGATGTTTTTTCTTACAGTGGCTTGTTGGTAGCATTGTGTGAGAGGAATATCTGTAAGTGATATTCCTTGCCACTTCTTAAAAAAAATAATTGGAAGCTCATCATCTTGAGTTATAAAGAAAAGAAATCTTTAATAACTAGAAATAAAATAAATTTATTCAAAAGAAGTTCTCTGTCTGATAGTAATGTTTTTAAATAGAGAGTAATTTTTATTTTGTTTGATTGATTTTTGGCTTTGTTTGTTTTGTTTTGTGATTTAGGTTCTTACTATGTATCCCTTGCTGGCCTTGAACTTGCTGTGTAGACCAGAATGGCTTTGAACTCACAGAGATATCTACCTGCCTTTGCCTACTAAGTACTGAGATTGCATGTGTGCTACCATGCCCGACTTCTATGTAACTTATTTTATTATCAGTTTCTTTCAGTGCCATGTTTCATTTTTATTTGTAAGTTAATTACTTAATTGTGTCACCAGTAGAATTTAAACCACTGCTTATAGCAATACATTATGAGTCATAGTGTAAATATCTGATATGTAGGATATCTGAAATGTGACCCCCTATAGGTTGAGTTCAGCTCCCTACTTAAGACAATTCTTTTCATGTTTCCCTTAGGAGCAAAGCATGTGGGCTTGCCTAGCGGCTATGGCTGTTGCTAATCGAGATATGGTCACTGCAGAAATAGCCTATGCAGCAGTTGGGGAAGTAAGTCACTCATTTATGTAATGCACAATAGTTTTTCTCTTAACATAGTTCATTATATTTTTATGATTACTGACTTGTGATAGTCATATTTCACTTCCTCTTTTTAGATTGATAAAGTTCGGTACATCAATGCTATAAAAGATCTTCCATCTAGAGAGTCAAAAATGGCCCACATACTAATGTTTAGTGGGAACATCCAGGAGGCTGAAACAGTCCTGCTCCAGGCTGGCCTTGTTTATCAAGCCATACAGATCAACATTAATCTCTATAACTGGGAAAGGTAATAAGAACCCTGCCACAGTCCCAAGACCCTTCTGACCGTCATGTATTCTTCTGTCTGCAACTTAGGCAATTATGTTTTCTGGTATATTTAATATTTCCTAATGCTATAAGAGAATTTGTTCATTTTATATTTGTGAGTATCCTGTCTGGTTAATCTTAACATTTTCAAGCTGAAAAATGTCATTTGTGGAAATTTATGCTTTTTATGAACTTGTAGTTGACTAGAAGTTGAGGTCTGAGGAAGAAAAGAGCTTAAGATGGCTCAGTCAGTCAGTCAGTCAGTCAGCGTGAGGAAGCACTAGAGGCTGGAGAGAGAGTGTCCTGAGGAGGAATGAAGAGAGGTTCACAGTAGGAGTGCTCAGAAGCATCCTTTACCTCAGGAGCTTCATCAGCTTGCTCTGAGGAAGTGTCAGCTGCTCTTCTCTGGGACACACTAAGTGCCTCCTGTCCCTCCTTAGATATGGGTCTCAAAGTGAACACAATTGTGTCACTCTATGCCACAGAAATTGTGTATCATGAAACATACTTTATGTGTCCAAAATGTCTTTTATGGGCTTTGCTTTCCTCTGGGCTCAAAAATAACCCACATATCTTTTTCCTTCATTAAAAATAGATTATTTTCTCACATACTATAATCTGATTATAGGTTTTGACCCTCTGTTCCTCCCAGTTTCTTCCCACCTCCCCTGCTCTCTGGATCCATGCCTTTCCGCCTTTCATTAGAAAAGAACAGGCTTCTAAGAGATAGTTATGGTTTTATCTTACTATATTTTATTTTGTTACATTTTACTATTATTTCTTTTTTTGTTGTTTTTGTTTGTTTGTTTGTTTGTTTGTTTTTTCGAGACAAGGTTTCTCTTTCTAGCCCTGGCTGTCCTGGAACTCACTTTGTAGACCAGGCTGGCCTCGAACTCAGAAATCCGCCTGCCTCTGCCTTCCAAGTGCTGGGATTAAAGGCATGCTCCACCACCGCTCAGCATACTATTATTTCTTAGAAACCTGTTCTTCTCTAATTTTGAGGTGTTAGTTTTTGGTTTATGCTATTATATTTTATTTTGCTGTATTTTAATATTATACCCCAGAATTGGACAGAGCGAGCAAGCAAGCAAGCAAGCAAACAAACAGAACTCAAGAGAAGACAAGAAACAGACCCACTCATTTTCACACTCAGGAATATCATAAAATCACTAAACTAGAAGCCATAATATATATGCAGAGGACCTTGTTGTAGACCAGTGCATGCTGCTTCAGTCTCTATGAGCTGTGATCATGTTGATTTGGAGGACCTTGTTTTCTTGGTTCCTCCATACCCTCTGGCTCTTACACTGTTCCCTACCCCACCCCCACCCACCTCTTGAGGTTCCCTGAGCTCTGTGAAGCAATTTAATGGAGACATCCCATTTAGAGCTGAGTGTTCCAAGGTCTCTCATTCTCTGCATAGTGTCTGTCTGTGGGTTTCTGTATTTGTGCCCCTCTGATGAAGGAGGAAGCCTCTCTGATGATGGTCGTACAAGGCACACAGATCTATGAGTCTAGCAGAATGTCATTTCAAGTCACTTTATCACTATATTGTTTTTCTTTTTCTTTTCTTTTTCTAGACCAGTAGTATTTGGTTTTACCCTAGGTCTCTGGGCTGTTTAGTCGCTGGCTCCTGGTTCCCTAAGCAGTGTCAGGTATGGGTTCTGTCTTATGGAGTGGGCCTTCAGTCAAATCAGTTATGGGTTGATTGCTCCCATGAGCTTTCTGCCATCATTGTCCTTAACAGGTTTTGCAGGCAGGACACCATTGTAGATCAAATAATAACCCACATATCTTTCAACTATTAAAATTCATAACTCTCTCAGACTTTAATTTCTGTGTCTATCCAGATCTTCTACAACTTTGCCTTGAATAGAAGCAATAAAATGTACTTTGTTAATTTTGTGATTAATGTATCATCACAATCTGTTTATACTCTCATGATAGAGCTATCTGTAAACTCAGCTGCTTTGTCTTTGTGTTTTACCTCCATGAGTTTGTTGCTGCTGTATAGTGTTATAGAAGTTCAGGAAAGATGTTGCTTCTACAAGAATAAACAAACACCTAAATTGTAAGAATTAGAAAGAGATAGGGTAGGAGTAATATTAGTAACCTATATTAAATAACTAGCAGAACATTACCACTAGAATTACATGAGAAATATGGAAAGCTAATAATTACAATATTCTATTTCTTTGGTAGAGGAGCAGTTGCGGTCTCTTGCTATATAGTCTATGCTTGCCTCAAACTCACAACAGCCCTCCTACCTCAGCCTCCTGAGTGTTAAACGCATTCAGCTTCAAGTGTTGTTCTTGAAAAAATATGTGCATTGATTAATGGTAGAAACTGTAGTTCATATAACACTGATCATTTTAATAAAACAAAATTTGTAATGGTCTTTATCTTGTAAACTTACATTCTAGGTGGAAATCCCATTTTATATCACTGGTAATGGTAACTAGAAAGAGACCTAGAATTTGAGTCTGGATCTTTTAATACAACAAAGAAACTGAATGTATCACCAAGCAGTTAGGCCCTGTAGTCCAGATAGCATTGCTTGTATTCTGCTGGATGCTGCACCTCTTTCATTATTGTCCTTGTAGACATTTATCTTCCCATTTCAGATAATGTACTTCCTGAAAGACAGAAACATTTTATATTACCACTTTATATTTTATATCCTGTCATAGATATATGATATACTTGTACTACATATCCTTGTATCCATGCAATACTTAATCATTGTGCAATGTTTTAATCTCCAAACATTGATTGGCTACAGCCAACTTAAAGTTGGTGAGTAGGTACCCTAGCAAAAACCTAGCAAGAAGGGAGAAGGTAGTACCGTCTGACCCAGCCTTGACCTACTTGAAACTGTCTTCTCTTCAGACAACACAGCTTTAAATGTTTCTTCTCTTCGCCTATGCATTTCTTACCATCTTGTGTGACTAGAGTTGCTATGGCTTGCTTTTTATCTTCTTAACCTTTACTTTTCTATCTTATAAAAATCTTAAAGGAGCTAAAGGGATCTGCAACCCTATAGTTGGAACAACATGATGTACTAACCAGTAACCCGGAGCTCTTGACTCTAGCTGCATATGTATCAAAAGATGGCCTAGTCGGCCATCACTGGAAAGAGAGGCCCATTGGACTTGCAAACTTTATATGCCCCAGTACAGGGGAACGCCAGGGCCAAAAAGTGGGAGTGGGTGGGTGGGGGGGGTATGGGGGACTTTTGGGATAGCATTGGAAATGTAAATGAGGAAAATACCTAATTAAAAAAAAATAAAGAAGTGCCCATGCTCCAGCAAAAAAAAAAAAAAAAAAAAAGCCACACATCCATACTAACTCCCTGCTGACTTCAGACTTCCTGCCATCCCTATAGGCTGCTCACTGCTCACATAACCCTACCACCAAGTTTCAGCAAGAACCTTGCTTGAAGATGATTAGATACTAGGGAGATGAGAAAGAAGAGGAGGAAAAGAATGTGTCCTGGGTGTTCCTCCATCCCTTCTATCTGGCTTTGCCTTTCCTCTGCTTCTTGATGCCATCTAACTATTCCCAGTTGGTAAGTCATGACTAGGAGGCCTCTAAAGCTACTGTACAAGTTAATAAAGGTCCAGGAGCATTGCTCCCGGATTCTGACATCTTTTATACACTTTAGAGATGTAAAGAAACATCTCACTGAGTGCCATATCCTGCTGGTAGTTACCAGCTGTCTACTTAACTGTGCCGTTGCATAGCATTTGTGTTTGCGTTTGGATTTGCCTCTCCTCTCACATTTCCTCATCTCCTTTCAGAGGAACCGATCTCGGGCCTCAGACATGCCAGGCAAACATATGTAAGCATAGATTATCCCAGGATAATACCTTATTATCTCTTCACTAGCATGAAGCTGGAAATCTGGGAGTTACTTTTGGCATTTTCCCTAGCCTCTGTCCATCTTAACTGCTTCCCCTTTCTCCACTTCACGCAGTGTTTCTAACACTTCATAGTAGCTCCCTTGTCTAAACTGATCTCCTTAGCTCTAACGCATCCTTTTCCTACCCTTTCTGGACATATAATCATAGTGATCTTCTCGCAATGGAACTCTAACCATGTGACACTTGACCTTAGCCTCATTTAAATGGAACCTAAAGTTTCTCATTGCTTGTAGTACAGATGTCACATCATGGCAAGGAGTCACTTCAGATAATCAAGGAAGTAATTATACCTGCCAAGAAACTTTAAAGAGACTTAGAGGTTGCCACCATCTTCACATTCTACAGATCATTTTGAAACCATGTAGTATATTTGTTCCTGCTGCATATTCATCTAGTCAGCATATTTATTGAGTCTATTGCCATAGGTATATTTAGATATTTCAGAGAGATCTTCAAAAAATAACCTCTTTGGTAAAATATGTGGTCACCTAAATGTGTCTTGTGTTGCAAGAGGTGTTGGGTGATCAGGACTGGGAGCTTTAGAGTCATTTTGTGTTCAACACTTACTGGTCATGGACAGGTTACTGAGGCTCTGTACAATCCAGTTTCTTCTATGTTTAAGATGATGAAACAGCCTCAGGATTTGTTATCAAAACTGAACTAATTATATCTGAAAATACCTTAGCAAACTTTGTGACACTTGATAAGCCTTTACTAAATAACGTTATTAGCCATGTGTTATGTATTTGTTGAGTACCACCAACAGACTATAGCACTGTGAATGCAGGGATGAACAAACCCAAGAAAAAGTCAGTAGGAGTGATTTTAATTGTAAAACTCTTTTTTTAAATTTAATTTAATTTTACTTTATTTTATTTTTATTAGATTTTTTCTTTATTTACATTTCAAATGCTATCCCGAAAGTTCCCTATACCCTCCCCGCCCCCCCCCCACCCGCCCTGCTCCCCTACCCACCCACTCCCTCTTCTTGGCCCTGGCGTTCCCCTGTTCCCCTGTACTGGGGCATATAAAGTTTGCAAGACCAAGGGGCCTCTCTTCCCAACGATGGCTGACTAGGCCATCTTCTGCTACATATGCAGCTAGAGACATGAGCTCTGGGGGTACTGGTTAGTTCATATTGTTGTTCCACCTATAGGGTTGGTGACCCCTTCAGCTCCTTGGGTACTTTCTCTAGCTCCTCTATTGGGGGCCCTGTGTTCCATCCTATAAATGACTGTGAGCATCCACTTCTGTATTTGCCAGGCACTGGCATAGCCTCACAAGAGACAGCTATATCAGGGTCCTTTCAGCAAAATCTTGCTGGCATATGCAATAGTGTCTGGGTTTGGTGGCTGATTATGAGATGGATCCCTGGGTGGGGTAGTCTCTGGATGCTCCATCCTTTCGTCTTAGCTCCAAACTTTGTCTCTGTAACTCCTTCCATGGGTGTTTTGTTCCCTATTCTAAGGAGGAATGAAGTATCCACACTTTGGTCTTCGTTCTTCTTGATTTTCTTGTGTTTTGCAAATTGTATCTTGGGTATTCTAAGTTTCTGAGCTAATATCCACTTATAAGTGAGTGCATATCAAGTGACTTCATTTGTGATTGGGTTACCTCACTAAGGATGATATCCTCCTGATACATCCATTTGCCCAAGAATTTCACAAATTCATTTTTTTTCATAGCTGAGTAGTACTCCATTGTGTAAATGTACCACATTTTCTATATCCATTCCTCTGTTGAGGGACGTCTGGGTTCTTTCCAGCTTCTGGCTATTATAAATAAGGCTGTTATGAACATAGTGGAACATGTGTCTTAACTGACATGGCTAATATGAAAGCCCTAAGTAGGTACATTATGTATTATAAATATCCTATATATAGGATATATATACACACATATACATGTAAATATGTATTTGTATACTTAGATATAGTAGAATAATATATAAATTAGGAAACATGCACAAAGATATTTAAATATGTGATAAGTGATGACATGGTTGATTAATTCATAGGTTTCCATGTCTGTGTAGCTGATGATGGTCCTCATTTGATTTCTGCTGTTAAAGTACCCTGACCAAGATGCCACTTTGGGTGGAAAATAGTTTTGTGTGTTTTTAGAAAAAGGGGTTTATTTGGCTTACATTTCCAAGTTACAGTTCATCATTTTGAGGAAGTTAAGAGAGAAACAAGAGCTATTGTATTTACAGTCAAGAACACAGTGAGAATAGACATTCTTGTTTACTTGCTTGCTGATATTCATGCTCACACAGCTTTCTTCACCTTCGTACAACTAAAGACCCAGCCCATAAAATGATGCCACACACCATCAGGGTCAGTCTTCCTACCTTAGTTAACATCTAAGAAAATACCTGGCAGACAGTTCCTAAGTTAAGACTCTGCCAGGGTGATTCTAGCTTGTGTCTGGTTGACAGCTAAATAGAGCACAGGGATCTTTTCAAAGGGATCTTATCTTTACTTCACATGTTTATAATTTTTCTTAGGACTGGGCAGGTGGTCATTCTCTCAAACAAAGGTTTTCATAGTTGACATATACTATCAAATGATGGCTTTAAAATTCTGCGATCTTGTGCCTGTGAAAGGACAGGGGGCTAGGGCTTAAATGTATTCCTGCACTTTTAGTAGCAGAAAAGGCCCACATGTCACACTGTGCAGGCCAAAGCTGCATTTCCTGGTGGGTAATTTGTTATGTGGGAATTATGAAGCCATGATTATTCTGTATAAAAATTTTGACTGTGTCATTTAAATTGCCTTTGTCAAGGTCATGAGGCCCTACAGGGAGTGTGATTTACAGATGTGAAGTTCAAGGGAACTCCCAGTCTGAGGAATTATCAAAATTCCTCAATATGAAAACTATCAAAATTATCAAAAAGGATATAATTCCTTTAAGGAATGTCAGTCGGTAGAGAATATAAGTCTGTGGCTAATGATGAGCATTTACAGACAGAGAAGAGCAAAGTGCAACTGTACCAAGTGCCCACTGTTAGGATTTGGCTTAAGAAGAGGACTCAGCTGGGAGAGTGCTTACCATTTCATCATTTAAGGATCTTATTTGGATTCCAAGCACCCATATAAAAAGCTGGGTACAGCAGCATACCTGTAATCCCAGTGCTGGGAGGGTGGAGACAGAAGGACCACTAGGGTTTCCTGGCCAGCCAATTTATCTGATTTGTCAAGCTCCAGGTTCAATGAGAACCCTTTTAAAAAGGAAAGCTATAGAGACAGATGAGTGCTCAGACCTAATCAGATACTTATAACAACATCCCTCTAAGGCTTGGAGAACATCTCAGAAGAGGGAACAGAAAGAAAGAGCCAGAAGATAAGAGAACTGCTTCTAAATGTGCTTGTCTGGGTGTGACAGTCAATGTAGTCTTGAACTCACAGCAGCTGTGGTTACCTGCTCAAAACTCACCCTGCCAGCCATCAGTTATGGCTGGGGAGGGCGTCCTATGGCCCCACCCCTGCTTGCTGTAATATACGTTACTGATAGATTCTGGGATATGAGGAGTCATTGAATAATTTTCTATCATGGTTACACAGAGGACCCTGGTTGAACTCAATGTGTCACTTAACACACACACAGAGACATGAATGTGCGAAAGAGATTTATAGGATGAATAACAGGGATGGGGAGGGAGATGAGAGAGTGAGGGGTGATAATAATAAGAATGCCCTTTATACATATATAAGAATGTCAGTGAACAAATTTAATTAATTTTAAAAAACGTTTTAAAAAGAAAAGTGGAAACTACTTGAAGGTGACACCCAGCATTACCTTCTGGCTTAAACACAGACACACACATACACATGCTCGCACACACAAAAGACTAGGCTTTGGAGTAGCATTTGGTTTCTAGAATGCTTGCCTAGTATGTGCAAGGGAGAAAAAGAATATTCAGCAAAATACGTTAGGAAGAACCAAAAGGATGAAGTTAAAAAAGACCTTGTTATGGAAAAGCACATAACAAATAGTGTGAGGTCCACCATCAGTCAGCCTCAGCAGTGACCAGTTATTACAGTCTCCATGCCCTCCCTCCTCCTACCTTTTATTTTAAAGCAGACTACAATTACCACGTTTTATCTGTGAGAATTTAAATGTTTATCTCCAAAAGATTTTAGCTGCCATAATACCATAACCATACTTAAAAATAATCAGCAATTATATAGTGTTCCTGTTTCTCTGCTATCTAATGAGAATTTTTATGGTTTGAACTGTGATCCATAGAAGACCCATATTTTGTGATTAGTTGATACATTTTTAGACATCCTGTTTATTTTTGTGTTTGCTTATAATTTTCCCACTGAAGAAACTGGACCTGTAGGACTTCCTATCATCTGGACATTGTTGATTGCATCCTTATGGTGTCTGTCTCCTGAATTAGGTACAGATTCATCCTAAACCTAGATCCTTATAGGTTTAATTGGGGGATAGGGAGAGGAAATGTAACTGCTGTAGCTTGTGGTATGTATATTTCCAGGATGACTGATCATCTGTGGTTTTCTGATATTAGCAAGTGTTGATGGTCACTGTTAGATATCTTACTTTTAGAATGGTGGAAGAAGTGTTGAATGACACACTAGATTGCTTTTGAGGTCCCTGAACTCTACCTCTGTTTAAAGCTTCTAGCTAGAAGGGGGTGGCTTTTAATTCATTCATGTGTTACTCTGCTTGGAAGCCATGCTTTGGCTGGTTGTGTTTCTATATTTCATATTTGTTTTTGGAGAATGCCTGCAACCTGGTAGAATGCAGACTAGAGACTTGTAGGTAGGTAGTTTATCTGTTTGGTATCTATTTGTACATTCAGTGTTACTGTTGTCTGAGAAACTCAGGAGAGGCAGAACTGAAAGCTCCAGGTATACACTAATATTGTGTATAAGTGTTAATAAAATAATTTCTAATCTTCTGCCAGTTATATAAAGGGCTTTTGATTTATTCAAGTTATGCAGAAAAATCATATTTGGAAGTTATCATATCTTTTTATATAACTTCTTCCTATTTAAAATACATGGACTTATTCCAGCCCTAGAATCTAATGTCACATTTGTTTGGTTGCCAAACCATTTTAAAACTAGAGACATACTGTTCCCAAAACCCTTATATAATTTGAAGTAAGTTCCCTCCTAAATGTGGTAGAGAAACATTTTTACCCAGTGTGTGTGCATTTAGAGAGTACTTAAAATAGCACATATGTAAATGTTTACTTTTAGCCATTACTCTTCAAATAATTAATGCATGCTTTAGTGTCATAATGACAGTAATGTAGAGAATACTCAGACCTAACCTCTGAATACAGGATTAGATATTACATTGTCTTCTCTGCATAATTAAATGTATTGATGTTTGCATACCAAATTACTTCCCCAGAACTTTTTAAAAGCCCCAATACAGAGTGGCTGCCTATGACTTCTGCTTTCACTTTTGCAAGCAAGGTTTCCCAGCCCATCATTCACTGTAAGGTGCCAGTAGTGTGATTCAGCAGAGTCCCCACTGACACACAGCTCAGCAGGGTCAGAGGCTCAGGTGGGTAGAGGCTCGAAGGAAGAAGGCACCTTGGCCCCCACCGCTCAACCCTCAGCTACTCAGTCCTTGCCTTTTCTTTCTCACATCAGTCCCCATCTGCTTAATTCATTGTTTCTGAAAGACTTAATGTTGTACAAAATAAGAGACTCTGCTAGTCCATGGCCACAGCAACTCCTATAAAGAAAGCATTTAATTAGGGATTTCTTAACAGTTCAGTCCATCCTCATCATGGCATGGAACATGGTGGTACACAGGCAGCTATGGTGTGGGAGAAATAACTGAGAGTTCTATGTTCAGATCCACAGGCAACTGTGAGAGCAAGTTACTGGGCCTGGCTTGGGCTCTTGAAGCCTCAAGGCCCACCCCCAGTGACACATTTACTCTAACAAGGCCACACCTACCCCAACTAGCCATACCTCCTAATCCTTTCAATAGTTATACTCCCTGGTGACTAAGCATTCAAATCTATGATCCTTTGGGGGCTATTCTCACTCAAACCACCAGAACAAAACACAGCATATGTTGATATGTTTTGTAAGAAATCATGTTTCTTCATTTTGGCATTACCATTTGTGGTATTGCTGAGTTACACTCATATGTTTATTTTTTTTGATTTTTAATATTTTTATTACATATTTTCCTCAATTACATTTCCAATGCTATCCCAAAAGTCCCCCATAGCGCCCCCCACTTCCCTACCCACCCATTCCCATTCTTTTGGCCCTGGCATTCCCCTATATTGGGGCATATAAAGTTTGCAAGTCCAATGGGCCTCTCTTTCCATTGATGGCCGACTAGGCCATCTTTCGATACATATGCAGCTAGAGACAAGAGCTCCGGGGTTCTGGTTAGTACATCATGTTGTTCCAACAATAGGGTTGCAGATCCCTTTAGCTCCTTGGGTACTTTCTCTAGCTTCTCCATTGGGAGCCCTGTGATACATCCAATAGCTGACTGTGAACATCCACTCCTGTGTTTGCTAGGCCCCGGCATCATCTCACAAGCGACAGCTATATTTGGGTCCTTTCAGCAAAATCTTGCTAGTGTATGCAATGGTGTCAGCGTTTAGAAGCTGATTATGGGATGGATCCCTGGATACGGCAGTCTCTAAATGGTCCATCCTTTCATCACAGCTACGAACTTTGTCTCTGTAACTCCTTCCCTGGGTGTTTTGTTCCCAATTCTAAGAAGGGGCACAGTGTCCACACTTTGGTCTTCATTCTTCTTGAGTTTCATGCGTTTAGCAAATTGTATCTTATATCTTGGGTATCCTAAGTTTTGGGCTAATATCCACTTATCAGTGAATACATATTGTGTGAGTTCTTTTGGGATTGTGTTATTTCACTCAAGATGATGCCCTCCAGGTCCATCCATTTGGCTAGGAATTTCATAAATTCATTCTTTTTAATAGCTGAGTAGTACTCCATTGTGTAAATGTACCATAATTTCTGTATCCATTCCTCTGTTGAGGGACATCTGGGTTCTTTCCAGCTTCTGGCTATTATAAATAGGGCTGCTATGAACATAGTGGAGCATGTGTCCTTTTTACCGGTTGGGACATCTTCTGGATATATGCCCAGGAGAGGTATTGCTGGATCCTCCGGTAGTACTATGTCCAATTTTCTGAGGAACCGCCAGACTGATTTCTAGAGTGGTTGTACAAGCTTGCAATCCCACCAACAATGGAGGAGTGTTCCTCTTTCTCCACATCCTCGCCAGCATCTGCTTTCACCTGAATTTTTGACCTTAGCCATTCTGACTGGTGTGAGGTGGAATCTCAGGATTGTTTTGATTTGCATTTCCCTGATGATTAAGGATGTTGAACATTTTTTCAGGTGTTTCTCTGCCATTCGGTATTCCTCAGGTGAGAATTCTTTGTTCAGTTCTGAGCCCCATTTTTTAATGGGGTTATTTGACTTTCTGGAGTCCACCTTCTTGAGTTCTTTATATATATTGGATATTAGTCCCTTATCTGATTTAGGATAGGTGAAGATCCTTTCCCAATCTGTTGGTGGTTTTTTTGTCTTATTGATGGTGTCTTTAGCCTTGCAGAAGCTTTGTAGTTTCATGAGGTCCCACTTGTCAATTCTCGATCTTACAGCACAAGCCATTACTGTTCTATTCAGGAATTTTTTCCCTGTGCCCATATCTTCAAGGCTTTTCCCCACTTTCTCCTCTATAAGTTTCAGTGTCTCTGGTTTTATGTGAAGTTCCTTGATCCACTTAGACTTGACCTTAGTACAAGGAGATAGGAATGGATCGATTCGCATTCTTCTACACACTCATATGTTTATATTGTCTTTAATAGCTTGCCCAATTGCCTGTCAATTGTCCATAGACACAGCATTATCCAAAACACTTTAAGGTTTTTAAATTTAATGTGTGTGTGTTTGTGTGTGTCTCAGGGAGAGAGATGGGAGTGAGGTAGAGTACACATGCCAAGGCCACAGAGCAAGCGTGGAGGTTAGAGGACAGCTCTGTGGAGCTGGGTCTTTCTCTTCACCTTTATGTTGCTTGCCAGAGTTGTATGGCCAGTACCTTTTCCTGCCAAGCCATCTTGCTGGACCCCCAAATTTTTTTCTAAAGATGTTTTTTTTAGTTTGGCTAATACTGAAGAGTTACAAGTTATAAAATATTAATGTTGTTTTGTCTAAACTAACAGATCTATAATAGCTGGCTCAGGTATTTCATAATTGTCCTACTCATGTCACAGCATACTAGAAAGTGTGAGAATTAATGTGCTTTTGCCCACTACAGTGACTGTCACCCATGCGTTAAAACAGGATGACAGTAAATAGTGTAGATACACATGCTCAGCTTGGATTTTCTTGACTCAAGTCCTATGAGTCGGGAACAGGACTTTGACTAAGTTGAGACCCTAGACAAGCTTACCTGAGGTCATCTGCTTGGGCTGATGTCATCTGCTCACCTCCTTGCAGATTATCACTAGGATAAGTGTGTGGCTTTGGTGTGGTGCTAGTGTTTTCCTTCCTCCCTTCCTCCCTTCCTCCCTTCCTCCCTTCCTCCCGCCCTCCCTCCCTTCCTTCCTTCTTTCCTTCGTAATTCTGCTATTAAATTAAAGGCTTATTTTTAAAAAGCATAGTTTTATAGATACACTGAATAATAAAATGTCAATGGCTTTTTAATATTTTCTTTCAATGTTTAAATTTAATTAATTGATTGACTGATTGATTAATTTGTGTTCATGTGCATGGATAGAAGTCAGAAGACAATTTGGGAAAGTTGGTTCTCTCCATCATATGTGACCTAAGAGTTAAACTCAGGCCACCAGGGTTGGTGGTAAATGCCTTTAACCTGCTAAGACACCTTGCCAGCCTAGCATGCCACTTTCCAAGATTCAAATAGTAATAATAGCATTTAGTCACACTGGTTTTAATATCAGTTTTGTATTTTATAAGATTTTTGATTTGATATAGATTAGAATTTATAGATTTATAAAATGTTGCATTTTATGATGTTTTACCATAAAATGTTGAGTGTTCATCATACATGTCCTCTGCAGTACTCAACCAAACTAGAAATGCAAACTAGATCCAGTCAAACAATGTAGAGACTTGTGGAAGTTGGGTAATCCATACCTTATAAGTAGAGCTAGCGTAATGTACAGAAATGTTGTATTTGTACAACAGGAGCTGGTCAGTGAGCAGGGGTCATTCTCATCTGGGCTTTGTAAACTACATAGATGGCTAACACAGGAAATGGCTTTCCAGCCTGCGGGATAAGCAGAACAGTCATTTGCCCTACCTCTGACTTCAGAACTCTGTTGTATAGACACGGCGATATTGACGCTCTGTAACTTCTCCTTATAGGGCGCTGGAGTTGGCTGTAAAATACAAAACCCATGTTGATACAGTTCTTGCTTATCGTCAAAAGTTTTTGGAGACATTTGGTAAACAGGAAACTAATAAACGATATTTACAATATGCAGAAGGTGTAAGTATTATACAGTGTTTGCATGCCTTATATAAAACATTCATCTTATGACAAAAGTTGATTCCTATGCTAATTTTTTTTAGTAATGTGTATCAGTGTTTTGATAATTAATTTGTCTGAGGTTGGGTGCTATTTTATATTTTCAGATAAATAATGTAGATGCCTAGAAAGCTAACTCTTAGATCTGTTTCCCTCATATAGGAAAAACAAACACACAAAATACATTCCTTCTATCAGCGAAATTTTAGCTTATTTGTAAAACATTTTTATTCTAAATTATGTTTATCTGTGAATTTGTATACATGATTGTACCTGCAGAGGACAGAAGAAGGCATCGGATCCTCTGGAGCTAGAATCAAGCGTAGTTGTGAGGGGCCCATCATGGGTGCTGGGAACTACACTTGCATCTTCTGCAGGAGTATCAGGTGCCACGGAGACATATCTGGCTCAAAATTACATTTTAAATAGCAAAAACTTAGCATCCCCATCTTCTTTCTATGTAATACATAGCACTTGCTAAAGCATAGTTGTAAGCTTAGCCAGAGCAACAGGGTTTCCTGGGCGTGTTCTTAACGCAAACAGGCTACTTTGTAACAAGCTATTTCCTTTGGTGTTACAGTCATCTGCTTTTCTTCCTCACAGATACCATTTGAAAATTAACAACTACAAAAACCACATAACAGGATTTTTAAAAGAAAAAAGTTAATTAAAACTCCCTGATTATTGATTTAAAAGTTCAGTACAGGGAAACAGCGTATGTGTCTGACATCTACTTGCTGATGTTCTGGTATCATTTGGGCCTGTCATCTAGTTATCATCCATATTTATCTAGTTTGCTAAAACTACAGCCATCTATATTATCTCAGAATTCAGAGCTGAGTAGATGTGTGCCATTAACAGCCCAGAGGGAGAGTTCCATTCTCTGCCCTTCCTACCAGAACACAGGATAGAAGGAAATTCAGCTTTACTGAAGACAGCATTTTTTAAAGACTCAGTAGTACAGTGTGCATCCATCCGAGTGCTTGTGAAGGCCACAAGAGGGCGTTGGAGTGTCAGGAGCTGAGTTGTCAGGGACCGTAATCCCCATGTGAGTGCTGGGAACTGAAGTACCCTCTGCCTGTGCAAAAGCTGTCTTAATTGTGGCACCAGCCTCCAGCCTCCTGGGGACAGCGTCTCGTCAGCAGAGATGGCACCACAAAGATGACTCTCTGGGCATCGCTCCATTGGCTTCTTCCCATTTGCTTACCTTCCCCTGGTTTCCTGTCTAGAGAATACAGAAACTGCTACTCTTTGTCTTGTTCTGTCTGACGGTCACTTGTTTGTGAAGGGGCAGTATTAGCCAGAGGTGTAAGCCGCAGCTCTGAGTTGCCTTTCAGTGAAGAGTCCCTATGCCATGCACGGCACACACTGGCTTGTTTCTCTTTTAATCCATCCGTTGTTACAGGAATCCATTTCACTATGAATTGAGGAGAGTTGAGGGAAATGACCCTTCCTGACATCATCTAAGGTGGCTGTGGGAGAGGACATTTGGAAGGAACTGAAACTAGAAGAGAGAGTGTGCATTTGGACAGGAGCGATGGCAACAGTAGTCGTAATCAAGGCCCCAAGAATGCTGCTGTCCCAAGCCTTTTCCTGTCATGCAGCTGGCCCTTTAAACCTTAGGATCCGCTTTTCAGGGCCATCAACCTCACTGATCACTAAATTTGAAAACCCCTAGAAATTCAGCAAGTAATTAAATGGTCATGAGACTTCCTACTTTACACCAGACACTCACTGTCTCCTTCCCTACTTTCAACCCCCTTACTGTGTATGACTTACATATTTAAGAATGTATTTCTTGTCTGTCCCTGTCTTTATTATCTATGAAGATAGTGGTTTTTTTTAATGTTTTCATCCATTATTGAACCCTGTACTTAGACCAAGGCTTGACATAAACAAGTGTTAATATTTGTTGCACAGAGAAGGCTATAAGACAGGATAAGGATTGCAAACAGCTGATAGTTTTAGCAAAGTTCCTAGGCCCAAGGCTGTAGGTCAGTTATAGAGCCCTGGCCTAGCATCTATGAGGTATTGATCCCTAGCTCCACATTAAACAAAGATTTCTGAAGTGTAGCTGATGAGCAGTCATTTCACAGTACTCTGGAGGGACTGGGAGTGAGGACAGTGAGCGCACAGAGACAGAAGGCAGGAGGCAGGAGATGAGAAGTCGGTGAAGAGAACTTGGCTCTGGTTCCTGAAGGCAGTGTCCTCCAGGGGTCAGGGATGTGAAGACGTTAGCCTGAGGCAGGAGGGAAACAGCTAGGGTGAGGGCTAGTAGGTTGCTGAGTATAAGGATGGAGAATTCGTTGAATTCATGACTGATTACCACGCTAATCTTCGTTTAATTAGGCAGCTGACCTTTACTAAGAGTAGGCACGATGCCTACTAGACAGAGAGCCATTAGATACGCATTGTTTAAACACTTTTATGCGACTAAGAATTGACTAGGAATCAAGATAACTTCCAAATAGTTTGGCACTCCCTATAGTAGAAAGAAAGGCTTTTGATGTAGTTTCATTTGAAACTGTCAGAGAACGAGCACGCTTATCTAAAACATACTGTTAAAAATATTTTTATTAGGACTAAATTATCTATAGAACACTGTCCTAAAACTGGATAAATGTCAGGTGAAGTGAAGCAGTCACCTTAAGCAGGCGACCATCAGGTGATGCATTCATTTGCATTTCAGCCAGTAATTGACGATGCCCTCAGCTGAGGTGAGGGGCCGGCTGCTGGGGCAGCGCTGCAGCAGGTGCTTGGTAGAGTTGTCCTCTGACTGACCAGAGAAACAAATGTCTGTCAATTTAAGGCTGGAAGAAGGCCAAGGCAGTCAGCAAAGTTGGTCTCCCTTTTTATAACTGCTTTGTTAAACATGGAAATGCATGCATTGCCATTTAAAAATAACAAGTTGTGGCCTGAAAACCATTCTTTCAATACTCTAATATTTGTCCTGCTTTTCAGCAGGCTGTCATTTGATTCTTAGTACAGACAGTTATCATCTAGGCTAAAAGAAATTCTATTAATTATTAATCAGTCTATCTTATATATTATAGATAAATATGTACAATTATTTTTAAGGTCACCAAAATATCAACAAATTACTTAATGGAAATTTAGATATAGCATATTGAAATAAAAAAACTAAATGATTTCATCAAATACTAGTAGCACAAAATAGACATGCAGTTCTAGTAAGGTTGAGCTAATCTCGTAGTTTCTTCATATGAATCTGCTCAAGCAGCCAGTGCTGCTTTGATCTGGTTTTATGCTGTTTGCTCAACCCTGTGTAAAGGTGTAGCCCCTTTACATGTCAAAGGTGACATTCCTATGTAAAGAGGTAACACCCCTGTATAAAGAGGTAAAAGCCCCTTCATTTCTGACTGGGTTATAGCGTCTTGGGTTTGTTTCACAGTTTAAACTTAGTCTAGGACCCAATTTTTCCCATGTCTTGCCTCAGAAGACACATATTCCTAAATAAGTGATCTCTAATTTTGTTTAACAGTGTATTCCTAAAGAAATAAATATTCCTAAAGAAATGTCTTATAGAACTCAAGGACAGACGAGTCCTTTCCTAGTATCAACTCAAATGAACTTAGAAAGAGATGGGCCTAGGCTAGGGTGTATGTGCCCTTGTCATGGGTAAAAGAGAAACAGATAAAACCCTTTTATCCTTGTGTGTCTCCCGGTGGCACCTGTCATCTACTTCCTCTGATGGCTTTCCTCAGTGACTACCACACCCTTCTGTCACATTAAGGCACAATGGAGCCACTTGTGAAACAACCTTCCCTTGTCTTTCCTTGCAAGCTGGGCTTCTAACGGCTTATGAGATGTCCAGAGCAGAGCTGGTGCAAACAAGCTGGTGCAAACGTACTCTAACTGCCGCTCCGCCCGATCTGCTTTTGTTGGCATCAGAGTGGCTGCTAGACACTGTCCCTAACTAAGCTTCTGTTCAGAGCCTGAGGTTCTGTGGATTGTCACAGAGCTGCTTAGAGTTTTGGTCTTATGAATCTGAGGATGAGTCTTCCTTGTGCTTTCTAACCATTCTCCTGATCTCAACGGTAGCTCTTAGGGTTTCAGCGCTACTTCTCATTAACCTCTCCTTAATCCCTTCTCTGTTCTGGAAGTCATAGCTTCTGTCTTTATTGACTCTTGGTTACTTTGGATTAACTGAAACCACAGGACTTAAGTACGATTCTCTTTTCCCTTCTGTTGTAGCTCCAAATAGACTGGGAGAAAATCAAAGCCAAAATTGAGATGGAAATTACTAAAGAACGAGACCGACCATCCAGCGGCCAGTCCAGCAAGAGTGTGGGCTTAAAGCACTAAGGGCACGCTTACCTCCAAACTAGCTCAGACTAACCAAAGATGTGCATGTTTGTTTGCTTTAAGAAAAAAAAAAGCATAATTTTAAGGCTAGTGCTTCCTCTAGATGGTAGTGCACTTGCCTAGCATACATGAGGCCCTGGGTCTCATCCCCAGTCAAAAGAAAAAGGCATTGTCTTTGAATACGTGCATGCGTTTTCTGTGTTTTTAATACTTAAGGTACGCTCAGAAAGGTTAAGCACAAAATACCTTATATAATTCCATCGTTTTTATTTTTCTAGTCTAATAATTAAGAAAATACTTCTATATGCTTATCTATACCCAAGGAGTGTTGAGTGCATTCCAGTTTGTTTGTTTGTTCCTTTATTTCTGTTTTTTTCAGTATAAATAGGTATTCTTATAATAAAGCCTTGAGTTATTTACAATGTATGTTATTCTATTTGATTGTATGTATTCTATTTGATATATAAATTGTAAAGTATCTTCCATACTTTATGAAACAAAAATACAGGAGAAAGGGTTTGGGGAAAATGGTACAATGTAGATGTATATCGAAGTTTATAGTTCAAATAGCAAACGCTGGGAACAGCTATGGTATCCATCAGCTACAATTAGATAAACCCATGTGCTATTCACGGGCACTGATTAGTCTCTCCTAGAAGGGTTGAGCTGTGGCACATGCCGCAACGTGGATGGGCCTAGGAGAACTTCCACTAAGTGAAGTAGGTTAGACGCGGCACAGACGGCAGTCCTGCGGGGCTCACACAAGGCACTTGGGATAAGCAAGTTCTTCTGGTCAGAAAAGAGACAAGGGGGACAGGCCCTGGAGGAGGGATTCATTGGGTAACGCTGGCCATTGCTGCTTGGGGTGAGAGCTCTAGAAATGGAGAGTGGTGATGGTTGTATAGCATCGTGGATGTTGTGAACTCCGTTGTCCTCTTCAAAAGGATTAAAATGAGAAAGTTTGTTTCCCGTTGTTTTTTTTTTTTTAAACCATATTGAAAAGGTAGTCAAACTGCTTTTGTTGTTGTTGTTACCCTATTGACAAAGTTGGTAAACTGCATTTTCTTCGTTCCTCCCTGACTTCAGAATATTGGGCCTAAGACTTAGAGTCTAAATTTTCAAAACTCTCCTCACTGGATGACCCTGTTTGTCTGGCTTTAATATAATGCATCCCCAAGTCCCCAAAAGCTTTTTAACAGTGACACAGACATCCCTCTAAAGTGCCCTTGACCCTGCTCTTAGAATTGGTGCATTACAGAGCTCATGCACACTAATTGGGAAAAACATCACCCCTTTCCCTCCACTGTAATTTCTCATGTAGGTTTTGTTCATAGAAATGCCCCATAGTTCCCAAAATGTACCTTTTCTTTTATGAAATGTTGGACTGTTCAATTCTTAGTCCAGAGTTTGGATACACAGATATGTTCAATTCATGAAATCTAAACAATTGACTTATATGTTATACATGCTTTCTACATTGTTAAATTTCAGTGTAATGTTTCAAAAGAAAAAATGGTTAAATTTTATGTCTAGTATGTTTACCACAATAAAAAGGTTAAAAAAAAAAGTAATGAAGTCTGTTTGTGTTCTTTGGTAGCTAACAATTCAACTCAGTCTTGACACTGCCTACTAGAGTCAGCAATGGACTCCACAGGCCACAGATCGCAGCTGGACTGCCTTTTCTTCAGCTATTGACTGCCCTGAGTCCCCAAGCTAGCTGCACTCGTGTTTGACATGACTATACAGTGGGGTTCCCATAAGTCCCTGCCTTTCAGGTTGATAATTCAATAGAGTCGTCTGTGGAGCTCCCTGGAGGGCTTTACTGAGATTCTGTTTTGAAGGATAAATGGAGTACAAACAGAAACATGGAGGAAGCACAGAGGTCAAGAGGGAAGAGGAAAGGCACAGACATAACTTTCTCATCCTGGCCTCCTGAATTCAGGAGACTGCCCAAATTCTTCCCCATTTATGACAGGTTTCAGCAAGAAGTGTCTTCCCTGAGTCTTGCTGTCTTGGGTTTTCTCAGTTTTGTTTTTCAAATCAAGGTTTAATTACATATGCATAATTGATTAATAATAATAATAATATATAATATATGCATAATGTTGGCTTCTGTCTTGTTAGAGTCTTTGTTCCTGTGGTAAAACACCATGACCGATAACAACTTGGGGAGAAAGAATTTATTTTTGTTTTCAGTTTCATATTGCAGCATATCATCACCGAAGGAAGGCTGGTTAGGAATCCAAACAGGGCGGGAAACTGAGGACAGGGCTAGACCTCTCAGTTAGCTGA
This sequence comes from Mus caroli, assembly GCF_978045245.1. Classification (NCBI taxonomy): domain Eukaryota; kingdom Metazoa; phylum Chordata; class Mammalia; order Rodentia; family Muridae; genus Mus; species Mus caroli. The sequence goes on from NW_028227258.1 coordinate 93,607,667, forward strand.
ACTCCAGGGGGCCAAATGGGTTTGGAGATTGCATTTATTTATTTGATCAATGAATCTTAGTAAGGCATTTTCTCAAGTCTATCTTTCCAAATAACGCTAATTTGTCTCATGTTGGCAGTATAAACCAGCCAGGTCAGCCATGCTGTTGGCCTTCATCTCCAGCCCCAAACTTCTGCCCTGCGATCTTTTTCTGCCAATCACATCCCATCTAGATTTCATTCCCCAACCACCCCATTTATGATAACAGATACCCTAGCATTCAGGGCAATTCTGAGACTTTGGGAGTTCTGTGCCAGTTACCTTCCTTCTCCCAAAGATCAGGTAGAGTCTTTATTATAGCCTACTCCCTGGTTTTTGACACTGTATTTTTGATAGTTAAAAAAAAATCCATACCTTGCTGAGCATAGCAAAAGCAACATTTGTAATTTCCCAGTGCAGTTGACAGCACTGACACTGGACTCTTGACCAAACAGGCCAGTGTGAGTCACAATTGTGATATAAATGTAACTAGAGATACTGGTGCATTTCCTGAGCCCTATCTAACTTTTATATTGTGAAGGTATAGACCTTCAGAATTTAGAATGACCTCTAGACCTCTGATGAAAATATGGCATCACCCTTTCAGTCATCAGGCATGATTGAAATAAGACACTGTCTGGTCCTCCTTTAAGCCTCTGTTGAGGCGTTAATGTAATCTTGGCATTCTGTTTCATCCACCGGCTCATTCCTGTATCCTTAGGTACCAGCTACATCATCCATTTCCCCCTTTGAAAGGGCATTGGCATTGTGATGACCTAGTTGTAAGCAACAGTACTAGTTAGCAAGTACTTTTCCCTCAGTCCACTTCACATAGTGTAAGCTTCCACTGAGTACAGAACCAGCAAGCTTTGTCTATCCATAACACAGTAGTAGCTAATAATCCATAGACTGCCATGGACTGAATATCCTCTCCAAATCTCATGGTGAAATTTAACTGCCATTGTGAAGGTCTTGGGAAGTAGGACCTTTAAGAAGTGTTTAGGTCATGGGGACCCCACCCTCACAAATGGATTGACGTCTTAACAAGAAAGTGTTGTTAGAAAAATTTTCTCTTATAACAGAGGCATGTGTTCCCTCCCTCCCAACCTCTGCTTGTTTTTTTACTGTGTCTTGCTCTCCACCCCAGTTGGGATGCAAAGAGATGGACCTCACCAGATCTCAGCAACTCAACCTCAAAGCCATGAGAAAGCAATGTCTTTATAATTCATGCATTTTCAATACTTTATTATAGCAACGAAGACGCCCACCTCCATCAGCTGTTTAGGGGTTTAGATGCAAAGGTTTAAAGTCTTGATTTCTTACTCAGGAAGCAATTCTGTTTCCCATACCTGCCGTCGCAGCCCTGGTCTTGAGCGTTGCATCTGGTGCTCCACTTTCATTTCTGTTGCTGTGATCATAAAAGAAGTTTTGTAGAATAAAGAGTTTTTTTCCCCTTACCATCCCAGGTAATAGTCCATCACTGAGGGACTATAAGGCAGGAACTCAAAACAGACCTGATTGCTAGTCTACTGCTCTACCAAGAAACTCCCTTCACAACCAATGAAGTAATCAGGAACTGTATAGGATATGACTACTAGTTGGCTTATACAATTCAGGGAATGGTATCATCCATAGTAGGTTGGACTCTCCAACATCAATTATCTATTAAGAAAACCTCTGCCGGGCGTGGTGGCGCACGCCTTTAATCCCAGCACTCGGGAGGCAGAGGCAGGCGGATTTCTGAGTTCCAGGCCAGCCTGGTCTACAGAGTGAGTTCCAGGACAGCCAAGGCTACACAGAGAAACCCTGTCTCGAAAAACCAAAAAAAAAAAAAAAAGAAAACCTCTTACAGAGATAACTACAGACCAATCTGATCAAAGCAATTTCTCTCTTAAAGATCTCTGCTCAGGTGACCGTAGGTTATGTCAAGTTGACAAAGCTATCCAGGACAGATAGGACGAAGAAATTTAAAGATGGGAAAGAGTGTAGTCACAGGAGCATTCTTCCTGCTGTGAGAATTGTGTAGTCATTCTGCTCCATCCCCTTCCCCTGACACCCCACCCCAAGCCAGCAAGAAAACAGGGGTCTGTCTAATGCAGATCCTCCATCTTCTTGCTGACAACCATGAAGAAGGCTAGCCCTTCGTGCAGTATGTTCCTTGACTTTCTACAATCAATGATTGTTTCCATTGCACGCTACATTCTCAGAATAAAGCCTGACTGTAAGTATCCTTTGGCATAAGAAGGTGGCTGGTGGTTGAATCAGTCTAGTGTCTATGTGTATATATAATATTCCTAGATAAATTAAGCTGATCCAGAGCGTCAGCCTTGTCAGGACCCATTTGAAGCCCTCCCCCATCCTCCATCTCCCAGATCTGCCAGCATCAGTCAGCTCCTCAGCAGTTTGTAAGGCCTTCTTCTGCTTGGAGACTGTGACCTAGACTTCTGTGGGAGAAGTTCCTTGATTCTATCTCTCCCCATTCTTGTTAATTACCATCATGTTCTCAGGCTTTACAGGGGCCACTACAAGAAAGCCATGACAGACCTGATGAGGTTTCTCAGACTGTTGGTGGGCTCTGTAGCAGTAAGGTTTGGTGGGATGCCATGCAGGTGAGGCCCCTTAATAGCAACATTTCCCACGCCCTGTGTGACAGACCTAGTCAGTGGATATGATCAGCATAAAACTGAGTCCTGCTAACAGCACACACCAACTGTTTCATCAGGGCTTCTGTTGAGCATTTACATGGAGACCTGGAGAGCACCTTCAGCAAGGGCACTTTACACTTTTCCCCACAGCTTGTATTCAGTCCTCCAGGATGGCCATTCCCTCTGGAATAGTCACTTGCCGTGTAACTGGATCATGTGTGACTGTCTATGATTGTGCCATGGTGAGCTCTGTAGAGATGAATAGCCTTAAAAAGACTATTATTATAACTGATTTTGAAACCAAGGGCCCAGAGAAACCTTCACAGACTATTTAAGATAAAGATTCTTAGCTGGGCCCACAGAAGCAGAAAGTTATCAAGGCTAGAGTAGGCTACATAGCAAATTCCAGACCAACCTCAGCAAAGTGGTGAGAGAGTTTGTCGTGAAAAACTAAAAGCCAAAACAAAATAGAGATTTCCAAAAAACCTAATCTAATACCAGGTACCCACAAAATGAGACAGCACTTTCATTTAATAGCTATGGGTCTCCTGGTTTCTTGGTTTCACCCTGTCTCTGTGTGGAGTGTCTTCTTGATGGAGAGGCCTTAGCAGTCCCTTTTGCTGTGCCAGGACAACTTCTCTTGAGGTAAGTGACTATGTCTCAGACTTATCAAAATTTGAGCTTAGTTCAGGGTCAAGGTTTTGTACCTCCTTACATATCCAAACCAACTTCCTGTTCTAACACTGAGGCTGCCACCAATTCTCAATTCCATTGATAAAATTACATTTTACCTTTATCAGCTGTAGTGCAGTTACAGTTTCATATCATGAATGACTTGTTTCCATCTATGGTTTTATATGTACGAATTTAACCCCTACTGTCTGATACAGACAGTGACATGTGCTATGGTTTGAAGGTCCCTGGAGGCTTCATGCATTGAAAATTAACCTCCATTGCTAGGTATTTAGAGAATGAAAACAATCTAGCTGACATTTACAAATGAGGGCTGGGAGGTAAACTTGGATAAAATCATTATCATGGCATCTCCATTATAGGGATTCCTTCTCCGAAGAGGGGCAAAGATGGGAAAACAAAACATGTACATGCACCCTCCCCTCCCAGCCTCCACCCCCCACCCCCAGTCTGATGCTGTGTGATGGCCTATTAGGGGCAGTTTTTGATGCTAAGGTCCTGTTCCCCTATTGGTTCTTGAACTGTCAGTAAAGAAAGCTGGGTGGGCAGCGAGAATTGCTGGGCTGGAAGGTATAGGCAGGACTTCCGGGTCCCAGGAGGAAAAGGCAGTAGCAAGGAAGGAGAGGGAGTTTTTGCCATGCTTTGAAGGAAGAAGAAACCAGCAACCATATAAGGTCTCAGGAGGAGCTGGGGCCTGTGGCCACTACTATAGGCTAGTGGCCAGGGATGTTTGGCATGGGCTAGGTGGGACCAGTCACTGAAGTTCAGGGCAGGTGGGAGGAGCAGAAATAAAAATATTATTAAGGGCACACTTTTCCAGGCAGGAGATGTCAGCTCCCAGCAATTGTGTCTTAAGGCAAGTTGAAAAGGAACAAACTGTGTGTGTGTGTGTGTGTTTTGCCCAAAGATTCAAGGGAAGTTGGGTGGGGGTTGTTAGCACAACCCACTTCCCAGAACGAAGGCAAGAGCATAAAACAACAGGCTACATCATATATGCCTTGAGGTTCACCCAGCAGGAGACCATTGCCAGCCTTGTATCCTGGAGTCTCAAAGACTGGGAGCCAAGTACCAGGCTGGACTGATGATTAGCAACAGAGAGTGGACTAACATGGTAACCACTCAGAAAGGAAGGCTCTTCTTGCTGTCTGCACTTAGCCTTTCTCTTTGTGATTGGCATTGCTATGAATCAGAGCCACTCAAGCAAGTCTTGTCATGGCACAAATGTGACCAAACCACAATTTTCTGGCACCAGCTGCTGTCCTAGTATTCAATTTTGAGATAAACTATCAGTGAATTAGCATCAGATCACACTAGAGTGATTTCATGGAACCCACCAAGACACTACTTAAAATTTGAGTTTTAGCATACAAGATGCAATTTAACAATAATCAAATGAGAGACATGCACCTGCCAAGTTCAGGGTGGTAGTAGGGTGGGATGTAGATGGGACGTGATCTGTGTCTCCTTGTGGGATCTGCTTGTCATCTGTGCAGCACATCAGTGTATTAGCCAACCAGCCTCAGTGTCCTCAGGTCTTTCCTGATTATTTAATCCGGCATTCATTACATAGGCATGACATAGAATTTATTGACCGAATAAATGGACTCAATCTCCAAACCCATTTTGCCCCCTGGAGTCCAGCTGACCGACAGCTCTAACCCACTAAACACGTGGGTGGTACTGCAGGTGGTCAGCTCCATCCTGAGTCTCATTAGTGTACTGAGGTTATGTCAGTCACTCAGGACATTCAGAAGGATCAGATATATTCTGTGTAGTATCAGAAAGTCATGTGCCCAGTCATTTGAATATTATATTTACAGGTGATCATGTGTATGTAAGTGTGTGTATGTGTTGGCACATACCTATATATACCTATATATACAGACCTATGTGTGTGTATATAATGTATATAGTTAAGTGTATACATATATGCATATGTATATGCATATATATGTATATGTATGTGTATATATGCCAGGTGTGGTGGCATATACCCATAACCTTAGCATTTGAAAGATGGAGGCAGTAGGCTTGCCAGAGGTCTAAGAAGAGGAGCTTGGTCTACATAGAGAATTTTAGGTCGGTAAGGGTCAAATAATGAGACTCTGTCTCAAAATATTCAATAAAAGTAAAAAAAAAAAAAACCCCAAAAATAACAAAAACCAAAACCCACATTTATCATAGTAGTGCCTCAGCTGCTTTAGCACTATAACTCTTATAATTTTGGTAAAATTTTTCACATGTATGTCAACATTCTGTGTATTTTATAAACATATCAAGTGAAGAACAACTCCTGCCACTGGTCCCTGCTACAGATTGATATTTCCAAAGTTATGTTTTGGACAGAGAATGGTGTACAGAATAGAACATACATTATGGTAAGTATGATTCATGTTCATGGGTCTGTATGTGTGTGAGTTGTGTGTGTGTGTGTGTGTGTGTATGTGTGGTATGTGCACACATGTGCATCTCTGTGTGCACGTAATGGAGGTCTAAGGTTGGCACTGCATCTTTCCCTGATCACTCTTGACCTTGATCATTTCAGTCAGGGTCTCTCACTGAGCCTGAAGCTCATCAATTCAAATAGGTTGGGTGGCCAGAGCTGCAGGGATTCATCTCTCTGTCAACCTCTGATCCCAGGCTGAGGTTAAAGCACAGGCCCCCATGCCTGGCTTTTTACATAAGTTCTGAAGATCAGAACTCAGGTCCCTTGGCTTGCCTGGAAGACACACTATGAGTGAGGTATCTCTCCAGCTCAAGTTATGATAAGTTTTAAAGCACATATATGTAGCTGGACTTAGCTACTTTGTGGGTTCTTCTGTTTCCCACCTTCCCTCCACCCCCATTTTCAGCCCCTATCACAAGATAGGAGAGAGAGAAGGTTAGAGGGGGAGAGAGATATTTCTGAATCTAATTTATTTCTTCTTGTTTCTTCTCTGAGCATGACTACTAACAAGCCACAACTGACCTGAATGACCAACCACCACCCACCTCTTCTAGCAGGACTCTAGCATTTATGTACCCTCTGAAAAATTCCCAGAATTCCAAACATCATACAATTCAGAAACTATCTGCAGCTGGCAAAAGCACGCCTCTGGTAGAGCACCGGGCAAATCATTGTCGGCTGCTGCAAAGCAGCCCCGAATCTCCACACCTGGGATTGCAACAAAACTATTCTGATATTATTTCTATGATTTAAAAAAAAACAAACAAACTTCCAGAATTCTCACTACATATATATTTTAGGATATGATTTACTATAGTAAAAAATTAGTGTGTCTATTGAAGAACATCTCCAAATTTCTCTTTGTAAATACAGACCATATATGCCTTTTAGACAGTGGCTATTGCTCAGTGGTAGGCACGTCTGGAGTGTGTAAGTCCACAAGTGAGATCCTCACTGTGGCAAAAAATAAAAAGATACATTATTCTTTTCTGAAAACAAAGTAAGCATGCTATATAAATCCTCTCCAGGACCATACAGTATCTTAAGTCCATTTCCCTTAAAGTCCTCATTAATAATGAAACAAAATAGAAGTATTGTGTACACCCCACAAAATGTTATGCAATAATAAAATATTTGTTGCTAAAAATTCTTGTTGTTCTGCAGATAAGATTGTGGGGAAAAATTATTGGTCAGGGCTTCACACCATGCATACAATACCAAAGAGAAGGGGGCGTCTCTGCACATTTGAAGAGTCTTTTATCTTCTACTCTCGCCTGAGTTTCCCCAGTGGCTTCTGTATACTGGCAAGTGACTTTGGACTAGAAAAGTTACACAATTCTCCAGACCTTTGACAGCCTCTAACAACACCATTTTTCTTCTGCCTGCTTCTCTGCTCTGTCCCTCTACTTGGCTTGAGCTGCTGTAATATTGTCACCTAATGATGGCAGCCCCGTGTGACACAGATTCACCACACCCTTCTTGTACCATTTTAGATCAAGGGACTTTTAAGAGACTTTTTCACAAACACCCATTTCAGTACAATTTGGGGACGTTCAAAGCTTCAGGTATTCTCAATGATTATCTGAAACTTACTTGTAATAATCTAGAGCAAAACAACCTTTATACTATTTTAATGGATAAACACTATAATTTGATGCAAATGGTTGTAACACATTTCTTTTCTTGTGAGTATAAAAGGTCTCTAAGCTTATCTTCACTTTGAGAGTAGTATCACCAGGAGAGACTATTTAAATGTATTACCTCAAAAGCAAAGAAAACATTTACCTAGAGTGTATTTTTCTCTCAAGTTGACTGGAGCTGTATCAGAATTATTTGTAGTGTGCAGATGAGTAAACAAATAGATTTCCTTCTACAAGAAATCAATAATCCAGAGTTCATAAGACAAGAGCCTCTGTAGTTCTAGCATTAACTCAGGCTGTACCTTAGGTTTGGTTGCCCATGCCTGACCTGGCAAAGGGGCAGCTGGAGCATTATAAGTTTGCCTAATCTATACAGTGAGACCCATTATAAAATAAAAAGGGGAACAAAAGTTTAGTGGGACAAATAATGAATTTTCAAAAATGCATTTCCTCTGGTAAGTATTAAAAAAGCAACAAAATATGACTTCTTGCAAAGGTTAAGAGAAATAGATTTGAAAGTTAGTGTCAGCTACATCATTTTATAGATGACAATAGAATTTGTTTGTTGACTGGGCCAAACCATCCAGAATTAGAACTTTTGTATTGTGTTATTTGGGTCTCCTGAGAGATGAACTCCTGGGCTCGGCGTCCATGGTTTGCCGTTGGCCCACAGTGAGGGTTTAGTTTTGAGAAGCCATGTGGATGTGCTTAGTGTAGAGACGGCTGCACACTTCACACCTAACCTTCCTCAGAGCTTGTCTAGCAGGGAAGCCTCAAAAATCCATTTCTTCTGTTTTCAGGGTATCTTATTTAGAAAGTTTTTTTAAACACCCCAAAATCTATTCCTCTGTAAGTTGTAGAATGTGTGGGTGAGTCAATAGGAATGGATAAGGAGTCCTATCTTCTAAATCTCTATAAAAGAATACTACTCCCACAGGCTTGTCTTATAGATGTTAAAACAGTTATTTTCCCTGGGGTTAGGGTTAAGGTTATGGTCCCTTCTCCAGATTAAAAATCACAAGTGTTTATGAAAGATCCTTTATTTATGACTCGGTTGTAGCATTTCTGAGTGAGTTTTCATGCCCATTGGCCCAGTTTGTTTGCCCTCAATACTGAACGTGTTCTTCAGTGTCTTTAACTTACGTCTGTCCCTGGCCACCTGTCTCCCACTCCATTCCTCCAGCCTCAGGTCCATTTTCCCAGGCCTCACTTCCAAGGCCACTGCTTCAACCCTCTCCTTCCTCAGAGCTTGTCTAGCAGGGAAGCCTCAAAAATCCATTTCTGATCCCTGATGCTAATGACCAATCCCTCAGACCAATCACAGCTCTCCCACCATATTTGTATCTCATGTTAAAAGACATCCCCCCCATCCACCCTCCCAGATCTATCATTCTGTAACTCCAAGTCCTTCCTTGCCTCTCCCAACTGCCCATCTTACACCACAGAGGATCATAATCCAACTCACATGAGCCATGTCTTGTTGGGTTTATTAAAAGCATTTGTTCATTTCACAAATTCTTTTTCATCAAAAAATGCCAAAGAATATTGTAAAAGCTTTAGAATGGCCATGTAAGTATGGGATTTCACAATGGAAGAGACCAGTGTCAATTTTCAAAACATTTTAATTTTCATTATTGTCATACATGTGTGCACGTGTGTGGAGGTCGGGGCACACATGTTATCTATGATGCATGTGGAATCACAGACAACTGAGAATGTTTTGGCACAATCCCCAAATAGATTTTCACCTAGATTTATCTGGATATAGATACCGATGTAGATGACTCTGTACCTTTTAAATTAGTCCCATAAGCATCTTTCTTGACACTTGGAAAAAATAATGTTGTTGCCTTTTCAATACTTGCTAGAGAAAAGTGCAGTTCTAAAATCTGCTATTTATCTTGCTGCTCTGTTGTTTTCTATTCTTCTCCTTTAATCAAACTAGAATCACTATCGCTTTCTCTTTCTACATTTCACTTGAGCTGCTGGATTTGAACTCAGGTTTCCGGGCTTGTGCGGCAAGCACCTTTACCCACTGAGTCATCTCACAGCTCCCATGTCAATCTGATTCATTAGTACTGGAAATCCAGTTTTAAACTCCACAGACTATGTTAAGTACTCTACACATTTCCTATCCTCATAATAGCTTCTATGGTAGGTATTTTACTGGTAAAGAAAATAGGTTTAGACACAGTACTTTACAGCCAGATTTATCAAGCTGGACTAGACAGCCTAATTCTAAACTGCTACCATCCTATATGAAATCTTAGCAATAACATTCTCGCCAAAATAGATAGAGAGCCTATCACAGGGATGCTCTATGTGTGTCCTTCCCACAGTAACTCCCTTTATACTGGACATTCAGTTTCGTTAAACTCTGTGCTTCTCATTTGCATGCTGAGCATGGAAACCATTGTTCCCCCTTTAAAATGCTAACAGGGCTTTTCAGATCTTTTAAAGAAATTCTTTTAAATCCTAAAAATGAGCCAAGTCAGATTTAAAAAGTGAAATAGACAGAAACAACGTGAGTCACTTTTTCAAACATCTTTTATCATTAAACATGTCTCCATCCTACACACAATCTGAAGTCATTGTAGGTACCCACACAAGTTCTATAACTTTTTCTTTTCTTTTTTTTAAATTAGATATTTTCTTTTTTTTTGATTTTTAATATTTTTATTACATATTTTCCTCAATTACATTTCCAATGCTATCCCAAAAGTCCCCCATAGCGCCCCCCACTTCCCTACCCACCCATTCCCATTCTTTTGGCCCTGGCATTCCCCTATATTGGGGCATATAAAGTTTGCAAGTCCAATGGGCCTCTCTTTCCATTGATGGCCGACTAGGCCATCTTTCGATACATATGCAGCTAGAGTCAAGAGCTCTGGGGTACTGGTTAGTTCATCATGTTGTTCCAACAATAGGGTTGCAGATCCCTTTAGCTCCTTGGGTACTTTCTCTAGCTTCTCCATTGGGAGCCCTGTGATACATCCAATAGCTGACTGTGAACATCCACTCCTGTGTTTGCTAGGCCCCGGCATAGTCTCACAAGAGATAGCTATATTTGGGTCCTTTCAGCAAAATCTTGCTAGTGTATGCAATGGTGTCAGCGTTTAGAAGCTGATTATGGGATGGATCCCTGGATACGGCAGTCTCTAAATGGTCCATCCTTTCATCACAGCTACGAACTTTGTCTCTGTAACTCCTTCCCTGGGTGTTTTGTTCCCAATTCTAAGAAGGTGCACAGTGTCCACACTTTGGTCTTCATTCTTCTTGAGTTTCATGCGTTTAGCAAATTGTATCTTATATCTTGGGTATCCTAAGTTTTGGGCTAATATCCACTTATCAGTGAATACATATTGTGTGAGTTCTTTTGTGATTGTGTTATTTCACTCAAGATGATGCCCTCCAGGTCCATCCATTTGGCTAGGAATTTCATAAATTCATTCTTTTTAATAGCTGAGTAGTACTCCATTGTGTAAATGTACCATAATTTCTGTATCCATTCCTCTGTTGAGGGACATCTGGGTTCTTTCCAGCTTCTGGCTATTATAAATAGGGCTGCTATGAACATAGTGGAGCATGTGTTCTTTTTACCGGTTGGGACATCTTCTGGATATATGCCCAGGAGAGGTATTGCTGGATCCTCCGGTAGTACTATGTCCAATTTTCTGAGGAACCGCCAGACTGATTTCCAGAGTGGTTGTACAAGCTTGCAATCCCACCAACAATGGAGGAGTGTTCCTCTTTCTCCACATCCTCGCCAGCATCTGCTGTCACCTGAATTTTTGATCTTAGTCATTCTGACTGGTGTGAGGTGGAATCTCAGGGTTGTTTTGATTTGCATTTCCCTGATGATTAAGGATGTTGAACATTTTTTCAGGTGTTTCTCTGCCATTCGGTATTCCTCAGGTGAGAATTCTTTGTTCAGTTCTGAGCCCCATTTTTTAATGGGGTTATTTGACTTTCTGGAGTCCACCTTCTTGAGTTCTTTATATATATTGGATATTAGTCCCTTATCTGATTTAGGATAGGTGAAGATCCTTTCCCAATCTGTTGGTGGTTTTTTTGTCTTATTGATGGTGTCTTTAGCCTTGCAGAAGCTTTGTAGTTTCATGAGGTCCCACTTGTCAATTCTCGATCTTACAGCACAAGCCATTACTGTTCTATTCAGGAATTTTTCCCCTGTGCCCATATCTTCAAGGCTTTTCCCCACTTTCTCCTCTATAAGTTTCAGTGTCTCTGGTTTTATGTGAAGTTCCTTGATCCACTTAGACTTGACCTTAGTACAAGGAGATAGGAATGGATCGATTCGCATTCTTCTACATGTTAACAACCAGTTGTGCCAGCACCATTTGTTGAAAATGCTGTCTTTCTTCCACTGGATGTTTTTAGCTCCCTTGTCGAAGATCAAGTGACCGTAGGTGTGTGGGTTCATTTCTGGGTCTTCAATTCTATTCCATTGGTCTATTTGTCTGTCACTATACCAGTACCATGCAGTTTTTATCACAATTGCTCTGTAGTAGAGCTTTAGGTCCGGCATGGTGATTCCACCAGAGGTTCTTTTATCCTTGAGAAGAGTTTTTGCTATCCTAGGTTTTTTGTTATTCCAGATGAATTTGCAGATTGCATTTTCTAGTTCGTTGAAGAATTGATTTGGAATTTTGATGGGGATTGCATTGAATCTGTAGATTGCTTTTGGCAAGATAGCCATTTTTACAATGTTGATCCTGCCAATCCATGAGCATGGGAGATCTTTCCATCTTCTGAGATCTTCTATAATTTCTTTCTTCAGAGACTTGAAGTTTTTATTATACAGATCTTTCACTTCCTTAGTTAGAGTCACGCCAAGATATTTTATATTATTTGTGACTATTGAGAAGGGTGTTGTTTCCCTAATTTCTTTCTCAGCCTGTTTATTCTTTGTGTAGAGAAAGGCCATTGATTTGTTTGAGTTAATTTTATATCCAGCTACTTCACCGAAGCTGTTTATCAGGCTTAGGAGTTCTCTGGTGGAATTTTTAGGGTCACTTATATATACTATCATATCATATGCAAAAAGTGATATTTTGACTTCATCTTTTCCAATTTGTATCCCTTTGATCTCCTTTTGTTGTCGAATTGCTCTGGCTAGGACTTCAAGTACAATGTTGAGTAGGTATGGAGAAAGTGGACAGCCTTGTCTAGTCCCTGATTTTAGAGGGATTGCTTCAAGCTTCTGACCATTTACTTTGATGTTGGCTACTGGTTTGCTGTAGATTGCTTTTATCATGTTTAGGTATGGGCCTTGAATTCCTGATCTTTCCAAGACTTTTATCATGAATGGGTGTTGGATCTTGTCAAATGCTTTTTCCGCATCTAACGAGATGACCATGTGGTTTTTGTCTTTGAGTTTGTTTATACACTGGATTACGTTGATGGATTTCCGTATATTGAACCATCCCTGCATCCCTGGGATGAAACCTACTTGGTCAGGATGGATGATTGTTTTGATGTGTTCTTGGATTCGGTTAGCAAGAACTTTATTGAGGATTTTTGCATCAATATTCATAAGGGATATTGGTCTGAAGTTTTCTATCTTTGTTGGGTCTTTTTGTGGTTTAGGTATCAGAGTAATTGTGGCTTCATAGAATGAGTTGGGTAGAGTACCTTCTGTTTCTATTTTGTGGAATAGTTTGTGAAGAACTGGGATTAGATCTTCTTTGAAGGTCTGATAGAACTCTGCACTAAACCCATCTGGTCCTGGGCTTTTTTTAGTTGGGAGACTATTAATGACTGCTTCTATTTCTTTGGGGGATATAGGGCTGTTTAGATCATTAACCTGATCTTGATTCAACTTTGGTACCTGGTATCTGTCTAGGAACTTCTCCATTTCATCCAGGTTCTCCAGTTTTGTTGAGTATAGCCTTTGGTAGAAGGATCTGATAGTGTTTTGGATGTCTTCAGGATCTGTTGTTATGTCTCCTTTTTCATTTCTGATTTTGTTAATTAGGATGCTTTCCCTGTGCCCTCTAGTGAGTCTGGCTAAGGGTTTATCTATCTTGTTGATTTTCTCAAAGAACCAGCTCCTTGATTGGTTGATTCTTTGAATAGTTTTTCTTGTTTCCACTTGGTTGATTTCACCCCTGAGTTTGATTATTTCCTGCCGTCTACTCCTCTTGGGTGAATTTGCTTCCTTTTGTTCTAGTGCTTTTAGGTGTGTTGTCAAGCTGCTAATGTGTGCTCTCTCTAGTTTCCTTTTGGAGGCACTCAGAGCTATGAGTTTTCCTCTTAGAAATGCCTTCATTGCGTCCCATAAGTTTGGGTATGTTGTGGCTTCATTTTCATTGAACTCTAAAAAGTCCTTAATTTCTTTCTTTATTCCTTCCTTGACCAAGGTATCATTGAGAAGAGTGTTGTTCAGCTTCCACGTGAAGGTTGGCTTTCTATTATTTATTTTGTTATTGAAGATCAGCCTTAGTCCATGGTGATCTGATAGGATGCATGGGACAATTTCAATATTTTTGTATCTGTTGAGGCCTGTTTTGTGACCAATTATGTGGTCAGTTTTGGAGAAGGTACCATGAGGTGCTGAGAAGAAGGTATATCCTTTTGTTTTAGGATAGAATGTTCTGTAGATATCTGCCAGATCCATTTGATTCATAATTTCTCTTAGTTTCTCTGTGTCCCTGTTTAGTTTCTGTTTCCATGATCTGTCCATTGGTGAAAGTGGTGTGTTGAAGTCTCCCACTATTATTGTATGAGGTGCAATGTGTGCTTTGAGATTTACTAAAGTTTCTTTAATGAATGTGGCTGCCTTTGTATTTGGAGCATAGATATTCAGGATTGATAGTTCCTCTTGGAGGATTTTACCTTTGATGAGTATGAAGTGTCCCTCCCTGTCTTTTTTAATGACTTTGGGTTGGAAGTCAATCTTATCAGATATTAGAATGGCTACTCCAGCTTGTTTCTTCATACCATTTGCTTGGAAAATTGTTTTCCAGCCTTTCATTCTGAGGTAGTGTCTATCCTTTTCTCTGAGATGAGTTTCCTGTAAGCAGCAAAATGTTGGGTCTTGTTTGTGTAGCCAGTTTGTTAGTCTATGTCTTTTTATCGGGGAGTTGAGTCCATTGATATTAAGAGATATTAAGGAAAAGTAATTGTTGTTTCCTGTTATTTTTGTTGTTAAAGTTGGCATTTTGTTCTTGTGGCTGTCTTCTTTTAGGTTTGTTGAGGGATTACCTTCTTGTTGTTTCTAGGGCGTGGTTCCTGTCCTTGTATTGGTTTTTTTCTGTTATTATCCTTTGAAGGGCTGGATTCGTGGAGAGATAATGTGTGAATTTGGTTTTGTCGTGGAATACTTTGGTTTCTCCATCTATGTTAATTGAGAGTTTGGCTGGGTATAGTAGCCTGGGCTGGAATTTGTGTTCTTTTAGTGTCTGTATAACATCCGTCCAGGATCTTCTGGCTTTCATAGTCTCTGGTGAAAAATCTGGTGTAATTCTGATAGGCTTGCCTTTATATGTTACTTGGCCTTTTTCTCTTACTGCTTTTAGTATTCTATCTTTATTTAGAGCATTTGTTGTTCTGATTATTATGTGTCGGGAGGTATTTCTTTTCTGGTCCAGTCTATTTGGAGTTCTGTAGGCTTCTTGTATGTTCATGGGCATCTCTTTCTTTAGATTTGGGAAGTTTTCTTCTATAATTTTGTTGAAGATGTTTGCTGGTCCTTTGAGTTGAAAATCTTCATTCTCATCCACTCCTATTATCCGTAGGTTTGGTCTTCTCATTGTGTCCTGTATTTCTTGGATGTTTTGAGTTAGGATCTTTTTGCATTTTACATTTTCCTTGATTGTTGTGCCGATGTTCTCTATGGAATCTTCTGCACCTGAGATTCTCTCTTCCATCTCTTGTATTCTGTTGCTGATGCTCGTATCTATGGTTCCAGATTTCTTTCCTAGGGTTTCTATCTCCAGTGTTGCCTCATTTTGGGTTTTCTTTATTGTGTCTACTTCCCTTTTTAGGTCTAGTATGGTTTTGTTCATTTCCATCATCTGTTTGGATGTGTTTTCCTGTTTTTCTGTAAGGACTTCTACCTTATGGATTGTGTTATCCTGTTTTTCTTTAAGGATTTGTAACTCTTTAGCAGTGTTCTCCTGCAATTCTTTAAGGGATTTTTGTGCTTCCTCTTTACTGTCTTCTACCTGTTTACAGTGTTCTCCTGTATTTCTTTAAGTGTGTTATTAAAGTCCTTCTTGAAGTCCTCTACCATCATCAGGAGATATGCTTTTAGATCCGTGTCTAGCTTTTCCGGTGTGTTGGGGTGCCCTGGACTGGGCGAAGTGGGGGTGCTGGGTTCTGATGATGGTGAGTGGTCTTGGTTTCTGTTAGTAAGATTATTACGTTTACCTTTCGCCATCTGGTAATCTCTGGGGTTAGTTGTTGTCGTTGTCACTGTTTAAAGATTGGAGCAGAAGTTGTGTTCCACTCTCCAGAAGTCTTAAGATCCTGTGGCGGGTGTTGTGGGTAGCTGGCGAGTGTCAGCCGACCCTGCGCCCCAGCTGCCCCGGTGCTTTTCTGACCGGAAGAGGCTTGTGGCCCTATGTAGGCTGGATTTCTCTCTCCCCAACCAGAGCAGTCTCAGGTCCCGCGTGATTGGACTGGAGCAGAAGCTGTGTTCCACTCACCAGCAGTCCCAAAATCCTGCGGCGGGGGTCGTGGGTAGCTGGCGGGTGTCAGGCGACCCTGCGCCCCAGCTACCCCGGCGCTCATCTGGCCGGATGAGGCCTGTGGCCCTACTCAGGCCGGTTTCTGCTTCCCTAACTAATGCAGTCTCAGGTCCCGCGAGCAATTGGATTGGAGCAGAAGCTGTGCTCCACTCACCAGAAGTCTTAAGATCCTGTGGTGGGTGTTGTGGGTAGCTGGCGAGTGTCAGCCGACCCTGCGCCCCAGCTGCCCCGGTGCTTTTCTCCAGTTACTATTCTTAAGGGAAAATATTAATCAACTTTTTCTTTTTTGACACAGGGTTTCTCTGTGTAGCTGTGGCTGTCCTGGAACTCACTCTGTAGACAAGAAGGCTAGCCTCGAACTCACAGAGATCTGCCTGCCTCTGCCTTCCAAGCTTGCACCACCATGCCCTTAGTCATTTTATGATATTTTAAATAATGGTTCCTTTACATAACAAATTTAAATTATTTTGCTTGTGGAAAAAAATGAGGCTAATGTGCACTAAATGCACCTCCTTGATTCAGAAGTACAAAATAGGGTTGGTGTTGTTCTGTGTCCATCAGAGTGCACAGCCTGCCCCCCCACAGCTGTTCTGTACCTGTGTCTGTCTGTCCTTCACTCATTTCCTCATCTCCCTGGTCAGGTTTCCAGGACCAAGCTATGCAGGATGAGGCATACAGCTAGTACTATTAACGTTATTACTGCGTTTTCATGATTAAAAAATGAAAAGTCACCTCCACAACATGTGACATTATATCCAAAGACATATTCATGCCCATATTTTATTTTGATCAGTTTTATCCATTAATCATGTCTATATCACACAAATAGTTGGGAGTTGATATAGATATTACCCAATAAGAATAGCTGAAAAAAAATTGGTACCAAATGTTATAGTATAGAAAGCTAGAAGCGATGCACTTCAGTGTATTATGGTGAATTGTGTGGTATACACTTGCAACATTGGCGCTTGGGAGGTGTAGACAAGAGGATCAGAGGTTTAGGTCATCTTTAGATACATATGGAACTTAAGACCAGCAGCCTGGGATACATGAAACCCCGTTTCAAAACTCCAGAGAGGATAAAATAGGAATACAGAAGCTCTGAAAGAAAGAAAATGATTATCTTAGAAAGAGATACATTGACAAATCTTTGTAAGACACTGTTTCTGGGGAGACATGATCAAGCATTTACTTGTTCAAGATCTGAATCCACATCAGAACAAAGTAAGTCTACTCTCTGAGTTAGGGTTTTATTGCTATGAAAAGATACCATGACCACAACAACTCTAATGAGGGACATTTAATTGGGGGCAGCTTATACTTTCAGAGGTTTAGTCCATTACCATCATGGCAGGGAGCATGGCAGCATGCAAGCAAATATGATGATGGAGATGGAGCCAAGAGTTTTACCTCTTCATCTGTAGGCAGCAAGGAGAAGACTGTCTACCACACTGAGCATAGCTTGAGCATATATGAGACCTCAAAGTCTTCCTACACAATGATGCATTTTCTCCAATAAGGCCATACCTCCTAATAATGCCAAGCATTCAAACAAATACATGTGTCTATGGGGGCCATGCCTACTCAAACCACCACATTCTATTCCCTGGCTCTCATAGGCTTGTAGCCATAATACAATACAAATGCATTTAGTGCAACTTCAAAAGTCCCCATAGTCTATCATGGTCTCATGAATGTTTAAAAGTCCAAAGTTCAAAGTCCAATCTCTTAACTGTAATCACCTATAATATCAAAATCAAAAACAGATCACATACTTCCAACATCTAATGGCAAATGATATACATTACCATTCCAAAACATAGGTAAAGGAGCACAGTGAGAAAATACTGGACCAAAGCAAGACCAACAACCAGCAGGGGAAACTCCACATTCTGCATGCACACCACAAATCGCTCTTCAGATCCCCAACTCCTTTCATCTTTGTTGACAGCAACACATGTCTTTTTCTTGGTCTGGTTCCACTTCCAGTTTGTAGCTTTCCTTGACAGGTATCCCATGGTTCTGGCATCTCTAATATCTCTGGGGTTCTAAGGCAATACAGGCTTTACCTTCAACAGCTTTCCTTACTTGCAAAGTAAAGATTCCTTAACCCCTTTCTTCTATTCTTGGTTTTAAAGCCAGAACCACATAGCCAAAGCTGCCAAGTTTAACAGCTTGATGGGGCTGGAACATGACCCCCTTGTTTATTACATTTTCATCAGCTTTCTGTTTTCTATAATTTCCTTTACTGCTTAAGCTTGGCTGTCCTGGAACTTGCTCTGTAGACTGAACTTGAACTCAGAGATCTGCATGCCTCTGTCTCCAAGTGAGGTAACCCAATCACAAAAGAACACATATGATATGCACTCACTGATAAGTGGGTATTAGCAACTTAGAATACCCAAGATACAATTTGCCAAACACATGAAACTCAAGAAGAAGGAAGACCAAAGTGTGGATACTTCGTTCCTTCTTAGAATGGGGAACAAAATACCCATGGAAGGAGTTACAGAGTCAAAGTGTGGAGCAGAGACAGAAGGAAGAACCATGCAGAGACTTCCCCATCCCATAAACAACCACCAAACCCAGACACTATTGCATATGCCAGTAAGATTTTGCTGACAGGACCCCGATATAGCTGTCTCTGGTGAGGCTATGCCAGTGCCTGGCAAATACAGAGGTGGATGCTCGCAGTCATCTATTGTATGGAACACAGGGCTCACAATGAAGGAGCTAGAGAAAGTACCCAAGGAGCTAAAGGGGTCTGCAACACTATAGGAGGAACAACAATATGAACTAACCAGTACCCCACAGAACTTGTGTCTCTAGTTGCATATGTAGCAGAAGATGGCCTAGTCGGTCATCAATGGGATGAGAGGCCCATTGGTCTTGCAAAGATTATATGCCCCAGTACAGGGGAACGCCAGGGTCAGGAAGCGGGAGTGGGTGGGTTGGGGAGCAGGGAGGGGGAGGGTATAGGGGACTTTCGCATTTGAAATGTAAATGAAGACAATACCTAATAAAACAATTGTTTTTGAAAAAATAAAATAAAATAAAGGTGTCTATTACCGTGGCTGGACCTAAGCTTTTCTTTAATTTCTTTTCACAAAATGGAAGCTTAGCTGGGTGGGATCTTGCCCTGAGGTCACCACTCCCTTAATTCCATTTAGTATCTTTAATCTGTATATCTCCTTGACCACAGGATTTAGCTCCATACCACTTCCTGGTGCCTCTTTAATCCTTGAACCATACATTTTGCATTTTTTTCTTGCACAGCTTGCTCTGTCTTATCAAAAATGGTCTTCCTCAGAGTGAACTACAGGACAGAGTCTATACTTGGCTGTTTTGAGATTTCCCTTGCCAATGCAACTAACCTCAATCTCTTCACCGTAGCCTCAGGCAGACTGTTTGGACAAGGTCAAAAAGTACCCACATCCTTTGCCAAAATACCGCAAGAATGACCTCTAGGCAACTTACTAAAATTCTTTTCCTCTGAAACCTCTTGAGCGAGGCCCCCATAGTTCAAATCACGTCCAGCACCACTGTCTTCCATGTTCCCACTAGAATTTCCCCACTAAGCTCCACTCAAAGCTTTCAGGTGCTTTTCTAATTCACAGTCCTAAAGTTCATATTCCTCCAAACAAAAACACGGTTAGGCCTGTCACAGCAATACCCTAGTCCCTGGCACCAGTTTCTGTCTTAGCTAGGGTTGTATTGCTGTGACTTTTAGAAAGAATTATTTTTCTGTTCATTAGTGCTTTGCCTGCATGGTATATCTGTGTGAGGTTTCAAAAACCCTGAAACTGGAGTTATAGACAATTGTGAGCTTACATGTGGGTGTTGGGAATTGATCCCATATCCTGTAGAAGAGCAGCCAGTGCTCTTAACCACTGAGCCATCTCCCCATGCCCCACAGCAGCTCTTATAAAGGACAACATTTAATTGGAGATGGCTTATATTTTCAGAGGTTTAATCCATTATCATCATGGTAGGAAGCATAGCATACTGGCAGACATGCTGGAGATGGAGCCAAGCATTCTACATCTTCATCTGCAAGCAGCAAGAAGACTACCATACTGAGCATTTCTTGAGCATATGACCTCAAAGGCTGCCTACACAGTGATGCATTTCCTCCTACAAGGCCATGCCTACTACACTAAGGCCACACCTCCTAATAATGCCACACCCTATGGGCCAACCATTCAAATACACGAGTCTATGAGGACTATATCTATTCAAACCACCATAACTACCAAAGTCTGACTTGGTGAACAGATTAGTTTATTGGGATTACTTATGGGAGCTCAGATGACTCAATGGCCATCAAGAGCCCACTTCAGTATGGGTGATGACCAATGAAAGCTGGACCCTGATGTACCATTTAAAGGCAGCTTGACAGCTCTGAGAATCTCCTCTCCTCAGCGGTCTTCACAACCTCTGTAATGTTGGGGAAGCCTGTCCTTTTGGTTAACACAGTAAATCTATTCCACTGTAAGCTGCAAAATGTGTGGATGAACCAACAAGGTATATATGAGTTTTATTTTCTATAAAAGGATACTAGTTCTATTTCTGCTAGTTTGTCTGGTGAATCTGGTAAGTTACAGAGACTTCCTGAGACTTGGCAGCTATTTGCTTCCAGAGTATTAAAGGAAGGAACTTCCAGGAATTGACTGTTTTAATTCAAAGACAATTGTTACATCAATTTTCTAAAGCATAGACAGAAGCAGCAAGAACTCTGAGAACCCTCATGAAGTAGCTGAGGACACTTAAGATGAAACCAGGACCCATGAAGAGCCAGAAGCTTTCAGAGTGCTCCCATAAACACAGGAAGAGACCAGTGAACAAACCGATAGCAAGCAGACATAATGCCCACGGAACACCTGGAACCATTTCAGAGAAGAATCTAGAACCAGCAAATTGTCTAACAGACACAAGGAAGCTGTTGCTTTCCTAAAACAAAATCAGAATTCATGAAAGGCCCAGTTCTCAGAGCTCCCACAACACTTAAAAAGAGATCGAGTGGTGATAATGTCTATAGAAAAGTAAAGAATTTTGTGCTCCGTGTTTTCCAGACCTCCAAATCAGAACTACAAGGCTTCTAGGGACAACTGGAAAAATGCAGTAAAAAAAGATCAAAAAAGGTACTAAACAACTTATTAAAGTCCCAAAGCAAGCTGAAGCACTAAGGGCTTCCTATCTCCCAAATGGAGATGTGTGAAAAGCCAATCCTCACCCAGGAGTTTGTTTAGGCTGCTCAAAAAGAAGGCAGAACCTAGGAAGACAGCAGAAACCAGATTCTAAAACAAAAGTGTCCTCCATTTGAAAACAACCCCATCTCAAGCTAACCAGTGCTTCCGACTTCCTGTAACCAATACTTTGAACTTCCCAAAGTCAATACCACAAAAAGCCTTCCTTACCTCTGCCCTCTTGGCTCTCCCTGCTCCCCAGCCCTTATCTGTGAGGGAAGTTGGCTCTTCAGCTGTCTGTCTCCTGAAGAGGCTTCTGAAGGGTCGCATGAACCCTTCGCAGGTCCATGCAGCTGGTGAGCTAGCCCATCTATCTTCTCTTCTTACAAAGGGACCTAGAAAACCCTACGGCAAATTGTGGAGCCAACAAAGACAAACAAACCCAGGAGAGCTCCTGGAAAGAAATGTCAGTCAGTTGAATCTTTGACAACAGTCAAGAAGCTTCCGAGATGTCTTTGGATAAGACTGAATCCAGGGGAGACCAGAGAAGAGCCAACAGAGAGAACTAGAGAAAAGAACAACTCGGGAGACGCTTCGATCAGTGTCAAGAACCTCCCGACAATCCCTAAGTGGAACCACGAATCACTAGAGAACAAGAGACCGTTGAAACCTCCCACCGTAACAGCAAAAGCTCCCGGAAACATTCTGAAGCTTATAATGAGGTTTAGAGAACTTGCTTATAGCAGGAAGCTCTTATCACGGATTCAGATATAACGGAAAACCACCAGCAGAACTGTTGCCTAGAATACCTGTCATACAGAATTTCTGTAGTTCTTTCAGTTCAAGTTGCTTACACATATTTTCAGTCAAAAGCACACTGATGACCATCTAAAACACCGACCATGTAAAACACTGACTGTCTTAGTTAGGGTTTTATTGCCTTGAAGAGACAACCAGACCATGACAACACCTATGAAGGACAACATTTAATCGGGACTGGTTTACAGTTCAGAGGTTTAGTCCATTATCACCATGCCAGGAAGCATGGCGGCACACAGGCAGACATGGTGCTGGAGAGGTAGCCGACAGTCCTACATCTGGATCCACAAGTGGCAGGAAGTGACCTCATGGCCTAGCCTCTGGTGATACTCTTCCTCCAACCAAGTCGCACCTACTACTCTAGCAAGGCCACACCTCCGAATCGTGCCACTCCCTGTGGACCTATGCGGCCATTTTTATTCAAACCATCACATTGACCATCTCTATTAGTGATTATTTAATACACTGACCACCTACAACACTGATCACTTATAACATTGACCATAAAAATACTAACCATCTACATTAGCCATCTAAAACATTGGTCATCTACAACATTTTAAAATAAAGGAAACCTTTGAGCCAAGTAAGAGCTTTTTTTGTTTGTTTCTTTCTTTGTTTGTTTTTCGAGACAGGGTTTCTCTGTATAGGCCTGGCTGTCCTGGAACTCACTCTGTAGACCAGGCTGGCCTCGAACTCAGAAATCCGCCAGCCTCTGTCTCCCGAGTGCTGGGATTAAAGGTGTGTGCCACCATGCCCGGCATAAGAGTTATTTTATTGAAACAGTCAAGCACTAAAGAAAAGTTCAGTTGAAGACTTTTTGGAACGGGGGCATCATGTATGATAGAATGCAAGAGAAAAAATGGTGTTTGCAAGTCAAACGGTGTTTGACAGTAGATGTGGTGGCACGCTCTGTACAGCAGACACAGAGAGGGATGAACTAGGCTCCCAGTCAAGAAGACTCTTGTGATCTTTGTGAATATAAATCCAAAATTAATGTCTTCGAAGCTGGAAGCAAATGGTAAAGGATCTGCAAGACAGAGTTAGTCATTAAACAAGATCACCTCCTCCGACCCAGAGATGATTTCAGAGATGTAAACATCTGTCCTTTCAAACAGTGGGCAGAGTAAAGAATTAGGAGATTTCATTTTCAAAAGGCAAATAGGAGAATGTCCCTTTGTTCCAGTCACAGATATGGGACTGGTAGATGATAGCAAAGGTCTTACGGTTGCCTCCGTGAAAAGAAAAGTCAAGTAAAGATAAGGATGTTGTGAGGAGCTTCCAAGAACAAGGCCTGGAAGAGTGACCTACGAAGCAAGACACTGAGTGGAACACAAAGGGAGAGGCAAACTTGTCATGAGGCTGCAGAAAGCTGGCAGCTGGCTAGTCCAAAGACCGTGAGCATCAGGCAGGGAATATGACACCCTGATGAAGTGTCCTGACTTTTGCTTTTTTATCAGCCTGATACACACTAGAGTCACCTGGGAAGAAGAAGCCTCAGTTGAGAAAATCCTTTTTATCAGATTACCTGTAGGTAAGTCAGTGGGGAACTTTCTTGATTAATGATTACTGTGGGAGGAGCCAGCCCACTGTGGGTGGTACTACTCCTGGGCAGGTGGTCCTGGGTTATACATAAGAGCTGGGAGAGCCAGGAGGAGGAAGCCAGTAAGCAGCCTTCCTCCATGGTTCCTGCTCCTCTCCTCCTGAACCCCTGGTCCCAATTATCTCAGTGATTGACTATGACCTGGACAGGACTAGGGTCAGATAAACCCTTTTCTCTTCCAGCTGCTTTTGCTTATGCTGTTTCTCACAGCAGCAGAAGCAAACCAACACAAAGAGTTTGCATCAAGAAAAAGAATCAAAGTTTGTTTTAATCTGGTAAACACCTTGGGCTGATAATAAAAATAAAACTCATACAAACTGAAGAACAAATGAATGAATCTGGAAGGGTCAATTCTTGATCTAATGAGGCAAATGTGACCAATGAGGAGGCTAAAGATAAAATAGTTCTTTAGACAAAAATCTTAATGAAGCTATGAAAATTAGAAGATCATGTGGAGGCATTAAAAAACAGTCAGGGGTTCCTTCTGGTCTAGCCAATTAAACAGAGTCACTGCAAATACCTTATGGAGAACATGATGAAGCATGCAAGACCCAGCAATCATCCTAAATCGAGTTGCATATAGACTATGCGTCACCAGGCTCAGTCCCCCATTCTAGTTGTTCAGGACCCACATGAAGACCAAACTGCACATCTGCTACATATGAGCAGGAGGCCTAGGTCCAGCCCACATATGCTTTTTGGTTAGTGGTTCAGTCTCTGAGAGCCCAAAGACTCCAGGTTAGCTGACTCTGTTGGCCTTACTGTGGAGTTCCAATTCCCTTAGGGGCCACAAACTTTCCTCCTATTCTTCCATAAGAGTCTGCAAGTGCCATCCACGGTTTGGCTGTGGGTGTCTGTATCTGTCTGAGTCAGTACTGGGTGGAGCCGTTCAGAGGACAACATGCTAGACTCCTGTCTACAAGCATAAAAGACTATCATTAATAGTGTCAGGGACTGGTGCTTGCCCATGAGATGGGTCTCAAGTTGAGCCAATGATTGGCTGGCCATTCCTTCAGTCTATGCTCCACCCCCCCCCACCCCCCCCCGTCACAGGATGGGATCTTTTATCCAGGACAACAGATTGTTGGCAAGCCAACATGAGTTTAACCAATACTTAGATAAAGCAATATGCACCAAGGAAACCACAAAGCAAACTGAGAAAAACTGAGCAGAAAAATATAGCAGTCTATGAAGAGGTAATACATACATAAGGACTGGAAGCAAAATAAGGTCCCTGTTATGAAGAAAATGCAAAGGTTAAATTATTTTCCTTAATATAGTAGAGAACACATTTTTGGAGCAAGATAGAAGTATTGGCCATCTTTTCCAGGATATCTAGATGAGGAGCAATAAAATGATAGCAACAAGTCAGAGAGAGAGAGAGAGAGAGAGACAGACAGACAGACAGAGTGAGTTCTACATATTAAAATTAGAGGGGCTACTGAATGAGTTCCAGGACAGCCAGGGCTATACAGAGAAACCCTGTCTTGAAAACCAAAACCAAAAAGTTCAATGAATAAAGAGGAAACACTTAACTTGGCTCAAAATATAAGCCTACAAAAGTCCGATGGGACGAGTAAACAAAGAAAATGCTAGAAAATTACTCGTTTGTAAGAGTTCTGTGCAAAGGGTGAAGCTGTAAGTCTAGTCTCGTTGAATTACTGCAGTGAGAACCAATCGGAAGTGCTTCTGAGGAAAACCTAGAGAGAATGCAGAGCAAGAACACAGGAGAGGAGGGAGAAGTAAGAAACACAGGAGAGAAGAGAGAGTAAGATATCAAAATCACGGGGATATTTAACTAAGAAGCTCAGCTGATACTATTCGGGTTATGGACAAGCATTAAGTGTCGTCCCCCTACCCTCGTGATGTAATTCTTGTGATAAAATTAAAAGTGAATGTCATAAGTAATGTCAGTAAAATCAGGCTCTATACAATTTATTTAAGTACTGGTTTATTTAACACTTGATGATATTTACAGCGTTTTAAAGGGAGCTCTACATCCTCACTTCTGTGATTGGCCACATGAAAGGAAGGAGGGTTTGTTCTACTGCCAATGAGTCACGTTGGAGAGACGGCTCAGGCTTGTTACTCAAAATTCAACACACACACTCTTTCTCTCAACCAGGAAATCCAGGTTATTTACAATCTATGAAAAGCCATTATAGGATACTGTATAAATCTGAACATCACATTCATGCTGATAACATATCCGTTTCAGCTCTGAATTGTTTGATCAATTCCACTTGAGAGAAACTATGTACAAAAATGGATATGGGTGTACTTATCATATTGCCTTTTAAACTGTTAAGAGAGGCCATTTCCTTTATATTGCCTTTGGCCTTTCCAATTGCATCTCCTTTTCCTTATATAGTACCTTCATGCTCTTTGGCATAATTGCAAATGTCATTTGCATGGTTGGAGCACCTGTGCATTTGCAGAATGTGGCAATTAATGGGCTTTTAAAACTCATTCTTTCTCGAGAGGACCTTTCCCCTTTGGTTATGATAGTGAACTCTCATAACAAATTGCATCTCACACAGCCTGTGATTACACATATGCACATTATTTGCATGCATATGTTCATCTAGCTTGTAAACTTCTGCATTCTAGATGAGTTACCATATTTGGAATTTTTATTATCTTTTGTCGGGGTGGGGTGGGGATGGTGAGAAGGCCTGGGCTTTTCTGGAAAACACGGTACTCTTGAATTCATTTGCCTAAGATATATATGCCCTAAAAATAAACTCATTTTATGATTACTGATAGCCACGTACAACACAATGTGCGATATCTGAGTAACATAAATATATAATTCAATATAATTATGTTTGGTTTAATCTTGTGTCCCTTTCAGTTAATAGAGTCTCAACTACTAATGCTTTTCTCCTCTCAGTTCACAGTTTAAAATTGCTTTTCAACGAGAGATACATACTTCACATTTTAATATGAGTAAATCTGATAAATTGTACAGAGCCTGGTATGGTGGCTCACACGTGCAATCTCAGGACTTGGGAGATGGGGCTGAAAAGACAGGGCTAAGTTTGAGGCCTGCCTGGGTTACAGAGAGAGTCCCAGGCCAACCTGGTTTACAAACTGAGATCCTGTCTTTTAAAAAGAAATAAAAATGCACAGAGAAATAGTTCACTGTTTTTCTGCTTTAATGCACTTCAGATGATTTCCTTTAATGACAGGGTCATTAGCTTTGAGAAGTTTAAAGCAAACCGTTCTTTTATTATAATCCATACATCAAAAAAGCCCCCAGGACATCAGACTTTTTCAATCACCCTTTAAAAGTTAAAAGTAATCAAATCATTTTTAAAAATACAAACCAGCTAATTGGAGATTTCTTAGGCCCACCCAGCTTCTTCAATCACAGACCGTGTGGGTAATCTTTCTTGACAACTGGTATTCTTCACACTTCTCCAGAGGAAGCTGGACTTCTTGCCACCCTTTCCTCCCATGCTAACAGTAAGCCACCACAGCTATATGGCATACAATGTATATAGTGTACACAGACATTACCATATGTACATTATACATGATGCATTAAAATGTGTCTTATTACCCTTTGCTTAAAGGGAATGTCCCAGAATGGTAAATCTAGTAAAATGATACCGCTTAATTTTAATAAACATAGGTTGGGTGAATCCATCTTTGGACATTACTGAAAATTTTCAGATTTAAACGAAAGTTACTAGTCCATCTTTATGTTTAGAATCACATTGCAGAATGTACCTCAGATGAAAAATAGAGAAGGAAATCCAGGCAAGCCATCTTGCTACATGGTGTGGCATATATATATATATATATATATATATATATATATATATATATATGTATATTCCTTTTACATGATTCCATGATGAATGATACAGTTCAGAGACAGGCTACATAATGTACACAGTTATTATAAAAAGTTATGTATTATGCTTCAGTACTAAAAATAAAATATATTCTCAAATAGTGAAAATAAGATATCCTTCATGTTTTTATGTCACATTTCCTGCTTGACCCTGACCTCCCTTAATGAAATGATGTCCAACACTGTATTAAACAGTGACAACACGTGGGCGATTTCTTGACGGTAACTGGCCTAAAACAAAACTGATTATCTTGTCAACTTGTTGAACTGTCTAATGCATGATAAAATATAAAAATAAAGGACAAAATAAACAGTCTACATACTGAAAAAATCAAAGTCCGCTGGTACCACATTACAAATACGGTCTGGATTAATTAGTTGCTACATCTTGAACAGCTGCAGCCACTAAGCCATCCATCATGGTACCCCTTCCCCAACAAAACTGTGAGCCAGGAAGACACCAAAGGGTTTTCTGGGTCCTTCACAGGGATCGCATCACAGTCAAGCGCTGCTTCCACAGACTGCATGCAGCAGTCACTGGTCCTGGTCCAGAGCCAAAGGCTCCTCACCATTATGTCCTGGGAGACTGTGACCCGTTCAAGCAGGAGAGCAAGGAATGGACCTACGCTCCTTCCCTTTTAACAACAGTAAAGCAAGCCGCTGGTCTCTAAACACACCAAACGGTTTACCTGTTCTTTTGGATTGGAGAAGCAGGCACTTACAGTGAACACAAGGGGAGGCATGGCAGAGGGCGGGGATGGCCGTCCAAGAAGAGCTGGGGGCTAGTCCTAAGCCATTGCCCCGCCGAGCTGCCCAGCCTTGAGCCCAAAGAAACATAGAAAAACACAGATTCCCCGGGAAACGAGAGGGAGGGGACTGACCCCAACCCAGGCGCGGGGCTACAGGTTGTGCAGGGATGCTAGGTGTGGTCAGAGGCAGTCAGTGGCGGTCGCCAACACACCAGCTGTTGCGTGCCACCCGCAGCCCCCAACCTTGTAGGATCCGGGCGATCCCCATGAGGATCCCTGAACTCAGATGAGCGGGAAACGGCCCTGGCCGCCGTCGGAGTCCCCGGCACTGCCGCCTCGCGGGCGGCCGAGCACCGACACGGGCAGCACGACCTCCGCCGGGCTGAGCTGCTGCAGCCGCATGGACTCCTCATAGGTGGGCAGGTACTTGACCTCCTCGTAGCTGGGCAGCTGGAGGAACACCGGTGACACCACGTGCAGCTCGTGCTCCGAAACGCAGGAGGGAGGGAGGCGTCCGCCACTTCCTCGGCCCCGACCACCACCACTATCCAACAGTGAGTCCTGCGAGCCCGCGGCCACCTCGTCGCGCAGCAGAGCGGGCGAGTCGTCGTCGTCGTCGGGTGGCCCCGCGGTCCCGGGCGGTCCCGCACTCCCGGGAGGCCCGGGTCGTGCCTGGCCAGGTCGCGCCTGGCCACGCGGGTACCTGCGTGGGCTGGGGCAGATGATGCGCTGCAGGAAGTAGCCGATGGCGAAGAGCACCAGCAGGATGAGAAGCCCAGAGAGCTTGCGGACGAACCAGCCCACGTTGTCCAGGAAGGCGTGGAGCGGCAGCTTGCAGCAGCGCACGGCCGTGGCGTTGGCCGAGTCGCAGCAGCGCTCCCGCTCACCGCACGCCAGCTCCGCGCAGCCCCCGCCGCCCCGCGAGGGCGCCACCAACGCCAGCGCCAGCAGCAGCAGCAGCGGCAGCAGCGGCGGTGGCGCTGGAGCCACCGAAAGGCCCTCGGCGGTGACCCCAGGACCCCACATGGCCGGCGCAGATCTCCGCTGGCGTCCGGGACCGCGAGGCTCGGAGCTCCGTCTGGCCCCGGCGCTGCGATGGGTCCCGCGCGCGCCGCCTCCCGCGCCCCGGCTACCTGCGGCCCGAGCGGTGCTCACTTGGCCACGCTGGGGCGGGAGGAGGAGCCCGGGGCGCGCCCAGGCTGCGGGAAGCGGCTGCTGCTCACCGCTGTCGCCGCCTCGGGAGCCTGTGGCCTCGCGCCGGAGCGCCTGAGCGCCAGGGTCCCGGGCGAAGCGTGCGGGGCCGGGGAGATGAACAGAGCCGGCCTGCGCTGGGTCTCTCTGGGCATCTCGGCCGTTGCCCGCCGCGCTCTTCTTCCGGCACCTGGGTACCCCGCGGCGCTGGAAGGGTTAAGGCTGAGCTCTCAGCCCCGGAGCCCCTTGATCTTGATTAATTCAGCCGGCGCGCTCTTCCCCGCCAGACGGGCGGGGCGCGCTCTCTCCCTAGCGTAGGTGTCTCAGTTTTAAGTGATTGGATTTCCCCGGGAATATTATTTAAATTGACTCGGACCGGGTTCCGCTTACCATCTTTCTTGTGATCTTTCTGATTAAAAATGAATGATGGCCATTAATGGCCAGTGCAGCCCCATTGCTGCCCTAAGGTTCTAGGGTGGGAACTGCTGGATAGTTCTGCTGACAGGTAGGTCCAGGTTGTTGGGGAGCCCGGACCCTAAGAAACTCCAGAACAGGTAAGAATTCTTTGGAGAGGCTCAAGTTACAGCCACAGAGGTAGCCCCATAGGGACAGAGAAGCACTCTGTTGAGGTGACCCTGCTCACCAAGGAGAAGAGAGAAGACCTTTAGCTCTCAGAGGCTCACCTGACCCAGCCCTCCGCTTTCTTGTGCTCAAAGAGGACAGCAGAATTGTGGGGTGCAGGGGCTCCCTCCTGCAGCATAAATAGCCTATGTACGATGGCGGAGGGGAGCAGTAAGTGGTTGGCCAAGTTCCTGAGCGTGATCTGAAGGTCTTTTTCAAGGTTATTCTTGTTTGCAAAATCTGACTTTAAAGGAAACAAGTACTGTGTTTCCAAATAGTACTTGGGTCAGTTTACCTTTATGTCACCAACCCCTGGAGGAAGGCTCAGCACATCCAGACCCTTTGGGCATATATCTGTTGGGTGGTGGAGCCCCTGAGAAAGCTGCTTTGGTTGAGGCAGTATAAAACAGACACACTTACACAGAAGGACTCACTGACGAGGAAAACTAATAGGGAATTTTCAAGGTTGGTGTGAGAAAATAAGTAAAAGGACATACAGTGCCGGAACAGACTCAGCTCTGACCCAAGCTTTCTCTCCTGAATAGAGAAGGAGACCAAGCAGAATGGGGTGGGGTTAATGGAGATCGACCATGGACCAGCCTAAATGCAAAGTCTTCTAATACTTCTTTTGGTGGGAACACCTTGCTTTGCTTGAACTTCAAAACGATGATGCTTTCTCTTCTAGAAGTGTCTGTGAAACTTCCCTAAGCCCAGGCGTTTACTAAGTTCTTGTGAAGCCAAAGCATTCTCTGGCTGTGATCTACGGGAAGGACTGAGGCCTAGTCCATAAAGCTTAAATCGACAATGCTTTCAAGCTATAGCCAGATAGGGGAATGGAAGAGATTGACTCTGATAAAGTGCGTCTTGTATTATTTTCAGTTTCCCCCATTCCTTTCCTGAATTTACATTGAGAATGTATACTGAGTATGTTCTGTATTGGGGGAATCCTGCTAATTGATGAGTAAATAATAGCCTCCCAAGAGTGGGGTGACCCCAGTTCTGCATACCAGTTTCAACTGATCAGAGAGAACAAATGCCAAATGTCTTCCTTCTTCATAACTTGCCCTAAGCTAAGATAAAATTGATGTGTTTAATAGTCTCAGGCTAAGGGAAGCTCATGGCTTGATATGCCATGAGAGAAGTGCAAGGGTCTCCTTGGGTTTTTAGAATTAGGGGTCCTAGGGTTTCTGCCAGTCCTAGCAGAAGCAATGGCAGAAGGAAAGGGAGGGGGGACTCTGTGATTGATGAAAAGAGGAGGGTGGCCTGCTGGGTGGTGTCTTGAAATTTGAAACAAAGGCACTAAAATTTTAAATTACACTTCATGTATTTATTGGGGGGGGAATTATCTTCTTCCCCCATGGAAGTCCCAGGAATCAAACTCATGGCTCTGGCCTTGGCAGTGGT
Organism: Mus caroli; assembly: GCF_978045245.1. Classification (NCBI taxonomy): domain Eukaryota; kingdom Metazoa; phylum Chordata; class Mammalia; order Rodentia; family Muridae; genus Mus; species Mus caroli. Next base: position 93,639,255 of record NW_028227258.1, read on the forward strand.
CACTTTTACAGTTCCAGGCATCTCACTGGACCCTAAACAACGACGTTTAACCTGTTCCGTTTCTGTCTTCTTTTAGTGAGTTAGAATCTGTTGGCAGATCTTTAGGACACAGTTAAAGAACACAGGCCTTGTATAAAATGAAACACCGAGAAGCCTTGCTTCCGTGAAAGCAAAGCAAAGTGAGTATAGAACGGAGTTTTTATTTTTGCTTTCCAAACTGATAGTCCCAAAGTGCCATCTCTTAGACCCCCCTGCAGACACTCTTGAGTCTCGGGGCCCTTGGTTTCACCTAATCCATCTTTATTTGCAGACTAATGTATTGTGTGCAGCTTTCCGAAGGGAAGACGAGCAATCCGAGTGCTCCCCAAGAGCTGTGTTCACTCCTCAGATGCCTTTGCTTATATCTAACTTACAAATGAACAGGGCAGGAAGATAGAAGTTAATCACACGTTTCATGGGAGTTTCATAGGAAAAAGAGTGCGTTTTGTTAAAATTTGCACTAGATTGTGCTAATAAGTACACGTGGGATGGGGGAAGATAGTGAAAGGTGACTGACTTTGATCTAAAATGCATGCTTTGTTGGAATACAGTTTGGTAAAAATAAAGAACATTACAAGCTGGGGAAGGAACTGGGTTTGGATCCCTGTCAGCCATATAAAAAGCTGGGTGGGTCAGCACAGATCTGAGGAGGTGAAGAAAGCCAGGTCCTGCAAGCTTGCTAGGATCAGTGAGCTCTAAGTTTTGAAAGAGACTCTCAAAAAATAAGGCAGCTGTCAACTAAGAAAGACACCTAATATCAACCTCTGGTTTATACGCGCGCGCGCGTGCACACACACACACACACACACACACACACACACACACACACACTTAAATAAAGAACATGAGCTGAGCTGCTCATAGTGACAGATGTGTTCCTGACAGCTTGAGATAAACCAAGTGGATCCATCACGAATCCATCATGCATAGCGCATCACACGAGAACGGAAGGTCATTTCCTCTCTCATGTGTGCTGCCCAGGGGTTCTTGCCTTCAGGCCTGAGACACAACAATCCTAACCTTTTCACATTCCTTCTTCAAAAGGTCTAGGCATGGGCAGTTTGGAACATGTAAATAATCCGGACTGTAAGAAGCTCTTAGGGTGTGCAGCATGGTCCTTCCTATTGACATCTCATTACTATAATTGATTTATTAAATACCCTCCTTTTGTGGCTTTCCTTCACTTGTAATAAGTCTTCCCTGAATAACAGTTAAGGGTTTCGTAAATATTTGCATGAATGTGCCTTCCTAGAAATGACTTGTGACCCGAGATAATCTGCTTTGGGTTTGTTTGGGGTTTTAATATCATATTTCTCCCCTTCCTCCTTCAGTAAATATTTAATGTGGGCCCTTATCTGAGTTAAGTACTCGGTCCCACTCTGGGGATGTTATGAAATCAAGCCTTTCTCTGTCCTCTGGGAGTTTATTAAGAGGGTTTAGGATGCAACAGAAAAACAGTCAAAATAATGAAACGATTTGCCATCGATGAATGCTTATGGAAAAGTTCACTATGCAAAGCTTTCACCTTGGCCTGCCATGGGGATGATACTGGCTTAGAAGATCTTTCTAGAAAAATATCTCTGTAAAACAGAACAAAAAATAGGAGGCAGAAATCTTTTGGGCAAAGGAAACTTTATAACGATAAGTCTCCAGAGTGGCATGATCCTTCATCTAACATCTCTAGTGTTTGGAAAAAGCAGTGTCACTTCTACTGCAAGATATGCTGCTATAGACAGGCTTTCAGTAACTAAACCACCCCTAGAGTTAGACAGTCTCAAAGCCAACCTTCTTCCACCCAGTGGTCTAGGTGGTGATGGTTATCTTTAGTTCTCTTAGAGACCAGGAAAGAGATTGCAGGGTTTCTTGTTCTTCTAGTCTTCCTGTCTTGACTGGAGCATTATTCAGAATTCCTCTTTCAACATTGTGAACTCTCGACTAGTCAACAAAAGGCTTCTTCAAAGTACATGCTAGGAGAAAGATCGAAGTAAGATGTCCTCACTTCTTTGTTTAAACTATGTGCAAAAGGAAATAGAGAGCTTGCCCCAGGATGGAGGTTGAAAATTTCAGGCCCTTATGAACATAAGGGCCTCACTCTGTAGCCATAGGCGGGCCTTGAATTCACATTTGTATTGCTTTTATAATTTCTCAAAGAGTTTTCATGAACACTATTTCTTTTCTCCTTATCTGATGTCTATAAGATAGGTAGGTTACTATTATCCTTTTACAAGCCAGCCTATGTTAAAACACCTGAGTTGGGCTGGGAATATAGCTCATTGGAAGAGTACTTGTTTAGCATGTGCAAGGCCCAGGATTCAGTCCCTAGCACCAGAGACAGAGATGGACAGACCTGCACCTGAATCACAAAATAAGCTAGAGACAGCACTGAAAGCAGACCCAAGGTCTATCGATCAAAGTCTAACTTGAAAGGCTAAGTGGGCAGCTCACTTTCTATTGTATTGGACTAGTGCAGGGAGGGACATTATTCTTCATTTTGACAGCCCTTGGAGCATGGAAGAGGTAAATAATAAGACTAATGAGGAAGGTGGGCATGGTGTCGTTTAATCCCAGCACTTGGGAGGCAGAGGCAGGTGGATCTCTTGAATTCAAGCCAGCCTGATCTACAGAGCAAGTTGTATGATAACCAGAGCTACACAGAGAAACCCCTTCTCAAAAAAAAAAAAAAAAGAAGGAAAGAAAAGAAAAGAAAGAGAAAAAAGAATTGTGAGGGTGAGGCTGGAATAAAATATAAAACTCTTTGAAGAAATAAAAATTTTTCAATAATTTGTTTTATGTGTTTTTATTTTACGGGTTTTGCCTGCATGTATGTCTGTGAGGATATCAGATCTTAGGGTTACAGACAGTCGTGAGCTGCCGTGTGGATGCTGGGAATCAAACCCAGGTCATCTAGAAGAGCAGTCAGAACTCTTAACTCTTGAGCCATTTCTCCAGCCCTGAAACAGAACTTTTATGTCTGTCTGTCTGTCATTTGTGGCCACTTTTAGTAAGTAACCATTGTTAATGCTTTAGGTAATAATATGACATAACAGCTGCTTTGGTTTGTATTTCTGCAAACAAGTTCTCTCCTCCATTACAATTAATTCTTACCAATGAATCAAATCACCTAATGCTGACAAACAAGAAATTCTATATACTTTTGATAAGGACAGATTGGGTTGTAAAGCAGATGAACATACAATGTTATTTACCAATGACTTACAGTTCTATAGATGTTATTTATTTTTGTTGCAGGGATTGAACCTAGGACTTTGCACAAGTTAGGCGAGCACTCCACTGAGGTAAACCACCAGCCCTGAATTTTTTAGAAAAAGATTTATTTATTTATTTATTTGTGTGTGTGTGTGCCTTAGCGTATGCATATGCAACGTGAGGATGCAGGTGAGTTGAGAGTCCAGGAAAAGGCACCCAGATTTCCTGGAACTGGAGTTCCAGGCAGTTGTGAGCCACCTGATGTGGGTGCTAGGAACTGAGCCTGGTTTCTGCGCAGACCAGTCCGCGCTTTGAACTGCTGAACCATCTCTCCATCCCGAGCTTTTGCTCCATCATAATTTACTATGGCAACCTTGTAGGTGAGGCTGGTAGCATTCACTTTATTGCTGACAATATGAAAACTAAACCATAAACATTATGAGAAGTACTTATCGAGGCCCTGGCTGTCTGAAATTAGAATTCCAGTTATGTTAACCGAAAGAGTTTTCTCTCTCGTGCTCATTTGAAATTGTTAGAATGTTCAAGTCAGAATATATTCTTCAGAGGCTGATGGAGTAGCCAAATGCTCACGTTGGCAGAAAAATCATACAGCATGAAATTATTTCATAAGAAGAAATAACTTCATGAGGTGAAACATTTTTATGGCCCATTATTTTCGCTTGAAGCTAGTAATATACCTTTTGCACCCTCCTCATAACAAGGGGAAATTGCTAATTACACCCCAGCCTGCTCATTCTCAGTAAACCCGGGTGCTCCTTGCAGTGACTGTTCATGCTCTGCCCCATCCCACCCCCAGCCCAGAATCTGCAGTTACACCAGCTCTGGTGGCACGGCTCTGTCCTCATTGCTGGGACAAAACCCCTGTCACTTAGGAGTGAGAGGATTTAGTATCCCATGGACCAAAGGTTTCAGTACACAGTTCTTGGTTTCACTGATTCAGATGAAGCAGAACATGATGGGGTGGGACCACATGGCAGAGAGTACTTAAGTCATGGTGGACGAGAAGCAGAGAGAGGAACTCAGAACAAGACACAGCCATCATGATCTTGCCACTTCCCCCGTGACCTCCCAAAGCTTCTGCCATCTTCCAAGATTGCACCACAGGCTGGAGACCAAGCCTTCAAGAGAAGATCTTTTTGTAGGGAAGATTTCATATGTACGCTATATGGAGGTCTATGGTCCCTCTAACCAGCTGAATGTAATAAACGAATCACCCCCTCCAAGACATCTGTCTTCAAAGATTTTGAAGCTACCCCATATATTTGAAATTTCTCCCAGAAATTCTCATTGAAGACTTATCCAATCACGGATTTGAAAAGGCACCTCAAATATAATCTTAACCTTCTTCCCTGTTTTCTACCTCTTTCCTTCCTGCTCCTTTGCTTCAGTGAGTGGCTACCTGATCCAGCTGCTTAACACATGGTTTTGAGACATCACATAGCTTTCTCTGTGAGTGCCTGTGGGAATTCGTTCTTTCTTCTAGCCATTCAAAACCATACAAGACATACAAGGTCTGATGACATCTCTTCAAAGCCTTATGTGTCTCCAGCTTCACCTTCCCCAGCTGGAAGCTATGCATCTCTCTTTGTAGGATCCTTTAGCACCTTCTCATATGTGAGGTGATTCTCATCTTCTCCCTCATATTTGTGGCGTCTATGTACACATTGTAACTGTGATGGTTTGTATGTGCTCAGCCCAGGGAGTGGCACTATTAGAAGGTGTGGCCCTGTTGGAGTAGGTGTGGCCTTGTTGGAGTAGGTATGTTACTGTGGGCATGGGCTTTAAGACCCTCATCCTAGCTGCCAGAAATGAGTATTCTACTAGCAGCCTTCAGATGAAGATGTAGAACTCTCAGCTCCTCCTGCGCCATGCCTGCCTGGATGCTGCCATGCTCCTGCCTTGATGATAATGGACTGAACCTCTGAACCTATAAGGCAGCCCCAATTAAATGTTGTCCTTCTAAGAGTTGCCTTGGTCATGGTGTCTGTTTACAGCAGTAAAACCCTAACTCAAACAGTAACCTTAGAAGTTTTAGAAATAAGCTTCTATTAGTGAGAGGACTGAGTTAGCTAGAGTCAGGCTGACTCCATGACAGGCTGCAAACTGGCAGTTTGGGAGACTAGGCCTAAGTTTCTGTTTTCCAGAAAAGAGAACCCAGATCCAAGAACGTGGTCAACCAACCACAGATGCAGGCAGCCAATCAGAGGACACTTTGTCATATGGTCTGAAATACGAATAGGTAGCTAGAATGAGTAAGCAACCCCCCCTGGGAGGTCGCCAGAGTCAAACTAACTGTAGCATCAGCCAGACAACTAGAGATAGATCTAACCAACCAAGGCTAAAGGGCACATATCCCTCCCTGGAATTCCCCTAACTGACAATAAAGCTGGACCTGCAAGTCAATCACAGTTTTCCATCCTCTGCCTGCAGGAAATTCAGCTAAATAAACACTCTTTACTTTTACATGCTATTTGAGTCTGGGGTATCAATCTTCAGAAATTCTTGGAGTTAGAAATGAGTGCTATTAGGAATTCATGGGGCAAAGTTCTCAGATGATGGCTTTTAGGCACCACCTTAGACCTTATTGTTAGAACAGTCTTCCTGGATACAGGTCATCGACATTACTCATGCACAGATAGGCTCGCCTGGGCCGGAACGAAGGCCACACATCATCCTAGGACCTCTATGGAGTTGTTCATTGTGCCACAGAAAATGTTTTTTCGCAGATTTTGCCTATACTTACAAAATAGCATTGTTAGTATGTATTTCCTCCTGTGTTCCAACAATTCTATGGTTCTAATATCTGTAAAATGCAGTGTTTTGCTGTGGTTTCTTCTTTCAAGCCCAAAGTGAATTTCTGCCTTGCTATGGGGACTTGGGGTTTGGAGGGCAAGCATTGCATTAGCCTGTGATTTGCTTCCTGAAGTACAGATGCCCCAGCTACAAGAAGAAGGAGATTTTACATTTATGCTATCAGCACCTGAGCCAGTCTTGAAGGTTTTGTTTTTTCATTTCTTTCTTAACGTTTTGAAGCTCAGCCCAGATCAGAGGTGGCTCAGCCTTGGAGGGTGTGCTTCCCTGTGGGTAGAATTTGGCTGCATTCTGCCAGTGAGATAGTGGACAAGTCGGGCAGACAAAGTGGGTTTTAACAGCTCCCTGGACTAGCTGATGTTCGTGATTCTGCAGGGGACCCTACCCCAAGATTTCCTTCCACCAGTGGCAGTCTCAAGGCTGCCTACTCTTTCTCTGACAGATTTTTTTTTTCTTTCTCGAGACAGGGTTTCTCTGTGTAGCCCTGGCTGTCCTGGAACTCACTTTGTAGACCAGGCTGGCCTCGAACTCAGAAATCCTCCTGCCTCTGCCTCCCGAGTGCTGGGATTAAAGGCGTGTGCCACCATGCCTGGCTTCCCTGACAGATTCTTAGCTCTTCTTGTAAGTAATTTCTTGTTTTAAATTCTGTTTTAAAAATTCAGAGGTGTGCTTCTTGTTTGAACCCAATATTAATTACTCGTCTTGTCACTGTGATAAATTAACTGACAAAGGCAATTTAAGGGAGAAGGGTCTATGTCAGATCACCATTGGAGGGGGCAGTCTATCACCATGGGAAGCCATGGCAACAGGAACTTGAGGTTGCTGGCCATATCACATCAGGGAGCCTGGAATAATAACTGTTCAGTTCACTTTTCCTATTTTATTCAGTCCAGGACCCCAGCTCAGGGAATGGTGCCTCCCAGAGATAAGGTGTATTTTCTCACTTCAACAAACCTAATCTAGACAATCCCTCAAAGACGTGCCCAGAGGCTTGTCTCCTAGGTGATTTTAGATGCTGTACTGCTGACTGTCAACACTACTCATCACAGATTCTGATTGCTGCTGTGACTTTGAACCATGCTCTCCAAGTCTAGAAAGCAAAGACTGAATTATCCTCTGATACTGCCACATGACCAGAACAATATTTCCCTTCCCCCTGTCAACAAAGCAGAAGAAAGTTGGCTGCAAAATACTAGCTACAATAAACGGTGTACCAGCTATGGGACCTTGGACATTTTATCTCTGGGTTTGTGCTTCTTAATCTGTGTTACAAAGAGCACAGCACTGGGTAACTCATGGAGATTTGGGGATTAAGTAGACGGATAGTTACTAATTGCTCAGAGCACTCCTGGGCACAGTGAGCAGTTTGTGAGTGTTAGCCATAATTATCATTTAACCACAAAGAGTACATACCCTTTCCTTACTTGGCTGTTAGTTTGAGTCTTAAAATGGTGAGCTACAGCGCTAATTTTTTGAGGGTACTCATTAACTAGACTTGCAACTTGTCTTCCTGAATCATCTACAGACAAATGGAACCCATTAACTGTGTAAAATCTAATATCTGGCTCTCAGGCCTATTATCAGCAATACTCTAAGGATTAGCAACATGTCTTTCTTGCAGTGCTTGAGAAACGGTTGGAGGTAGTGGGTCTCCCATGGAATTCTCCTTTTAGATGATTGATTTTAGAATCCCAATAAAGCTATGTTCCATACCTTCCTGTAAACACTTGAAACATTCTGTATCATCATGGTAATTGTGTAAACGGTTGTGCATCCCTTTCTGTTTCTGCCACTAGAAAACGTGGAGCTAAATTTAAAGTTGAAATATTAATGTTGGCCATTCTTTTTATATTTATTCTTCTACTTTAATAGAACTTTATTTTTCTTACTGTGTTGATGATTGATTGATTGATTGATTAATTGATTGAAACAGGGACTCACATAGTACAGGCTGGTCTCAAACTTGCTCTGTAACTGAAGATGACCTTGAACTTCTGATCTTCTTGCTTCCACCTCCCAAGTACCAGTGTGCTGGGACTGTAGTCATGTACCATTGTGTTGGGACTGTAGTCATGTATCACCATGCTGGGACTGTAGTCATGTACCATTCTGTTGGGACTGTAGTCATGTACTACCATGCTGGAACTGTGGTCATGTATCACCATGCTGGGACTGTAGTCATGTATCACCATGCTGGGACTGTAGTCATGTACCATTGTGTTGGGACTGTAGTCATGTACCATTGTGTTGGGACTGTAGTCATGTATCACCATGCTGGGACTGTAGTCATGTACCATTCTGTTGGGACTGTAGTCATGTACTACCATGCTGGAACTGTGGTCATGTATCACCATGCTGGGACTGTAGTCATGTATCACCATGCTGGGACTGTAGTCATGTACCATTGTGTTGGGACTGTAGTCATGTACTACCATGCTGGGACTGTGGTCATGTATCACCATGCTGGGACTGTAGTCATTTATCACCATGCTGGGACTGTAGTCATTTATCACCATACTGGGACTGTAGTCATGTACCATTGTGTTGGGACTGTAGTCATGTACTACCATGCTGGGACTGTGGTCATTTATCACCATGCTGGGACTGTAGTCATTTATCACCATGCTGGGACTGTAGTCATGTACCATTGTGTTGGGACTGTAGTCATGTACTACCATGCTGGGACTGTGGTCATTTATCACCATGCTGGGACTGTGGTCATTTATCACCATGCTGGGACTGTAGTCATGTACCACTGTGCCTGAATCATACTGGTAATGGGACCCGGGGCTTTAAGTGTATTTTGCAAACACTATACTAACTAAGCTATACACCTAGTTACTTAGTTCATTCTTTATTCATATCTTGCCATTTATATTCATGTTACAAGTGATGATATAATTCTTTGTGATAAGATAGAATATAAATAACACTAAATTTGTAGGCTTTTCAGAATACATTATGAATTTTTTTTAGCACCAAAGTGCTTTTAAAATATAATCTCAATGCAAAAAAATAATCATGTTCTTTATTTTTTTCTCAGCTGTGCGTGTTCTGGCATGCTCAAGGGTTTTGGTCACATGTTGGTCATTTTATTTTAGAGTCAATTCTATTAACCTTTACCAAACTTTTATGGGGCATGAATCCGTGGTACGCTTTTTTTTTTTTTTTTCCTGAGACAGGGTTTCTCTGTGCAGCCCTGGCTGACCTGGAACTCACTTTGTAGACCAGGCTGGCCTCGAACTCAGAAATCTGCCTGCCTCTGCCTCCCAAGTGCTGAGATTAAAGGCATGTGCCACCACTGCCTGTCTGGTACGCTATTTTTGTTTCAGAAAAAAAAATGGTTTGTGGTCAAGTCAGGTTGGGAAATGTCCAGTGAGCTTAATTACCTCATCATTTCCTAAAACCTTTGCTTTGTTAAGGAATATTGTGATTCTCTATAAAGAAACAATGCAGGGAAGAACTGCCCCAAGGGCCAACACTCCCCAACTTCCTCCTCTGTCATTTTTTTCTTACCTGAAATTCCAGTTATGGGGGAGTGTATGGGGCTTTCACTCATAGGGTAATATTGTCGCAGTTTTGCTTCTGTGGGCTGGTGCTTTTCCATAAGCATGAAATGTTGTGAGGGTTTGCACAGAGAACATCTCCCCTAGTGTCATCATGGTTTTGAGCATGTGGTCCCCAGTAAATAGGACTATTCTGGAAGGTTGTGAGACCCTTTAGGGGTTGGAGTCTCACTGAAGGAAGTGAGATTCTTTCAACAGGCTTTGAGCTTTAACTCTGGCCCTGTTTCCTGCCAGGTCTCAATTTCCTGGTCCAGGAACTTCTGAACATACAGTGTCATACACTGGTGCCACAGCTGCGAGCCACTCTACCACCACGCTCTCCCCACTGTAATGGGCCCTCTTCCTTGTAAGTTGCTTATTGTTGGGGAATGGTGTTCAGTATGGAGAAAAGAAATGCAAGCAATAGCTCACCATCAGTTAGGAGTGTTCCCGTGATGAGCAATCCTGAGCACAAAAGGACCCCACCCGGGGATCCAGCCCATAATCAGCCACCAAACCCAGACACTATTGCATATGCCAGCAAGATTTTGATGAAGGGACCTGATATAGCTGTCTCTTGTGAGGCTATGCCAGTGCCTGGCAAATACAGGAGTGGATGCTCACAGTCATCTATAGGATGGAACACAGGGCCCCCAATGGAGGAGCTAAAGAAAGCTAAAGAAAGTACCCAAGGAGCTGAAGGGGTCACCAACCCTATAGGTGGAACAACAATATGAACTAACCAGTACCCCCAGAACTCATGTCTCTAGCTGCATATGTAGCAGAAGATGGCCTAGTTGATCATCATTGGGAAGAGAAGCCCCTTGGTCTTGCTAACTTTATATGCCTCAGTACAGGGGAATGCCAGGGCCAAGAAGTGGGAGTGGGTGGGTAGGGGAGTCTGGCGGGGGGGGGGGGTATAAGGAACTTTCGGGATAGCATTTGAAATGTAAATAAAGAAAATATCTAATAAAAAAGAAAAAAAGGATTATAATAATAAAAGTCAATTATTTAAAGGTAAATTCACACTTTAAATGAGGTATTTTCGCTATTTTTGCCTAAAATCTACTAGTCTATGCAGAAATTCGAAGGTCTCATCATTTATTTGGGACTACAGCTGATGATATTAGGTAGGTACAGTTTAGCATTAGACAGAGCTAACAGATATGAGGCTAAGGATGGAGTTAGAGAGATGAACTGAGAATTTTTTGACTGATGTGGTAGGAAATAAAGGGAATTACTTTCCAGCGATTTCTGTATATGTAATTCTCAAACACCAGACACAATTTTATTAAGATTGTCAAGTCTAATCTGTAATCAAGTGGTTCAGAAAGATATTTCTCCTTGATTTCCTGTTTATGAATGCAGAACAAGAGATACCATGAAGCGAACGCTGAAGGATGAGCATCATAGTGTCTGGCTGTGATCCCACAGTGCAGCAGCACAGCACCGGAATTCTGGGTTCCTGGTTAGATGGTGTATATTCTCTCAGATTTGACAAAAGCATACACTCAGACAGACCTGATTTTAAATTCAGTTCTGACACTAGCTCTGAAATCTTGGGTAGGTCACCTAGTTGCTGCAAGTCTCACTTCTGCCCTCTATAAAATGAGAGTAATAATAAAATCTAATTTATAAGGGGTTTATAAGGATTAAATCATAATCCGAAGAGCTTGGTGCATAGTAAGTGCTCAGTAAATACATTATTATAGAGACTTTAGAGGAAAATGACATTCGGGAAGAGCCATGGAAGGTTACAGAATCAGGGAGAGCTAGGATTCCAGCTCTGGTGTTCTCAGTTACGGTAGGAAAGTCACAGGGGCCCAGGGCTGGGTCAGCAGCCTGTCTGGGGTGTCACTGCGGACCCTGCCCAACAATACTCTACACCAGTTCTACCATGGTACCAGGAGAGAACGGTGTGTGTTTTAGGGGTGAGGGTGTCAGAGTGGTAGTTACAAGTTCAAGCCCAAGTGTTGGATGCACCCATGTCAGAGGTTCCCAATCACCCTGAGAACCGTGCTCCCTGAGATGGTGCTCCCTAAGTGAGCAAGTGGATGTTAGCTCTTGCTGAGAGAGCATCCTGGGTTAAGCCTCTGCCCAGCCCAGCCCCAGCAGGGTGGAGACTTAGACAAGCTGTGCTTTAGGGCCCCATCCCCAGTATTGTTTTAACAACCGTGTTTATAAACTTTATCTACATAACCCAAAATAAAATATTTAAGCTGCTTAATAGGCTCTTAAAAGCAAAGATTTTTGGCAAGCTCTTCAGAGTATGTTTACTGCATCTTAGGTTTGTAGTTACAGTAAGCCAATATGTATTTTTAGACGGAATTTGAAGTTTACACTTACATATTATAGGCATAAAAGAACACCGGAGAATAGGATAGCCCCATGATGCCTCCAACAACATTTGCTATTCACTACTATTAACTGGGAATAACAAAAGCATCAGATATTGTAAAAGTGATATCTTGGACTCTGTGAGTCTGGGGAAGGGAGGGACCCTGGGGAGAAGGCTGCTCCCACACTGGAATGAAAGCACATTGTAACTGAAGGTGGTGCAAGACTCAGGAAAAGGACAGAGCTGCGCACAGTTATAAAGTACAACAGGTCTTATGACCCATCCAGTGCAGTAGCTGGGCTTGAAGGGACACATGTAATTCCAACATTTTGGGAAACCAAGCAGGAAGATAGCAGTGGGTTCCAGGCCGGTCTGGGCTAGACAGTAAGCTGAGCTGCAGGTTATCCTGGGCTACGGAGTAAGATCCTGAAATTTAAGAAATTAAGAAATAAGGGAAATAGAATAGACAAATAGATATCAGATGTTAGTGTTCACAGGCCATAACATTGAGTAGGTAATTCTCCTTTTCCCAGAACTATGGCAATATAAATATCTCTTTGTCTCTTGACTCTGCTATGGCCTTCTCCTATGATAAGAATTATGGCTATCTTTGATATGTCCCATTTTCCATGGTTGTTGTTTCATTTTGAGGCAGGTTCTTACTTGGTAACTTAGGCTGGCCTTGAACTTACAATATTCCGGCCCAGCCTCCCAATGCTGGGATCATGGGTGAGTGCCACAAGATTCTATGTATCCTCTTACAATATCCTCTTACAACCTCATCTCATCTGGAATTCATGTTTTTTCCCTTTGAACAACAACAGAAAACAAAACAAAACAAGAAAGCCAGTAGAAGTGATTCAGGATGACTTTTAAGACTAGGTTATAAAATATGATATGGCTTTCTTTCCTTTCCCCTTCTTTTCCCTCCCTCTCCCTTTCTCCCATTCCCTTATTCTCTCTTTCCTCTCCTCCCCCTTCCTCTCCCCCTTCTTCTTCCCTCTCTCTCTAGACTGGACATAGTGAGAGCCCCATGTGAGTAGTAGTTGACACCCCTGCTCAGTTAGGTCTTAAGTCAATATCTGGGATCATGTGCGTGAACTAGCCTGATAAGAAACCTGCCCTCACATCCCCTGAGGTCACTGGGGAACAGCCATACTGCACCAATGTCACAAGGCTGCATTCTAGTTCCTGGCCCAGGGAACCAAGGGACAGAATACATAGCTATTATTATTTTAAGGTGATTTACCAGGAAACTGCAGGAATCAGAGTGAGTTCTCTCACCTCAGCTAAGTCTGAGAACACCTGAGGCCATGGAGTGTGCCTTGTGGCCATCTGTCTAGGTCACTCAGCTTGTCTTCTATCCAGCGATCACTGCTCTAGAAGCTGTCCCCTGGCACAGCACCTCCAAATGTTACGATTGCAGTGGGCATAATTAGAGCCAGTTTAGGCTGGCTTGGGAACCTTCACATGTAGCAGAACTTTGATTCTGCTACTCAGCTCTGTAGTCAGCTGGAGTGAATCTGAAGGAGGAATGTTGCAGACAGTAAGCTCATGTCCTGTAAGCATATTTGCCTTCTGGGCCTTCTGTGTGTATCTATCCGAATATCTGGACGCATGTTGCTTCTACCCATCACACAACTTCTAAACATGAAGAAGAAAAACAAATCTTAAAAAGTATATTAAACACTGTGTCTGCCACTGCCTTAAGAAAACCACACCCAAGTAAGGCTATAGACCACACTAAGGAGGTAAGGATGTTCCCCCCACTGCCAGTTTGTAAGGGACCTGGAATATGTAGGTTAGTAGGTGAATGCATTCTCCCAAAGTAAATGGAGGATCTGTTGGCTTAAAAAACAAAAAGGTGCTGGGTGTGGTGGCGCAAGCCTTTAATCCCAGCACTCGGGAGGCAGAAGCAGGTGGACTTCTGAGTTCGAGGCCAGCCTGGTCAACAAAGTGAGTTCCAGGACAGCCAGGGCTATACAGAGAAACCCTGTCTCGAAAAACCAAAAAACAACAACAAACAAACAAACAAACAAACATTCCCAAAAAGGTTGAGCATCACACAGCTTGTGAAATTTCCTGTGTGTTCTTCCTGGGACCAATTTTAGAAAGGCTGCAGAGAAAACCGTGGGTGACCATGTGACTATGCTTGACCTCAGCCAGAATATCTCCAGGAGATATGGATGCTATAATGGTCAGGAGACAAATGGAATTAATGGAATCTTTGTGGAGTACAAGAGGCATTGTTCATAGGCTTTTATGAGTTACTTAATATGACCATGGAAGAAGCCAACATGACACTTTTATTGGATGGGCACTTCCCACTGAGGAGAGGAGGAAGTTGATGAGAGGCCATTATAGATGCCATCCCAGAGTCTGGGCACAGGTGACAAAGCTCCGGGCTGTGACAAGGTCATTAGTAGAGTGCATATAAGCCTTGAGAGCAAACAACTTCATAATCTCAGTGGATTTGCTCAACAGTGTTGTTCTTCATTTCAAGAAGTTCAAAGCAGGTCCAGTCTCCACTAAGCAGTGATTTGGAGACCCAGGTTCCTTTCGTGTCTCAGATCCTTCTTCTTCAGTCTTTCTATCAATTTGCTAAAAGCCTGTGGAGACTGAATGAGCATGCAAGAAGGCTGGTTGTATGTTGAGCCAGGTGTGTGTGTGTTGCATTGACTTGAAATTGTGGGACTATATCTAATTGCAAAAGATGCCGGGAAGCAGATTGCTACCATGTACTTGGGAAGCAGGGGCACAAGGGCTAGAGGACTGCTAGCCAGTGTCTTCCATGGAGAAGACAGTAAAGGCCAGGTCAAAGATGTAGCCTTGATTAATAAAATCATAAGGGGCTGTGGCTCCCTTTAGAGTGGTTTCTGAGTATCCATGAAATTCTGGATTCAATCTCCAGCATTATTATAAACTAGGCATGGTAGCCTGCAATCCCAGCACTCAGGAGCCAGGAGGATAGCAAGTTTGAGATTTTTCTAGACTACATAATATATTTGAATTCAGCCTTATGCTGGCTAGATTTATGTCAACTTGACACAAACTATCATCACCTGAAGACGAAGGAAGCTCAACTGAGAAAATGCCTCTATGAAATCATAAGAAAGCCCGTGGAACATTTTTCCAATTAGTAATTGATGAGGAAGGGCCCAGCCACACCTGAGCTTGCATTCTTGGGTTCTATAAGAAATCAGACTGAGCAAGCCGTGTGGAGCAAAACAGTAAGCAGGATTCCTCCATGGCCTCTGTATCAACTCCTGCCTCCAGGATCCTGCCCTACTTGAGTCCTTGTCCTGCCTTCCTTGGATGATGAACAGCATTGTGGAAGTACAAGCTGAATGAACCTTTTCCTCCCCAACTTGCTTTTGTTGGGCCATGGTGTTTCATCATAGAAATAGAGACCTTAAGACAAGTCTGAACTATAAGAGACTCTGTCTCAAGTCAAGTTAATTAGAAATGAATAAAACTTTAGGGCCAGAACAAGGTTTTAAAGTTATTTAATTCATCCCATTTAGTTCCATTCAAGTCAAGCCAATGAACTTTGCAGACGCTATGCTAGGCTCTGTGAGGGCACTTAAGGAGAAACTGGGTCCAGCATTACCCTTGCCTTGCTTTGCCTTGAGGAATGGCATGTATGTGAAAAAGTGTGACGCAGGATGGGTGGTGGCTAGGCAAGAGAGGAAGCTTCAGGGGTGCTCAGTTTAGGTGTCAGAAGTGAGAAGATTGTGCTTCAAAGCTAGTAGCAACAATCAACATTGGTTTCCAAGAAGCCAGTTTCAAAGTTTGACCCCTGGATCTAGAAGCTCCTGGTAAGAAACCCCAGGGCAGAATCTAGTAGTGTCTTTAGCAAGTCTGTCGAACAATTATTCTAATATGTACAGTTGGAGAGTGTGGGCATCATAGTTCATTTTGTTGTTGTTGCTGTAATAAGGTACACTGACAAAAGCAACTGAAGAGAAAGGATTTGTTTTAGCTCACAGTCAAGGTATCATGGAAGGGGAACCCAGGACCCTCTTCCCAGGGAGTTCTTCCTACAGCTGAAGACGGGCCAATTGATTTAACCCAAGTAAACCCACACATGTCCATCTCCAGATGGCTCTAGAGTCACTCAACTTGACAATGGGGACTAAGCATCAGAGGGAACTTTATCATCAGCTTAGCAGTCATCCCTTTGCTTTGCTTCTGTGTTTAGATGTTCTGCCCTTTCAGTAGTGTAAGGTTTTCTTCATCATCAAATATCAACATAGACTAAATTCTGCTATCAATCAGGATCACTTAATGGGATAGATTTGATTGAAGATGATCTCTAAAGTATGCGGCTTGTGCACTCACAGGGCCATGAAGGGTCCAATATTTCTAATTCTTTCTCTAGAATCTAAATCATGGACCTTACCTTTCCATGATATTTCACAGAAGGCAAGGAACTAGAATGGTTTATAGGGATAATTTCATCAGGACTGTGGACTGGAGGTTCTATAGAAAAAGAACAAAGGGGAGACAATAGATTGGCCTACTGATATGGGCTTGGTACTTCACTGCCACGGACCGGGTCCAGTGGGCCCTCCTCAATCCGAGGGAATCAGGGGTTCTGGCAGATGGGCATAGAGTCAGCAGGAATTGGGGTGACAAACAGACTCAACACAAGGGAGTGTGGATCTGAATGTAATTTGTTAAATCGAGCATTAAACTTTTTAAACAGAAGAAAATAGGGAAGTTGGGTGACACACCAGCAAGGTACAAAAAGGTTACTGGATTCTTACACAAAACAGAGGAATGCAAACATGGAAGGACTGGCAGGAACCAACTGGGATAAAATTCAATGTTAACAACTGGGATCAAAAACAGCTCCACCTAAGGTTCACTTAATCTTAGAAGCTGGGGGCAAGGGCTTCATGCCCTTGCCATAGTTCCTACTCTAGTCTATTGTATAATCCACCTCCCCCCTTGTACTGGCTAGTTTTGTGTCAACTTGACACAGCTGGAGTTATCACAGAGAAAGGAGCTTTAGTTGAGGAAATGCCTCCATGAGATCCAACTGTAAGGCATTTTCTCAATTAGTGATCAAGGGAGAAAGGCCCCTTGTGGGTGAGACCATCTCTGGTAGTCTTGGTTCTATAACAGAGCAGGATAAGCAAGCCAGGGGAAGCCAGCCAGTAAAGAACATCCCTCCATGGCTTCTGCATCAGCTCCTGCTTTCTGACCTGCTTGGGTTTCAGTCCCAACTTCCTTTAGTGATGAACAACAGTATGGAAGTGTAAGCCGAATAAACCCTTTCCTCCCCAACTTGCTTCTTGGTCATGATGTTTTGTCCAGGAATAGAAACCCTGACTAAGACACCCCTAGACCATTGTAAGTACTTGTGTATGGGTGTAACTCAGCTATCTATAGTTCCAAGTATCTACTCTGGTTCCTCCTTAGGTCACAAACTTCCTTTTTCCTAGATAATGGTAAATTTCTGTGTAAGGCAGTGACTTAGCTACCCATGCCCAGGGTCGGATCAAGGACTGCCTAAAATCTAACTTAGCTATATGTCAAAATATCAATCCTTAGAAGCACTTGTAATAAAGCAATATTAATACATTATATATAATATATAATTAATTATATAATATATAATTATAATGTATAATTATATAATATTAATATATAACTAATATAATATATTAATATAATATTAAGGGAAAGTACACAGATCCATTTACCAACTAATGCATGGACATTGGAGCATACTTTATACAGGATGCCACGATTCCAGGAGACTAAGTTTCCGTGAACTTTTCTCCTCGGGACAGCGCCCAGGTTTTCGGAGCCTGTCGCACTTGTCACTACTGGAGTGGATGTAGCACTTCACCAATGGCTTTCTGTATGTTGGGAAGGCTGAGAACTCAGTGCATTAAAATGGATGCTTTAGCAGGCCCAATCTGATGCTGAAGTCTTGGGTGATTCCTGGAGATCTGCCAGTCTTTATTTTACAATGTAAGACAGGAGAAGATAAATTCTGCTGTTAGCAAAGAATAGCAACAGCAGTAGCAGCGACAAGGTAGACAGACTCACCAGCAAGGAGGAAAGCAGGCAGGCAAAAACAGCACCTCTCTTCTCAGATATCTTTCTATCAACACAGGAAGGTGGTGCCTGCTCTAAGAGAGGGTTTTTCTCTCTTGGTTAATCCTTCCAGAACACCCTCACAGACGCACTCAAAGGTCTGTTTCTTAGTTGACTTCACATCCAATCAAGTTGATAACAGATTAACCATCACTGGATAGCAATTCATACATACATATTTTAAGGAGAAGGAGCCCTAGTTTTCATAAAATCCAAGAAGACTATAACTCAAAAACATTAGAACAAAGTCCAGTCGAACCCACATCTCTCAACATTATAAATTCTGGAAGCATCAGGGTCTCACAGATGACAAGGCGTGTTTTAGAGTGTTTAGCTGAAGTGGTGGCAGAGCTGAGACGTAGAAGCAAAGCTGTCAGACTCCCAAGTACCTTCTGATCTCTAAGGAAAGCTGCCATTTATGGACATCCCCTGTTACCCCATGGCACTGGCCTCTGACACTTGCTACAACCATAAATTTGAGTGAGGTTATAATATGCAGTGTACTTTAGTGAGAGGGGCTTTTGGGATGAAGAAGTGGCTCAGCAGTTAAGAGCATTGGCTTCTCTTTCAGAGGACCCAGGTTTGCTTCTCAGTACCCACATAGTGGCTAACGACCATCTGCAGCTCCAGTTCCAGGAACCCAGTGCTCCTTTGGCCTTTGCAGGCAATGTATGCCCATAGCACATAGACATATGTGAAGGCAGGACACCCGTCCACATTAGATGAAAATAAACACTTTAAAAACATTTTAAAGAGAGGGCCTTGCCTTTCTGATATCATATTGGTCTAACTTGTCAATTGTTTACCTTGTATCACTGATATGTAGTACAGTGAGCATCACATGTATAAACTCCAGTTTTCATAGGAAACCACAAGGGTATAACATGGTTATGGAGCACTTGCGAGATTATTACCAGTTGTTAGAACTCAGTGTTTTATGATCTCCAGCTATGGTGACAATTTAAAACAAAAATAATTTGAATAGCTGTTGGGAATATAACCCCCATAAGTTCATGCAATTTCTTTTAAAAGGTATCTATCTGACTGTTTGTCTGTCTTTTTGTTTGTCTGTCCATCTGTCTGTCATTCTGTTCCCCCTTCATACCAACTGTGCAACAGTATTTGTAGGTAGAGGTCAGAGGACAGCTTGTGGGGGATCAGTTGTCTTCTGCCATCATGTGGGTCCCAGAGATCAAACTCAGGTAATCAGGGTTGGTGGCAAGTGCTTTATCTGCTAAGCCTACTCACCAGCCAAAGTAAACGCAATTGCTTTAGGTTTTGGATATAGTTGGGTAGGTAAATGAGCAACTTATTCTCAGCTTTCAGCTAGGAAGAAAAAGCCTTAAGTTCATACTTTACAGACACATAAAAGAGAGAGAAGTAAAAGTCTTATGTTTTAGGTTTTCACTTATGCCAGTGTAAGGCAGGAAGCAGTCTATCACAACTCAAGCTTTTGGTAGTAATTATCCTTCATCTGCTAATTTCTAGGAAGGAAAAAAAATATGATTTAGATGTGTTTCCGCACAGCTGTTGATTAGGCATAATGGCAGAGTAATCATGGGCGAGCTAATAGAGTGAAGCTAACATCAGAACATCATTGTCTGAGGGACCAAGGGCTCCAAAGCCAGAAACAACGTCCAGCGAATCAACAGTTCCTCCCACACAATTTCACTTTGTCTGCACTTCAACATCAATTAAACAGAGCACACCAGAGCCAGTTAATGACATCAATTTCGAGGTCACCTCCAACAACTCAAATCTCTATGACAAATAAACCACAGTATTGAAAGCTGTTGTTTTAAAATCAATATATAGACAGCAATCATACTAAAAGAAGCTGCAGGGCATTTATCAACCTATCAATAAATTCTAAACCAGTCTTGAGCTTTGATGGCCCTTTGTACCCTGTTTCCAAACGACAGCCTCCTCATTCTTTGCAGGCTCAGTGACTGCAGCTCAGTGAGGCTGCAGCTTTGCAGCCATGAGAGTCCTCCAAGGAGCAGCACTCTGCAAATGGCTGGGAGGCAGACGGATGAGCTCACAAACGGGACACAAGGTGCTCTTCGGAACGCTTGATAGCACAATCGTGACCAGCCCTACATTTGTTATCCAGAAGTCCAAAGTTCGCAGAGTTGATAGAAAAGTAGGGGTGTTCAAGCAGAGGAAGAACAAGGGGACCAGGACTTGTCTTTCATTGTTTCTTTGATTGAAGGCCACTAAACAAAGTGTATGAGGACTCCAGCCACAACCGAATGGAAATCACTGTAGAGACAGAGTGACTAACAGTGACAGTCAACAGGGGAGGAATGGCTAGATGCCCAGTTGTAGAGAGAACTGTAACCCAAAGGTACATTCAGATGGGGTCAGTATCCGTTGCTGTCTTCTACTTTTGCCCCCTTTTATTATTTTTTCTTTTCCTACATTTAAATGTCTCATATTCAATTCATCTTAAAAGGGCCTAATGATTGAGAAATGGATCACCTATGAAGAGTGCTTGTTCTTCTTGTAGAGGACCTCTGTTGGGGGTTCCCAGTACCCACCCAGTGATTCACAACCTTATATTACTCCAGTTTCAGGAGATCCAATGTCTTCTTCTGGTCTCCCCAGGCATGCATGTGGTACACATATATACATCCAGGTGAACAATCATATACATACAATAAAAATAAACAACTTCTTAAATTCCTCCTTCTTTCCACAGTCCTGCATGAAAGCACCAGGTTCCCTCCACCAAACGAACTTGAGTATTTTAATGGTGTCAGGTCAAGCCAGGCATGGCTGGTATCTTTTATTCACCAGTTGTAATTGTTGTCTGGAAAGCTTAATGCTTAATAAGGTCACTCCTTCTAGTTCTTTCTGAACTCTCGGTGGGTGGTTCAATTCAGCTGTTCTGGCTTAAACTCCTCTCCAAGCTGACTGAGTCAATCTGGCTTCTCTCAGCTCTTCACTGAATTGCTCTGCTTGGGCTTAAACTAACTCTGGAAATTTGTTTTAATCTTCTGGCTCCTTCTTATTCTCTGGCTTCATCTGCCTCTGCTGACCTGCAGTGAAACTTCATGAAGTCATGAACAAACTCAACTCTACTGCACTGCACTCACTGACGAGAAACTGACTGCATAGAACTAAACACCATTCAAATGTATGGACGGAACTGACTCCCCCTGCCCCCCACAATGCTGCTCTTAAATAGCTTTTCTCTGAGAGATGGGCGTACCCTGTCTCTGACTCATTCTGTCAAATCTTTCTCTGATTCATCACTTTGTCTGCCCTCAATTATACCCCATTATTTGTGATTAAAAGAGTGTACTAAAGGATTCCAGCCAGAGGGATTAAAGGTGTGTACTAAGAGTGTATCTGCTTTCTGGATGGATTGTACAGACTTAGAAGGTATTTAGATGTGATCAGAGCAGCCATTTTTCTGGATTAGATTCCTCTACACAGGCAATATGTCTCGAAATAACCATCTCCATACTCCAGTATCTCTCTTTTCACTCACTTGGGGAGCTGATCCAGGAAGGGCAATGAGTCCAAAGCCTGCCTGAGTTACATAATAAGATCCTGTATAAAAACAAAAGAAACAAAATTAAACTATCACCAGCAAAAACAAATGTACTTTTTTTCTCAAGAGCCACAGCGTCCCACCTTCTAACTAACCACTGCTTTGACATTTTTTAAATCTATTTATATGTGTAATTATGCATAAGTATGTGCATCTGTGTGTGGGTGGCTACACATGAATACTCCAGGAGTACGCATGGAGGTCAGAAGAGGACATCGGATCCCTACAAGTAGTTATAAACTGCCTGACTTGAGTGCTTGGAATTGAATTCAGGTCCTCTGTAAGAGCAGCAAGGGGTTTAAACCACTAAGCCATCTTTCCAACCTCTGCTCTTACATTTTAATAGAAGAAAATTGACTATGAATTGCAAAGTCATCTATCCACTTCCTCATTATGAGAATGTGGTAATTCATTAATCTCCATTCATGAAGAAATAAGCTTCCATAATGTTAAAACCATTGCTTTGTGAAGATACCCCCCTAAGATTACCTCTTGGAAAACCCCAAACTTCTAATTCTGGTCACTTTGACAGGAGAAGAAGAATGGCCTAATATTTCCAACTTGCATTTAAAATGAAGGAGTTCGTTAGATATCTTCTTATGGGGATCACCCTAGGAGAAGGGAAAAGATGGATAAAGGCTCTAACTATGGCCAGTGAGGTGGCTCAGCAGTTAAAGGTGCCTGCTGCCAAGTCTGATGGCCTGAGTTCAACCCCTGGAATTCATACCATACGTAGAGTGGAACCAACTCCCAAAAGTGTCCTCTGACCTCTGCATGTCATGTTAGTGTGTGGGTAAAGCAGGAGCCACAGATGGGAACCATGGCAGACCCTGACTGAGAAGGATATAGTGAAGGGATCATCTTGAACCATGTTGGCCGGCATTTCCCCAGCTCTGTTCCTAAGGTTGTGGGCCTTATTGCCCACTCTCTTAGCTACAGCTGGAGCCCTGAATTGTGGTCTTCCAGGAACAGGAGGATGTTCAGGCCCTTGCAAGGAAGCTCATAGATGTTCCTCCCAGGTTTCGGCACCAGATGAGTGAAAATGAGAACATGACCACCCCCAGGTATGGTTGAGGGGAAGGTTTTTACTGTAGATGTGAAGGAGAGTACAGCCAGGAACATCTGGAAGAGTCTAGAGCGGGGATGGAAATTAGACTAGACATGACCAATGGACTGAACCAGTCAATGGCAAGGTTGCTGTAAGGAGCAAAAGGAGAGGAGAGAGGGCCAAGAGGAGGAGGGGGGTGCAGGGGAGGGGGAAGGAGAAAGAGACACACAGAGAGAAACAGAGACAGACAGACAGACAGTGAAGAATGGAAGAGAGCATGTGGCCGAAATGGCAGGTTTTTATGGGAATCAGCAGCTTGGGGAAGGGAAGGGAAGGGAAGGGAAGGGAAGGGAAGGGAAGGGAAGGGAAGGGAAGGGAAGGGAAGGGAAGGGAAGGGAAGGGAAGGGAAGGGAAGGGAAGGGAAGGGAAGGGAAGGGAAGGGAAGGGAAGGGAAGGGAAGGGAAGGGAAGGGAAGGGAAGGGAAGGGAAGGAAAGGCAAGGCCCTGGACAGGAGAGGTTGAGGGAAGAAGGCAGGATGTGTTGAGAGAAGCCACAGGCACTGAGGGAGCCAAGGCCCAGCATGCACTTTTGGTATGCTAATAGACACCTGGGAAGACCATTTGTTCTGGGTTTCTTTGGGACCTGACAGTCCTCAATCTTGGTTCCAGGAAAAGGGACCCACATCTTTGTGTCTCTTTTTGCCCACACTCTGCTTCTTAGTCTGGTATGGGGTTCCTGGCAGTTGCAGGAAGCATTCATTGCTGGAGAGTTTGAGCCCATCCTTCCCGTAGCTTCTTCGCAGTCTCCCATATTTCCATACCCACGTTTTAGGTCATTTCAATGCCATTTTGTAGAACTGGTTCAGGTTAATAAGGTAAAGCTCTAGTAAAGTTGAGATATAATGTTAAGATTCATTTTGAGAGTGATATTGAAATCATTGTTTCTTCTGCGAGCCTTGAAGGTTCACAGGGAGCTTTGAAGGGCCACTGTACGCAGAACTCCTTATGCAGCCTTTGCTTCTCTTCAGTGCCACGTCTCATTTTCATTTCACTGGATTCTCCATATTTGCTCCATTCTCCATTTGTCCAGTTTTGATGTTCTGCCAAAGGCTTCTCTTGCCCTCACCAAACAGAGATGCACAGGGCTACGGACAAACTGTATGAAGGGACTTGGATCTGGTGTGAGAACAGGATCTCATGCAATTGTCTGCACGAGCTGAAAGCCTACAATGAAAACATTTCAATACATTGATTCGATCTCATAACCTAGGGCAAGCAGGGAGAGGGGTGGGGGTGGTAGGTGGGTGGGGTGGAGAGGTGGTGCTAAACCTAACCATTATACAAGCTCTCTTTGGCCTGCTACAGCCCATGGTCAAGGCTGATGGGGGAAAAAAGGGAAAGAGGAAGATACAATTGAAGAGTACATGGCGACTGTGTGTTTGTGTGTGTGTGTGTGCTCGAGAGAGTAACTCTACCTGCTTCTCCCCCCTGACTTTCAATACCTACATCTCTACTGTCACTCTTGCCTGGCCGAGGAGGGCCCCTTCTGCATTATTAGGCAAATAAGCTAAACTCACCCATCTAGACCTTGGGCTGAGTAGAGAAACTGGTCTTCCTTCTCCCAAAGGCCAGTTTCTGCGTGTGCCCTCGATCCAGGATCTGGTTGCCTTTCTGAGGATGTTGTCCTTTTGTCTTTCCTTTCTCTTCTCAATGCTCAGCCTCTCCGTCTGTAGCACATTGTTGCCGTCAGTAGACAGAAAAGAAATCACCCCTTTAAATCTTCAGCTCTCTGGCTGCTCTCCTGTTTCTCTGACTAGCATTATATGGACAGCGAGGACTCAGGGACAGAGAGCTCCTGAAGGGACTGAACAGGCCCTCTTGGTTTAAATACAAATGAGTTTTAAGTGTAATGACCATTTTCAGACAAAGAAGATTGTCTCCAAGTCTCCACGCTCTGAGGCTGAGGTGGTCTCGAGAAGGTGGTACATTTATTGTTAACATCTTTTGTGTATCATTTAAGGATGATGTTTGGCACTGTGTAAGACGGATGTAACCCAGGGGATGAAATAAATAAGAGGATTACTTACTTCCTGGCTCCAGGTGGAGTAGGGTGAATGTTATTGGCCACAATGCTCCCAAAAGTTCAGGCCTTTCTCCCTCTTTCTGTTCTATGATCGCCATTCATCCTTCTTACTGAAACATGGCTCTGGAGTCCAACTCAGAACTCAGAAAAAGCAATTCGTAAGATAGAATGCGGAATGCCAGCCACGCCAGGCTCCTTCAAAAAGCTTCCTCATATCATTAACTAATGAATTCCACTTACATTTCACTGATAGTGTGGGCTTCTTAGCTATAAGGGAGTACAGAGAAGTAAGTATTTTAGTTTTCTGACTTTTCATGAGAAAAAGAAAGGGAAACGAGCTGTGAGCGACATTTTGGTAGCTGGGTGTGTGTCAAACATGCCATGTAGCTATCTCTCTGAAGTAGCCTTGCTGTCCATTATAGTACCCCCCGGGGAGCATATGATATGGATGGCCAGGCGACCCTTGGGCCAGTTAAATTAGATCAGTGAGTAGGACACCACACTGGTAATTTAAAAAAGAACTAGAGTTTCTTCTCTAAATGCTGCCTTAGATGTGTTAACTCTGACCCAGTTCCCATTGGAAACTACTGAGGAAGTAAAATGTGCTAGCAATGGAGGGGCCTTACTGATTAGAGAAGAAATGCTTAAGGGGAGTGAGGAGTTGGGATTGGAGCGCTGCATCCTCCCTACCTCCCACAAGTACCTTAGACCCAGGCAAAGGCAAGGAGAAACCTGTGGGCTTCGGGCATCATTTCCCCTTGATCCAATCTGCACACAAAGGTTGAACAGAGCAGGTAGCCTGGGACTGCAGCTGTGTCTTCTCCACCACAGTGATGATGCTCAGCTGAAGTCCAATTTGGGACAAGTGTGTAATTTGGACGTCTGTTTAATCCCCAACTACTTCTGGCTGAATAGGATGCTTAGGGTTTGAATGCTAGGACTCTCTCTACCCATTTCCTCCTGACTAAACTGCAGATATTATGCACTGGGTGTGCAGCTGCCAAAAGAGCCCAGTGCTAAAACGCCCCAATTCTTCTGGGAGCTTTGTTGGTTTTGAAGCCAAACAGGTGGTTCGTCTGAGTCCCTGGTGATGTCAATTAGCATGGGATTTTCCAGACACTTAGCACTGATCGTTCAGCCAAATTAAAGCTTTGGAGAAGTGGAAGGACTCGTCCAAGGTCATCCAGGCTCTTAGCTTCAGCACTGGGATACCAGCAAGGACCTTTATATTAAATGGAATGGATGTTTTATACAGGGCAGAAACTAAACACATATATCCAATGACTCCTAAAGACTCATCGGTGTCTAATTATTGTTCTCCAACATTTCAGAGCCCCAGACCCTGTAAGTTACATCTCACAGCTGTAACTCAGGTAGCGAAGGGAAAGACAAGTAAGTATTACTTTGCATTGCTGCTAGGTCCATGTGCCACACCCAATCCAAGCTCCAGCGGCACCTCCCACGCCAGGGTTCTCCCCAGAGGGTTGATGGGCTGAACCAATGCCTGCACGCCTCTCCTTTGCCACCCATATTGAGAATGCCTCCACAGGGTTGCGTACATTCCAAGTAAGGCAAGAAGAAATCACCTATCTTAGGGATTTATGCGGAAAAGGCTGGCAGTAGCTGGAAGCCGTGCCCAGGCTGATGTGAGTTTACGGTAATGTGTTCTCAAAGCTCAGTGTCTTAAGTCCTCTAGGTGACGCAAAATGATTGATTCTGAAAATGAACACTGAAGAAATAAATTGATTCCTTTGAAGTAAGCGGACCATTAATTCTTGACCTTAGAATCTCTAAAATGTTTTAAAAGAGGTTGACTTAGCAGTTGCTTCATTTTATGGAATTAACTCTTTTTTCCCCCCTCTTCTTTGGTAAAATTATCTTTTCTGGAGGCTTAGGCAACAGTTCCCAGGAAAAACAAGTGATTCATCGTGATGTCCCTTGAATGCCTTATATGCATTTGCAACATGCGCAATTGGAGTTGAAATCCTAGCAGGGGTCAGGTGTGGTGGATTGAATCTATGGAAAGCTTAGAATATCCTTCTCAGCCTCCCTGGAAATTGGCAGCTGTTTGAGCCATTGGACCAATGAGATCTCATTGCTGGGGCTGGCTGTCCAAAACTCTCAGGGGCAGCCTGGTGGATCTCACTGTGAGACACACAGTGAACCACAGGAATGCTTTGTTGCTTCTCAAGTAAAGTATCATTTTTTTTTTTTTTTTTTTTTAGAAAAGACTCAAATCACCTCCCTTATACCACCTCCTAGGTTGACTCTTGATGGCCTTGTCATGTCCCGTCTACCCTGGGAGAATACTCTGTTAACAGGGCAGAGGATGTGGCAGGATGTAGAGCTGACTGAGTCTGGACAGATTGTCTTTTCTCTAGCCTCTTCCTTCTGCCCATAAGTGAAGGGCAGTCTCCTTAGACTGTTTCCTGTCCAAGGCTTTGAATGACATCCAAGATAGCATGCCAGACATTCAAACCAAGATGGCGATACCCTGCTTGGTACCACAGTAGTGTGATTCCACCAAACACAAACTTGCCAAACTGGGTCAGATCTCCTAGAACTGCAAATCTCATTACAAAAAACAAGCTTTCAGGGAATTTTATAACAGTAGTGATGTCATCAATAGCTGTAATTTCCCCATGTTGGATATTTACCATAATTCAGAACACACATGGCATACTTTAATCTTATAGCCACCCTACAAGGGGATTTTATTACACCCCATTTCAAGGAGACCTTTTTGTTTTCCATCAATGTTTGTGTTCAAACTTGGGGCCTCATGGTGTGAGACTAGGCATGACACAGCCCAGCAGGGCAAGGCCTCAGCCCCTGATCTACAAGCTAGCCCAGGAAAAGAAATATGTTATCTAATGTGTTTTTTAATCACATTTATTTACTAGGTAGGCCCACACATGGCAGGCATGCCTGTGGAGGTCAGAGGACAACTTAGAGGAGCTGCTTCTCTACTTCTACTCTGTGAGTCCTGGGGATCAAACTCAGGTCATCAGGCTTGGGGACAAGAATTTTCATGTGCTGCGCTATCTCTCCAGTGTCGGGAAAATAAATATTAAGATGATTCAATATTTAAGAGATTAAAATAGTTCCCCCAAGGCCCACCGTTTAAGACTTGAGCCAGTATTTATGTGACTCCAACGTGAGTTTCCTAGTCCAAGACATTCTCCTAACAGCTTTAAATAGCTCACTGCAGGATAAGACACCATCCTTGGACAGAAAGAAGCAGAACGTGTTTTCAGTCCAGAGCATCTACTTTTCCTATCTCTGACGCCATGGGTTCAAAGGCAAGCTGCAGCTCAGGCCCCTGGCAAAGGTGATGTTACAGGGTAGAGGATGCTGGTACTTACTTTCATTGGACACAGGTGCTTTTCAGTCTGAGCTCTTCTTTTCCTGCCTATTTTCCTTAGAGTGTCTTAAGAGCCAGTCTTGGCTGTAAGAATAATTTAATATGCAGGATACACACATCTGGACGCTTCCAGTTTTGCTGTGGTGACATCTGCAAGGCATTTTCTTTTGAATAGCATTATCTCTGATGATATCCTCAGACTCAGCATTCTGTATGCGGTGAATGGGAGATGAGTTTCCCGGGGGCTATGGAGATGGAGGAATCCAAAGAACTAGCTGCAGAAGGGAGCTCGTGAAGGCACACACAGACTGTGGCCTTACTTTTTGACGCCTTAAGACAAGAGGCTTTGCAGGAAGGGCTGAGAAAGAGGGGTATAGCCAGACTGAGGTAAGAAAAGATATTAGACAAGGGCTTTGAATTGGAGCCTCCTGGCAAATTCTTAAACGAAAGGTGTCGTTGTTAGCAGTACCAGTGACACGTGAAGACAAAGTAGGCAAGAGTTTGGATCACTGGGAGTCGCCATGACTCTGCCCCCTATTGATGAAATTCTATGGTCAATGCTAATTCCTTACTTCTTCCCAGGATCCTACATTGCTATGCTGAAATTATCCCAGAACTCCTGGGGATGGCTGTCAATCCTGAAGCACAGTAGCTCTGAGTGAAGCATTTAAGCGTATACTCCACCAGCCTAGAGGAAGCAGGATGGTGGTGCGTCCTCAGTTCAGGCCTGGAAAGGAAGCTGGGACAGTCAGGGAGGGGGTAGTGCTCTGGGTCTATTGTATTCCCCAGGCTAGCTCTTGACTGACAGCTGCACTAATTGCAGATTATGTTGCTGATACATTACCCATATGGCTCAATTGATAATGGTTTGGCAGCTAAATGCTTTATGACTAAAGACTCCCAAGGTGAAGGTAACCAATTAGGAAGCAGGAGACAGCATCCATGAAAGCACACACCCTGCTTTCTGTGGGCATGGATACGTGTAGGGGTCAATGTCGGGGTCTGGTCCCCACTCTGCACTGTTTAAAGCCTATTCACATCTCATTCTAGTCCTGATCTGCCTCTCCCCAGGGCTCTGTTGGATGGACTTCTCTTCCTTCTGCCTCCCAAGACCATACGCTCAGCATTAAACTTTGTCAATGTAGTTGAAAGGGTTTATTTTCGGTATTTAAGAGATTTCTTATTTTAG
This sequence comes from Mus caroli, assembly GCF_978045245.1. Taxonomy (NCBI): domain Eukaryota; kingdom Metazoa; phylum Chordata; class Mammalia; order Rodentia; family Muridae; genus Mus; species Mus caroli. The sequence continues at coordinate 93,668,569 of NW_028227258.1, forward strand.
GTCCAGATTCATAGTTATGTGTTAGTGTTTACAAGTTAACTGTGATTATGTGTTATTTATTTATTCATTCACTCATTTATTCTACCACGTGGTACTGATCAAACGTGACTTTTTCCACTCAAGCTAAAGATTGGCTAGTTCACTTCTCATCAGCTTGACACAACTCACTCAAGATAACTAAGTATATATGTTAACAAAAACCACGTGTATGGGAGTGTTTTTTAAACTATTTTATTTTAAATTATGTGTATATATTTGTGTCACAGTGGTAATATGCAAATGGGTGAATGCAGGTGTCTACAGAGGTCGGAGAGGGCAATGGATCCCCTAGAACCAGAGGGTTGTGAAGTGTCTGATGTAGGTGCTGGGAACAGAACCCTGGGATCTGGCAACCATACAGACATACACGCAGGCAAAACACAATGCACATGAAATAAAAATAAGTCTTAAGAAAGAATAGGAAGAGGAAGAAGGAGAGGAAGAAGGAGGAGGAGGAAGAGAAGAAAAAGGAGGAGGAGGAGGAAGAGGAGGAAGGAAGGAAAGAAGGAAGGAAGGAAGGAAGGAAGGAAGGAAGGAAGGAAGGAAGGAAGGAAGGAAGAAAGATGCTGCCAATACATGCCAGTAGCATAGGCCAATCTCTGCCTCTGTGTTGAGCCAGATACTGATGACTGCATAGACATGACTGTACCAAGGCAAAGCACACTGAACTAAGTTGGAACGTTGGTCACCTCCAAGGTAGTTGGTTATTGGTTGAACAAGAAAAGAGTAACAGAAGTAGTGTTGCCCAAGCTGGCTCTGCTCTGTCACATCTCCTGCTTTGATACAGGCCTTCTTTGAACTAGGTTCTGGAAAATTTCATAAGCTTGTTTTCAACAATGCCTTACCTGAAGGCTCTGGTTACCTCTGAACCACTAGGAAGTCTTCAGGGCAAAAACCATTTCAGTCCAAACACTCACAGAGCCACAGCTGTAGTTTGTCACCATTGGGCTGAGAAAGATCTCCGTCTCTCCTCGTGTATCTGATGCCTGAGCTGAAAGGACTTGAACACATAGCAGTAGCCGGAGCACTTGCATGACTCTTCATTCACATGGATATTCTCCATGTGTGGCAGATTCAGAGAAGCCAATCATCTCTGCGTGGAGGTGGGAGCCAAAGACATATCACAGGCCCCCAAATCAACCAGGAAGGGAAGCTGAGCCAGCAAAGAGGTTCTGTTCTAGTAAATACACAAGTGACCCTGAGAAGAGAGCAGAACTATGACTGAGCCAGGTAGTTTGGGAAAAGGGGAGAGAAGGGTCTAGAACCGAACACTCAGTATAGGAGCCAGGATCTGTATGTGGTTATTTAAATTTAAATAATTAAAATGAGGTAAAATTAAAACTTAGTTACACTGGTCCCATGTGGCTAATTGGCTATTGCAGAACATTCACAGCATTGTAACTGGTCTACAGAGCTGCATTAGTTGATGATCAATTTCAACAGCATATGTGTTTTTCATGAATTAGCTCAGCGTGGAAGAAAGGTGGTCCATGGAAAGGGGGTTAGCTTTCCCAAGACTTAAACAAATGTGTTTGTGAATGAGCTGTGTTGGGGGGCGGGTGTGGAAAGGCCTGAGAAATCTACAAATAGAGGGGCCAAGTTTTCATGAGTAGCTACTTGCTGACTAAATGAAAGATGTCCCAGGAGGCACTTCAGGATGTTTGAAATGGTATTAGCAAATTGGTCTCTCAAGGTAAAGTTTCTCATTTATTTATTGCCATTGTGTGTGTGTGTGTCTGCATGTATCTGTGTGTGTAGGAGTATGCATGTGAAAGTCAGAGGACAATTTCATGAATGAGGTTCTCTCTCCAGGGACGGAACTCTGATCAGCAGACTTGTGAGACAAATACTTTTACCCTCTGTGCCTCCTCACTGGTTTCAAGGTTAACTGTTTGCAAAAGGGCCACATTTAACTGGCTGATGGAGTCCACAGTTAAGATCCCTAACCACTCCAGTTTCAGAATCCTTGGCTGCAAATTGAGGAACTAAGAACAAATGCTATCAGTACTTTCTGCTGATCTGTGACTCGGATGCTTAAACTCTATGGTTATGATCCCTCTCCCAACCCCCATAGAGTAGCCCTGGCTGTCCTGGAACTTGCTCTGCTGACCAGGTTGGCCTCAAATAGAGATCCGTCTGCCTCTGCCTCCCCAGTGCTGGGATTAAAGGCACAGTCTGTGTCGCCACCACCTTCCAGCAGTAGTGCTGTTTTCTTAAAAGAGCTTTGTTGTCCCCTCAAGGCTCAGAGATCTGTGCTGAAGAGGGGACAAAACAACGCTAGAGGTGATAGACACCAAGGAAAAGAATGTGTTCCAGATACAACAGGGCAGACACATGTATGAGCTCACAGCAGCTGTGACAGCAGGCACAAGGCCTGCACAAGCCTGAGCCAGACCAAATCCCAGCATGGAGGATGGGAGCTGGGCTTGAAGCTCCACCCCTAGCAAAGGAGCTGTTGGTTTTTGATTGCTGCTGGTGGGGCAAAGTCAGTTTTCTTCAGAGTGATAATTGGTATATGAACCACATTCTAGGATAAGTCCCATGCTCAGAAGCTGTTGACCAACACCAATTTCTCTCTCTCTCTCTCTCTGAAAGGAGGGGACCTAAATTGAGAACATGCCTCCATAAGATCCCTCTGTAGGGCGTTTTCTTAATTATCAACTGCTGGGGCAGGGGAAGCCATTGTGGAGGTGACATCCCTGGGCTGGTGATCCTCAGATTCGATAAGAAAGCTGAGCAAACCATGAGGAGCAAGCCAGTCAGTAGCACTCCTCTTCTGCGTTATCTCCCATCTCCAGCATCCCACCTCCAGGATCCTGTCCTGTTGGGGTTTCTTCAATGATGAACAACTCTGTGGAAGTGTAAGCCAAATGAACCCTTACTCCCTAACTTGATATTTGGGTCATGGCAATTAAAACCCTAAGACAGTTGTAGCTTTTTAAAGATTTATTTATTTATTTATTTTATGTAATGTATGTGAGTACACTGTAGCTGTTCTTCAGACACGCATCCGATCCCATTACAGATGGTTGTGAACCACCGTGTGATTGCTGGAAATTGAACTCAGGACCTAAGAGAGGTTTATCATGGCATCTTAAAGCCTCGCTGAAAGCCAAAAGTAACAATGGCAGCCTTTGGGTTTTATCTCATAAGCCAGCTTTTCTTATTTAGTAGAACTTGCTTGGATAACTGTGTGGAAGAGTTTTAAGATCATATTCAAGCTGAGTGATTGAATGGATTAGTGGGTTAGTAATGTCTCCCTCGGGGATGGGACAGCAGGATGTGTGATACCTGTCTCCCCAGGTTTAGATATTACCTAACCCAACACCTGTTCTAAATGCTTTCTCCCTTTACATAGATCTATTGGGCATCGTGGAAAGCCTAAATACTTGCTTGCCTGGCTTGCTTTGTAGCTAAGGGTGATCATGTCACACGATTCCTGTTTGGATGTGAGTTTGCAGGTAGGCAGCCTTCTTGTGACCAGGAGGATAATTTGAGGAATCAGAAAGGCACAACCTATAAATCCCACAAAGCATAAGGCACTGCCAACAGTTGGCCAACTTCAGACGCACAGTCAGGTGAGCTCTGCCAGCTCCTATTCATTTCAGACAGCTATAACTTTTGTGGAACATTTTCCCTAACACATTCTAGATCATACACCTAACTTTCCAGGGCCTAATATAAGTTATCGTTAGTAGATAATCTAATATCTCTTCTGCCAATCTCTTGCTGTTTACGTGTGGAATTATGAATTCCTGCTACTCTGCTAGCTGACACTCCAGAGACACAGTCCTTTAAAATATTCTGTGGCTATGAGAAGCCCATGAAATGGCTGTCTTGGAACTAGCTCTGTAGACCAGGCTTGCCTCAAACCCAGAGATTTGCCTGCCTCTGCCTCTGCCTCTGCCTCTGCCTCTGCCTCTGCCTCTGCCTCTGCCTCTGCCTCTGCCTCTGCCTCTGCCTCTGCCTCTGCCTCTGCCTCTGCCTCTGCCTCTGCCTCTGCCTCTGCCTCTGCCTCTGCCTCTGCCTCTGCCTCTGCCTCTGCCTCTGCCTCTGCCTCTGCCTCTGCCTCTGCCTCTCGAGTGCTGGGATTAAAGGTCTGTTCCACTTCCACCCCGTGTCTGTGGAATGGACAGAACACTGACCAAGGACACCAGGAAGGGTGAGGTACCAGTCCCAGGTCTGTCCTCACTATTTGTGCCCTAAGTCTTTCAGGATTTCAACTGCATTGCATACAACGAAGGGCTGGCCCAGAAAATGCTCAAGGTGTCTAGCTCTAATAGAAATGGGTGGAAATGGCTCTGAAGAGTAACGTTCTCTCCATGCCGAGGCAGTAGTCTTTAGCAAGAGATGAGCTTGCTGTGGTGACACGATCCTTGGATCAGACATAGGATCTTTCTCAGAAATGCTGTCTTGGTCCATCTGCTTGCTTCTGTCTGCCCTTTGCCCACCTGACATTTGATTCTTGAGCTATCCTGTAGCTTTGGTTTAGAAGCCTCCTCAGCAGTTTGGATTTCTGCATAATGGATTTGTTCCACCTCCCTGGAACTCTAACACCCATCTCATTTGTCTTTATGTTTGATCTCAGCTCCTGCCCTCCCCTCAGATCAGCAGTGAGCCCTGCTCTAACTCCAGTTACAGTGGAAAGAATGGAGTGTCCATAGAGACTAAGGTTTGTCCGTGGGCAATCCCCAACACCCCTGGTATCCAGTGTCCTGACACTCTATCATACTGAGCATGTCCAGGCCTTCAGCAGCAGCAGCAGCAGCAGCAGCAGCAGCAGCAGCAGCAGCAGCAGCAGCAGCAGCAGCAGCAGCAGCGTCTTCCTCCCACCCAGGCTGCCAGAGGTAGCTAGCCACATCAATCACACAGGTTAAGTAGCTGCCTTATAAACACCACGCACCAAGGAAAGTCCTCTCTGTTTGTATGGACTTTGAAACCCAGGTTCTAGGAAGAACTCAACTGTCCCAGCTATATGACCACATTTCTATAGCAACCACTTCAGGCTCCTACAAGCGGAACTATGAGGCACCATGGCTCCACCACACATGTGGGTGGACTGCTTATCTCCTGACCTTTAAGCATCATCACCTGTGCCCATGAATGTTTAAATTCGCCCATTTGTAACCAGCCAAGAGGAGGAACTGAGCTTAGAAGAATGTGGGGGGACAGCTGTAATTCCTAACTCCGTTTTTCCTGGTAACAAGTTGATTTGGGTGTCATAAACCAACGTGGCAGCAAAAGGAGCGTGGACTTGAGATTTCCCATCTTAGCGGGAACGATATATGAAAGTTTACCCTGGAATCTGATTTGTGGTTCCTGCTCTGTTCACGAAGTGACCTGCAGTCTGAACTTCAGACCTGGTGTGTCTGACTTCTGGAATCTGCCTTCCCTTGAATCTCTGGAGCAGCTGAGCTCCCTGTTCCCCAGCTGTCAACAACAGAGTGCTGATATGCATATGCTTGAAGCTGTTTTATATTTTACTTATATAAATAATGCATATGATCAGTAACAGACTGGCTAGTGTGTTAGTGTTAATCTTCAAGGTGATCGAATGTTTCCTAACACAGGTGATTAGCTTTTGTTTGGCTTAAATTTGATAAATCAGTCTTGAAACACAGATAACAAAGCTAGATGTCCATTGGCAAATGAGCTTTCTCTTTATTCTCTAACTTGATACCAACTGCCTCTCTCATGCACGCAGGGCCCAAACACAGCCTTCTGAGAGCATCTTTATGAAGAGAGGGCACTTCTGTTTTATCACTGTATATGGCAGTATGACTAATAGAGTCACTCCTTATGCAGTCTACAAATGAGTGTTTGTCACCTACTCATATCCTATGAAAACCTAAAAGCACTGAAGACACAGCTGAGCACTAAGCATCACGTTCCGAAAAGGCTCAAACTCAAGAATGAAGGGGGTTTCTCTCTGTCAAAAGCCCCCCTATTCCATTTTAGAAGCAAGATGACTCTGCACGTTGGAACCAAACAAGAGGTGATGAGAAGTGTTTTGCTGTAAGCAAGTATTTTCTTTCAAGTTTTGAAGAAAGCCGATTTCAGCATTTGTATATGATTGTGGTGTTTTCTCTCTCAGATTACGCCATTTCTCCCCCTCCTAACAAGTTAGACAGTGTCTAAAAGCAAATTTAATGACTTAACTTCATTAAAATTTGAAAATACTGCAATGGAATTACATCAACACGGTGGATGTTGTCAAATTTCCCAGATTCTCGTCTCAGATCTGCCATTTAATGTTTTTATCAATGTGTGTGTGGGGGGCTAATCAGGAAGATAACTTAAACCTTGAATATTTTTCCTCTCATTGTAAGAACTGTTCAGTGTAAATCATCAGTATGTGTGCACATTTGCTGTGAAAGTGAACCCCGCGATAGATACACTCTCCCTAAAACATGATAAACATACAACAACAACACATATGGAATTCCTGAGGTTTATAAAACCAGCTGTAACATTTGTGAGCCTGGGAAACTTCAGGAAAATGATTTGGTGTGATAACAATGATCAAAAGGCATTCATTTTTACAATGATCAGGGTTTCCAAAGCAGAGCTTAAGTAGTGACATTTCTTAGGCTGCGGTGATGCTAGCGCCATGGATCTTACAGAGAACATTTTGCTTCTGATATTTATAACTTAGCTCAGCCTCTTTCTATTATTTATATTTAAATATAGAAAGAAATCTTTTCCTGTTCCTCTTTCTTTGGATTTTGCTTTTCAAACCCACGCAAACCCATGAGTCATAAATGAGACTATGGAAATGAATGGTCCGCATCACACGAGAGCACACAGTGGCTACCCACATGAACCCAGACATTCCAACTGTCAAGGTAGGTTAAACCTGCAAAAGTCTCAATATCTCTGTTAATACCATTCAGAAAATCCAGAAGTTACAGAGGTAACACATTACTCTCATTCAACAAAATACACTTACATACAAACACACCTTTGAACTTTCACATACATACTGTAGAACATATGTAGCTAATGGAATGGAATAATTGGGACTCAGCTTCTAATCTTGGCTCTCTAAATCCTGGTTAGCTGGCATAAGTACAGCCATCTATAAGACAGACATTAGTGGCTGTTTGCTTCCCCAACATGGCTGCAAGCATGGGAACTGTATTGTGTCATTTTGAGATGCATATTACTGTTTCTTGAGTGACTGTAGAGGTGGAAGAATGACCACACAGTGGACTGAACTGCTAAGCAGATTATAAATTTGACTACTGTTATAAACATATGTAATGCTAAACTTTGTCCCTAGGGACCTGGTAATGAATTAAGCCTGGTAATACCAAAAGACATAATTGATCACTGTAAGTCAAGTTCAATTCAACCTGAATGACCCAACGATGAAAAAGTATGCAGTGGCCAGGACAGAGAGATCCATTGCCTTCTGCAGCTGAAACCCAGGAGGGAGCTGCCCTGCCAAGCCCCAGTCCATCACCGTGCGTGATTTATGAACAAGCTGCACAAATGTTATGTTCTAGTCTTCACGGTGCTGTCTCTGCTTTGGGGATGTGTAAATCAAAGTCTTGAAAGTATATTGAAATGTGATCAGAGGTGATTACATGCTACGATTATTGCACTGGGACAGATGGGTTTTGGCTTTCGACTTTTGGTTGTTTTTTGAGACAGGTTTTCTCTATGTGCTTCTGGTTATCCTGTAGCTCACTCTGCAGACCCTCCTGCCTCCTGCCTGCTGAGGGCTTGGACCGAAGGTGTCCAACTTTTTTGGACAAAAGTTGTTAGAGTATTTGAATTGCTTCTGTAGGTGACTTTTAGTATGAACTCAGCTGGGTTGGCCTCATGTTTGGCTGGAGTTGTAAAACATTAAAAAAAAATCAAGGGAAGGGATGATAATATAAATGGTGAAAATTCCAACAGTCCTAAAGAACACACATGGAAGAATTCATCTCACTGCCAGGGCAACCCCAAAGGACCTAATTCTCTTCCTTCGAAGAGCATATTCTTATCAGTCTGGTATGTCTGTGTCTACATCCTTAAACATTTGCAAATGTATGCATTTATATGTTATATAGAGTATTGTGCAACTCTCTCTCTCCCTCCCTCTTCCCGCTCCCTCCCTCCTTCCCCATTTGCTTTTTTACACACCTTCTTATTCTACAGCAAAGACTGACCTGGGCCTCACTCTGTAGCTCATGTATGGCTGTAAATTGAGGTCATCCTCCTGTGTCAGCCTCCCCAGTGCTGGGATCACAGGATGAGCAACCTTGCCCTGCTCTACACACAGTTATTTCCTTCTTAAATATGCTTAGCAATGTATCTTGGAGATTGTTCTACAATAATTTCCATAGATTTGGGCCAACATTTTTAGTATATTCATGATACTTTATTCCATATTTGAAGATATTATAATTTATTTAACTAGTGTCTTATTTTTTGGATAATATTTTGCTACTTCTAACAAGGCTAAAACCTTTGTATATATCTACATAGGCTTTAAAGGAAAGAAGTGAATTTGTATTCTCTGATTTTGTAAATACGAATACAGGCATAATAAAATAAAGGGATTATTCATCTTTTTTTTTTTTTTTTTTTTTTTTGGTTTTTCAAGACAGGGTTTCTCTGTATAGCCCTGGCTGTCCTGGAACTCACTCTGTAGACCAGGCTGGCCTCGAACTCAGAAATCCACTTGCCTCTGCCTCCCGAGTGCTGGGATTAAAGGCGTGCGCCACCACACCCGGCTTATTCATCATTTTTAAAGTCTAAAAATCTCTCTCAATAACTTCTTAACCAAATAAGAAAGCAGGGTTGAATGCCATAATTTCAGCAAATTTGACCTTACACTGATTAGCATTTGGATATTGTTTGGCTATTCAAAGATTATTCATTTTTTAGTCAACATCATAGAAAACTCCAGGATTTAGACAGAAGTGTATGTCTCATAAAAAAAAAATTTCAACAAACCAAAGTTACCTTTTCGTGAGTAGAAGGGAAATATGGAGAAGGGCTTTGTTAACTAAAATGTCCTGGGATTTTTTTTTTTCTGCTTGGACTTGCTGTTGGGAACTGTGTGCAGCGAACCCCAGGAGATAATTTCATAAAAATGGCACTCCATGGAGGCCTACTTGTTGGCTTTAGTTCCGTTTGGTTGTTTTTGTTTTCTGTCTTTCAGGGAGGAACTGTAGCTTTCTTAAAAGAGACTGGGATAGAAGCATTTTTTTCCACAGGCCCTCCTAGACAGACAGGGCATGTCTGGCTGGACACAGGGTAGAGGGGCGGGGCCAGGAACCACAGCTACTGGAGCTGGTCTGACCACAGGAAATAAAGGGGACATTATCATGTGTCCATGGGATCATGCTCTCCTGGAACGCCGTCACTGATCTCAGATCTCATCTGAACTGGTCCCTGGCATCTGGAGGAAAGCCAACTGTGGAGTCTTTCTCTGTGGTCCTCGGCACCCTCAGGTTCCCCCATCCGTTTCTGCACCAGTCTTCTGGCCCTTTAGTGCAGATGTTGTTTATCCACCTTTCAGCAAGAGAACTATACTGTCACAACTGGGTATAATTCCAGGGAGATAGCAAAGAGGACTTTCTGTGCTCGTGGGTGTGTCAAAGCCTGCCTCAGATCCTGCTGTGTCACTCGACAATGTCCTCATCTGAAAATCCTGTGTCCCCAAGTTTCTGGAAGAATCAGACAAATGCAGCGGGGCATAAAATTGATGTGAATTAGTCTGACATTTGTGGATCACTATAAAGATATCAGCTTCCCCAGCGATTATTTATCTTATCTCTGCTGCTTTTATGGCCCAGCAGGTCCCAAGGCCTGATGGGAAGGGAGTTCTCTGAAGATGGATTGCACTTACTGTGTTCTTGTCTTCTCTGCAGCCAAGCCAGTTTGATTTCCTAATGACCCTACTTCTTTTCACTGCCTTAATGGCTGCATTTTTTTCCCCTACCATGTATAGAGACTTGGGGGATGGGGATTTTTATGGATTTTCCCCTTTGGCCATCGTTCCAAGTGGTAATGCCTATTAGGCTTTTGTTAAAACTCTCTCAAGGAAGATTTCTAATGTCCCTGCTTGCCAATGTCCTGTTGGCAGGAGGCTGCATCGTTGAGCCTGCCAGCCATAAAATTCTGCTGCCAGGAACCCGGGCAGCAGTTGACAGACTTGGGGATCAGAGCCACACTTCAGGCAGTTTTCTCTGTTCTGTCTCTGACAGACCCTGCCTCTCCTGCTTACCGAAACAATATATGGATTTTGTATGATATCAAAAGCAAACTAGTGCTTATAGATAATTCAAACAACCTACTATAATTTAGGGAGCCAAAAAAAAAAGTAACCTAGTGATTTCTTTTACACAGTTCAGAGATTATTAGCTGTTCCTCTAGCTTCCTCTCTGTGCTTCTTCAAGCCCAGTCAGTCATCCTCAAAAGTAGAATCAACTCAGGCTTAGTTCTGCACACTGCGTTTTTACTTACGATTGCACGTGGGACTTCTTTCTCCCCTCCATAAATTCTACACAGAGACAGTGTTGGAAAAGTGTGTTATACTTCGGATAGAATCCTACGAGGATATCCACATTCCTTCCAATATTTTTTTAAATGGTTACCACTAAGATTTAGTTCGTGTTTCTTTAAAGGCCTGCCATAATGTTTTGGTTGGGTAGTTCTGGGCATTTCAGCCTGCTGCTTTTGAATAATCTTTAATCCTGAGCAGTGAAATACAAGAGTGGGTTATAGTCTCTTCTTATTAGAGCAACTTGCCGTTAGTCAGGGGCGTTTTGTCATACCAAAGCATGTCACAGAGGTGTGGACTGTCTTTTTTATACTTCCTGGAGGCTCCTAAGATGTGGAGAGATCATTTTTTGAATCTACAAACTTACTTCCTTGGGTTTTTTGATAATAAAGGAAGTGGATCTGAGATGACAGATTACTGCTGTCCCTCACATGGTGTGAGTCCATTCATACTTGGAGTCAGTGCCACCCAGCAAAGTGGGTGCCTGGTCTCTGCGGCCAGAAGGCCTCATTCTACACACTTGCTCAACTGCTTGCTTAGCTTAGCTCTCAATGCATGTACTGGAAATTCCTAGTTGGCTGCAGTCAGGAGTCAGCGAACTCCCATGAACAAGGCACCTGGAGCTGCCTGGGCCATTGAGACACAGTGACTAGCAATGAGATCAGCACCGTTTCTGGCACAGGCATGGCAAAGTCACTTCTCACATATCTATTCTCAATAAGCAAGGCATTGCCATGCCTTGCTGCAGGTGAGACTGAACCTGCAGAGCTCACGGATGAGTGGCAGATGAGTGTCTCTCTGCCAGCTAATAGAGGAGATGCCCTCATGGATATGCCTTGTGGGGAAGGGTCTGGGGCTTGTCCAGGAGTGGTATAACAAGATATCTTGATTAAACATGGGTGGATCATCTAAAAACTATTAAAAATCATTCCATTGAGATGGCTCAGTCAGTAAAGTGACTGTCACACAAGGACCTAAGTTTGGATTCTTGGAAGCCATGTTAAAAAGCCAGGTGTATTGGCCCAGGGCTATAACCCCAGTCCAATGGGCCAGAGACAGGGGTATCTCAGGACCTCAGAGGACAGGTAGCCTAACCTAATGATGAACTTGGGGTTCAGTGGGATATCTTGTCTCAAAGATAAGGTACAGAGGGATAGCAGGAGACACCCACATGCACGCACACGCACCACACACACCATTGACAGTACAGGAGCAAAAAGGGTAAAAGGAAAAAAGAATGGGATTAAGTTTTCTCTAAGCTATAAATAAATAAATAAATAAATAAATAAATAAATAAATAAATAAATAAATATTTCTCTAAGCATGCTTTTTTCTGTTGTTTTGACTTTTGCATTTCCTGTTTAACAAACTGAAGTATCAAACTAAATAAAACAAGAATAAAAATACATATATCGATGTAAGTTATCACTGCATATTAATATTTTCGAGCCAGGCATAGTGACACATGTTTGTAATCCTGGTACCTGAAAGGCAGATACAGGGAGATCACTCAGACTGAATGGCATAGAATGATTTTGTTTTTCTTGAGAATCCAAGGGGAAGACACCAGGAAAAGAAGAAATAAATGTATAACATGAGAAAAAAAGGTGCAGATAATTTTTTAGCACAAAGTTTCCAGTTTATATTCTCAGTGGAGTATATCCTACGGTGACAAAAAGTTCCGGGCTTAGTGGTAAGGTTAAGCTCCACAAGCTTAACGGTGGAGCCGATAATGCAATTCTACACATTTGTGTGTGTGTTATCAGATAGATGGAATTAATAAACACGTTAATATTTTTTGTGTGTGAGTCATGGCTTTCAAAGTGAATGAAGAGAGAGAGAGAACAGAGTATGAGGAAAGGCTAAAAGAACCCCGTGCTGTGGGATGTGAATTGCAGGGAGCAGCATAAATGCCCATGTTTGGGATAGAGGGTGTGGCTGAGGGCATGTTTCCTGGCTGCACACTGACAGTGACTAGTAACAAGGATGCCCTTGCCTAGAAATGAGCACATCTATACGGGGTGGGTCTGGTACTGCTACGTATTCAACATCAAAGCCCCTAGACTGCTTTCTACATTCCATTCTCCATTAAAGAAACTGTATTCTCAGAAACGGCAGAGTCCATGTCATGGGTCCAGCCTGGGAAATTCTGTTGAGTTCAAAAGTAATGAAATGCTGAAAGATTAATGGGGCCATTCAGAAAAGCAAGCTTGAACCTGCTTCCGCAGGCCGACTGTGACAGGACATTGGACAGGACAACGACAGCCCCAGTAAGAGCCCAGTGAGTGCAGAACTTGGTGGCAGAGGGAGAACAAGAAACAGAGGGTGGGGCCGTAGCCCACTGAGTGTGTGTGTGCCATGCTTGATGCCCTTGGTTAAAGGGGAAGGACAATTTGGAAAGTGGGAATATGGCCTTCACATTATATAATAGTATTGAATGAAAATTGACTGGTGGGAATGGAAAACTGTTGCGTTGGTTTTACCTGGTGAGAAAGTTCTAGAAATTTGTTACATGGCAATATGACTATGTTTAACATCACTGAATTTTATTTGTTTACTTATTTACTTACTTGTTAATTGAGGGTTTGAGATTGAACTCTGGACTGTGAGCATGTTCTGCAGGCACCTTAAACTACCGAGTTAGTTATAACATCAGACCTTACAGTCTGAAGCGTGTTTTCTGATTTTATAGGAGCCCAGGGTCATCTTGAGAGGAAAGACTAGAAACAGACTAGATCAGAACGGCCTGTGGGACTTGTCTGGATTGTTAATTGATGTAGGAGACTCTGGCTCACGGGGGATAGCACTATTCTCTGGACTGTGTAAGAAAGCTAACTGAGGATGGGCCAGTGAGCAAGCCACCAGGCAGCACACCTCCATGGCTCCTACTTCGAGCTCCTGCCTGAGTTTTTGCCTTGACTTCCCTTAATGATGGAATGTAAACCCTTTCTCCCCTAAGTAGCGTTTGGTTAATGTTTTATTCCAGCAACAGAAAGGAAACTAGAACACCGTATATTTTATATTGCTGACTATTTTAGAACAATTAAAACACTTTAAAAATAAATGATTAATATTCTGAGTTATGATGATGGTATTTTTGCCTATAGAAGATACAGAGGTGGAGCAGGGATAAGTGCTGTGCTAACCACAGCTTACTGTCAAATGATTTATCGGAAAACAAACCGAGAGCCTGTAAACTTACTTTCCAATCTTTGCAAGTTTTGAATCTATTTATGGGTATAGCAGCAGTTTGACTATTTATCATCCTCTTTCAAACTCATTTTGAAATTTAATTTTCATTGTTGCAATATTAAAAGGTGGGATTTTTAAAAAAACATAAATTGGTGTGGTGCATATCTTTAATCCTAGCACTAAGAAGGCTGAGCAGATGGGATCTCTGTGAGTTCAAGGCCAGCCTGATCTACATAGTGAATTCCAAGCCAGCCAGGGCAAGGAGACCCTGTCTAAAAAACAAAACAACAAAAAAAAGAAGTGAGACCTTCAGTTTGGCTGTGGGTTGGTGGCCTTTCCCTTCTTGTTTTCAGGGTTGCTGACTTTTGCTGGGGAAAGAGAAATCTCAGTGTCACATGAAGGAACAAATTAATTCAGCAAGGTGATTTCTTTTCACCAAAAGGGTGTGCCTGAACCCAAACAAGGCTAGTGAGCACACCTGGACAAAATGACTTCTGTCCTTTACATCTAGGAGCAAATACAGATAACCGTCTCACACCATTAGTGAGAGCTTAATTTCAGTCTAACCTGATTGGCTACTGTGTGCAAAGATGAAGGCAGAGATGGAGGAAGTATGGGTCCTCATCAAACTGACTATCTTTGATTTAAAAAAAAAAAAAAAACAAAAACAAAAAAAACGTTTCTTCTATATAGAGTTACCATTCCTTTCACAGCCACTTCTTAAAGCAACAAGATCCAGGCTTACGGCCTGAATGTGTGTGACCTTGGGAAGGGCATTATTCCTTTCCACAGAGGTTACCAGGGAATCACAAACAAGGCTGTTAACAACTGTAAAGACATCCTACCTTCCAGCATCATCATCAACTGCAATCCTGCCAGGGACCACCCAGGGATCATCTATAGGTTTCTTAGCAACTCTGTAAAGATAGTAACTTCAAACTCCACCCAAGCTCATATACAACGTTTATGAGAAACGATGGGGGCTTCCATAGAAGCCCACACCCACACCTGGTGTGTCTTGTTTTTCTTTCTATGTGTTTCTCCTTCTCTTAACCTTAAAACTTAAATCATCTTTAAAAAAAAAAACTCTATTAAATCTCTACTCTGCTTCAAAAACTGTCTTGTCCTGAAATTCCTTTTAGTGCCAATCCCATGAATCCTGGTTTGGCCTGAGTCGAGGTCCTTGATGTCTAGGGGAGCCTTCTAAGACTGATGAGGGTGACACTGGGAGCTATAGCTCCTGCCTCTGTCCTCACTGGAAGCTGAAAGGAATGTCCCTAGGTAACGGGAATGAATACTCCTTGGAGATCTGTACCTGCGAGTAAGGGAGGGCTTACAGAGTACCGGAAACTTGCCAAAAGGTACAGAAGCCAGATGCGGAGGGCCCTACTCACCAAATCTAGGGCAACTCGGGAATCAAAATAAATGACTGGTGGGAAAAAATAATAACGCATCTTCAAGATATAAATCAGGGGCTGTTGTTTCCCATAAAGGACTAGATGATAAATATTTTAGTTTTTAAAAGCTGTGTAGTCTCAGTCACAGCAATTCCTTTCTACCATTGTGGCACAAAAGTAGCCCTAGACGGTATGAAAATTAATGATTGGCTGTGTTCTAATAAAACTTTATTTGCAAAACAGGTGAGAAAGCAGATTTGGCCCAGGGATGAGAATTTGCCTACTTTTGTGCAACTAGAGAAACTGAGGGATGAATAAATAAATAGGTAAAATAGAAAACTTGCTGTCATGATATGATAGGACATAATAAACACAGATGGATGTAGAAGTTGAAAAAACAACAATTGGGCGCCCATTATAGTAACTCCTCAGGTGGGAAACATCAGTGATACTACACATAATGGGTAAAAGAAGAATAAAGAGTTATTTATATAGTTTCTAGGTATCTGAATATCAAGTACTCACTAATTACTGATGGGTAAAGTATCTTTCCAGTGGGCAGCATTGCAATCAAATGATGGATGCTATTACCACCAGCAAAGGGACAGATGGACATCATTTTCTCCCAACTGTCCACTCCTGTGACCACCAGACAAGCTAACACCCAGTGAGAGGTGTGTATGGTGCATTTGAGGGTGTGGGGTTCAGCTAAGGGCTTCCCAGAATGAGACCCTTCAGAGGACACAGTATGGGACCCACAGAAGTGAAGTGATGCCCAAGGGAGTGGAGATGTTAGAGGAGGCTGAGTGTCCAGGAGACATGATTCAGCTTGTGACTAGGAGTCTCTGGACTAGAGACTGAGGGCAACAGTGACTTAGGGTCTTCCAGATGCACAAGGTTCATCTTAGCTGTGGTTAGCAGACATTGGGTGTGATTTCTCAGGCTTACAAAGAAGATGGAGTCAAATGGCCAAGACCCTCTTTATCTGGGAAATGCTGAAAACCGTGAGTGTATGGATTTGGGTTTGGGCCCAACAGTCTTTTTGACCAATGGGTCTCAAGTTGCAGTGAAGAAAGAGACAGAAGCTACCATTTGTTCCTTATGAAATAGACATTTACTAAATGGCACCTGTGACCTTCAAAACTGGCAGAGGTGTAAAATTCAAAGAGGGACTGAAGCATGCTTCCACCCTGAGGAGAGTCGGGTAAGGTGAGTGGAGAGGCACAGTGGCTGCAGCCCTGGGTTGAACCCTCATTTCAAAGAATCTCTCTGGCACAGTTAGTTAACTTTATAGGGGCAGCGGTTCTCAATCTTCCTAATGCTGTGGCCCTTTAATACAGCTTCTCATGTGGTGGTGACCCCCAACCATACAATTGTTTTAGTTGCTACTTCCTAACTATAATTTTGCTACTGTATGAATTATAATGTAAATATCTGATATACAGGATATCTAATATGCAACCTCTGTGAAAGGGTCATTCCACTCTCAAAGGAGTCGCAGTGCACAGGTTGAGAACTGCTGGTCTAGGAGAATAAATATTATAAAATTAATTATTATACATATTGTCTTGTATTATATTACATATTGTATTATATTACATTACTAGATCCTGAGCTATTTTGCTATGAGCATCTTGTTCCTAGACTGCTCTGCTGTGTTGTGGAGAGCCTGGCCCAGGTCCGTTTGCTCTGTTCTCTTTCCTGAGCCATCTTTCCCAACCGCACAATTTTATGGATCATTTCAAGGCTAATAATTTCCAACTTCAGGTTAACCATATCCTGGTGTTTTCTAGAAGTCATCAGTGCCAACGACAATGGAGCTAGCCTGAGCTAGGGAGTACCTACCTCTGAGAAGTATCAGACAGAAAGTATGAAAATCAAGAAGAAGGACACTTGAAAGCCCAAAGAGCTGGGGTGAGGACGGCCAAGGGTTATTCATTTGTCAGAGGAACAGGAAATGACTTTTTTTTAGGGACGAGAAGAAGCAGAGACGAAGACTGGAAGTATATTTGGGGACCCAGAGAATGCAGGCAGTTTACCCTGGGACAGTGTCGAATAGAAGCCGAATGTGTGAAACACTTCCCAGCCTCCTCTGCAGTCAACTTAGCTCAACCTGTCCTGTGCTCAGCCCACCTGACCTGTGTATAGAGTCTCTTTGTAGGCTGGGGCCTCGAGTCACATGGGCACCATGTTTGCAGATGCCTTCCTTGATGTTTTCCAGGTCTCTTGTTGCCTTGGGCTTGACAATGTTGCTCAGAGTGGCCCCATGTTTGTGGGTGATACGGCTCTGTAGGAGTTCTAAGTATATCCTGGGTCCTTAGAGGAGGCAGAGAGTGTAAGTTGTTTCCAGTGAACTATGTCCATAGAATGTCAGAGGATACTGTAGGAGTGTGTGGGTATATGTGTGTGTGTGTGTGTGTGTGTGTGTGTGTGTGTGTGTGTGAAAGAAAGAGAGAGCAAGAGTGAGAGAGAGAGAGACAGAGAGCGCACATGTATTTGAGTATGTATATGTGAGTGTGTATGAGAGCATGTGAGTGTGTGTGTGTATGAGTGTATATGTAAAAGTGCATGTGAGTGTGACTGTGCATGTCTGTGTTTGTGTGTGGGTGTGTCTGTGTATGTGAGTATGTGTGTTTGAATGTAAGTATGTATATGTGTGTGAGTATATGTGAATGTGTGTTTGTGTATATGTTTGGTATATGTTTGTGTGCATGTGTATCTGTGCATGTATGTCTGTGTGTATGAGTATGTGTGTGTGAGAGCATTGTGCAAGTGTGTGAGTATATGTGAGTGTGTATCTATGTCTGTGTATGTGTGTATGAGTGTATCTGTGTATGTGTGTATATATGTGTGTACCTGTATGAATGTGTCTGTATGTGTGTTTGTGTGTATGTATATGTTTGTGAGTGTGTGTGTATATGAGTGTGAGTGTGTTTGTGTGTGTTTTACTGAGGGGTGAATCCAATGCCTCACTTGTATTTGCAAACTTTCGTAAAGATACAGCAAGATTGACCTCGGCAGAGGAGGCAGAGAGGGCCTTGCATCTGCAGTATGGCTACTTCAGGGCTGGCCTCACAGGCCTGTAGTCTATACAGCCCAAGTCCCTGCCCTTGAAGGATTCCAAATACGCTTCAGTGCTCTGCTATGACTTAATATTCTTTTTTCTTTAATTTTAGACAGAATTATTTATTTGTATTATGTATGTGTGTTCTGTCTGTCTGTCTATCTGTCTGTGTGTTTGTCATGTGCATACCTGATGCCTCTAGAGGTCAGAAGAGAGAATTGGATCCCCCTGGCCCTGGCGTTACAGATGGTTGTGAGCTACTTTGTGGGTGTTGAAAACTGAACTCAAGTTCTCTGCAAGAACAATAAGTAATCTTATCTGCCAGCCCATCTCTCCAGCTCCCGCTGACTGCTCTTAATAATTTTGAACAAGGAACCTGCAGATTTTGTTTTCTGGTCTAGAGATACTGCAGTATCTGGGAAATGTCCATCAAAAGTCTACCATGAATAAATATAAATATATATAAATATAAATAAATATAAAATACTTTATACCATTTTTTGCTGGGCCTTTTCTATGTTCACATATACTTTGATATACAAATGCTTATTGTTGTGCTCAACTGCCTGCAGTTTTCACAGGCAACTGCAGTGTTGGCTGCTTGTCTTGGCTAAGGATTCATACATGCCTTTTATCTAGAGATTTCTTGGGTTATTTGATGCCAGTGGTGTGCTGGTCAATAGCTCACAACCAGCTTTGTGGAAAAACAGCACACACCATTGCAATGCTTGCCAACTCTCATGATGTGAAAATGCTCACCAGGAATGGGTGTAGCTCAGCGGTAGACTGCATGCTTAGCAAAAGTGGTGTCCTAGGTTTGACAAAACTTACTATTCACCAGCTGCCCATATGGTGCCATTTAAGGAGCTGGGAGAGATGTATAATAGCATATTGCTACTGGAACTCCCACCACACACACGCAACTGGAAGTGTACTAACTCCTAGTACCGGTAATAATACAAGGTCATAAGATAATTACGAAATGGTGGCTTTTACATGTCTGACGTATTATTGTTCTGTATTATAGTCATATTTTGAGTCAGTTTGTGGAAGCTTAAGTGACATACAGTCAGATGTCACTTAATGAAGGGGATATATATTTGAGAAATGCATCATTGGATTATTTCATCACTGGGCTAACATTGTAAAAAGCACAAACATGCTGGGCAGTGGTGGTGCACACATCCAATCCCAGCACTTGGGAGGCAGAGTCAGGCAGATTTCTGAGTTTGAGGCCAGCCTGGTCTACAGAGTGAGTTCCAGGACAGCCAGGGCTACACAGAGAAACCCTGTCTCGAAAAACCAACAACAACAAAAGTTCAAGCACGCACAGACAGTGGAGCACAACACACCTTGCTCACACGGCTTAACTAATTTCTCTTTGAAGCAGGCAGTTGTACTGAAAACTGCAGGCAGTTGAGCACAACAAGAAGTATTTGTATATCAAAGTATATGTGAACATAGAAACGGCTAAGCAAAAACATGGTATAAAATATTTGTCATGGTAGACTTTTGATGGACATTTCCCAGGTATGTAGCAAGTAGAACTCAGAGAACCAAGTGATGAGTGAGGACAAGATCCCTGGGGACTGCCACAGCTTCATCAACACGCACACGCAGGCCACACTACAGTTATCATTGTTGGTATCGCTGACATAGGGTTTTATGTAGCTCAGGATGGCCTTGTACTCAGCATATAACCAAGGATGAATCCCAATTTATGATCCTCCTGCCTCTACTTCCTGAGTGCTGACATTTTAGGTGTATGTCACCTGCCTGACTTTTCTTTGCTAAATTTATTTTTAAAAGGTTTTCTTTAATGATAAGTTTATCTTAGTTTTAAAAACTTCTTGACATTTCTAACAGTACTTAATTCAGCTGTGTAAAAATGGACACCTTTATGCCCTCATTTTGTAAGCTTTTCTTGTTTTCTTTTTCATTTTTCAAGTATTTTGGTAATTAGAATACTTAGAATACTTAGTTTTATAAGACATCAACATACACATGAGGCTAGGTGTATGCCTACTGGAGTCACGGCATCACTCTCTTCCTTTGTGTCCTTCTGGAAGGCTTCAGGCCCAGAATGCATGGAGTTGTCATCCTCTATTTCCAGTGCCTTCCGGAGTCCCCGAGGGCGTGCCTGAAGCTCTTCATGAGGGTCTGTCACTCATTGCAGAAACCCTTCCACTCCAGTTTTCACTGTAGATGTGTCTGTAAGCCGAGAGCACACCACAAACCTTTTTCATTTTATTAAATCTTAGTTAATCTTGCTTTGCAAGGGGGAAGCAGGAGAGTGCGTACAGGCAAGCATGCAGTGCACATGTGGAGATACAAGGAAAATTCACAGGGGTTGGTTCTCTCCTCCTGCCATGTGGGTCCTGGGAATCAGACTCAGGGTCTTATGCTTGGTAGCAGATGCACTTGGCTTTGTACTGAGACTGCAGAAGTTTCTTCTGAACCCTAAACTGTGAGTTTTCAGGGTGGGTTGTTTCTTCTCCTTGAGCTTGCTTTGTTTTGCTTCTTCTTGAGTCGTGTATCCCTGCTCAGTTCAGAGCAGTCAATAGGCAATTCCTTAGGCTTTATCTCTAAGACTTTCTAGCACCATCCTCAACCACACCCAGGTAAAATCTCTCTCTGCACCAAGCATCACCTGCTGATTTACAGAGTCTCTCATCCTTGACAGACCCTTTAGGGTCACATCCAAACATTTTCAATGTCTTCCAAGGGCCTTTCATAATTTACTTAATGATAGCACTAAACCCAAGCACATTTTTAATTTTTTTTCATCTTGAGACAAGGTCTTGCTGTGTGGTCCTGGTTCGCCCAGAACCCGTGTAGACTGGTTGGCCTAAACTTGTGGCGATTTTCCTGCCTTTGCACTCCCGAGTGCTGACAGTACAGTCATGTGCCACCATACTGAGCCCAAATAGAGCTCTTGATGAAGCTATAGATGTTACCATCCATCCAGAATTGCATCCTGTGGCCTCCCTTCCCCCAGCCTGGAACCTGCTTGCTCAAGGGTGGAGCTACCTGCTCATTCGTCCTGCCACGCCTACTGCTGAACCCTGCCTTTGCTGCCTGGAGGCACACACGTGTTCGTCCTGCTACTGGACCCTGAGTTACTTGGCAGGATATTGGGTTCCCTCCCCCTTCCTTTATAACTGAGTGTCTGGAAATAGTAAAATTGAGCTTTGATCAGAATGTTGTCTTAGCTCCATTCATTCTTCCGCCCCGTCTAGATTCCTCTCTTTTCAGCGAACTGCCATTCTCAGTTGAACCGTTCGTGTTGTGGACTGCGGGCAGGCCGCAACAGTTGGCGCCAGAACTGGGACCTGAAGAATGGCAGAGGGATGCTAAGAGAAACGACTGCTGTGTGGAGCTCCACAAGAAAGGAAAGGATCTTCTTATCGGAGCATCGGAGCAACGGACAGGTACACATGCTAGCGCTAGCCTAAAATTTCAGTTTTGTAAAGTGTTGCTGAGGATGCGGTAGGATACGAATCAAGTTTGAATCAGTGCTGACCCAACACTGTTTCTGCTTGGGGTCAGCAGCTCGTTAATCGGAACTAGATACGGAGACAGGCGGTGTGCCGCAGCTTTTTAGAAAGCTGCTTAGGTGGAAGAAGGAAGGGTTTAAAGTCATGGATCAGGCGGTTGTTTTTAGTTTTCAGGAGTTGTTTCAGGCCAGAGGAGTAAGGCTTGAAGTACAATTAGTAAGAAATTTTTTAGATAAGATAGATAGCTGTTGTCCATGGTTCAAGGAAGAAGAAACGATAGATTGTGGAACCTGGGAGAAAGTTGGTGAGGCCTTGAATATCGCTCAGACAGATAATTTTACCCTAGGTCTCTGGGCGCTTGTAAATGATGCTATAAAACATGCAACTTCTCCAGGGCTAAATCGCCCTCAGGCGGAGCTTGCGATATCTCAGGAGGAGTGCCTATCAGAGAAGGCCTCCTCAGAAAAAGATCTTCTTAACTCAAAAATTGATAAATGTGGAAACTCTGATGATGGACTGAATTTTAACAAAAATCACTCAGATAGAGGAATTGCCCATTACCTTAAGATATCTTATTAATGATCAACAGGTTATCGTAGAGACTCCTGGTCTCTCGGCTCAGCTAGCCGAATTAACAGCAGTGCTGAAGGTCTTTCAGTCTGTACATGAGGCTTTTAATATCTTTACTGACAGTTTATATGTTGCTCAGTCGGTACCCTTATTAGAAACCTGTGGTACGTTTAACTTCAATACGCCATAAAGATCCTTATTTTCAGAATTGCAAAACATCATTCTTGCCCGGAAAAATCCGTTTTATATTGGCCATATACGGTCTCACTCTGGTCTTCCTGGGCCTGTGGCCGAGGGTAATGATCGCATTGACAGAGCTCTAATAGGAGAAGCTTTAGTTTCGAATCCTGTTGCTCTGGCCCAACGTGATCATGAAAGGTTTCACCTCTCTAGCCAAATCCCCTACAGGAGGCCAAAAATTAGCTTTAGTTTTACAATTTGCATCTAAATAAAGTACCTTGACTTCTCCAAACAGAAAATTTACAGTGCTACTCTCTCATTGTTTAGATTTCTTTCTTTTCTCAAGCAGGTCAATCTACATTCTCCGGTTCTCTGCCCCTAAGAGCAAACAGGTGGTACTGCTAATCTCCCTTCCAAGGACATCCCAGCACATGGCTTTCAGTCTGAGATAGGATTTAGATTTACCAGGAGAGCTAGGAAAGTAGAAATTTCATATATTTACAGAGATTAGTTCTTATTTTGATAGAGATGGGCTTAGTCCCTTAGCTGGCCTCTGGCTTTTCACCCTTGCTGTTACTGCAAGGTGTCCTTAGTTCCTCAGGCTATTGGGAATAACAGGGATGAGGAGGAAAG
This sequence comes from Mus caroli, assembly GCF_978045245.1. Taxonomy (NCBI): domain Eukaryota; kingdom Metazoa; phylum Chordata; class Mammalia; order Rodentia; family Muridae; genus Mus; species Mus caroli. Next base: position 93,691,642 of record NW_028227258.1, read on the forward strand.
ACCTCCAGCTCCTATTTTAACCACAATCCATGGTGTTAATACTGACATAATTCTTGTCTAGGCCTTGCTAAATCTGAGGTTGACAAGTCTCATATAGAGACCGCGCATAGCTCAGAATTGAGATACTGATTCATAATCATATGAATACAGTATGGGTACCGCTTGACGCAGGAGATTACTGCGGGGGATGGTCCAGCTTTACCGTTTCTGAGTTCCCTGTGCGACACACCTGATTTGAAAGAGGTTGGTATCTGACTCCAGCTAAAAACCAAAAATACCTAAGGCTCTGCCTCCCCTCCCCAAAAGATACCAAGAACCACAGATGTGAGTTGTTATAAAGCTCACGGGAGGAATCAGGTCAATGTCCACCCAAGTCAAGGTTAAAGGCCCACTCATCTATGGATGAAAAAAAATCATTTGATCACCTCTGTTAAGCATTGCCTATTTAAACTTAATTAATAGGGGGGAGAGAAGTTGGAGACCTTACTGTCGAAAGGGCAAGCCCTTCACTGCCTCCCACCCCCCCCAAAAAAAAAAAGCCAACTGGCCTTGTACTAGGAGCCAGCCAGTCTTACCCCTTCTCCCTGTTTCCCCCGCCTGCCATCCAAAATTGCGGAGGAATATTAGCTCAGTGTTATTCTAAATTTGTTTAGTTAAACTCAGCCAGGGTTCCAACGCCCTACTTAAAATGCAAACAGGTAGTTACCTATTCAGCACTAATTAGCATTATAAAGTCAGAGCCTATTCTGTTAGTGGTTTACTAGGATATTAAAGACAGTCTTAGCCAAATACAGTTTACCATTAGAAAAGTTAGGGAATCCCACGGAAACAGGTTTTTTCTTTAGCCCTAAGAACTCAGGCAGAACTATTGAACATAAATAATTTTTCTGCCTCAGGCCAGCCCCCCCTTTTTTTTTTGTTTGTTTGTTTTGTTAACTAATGAGAGGAGATGTGGCCTCCCTTCCCCCAGCCTGGAACCTGCTTGCTCAAGGGTGGAGCTACCTACTCATTCGTCCTGCCACGCCTACTGCTGGACCCTGCCTTTGCTGCCTGGAGGCACACACGTGTTGGTCCTGCTACTGGACCCTGAGTTACTTGGCGGGATATTGGGTTCCTTCCCCCTTCCTTTATAACTGAGTGTCTGGAAATAGTAAAATTGAGCTTTGATCAGAATGTTGTCTTAGCTCCATTCATTCTTCCGCCCCGTCTAGATTCCTCTCTTTTCAGCTCGAACTGCCATTCTCAGTTGAACCGTTCGTGTTGTGGACTGCGGGCAGGCCGCAACAGCATCCTTAGGGACAGCCTGGACAGTGGGGTTCAGGGAACAGACCTTCATCAATGAATTGGACCAGAGATCTGATGTAGAGAGAAATGGCACTTGTGTACATATATGTGTTTCATGTGTTCACAGGGATGCATAGGTGTGTGTGTGTGTGTGTGTGTGTGTGTGTGTGTGTAGGCCAGAGGCTGAGGTACTGTCTTCCTTGATCACTCTCTTCCTTACTTTGTTAGGCACAGCCTCTCATTCACAGAAGTTGCTTATTTGCCCCATCTAGTTAACCAGCTTGCTCTGGGGATCTCACCTTCACCTGCCTTTGCCTCTTGCTTACTTGGATTCTAGATGGCTTCCATGCCTACATTTACGTTGATGTTGGGGATCCCTGCACACGGGAAACACTTTCCCTGTAACTACATCAATCCAGGCCCTGAGACACAGGCTTTGACACAAATACACATCACCAACAGGACCGTGCATGGGAATGCTGTTAACAAGAGATACTTGAAACATATTTTCTCTAAACAGCACTTGTCCATTTTGCTGGCAGAGCAATTGGGGAGGGAATGTTGGTAGAGGTCCTGAGTTGTACCCAGCTTTTGACTGTTCCTGTGGCACACTGGCAGCACGTGCAATGGTTGCTCGCTGTGCCAGCTACCAAAGGGTTTGTATTTGTGCCTGCAGCAACATGTCTAGGCAGCTCTGTGTCTTGTCCTTCAAGAGCTTGAAGCTTCGCAGTGATTTTGTTCCCTGGGGGGGGGGGGGGCAACAGTCCTCATAGGCATCATTTTCAGAATATGGAGATTCTGCCTAGGTTAAAGACTTGCTCCAGTGAGTTTTCCTCTAGGACCAACTTATCTATAGGTTTCAAATATTCTTTATCTGGCTTCATACCAGCGCTGGCAGATTCCACACTGACTTTCACATCAGGTAATGAATGCATAATGATCCCTGAGTAGTTTCAACCAGCCATGGCGAGCTGTAAATTCAATATAGTGACTGGGTCAGCCTCTTCCTTTAACATCATAGACAACTTTCCCTCTTGCTTTATTCACGGTGCATGGGGGGACGTGCTCTTGTGTTTTGGTATTAGTTCTCACAATAAGAGTTTCTCCAAACACATTCTAGGTCCTTCTCAAATCTGGATTAGTTTTGTTGTCTTTAATGAAGTAAATGAAGCTTCAGTGGTATCTGTATCTATGCTGAGATGGGACAGGCCTGGCCAGTGAGCAGTAGCCAGCATGGATTTTTCACTCTGTAGTTATTAATTATCTTGTTTTCAGGTCCATCACTCAATGTGGCGTCTCACCAGTAAGAGTAGTAGTGGTTAAGGGCCACAGTGAATAAAGCAACACAAAATTAAGTACAGTAGACAATGATTTTTAAAGGACCAGCAAACCCAATATGTATGAGGCTGCCAAGGAAATTATATAGCCTAACTGGAACATTTTCTCAAAACATTTTAAATTTATTCATTGAGGCTATCATACACAGGTACAATCCTATGATCATATCTCTACCTTACTTCCCATTTCAACTCCTTCTAGACCTCCACCATGCTCCATACTCCTCTCCCCCATATATTTTTCCCCCGTGGGTGTCATTCATTGAGGCATGGTTGACATGCCAGGACACATTCTCCAAAAAACTGACTTTCTCTTTTGCAATCTTCAACTAACAATACCTTCACAGATAAGGGTGGAGCTTCGTGAGCCCCTCCCCCTGCCCAGGCTGCCATGTTGGCTGGCTTGATCTTGTGTAGGTCTTATTCCAGCAGCTATAGCTGTTGTGTGTTCATGAGCTGAGCATCCTGTCGGGTCCCCACAGTGCTATTTCATAGCATTCCTCCTCGACCTTTGGCTCTAACAGTCCTTCTGTTTCTTCTTTCTGTTTCTTGTTCCCTGAGATTTGAGGGACAGGAAGACACACAGATGACTCATCTGTGACTGAGCCTTCCACAGTCACTTGTTATGTGCACTTTGACCATATGTGAGTCTCTGTATTAGCTGCTGTCTACTGCTGCACTAACTAACTTATGGGGATAAAAATATGTATTTAGAAAGTAGATTGATATTATGTCCATTCAAAATAATAGTATGTTCTTCTTTAGGGTCTATGAACTCTCCAGCCTTGGGTTCTTGGCCAGGATACAGTACCAGAAAGATTACACTCTAAATAACAATAAAACTAGTAACTTAGTCATAGTTATTATGAAAAGTAATTGGTGTTGCTCATAAATACATGTGCTATGCTATACAAATCCCGTGGCATCATAGTTTCATTCACATCAGCATTGCTATGACTATGTGAGACACACATTTCACTGAACGGCTCTGACATTACTGGCGATAGACATTTTTCTTCTTCATTATAATCTTATGGGACCACTTCTGTGTATGTGAACTAATCAGAACGTCACTTTCAATTAATCACTATAGCTTTTAAAATAATAGGTTGCTTAATGGTTGGCTTATAAGGGTTAGCAAGATGGCTCAGCAGGTAAACATTGTTCTTCACCTTCTTTCAGACAGGGTCTCGGACTGAATTGGGAGTTCATCAATTTAGCTAGGCTGGCTGGCCAACATGAGCCAGGGATCCTTCTGTTTCTTCCTCTTCAGCACTGGGACTACAAATGTGCGCTGCCACATGCAGCTGTCTAATGGGTGCTGAGGTTCTGAACTCCATGTAAGGCAAACCCTTGACCAACTGAGCCACCCAGCCCTGACTTTCTAATACCTTAGGATACATTTTCCCTGAGAAGCGGTCTCCTGATGTTATTTCTACTTACAGATAAGGAATCCGAACCACAGAGGGGCTCCTAACATGTCCAGGGTCACATAGCTTGAGAGTATGGAAATGTATTTGACAGTGAATTCTCATCTGTAAAGCAGGTACTGCCTGCTCTGCTTAAAAATTAGCAAGGTGGGCTAGGGATACAAAGCACTTCAAAAGGTCACAGGTGGGCTGAAGACAAAGGCCACGCCACTTGTGGGCCACCTGTGGGCTACCAGTGTGTACAAAGTGGCAGCTGTCAGTTTATTCTTCATCGCTTTCATTTGCTTCCTGGCACCTGAGTGATGGGGTTACTGAAAGCCTTTCTTACCTGAGGAAAGTCTTTGTTTCCACATGCCATAAACCAAGGTAAATTACAACTTGAAGTTTAAGAGTATCATGTAGCTAGAGAAAGTACCCAAGAGCTGAAGGGTTCTGCAACCCTATAGGTGGAAGAACATTATGAACTAACCAGTACCCCGGAGCTCTTGACTCTAGCTGCATATGTATCAAAAGATGGCCTAGTCGGCCATCACTGGAAAGAGAGGCCCATTGGACTTGCAAACTTTATATGCCCCAGTACAGGGGAACGCCAGGGCCAAAAAGTGGGAGTGGGTGGGTGGGAGGGTATGGAGGACTTTTGGGATAGCATTGGAAATGTAGATGAGGAAAATACCTAATAATAATAAAAAAAGAGTATCATGTATTGTGAATTTGGTCCAACGCTTGTGTTATGTTAACTGGGTTCCCAAAATTGCACGAGAATACACACATAAGATGCTGAGGGTCCCTGCCCCAGTTGCTTTTGATTGGTAAATGAAGTTGCTGGCATTCAATGGCTCGCCAGGGAGACAGTGGCTGGACTTTAGTCTACTAGGGCAAGGAAGAAGGAGATATAGCTGCCATGCTGGGAACAGAGCAGTGGTCAAGCCTGAGATCTGCAGGAGAGAGCATAGCAATCATGTAAGACCTAGGGAAGAGTGGTCCCAGTCCTCCCCCCCCGCCCGGTACCCCACTGGAGCTAGGGTAACAACAATGGAATATAGATTTTAGTAAGTAATATCAGGAATATCAGAGGGGAGGTGTTAGGGGGGCCAAGGCATACTAAAATATAGGGCTATGTGTGTGTCTTACATTTGGTAACCCAGAACATGGAGGTGGGTAGGGAGGAGGAGTGCTTTGTGTAGTATTAATTGGAAACTGTAACAGAGACAGAGGCAGGACTTTAGGATTCCCGAGAAGGGACTAAGGAAGAGAGAAAGGAGATAGCCACCATGCTGGGGAGGAAGAAGTGGATGCCACGCCTGAGAGATGCTGGACAGAGAACATAGCCATGATATAGGCGCTGGGGAACTCAGTCCTAGAGAACTGCTGGTCTAGGTCAGGGCAGCCAAGATGGAATATAGGACTTAATAAGTAATAACTCAGGAACATTGGAGGGGAAAGTGTGTTAGCTGTGTGGAGGTTTGGAAGTGTCCCAGCCACTGAGCTGCTTAAGGCATATTAAAATATAAGGCTGTGTGTGTGTGTGTGTGTGTGTGTGTGTGTGTGTGTCTTTTTGGGAGCCCAGAACATTGGGGCAGGCGTCTAGAAACACACTGCCCCTTTGAGTAGGATTAATTAATTACTGCAACAATCATGGTGTCTCCTATTTAAAGCACTTTCCCTTGGTGACTCGGGGTGCAGATCGGTAGCATCTGTAAAGTATTTGTCTAGCATGTACAAAGCCTCCAGTCCTCAGCACCTCATCAAAGAGACATGGTGGCTCATGGCTGTAATCCAGGAAGTAGAGGCATGAGGAACGAAGTGTCCATGGTCATTCTCAGGTATGTAGGGAATTTGAGGCCCCTTGTGACCTTGTCTCATTAAAAAAAAAAAGTAACCTTTGAAAAATGCTTACTATCTCTTGTTTTTAACCCCCTGGCTTTTGTTTAATGAAGTACAGATAGATGATGGGTGGAAACAATGGCATTGAAGAGGAACTCATTACTTACATGTTCCAAGGGCAGAAGGCAAGTTATCCCTTGCAGGGCCACATGGGGAAACGCAAGGGTTGGTAACAGGAACAGATAGGGGAATGCCTGGGCCACAGTTATTACTGTGGTTTTTGAGGGATGGATGGGCAAAACCAAGTAGATGTGTTGAGTTAGTGCTAGAGGTCTTAACAACATCAGAGACTCAGGGCTACAGAAATAATCCAAGTCTGGGACTTGGACTTGGGTGATTTTAGTAAAAGAGCCATATGGGCTTGGTATGAGACAGCTAAATCAAGAAGGCGGAGGTGTGTTGGTCAGTTGTGTGAGAGGTTTGGTACAGGCAGGGGGATTACTCTCTTTATAAGAATTAGCTCATTCTATGAGAGACAGTCTTTCCAAGATGAGCAAGGCCCAAAAGCATCATAACTAAAAACAAAAAACAAACAAAACAAAACAACAACAACAACAAAACCCCTCTTAACTAATATACCTTTCTTCTTTCTCTTTACTCCTTCCCAAGACGGAATCTTGGAGAAGAGTTTTTGGATCAAACAGAAGGAGGATAGGGTGATAAATTCACACGTGTCTGCTGCACCCTCCCAGGTTAGCCTCCTGGGTTGTGTCTGTTTAGGGCCAGTTCCCGAGAAGACACTGTATGGGCTGAAGCTGACAAATTCAGAGGACAGCTGACTTCGCTGGGTCTCTGGGGCCAGGGTGTTGGCACAGGTTGAAGTACCCAACTCAGCTTTTGCCTCTGGACGGAAAGCCTAACTACTGTGCCCTCTATCTCAATCCTAGCCTACCAGGGTCATGAAACTGGTATAAGCTGAGTCTATTAGTGAGCCATTAAGCAATGACAAAAATCTGTGGCTGTATCATCCCAGAATATTGTTGGTGTCTAAGTTCTTGCCCTACTTTGCTGGGTTTGTTGAATGGCTGTCATGAACATCTCCACTTGGGTACAACCTCATGCAGATCAAATGACTTGTCTTAGTTTGCAAAAGGCAGGTACTCACATGGATATTAATTGCAAAAAGGCATTATCTGAAGTCTTTAAAGAGATGAATGTCGAAAGCAATGAGCAGATCCATTACCTAAGCTCATTCTTAATGGAGCAAGGTATTCATTTGGCCCAACTGAAATTCTTAAAATCAAAATGAAATTATGGCGAGACCACATTGCTCGGTCTCTTGCCAAGTCACACCTCCAGAAGGGATTCTGCTGACCTGCAAGATAGCATTTTGCTAAGGTCATCTGCCTCAGGAGACAGCAGAGTGAGCCTGTGACAGCAGCACACAAGCATCAGGGGCTTGGGGTTTGCATCCCTGATATCGAAGAAAATATCTTTATTGTTTCTGCAATTGCAACTGGTTTAGACAGAACTGAAGGGCTGGGAAGATGGCTTAACAGCTAAGAGTGCCCACTGCTCCCCCAAAGGACCCAGGTTCAATTCCCAACATCTACATCAGGCAATGCTAATATATTTCATTTCCCCACAAAGGTTTTTATTCCAGAGGGGTCCTGCCCCATACCTAGAAGGGATGCAGTGCGAAGATGTTTATTTCATCAGAATAAACTACTTCATTTAGTTACACATTTACAAGGTTGTCCATTTGCTATAGAATCTAAGCTTAAAAGTAGATCATTTCCCCTGGATCTTTCGGTCTTTATTTCTGGAGTCTTCCGTGCCATAACACCTTTGGCACAATTTTATCCTTCTTTCCTCTTATTAACCTTGGCTATGGGAATGTTGATTGTGACCCTTGATTGGGTGAGAACAGGAATTGTCCCTTCTGCCCCACAGAGGCAAAGTTGGGAGGGACTGGCAGAGGGATTAAGATTGCAGAGTGGCTGTCAGTGTTGATGAGCTGAGCCATGACTTCTTCAGTGAGTAGCTAGAATGGGGTATGGACAGGGTCCTAGAGTGAGAGACAGCAACTGAGAGGACAGAGCTTCCTAAGAGTCAGCCCTTCCTCCAATAAGGCTACATGGACTCCAAACAGGCCACACCTCCTATTAGTGCCACTCCCTGGGCCAAACTGACACAGTGGGAGAAGGATAGCAAAGTTCAGCTTCTGGAGAGCTTTAAAGTAGAGCCTGGGGTGAGAAGCACTGAGGATGCTGCGAGAGCTTGGCGGCCAACCTTAGCCAGCTTTGATATGTTAATAGGCACCTTAGTTAGCTCTTTATCCCAGGTTTCTTTGGGATCTAACAGCTTGAATTGAACCCAGGACACTTGGAAGAGAAACTAGCTATCACTGGTTGATATTTAAGAGCATGCTTTCTCCAGATACATCCATTTGCCCAAGAATTTCATAAATTCATTATTTTTAATAGCTGAGTAGTACTCCATTGTGTAAATGAACCACATTTTCTGTATCCATTCCTCTGTTGAGGGACATCTGGGTTCTTTCCAGCTTCTGGCTATTATGAATAGGGCTGCTATGAACATAGTGGAGCATGTGTCCTTATTACCAGTTGGAACATCTTCTGGATATATGCCCAGGAGAGGTATTACTGGATCTAGTAGTAGTACAAATGCAGACACTATTGCATACGCCAGCAAGATTTTGCTGAAGTGACCCTGATATGGATGTCTCCTGTGAGGCTTTGCCAGTGCCTGGCAAATACAGAAGTGGATGCTCACAATCATCTATAGGATGGAACACAGGGCCCCCATATAGGAGCTAGAGAAAGTACCCAAGAGCTGAAGGGGTTTGCAACCCTATAGGAGGAACAACAATATGAACTAACCAGTACCCCCAGAGCTCGTGTCTCTAGCTGCATATGTATCAGAAGATGGCCTAGTTGGCCATCATTGGGAAGAGAGGCCCCTTGGTCTAGCAAACTTTATATGACTTAGTACAGAGGAATGCCAGGGCCAAGAAGTGGGAGTGAGTGGGTAGGGGAGCAGGGGGTTGGGGGAAGGTATAAGGGACTTTTGGGATAGCATTTGAAATGTAAATGAAGAAAATATCTAATAAAAACGTAAGGAAAAAAAAGAAAATGTTTTCTGTTTTTGTTTTTAAATCATACAGCTGGCCAACTCAGCAAGTTAAATTAGTCTACTTATTAGGATTTTTGTGGCAGAACCAATTTTAGGATGTAAGCAGAGGAGTACTTCGGCCGCTTGTGGTATGCTACAAAGGTCACACCACAGAGCTCATGCAAGAGATTTATGGGGAGGGGAGAGACCAAAAAATGGCTGTCTCTGAGCAGGGATGTGAGAGAGAGATAGAGACAGAGGCAGATCAGGTAGAGGGAGAGAGACAGACAAGTAAGAGAGTAAGGGAGAGAGCAAGGGAGCAGGCTGTGATGGTGGGACCTGCTAAAGGGCACACTAATCACATTTGGCGACTGGTGCTGATGTAGCTTCTGGTGCTGAGCTGCAGAAGGCAGGCTGGGGCTGACACTACTATTATGAGCAAAACTAACAGTTTTGAAAGTTATGTAAATATTAAATAATAATGCTTATGACTAAGAAAATAACGAGTAATTTCAAAGAGTATAAATTAGAAAACAAAGGTCATCACCCCCATTCTTACTTCCAAGAGGTAACTACTAGAGACAAGTCTTAAACATACTTGCAGCAATTTTTTATGCATTCAAGATGGATGGGAGAGTTTCTTTTTCTGGGTTGTTAAAGCGCTATTAAAGACTGTCCAATCAGCTGAGTATGGTAGCTCATGCCTTTAATCCCAGCACTTGGGAGGCAGAGATCTTTGTGAATTCGAGGCCATCCCTGTCTATAATCTACAAAATGAGTTCCAGAACAACCAGGGATACACACAGAAAAACCCTGCCTTGAAAAAACAAAAAACAAAAAATTAGTTATTTAATGAATATTGATATTGATAATGAGTCTTATAAACATGACTTCTGATGTTTATTTAGAAAAAAAGATTTGGAGGATGGGGCATTTTGATGCTCTAGTTGATAGCTGCTAGATCCCCTCCCAACCATCCCCATCCCTTACCTCCATTCCCCACCCCCTACTCCCCACCCCTACCTAATGCTCTGTTGCCTTGAGCAAAGAACTGTCAGACAAATAGCCAACGAAACCATCCTTAAGTCAGCATTGACTGTTTGGAACACCCCTTGAGGGCTGCTCTGAGAAAGTCCCATGACAATCTCAGCTGCTGTCTAGCATCTGAAGCTGCAGCCCCAGCTACGACTGCTTCAAACAGTTGGCACCAGACTTTGCCATCACAGGACTCAGTGCACCAACCCTATGTGACCTTGTGACCACTTCTATTCAGGCAGAAGGGGAGGACACAGAGATGTGGCTTGACTGGTGCAGAGGCAATGATACTGAGACCGGTGCAAATAGAAACCTCCATTCTCACAGAGAGTTGGCTGTGATTGGTACAAACACCTCCTCTCTGGCTACATAAGCAGGCCATTCATCTCACCTGGTGAGTCTGTTGGGAGACACGGTCCTGTGCTGCTTCCTGCTTTGCTCTAATATTAGACTCAATAAAAGACTTTTCTGGAATGGCTTTTTCTTGCCAGCAATCAAAGCAGGAAACCAAAGCAGCAGAGACAGTTAAGAGGTGGTGAAGTGACGGACCTGTGGGAGCCCAGTGACCCAGAGGAGTGACAGAGATGGAGCTGGCCAGTCAGCAGGTGGAGCAGAAAGCAGCAGAGAGGAACAACTACAGTTGAGACGTGCAAAAGAGGTGGAGCCACTGGAGCAGCAGCCACCAACCACAGAAGCATCAGCAGCACAGAAGGGGAAGGAGACCATTACAGTTGGTACCTGAGCCATGAGGCTGGTACAGCAGCTCCAGGGTAGTATAGGACAGTGGTCAGGGCCACAGGAACACTGGGAGCAGAGAGGGTAAGGAAGGGCAGAGAACTGAGATGCAATTCCAGAAAGCTGTAGTCAGAAGAGAAACTGCCCTGGTCAGTGGGAGAGTTCAGAGAGCAGCAACGCTGTCTCAGACTCTGCAGACCCTGGAGCTGTAACGCTGGCCACTGTCATGGGCTTGCAGCTATAGACAGGAGCATGGAAAGATGGTCTGTGCCTACCCATGATTTCTGTCTGGGTAGAGACAAAGGACCTCAGCATATGTAACTCCTTCACAGCTTGGTTTTATCCATTAACAACAAATTTACTATATATCTCATGCATATATAAACCATCTCACTCTTGTGCACGCTTTTAGTGTACACAGCCCATTAATCCCCTGTTTTTTACCTCATAAGCAATGCTTCAGTGAACATCCTTAAGTGTAAGCTTGGGTTTGTCTCCTTTTTATTCAGCAGTGCTCACTAGCTGTATTTGTAGTGTTAAAATAGACTTTATTATTAAATAGACTTTATTATTACAGAGCAGATGTACAATTATGTACAGAGCAGATGCGTAATTATGCAGAAGTTTCTGGAACAGAATTATGTTGTTTAACCTAAGCGTTTTAAATTCTTGGCTTTACAAAATATCGTCTTATTCTTCAAAGTACATGTCTAGCTTGTGTCCTGCCTGACAGCTGGATCCAACATTGCACTGCCCTGCCTTATTATCACTTGGGAAATTTTCCTCTACTATATCTTTAAGGATTATTTTCTGCTTAATTCTTCTAGGTCTTCATTCTAGGACCCCTGAAGTATTTTCCTAGACCTTTTGATATTATCCCATAGAGTTGACTAAGGTTTATATTTTTCCTCTGCTCTTTGGATTGCGTGATCTCTAGTGATAGTCAAGTTCATCAATGTTTCCATTATCATTGCCATTCTTCTATGAAATTTAATTAATGTTGTGTTTCTGAGACAGGATGTTGTCAGTAAATCAAGATGGCCTTGAGCTCTAAAATCTCCTGCCTCAGCCTCCCAAGCACGGGGACCATCAAGTTCAGCTTAAAATTCTAATTTTAATGTAAACTTGATTCTCCGAGTTATTTTACATTACATATTGTTGTCGTTGAACTTCTGTTGATATTTTTATTAGTCTGTTGAGATTCCTCAGTTTTGGGTTTACTGGGAAGACAAACGTCTCTATTTTGATGAGCAGAACATATGGTTTAAAATTCTTGACTGCTCAGTCTATCTTCGGGTGATGCTGGGGCTGATATCTCCTGATTGCCTTTTCTCTAGAGACTGGACCACAGTTTTCTTACTTTTTAAATGTCAAGTAATCTCCATGTTGAAGTTGTAGTATGTATTTTATGTGGCTTAGACTTTGGAATTTGTTATATCTTAGTGTCCCGGTCTCCGGTCTCCGGTCTCCACGGTCTCCACAGTCTCCGGTCCGCGGCAACGAGAACGACTCAGACACCAAGTCGAGTTCACGCGGCAACTTTACTTCAGGCTTTTTCTTTTACAGCTCTCTTCCCCAGTAGCTTCTTAGGGCAAGGGCTAAACTATTCATATTACAACAGCTTCTCTTACTCTACTTCTACTCACGGCAAGGGCTAAAACTACTCTCTTCACTACTCCTGCTGACTCACCTCCTTCTAGCTCCACCCCACCTCATCCAATCAGAATTCACACACGCTCCAGGCATGAGCTCAGATCGTTCACAGATAGGCTGACACAGATAGGTCCTGATCACGAGGAACTGTCCAGCCTGGCAAGTAGCCTCACTTCGCATGCTCGGGCAAGGCAGTAAACAATTGGGTTTCACGGGGCCTGCGGCCCCACCCGCTTCCCACATCTTAGAGTTTTCGTAAGCTTGTGGTTGAAGGCAATTAACTTAGTTGGATTGAAGTTGAAACCTGCCTTTTTATTCAGTTCTGTGCCTTCAAGTGGGTGTGATATACAACTTGAGTTCTCTTAGTGAAAAATGGGAAGAGGAAGAAAAAAGAGAAGAGGGGTACAAGCTAGGGAGGTGGGGATGAAAATGATCAAAATATATTACATGCATGTGTGGAAATGTCAGCAGGAAACTCATTATTATCATAATTAATGTGTTATAAAAACTTGACAGTTTCTGCTGGCTGGTTCACCAATGTCTAATTTACTTTTTGTTCCCTCTAGCGTGGCTTGCTTCCTGTATGAGTTTAAACTCTGATATCATTGTTTCCAAGTAACTGCTATCTTTGCAGATTTTAGTCCACCTCTTGGATTTCTTTGAGTCTTGTTTTTTCATATCGAGTCTTGGGGGTGGGGGGGGGCACGGAGAGGTATTTAGCTGAGTTTCTTCAGTTTCTGAAGTGGTCCATCTGCTGTGAACCTTTAATCTCTCTTTTGCTTATTGCTTGTCTTCCTCCAGCCTTATGTGCTTAAAGCAAATCTACTTATCCAGCAGCAAGTCTCAAGTTACACCAAAGGATGGATGGGTCTAATGGGTGAGCTACACACCCTGAAGCACATGGCTTGAGAGGAAATCTCCACTCTAGCACGTCCCACAGACTCTCCCACTGAGACCCTGGACAAGTAGATTTCTATCTCGTTAATTGTCTTGTAGGCTTTAATTATGTAGTATAGTACCTCAGGCACAGTACTCAGTGTATATGGAAGAAAGATACTTCTGCGTATTACTTGTGTAAGGGAGCAATAATACTTTTGCTACTGCTCGACACACAGGCACAAAGATGATAATTTAATTCCCTTTCAGTTAGCTCCCCCAGAGTTACAATTAGATAATTTGTGATAGCTGTTATCTAACAATATAGACCTATCTCCATCTGGTGGCCACACTTAAGAATTAAGATTAGTCTCAAGTTTTTGATCACCCAAGCAGTACTGGGTATGGGCTCCATCTCTTGGAGTAGGCCTTAAGTAAATCAGACATTGGTTGGTTACTCCCACAAGCCTTGTGCAACCATTGCCCTAGCACATCCTGGTGATGGGACATCATAGTAGATCAAAGGTTATAAGTCTGAGTTGGTGTCTATGTTTCTCCTTTAGTACCCTGAAGAGGGCCTTCTGGCATCAAAGATGATAGAATATGGGAGTGAAGGCTCTATGTAGGCACCAGCTTGACTTCTTCACTGCAAAGAGCTAGGTAGCGTTGTCTTCTGCAATGGGACTTGTCACCTGTTAGTGGAGAGCAACCTGTAGTTTTGACAACAGCCTGTGTTGTTTGGGGGATTCCAACAGGACCCCTTTGGGCAGCAACTTAATTAGATGTAACCCAATCCCAGTACCAGAAACTTCATTTGGTGACAAGAAGTATTGAGTTGGGGATCTGCCTACTCCATTATTTGGTGGTTTCATTTAGATTATTTTCATAATGCACACAAAGCTTCTACTATATTAAGTTTCCATACTATCCCTCAAGTGGCCCTTTAATTGTAGCTGCTCCCACTCCCCACGTGGTCCTCCCACTCCAGGCTCCCACCATCTACTCATGCGTTCCCAGCCCCTTACTCTGTACCTAATCTCTGTGGTTCTATGGGTTGTTGCTTGCTTACTGTTGACTTTATAGCTAACATCCACATATAAGTGAATAATACCATATTTACCTTGGGTCTCAGCTATTTCCTCAGGATGACTTTTTCTAGCCCAATTTTTTTTTAACCTGCAAATTTAATGACTTCCTTCTTTTAAACGACTGAGTAATATACTCCATTGCCTAAACACACCACATTTTCTTTATTTATTCTTTGGTTGAGACACATCTAGATTGTTTTCCAGTTTCTGGCTATTATGAATATAATAACAATGAACATGGTTGAGCAACCATCTCTGTGGTAGGATGAAGGGTCCTTGGGAATATGCTAGAGTAAAATAGCTGGATCTTTAGGTAGATTGATTCCCATCTTCCTGAGGAAATACCACGGTGATTTCCACAGTGCCTATATGAGTTTACACCCCCACCAGCGATGTATGCGTGTTTCCCTTACTCCATAGGGACCTATGAAATGAAATGCTACTGTTCTAAACAACAGCAAAAATGTAGCAATAAAATATCTCCCAGTGTCATTCTGCTATACTCATAGATCAGTGCCTTGCTCAGTCATCATCAGAGAAGCTTCCTCCTGCAGCAGATGGGAACAAATACAGAGAGCCACAACCAGACAGTGTGCAGAGAGTGAAGAGCTCAGAATTCCCACCCCTAAGTGAGATGTCTCTGTTAGATCCCTTCCCTCAGGGATCAGAGATATCCGAGGAACAGGAGGTGGAAAGAGTCTAGCAGCCCATGGGAATGAAGGACACCAAGAGAACAAGGTCCTCTACATCAAAAGATTCATGTATCTATGAACTCACAGAGATCGGGCAGCATGCAGAGGGCCTGCACAAGTGTGCACTGGATGGGGGCCTAGAGCTGAAAGGAGAAGTGGACACATGCCTGCATCCCTAGCCCAGAAGCAGTGTCCTGTTGATAACCACTGGCGAATGAAAATTGAATTTAGGCCAAGGGCGTTTCACTGGGTAAACAAACTACTCTTAAGGCAGCATACCCAGTGGGAGATGCCAACAAAAATAAACTCGGTGGCAGCTTTGGGGGTTCCTTGTCTAATTATGTGTGTCAGGGCTTTACATTGTTTCTAAATTTACGAGTGAGTGTGTGTGTGTGTATGTGTGTATGTGACCCATACACACACACATATATATATACATATATATGCTGTCTTAGGGTTTTATTGCTGTGAACAGACATCATGACCAAAGCAACTCTTATAATAAGAACAACATTTAATTGGGACTGGCTTACAGATTCAGAGGTTCAGTCCATTATCATCAAAGTGGGAACATGGCAGCATTCAGGCATGGTACAGGCAGAGCAGAGAGTTCTACATCTTCATCAGAAGGCTGCTAGTGGAAGACTGACTTCCAGGCAGCTAGGACTAGGGTCTTAAAGCCCACACCCACAGTGTCACACCTACTCCAACAAGGCCACACTTCCAAATAGTGCTACACCCTGGGCCAAGCATATACAAATCATCATATATACCATACAGGTCCTTTCCACATATATTATGACTTCTAGTTTAGTGTTTTTATGGGATTCCTGAGTGTGCAAGCAAGTGGTTATCTATGTCTGCATCTGCTTTTAGCACTTTTTCTTGAGCTCTTTTTCTTCTCTTTGTTCTGCTCTATTCTGATGTGTTAGTTTTTGCTTTCTCTTGTTTTATTGTAATCCCTTAGCAGCCTATTTATTTTCTAATAAGAGACAGAAGGGGGGATCTAGATGGGAGGGGAAGTAAAGAGATGTTGATGGAGGGAAAACCATAATAAGAATATATATTAGGTAAGAAAAAAAAACCTGTTTCAATAAAAGGAAAGACAATAATTAAAATTATCAATAATTTATTATTATTAAAATAATTAAAATTCTACTCATCCACAGATGCTTCATGTTGTAGCATCTGCCCCTCCCCTCACACATTGCACACTCATAGACTCTCTCTGCATGCTGACATACTCTGCATGCTGACACTCTCTTTGCATACTGACACATTCTGCATGCTGACACTCTCTCTCTGCATATTGACACACTCTCTCTGCATGCTGACACTCTCTGCATGCTGACACACTCTCTTTGCATACTGACACACTCTCTGCACACACACTCCCTCAGATAGGTCAGCATCTTGACTTAGTGATGGCTAATTATCCGAGCACCACTTAATTGGTAAAAGTTTGTCTCTAGCGTGGAATTATTTGTCTTGGGTTCAGGCCACTTGTCTTCCCCCTTTTGCTGGGCTTGGTTGCTTCCTTGAATCAGCTCTCCAAGTCTGAAGCACTGTCCCAGGAAAGAGACTGTTAGTTCCACTTCCTGGTTTCTCTCCATGTCCTCACAGCTGCCACTCCCAGGAAGTGTTACTCTGTAGCCAATGCACACAGCTTTTCCATCAGCATTTCGAGGGAGAGAAAAGCTCTCTGAGTTAATCTGTTTAGGAAAGATGCTATAGAGTGTAACAGTTAATATTGCTTGTAACCAAATCACTTCAGACTGGATAATAGAGACCAAAATAGGCCTTGGCTCTGGGCTTGGGCTTTCTGAGATCCAGGCCTTTTATTAGAGCTTTCCTTGGGTAAAGCAAAGTGAAAATCCATCCCGAGGTCCTGAGGATTCTCCCATTGCTGTGGCTGCACACTGTGGCTCAGCCATGACCTGGGAGGGAGAAAGAGAAAAGAACACCAGTCCAGCATGTGTGCTTAGCTCCCAGACCCTGCTTTGTGTAGTTCCTACATCATTGGTTACAGCCTTTCTGCTCTGCTTGCTACCTCCTTGTTGCCAAGGTAACACTGGCTGACAAGTCAATACCCTCTCCTGCCTTCCAAGAAACTATCATTTTCCTTCTTTACATTCAGTGTGATCTCAGTGTTGCGTCTGCCCCCAGTGTTCTCCAGCTCTGTCTGTCTCATTCTCAGAGAGACTCAGACCCTCAGCTTAGGCATCCACAAAGAAACTCACTTCCTCCTTCCCAGGGATGAAGCTCCTGCCATACACACACACTCTCTCTCTCTGTATTCCTAACCTTAGCTACTTAAACATCTTTAACCATATTCTCTCAGATGCTCTAAAGCCTCACACTATCCCTTGGCTAACTTCTAGCTTCCTGCTTCCCTCTCTGCCCTACCTACCACACTTTCCTGACTGTTCTCTGTCACTGGTTCATTCTTTCCACAGGACCCTTTTTCCTCAAGCTTTGTAAGGCCTCCATCTGTTGGGTGCCATCTTTAACACATTATGGTGTTTTGTTTTGTTTTGCTTTTTTGTTTTTTGTTTGTTTGAGACAGGGTATCTCTGTGTAGTCCTGGCTGTCCTGGGATTCACTTTGTAGACCAGGTTAGCCTTGAGTTCAGAGATCCACTTGACTCTGCCTCCTGAGTGCTGGGATTAAAGGCGTGTGCTACCTCCACCTGACTTACATACTGGTTTTTACTGTTCATTTCTTTCTATGGTCCAGTTTCTCATGACCCCCAACACAGCATTCTACAGTGTAACTGCACACTGCTAAATTATCCTAAGACTCCTATCTCATAATAGCATCCGTACTTCCATGACAGCCACTGGCCTGCAGAAAGCCTGTTCGTTGACAGAATAAATATTTCCTGCCATTCTAAATCACGATTTGTTGATTCAGTTTGCGCTGATGTCTCTTTTCTCCTGATTTTATCAGGGTCTGAAGATATTTCTTTTTTAATTTTTAGTTTTGAAGCACTTTCAGATTTTAAAATAGATGGCAAAACTCCCACATACTTCTCAATCTTTTAAATGTCAACACCTTGTAACCACAGTACAAGAATCGAAACCAGACATCCACAGTGATGATGTCTTCAGATTTTGTAAAGTCTACTTTTCTAAACCAGGATGAAGATCTAGGCCCTCATGTTCTATCAAGGGCCGCCTGTGTCTGCTTCTTAGGCTCTCTAATCAAGGCAGCTCCTTCTAGCCTTGCCTTTTAAGACACTGAACCTTTTGAAGGACTTTGCTTTTCAGCTAACATTTGGTTTGTGTAACATTCCCTTATGGTCACACATAGCTTTACACATATTTGCCAAGAAAATCCTTTACAGGTATCATGCATGACAGCATACGCTTATAATCTCAGCAACTGGGGTGAGAAAACTATAAGATCAGAGTTCAAGGTCAAGTCTGAGCCATCTATGAAGAACCAATGTCCAAAACCAAATCAACCAACCAAACAAGCAATAAACCCAAATACTGAAGATGTAGCTTGGTGGGAGAGTACTCGCCTCATAACACAAGGCCTCAGGCTCTATTCTTGGTACCACAGAACAAACAAGTCTCAGCAATAGAAGCAGCTCCCACCACACTGTGTCAGGGGGCTTGGGATGCCTGTTTGTGCATCACTGATAATGTGGATGTGGACCATCTGACCAAGGTGGTTCCAACAGCATTTGCCACTCTCGAGCTGTTCTTCTCTCTGTGTAATTGATGGGACCCTTGTAGGACCTAATCTCTGTCCCTCTGCTCATTCTCATCGCACTCCTGTGCACTCGTTTTTAGTATCTTTTGTCATTCTGGACTTCAATAATTATCGTTCTAGTGGCTTTCTGATTCACAGATTTTAAATGGGGCTGGAGAAGTAATTTATCCATGGTGTGTTGTGCAGTACCCAGCTCCAGGACGACCACAGTGCTTTCTGCAAATGAATCTTAGGCATTTCAGGTAGACTCTGCATCACAGGGCACTTTAGTACAAATTTCTCCCTTTCCCTTTTCTCCCCTGCCCACCCCCAGCCCCCATCTCCTATTTGTGGAGACAAAGAGGCTCTCCTGATGGGATGGTGGTGTTCCTGATGAGACACCAAGAAGGGCTATCGCAAGTAAATTGATCATGACTTAATTATTAATTCATGCTCCTAAAGTACATACTGTGGAGATTAGTGCTCTAAGCCAAAAGATCCTTGGCTCACATTTTTAGAACTACTGTCTTAAAGGACATTTGCCTAGGCTAAGATCATCAAGGTAGAATATAATAAATCAAGACCTAATGTCTTTAGGGAAAACACTTCTGAATCCATTTGGAACTATGTCATGGAACCGGTGACCTTGGGATCTTTTCTAAAACACTCAGGCAGAGTGTTGTTGAATCTGAGGGGAGGGTAGGAGGAAGGATAACATGTTTAAGGTGCTCTAGCTCTGGGTACTTGCAGAAGGCCTGCTAGATTCTGTTAATCCCTGAGGTATGGATGTTTATTGTTCAAGTTTAAGTCCATAGAGTTAAAATAATCTTTCCTGTGCAACATATGCCATAGCTAGCCTCATGGCAGTACAGCTGGAGTGAGCACTCTGGCTAGGGAGGCCGACACGATCCAGATCCAATACACTTTTAAGTGACTGCAGAGCAGACACATGGTCAGGACTCCTGTTCCTGCGAAAATTCCCTGGGAGGGTGGACCCTGGGCTTTACAGTCGGGACTAAGTTGAAGAAGGAAGAAATGGACCGCCTCTGTTCTTGAGCAGGGGTCAGCAGGCTTCTCAGAGAGCAGAGGGCCTCGGTGAAGCCAGAGAGGACACTGGACTGGCTATCACGGATTTCTTTGGACCTGTATACTATAGTTCTATACAGCGAGTGTGACCTAGAACATACACAAACTAGGGTTTCCCTTGTGATTTAGGAATACTCCCCCTGCCCCCGCCCCAGGAACTGATAAATTCTATCAGACTGACCTGTCTACAGAGCTGGAATCGTTGCAACAGAACGATTCAGAATGACACTGAGAGCCAGGTGTAGTGTCGCAGACTTATCTCAGCACTTGGGAGGCTGAGAAGATAGAAGGATTGAGGGTTCAAGTCTAGCTGACTACACAGTGAGTTTCAGGTTGCCTGACTTAAATAATGAGACATTGTCTTTCTATTTCCTCCACCCCCATTCATATGTAACAGGCCTGGAAACCCAGGCGAGAAGGGTGTAGCATGACCAAGCCCCTGTCAGGATAAGGGATATTAATTTGCCTTCTTGTGTAGAGACCATGTCTTAGTCAGAGTTTCCATTGGTGTGAAGAGACACCATGGCCAAGGCAACTCTTATAAAGGACAGCAGTTAATTATGGCTGGCTTACAGGTTCTGAGGTTCAGTCCATTCATGGTGGGAAGCATGGCAGCATCCAGGCAGGCCTGGCACTGGAGGAGCTGAGAGTTCTACACCTTGTTCTGAAGGTAAGCAGGTAAAGACTGCCTCCCACGTGGCTAGGAGGAGGGTCTCAAAGCCCAACCCCCACAGTGACACACTTCCTCCAACAAGGTCACACCTCCTAAGAGTGCCACTCCCTGGGCCAAACATATTCAAACCACCGCAGACCATCATCACACAATCCTTCCTCTTCTGGTATACACTTATGTCACATTAGAAGAGAAGACAGGGCAAACTGACCTTACAACAAAATAGCATTCCTTTATTAAAGGAGTCATGCTGTTGTTCAACAAACACCAGTGTCTGTCTAGTCAGCATCAGACACCATGCCAGGACCAAGAATGAGGGCAAGAAATTGGGCAGATGAGGTACCACAATAAGGGAATCTGATCGCTAGTGAGGGAGAAATAAGAGAAGAAATAAATGAGCTAGTATATTATAGATAATATGTATAATAAAGGTAAGGAGATAGAGAACGGCGATAGGATTTGTTTCGAGTTTAGGGATGGCTATTTGGCTAGGTACAGTCTCCATTAATCTCAATGCCTAGATAAGTCTGGTGATGTGAAGGTCCCGAGAATGGGAGTCCCAGGCAGTTGGGCACTCTCATGCACAGGCCTTGTGATAAGACTGTGATTCGAAGAACAGAGGACAGGTCAGTGGGAGAGAAAGAGGCTGGAATGTGAAGGCAGGACAAGGAATCTCGACAAGATGAAACCAATGGGCAGAGGTTGTCTTGTGGAGTCTCTTGGGTCTAGCAAAGAGTTATATTCTTCTCACAGAGAGCTTGGAGGTCATCTTGTACAGGCTTTACTGTTTTTCTTCCTTAGAGACCCTGGTTTTATGCAAAACCCAAGGAAACCACAGAGAGGAATGCTCTACACCCCACTCTGGATCCCCACTCCTACCCAGTTCGCCTCTCCTTATCCATTTAGCGCTTCCTAGTTCAGTGTAAGCATTAGCCTCTCTGTGGTTTCACAGCTGTGTCCTGTTAAAGACAGCTAGAAAGTCTATCACCCCACCATCAGAAGGCGGGACTTACTCCCTCGCCTTGCTTCTGGGTTGATCCTATGACTGCGTTAACCAAAGGATGTAACAGAATCAAGATAGACAGCTTCCACTTCCTCCTCAACAGATGGGCTCTTGCAGCCTCAGCTGCTATCTAAGACGTACTCTTGCCCTGTTGGAAACAGGAAAAAGGAAAAACCCAGGAAGAAACAGACAAGAATCCCCGAGAGACTGACTGTCCAAAGCCAAGCTGTACCAACGACTCTAGCTACCACCGTAGCCATCCTGGTGGTGGTGAAAGGTGCTGGCATTCTATCTCCAGCCCACACCTCACTGAGCAGAAACACACCAATCCTGGACACCTTGTTGTGAACCTTCACGTGGTATCCACAGGAAATGGTGGCTGTTTTCATTCCCTTTGTATTGGGTGGGTTGTCAGACTGCTATATAGATCACTGGAGAAAAACTTTGAACAGAGAATTGGAAAAAATAACTTCTCTGAGCAAGATCAGTGAGTGGCTTTCCAAGGAAATCAGATAGCTCAGCTCGGGCAGCCGAGAGGTAGTGGGGAAGGGCAGGTTACCAGACTTCAGAGAAGGGCTGGCCTGAGCTGGAGTCACAGTTTTACCTACATTCTGAGCTTTTTTGGTTCATTCCTTAGAGGCTTCATGTCAAATGCTAAAGTGCAAGGGGCTTGGTTAGGAGTCCACTTGGAGAGGCAATATCCTGCCACTGCTGGGGTCCTTGGCAAACAGGTAGGTGTAGAGGTAGAGATATGGCTCAGGGCTTAAGTGAGCCTTCCAGAGGACTCAAGTTGGGTCCCCAGCACCCACATCAGGTGACTCACAACCACCTGTGACTCCAGCTCAAAGGGATCTGATCCTTTCTTCAGACTTCCATGGGCAGGTACACGTATGTCATATAATCACACAGACAGGCACATATACACAAAAATAAAAGTAATGAGTGAATGAATGGATGAATGAATGAATGAATGAATGAATGAATGACTGTTTTGGTGGTGTAGGGAGTGGACCTGCTATACAAATGCACTGACTGATGAGCTTCCATGAGCTAGGTTCACACAGTCCTTCACACAACTGCATTTGTATGGAGGGCCCTTTCCCCATTAATTCTCAGCTGCTGATCAGAGCGAAAGCAAGTACTCCCCTAGCCGAGCCCTTCCTACCTTAGCTCAGGCACCCTCTTCGTCTTGCATGTGTGCTTGTCTTTGATTTCTGTTTCTCCTCCTAGCAGACAGAAGAGTACTCAGCGAGCATCAGGAGACTTGAGAGACTCTCGGATCCCTTCACATCTGTTAGTTTTTCTTGTATTTTTTTTAAGGGCCTATTGCTTGCTTCTTTTTGAGTTTGATATAAAGATTTTCCAGAAAAGATAGGAAATGAGCAAGTTTTTAAAATTATATTGGGTACGAGAAATGGTACAAGTGGTACAATTTGACAAGACTAGGATGAGGTCCCAGGTGACTGGCACAAAATGCTGCCCCATTGACCAATGTCATCCAAGCTTTGTCTATGGGCCTCACTTTGAGCTGTCAGAATCAGGAAGAGCTGACAGAGGCCCTGAGTGCGTGTACTCTCCTCCTGTGTACACTACAGTAGCCTTGAACTCAGCAGAGAGAGGATGGGGAACCCGGAGGGGTTAACAGGGTCAACCCTAAGCCCGTAATGTGCAGTTAGTTGGTAGATCCCTCAACGGTGGCCCTGGAGCCTCCACACCTGCCCTGGGACTCTTGCCCAGGCCTTGTGTCGGCTCAGCTCTCTCTGACCTTCCCCCTGTCTGCAGCTCCTGCCTCCCTAATGCGCTCAGCACTTTTAGCTGTTCTGTGATAGTCTCTGAGGGCGCAGGGATGAGAGCCTTGCCGAAAATGTGCATCTTCTGCAGAAAAGGGCCACAGAACACTTAGAGAGGAAAAAAGGGCAAAAGATCAAAGCGGTCTGGAACAGAAAGGGGAAGAAGGGGCTATAAAATTTGAATGAAGAGCCTGGAAAAAGCAGGGATAAGGTAGAAAAAGCTTTGTTTGTAGTCAGAGCAAAGAGGAGACAGGGGAGGAGGAGGAGGGGAGCCCTTCCAAGGAAGAGGCTTCTTAAAAGCTTAGGATGTTGATGTCCTCTGATCAAAGCATCCCAGCCTACCCACACTGTTGATCTCCGGTGCTGAATGAAACTGACATTTTCTTCTGGCACACAGTGTTTCTGTGGCCCCTTCATCTTCCTGGGTGTCACCTCCTCTGGGAAGTCTCCATTAACAGAACTCTTCCTTGTTCTCTAGTTCTGATCTCTCCCTGGGTTTCTTTATTATTTGTCAAGGGTTGATTTCATTTAGTCATTGCTAAATGACATTAGATAGTAACCCCACAAAGGCAGGCACTTCTCCTGTCAGCTTTGTTTCCGCATCCAGACAGACTTCAGGAAACAAATGTCTGGAGAACTAATCCCACCAGTTAATGTGTCAAAGCTCCCTACATGTCTAGGACAATAATACTGGGAATGAATGATGGATCAGACAGCAAATGCCCCTAATATTTCATATAACATGACTTGTTTCAGAGGGCTCGCAGTGTGCTAGACACTATATATGTTGTGCTTTATTTAATAACCAGAGGCAATGTGTAGGTATAACATACTAAGCAGCAGGTGCTACGCACACTGACTAACCTAAGCAGCACAGAGATATTAAAGGCTGTGAAGAGCTGAGAGCCAGGAAGCTACAGAGGCCCGAATCATACAAAGGTGGGTGTGGCTTACTCCATAGCCCAATCCTGGAGCAGTGCTGTCTTAGCATCCTACTGTGAGCACAGCAGTGTAGTAATGATCATTGTTGTCCAAACATCCTTTAGTGGGACTGAGGACCTGGGTCCAGGTAGGGCCCCTGGGAGAATCTAGTTTTCTTTTAGGTTGCCATCTGACGGATATCTGGTCCAATGTTCATCTATCTAGGGCTTGAGAGAAGGGCAGGGCAAAGGAGAGCTTCCCTGAGAGGAATCCATGGGGAAGTTTACAGAATCCAGGAAGCAGGTGGAGAGTTTCATGGAGCCATGTTCCCTCTTGTGTTCATGGGTGTATTCATGTCCTACGAGCATCGGCCCTATGTGGTGGCCGCAGGCTGGGACTTCTTGCAAGGCTCTCCTGGGCCGAATAGTTCTCGGTGAACTTTCCTCTTAGGTGAGAGCTTATGGCGTTAACAGAGCAATCTAGTGTCTGTGCTCCTGTTTGTCGGCCCTCAGGGCTGTCAGTTGTCAGAGTCACATTTTCCAAGTTCACAGTTACAAGACAGAGGCTGGTCTCTTGACTGAGCCCAACTACTGCAGCAGACTTTCATGGGGCTCACCACTGAGAGGGAGTTCAAGTTTACCTGTGACAGACAGCAGCTTGAGAACCATCTCAGAGGGTGTGTCTTCCTAACACTTGCTCCTCTGCTTGCTAAATCCGTTCTGACTCCTCCAAGTGCCAACATCGATCCATCACTCCCTTCCAGTATTTACCATGTCTACCTTAATGTGCACGGGCAAGGCTTTGTCCTAGAACTACTTTTGAAACAGTTAGTGATGATGGAATTAAATCTGTGCTCATGTTTGCATACTCTCCAGTGGCTTTTTGAAACATACCTAATGTTGGTATTCTGTCTAAACTCTACTCCCACAATTACCTGGCAACATTCAGATAGTCCTCACCCACTATAGAAGGGGCTGCCTGCCTCCTCCCCTCTCTCTCTTTTTTTTTTTTTTTCTGATCAAAGCTCAATTTTACTATTTCCAGACACTCAGTTATAAAGGAAGGGGGAGGGAACCTGATTTCCCCGCCAAGTAACTCGGGGTCAAGTAGCAGGACGAACACGTGTGTGCCTCCAAGCAACAAAGCGACAGGGTCCAGCAGTGGGCGTGGCAGGACAAATGAGCAGGAAGCTCCACCCTTGAGCAAGCAGGTTCAAGCAGGTGGGGGAAGGGAGACCACATCTCCTCCCATTAGTTAACAAAAAAATAAAAAAAAAAAAGAAAAGGCTGGCCTGAGGCAGAAAAATTACCTCCTATGTTCAATAGTTCTGCCTGAGTTCTTAGGGCTAAAGAAAAAAAACCTGTTTCCGTGGGATTCCCTAACTTTTCTAATGGTAAACTGTATCTGGCTAAGACTGTCCTTATTATCTTAGTAAACCACTAACAGAATAGGCTCTGACTTTATAATGCTAATTAGTGCTGAATAGGTAACTTCCTGGTTGCATTTTAAGTAGGGCGTTGGAACCCTGGCTAAAGAATAACACTGAGTTGATATTCCTCCGCAATTTTGGATGACAGGTGGGGAAACAGGGAGAAGGGGCAAGACCGGCTGGCTCCTTAGTACAAGGCCAATTGGCTTTATTATTTGGGTGCCTCCCCTCTCTCTTACTCTCTTGCCTTTCTCTATTGTCTCTTGCCCTCTTGCTCTCCCTCTCTCCCCATTCCCCTTCCCTCTCTCTCCACGTGGTCATGGCCGGCCTCTACCTCTCTACTCTCTTCTTCTCTCTGCCTTTCTCTCTGCCTCTTTTACCCTCTTAACTCCCCTCTCCATGCCCTGAATAAACCCTATTCTATACTATACCTTCCCCATGAGGGACCGTGGACGGTCCCTCATGGGGAAGGGATGCCTTGGCATGGGCCCGCTGAGGCACCTCCTTCCCTCACACCTCACCACACCCCAACAGAACATATCTTAATATTCCTTTATCTTTTTATAATCACAACACCTATGAACTATAAATATGCAGGAAAGCAGGTATTTTTATATTTATCCTGCTGGGCAGGTCTTATTCTCCTGTGTTATGCTAGGAGACTTGAGGCTTAGGATAGCCAAGGAACATGTCACAGTCTTGTGGGTACCCAGCAGTGGCAATCTGAACCTAGGGGACCTCTGACCCTGGAGCTCAGTGAGCCAGGTCCTGCTGCTTGACTCTCAGGCTGCCTCCGTTTAGTTCTGTTTGGGAGCTACTTAGCAAAGAAAGCCCTGAGTACTTCAAGAAGAGCAGAGACCAGATAAATGACGAAGGTTAATCAGGGTAAGACAGTTCAAAGGCAATGCTTTCCAGTGTGAAGAAAGCAGACTGGAACTGTCACAGGCATCGGACTTTTGGGAGGAAGTTATTGGATGCAAGGCTTTCAAAACATAGTTGAGGGAGGCCAAGAAGCACAGAGAAAGCATGGATCCCGAGGAGGAAAGTATCCTATACAAGGCATGCGCGAACCAGCCTGAGACACCAGGAAACAAGAAAACAAAGACAGAGCCACCACCACCAAAACCAACCAGACAACATGAAGGCTTTGCAGGGAGATGAGCAGTATGGAGCTGTAGGGCAGGAGTCCATGGAAGAGCATGCTGGGAGTCTGGGCTCATCTCAAGGGAGGCCAGAGCCATGGAAGTAGGAAGCATGAGCCTCTTGTTTATGGGGAGAGAAAGATCGAAGAGTTGGGGTGTGTTGTTTTGTTTAAAAGAAGGCTCTATCTTCAGTGAGAATCACAAGAACACGACTCAGGAAACACACCGTGATGGTGGCTGACTGACACCATGATGAACTGGTCCTTCCTAAGCTAGCCTCCCTTGCCTCTCTGCTTCTCCTAAGCCTGAGTTGGGAGTGTATTCATGTACTGCGTAAATCTTGTGGACTGGGGACAAACAGTGATGTCACCCAGCTTTACCTCAAGTCATCTTCCAAGCTCCACTTACCTCATCTGTGTAAGAACCGTCCTGGGCCAGACATGCTCTAATGGTCACATTGGTGGGCCAAGGCCATGGAGAACTCCTAATTTATATGCCAGCCACGTTCTATCTCTCTTTAAAACTCCAATCTGTCCCCCTTCCCCTCCATCTTGAAAGGTATTCCGGGCTTGGTGATTCGTTTCTGTTTTGAGGTCTTGGTTAATGAAGAGAACATAAAGCATCTATCTGCCTGGTTTTTATGAGGCCTGATACATTCTTGAGGCTTCAAGTCTCCCTGCAGTTCTCTGCAGAGCAGAGCGAGTCACAGACTTAAAGGCTACTGGCATAGGTGGATGTTCACACACACACACGCACACGCACACGCACACGCACACGCACACGCACTGAAATGTCTGTGGTCAGATGAGACGCTGTCTGGGGAGGAGGAAAGACGTCATGGATAACCAGCCCAGACCCAGTCATTCATTGTTGCAGGTGGAGGATAGAACATGGAGTATCATTAAACTATCTTGACTACTTTGACGTATGTTTAACTTGTCCATAATAAAAACTAAAAACCAACACACACCACACTCACTCAGAAAGCCAGGATGTAGAGGATCCTGGGTGATCCAGGGTGCTTGCTGAGGAGTCACCATACAGCATCTACAAGACAGCCTGACAATGTGGGCAAAGAGTAAACCTGATATGCTAGAGCAATTGACTGGACGCGGTGAGGCTTCTCTAAGGACCCTGGCCTTCGATCACTTGCTGACAGGACTATTTCCTGAGACTGTGTCTGACCTTTTGACATTGTGGCTCAGCATTGTAATCTACAAAAAATATACTTAAGAATCATTCACTCATGGAAAGGAAGATTTTTCCATTGTGAGAGCACAAATGAATTCTGGCTGTCTGGGGCTTCAGCCCCAACATCAGTTGTATTACAGGGTTTGCCTTTTAAAAAAGAAATTTCACAATGTTTATGGTCTGTACTGGACAATTTTTGTAGCTGTCTTCAGCCATATTCAGCCTGGGTGGATATGTCTGCCAGTGAGAGTTGTTATTTTCCTCTTCATTCCTTAGGGCTTTCGGGGTTAGGTTTCAAGTTCACTTTTTCCCCATGGGCCAATGTAGCTACTCCACACAGGAGCGATAGGAGAGCTTTCTAACTTTTTGGCACAAAATCCAAATATGAGGTTTGTGTGTATGTGAATATCTCTGTGTGTGGGTTTGTGTATGCATGCTTTCGTCATTTATAATTGTGGGATCGGGGAGCCAGCTGCGAAGCTGTAGGGAACAGGCTTGGAGCAAGAGTGGGGTCGAGGTCTGTCCAAACCCTGGAAATCTCATCCTGAGATTGGCAGGAGTAGGCTCTTTCCCCTCTCCACCCAGGGCCTGCATGTTCTGGCACATGTAGCCCTGTGTTCCCCATCTCTGCCCACCAGAGGAAGTCACTTAGCCGGTAGACCCCTTATAAGGTCATGTCCAGCAGCACCCGGAACTTCTCCTCATGCAAATGAGGCATCCCCAGCACCCTGGCCCTGGCCAATGATGTACAGCCTCTACTCACCCCCAAAGGTTTAAATAGCCTTTTGTCCCTCCACCCCCAATAAAGGGAACTAGTTCTTCGAAGCTCCTCCCAGGTGTGTGTGGTCTTTATCCACACGTTCACTGCTGCCCAAGATCCTGCCTGTACTGCCTGTTCCGACAAAAGGGCCTGGCTACACCAAGGGAGAAACAGACAGCATACACAGGACAGCATACAATCACACTGAGATTCATGGTTTTCAAATAACTCTCCTTGTTGCATAGAAACATTCTGGCATTTCCAGTTGTGTTTAAGACTGCCCATTTTAGTCCAATATTATAAAAGGCTGTTTTGCTCTACTAATAGGATTTCAAGATCACTAGAGGATTGCAGCCTACTGTTTAAAAACCAAACTGGTTAGGGGGGAAATACACTGCACAGGAAACCTCTGGTGTTCAAAACATCTGATGTGGGGGCTGAAGCCCCAGACAGCTGGAATTCATTTGTCTCTGACAGTGGAAAAATCTTCCTTTAAGTGAGGGAAAGGTCAGATCTGCAGCCCCAGCCAAGGTCAGACTGAAATACTGCATTTTCACAGCTGTGCTAATGGATGATCAATAGGGAGAGATCACAAGCTCAAACAAGGTGAGGAGTCAGTTGAATCCGGCTGTTGTATGTGAGCTTTGAGTTTCAGGACAGGAAAACAAAGAGAGGGCAACTGTTAGGGGCACCTGTGGCGATATGGTAAGGCAATGTGTATCCTTCAGGACTGGACAGATCTGATAGGGATCCCATGGGTGACTGACCATCGTGCGACTCCTCTGAATTTTGTCTTTTCTCATTAAAATATAAAAATAGGATTTCTGTGATAATGAGATAATGCCTGTTTTTTTTATTTTCTTATGACATTTATTTATGTATATCTTGGTGGGGGAGCAGGGTGTTGTGCCGTGGACTGCATGTGGAGGTCACAGGACAGTTTGAGGGGATCAGTCCTCTTCCTGTGGAATTCAAGTCACCAGGCTCAGCTACAACACCCTTTTCAAAAAATTTATTTATTTTTATTTCATATGTGTTTTATTTCACGTTTTTTCCTGCTCATATGTCTGTATGAGGGTGTCGGGGCCCCTGGAACTGGAGTTTTATTCAGTTGTGAACTGCCAATGGGTGCTGGAGATTTGAACCCAGGGCCTCTGGAAGAGCAGTCAGTGCTCTTAACCACTGAGCCATCCCTCCAGCCCCTGAAGTTACCTTTTACCTGTTGAGCCATCTTGCTGGCTCAAAGGAGAAAATCTAATATTTGATTCCGAAACTCAACACAAAGGCAGACCTATTGCGATCACTTTCCTCTCCTAACCCAGAGGTGCTGTAAGGCCATTTCTTCAGTGCCTGCTGAACCTAGTGGTAAATTATCTGCAGGGTAAACCTGTCACCTCTACTTTGCCCAGGGCCTTACTGGAAGAGAAACAACCAGGACAAAATCCAATAGAGACGAGAAAAGAGATGCCAACAGACTTTCAGACTAAGTGACCTGGGGCCATCACTTGCCAGACTGAGTTTCTAGCTTCTCTATCATCACCCAGTGAAAAGGGAAAATACTCCCATCTCCAAAAAATACTTTGGTGGCTGGTACTTCTTTAGACTTTTAGTCTCCTGGGCACAAACTCAGACTCAGTAGCTCACAGACATTCTAACAGTGTCCTTTCTAGTCTGACCACTGTCTTTCCAGACACTTAATTCTCCACAAACACTCATCCCTTACTCCTTATCTCTCCTGTGTATCCTTCTCATTTGCCAAAGGGGCTCCTGGGGTAACTGCTTCTTCCCCATCCAGTCTCCACTTTGCAGCCACAGAGGCCTGCAGAGAGATGACGGTTTCACAGGGCAAACCGATGCAGATACCACTGTGTAAAGACCCCAGTGACCTCTCCGTGACCTTCTGTATCCCCTCAAAGAGTCCAGATTCCTGTCTTGTCTTTCTCCCAAGCTCATCTCCACCTCCCCAGGACCCTGTACCTTCTGCTTTGTTCATCTGTCCCACTGCACTGCCAATGTGGGACCGCAGGAACAGTGTCTCATGCTACTGCAGTAGGCTCAGTCAGTGCCTGGCACATGGCCGGACCTAAGTGAAGGAGCAGAGATCCTGTGCTGCCGCTGAACAATTCCTTGCTATTTTTCTCTTGGTTCTATATTGATAAAACCAAGTAACTACAGTACCATCACTTAGGTCTCAGGATGGCTCCAAGGTTTTCAGTGGGGTTTGAAGGGCAAAGATAATCCAGGCATCTTTCCCATACCCTCTGTCACCATGACAGACTACGTAATGAAGAGGTCAGCTCAGGAACTTTGGAAAATTCCACCAGACCCTCCCCCAAGAGAAAGGTCATAGAGCGAATAGGCACCCCTCCCCTCCAGAAGGCAGAGGCTAATTACATTCCTCAGTCCACGGGATGGGGATGGGGATGGGGTTAGGGGTGGGAGACCAACCATTGGCCACCTGTGGGTGGGGGACGCCCAGAGCACTTAGACACATTCTGACACCTACAGACAAGGGAAGTCCTTGCCACCTCATTCCCTAAAGACCAATCCATTTAAAAGTCACACTGTTCTGCCAATCACATTGTGCCTAATGGCTGCTGCTCTGAAAACTGTATAAAAACTCACCTAATGGGCTTCCCGTGGCATTCTCTCTCCTTTGTGTACAGGGCGACCCCAGCATGCTGGAACAATAAAATTTCTCTTGCTTTTGTATTAATCCCCGGCTCCTGCGTTGTTCACTCGGGGGTCTCCGGTAAGCTTAGGCTCTTCAGAATCTTACAATAGTATTGGTAGCTGTTCGTCATTTCTAGGTCAAGATCAATTGCTTTGACTAATTTTTCCCCCACTTACCACGGAGATTATTGCCCATTACAGTTTTCCTCCATTTATTGGGTTAAATATGCATTTTAAAGCGCTCTGTGCTTGATTTGGGGTGTGTATGGATGGAGTGCTTCTTGAATGAAAGTTATGGGTAGTCAAAAGGAATAGAGTTGAATAATGGCCCATAATGAAGGCAAAACCACTTCAGTTAAATAATTTGCTTGGTAACAGAAGATTGGTAACAAATTCAACAGGTTTACTTTTATTTCCTGTCACTGGTGTTACTTAACAACAAAACCCCTGTGACACAATGACAACGCAAACTCTAGGCTTGGGGTTCCACACCATACGAGCCCTACCAAGCAGTACTGGAGACGGCTTCAGAGAGCAAGAGGCACAGAGAGCAAGATTCATAGGACCGAATAAACTTTCACGATGGAGTGACAGGACAGTGTGGGCAGCTTCCCCAAGCACAGGAGGGGACACAAACCTCTTGCTCAGTGTTTCCTAAAGTGATGGTTTCCACATTATAACTGGTTTGAGGGTGCTCCTGAGTCACTTGGGGTATCAGATGAGATTGACCAGCCCAAGATTTAGGGTGGAGAGAGGAGCAATAGGTTATCAGTTAGACACGTGTTGGGAAATTCTCTTGTCTTAGTCAAGACTTCTCTCACATATCTGGTATTGGGATTTTCTTACTTTTCCTTTTCACCCCATTGGTTCAGTACACTCAAGACATCACCTGAACCTGTAGATGGCTCTCCTCCAACTCTCTGTCCTTATTAAATTGCTTCATCTTTTGGTTCTTTGCCCTATCAGTGGTGTGTCAGCATGTCAGCTGGCACAAAGAGAGGAGGAAGCAGGTAAGCCATACAGGTCCGGGACAGGAGGGACAGGAACAATAGGAAGCAGAATTATCATGTTTTGCTGAGATCTAGTTCTATCAAAACAAGCCCCCCCTTTACTCTTTAAAACAAACAAAACAAAAACGAAAAAGATCCCCCCAATAACAAAAAAACCAAACATTTTTGGGGGTATGGTGGCTCACAACTGTAATTCCAGCCCTTGGATGGTTGAGGAAGAGCGATGATGAATTACTCACAGCTTGAGTTATATAGTGAGAGCCCAACTCTAACAACTGAAGGAATAAAACTACTTATAATGCTGTTACATTGTGGAAGGCAACAAGTAGATCATATAACCCATTTTTATCTATAATTTCAAAGAACTGTAACATGGAAATCATCAAAGAAGTGGTCCAAGCCCATGTTGGTGGAGAACTGACTGCTGTGGGGGATATTAAGAGATGACAGGGGCACCTGAGGCTTGGAGTTAAATCTGAGGGCACCATGAGGGCTCCCAGTGAGAGGTTGGCCCTGTGACTCTTGGGTTGAACAGCATGCTCAAGAAACACTGCCGCGAGTCGGGCTGAGGCAAAGCTGCCTCCTTGCCAGGTTCCACTTCCTCCCACTGGAATGGGGAAGAGTTGACACATAGAAAAACTAACATCGTTCTCCTGACTAGGCCCGTGGGATTTGACCAGTGAGCCACGTGGCACTGCGTGGTTACAGGATGGATACACGGAGCAGCCTGAGACCTACACTCAGGTAAAGTATGATCCTTGACTCTGCCCGAATAAATGCATAGCAGAACCCTTATTGCACAGAAGTGGTCGTGGCCTAACCACAGTTTTTGCTGAGGTACAGTTAGCGAGACAGTTACATTTGTCAGGGCTGTCCCGAGAAGACCTGGGCTGTGAGAGGTCAGCTGACGCTCTCCAAGGCACACACGGGATCACAGAGGTCACATCCTTTGATTCTAGCATGACGTTTTCTCCAATGGTTCAGGACTTCCCAGAATGAGATTCCTCCTCACGATGAATCCTAAACTCTGGTTTCTTTGATCTCTGATCTTCAACCATATTAAATTTACAAGGTATGCACTGACAGGTGTTAGACACATCTGAGAACAAAGACACGGTCCTCACCCTACAAATGAGCAGAGACAAGTAGACACATCTATGTCCTCATCTCCACACAGATAGCATCTTTCCTGCCACCCAGGCACATGCCCATGGTCACATATTGATGCCAGTGCCATCTGGAGTACCCCCTGCCTCTTCTCCATCAGTTCAATGTTTGTCTAACTCTGAAAGGTACCTCCCTAGAGTACCTCAACTTCCTGATAATGCAGAGTCATTGGGAATCCTTTGCTGTTTTTCATTTTGTGTTACAAGGAGGACACCAGGAACTGGGTGCCACTCCCCTGACACACTCAGATAAAGTGAACAAAAAAATCCTTTGAACTAAATGGACTGAAAGTAGAAATCTGTAAAGTCACCTTGTACTGGCTGGTTTGTGTGCCAACTTGACACAGCTGGAGTTATCACAGAGAAAGGAGCTTCAGTTGAGGAAATGCCTCCATGAGATAGATCCAGCTGTGGGGCATTTTCTTCTTTGGTGATAAAGAGGGAGAACCCATTGTGGGTGGTGCCATCCCTGGGCTGGTAGTCTTGGGTTCTATAAGAGAGCAAGCTGAGCAAGCCAGGGGAAGCAAGCCTGCCACGGACCACCCCAGTAAGGTCTGGGGTGGGGGATCCCTGGAATGAGGGTTCTTGAAGCTAGGTGGATAAGGACTCAGTGGTGACAAACAGAAGCAAACACAGAGGCAGTTAGAATCTGAGTGTATTTTGCAGCTCTCAAGCAGGGGATTTTATACATTAAAAAAAAACAAACATTACATCTCTTAGAAACTGTATCTGGTGAAATAGTCACAAATACCAACAAAAATCATTTGGCACAGTAAAGCTCAAAAATCACCCAAGCATTACAACTCTGAAACTATGTATTCAGTGAATCACAAACAGAACAGGTAACATCATTGTAAATCATCAAAATGTAACAATTCTAAAAGGATGTATTCAGTGGGGGCTGTCATCCAAGGCTAGTGGCATATTTCCAGGTGCAGGTTAATAAATCTTTAACGGTCAGTGCTCTTAACTGCTGAACTAACTCTCCAGCCCCATGGTGAATTACTATTTAACATCTAAGTGCCTGATTTTTTTTTTTTTTTTACAAATCGTCAATGTATAAATTTAAACTACTTTAATTAATTTAATTATTCTAATTAAGGCTTTCTTTACCATATATCCACCTCTGCTGACACTCATGTAGCCATATGAAATTTTATTACTAGGAAAGTTTTTATCATAATAGTTTTATAAATGATTTAGAAAGTAAAGCATTGGTTTCCCTGGGGATAAAGTCATGCTAGTGGCCCCATCTCTACGGATGGTTTCTTACCCATTATTCTCACTTAAGATCTTGGCCTAGGCTACCAAGGAACATATAAATAAGAAAAGGAATAAGAGAAAACAAAACAGATAGATTGCCATGAGAACTACGGCTCAATATTTTTTCTCCTGCGAAGAGTTCCACAACCGGTTACAGTAGGGCTCCCCCTTTTGAGGTTGATTGCCTCAGTCTGTAGAACTTGTCACACAGATCCTACTGGAGGTGGTGCAGCACAAGCCAGTAAGTGTTATCCCTCCATGGCCTCCGCATCAGCTCCTGCTTCCTGACCTGCTAGAGTTCCAGTCCTGACTTCCTTTGGTGATGAATAGTAGTGTGGAAGTGTAAGCTGAATAAACCCTTTCCTCCCCAACTTGCTTCTTGGGTCATGATGTTTGTGCAGGAATAGAAACCCTGACTAAGACAAATCTTGAGTTACATATGTTTCTTTACTCTCACAAAAATGCTCGAAGTAATTAAGTATAAAGAGGAAAGGTTATTTTGGCCTACATGTTTCACACCATGGTGGGAATGTATGATAGAGCAACACAGGCTCACACCACGAACCATATAGCAGACAGAATGAAAGGGATTTAGGATCCCACAATCCCCTTTAAGGATATGCCCCAGTGACCTAAAAACCTATTTAAGTTCCACCAGTAATATCATCCTGGGAAGGACTGTTTAAGAGAATGGCCTTTCAAGAACATCCAAGCTTCATATTTGGGCATTGTGGTGCTTGCTTGTGGTACCAACCAGTTTCTCAGGGCACTGAGGTAAGAAGGCCACTCCCAACTGGAGATTTCTGAGTAGCCTGGACAACACAGTGAGATTCAGGCTCCTAAAAATAAACAATAAGCTCCAAGCTGTAGCACACCTAAAAGAGAAATGGCATTTTCCAGGTGGCTCAACTGCTGAGAGGGGCAGGGGTGCATAACCATGTGAATTAGCAAAGGATGGTCCTTGAAGTGACTGTTGCTGGTGTCATTCAAATGTATGGACCAAGGATGACCATCACTGCATGGGTGGGCCAGTGGATCACTGGCATCTGGTAGGACCAAACTTTGGTGACCATGGCCACCACCCTGTGGCTTTGCCTTGCAGCTTCTTATGGCTGTGAATGTTACAGACTAAATGTTTGTGCTTCCTTTCCCATAGATCATGAAACTGAATCCTCATTGTGATGGCTTTGGCTGTGGATGGCCCCTTGGGAGGGGATTAGATCATGGATCAATGGAATTAGTGTCCTTAGAGAAGGCACCCCAGAGAGTTCTCTTGTGGCTCCTCTCATGGGAGGATGTGATCTATGATTCAAGAAACATGGCCCCATCAGACACTGAATCTGCAGGAGGCTTAATTTTATACTTCCCAGCCTTCAGATTTGTGAGAAATAGTTTATAAATCGCTAAGTCTTCAACACTCTGTTACGGCGGCCAAGACACTAAGCAGTCAAATCTAGGGCTCTCACAAGATTGACCATCTGGCCCCACTAAAGCAATCAGCCAGATGTGGGTCCCTTGGCTACCATTAATCACTGAGGAAAATGATGTTTCAGGAAAAAACCTAACAGCAAGTTCTAGTTGGTGATACATAATCTTAGGACCAAAAATAAAGATCCAGGGAAAATCAGGCATGATTACTGCTTGCTGGAGCTCTGTCATTTAGTTACTGGTGATGTTCAGTAAACCAAGTTGTCAAGGCTAGGGGGTATCTCAAGGGAAAACCTAGGTAATGATCTTTGAGCAACCATACATTTTAAGTATATTTATTACAAGTGTGTTTGATGGACAGTTTTTATTCAGTTGTATTTCAAAAGCTAGCCCCCCCCCCATAACCCATGTTAAAGCTGTGTGTTTTGAAACTCCAACAAGAGGCCATCTGAATAGTGAATACTAATGTAGTTGCCACTTTGCTGGTAGGTGGCTTGTTGATTTAAAGTGTGTGTGTGTGTGTGTGTGTGTGTGTGTGTGTGTGTACATTTTCATGGCTTTTGTCACCTCCCACTTTTGTGGTGACGCATGAAAATTTTATTACTTATTTGGCCTTACTTGTTTTTGTTTTTTTGTTTGTTTGGGTTTTTTTTTTTTTTTGGCCTTACATATTTTATAGAGGTTCCTTTATACCATGCAGCCTCATTTGTTGGGTGTTTGCTTGGGTCACCTTGACCAATAATCTAGCCTTTGATGTCAGAGCTCTGAGAAGATTAAAAAATGTGTTCTCTAGTGCACAGGGGAGGAGACCAACACTGAGCTGCTGTGTGAGGTATAGTAGGCTCTGGTTTAAGAAAGGAAAGTCACATTTGGTCACCTGATAATTCCAAAATATCTGTGTTTTCAGGTGCAGACAGAATTAGAAAGGATTGTTGAGAGTAAAAGAAACTAGAGTTTTCTACAATATCTACAATGTTCTAGATGGAAAGAAAATAGTATCAGGCTGAAGAAAATTGCTTTATCCTGTTATCTTGAGTATGTTCACTGGTACACTCTTTCATTATCGACTAATTGAATATAAATATCATTAAAGGGTACAGGATTCATTTTTTATTTGAAAAAAAGGAGCTCAACTGGTATAGGAATCAGTCTGTGGAGAATTCCTAACACAAGGATCAACATGCTCAAAATTTGCAATGCAAATCATAAAAGCCAAGTCTCATGTGACAAGCACCTACATGCCATGAGCTAAATGTAAGATTGCTTGCTTTACACAATATATTAGTTGCTATGTCCTTGCGATTAGTTCATTGCCAGTTCCAGAGCCCACGCAGGATACCTTGACAGAAGATCTTCCTTTTCCTAGCAAGTAGGCTTATGAAAGACATGCCAGTGATAACACACACACACACACACACACACACACACACACACACACACAGTAAAAGGATAATTCTTAGGTCTCAAACAGATAGAGAGATTTGACAGTAGTTGGGGGATGAATTCAAAAGCATGCCACAATGCAGTAAGAAAGGCTAGGGTTTAACTGAGAATGTATTTGAGCAGGAAGACTTTTAATACAAACTTCACTAAACTTGAATGTGTATTTGAGAATAAACACTTATGAAGCGATGCTGTTACCAGCCATTTCTTTTATCTTCTATTGTTATGATAAAAGAAACAGAAAAAGAAAACTGTCCCCAAAATGTTACAATTAAACTGTCCAGCTAGGGATATATTTTAGTTAGACTGCAGTTATCCAGGGCCTTGAGAGACAACACAGGAGGTAAAGCATGAGGTCCTGGGCTTGGCTCTCCAGCACTCAGGTGAAAGAGAGGAGCCACTGTGACATGGGTCTGTACCTCAGTCCTTTAAAAAGCGGGGGACAGAGACAGTAGTGTCACCAGAGCTCACTGGCTAGCCAACCTAGCTGAAGCGATGAGCTCCAGGTTCGGTGAGAGACCATGCCTCAAAAATGGGGTGGAATATGATTGACTGGCTTTTGATGTGTGTATGCTTACACTCACACAGTTATATGAAGACACAGATGCAACAGGCACTGTAGACAGTAAAAATAATTTTAAAAAATAATGCAGCTGTCCGAGGCTTTCTCTCATGGAAGTCATTCCAGTTTCCCTCCACTCAGACTAAGAACTTGTACCCTGAACAGCTTGCCAGAACCTCATGTGTTCCCAGTTTCCCAGTTTCTGGGAGGGTCAGATAAGCTGGACTCTTCTAGGGGAAGATGGTCTGCTTATGAGATGCAGCACCTTGGCAGGGTTGTGGTTGCTCTGGGTGGAAGAATGAGCACCAACGTCTAGACTGCTTTACACACATTGTCCTCAACCTGTTCTGTGAGGAAGCTGGGTCTCTGGCTTGAACTGGGGATGAAGGCAAAGTGTACCTCCGCAGATGATAATACCCCTGCCATGTCTGCACCTTGGTGCTTTGAACCCCTGCATTTTCAGGTCCCCCAGCCCCTGCCTCTACCTGAACCATCAACTCCATCAGCTCTAGGCCTTCGATTTCCATCTTGAAGACTTTGCTCTGGTTGGCCCCTGGGTCCCCAGTGGAGCCATATTATTTTCTAGGATAGGAACAGAGATATATTCCCTCTAGACTCAGAGGTTCT
Source organism: Mus caroli (assembly GCF_978045245.1). Lineage (NCBI taxonomy): Eukaryota > Metazoa > Chordata > Mammalia > Rodentia > Muridae > Mus > Mus caroli. Next base: position 93,730,597 of record NW_028227258.1, read on the forward strand.
AGAGGCTGGATTCTTGTTCTTCTCTCTAGAACAAGAGGAAAGGGTGAATGATAGGTGGGCATGAGTTTTACCTGGAAAAGTGAAGGTAAGGTAAAAGCTGGCATTTGAAGTGAATTCTTTGAAGTTAAGAGTTTGTCAAACAGTCACCAGAAATCATTAGATTAGGAGTTTTGTGGGGTCTGAAAGGTGATATCAAGACAGTCAGGTCAAGAGCAGTCTTAGGCTCAAGACTCCAGAAATGAAGAGAGCTGTGGGAAGCCACATGTGCCGTTGCAAAGTGGCACAGGCTTCTGCTGGCCACCATACATAGGCAGGAAAGTTTTTTGCCAAGATGAGGTTTTGAGAATTGACCAAAATTGACCAATCAGAAGAGAGAGAAAGTAACCAATCAGATAAGAGAGAAAGTAACCAATCAGAAGAGAGAGAAAGTAACCAATCAGAAGAGAGAGAAAGTAACCAATCAGAAGAGAGAGAAAGTAACCAATCAGATAAGAGAGAAAGTAACCAATCAGATGTAAGAATGCAAATGAGGTTGTAAGTATCAACCAAACACAACACAATCCGGGTGTGAGACACGCCTCTCCTAGGCCTATATAAAGCAGCACCAGGGCTGGGCAAAAGGTCTTTCGCCTCTGCAATCAAGCTCTCCCAATAAACGCGTGTAGAAGGATCCTGTTGCAGTGTCGTTCTTGCTGGTCGAGTCGGACGCGCGCAAGAAGTGGTGCCGAAACCCGGGACGAAACATCTTCAGGCACGAGCGAAGACCCCCTGCTACAGGGAGGATCCAGAACTGCATCGCGGGGAAGGAGCGGTTAATAAAGGTTCCCGTAAAACAGGCTGCTGAGAAGGATCCGGCGTGGGTTCAGAACTCTTCAGCTGGGGAGCGGTGTTAATAAAGTGTTCCTGCAAAACAGGCTGCTGAGAAGGATTCGACTGCACGGGTTCAGAACTCTTCAGCTGAGGAACGGTGGTACCGGTAAGTATAAAGAAATTGATATGAGTCTCTGAGAGGTATGCTTTCCTATGGAATAGATCCGATAATTGTAGCTGGGGTTGTGCTGCTCGCTTTTTTTCTTGCCTTGATAGTTTGCTTTTGCCTTAACTGTCACCGCCCAGGGCACGAGTGTATCTGCTGGGAATAATTTCATGCAGATAACGCTTAGTCCAGGACGATCATGGGTACTGGCCAGTCTATTCCTTTAGTGGGGCCGGTGCAAGCCTTGCTTAAAGAGAGAGGTTTAAAGATTTCAGAAAGTACAGTGAGCGGGTTTTTAAAAGAGATAGACAGACTCGCTCCTTGGTTTGCCCCCACTGGGTCGCTGACGCTACCTAGTTGGGAAAAGTTAGGGAGAGATATAGCAAGAGAGGAAGCAGAAGGGAAAGTGAAGGCAGGAACAAGGCCGTTATGGAAATTAATTAAGGCTTGTATTCAGGATAAGAAATGTGAGCTAGCTGTTAAGGAAGGGCAGCGACTTTTACAGGAGCAACAGGAAAGTATGTCAGAGACAGAGAGGTATGAAAAAGAAAGCGCGCGCAGAAAGATAAGTAAAGGGAAAGAAAGAAAAGGAGAAAAGGAAAAGAAACCAAAAAGCAAAGATATAAAAGATAGTATAAAAAATAAAGAACAGAAAATTAAGTCAATTTATCCTCCTCTTGAGGACTTTGAGTCATTAGAATTATCTTGCTCAGAGGACTCGGAATTATCAGCAGGGGAGGAGGAAGATTTGGAGGAGGCTGCTGCAGAGTGTGAAGTAGAAAGATATGGTACAATAGGGAGGAGTTTTGGTGCTCCCCCACCACCTCCACCTTATACAGATAAGAAAGCAACTGGCAATGGGCACTCTTTTTGCACTCCTAGAGGGTTGCGAAAAATATGTCAGGCTTTTCCTGTTTTTCAGGATCAAGCTCAACAGCGGTATTATGAGCCAATATCGCATAAACAATTGAAAGAGTTAGTAGAGTCAGTAAGGACCTATGGAGTTAATGCCTCATTTACTCAGTCCCAGATCGAAAGACTGGCTCACAATGCCATGACTCCCTCGGATTGGATGAGTGTGGTAAAGGCATGTCTTACGATGGGACAGTATCTAGATTGGAAGTCTATATGGCATGATCTGTGTTTGAGTCAGGCCCGTGCTAATGCTACTGCAGGGCAACCAGCATGGAGCTTTGAAATGCTTACAGGTCAGGGTATGTGGACAAACAATCAATTAGGATACCCAGTGCAGGTCTATGATCAAATTAATCAGGCAGCAGTGAAAGCTTGGAAAGCATTGCCTAATCGAGGAGAGGTATCTGGTAATTTGACAAAAATTATTCAGGGAATTAATGAGCCATTCTCTGAATTTGTGGCTCGCATGATGGAAGCAGCAGGGCGCATATTTGGTGATTCTGAGACCGCATTGCCGCTTATTGAACAATTAGTTTATGAGCAATGTACCAAAGAATGCAGAAATGCTATCACGCCTTGGAAAGGGAAAGGACTACAGGCGTGGATGAAAGCATGTAGAGAAATAGGAGGTCCACTTTCAAATGCAGGGCTGGCTGCCGCAGTTTTAATGGCAAAAACAAAAGAAATAACCTGCTATAATTGTGGACAAACAGGTCATATGCAAAAGCAGTGTACAAAGGGTAGGAAGAGTAAGTTTGAAAAGACAGGACCAGGTATTTGTCCAAAATGTGGGAAAGGAAAACATTGGGCAAATGAATGTAGATCAGTCAGAGATATAAAAGGAAGGCCAATACCTCAGTTTAAAGTACAACAGCCAAAAAACGGAGTAAGGGGCCCCCGTCCCCAGGGCCCCCAAATGTATGGGGCACTCCAGACCACGGTGTCTATGAGACCACCCAGAGACCGAGGAGAGCCACTCCGGGTTCAGCAGGATTGGACATCTGTGCCACCTCCAGAGTAATTCTTACACCTCAAATGGGATGCCAACCTATTTCATCAGATTTTAGAGGTCCCTTACCAAAGGATACAGTGGGCCTACTGTTGGGTAGGTCCTCTTCTGCTTTGAAAGGATTAATGATACACCCTGGAGTTATAGATTCAGATTATGAGGGACAAGTCAAGATTATGTGTTCTGCACCCCGAGGTATCGTAGCCATTTCTCCTGGAGATCGCATTGCTCAACTGCTGATTCTTCCTAGCTTGCATAACATGTTCCCTAGTAGCCAGGATTCCCGAGGAGATAAGGGACTTGGTTCTACAGGAACTAATGTGGCATACATATCTTTAGATTTGGATAATCGTCCCACTTTACCATTACAAATAGAAGGAAAAACCTTTCAAGGTATAATGGATACAGGAGCAGATAAAAGCATTATATCTAGTAATTGGTGGCCTGCTTCTTGGCCTGTTAATCAATCATCACATAGCTTACAAGGATTAGGATATGAGGCTACCCCAACTATAAGTGCAAAATCCTTACAATGGAAAGATAAAGAAGGAAGGACAGGGCTTTTTCAACCTTATGTACTCCCTTTACCTGTAAACTTATGGGGAAGAGATGTGATGTCAGCCATGAACTTTATACTGACTAATGATTATTCTCAGAAAAGCAAGGAAATGATGAAAGGAATGGGATATATACCTGGACTAGGTCTAGGAAAAGGTTTACAAGGTAGAATTTCACCAGTTAAAGCCACAGTAAAAGCAGATAAGAAAGGGCTGGGTTTTTTCTAGGGGCCGCTGAGGAGCCTTTGCCCATTCCGTGGTGTACAGAGGACACGGTGTGGGTGCCTCAGTGGTCTTTATCCTCTGAGAAATTAAAAGCAGCTAAAGAATTAGTACAAGAACAATTAGACTTGGGACATGTAGAACCCACACAATCACCCTGGAACACCCCTATTTTTGTTGTAAAGAAAAAGTCAGGCAAATGGAGATTGTTACATGACCTCAGAGCCATTAATGCACAAATGCAAGTTATGGGTCCCGTACAAAGAGGACTCCCCCTACTTTCAGCTCTACCTAAAGATTGGAAAATTATAGTAGTAGATATTAAGGATTGTTTCTTTTCCATTCCGTTAAACGAGAAAGATAAACCTAGATTTGCATTTACCCTACCTTCTGTTAATCATATGGAGCCTGATAAAAGGTATCAATGGCGAGTGTTACCCCAAGGAATGGCAAATAGCCCTACCATATGTCAAATATATGTAGGAAAAGCTTTACAACCAGTTAGAGATGGTTTCCCCTCCTTAAAAATTTGTCATTATATGGACGACATTGTGATTTGTGGACCTGAAGAAGAAAGTATACAGCGAGCTTATGGCTTTCTTAATGAAACTTTAAAAAATAATGGCTTGATTATTGCACCAGAAAAGGTACAGCAGTCTAATGTTAGTCAATTTTTAGGAACCACTATTACTTTACAGTGTGTTACCCCACAAAAGATTAGTATAAGAAAAGATCATCTAAAGACATTAAATGATTTTCAAAAATTATTAGGAGATATAAATTGGATTCGACCTTATTTAAGGATCCCTACTTCGGAATTAAAACCTCTATTTCAAATTTTAGAAGGTGAATCACATATTACCTCATTGAGACAATTAACACCTGAGGCTTCTGATGTTCTTAGGAAGGTAGAAGAAGCAATCCAAACAGCACAGCTAAATCGTATAAATGAGCAAAAACCTTTTTGCCTATGCATATTACGAACCATAAATTTGCCAACTGCTGTATTATGGCAAGATGGTCCTCTGGTATGGATACATCCACATATATCCCCTAATAAGACTATAGAACATTATCCCACCATGGTGGCAAATATGGCCCATAAAGGCATAAAAAGTTCAATTACTCACTTTGGAAAAATGCCAGATAGCATAATTGTCCCCTATACTGCTGCACAAATGCAAACATTGTGTGCGACTATAGATGAATGGGCTATTCTTAGATGCAGTTATTCTGGTTTAATTGATAATCATTATCCTAAACATCCTTTATTACATTTTCTGTTATTACATCCAGTGATATTTCCAAAGGTAACAGCTAACACTCCTATAAAGGGAGCCATTGATATTTATACAGATGGATCCAAAACAGGGATTGGAAGTTATGTGATTAATGAAAAGGCTGTAAGGTTGCAATTTACACCAGGAGCCCCTCAATTGGTAGAATGTTTGGTGGTTTTAGAAGTCTTTAAAAGATTTCTTATGCCCATAAATATTATCTCTGATTCTGTTTATGTGGTTAATGCTGTACTAATGTTAGAGACTGTTGGAAATTTTAAGCAGTCTAGTCCGGTAACTGAAACTTTGATGAAAATACAAAATTGTATTTTGATGCGTGAGCATCCCTTTTATATTCAACATATTAGAGCACATACATCATTACCTGGACCTATGGTTAAGGGTAATGCAATTGCTGATTCAGCCACCAGAGATACGGTTTTCCTATCACAAAATTCTATAGAAAGTGCAAAAAATTTTCATCAACTTTATCATGTCCCTGCTTCTACATTACGACAAAAGTTTAAACTCACACGAACAGAAGCTCGAGATATTGTCCTACAGTGTGGTAGGTGTGTAGAATTCATTAATGCACCTTCCGTGGGCGTTAATCCTCGCGGATTGCGACCCCTAGATGTTTGGCAAATGGACGTCACGCATATCCCAGCTTTTGGGAAATTACAATATGTACATGTGTCCATCGATACCAGTTCTGGTGTCCTACATGCCTCTCCCTTGTCAGGGGAAAAAGCAGTTCATGTCATAACTCACTGCTTAGAGGCTTGGGCTGCATGGGGTAAGCCCCTAGTGCTAAAGACAGATAATGGTCCTGCATATACTTCTTCTAAATTTAGCCAATTTTGCAAACAAATGCAAGTGAAACATATTACTGGACTGCCCTATAATCCACAGGGCCAAGGCATCATTGAGAGAGCTCATCGTACTTTAAAACAATATTTGCAAAAACAGAAAGGGGGAATAGAGGCTATGACGCCAAAGATGGCTCTATCCCTTACAATATTTACTCTTAATTTTTTAAAATTGGATGATGCTGGAAGATCACCAGCCGAAAGGCACAGACAATGGCCTCAATCGCCCAATGAAATGGTCAAATGGAAAAATGTCCTTGATAATAAATGGTATGGCCCGGATCCTATCTTAATCAGATCCCGGGGAGCTATTTGTGTTTTTCCACAGGGTGAAGAAAATCCACTTTGGGTCCCAACGCGACTGACAAGGACCGTGAAAGAGCAAGATGAATCCCAAGATGATCCTGCTATTCCTGCTCCTGATGATTGAGACCGGGATAAGTATACCTTTGTGGGCCATAGTAAGATCATGGCCAGTACCTTTACCGGTACATTCCAATTCTTCCACCTTGCCTTTGTTTTATGCAACAGAATGTTTTCTGGATGCGCCTTGTGCACGACAAACTCCTCAAGAGCCACGGGTGTATAATAGTACGAGTTTTCATTTAAATTATACACTATGCTTTGTGCATGATGTGGATAGACCTTTTACACCCTGTATATTTTTAAAGAAAAAGGTTATCTCTAATTGGGCAGACCCCATTATCCAAAATAAAGTGAGCTCTGAAGTGTTACTTAATGCTTTAACGCAAGTCGTCCAAGGAGAGCAATTAGGCTCAGGTGATGTTGGAAATAATATAACTTCACCTATAAACATCACCACTATTATGATAAAGGGAAAGGTGACTATTCCCAAAAGATCACGATGGCCTGTTGGCAATGCTACTGCTAAACGCAGCGTGCCCTGGTGTCATCCGGACCTCACATTTCCTATAGTTTTTTCACCTTGTCAATCAAAAATTTTTCCTCGAAAAGAAATAGCAAAGGGTTTTGCTTTGTCACCTCCTTTAGATTTTTCTGTAATGAATGATAAGGAAGATGCTACAGGAAAAGAAAATATTTGGCCATATTACCAATGGATTTTAAGTAATGAGGCAGGTGCTAGTACCAGTCTGTCAGCCTTTGCACTGCTGACTGGCACCTTTCATGAGATACTGAATGTTTCTGCCACACTTTCCAATACCTCTGCTCATTTAGATAATGTGACAACTAATAGAGTTATCAGAAATATGACTACCTCTCCAGTAGAAGTTTGTGTTAGTCCTCCATTTTTCTTTATATTGGCTGAATTTCAAAATGATACAGAATGGTTAGATTGTACAAATATCACTTGTTTTTTGACGCAATGCTGGAATGGAACCAAATCCTTAGCCTTAGTGGTACAGCTACCAATCTTGGTCCCTGTACCTGTTGAGGCAGATCCAGAGAAGTTCCCAATAATGAGTCTAATTAGACAGAAGAGAGATTTTGGAATCACAGCTGCCATTGTCACTGCCATTGTAGTGTCTGCAGCATCAGCGGTTACCGCAGGAATTGCTATGGCCAATCAAGTTAATAGTGCAGATACCATAAGTCAGATAGCAGAAAAAACGTCTGAGGCATTGCTCACTCTGCAAAGGGTGGATTCTCATCTCGCCTCAGGATTAATGTTAGTGAATCAGAGAGTGGATATTTTACAGCATAACATGGAACAGATGATGGATGTCATTCAAATGAGTTGTGTGGCATCCACTCCGCATGTATGCATTACTCCCAATAGGTATATTAATAATTCTTTTATTAAAAGTACAGACCTATCGAATTATCTGAAGGGAAACTGGTCGCAGGAGCTGGACAGGCTGCAGAAGAGGCTGCAGATACAGATCCTGAACCTTAATGGAACCAGAGTGGAACCTGTGACCTTTGGAGACTTTACCTCTTGGCTTTCCTCTGCTTTCTCTTACTTTAAGGAATGGGTGGGAGTGATTTTGTTTGGTGCTGCCATATGCTGTGGACTGGCGCTCATGCTCTGGTTGGTATGCAAATTTAGAACACAACAAAAACGTGACAAGGTGATTATATCTCAGGCACTATTGGCTATTGAAAACGGCGCCTCCCCCAAAGTTTGGTTATCTATGCTCAAGAATTAGTCGGCATCTGAGTTCTCTGCCCTTGCGCATGAGAGAGACTCAACAATCATTGATCAGCCCTTGCACATTGATGCATACGACAGGGTGATAATGATTTCCCCACTAATTCATTTTTTGGCTGGCCTCTTTTGCAGAGTTCGCCCTAGGTCACTTAGCAGTTACTGTCACACAGCACTGGGGTATCCAGAGACGGGCAACTTTCCTCATGCACAGACCAACCTAAGGCACGGGGCCCGGTGGCGATAGGGTTACCCTACGACGGGAAAAGACTGTGACATTGGAGGAACGACCTAAAACAGGAGCCACAGCAGATGGACATAATTGCACAGGCCTAGTCCAGTCTCATTTTATTAAAACAGAAAGGGGGAGATGTGGGAAGCCACATGTGCCGTTGCAAAGTGGCACAGGCTTCTGCTGGCCACCATACATAGGCAGGAAAGTTTTTTGCCAAGATGAGGTTTTGAGAATTGACCAAAATTGACCAATCAGAAGAGAGAGAAAGTAACCAATCAGATAAGAGAGAAAGTAACCAATCAGAAGAGAGAGAAAGTAACCAATCAGAAGAGAGAGAAAGTAACCAATCAGAAGAGAGAGAAAGTAACCAATCAGATAAGAGAGAAAGTAACCAATCAGATGTAAGAATGCAAATGAGGTTGTAAGTATCAACCAAACACAACACAATCCGGGTGTGAGACACGCCTCTCCTAGGCCTATATAAAGCAGCACCAGGGCTGGGCAAAAGGTCTTTCGCCTCTGCAATCAAGCTCTCCCAATAAACGCGTGTAGAAGGATCCTGTTGCAGCGTCGTTCTTGCTGGTCGAGTCGGACGCGCGCAAGAGAGAGCCTCTAAGTGTCCATCTTAGATGTCCCAGTCACATTTCAAGCCAAGAAAAAAGGCCATACTGAGGGCATTCCAGCCCTGGATGGTCATGTGGATTTTATCTTGAAGCATCTTCACCCATAAAATACAGTATGGGAGAGTAAGAAATCCCTAGTTCAGGGGCCTGGGTACCAATTCTGGCCTCAAATCTTCTTGTCTGTTTCCAACACTTAAAAGAGGGCTCTTCTGATGGAAGGTCCACCAAGGCTTTCTTACCTAGTCAGGATGCTGACAGTAGCCTTGCCTATGAGTGTCAACCAAGTCTGATGGCCACAGTTCCAGCATTTCACCCATACTGTGAGTCCAGGAGGATTCCTGAGGGTATTGCTGTCTCTTTTGTGTCCTGATGTCATATTCCTAAACTGTCCCCAGCTTTCTGCACACTCTCTCAACCTCCTGACCTCCTCAAGAGGGCCTTTTCACTTCTGCTAACTATGGGTGATAGGCAACCTAGGGGCTAATGGGAAAGCTATCCCAACAAACCCAAGTTCTCCGTGACCATGGCCAATGGCTACCTGTGGGGTATAGCCTATTATTTCAGTTTAGCTTTTTTTTTTCTTTTAGTGAAACTCTCATAGGAGAAAAGTCTTCAGACCTCCCATCTACAAAAAGCTTGGCCTCGTGTTTGTGGGGTCACTTCTGCCCCTTCTAAGGAACACTGGTGAGTCATTGGTCTTTTAGTCATGAGAACTCCTCAGTCAGATATTACCTCCCTAAGCAGGATTACTCATTTTATGTTAAAGTTGATAGCATTTATGTTTCAGTTCCTTTGGTTAATAGCAGAGCTCCTGAGATGCCAGCCATCCAGGCAATAGATACCTCAGTCTAATAACACTAACTGGTAAGTAGGAACGTGCCTACAGACTCCTGAACAAGGGCTAAGCTACCCCTGCTGCAAGAGTGCAAAAAAACATGGAAAAGAGTGCAGACAGGGAAAGCATCGTGATGTAGAGTTTTCAAAGTGATCTGGTGATCTCAGTGAAAGAACAAGGAATCTTCCCACACCAACCCAGTGGCAGGGGCTTTAAGAAAGCCAGGGAGGTCTGGGGAAGAGCATGACTTCTGGAGATAGTGCTGTGGTCATGGGTTTGAGAAGTGAAACTAAGGGTTGAACAGTGGTGGGTTACCAGCTTTGCTTATGAGCAAAGGATATGGGACCAAATGGCATTAAGAGACTCCACCACATTAAGAATGTGGATTGCCTATGCACTGATTTTAGGTCATAGCATGAGAACTGGTGTGAGGTCATCTAGGTCTTACCCTCCGTTTACCCTGGATGGGTATCTATCATGTTAATTTTCTTACAGAACCAACTCTTTGATTCATTGATTCTTTGTATTATGTGTTGAGTGAACAGGAAACCGCTGGCAGGGGGGGGGAGGGGGGTCCTAGAAGCAGGTGTTTCACAGCAGGTGAAGTAGAGATGCATCTACTACAGCATAACTGAATGATCTGGGCTCTGAAGTGGAGGTAAGGAAGATTTCTAAAGAACTGTTTCTATTTTGTGGAATAGTTTGAAGAATATTTGTATTAGCTCTCCTAGCTCTTGAAGGTCTGGTAAAATTTTGCACAAAAGCCATCTGGCTTTGTTTATTTGTTTGTTTGTTTGTTTTTGAGTGGGAGACTTTTAATGACTGCTTCTATTCCCTAAGTAGTTCTAGGTCATTTAGATTGTTTGCCTGATCTTGATTTAGCTTTGGTAAGTGGTATCTATCAAGGAAATTGTCTATTTTTGTTTAGGTTTTACAATTTTGTGGAAGTCATTTCTGATTTTTAATTTGGATACTTTCTCTCTGCTTTTTAGTTAGTTTGGCTAAGGTTTTATCTATCATGTTAATTTTCTTACAGAACCAACTCTTTGATTCATTGATTCTTTGTATTATTCTCTTCGTTTTTATTTTATTGATTTCATTCCTGAGTTTGATTGGGTGTGCCCGCTCACCTTTTTGTTCTATAGCTTTCATGTGTGCTGTTAAGTCACTAGTATGAACTCTCACTTATTTCTTTATGAAGACACTTAGCACTGCTTTCATTGTGTCCCATAAGTTTGGGTATGCTGTACATTCATATTCATTGAATTCTAAGACGTCTCCAGTTTCTTTCTTTTTTTCTTCCTTGACCCAGTTTTCATTGAGCAGAAAGTTGTTCAGTTTCCAGGAGTTTGTAAGTGTTCTGTTGTTTCTGTTGTTGTTAAAATCCAGCTTTAATCCATGGTGTTCTAATAAGATATGCTTCCAACAAAAATTAATTGAAAGAAATGTAGAAGGACACTTTACACTCTTTAAAGAAAAGAGTCCATCAAGATGATGTCTCAATTCTGAATATCTAGTCTCCAAATGCAAGGGCACGCACATTTGCAAAAGAAACATTACTAAAGCTTAAATCACACACAGAAACCTACACATTAATAGTGGGAGACTTTAACACCCTCACCAATGGACAGATCATCCAAATATAAACTAAACTGAGAAATAATGGAACTAACAAAAAATATGATTCAAATGGACCTAACAGATATCTACCGAACACTTCACTCAAGCACAAAAGAATATACCTTCTTCTCAGCACTTAATGGAATCTTCTCCAAAATTGACCATATGCTTACTCAAAAAGCAAGTCTCAACAGATACAAGAAAATTGAAATAACCCACTGTATTTTATCAAACCACCATGGAGTAAAGCTGGATTCTTCATAGAATTCAATGAAATGAATGTACAACATACCCAAACTTAAGGGACACAATGAAAGCAGTGCTAAGAGGAAAGTTGATAACTCTAAGTGCCTTCCCAAAGAAATTAGTGAGAGTTCATACTTGGCAACGTAACAGCACATGTGAACGCTATAGAACAAAAAGAAGCAAGCGTTCCCAAGAGTAGATGTCAAGAAAGAATCAAACTCCAGGCTGAAATCAATAAAATAAAAACAAAGAATCAATGAAACAAAGAGTTGGATCTTTAAGAAATCAACATGATAGATAAAACCTTAGCCAAACTAACTAAAAGGCAGAGAGATAATATCCAAGTTTATAAAAAAAAAATCAAAAATGAAAAGGGGGACGTAAGAACAGAAACAAAGGAAATACAATGAATCATTAGGTCTTATTGCAAAAACTTCTGCCACTCAAACTATTCCAGAAAATAGAAACAGAACAAACACTACCAATTTCATTTTACGAGGCCACAGTCACCCTGATACCTAACACACACAAAGACCCAACAAAAAAAGAGAATTTCAGACAAATATCTCCCTTATAAACATTGGTGCAAAAATATTCAAAAAAAATCTTTGCAAGAACACATCAAAACGATCATCTTTCATGATCGAGTAAGCTTCATCCCAGACATGCAGGTATCATATGAAAATCCTTCAATGTGATTCCCCATATAAACAAACTGAAAGAACAAAATCCCCACATGATCAGCTTGTTAGGTGCTGAAGAAGCCTTTGTCAAAATCCAACATTCCTTCATGATAAGTCTTGGAGACATCAGGGATGCAAGGCATCCCTTAATCACAATAAATGCAATATGCAGCAAGTCAATAGCCAATGTCAAAGTAAATGGTGGTTTCTCAGAAAATTGGGGATATTTCTACCTTAAAACCTAGCTATACCACTTCTTGGCTATACTCAAAAGAAGATCCACCATACCTCAAGGCACTTGGTCAACTATGTTCATAGCAGCTTTATTTGTAATAGCCAGAAACTGGAAACAACCCAGATGCCCCCCAACTGAAGAATAGATACAGAAAGTGCGGTGCATTTAAACAATGGAGTATTACTCTGCCATTAAAAACAATGACACCATGCAATTTGCAGGCAAATAGAACTAAAAAAAAATACCATCCTAAATTAAGTAACCCAAACCCAAAAGGACATACATGGTATGTACTCACTGATGCACTCACTGGATATTAGCCATGAAGTACAGGATAGCCATGCTATAAACTACAGAACCAAAGAAGATAAGTAATGAGGAAGGCCCAAGGCGGGGGTTGGGGGGGGGAGGGTGGGGGTGATCTTGACACTCACTGAGAAGGGGAAATAGATTAGACAATCTGGGAGGATGGAGGAAGGGAACTGTGTTGGGGAGGGTTGGGATGGGAACAGGAGGGATGAGGTTTGAAGAGACTGGAGGAGATACAACTGGATTAAGGGGTAGGCATCTCTGGAGTGAACTAGAAGTTGAGGACAATGAAAACTCCCAGGAATCTACAAAGGTGACCCTAGCTAAGACTCCTAGCAATGGGAGATATGGAGCCTGAGTTGGCCATCTCCTATAACCAAGCAAGACGTTGGGACACAAATCCAGTCACAAAACCTTAGACCCACAATTTGACCTGTCTACAAGATGTGCAGGGATAAAAGATGAAGCAGAATTTGAGGAAAGGGCCAACCAATGACTGGCCCAGGTTGAGACCCATTCCACCAAAGGGAGCCCACCCCTGAATCTCTTAATGAGGTCTGCTTTACTTGCAGACAGAAACCTAGCATAAATGTCATCAGAGAGACTTCATCAAGTAACGGATGGAAACAGATGCAGACACCCACAGCCAGACATTAAATGGAGCTTGGGGAATTCTGTGGAATAGGGGGAGGAAGGATTGAAGGAGGCAGAGGGGTCAAGGATACCACAAGAAAACCTACAGCATCAACTAACATGGGCCCATATGGGCTCATAGAGACTGATTTGTCAACCAGAGAGCATGCGTGGGATATACCTAGGCCCTCTGCACATATGTAACAGTTGTGCAGCTTGGTCTTCATGTGGGATTCCTAAAGCAGGAGCAGGGGCTATCTCTGACTATACAGCCTGCCTTTGGATTCCTTTCTCCTATCTAGGATGTCATGTTTAGCCTCAATAACAGAACATGTGCCTAGTCTTATGCAACTTGGTATGCCAAGGCTGGTTGATACTCATGAAAGGCCTTCCCTTGTCTTTGGAGAAGGGGAGGTGGGGTGGATGGGGAGGAAGTGAGGTGAGAGGGAGGGAATGGGAGGAGAGGATGGGGCAGCATAGATTGGGATATAAAGTAAATTAATATCATCACCACCACCACCACCACCATCCTCATTGAGAAAATTAAAAACAAACAAACAACTCAGGTCAGAATCCTGAAGTTTGAACCAACACCAGCTACTGAGTCATGTGGAACCAAACTGTCTTCTTGTCTCCCATGGGATCATCACTGCTCATTGACAAGGTCAAAGAGATGTCCCTGCTCCACCCTCCTGAGCCCCCTAAGACAGGAGGCTCTTGGGCTGGATAAGCATGACTGAAGCCGACCAGGGCAACTTCTTCCATGAGGCCCATAGTCAGGACTGACAAATATCCCACATACGGTTCCTGCGCAGAGCCAGACCTTACACAGCATCTAGGCTCTGCAGGCCTTGGTGGAACATGCTCTTTCCTTCCCTTGCTAGCTCCCTTCCCTCACTAGTACAAAGAACAAGTGATGCTCACAGATGTTCAGAGATCAGAATTTATGTCTCCTCATCAGGGTTACCATAGCAATGCTGAGGCCAACATACATAATTCTGCATCATATTAGAAAAAAAAAATCCAAAAAAAACCCAAAAAACAACAACAAAGAGAGTGGCATTTTAACTGAGCAACTGTCAACTCCAGAGGATCAACGTAAAGAAGTGAGCTAGTTAACAACATCTGCCTGCCGTCAGGATGCCAGGCCTAGACTCCTAGTTCCTTTATTCAATGGCCATGATTCGGTTTCAATCCATGAGATGAAACCTTCAGTAGACAAGGCATCTCGGCATCTCCAAATACGGCTGCTATAGAGGATTAAGTGAGATAATTCATGTGAAGCGGGAGACGTGATGTGTCGGAGGACAACTTTGATGTCTCTTACTGTTTAACTTAAATTTTATGAATGCTTCACTTATGACATATGCCATGAGTACCTGTGCCAGGTGTCGGGTAATTAGGCTGCCCGGGGGAACGAGGTGTGGCTCGTGGGCACCCTTGGCTCCTTGGCAGCCTCACAGACAACTCCCAGATCTATAAGGGTATTAGAGCCACTTCAGTTCCCTGGTTCAGTCTCTTTCAAAGTAAACTGTTGTGCTCTAGGGCTTGGGTTGGGAGCACTAGTTCAAATCAGAGAGGGATGGTCTGTTTGCCTGTGTAGGAAGCGAGGTCTGATAGTGGCTTATCACAAGAATGCCAACTCTTGGTGTTCCCATTCCTATTTGGAGTAGAAAAAGCCTGGGTGACTCAGAGCTGCTTTAGAACTCCTCCTCCTGTCAGACTCACGTTACAGCCCAAGTTGGCCTCAAAGTTGTGATCGTCGTGCCTCTGCATTCCTGTGTGGGGATTAGAAGCATGGACCACCTCACTCAGCTTGATGAATCATCTTCTAAGAAGAAAAATATTTCCTGCCTTTTAAAGTAGCAACTGCCATTTTTAATCATAATATTTTTACTGATTTACTCTTATTTATAATTTAATTATAATATATTTACAATGAACTCTTATGTATAAATAAACTTATTTACTCCTCTGTGTGTGTTTGTGTGCATGTGCACGTGTGATTGTCATGGTGTGCTTGTGGTGTGCAGATGACAACTTTTATATGTCTTATTCTTTAAATTGTATGCGTAAGGATGTTTTGTCTGCATGTATGTTTGTGTACTACATATGTGGTGCCTTCAGTGTCCAGAAGAAGGCGTTGGACTCCCTGAGACTAGAATTACAGATAGTTGTGAGCAGTCAGATAGGTGCTCCTTCCAATCATTTATATCCTTCTATTCTCTTCTAACATGGGAGTTGATTTTCCCCTTCTCTTATGTGGGTCTCAGGGATCAAAATCAGGTGGTCAGAGTTAATGGCAAGAACCTGCCTTGGTCTGCTCAGTATTTTTAAATTACGCAACGGCACACATAGAGATATCATTGCTGTGATAACATGGCCTTCTTCTGGAAAATCCACTGGAAGGAACAGCTCAAGGCATCTACAATGAACTCTTCGAATGAACAGGAGTATACTCTAAAATAATGATGTACGTCCAATACTGTCAACTTGGTCGTTTGTCATCATTGGTATGTGCCAGACTTATCTGTAGGAAATACAAACACTACAATGTTCTGACAGGTGTTACCAGGTGTGAATATTCAGCTCTGTCATAACTACACGAGATCACAGTGGCATATTCTATCCACAATTGACCTCAATGCTATTATGAGATGTACAACTTTATCTTTTATAGAAATACACCCCCACGCTGTCCATTTGTTTAAATCATTACATGCCTCCCAGGCACGCTAGAATCAATACCAACCATCAATCACATACTTGGGCCGTCTTTCATCATCTGTCACTTTCTGTAACAGCATCTGCCATTCTCAAGTGATATGCAGGATTGTGAAGACTTCAATGAAATGCAAAGCAAAGTGCAACCATGGGTTTGGTGTGTGATATAGCGCACACAAATCAGCGCGTGTGACACAGGAGACTTGTAGGACTTACACATAAGCCTGGGAGGCAGAGGAGAACAGTTGCCAGCAGAGGAAACTGGCCAGTGAGATTTGGCAGGCATGTAGGTGACTCAGTCAACAGCTCCCACTTTTCCTTACTTGCCTCTAAACTCAAGCTGGGAAGACTGAAACCTCTTTTCCTGGTTTCCCTGCAGCTGGCTGAAACCAGAATGCCAGCGTTCAAGTCCAGTGTTGCCTCCTACTAGCTATGTGACCCTGAGACATTCACATCACCTCAGTTTGCAGATCTTCGAAGTAACTGCTTAGCATGTCCTGAGGATTAAGTGACTTAACTGTTTTTCCTGTTCTCATACTAGTTCTGTTATGTAGTAAGTGCACAGTCATCATAAACAGGAGCCAAGGACTCATGACTGGCAGCTATGGACTGTTTATTTGGAATAAGATATTATTCCTGAAGTTTACTCTGGAAGCCAGCCAGGCAGGCCAAAGCCTAGAAGTCCACAAGCTCTATGTCACCCAGCCATCCTTGGCCGGGGAGAAAGATATCAACACCCAGATTGGTGAATTCCAAGGTTATCAGCACTGCCACTCATACAAGGCTAGTCCGGGGCCAAGGATAGTTTAGACATTCTTTCCTTCCTTTTCTGATACCCTTCTATTTTCTTACGCTTGGTTTTCTCAGCTCTGGATCTGCTCATACAGGGTTGTGGTTCATGCTCCATTCCCCTCTGTAATGTTGATCCACAACTGGAGCATGTAATCTTAGTCAGTTAAGTCCTGCCGTTATCAGAAAGTCTTAGCACTGGTCCAGCCATGCCTGTATGTTTCTACTGAAAATGTTCATATTTGGGGTGCAGGGGGGCTCTGAGTCAGATGATTCTTTTGGGCAAGAAGTTTATTAGGAGAGTTATTTACATCACAGACAGACAGACAGACTGCAGGAAGGCTGGGCTTCTGAGAGAGTTCAGGGCTATGTGGCAGAATGGCGGTTCCTTCTTACAGATTTCAGGGTAAGCAGGGAGATTTGCTGCTACTTGGTTGACGAGTTGCCTGTAGTATGTGCCTGCGGCCAGGCTGTTGCTGAATCAACCGTTGAGGGTGGGAGGGCCAGATTCCAGAAAAATAAGTTACTTTGGAACTTATTAATCAAATTACTGTACGTTGAAGAATTGTCACAACCCAATCAAAATGGAAGAGCTTTACAAAATGGCGTGGCCGTGGCTAACACCTACTGTTAGGTTTAGTGTTCAATACTTGCTCTCCCTTAGTTAGTCTGGGGTGGTAGGAGCTAGAGCAATGGCTCAGCAGGCGAGGACCAGTACTGCTCTTGCAGAGGACCTAGGTTTGGGGCCCAGCATTCACAGCCACTTGGAGCTCCAGCTTCAGGGTATCATCAGACACCCCCTGCTGGCCTCAGTGGCACAGAAGTCAGGTCCACACACAGTCACACATCCATACACATAATTGAAAAGGGAAAATCTTGTTTTAAAGCCCAGTCTTCCCAGTCTTCTTGAGAGGTACCCAAGTGTCTTCCAGTCTGTGTTCTCCTAACTGTGTGTCAGTTTTTCCACTCCCTGACCACAGACTCCTTAGAGATCCACCAGGCTTTTGTTCTATGAAAGACAGCCTGGATGAAAACCAGGGTGCTCTTTTGAAGTTACTTTTGGTCTCATGAGCATGGCGGGACTATTACTGCACTGGCTAGCAAAAGCACAACATGTTCATGTCAAATGCAGAAAATGTTTCTGTAATCATAATAATTTCCTGTCCTCCTCAACTTGGTTCATCTAATCTACAATCATCTTTCAAATCATTTTCAAACGATGATGATGACAACGACAACGGGGATGACGACAAACAACTCAGTCACAGCCAGGTTTTCAGAGATTTTATTTTACGGACTCCCCTCTTGGAGAGTAACAGATACCCACCATGTGAAACTTATAAAATAGAGTGTCCTCACTCTCAGCAAGCTGACTCAGTCAGTCACGTGGAACGTCTGACTTTAGTAGAAAATGCATTTTTCTAAGGCTGCATGGATAGAAAGGGCATGACGTTGCCTTGGTGCCTTGGTAACATGACTCCGTGCCACTCCCTGCAGTGGTTTTGTCTGTTCTGTGATAGTTTGACAAGATTGTTCACTTGCACTGTTTAACTGAACAGTTAATCAAAATGTGATCTTAATCTAGAATATTTTAAGCAGGTCAGGGCTGTGTTTTCTATAGGTAAGAGGTGTGGAGGACACAGCCCATGTGAAGAAACTGAGGCTGTATCAGACAGCCCTGGTTGGGGCCAAAAAATGTAGAGATGCTGCCTTGAGGCAAATTTTTAAGCAAGGGCAAAGGACATTTAGAAGACTGTTGTCCATTGTAACAACTGTCTTTCGAATATCTCCAAATTTGCTTCCAGTTTTCTGTCCCTGACTCCTTGGGACTTCTCTCTCACACTATCCTAAAGAGAATTTGTCAATCAACTTAAACACTGAGTCAGTAAAAAACAAAGAACTTTATTGGAGTCTTAGGACTGAAGGGCTGTAAGACAGATTGGGGACTTATGCGGGGTGTTGGGGAGGAGAACTTAATCAGACAAGGTTATTTAAGGAGAAACTTTTATTGAAGTTGGAAAAGAATGGAAGTCTACAAGGGCTACAAGATTGGTGAGAGATAACAATAAGTGCTTCTGTGCTCAGCAGAGCACCGGGAAGGCCAGTCTGATAGAGAGCTGATGTGTCTCTTAACAGAACGAACACAACCTCATTATCTGGATGCCTGTAGGCAAAGTGGGAAAAGCTCCCAGGCCAAGCAGAGCAGGAGATGTGCATAAATCCTGCTTCTTAGGGGAGCCTCCTGCCTCCACATGGCTTTCTTTTGTTTGCGTGGTCTTGTTTATGAGCTAAATTATCTCAGGTAGTCCAAGCTGACCTTGAATGTCACATCTGCTTGTCTCCCCAGCTCCCCGAGGGCTGGGATCACAGGTGTGCAGCTGGTGCCGGCCTCCTGTTTCTCTTCAGACAGAGCTTCCTTCCACTTTCTTGTTAACATTCAACCCCATTCTCTTCCCAGTGCTGTGGCACATGGCATCTGAGATGCTTACTGACAGGGTCACACTCTGGGCAAAGACCTATACAAATTTCAGAACAGAGTTGAAGAGGGGGTGAGGGTAGGGGTGGGTGAAATGGAGGGAGGGCAAGTGAGTGAAGGAAACAGGTTGTGTTCAGACTATTGTGGGAGGGGAAGTTTGCCTGGCATGAAGGTCAAAGTCTCTCATCAGGGGCCTCACTTTAAACCTTTTGGGTGAGGAGTCAGCAAAGTGACCCGACCGCTGGTATTGAGTTGTCCCTGGGAAGTCTATGTCAGTCAGTTCAGGGGAAGTCTGTGTTGGTCAGCTCAACTAGATTCTTGTTTGGGAGAGAAAGCAGGAAACAGCTGAACTAACAATTCACCAGAGAGAGAACTGGAAGGGCGGGTCTGTGCCTGGTGTTTCCACAGATAAACAAGGGATCGCTTTGAATCTTGTGAAATCATATTGGGAAGGCTGGTCCTTTATCGAAGTCCTGCTAGCACCAAAGGCTGCAGAATTTCAGGAAACAAGGAAGTCCAATATTATCAGAGAGTCTAATTTATAGGACCCAACTCGAGTATGAAGGAAGGATGTCGCAGATCCTGGGAGATGCTGCCCTTCGTGCCTTCGTGGCAGTTAGGGCTCTATTTGCTGCACTGGGCAAGCTCTGTTACCGCATGGGAACAGTGGGTGCCGGAGTAGTCAGGAAAGCAGGAGCTCACCCAAGGCAAGAGTTGCCCCTTAGTTTCACATGTGGGGGTGTGGGCCTGTGGTAGAGGGAGCCGAGAAAGTGGAAAAGTAGACTTCTAAGTGAAATCTAAAGTCTTATTTTTTTTTTTTAACTAAAAAAATGACCGGACTAAGTAGTGATTTCATTATGACAAGTAAAATCCACTCTAAAAGTAGAAGCTGGGGCTGGGGCTGGGGCTGGGGCTGGGGCTGGGGCTGGGGCAAAGCTCTTGCCTAGCAAGAGTGAAGGCTCTGGGATTCAGGTTCCCAAGACCCACATAGAAAGCTGGGCGAATGTGACAGCCTGCTTGTGAATCCTGGCTTCTAGAGGTGGAGACAGTATCCCAGAGCCAGCTGGTGCAGTGAGAAACCCTTCAGTAGATGATGATGGAGAGAGGTCTAGGAAGCCACTCAACATCAGCTTCTGGCCTCTACACGCATGGGCATGTAGGTCCACCTATACACACATACAAATGAGTATACTTACACACACACACATACACACACACACAGATTTTCAAAACAAAACAAAAACACAAATAAACAAAAACAAGAACAAACATTGCTTGATGTTTAAGTGAGTTTTAGAAAAACATTTGCTGAAAAAGATTTGTGAACGTGGCTACTGGTTTAGACCAAGCCCCTGTTCTAGATCTGACAGCCTAATGCAGTTGTTTATCCAACCTTCTATGAAACCAGGCACAAGAGTGAAAGGAAGCAAATTTTCAAAGAGGACGTAAGGAATATGAGTCTGAAACAACCAATCTACTTTTTGGTTTTTTTTTTTGTTTCTGTTTTCTTCAGCCCTTCCCTGTCTGCAAAGCCAACCTCCTCCAATCATCAAAACACCTAACCCATTGTATAAAAAGTATTGCCTGATGCTACTTTGCAATTAGAAATGGATGTAAATGAAAGGAAATGCAATGTGATTTCGTCATTAGACGCTGTCTTAGTTACTATTCCTGGCTGTGAAGAGACACCATGACCAAGGCAACGTATAAAGGAAAGCATCCAGTCGGTAGCACTGGAGGAGTGGCTTAGATCTCATAGCCTCATCCACAAGCAGGAGGCGGACGGAGAGAGCAAGACTGGACCTAGCATGGGCTTTTGAAACCCCAAAGCCCACTCTCAGTGACATACCTCCCCCTAGACGCCCACACCTCCTAATCCTTCCTAACAGCCCATCAACTGGGAACCAGTTGCTGAAGAGGCTTTGTAGAAATTAACGTTCATCCTATCTCTGGGCATCCACCATTTGACTTTTATTTTTCTTATAAATGAGAGGAGAGGTAGCTCAGTGAGTTAAAAGCAGTTGTTGTTTACAATTGTAAATACATGAGCATAACCTTGTCGCTGAAAAACAAAACAAATTAAAAGCTCTTCAAATATACCAGCCTATGGGGGCCATTCTTATTCAAAACGCCACAGACAGCCATCAAGAAAACAGGAGACCACCAACTTGCAAACTGCAATGTAGCTATGTTTTCTAGTTATAGCCTACAGATATAACTTCATTCCTTCCACGTGAGGAAGGCCCTGCAGCAGATATTCCATGTCACAAGAGGAGATCGATGACAGAGGGGCGAAGCATATCATGAGGGTCACCCAGCTGGTAAGTTTCATAGCCCAAGTTGGAAGGCAGCAATCTGTGAATACAGCTGCTCCTGTGGCTTCCGGCACAGCCCAGGCCAGATCTTCTCTTCTATGAATAGGGAAATGGGATCGCCTGCCTTTCCTTCTGCAGCTCCAGCATTCTGGGCAGCTTCTCTAATGCAATTTGCAATTCCAAGGAAGACTCAAGCAAGCTTGGGAGCTCTCCCCCAGCTCAGTTTAGAAAGCAAGCTCGCACTCACTCCCAAGACAGTTGGCTGACTTTTTTTTTAAGCTTCTATCTCCTTCTGGTGCAGAATCTAAAATGACAATTGAGACCTTAAGAGTGAAAAGATGGCAAAAAGACCAAAAGAAGGAAAAAGATTATTTTTATTGAGTTGATGGCCAAGGAACAAGACAAAGCAATTGTAAACAACAACTGCTTCTACCTCTCCTCTCATTTATAAGAAAGATGAAAGTCAAATTGTGAATGACCAGGGATAGGATAAATTCTAATTTCTACAAAAGTCTCTTCAGCCATCACAGGTGACAGATTCTGTCAGGGCTCAGGTCCTGACAGAACCCTACACAAAGGAGCCATGGCACACTGAGAACTTTGGGCAGACAACATTGAAAGGCCTTAGAGAAAAGGTCTTTCTGACACCCCTTGTCCTGACACCCTTATCCTGTTTCCTGTCTCCTTCTCCCAAAATGGATCACAGAGAAAACACACACACACACACACACACACACACACATGCACGCTGCCTCAAACAGGCATAGACACTAGAAAATCACCCCCCCTCCCTCCTTCAGAAGACTCACTCTAGTGATCTCTGCTCCATGCAGCACATGTGCCAAGGAGACTCTGAAGCCCTGAGCCTTGCAGGCCACACCTTTCACCCAGTGTCATTTCCACTTATAATCTGTTTTTCATTGACTTCAGACATAAACATAAACTTCTTCTGAGTCCAGAGGTCATCTCTCTGAGGGTGTGATCAAATACATTTGTTTTGTTTTTGTCTTGCTAACTTGTATTTTGCTGTAGAAGTATTGACCTCATATGACCCCTTTAAGGGGTAGAAGGGTAGAGATAGATACCACATCTACTTCAACTCTAAGCTAGTTATTTAATTTATTCCTGGATTCTCAAAAAAAAAAAAAAATCAACTGTAAAACCAAACTGTTAACTTACAAACTTTTAACTTCTATCCAACCATTTACCATGAGACACAGGTGGTTGATTTCTGGGAGTAGTCTTTGTAAAAACAAGTTCTTCTAAATAAAGGAATAAAATTTAAAAGTTAAAAAAAAAAACCCAAACTGTTTTTGTGGTTGTTGTTGTTTTGTCTTTGATTTTTTTTTTCTACACGGGTGTTTGTTTTGTAGCCCAGGCCAGCTTTGAACTCATAACCCTGCTGCCTCTGTTTTTGAGGGTTGAAAACCCAACTTGTTATACTTTATGATGTTTGAATAAAAGAGTTAATTAAGCCATTGCTGATATCAGCCAGAAAGAAAGGACTAGGCTCTGGGATAAATTCCCACAAGTGCTGGCTGCAGGCTAGGTGGCAGTTGGAAAATATTCATCAGGCCAGAGATATGAATGTAGTATCTGTATGGGTATGTCTACGGGCAGCAGGGTAGGAGGAAGAGGTTGGAATATGCTGCCTCCCTCCATTGCTATTCAGATTACTTTTTGAGATAGGATCTCTCACTGACCCTGGAGCTCATGGATTTGGTCAGATAAAGCCAGTGATGGGGGCGGGAGTTGGATAGGGGTGTGGGGGTGGGGGTTGGGCCATTCAAGTAGATCAGTCTTCTTTTCTTTTTCTTTTTAAATGAGAAATATGGATGTAGGTGTCAATTCCCTCTAATTTGGCAACACAAGACTTAACAGGAAGTACCTGGAAAAGACCTTTCCAACGGGGCCATAAAGTATTTTTATGGAGATACCTTTTTCATCAAACCACAGACTTGCTTGAGCTGGGGAGGATATTATCCTTGCCACTGTAAAGAAGTTATTTTTACCACAGAGTATATTTCCCTAGCATCTTTAGTAAGTTCTTGACATACATAAGAATCCTCTTTGGTTGCTAAACTGTCTACAGCTACAGGGACATATACCTCGGTCTTCCTATTACAACGTCAAAGAGTGAAAAACCTACATTCTCAAAGAGGTGTTCCATCATCGGTGTTGAAGGTGTCCACAAGGTTTGGGAAGGTCTTTAATGTCGCAGAGATATAGTGCTGACGATGTCTGCAAAGCTTGGGAGGCACTGGTCCTGAAGACGTCTATAAAGCTTTGGAAGTTCTTAATGTCTCAACACCATGGTTTCTCTGTTAGTTACTTTGGTTTAGTTTTGAGAGGATGAATAAGTGCACTATTGGCCTCATCATCAGGGACCAAAGAGACAGCTTAACTTGCAAAGCACTTGCTCACAACATGAGTTCAATTTCTGGGTATCCTGTCAAAGGCAGAAGTAGAGAACCAACTCTACAAAGTGTCCTCTGATTTGCATGGATGTACTTGACACACATGGCACTCCTTCTACACCATATCACATACTCAGTAAGAAAAACAATAAAAACTTAGCTGGGCATGGTGACACATGGCTTTAATCCCAGCATTCAGAAGGCAGAGGCAGGCAGATATCTGTGAGTTCAAGACCAGCCTGGTCTACCTAGAGAGTTACAGGTCAATGCCAGGACTACAGCTCCAGGGAAAAGTTGTCTGTCATCTGAAGCAAGGGGAATGAACCCGATGTCCACAGCAGCATGGTCTCAGTATCAGTGTTCAATGTCTAAGAAAACCTAGAAATAGTTTTACCAGCCTATCACACCAAATTTCCCCTAAGAGCTTCTACTTCCTCCAATGTTTTCATGGCTGTGTCTTAGCTATTGTTCTATTCCTGTGAAGGGACACTATAACCAAGGCAACTTACAAGAGAGAGGGGATTCCCTTATAGTTTCAGAGGATGAGTCTATATCATCATGGTGGGGAGCATGGCGATAGACAGGCATGATGCTGGAACAGTAGTTGAGAGCTTACATGTTATCTGCAAGTTGGAAAAAGAGAGGAGGTGGCGTAGGAAAAAGGAGAGAAGAAAGAGCCTGGGTCTTGCATGGGTTTTTGGGACCTGGAAGTGCACCACCAGTGAAACACCTCCTCCAACAAGGCCACACATCCTAATCCTTCTCAAACAGTTCCACCAACTAAGGACCAAGCATTCAAATGTATGAGCCTATGGGGGCCAATCTCAAAGTACCACACTGTCCAACCCTGAGCTTTTTGTCCTGTGTCTCTTTTGGAACATCCAGTCATTTCATTTTATTTGGAATAACGTTTCCTTCCTTCCCTCTGCAGATCTTTATCTTCCATAGCTTCCTTGATGAAGTGCAGTTCTCTGCACCAGATTACTCACTTTTGATTTTAGTTCCTGCACAGTAACTTCTGGTATTGTTGGCCAGTGTTCTACTGACACCATTTAATAAAGTTTAAACATGTGTTCTTTATTTTTTGAAATACTTTTTCTTTTCTATAAACTTGGTCATTAAAAAGGCTTATAAATAAAAAAATCACAGTCTGAAACGAACAAGACCCACAGTCAACCCAGCTCATGAACTATACAGTTACAATCGCCATTCTGAGGCACTGAAGACTCACATTGGATTTTACATTTTCTATTTTAATGTCATTCCTAGGTCACTTCATGCATTTTATGCCCCTTCTTATACCAAAATTTTTGGCTGGCAAAAGGGAATTATTATTACTATCGGAACAAAATATATTTAGATTTAAAAAAAATATATACAAGCAACATGTCAAAGTATATAATTTTTTTTTGGCTTGGTATGTGGAAAGGTGGCTCAGTATAAGTAGAACTTATATAAATATGAGAAGCTGAATTTGAGTCTCAAGAACTCATATAGAGCCAAATACAATCTCACTCACCTGTAATGTCAGTGCTCCTAAGGTGAGATGAGAGCCAAAATAGGAGAAATCCCAGAACTCACAACCTACTTAGTATACACACTGACAAATGACACAGAAACTGTCTTAAACAAAGAAACTGTCTTAAACAAAGTAGAAAGCAAGAGCCAAAACTGAAGGCTGTCCTCTAACTCCAATAAGCCATGGTGTGTGCATTGGCCTACATTTATACACATGAACACACAGACACTATACACACACACCCTTCAAACACACATCATATACATACTAATAAACAAGTAAACTTTTGCTAAATCACTTACATTTTAGTATGTTAGCTGTTTAAAAATTATTCCTATCATATACATACAAGCATCATTAAATGGAGTCAGAAAATTGTATCATTATATTTATATGCATATATGTGCATACATGCATACACACATATATGTATAATTAAAGAGAAATGAGCACAACTTTGAGAGGGAATGAGGGTGGGTATGAGAGGGCTTGGACGGAGAAAGGGGGAGAGGGAGGAAGTTAGGTAATTATACTTCATTAAAACTTATTCACAAGTAATTAGTATCTATTGTTTAATTTAATATATACCATGCTAATATTTCAAGTTATTCAGACAAGTGTCTGCATGCGTATACATATATACTTGTGTCGTTGTGTGTGTCAGGGTATATGTGTGTGTGCAGGGTCCAGAGAAGCTTAAGGCTCTGTTCCTCTGGTGATATCCACCTGAGTGTCTGAGACAGGGTCAGTCACTGGAAAATAAGCTGTACGTATTAGATGAGGCTGCCATGCTGGGACCCTCCCATAGACACTCATAATCCTGAACGCTTAGCCTTAGTATTATGTCTCACTATCCATAACAAGAACCATGTGACTGTTGTCATGGCACAAAGGCA
Source organism: Mus caroli (assembly GCF_978045245.1). Taxonomy (NCBI): domain Eukaryota; kingdom Metazoa; phylum Chordata; class Mammalia; order Rodentia; family Muridae; genus Mus; species Mus caroli. Next base: position 93,757,105 of record NW_028227258.1, read on the forward strand.
CATTAACACACACTATACAGGAAAGGACAACTCCACTGGAAATTCCTCGGTGGCTGCGTCCCCCATGGGCTTCTCAGCCCAGCTGTGTGCCTTGTTACTCATAGCTAGGACCATGTGCTCACTCCTCCAGAACTTCCTGTCGCGTCCCTGCTCTGGTGTTAGTTATATTGTAGTAAAACTTTTCCTAGGGAAGGAGCCACCACACGTTTACTCGTGCTAGATAGGGAGCCCATGACACACCACATACGGATACCACAAAAGTCCAACTTAGTGAGCCAGGAGTTTAACTGGGATTACTTGTCAGGGTCCAGTCTCAACACAGGATCAGAGTTCTCAACTCGAAGCAGGGATATCTGGAAGGTGCATAATAAATACAGAGCCAACTTTTTGGGTACAAGCTGACAGGCAAATGTTCAAGGCTCAAACTTTCTCTCTCTTCTCTCTCATTCTCCGCTTTCTCTCTTGCTCATTCGCTCGCAGCTTGAGGCTGCACACACTCTGCATTCTCTTGTGCTCCCTGCTTTCCCCTGTGCCCTTTTCTTTTCGTGAACTCTCACGCTCATACACACCTCTGTGCGTTCCCTTTTCACTCCCTCACACTCTCTCCATAGATATCTCACATACAAACCACATTCACTCTTCTTCCACTCACACACACACACTTCACACACATCTCTCTCACACATACACCACATGCATTCTTCTTTCACACACACACACACACACACACACACACACACACACACACACACACACACACACTGTCCATACACACCTCACCTTCTCTCTCCACTCACTCTTCACATGCTCTTCTCATGCTCTCTCTCTCTTTCTCTCTCTCTTTCATTCACTCTCCACTTTCACCTCACATACTCCTCACTCACTCTCTACTCGCTCTCTTGACTTTCTCTTGCCCCAGTCTTTTATTGATACTCCAAAAGCAAGTAGAAAAAAGACATTGTACAGTCACTGCCAAATCAAATTCAAATGAATAACCACGTCCTACAAAGAATCAAGAATTACAATTGTTCCCCAAAGATTTAAGCTTCCCTTATTCCCAGGCCTGTGGCCAAAGTAATAATAATTGCAAACTTATCATTATTTAAACTTTAACTTTGACTTATTATACTGCAGAGCTCAGAGCTCCGAGGTCAGCTACTTGCATTTCCTTGTGAAGCTCTAATGATAAAGGACATGGGCAAAGCTGCTAGGCAGTAGCCAGAAAGAATCAAGCTAACCCTTAACTCAGTAGTTCTGCTAGCTTTCTGCTTCTGCCCATTGCACCCTATGACTCTCCTAAGAGTCCCAGTGTTTTGACTTAGCTTTACTAATATATAATTTTATGTATTCTATACTTTCTTATCCAGGAACCACTCTCAAATGTTGTGCAAAACTTATTTCATAACTTCAATAGTTATTTTCTTTCTTGGGATTCCAATATTGGCTCTATTTCATTTTCTAATAATTTCTTCAAACTTTCTTTGCAAGTCAAGCATTATTCTGGAACTACCATTGTGAAGTTATTACATTGTTTCCAAGATGAGAAGACACAGCATACACCTGGGCCATTAGGACTGTGCTGTGCAATGCCCCATGCCTCAATTTTTAATTGTTTAAGAATCATTACATTAAGGAACATCTAGTTTCACAAAATTCACCAGAGCAGAAGGAGAAAGAAGTAAGAAAGTCAGATATAATAGAATAATTATGCACACCAAGGCCAACTGAAAAGCAGTCACCCACGAGTGAAATCTCTACAGCCATTGTCCAGGGCTAAGGTTAGGAGAAATGGGAACAACTGTTTGTTTGTTTGTTTGTTTTGTTGTTGTTGTTGTTTTTACAAAGAGCTACCGTGGGCTTCTGAGATGTCTCCATTCCAGCCTGCTGCAGGCAGTCCCTAATTTCAGATGGTGGTTCCCCTGGAGGGATGTGTCTCCTACTTCTCAGATGCCATCCTTTTCTACAAGGAGCTGCCGAATGCTTCTGAGATGTCTCCCTCCTAGCCTACTGCAGGCAATACCTGTCATTGTATGCTGTCCCCAACAATTACTTACTGGAATATGGGTGAGAGTTTATTTACAGCAGAAGAAATGACTCAAAGACAGCTGCATCACTAAAGCCCTCCCCAGCATGAGTGACAGCTCACAAAGTTGGAAACCTGGAGCATACTGCACAGCTTGCAGGCAGCTCCTGTACGAGAGTGTCCTTTCCAGGTGCCTTGGTTGGTCTAACCTTCTTCCAGGTAGCTTGGCTGGTTTCTGCATTTTCCAGTCAGCTGGTCTGCTCCAGGGTCTTTTTTTTGTAGCTGACTTGTTGAGAAGGACTCTCAACTTTTATTACTTACAATGGCAGGGAGGGGCTTAGTGAATCTAGTCAGTTTCAGGGACTTCCAGAAGCTGTTTTGAGTTGTTTACCTTCCTGCTCAAAGAGCTTCCCTAGAGGATAGAATGTTTCAATCTTGGAGGAAACTGTTATTTAACAGGACACAGGTCCGCATGCCCACCTCTCAAAAGCCCCTCTCAGTCTATTTCAAGGATTCCACCCTGGAAGATGAAGCATAATATTGTTCTCAAGTGCTCTGTCTCAGGAAACTCAAAGCTGCCAAGAGTCGATAGATGAAGGGCAGGGGCAAAGTCGAAGGCTACATGCTAGGCGTGGTACCAGTCAGAACTGACTGTCCTGTTCTTCTCAACTTTGTAGCTAACCTTGACCTCCTGGGGCTAGTAATAAGAATACTAGTCACATAAGATTTTGTGCTTTGTGTCAGTCAATATGCAGAATTAACGGATATGGATGGGCATTCAAAATTGGGCTGTTATCGGAAGGTGACTCGTAGTTCTGCATTCAGTAAATCTATAGAATGTTTGTAACCTTTTCCCTAAAAATGTTGATTGACTTTTTAAATTTTAAACTTAATTTTTTATATGTACAGATGTTCTATCTGCATGTATATCTATGCACTACCTGCATTTAGTTTGTGCAGAGGCCAGAAGAGGGTGTTGGACCCTTGGAACTGGAGTTACCGATGGTTGTAAGCTGCCCTGTGGGTGTTGGGACTCTAACCTGGATCCTCTGGAAAAGCAGTCAGTACTAACTGTTGAGCCATCTTTCCAGACCCAGGAGAAGTTATGTAGCGGTTAATATCTTAGTCATTTAGGTGCAGTTTCTCTTTAGGGGGTAGTAGTCTAACAAAGGGGAACTTGAAAATTAGTGCCCACTACAGACTTTAGAAAGGTTATCCCATTTTGATTTTTAAAAATGTGCACAAGTCAGCCCAATAATGGTCACATACGGCACCAGCTGGTATTCCAGAAAGGGGGAATTGAGAAAGTTTTCTTTTTAAACTCACCACAAGTTAGAAGAGCTACTTTCAGTCAAGCAAGCCCAGGAACCACCAGTGCTAAATTTTAGTTAAATCCAAATTGTGATTGCACCAAAGTGCCACTAGATGTCACTGTGAATCAAAATTATTTTAGACAAAAATATCCCAAACCAACTAAAAGGGTTGATTCACTACATGTGATTCTCTCACAAATACATCCGTTTAGAGGATTCTCTTTACCCTACTTGAAGGCATCACTCCCATAGCTCACTGGTTTTTCCAGGTTGGTATTTATGCCACAGAAGTCAAGGCACCCATGTACCAGGTGACTAAAAACAGAAGGCCCAACAGTCCAGCCTGAGATGCTGGTGAGCTGCAGATCAGAGAGGAGGTTGCTTGGCCAGGCCTGATGAATCCTAAATGATACATTGCTCTACTCAGCCCTGAGAGCATCATGCCCAGATCTGCTTCTTGGACAACTAGATCCTAGATTCTACTGCTGACACCATAGACCCTGAAGACTGAGGGAGCCCAGAGGCAGAACACAAACGGTACAGAGATCTGGGGAATGGAGTAATTGGTTACAGCGATCCTACGTTCTCTGTTGAGAAGGGAAGATTGCCGGTGACGGGAGTGGAGCTTCGGGAAGAGATAGGGTGTAAGGACATTTTTGATCCAGGGTGGATTGGGGATATGGACTTGGAGATAAGGTTTTTTACGTAGACTGAAAAGCATGACATGACCTGCAGTGTTAACTGTTTAATCTCCTGAACTTTCTTTCCTCCATCTTAGACCTTTCTAATTAAATTTAGGACATCTCAGAAATTTCTTTTATCACACTAGTAATTAGATATAACGATGATAAAGAAAAATGGCTTTTTAAAATGAGCAGTTCTTAAAATGGAGGTGTCTTATTCTCCCTTGGTTCCCAGTGAGGCTTTGACAGCTCGCTGCTGTGACTCTCCCGAGTCACTCCACCCACGGATTCCATTTTTCTTTTTTCCTTTTTACTACAGAAATTTCATTTTTTTTCCCCCTATAGTTTGTGATTAAAAGCTCAGAAGGTTGCACATCTGGGAAGACAGCCAAAAAAATGTCAACTTCTGAAAAAAAAAACAAAAGCCATCAGGATAAAAAGCATGACAGGAACTGATTTCTGAGGAAATAACACTGAAATGATAATTGGTAAGTGGGAAGTGAGTTTAAACCAAAGCAGCACCTCTCAAAATGAGTGGGAATAGGAACCCTCTAGAAAGAAAGAGAGTTGTGTGGGGAAAATAGCGTCTCCAAATAGTGGGTGAAAAAATGTCAGGTCGTGTCTGCTTATTGCAGGTCCTCGTGTGTGTGTGTGTGTGTGTGTGTGTGTGTGTGTGTGTGTGTGTGCATGCGTGTGTGTATGTGTGCATGTGTGTGCATGTGCATGTGCATGTGTAGGTGCATGTGTGAATGCATGGGCCAGAAGTTGATATCGGCTGTCTTTCATACATTCTGTGGAGAGCTATTTGTTTATTTTTTGGTTTGTTTGAGACAGGGTCTGTCACTTAATCTGAAGCTCTCGAGTTAGGCAAGACTAGCTGCGCCCTGAGCTCCAGAGATCCTTCTGCCCCTCTGGTTGCCAGTGTGCACTACCACACCGGCTTTTAAAACTGGGATTCTGTAGATCTGTGCTGAGATGCTCATTCTTTCCCAGCATGCACCTTACCAGCTGAGCCATCTCCTAGCCCCTCGGAATTTTTGGAGTGTGAGTGTTCATTACCTCTCTGACAGGAGCACCTAGCTCTCCGGTGTTTGCAGCAGCAGAGGCTGCTGAGAATTTCCACTGGAAAGACTGAGACAGTAAGGGTTCTAACTAAAACCTCTGGCTAAATCAACCTGAGCCTCCTCCTGGTGTGCTGGGGTGAAAGTGTCTTAATTTCTTTTCTATTGCTATGATAAAGTACCTTGAGAAAAATCAACTTACGGGAGAAAGTTTGACTCATAGATTAGGTTATAGTCTGTTATAGGTTAAGTGACAGAGGCAAGAGTTTGGGGGAACTGGCCACATCTCATCCACAGCCATGGCCAGAGCCCAGCGAGGTGATGCACGCATGCTGGCGTGCAGGTCACCTCTCACGTTTACTTGGTCAAGAACCCACATTTGGGTTCCTCAAACCACAGTGGTCATCTTGGTTTTGGGAAGGCTTGCAATAAACAGTTGCTACCTGTTGTGAGTGTTTGCTAGTCTCCAGCAAAGTTATGATTCCAGGGCCATGTCTGGGAAGTGGATTTGTGTCGGTTAGCGGTTACATTTCTTTCTAAACAGAGGCCTGGACATGACCCACACAGGAGGCATAGACTACACTGTAGATGATCAAGTCTCACATTTGACCCTAGCAGAAAGGCACGAGCAAGGAAGATTAACTCCAGCTTCCTGTGCTGATGTGGCGGTGTTGCCTGCCAGGAGGCCAGATCTGGTAGCCTCCATACGGCTGACAACTGCAGAGATAGCCAGTCCTCATTCATGATATATTTTCTGCCGTCAGTGAACTAAGTAACCTCAGGACCAGGGAGATGAATGTCACAAAGATCTTGTCTGATAGTTCACGATGAGTTTTAGGCAGGATTGTTGGAGACAGAGGAATTGGTCTGGCAGCAAGGCAGCAAGATTTAGGATTTAATAAAGCCAGAAGCTGAGTTAGGGCTTCTATGAGGAGGATCTGTTATTTGTGAATTCAGATGTCAGAAAAGAAGCAAGGTTAAAGGTATCTAGCACCCAGTGTTGTAAACATAGTGATTCTTTCTCCCAATGTTAGCTTGGAGGCTTCTTTGATTGAGTGGATGACTGAAGTCAAAGCTTAGGGTCACAGGAGCCATCCCTGAGCAATGCAATGCTCTTTCTTCCTCCTCTTCCTCCTCTTCTCCTCCTCTTCTCCTCCTCTTCTCCTTCTCCTCCTCCCCCTCTCCTTCTCCTCTTCCTCCTAGATTTATTTATTTATTGTATATACAGCATTCTGACTGCAGGTCAGAAGAGGGCACCAGATTCCATTATAGATGGTTGTGAGCCACCATGTAGGTGTTGGGAATTGAACGCAGAACCTCTGGAAGAGCAGCTCTTAACCTCTGAGCTATCTCTTCAGTCCCATCTTTCTTTTTTTCTGAGCATGCAAATGGAAGGGTTTCCTTAAGTCTGATAAAGTCAAGGTAGGGTTGGTGGTTAGGGCATGTCTGAGGGTTGTAGGGCCTTTTCTACAAGAGAGTCAGCTTAGAGGTTTATCTTCAGGGTCAAATGAGAACCTTATATGACGTGTCATCTGAGTCCTGGCTAGGGGGTGCAGATGCAAATAGCACCCTGTCACTTCCAGAATGGCATGCTTACTGGCAGAGGTGCCGATGACTATCTAAGAGCTTTTTTGTGTTTAGGTGTTTGTCTCTGGAATCAATATCTGCCCAAGAATTTTGCCTCATGGGAAGATATTTAACCTTGTTTCCTTATCTGGGCTACAGATGAGAGGATCATTTACCCATTGAAGGAAGATACTACTGATAACAGGCTATAAAGGGGAAGGACCCTTTGCCCAGGCCAAATAGATGGTGGTTGTCTCAGAAACCTTGGGGCAGGATAGTCAGCTATGAGTAACTTGAGAATTTGGGTTGTGTTACTCAAAAGCAAGCTGGAGACAGGAAGTACTGAGATACAGAAAGAAACATCATTTGGGTCCAGGACTGTAACCAGGAATCCCTGTGGGCATCTCTCAAGGGGGTCCAGGGGTTTGGTGTTTGCTACAACAGGGTATGCAGGGACCACAGTCTGATGGATGAACCTAAGCTCTTATACCAATTGGTACATACCAGTAGGCTTTTCACACTAGAGTTTGAGCATGTTGGAAGGGGAATTATAGAGGCTGAGTGGGCTGATGGCCAAAGACTTAAAAATAAGAGGCCGTGGTCCTCTGGACACGAGGGAGTGCTTCAATCACTAAGGAAAGGAGTTAAAGCTTTTGAAAAAAAATTCTGAGTTGCAAGCAGTGGAGAGAAAGAACATTTTGGGAAACAGAAGGTTGAAGGTTCAAGGACTGACTTCCACCTTGTTATTTGAGGCAGTGTCTTTGACTAAGCCTGGAGCTCAGCAGTTTGCCCAGTGCTTATGTGGGTACTGAGAATCTGAAGTCAAGTCTTCATGTTTTCATGGCAAACGTTTTACCTACGGAGTCTTCTCCCTGGCCAGAGCCTGTGGTTTTGACAGCAATGGTAGAGCAGAGGGTGGGTAAGATATCTTTCCCTAGAGTGGGATGGGGCAGATGGCTAACTCTAAGGGCTAACATGTAACGTGTGCTTTTCTAAGAAGCATGCCAGAAATGTGACGTGTTGCTACTGCAGTTTCCTATTGATTACAGGGAGGAGGACTCCAGAAACATGAACCCAGTGGGGAGGACTCCTTAAACATGAACCCAGGGAGGAGGACTCCAGAAACATGAACCCAATGGGGAGGACTCCTGAAATATGAACTCAGGGAGAAGGACTCCTGAAACAGGAATCCTGGAAAGCTACTGACAGCAGAAGACATGGCCCCTCTCTGACTAAAACTCAGTTCTACACCTCGAATCACCCAAGGCCTTTCCATAGAGATGGAACGAAGGGGGCCTAGCTGCCTTCAGTTCCCTTCATTTGAGCTGGGGAAGACCCCCTCCCCAACAGGCTCCTTAAAATCAAAGAGCAGAGTTAGAGGGAACTATTGAGAAATGGAGCATGGAGCTGACTGGAAAACCTTTAGCTTCACTTAAGAATTCCGCTGACCCAATCACTGCATGAGGCTCCAGCGTGTGTTCCGACAGAGAGAGGCACTCAGAGTGACTGTGAGGAGTCTGTGAGTGAGAACTTACAGTGAGAAGAGGAAATAAAACAGAAGCCTTCCTGGGCCTTAGTTCCCCAACTGTGAAACAGAGCAGAGGGATTTAGATCCTGGCCGCGTGTCACTCTGGAACAGAGAGTCATACATAGGTGGGGAAACAAGATCAGTTCTCATGACGGGCCAGCACCGTCAGTGGCCTGTTACCAGAGAAAGCATCACAAAGGGTCCTCCTGTTTGGTCTCTGGTATTTAACAGTGAAATAAACATTCCTTGCAGGGAGAGCCCAGCTTCCTTCTCTGAAGACTTGTGTCTGTGACATTCTGCTGTCTACCCAGTTTCTGCCGTTTTCCTGCTTGCTTGCTTGCTTGCTTGCTTGCTTGCTTGCTTGCTTGCTTGCTTGCTTGCTTGCTTGCTTGCTTGCTTGCTTCTGGCGAGACTGGTAAGGTCTACCCTTTAACAGAGTTTCTATATATCCAGCTGAACTCTCTCCCACATTCCTACTCACCCCCCTTGTTAAAGATGTCTCCCTCTCCGGAACAAAAGATACAAAGTTTCCCATTCTTATTTCACTAGCTTGAAAAGTTCCAGCTAGTTTTTTTTCTGTCTGTCATTGGCCATAAAAATAAAATGTCATTGTGTAGTGACAGATGTAACTGAGTGGAATAGGGCTTATCTCACCTGTGCAAGACCGTAGTTTAATACCTAGCCCTGCAACAAACTTAAAACTGAAAAGGAATGTGTGTGAGAGAGTGTGCATGTGTGTGAGAGGGCATGTATGAATATATATGACTGTGTGTGAGAGTTGTGTATATATGTATGTGTGTATGTGAAAGTGTGTGTGTATAAGAGTGACCTGCGTGAGTGTGTGTGTGTGTTGAGAGTATGTGTGACAGAGTTGTGTGAGGGAGTGTATATATAGGTGTTTATGAGTGTATGGAGGTGTGTATATGGATGAGTGTGAGAGTGTGTGTATGTGTGGTGTGTGAGTGTGTAGGTGATCTATGCTTGCTGATACATTGTGATGGTTTGTATATGCTTGGTTCAAGGTATGGCCCTGTTGGAGTAGGTGTGGCCTTGTTGGAGTAGGTGTGTCACTGTGGGTGTGAGCTTTAAGACCCTAGTCCTAGCTGCCTGGAAGTCAGTATTCTACTAATAATCTTCAGATGAAGATGTAGAACTCTCAACTCCTCCTGCACCATGCCTGCCTGGATCCTGCCATGTTCCTGCCTTGATGATAATGGACTGAACTTCCGAACCTGTAAGCCAGCCCCAGTTAAATGTTGTCCTTATAAGAGTTGCCTTGGTCATGGTGTCTGGTCACAGCAGTAAAACCCTAACTAAGACATACATCTTGCTTTCTAAAGTACCTCAGCTAGATCCTTCATGTCAGCACAGTCACTTAACACTCTATGTAGCATGTTGTTTTAAGTACTTTTCTGACCCAGCATGCCTTAGGTTCTTCTATATAACAGTGCTCAGGAGTTAGTAAACCCCCGTATAGGCACACACCGGTGATTGAACTGCTGCCTGAAGAAGGTTCTGTCTATCTATCTATCTATCTATCTATCTATCTATCTATCTATCTATCTATGGTGGATTGTCTTGTACTTATTTCTTCTCCTTGGAAACTGAAATTTGAATTTTTTCTCCATTATTCCTTAAATGTCTGTAGTCTTGTTTAAAAAGGTGGGGAAAGGTTTTTATTTTGTGCTGTAAATTCCTCGGGGTTTCCTTACATTAGCTTTGGCTGGATCCTTGTTTGAAACATCTTCAGGGGGTAAATAATTTATTCGAAAGCTATTCGAGAAAAGCACTTTAAAAAATTAAACCAAGTTGGTAGATTTGAAAAGGGAACATAGAGGAAGAAGAGGGAGAGTCCCATTTAGGAAATGTAAATTCCGTTTATTTTCCAATCTAAACAGCTGGCCGATTTATTTGCTTCCTGGTTCTCACAGATGAAAATAACAATAATTTGAAACCAAGTATGCATTTTTATTTTAATTTTGCAAGCATTTATTTCTAAGGAAGACCATAAGGTGTTTGTATAATGGTGTGTACCAGGAGGCTGAACATGAAAACTTGGTGGTTCACACTTCCACAATAGGTCCCTGAGCACAGAGATATTCTGATACTCCGAATCTAAGGCTCCTGAGTCTGCTGGGCTGATGTTCCTCACAGAACAGAGGATTCTGGGGGCTCTGAGGTGGCCTTGCCCTGATCTCCACAACATCATATAGGAATGTTTGTTAAGGCAGGTCAGACTTTGTTTCTATTGACTTGATTTGTAACTTTTAAATACAGATAGTTATCAGCTTGGAAAGGTTCAAAGAACCACTTTTTAAAACTTCTCAGTGGTAGAAAATATAAACTGGACTTAACATTTTGGATTTTGCCAGTTTAGGTTTATAGATTTTAGGACCTCTCTGAGTGGTTAGATTTGCTGTCAGTTTTGGGAACCAATGGTTTATCTGTTTTGTTTTGTTTTGTTTCATATGGTAGTAAGGATCAAGGCTAGGACCTTACTGATATTAGGGAAAATGCTCTACTCCTCACCCAATGCCTAGCTTAAGGTGTAAATGTGGGGGAAAGTGATTTTATAGCTCCGTTGAACTGGTTGAAACCCTGCACTCAGGCATTTGTGCTTAGACGGAACAGCTGCTTACAGAACTCCAGGAAGTTTATAAATCTCAAGAAGCAAATGAGGGAGCTCCTGGGGCAGGGCATGTCTCAGGGACTCCAGGTGAAATATCCCCAGATGTGGAAGAAGGCAATTGTAGTTGGGGTAATAGGTGCTCGCTGTTCCTTCCAGAATAGCACCAATACATTGTTCAGTCCATTTGGCATTTAATAAGAAAATAACTTAGCCTGATGGATCAAGTGTGCCAGCATGCGCGTGTGTATATCCGTGTGTGTGCGTGTGTGTGTGTGTGTCCATCACAAAAGCGTCTTAAGGAAGGGTTTAATTTTGGCTCATGGTTCCTGGCTACAGTTGGCCCATCGTGGTCAGAAGCCACGGCAGCAGGAGTGACAGGCAGCTGGCCACACTGCTTTGGAACTCAGCAAGTAAGGGGTGCACTCAGCTCACACTCTCTGACTTAATCTGTGTGGGGACCCAGCCTATGGAGCGGGGCTTACATTCAGGGTGCTTCCTCAGTCAAACCTTTCTCGGTTAAAGTCCTCACAGACATGCAGAAGGGTGAGCTTCCTTGCTGACTCCGAATCTTCTAGAGCAGTGGTTCCCCACCTGAATGACTTGGGCCCCCTATAAACAGGAAGCTTAAAATGAACCCTCTTCATTGAAGTTACTTCTTGCCAGGTCTTTTCTCATAGCACAGGGACAAAAGCACTAGTATCCAGCACAGGGTATGCAGTGCGGGCTGAGGGAAAAGTATGCTTTCGCCATGGATGCAGATCTGGCTTTTAAGAGGACCTGTTTTGTGTAAGATTGGCTCACTCTGTATGCTCCTATAATTGGTTTAATAAAATGAACCTGTGTAGAGACTGTATTACAAGATGCAAAGGTTGCAGCTGCTGAATCGGTTTTTTTCAGGACTATCACTGAAACCATATCTCCCAGTTTCAAGTTCGTGTTTCCCCGAGCTCTTTAGAACAGGAACTTAAACAGCAAGAGGACCTAGGGGTGAAATGAGAGAGCTCGTATATTTTCTAGAACCACAAAGCTTGGGAAATAATAAATGCATGGAGGATTCAGTGTGTGACAATTCCTGTAGGGAAGGCAACTGTACCATGCTATGGCAGTTGACACTACAGGGTACAGCAGAGGGGAGAAGGGAAGACAAGGCACGAACTGTTAGTGGCCAGCAGCGAAAACATCATTTTCTATTTTCAAGCTATGTGATCCTGAGGTAGTTAATTAACATTTCTGAGCTTGGATCTCTGCCTTGGTAAAATGGTTCTCAAAGACGTCTTAAAACTATTAAGTGAGGACTGGAGAGATGGTTCAGTGGTTAAAAACACTGACTACTCTTCCAGAGGTCCTAAGTTCAATTCCCAGCAACTACATGGTGGCTCACAACCATCTGTAATGGAATTTGCTGCCCTCTTCTGGTATGTCTGAAGATAGCTACAGTATACTCATAGACATTAAAAAACCAAAACTAAAACAAAACAAAACAAAAAACCCCATAAAACAAACCCCGATTACATGAGAACAAGAGCTTATGAGTACACATATGTTTAAACACTGTGTTCTTCCTGTCTGTTCTTCCACTCCTAGGAGATTCTGACTCAGAGGCCCAGGAACAGTCTTCCCGAGACACGAGATGCATGTATTTATCACGCTGGTCCTTAGAGCCTGTCTTAAGAAATGCTATTCTGCGACAGTGGGGGATGCTTGGCCAGTTTTTATGTCTTGAACTAGCTGGATATTAAAGTAGTCCTGAGCCTAGCCAGCTCTGAGCTTAGGTTCCTTAATATCATTTTTAAAAGTTAATTTTAAGTCAGCATGCAAAATGTTTCTGTTACATCCTCTCTCCACTCCAACGGCTCCTTGTATCACTATCCCGGCTCTGCACCCTGGTTTCGGCAAGGTTTTCTAACCCTGCTGTCACCAGCCACTGTAACCTTCCTATATGTCACTGTGTGTAATTGATGCATGATCTGAGAGTTAATATTGGTCATTAATACTAGGAGGAGAGCAGAAGCCATGTTTTTAATGGCCACGAGTACCACGTCAAAGCATCTCTCATAAAGCTTGGGCATAGATTTAAGTCTGCTGCTTTTAAATAACCTGACATTGTAGGAAGGTGTGAAATTCATCTATGTCACTTGCATAGCTTGCTCACAATATACCTCACAGATATGCACAATTGTTATGTTAATCAAAATTTTGAAAAAAATTAACAAGATAGAAACATTAATTCTCCTTTTATGAACAATATACATTGTATACACATTTCAATGGGCCCCATAATTCTGTACAATTAAAGAAACCTTTTTTTTTTTTTTTTTTGAGACAGGGTTTCGCTGTGTAGCCCTGGCTGTCCTGGAACTCACTCTGTATACCAGGCTGGCCTCGAACTCGGAAATTCGCCTGCCTCTGCCTCCCAAGTGCTGGGATTAAAGGCGTGCGCCACCATGCCCGGTTTAAGGTAACTTTTTAAAGGCTCTTTTAAATTGTGAGCACGGAGTGACTGGCGCCATCTAGTGGGCTTTCAGATACATGTCTGACTGCTCTGACTGCTCTTAGCTCTCAAAACCTCTGCATCAAAATGCCCCTCCCTTGCTTGTGAGTGGCACTTACTTCTAATGATGCTTTTCAGAATGGTCCCATTCTGTTAACCCTGAACCCAGTCTCCTGACAGAATACAAATAAGCATCAATCAGCAAAGCAGTAACATATTTCTATTAAAGAAATCAGTCTGGGGGTGGGGTGGGGTGGGGAGCTGGTGTTGCGGACGAGAGAGCTACTCAAACTTGGGGACCCGAGTAGGAACCCCCTGAACTTACAGAAAAAGCTGGATGTGGTCACCAGCACTTGTAACTTCAGCGCTGTGATGGGCGGAGACAGGAGGATTGCTGGGGCTGCCTGGGTGGCAGCCAAGCTTCAGGACCTGTCCATATCGACTCCACAATGCAGGAGTTACAGGCACGTGTAACTGTGCCTGTAAAATCATGCCTGCCTCTTACATGGATGCTGGGGATTCAAACTTGGGTTCTCATGCTTGCAAAGTGAGTGTTATGTTCCACTGGCTATCCTCCAGCCTGATTTAATCGTTTTTAAGACAGGATGTTACTACATAGCCCTAGGTGGCCTTGAACTTGTGATCACAGGATACACCTGTCTCAGTAGCCCAGATAGTTTAACTTTTTAGAAACATTAAGTGAGTCTGTGCCTTATGAGATATGTGCGACATCTGCCCTTTTCTGGGCTAAGACAACAGTCAATTGATATTATTCATTTATGGTTTTGGACTCTCCCTTCAAGGATGTGTAAGGCTATCGGAGGTCATCTTGTAGAAGGGAAGCTGAATCCAAGCGTAGTAAGTACATGGAGGTATCCAAAAGGAGCTTTTCGAGCACGGTGTTTGCCAGTGTGCAGGACGATACTGCACAGGCAGATGCAGAGCTTCTAGGACTCTTCTGTCCTCATTTGTGCAGGTCGAAGCTTCATAAACACACCGAGAATGAGATGTTTATTTTGTTTTAGTAACCTCTGTCTCATCTGGCAAGTGATAGCAGCCATCCTCCTGCCTCTGAGCTACATCTCCTGTAGACTTTTGTCGACCTGTGCAGATGTTGTCTGCTGGACTGAGACCTGAGGACCTGAAGGAATGTGGTGAATTACCATCTGATGTATAACAGCAGTTTTCCTGTTTCACTGTACTTTCATACGCAACGAAGAAAGCAATGGAGATTGTTTGAGTTCAGAAAAACATGTCAATAAACACCGGTAAGCAATACTGAATACTGACAGAGCAGCCTTTCCCAGAACTTTCTCCGCACAGAGCAATTCAAACACAGTTGTCTGGCATGCGCTACAGATTATATCTGGGAAAGGTCGAAAGCAAGGCAGGAGACCATGTCAGAGTCAGATCGGGTCCTGTAGCTGTGGTCTGGCATCCAACAAGAATAAACATGTCTTATAAATGGAATGTAAATGTTTCACACAGAAGGCATGGACTCGTGTCCAAGAACCATCCAGGGAACAAAATGCCCTGACGTAAAGGCCCTCTGCCTTATTTCCTGTTGCTTCTCTCACAGATCTCCAAGGCATTGTTTACTATGCACCATTCTTTTTACCATATTCTAACGCCCCCAACCTCACTTTTTCATATTTGGGCCTTTGAACTCTTTCCGTGCAGGTCCTCAGCAGACCTGTGATCATTTCCTGCAAACTTGTCAGTCATACTGCTTTGCTATAGAACACTCGAAATTATTCCCACTGTGTTACTTATTTCAGGACAGGTGCTGAGACATGTCCCTCCCCCACACTCTCTGTCTTTCTAAACTCTAGTGGTCACCGTTTATATTATTTGTTTGTAAGGACGACTTTGAGCTATCCAGTCACTCCTCTAGTAGTTTCAGACACAGTATATCACCGTAGAGATTTAAAAGGCACGGGCAGCTTCAATATTAACAGGATCACATTGAGATCTTGTTAATTGTTTAGGTTCATGGTCTGACTTAAATGGCTCTGGGTACTTGTGTTTATGATAGACGCTGGGAAAAGTTGAATTTATTAAAAATTAAAAAGTGGAAATTTCAAGTTTAGGAGTACTCAGCCATACACCAGGCAGCCACTAGGTGGCATGAGTGAGTCCTTAGCGTTGCTCTTCAGTCTAGGCTCCAGATCCCAGAATAGTTTAAAAGAGAAACCTGTGGGGCATAGAAGACGGCAGTCCAAATGTTGGATGTTTATTATTGGTTGAGCATGGGATGAGGCAATGGGATCCTGCAGAAGGGCAGGATCTTCTTAAGTCACCAGCGAAGTTTGCAAAGGTCTGGGACTCTTTTTTTTTCTTTTCTTTTTTCTTTTTCTTTCTTTTTTTTTTTTTTTGTTTTTTCTAGACAGGGTTTCTCTGTATAGCCCTGGCTGTCCTGGAACTCACTTTGTAGACCAGGCTGGTCTCGAACTCAGAAATCTGCCTGCCTCTGCCTCCCGAGTGCTGGGATTAAAGGCGTGCGCCACCACTCCTGGTTCAGGACCTTAACCTTCACAGCAAGGGGCTTTTCTGCACCCCCCCCCCCCCCCCGCACCGCAAGATTACAAAGGTGAAGGTGGAAAATGCAGTAAGTGGGTAATGTTTTCTGTGGACCAGTGCGATTGCGCCGGCAAGCACAGGTTCTTCCAAGAACATGTTTCTGTTTCTGAGAGGTCAGTGCGAGCTGCAGATGAGATAAAACACCTCTTCCATTTCCAGGTCTCTGATAAATGCTTCCTTCATCAGCACTGGGGAAGAGCACAGAAGAGACTGGACTTCTGTCCTCGTTGTCAGCCACCGCTGTGACAGATGCCTTATGTTGGAGCTTGCTTAAGCTCTTGGAGCTGAACGAGGGCAAAGATGAATTGTCTGCCGTGTGCCGAATACTTTTCCTTTTGGGCCACATAAATTACTTTTGCTATCTACACTTTTTAATTTCAATTTAATTTGACTTGCAAACAGTTCTAATTTGACGTACAAACAAATGAAAACCCGACTTTCCATTGTGCACATTATACCTGTCTTAGGGTTCCTACAGATGTGATGAAATACCATGGCCACAAGCAACTTGTCGAGGAAAAGGTTTATGTGATCCACATATCCTGAATTATATAGCCCGCTGGAGGAGGCTAAGGAAGGAACTCAAACTAGGCAGGAGCCATGGAGGGGTGTTTCCTACTGGCTTGCTCCTTATTACTTGTCAGCCTGCTTTCTTATACAACCCCAGACTGCTAGTCCAGGGATGTTGCCACCCACCATGGGCGGGGCCCTCCTACTTCAATCACTAATTTAAAAAATACCCTACAGTCCTTTTGGACAGGGATAGTATGAGGACAAGATGTAGCTACTAGTGCCTCCGGGTTCCAAGGGTGGATCCATCAGGATTCGCCACCGTTGGATTTAGATTTAATAAGGCTTACAAGATTAGGATTTTAGTTGTACCTAGAGATTGAGTTACCATTATTTCTGAAAAAACAAAACAAAACAAACCCAAAAAACCTTACAGGCCGATTTTATGTAGGCATTTTCTCAGTTGAGGCTCCTTCTTCTCTGATGTGTCTCTAGCTTGTGTCAAGTCAACATAAAACTAGCCAGCACACTTCCCTAACAATTATGTCATATAGAAGAATACATTGCTCAGTCTTTAAAAGCTGTTAAGAAGCAATGGACTGTGGGGAGCCGGAAGAGAGAGACATCCAAATACCCACTCTGGGCTCTGCAATGGGTACCACTACAATGAGAGAATGGAGATGATGGAGAGAAAGCAGAGGCAAAGCTGAGTGGTCCCTGCACTGTAGAGAGAGGGAACTGGAGATGAGATGATGGTGTGGCACAGGAGGATATGAGGTGTCTGAGCAACCACCGGGGTCATGGCGATATCTGGGCCCTGGCTGCCTCCAAGGTCTGTGGCCCTACTACATCAGGGGTCTATGCTGCTATCTGAAGGGAGGGCATCCCTATATCAGAGGTCTTGGCTGCCACCTGAAGCCATAATGACTTCCTGGCTCATGCTGCTGCTGGGAGCATGTCTAGACCCAGGGTCCTGTCATAGCCAGGGTCTGTGTTGATGTTGGAGGCATGAGTTGCCATCAAAGGCTGTGCAGATGTGCCCGGTCTGGGTTACTGTCTGAAGCCATGTTGATGTCCAAGCACTGTGTTGAGTTGGCCTTGCCCCTTGCCTCTGGCAGGAGAGCTGTCTCTACCCCTCACCTGGACAGCATGGGAGAGCTGACTCTGGTAGCTCTGGGGTGGGAGATCTGGTCCCAATGGAGTGAGTTAGGGAGAGCTGAGCCTGTTCTGTACTGGGTGCAGTACTAGGAAGAGCGGGCAGCACCTTCCCTGGGGAGCACAGTAGAGCTGGCCCTGCCCCTCACCTGTGAGGTGGTGTGGGGGAGGGGGAGATGCACCTCACCTGTTGTTGAAAGTTTTAATCCCTATCCAGGGTTTCTACTCTGCCTTTGATCAATCAGTTCCCAAATAAAAGCACACACAGCCTCTCTATTTACAATAAAGCCTAAACAGCACAAGAGTTGGGCAGATATCTACCCTCTATGCTATAGAATATACTTCCGTATTGATAACAGAGATATTACTAACTATGTTTCATCTGGGCTGCTCTGAGCTTCCATGGGCTGAGTTTTCATGACTTCTAACCCTTGGCGTCTTCCTCCTCCTCCTTCACCTTCTTTTTCCCTTGGGTGGTTCTCCCAAGCCCAGAAATCCTAAATCCCTCCTATGTCTTTTCTGCCCAGCTATTGGCTGTCAGCACTTTTATGTTGGAGATTGGTTCTAATGCTTTAATTCAATCAGGAATCTGCATGTCCCAACACTAAAGGTCCTTTTCCCCAGGTGGTTTTTGATCGGTCAATAAAGATACCAACGGTCAGCAGCTGGGCATGGGGCAGGACCCTTAGAGTTGGGAGGGCAAGGACATAGAGAGGAACTGGACAGAATCTCCATAACTCGAGGTAGAAGAATGGGATGCAGGCGCAGCAGGAAATAAAGCCAACCAGCCATGTGAGATTGGAGTAGCAGAGGAAGATTTAAGAGTGCGTAGCCTTTGAGGTAGCCAATGCATTAAAAAAAAAAAAAAAAAGCTAATGTGTTTTTGTCTTTCATTCGAGGATCCAAAGATAGTTCCTTGGTGGTTGTGTTCGTGTGATCCGCTGGGAGCCAAAGCTGTGTAGCCAAAACTCACCACAACATCTTTATTTACCCATCAGGAATAACTTGGGATCAAGGTCACGTAGTATCAGGTGGGTCTACATGCAGATTCCCTCTAGGACAACCAGGTCTTGGGGCTCAATATTAGCATTAGAATACAAGCAGCATCAGGCCAACCCACTATACCCACTCACTTCCTGCAGGCAGATGAGCTTTCCCCCCAGGTTGTAAGAACAAGGAAAGCTGGCCCCACCACTCATTGGCTACAGTACTCAGAAGAGTGGGCCCTGCAGTAGAGTAGAGCACTTAGGCACTAGAGTAGAGCAGCTCCTGGTTTCTTAGGTACTGGGAGAGCTGGTAGCTGTCCAACTCAGCTCCCACCCAGGCCCAGATCCAGGGCTTTGAGTTAGATCATTCCAACATTCACCCCATCTACAAAATACTAGAATACTTGAAGGGGCCAGTCCTGCAGATCCAAAGCTGCAGGCTCTCCGTGACACAGGGTAACAGCAGGATATCCTAGAGGAGTCTCAGTGAGGATCCATTATTGATAGTGTAGCAGAAGCCAGAGGCCTCAAACCAGGCCAGTGACTCATGGCAATGAACATTTGCAAGGAAAGCTGTTTGGGCAGAAGGGTCTACTGTGGGACACACCACAGCTTCCACAGTGAGAGTTATTTATTTATATTCTTTGTTTTATTTTAGGAGGGAGATTGCAAGGCAGATATGAAGGAATGGGGAGATGAGTGGGATTGGGGCCCAAGATATGAAATTCACAGGGAATCAATAAAAACTTTTAAAAAAGGAAGCAATGAGCGTTTGGCTGTGTAGGTATGTCTTAAAGGTGGTTAACATGCACTTCTTAAATAAGGAGTTTGTTTTGTTATAAGTGAGTATAAGACTGTGAGGAAATAGTAAATGCGTCATCTATTCTTATGCAGAACGAAGGCTGAAATGCCCTGAGCAGATATGTAGTTAGTTATCCTGCCTAGGAAGCTGGGGAGAGTGGATCAAGATGGCTTTCGCCCAGCTGGAGCAGGAAGATAGCAATACTGATGACATTAGACAGAAGCCACAATATGCACACTGAGATCACTGAATTTGAAGCAAGATGAGGACAGAGTGCTGCTCTTGCCCAGTATTTTGATAACTGCTTGGAAGATACCGTCTCTGCCCTGGAAGGTAAGCAGGAAATTATCTGAATCAATAGCTTACATGAAATCAACGTGAGTGTCGGGGAGCAATTTCTAATATGGAAAGTATTGGCTGTTTGCTTACAAACTTCAGTTCAGAGGATTATGCAAATTCAGTGGTAAGTACAGGGTTACCACCGTTTGATAACGATGACTCATGCCGCAGTTAGAGGAAGGGCTGAAATTCCAGTTCAGGTGACCTAAGCAAGCGCTTACTTGTCTTCAAAGCCTCTGTCCCCATCTGCTCCAGGAGTGCAACATCCACTCAGACACAGGTGCTTGTCAAATTCTAGGCAGGCGACAAGTCTCAGTAAAAGGAAGATGAAGGCTGTCTTCAACTAGAGACCCAGCCAGTATAGACTGAGCCTTCCCATCTCCAGGCACTGAAGCAATGCTCAGGGAGGCCACTGGGTGGCACCAGTGAGGCTTGCCCACACTGTAACAGAACACGGAAAACCAGTAAGGACTACAATTGTCTGCACTCAAGCCAGACCACAGGGTTCATGCCTCTGTTTTTAAGATCCTTTCTGTCTCTCTGTGAGTCTCTGCCTCTGTTCCTTTTTCTCTCACTCTTTCTCTTGGTCACACTTGAGCTCAAAACGATTCAAACCTTTGATTACTTCTAGTTTATATGATCAGAACACCGAGTTGCTTCTCAGGGAACTCTACTTACACATTTTCTACTCTAAAAATGCAGGCGTGTATAATTGTGCCGTTAGGGTACATTAGAAGTCCAAGCAGGTTTCAGGCCGGCGAGGTTAATCTGGAGTTTTTGAGGTGACAGAGTTTAGAGTCACCTAGGAGACACACTTTGGCTGTGTCTGTGAAGGTGCTTCCACAGGGATTTAAGATGTGCTCAGCATCACCTTGTTGGCTTTATTCAGTTGGGAAAGGAGAGATCTGAGCCCCAGGCTCCATCTCTCTCAGGTCCCTTACTGCCAACTATGCAGTACATAGAACGGCTCACACAGAACTTCTTACACGGCTGTGTCATGCCCACCATGACAGACTGTTCCCCTGTATTCTGAAACTGTGATCCCCCCCTCCAATAATCCCTCCTCTCCTTAAGTTGCATCTTGTCGGATATTTTGTCATAAGAAGAAAAGTAACAAAATCAGAGCAATTGCCCAGCATGTTGGAAGTCTTCAAGCAATTCCCAGAAACGGGGGGGGGGGGGGGGGGGCCGGGACACGGCACGAGGGGGGGACGGAACGGGACAAGCAAGCAAGTAACCAACCACCCAACAAACCTACCAAGCAACCAAACATCAAATGACTTCATTTCAGTGCCATTCCAGGCCGGGTCTACTTCCTGAAAAGCCAAGCTCTTTTCCAGGACATCTCCTGAGGTCTGCTGCCCTCTGGTGTTTTCTCTGGAGAAATTCAAGCATCTTCTCAGAGGACCTTCGAGTTTCATTCCCCCTGCTCTGGTAAAAGTGCAAGGTCTGATTCTCAATTCAGGGTCATTTACTTTGGGAAGCAGGGTGAATGTATACAGAGATACGTTTAGTTGAGGCACAACCAAGAGGAAAGTATCTGATCTTTGTCTCTGTCTCTGGTCTGCCTCTGCCTCCCAGGGATGGAGCAAGTGTCTTATTATTCAAGGATTCTCTCAGGAGAACAATGGATCCCACGAGGAGTTGGGAAGATGTGTGGGGAGGAGAGTGGTGGCTGTGCCCCCCTTCAGGGATTTTGTTGGTGGAAATTAACATGATAGATATGTTTATTCAACTGTTTTAAAAAGAATCCACAAATTGTAGGAGAGAAATCACCCTTTAACCACGGTTACTGTTTTCTTTGCGCTGTTATTTACTTACAAGTTATTGGGGGCGGGGGGGGGGGAGTCAAACTCAGGGTCGTGTGTTTGCTACCTAAGTGATGTACTTTTACGTTTCACTCCCAATTCTGAGTCACTTTTTAACTGTTTTATTTTGAAATTGTGTGTGTGTGTGTGTGTGTGTGTGTGTGTGTGTGTGTGTGTGTGTGTGTGTGCAGGTGAATGTATGGCCAATGGAGTTCAGAAGAGGGCATCTCCTAGAGTTACAGGTGACTGTGAGCCACCTGATGTGGGTACTGGGAACCCAATGTGTGTCCTCTGAGAGAGTAGTATAACTTTTTCACTTTTTAAAGCATCCTATTCTGGACTTGCTGTCATCTTGGTTCTGTGGGCAGCAGGTGGTTTTGAACCCAGCTCTCTGGTGCCTGAACTGAGGCTCGGTGGATGTTGTCCAGGTAGAGAGGCTCACACAGATATTGTCACTGGTTTGGGACAACTGTATGTTCCCCCTTGTTCTTTTATTAGAAGAGTGAGCAGAGCCTCTCAGTTTCCAAGATGCTTTTATTTTTATTTTATTTTATTTTATTTTTTGTTTGTTTGTCTTTTGAGACAGGGTTTCTCTGTAGCCTTGTAGCCTTGGCTGCCCTGGAACTCACTTTGTAGACCAGGCTGGCCTCAAACTCAGAAATCCACCTGCCTCTGCCTCCCGAGTGCTGGGATTAAAGGTGTGCGCCACCACGCCCAGCCCAAGATGTTTTTATTTAAACCAAATATTTTACTATTAATTCCTGATCAGATGAGGAAGCAGGAGGAGGACGGGGACTCTTCTGCATCCTGAGCTTGCTGGGTTATATTGGTGCTTGGGTTTACAGGAAGCTTCCTCTTCACATCTTCATGTAGAAGCATATTTCATGACACTCTCTATGGACCCCTGTTTGATGATTGTGTCCCTGTGAGAATGGTGGGGCTGGACATTTGCCCATGGTCTGGAGTTCCTGGGGTAGAGCAGTTAGTATCTGCTGAAAGGCTTAACCTCAGGTTACAGGACCTGAGATGCAGTGCTGGGATGGAGATTTCAGACAACATTTTCAGGCCTCCCTGATACATGGCCTGGTCTGAGGAGTTCTGACGATGGCTTTCCAGCTACTGATGCTGTTGGGAGGCCCTGGGTGAATTCTGGCTGCTGGCCAGACTTGCAGTTGTGCCCTGGAGTCCATAGATGGAGTTCAGTCCATTTTTGCCCCGTGTTGATGGACATTCCTTGGTTAGAGTCCCTTGAGCCAGTCACCCACCTTAATCCTGCATTAGCCCATTCACAGCCGGCTCCTGTCTCAGAAGGGCTGAACCCATTTGCTACAAGTTTGATTTTCAGCTGAGAAGACGCTCCTTGCATTTATAGCAACATTTGTCTTCTCAGGCAAGCTTGGAAAGTTAAAAAAGTAAAAGGTAAAAAGCCAAAAGGTTCTGTTACAGAAATAAGGACACGAGTGACTTGAATCAATTCTGTTTTTTTTTTTTTTTTTTTTTTTTTTTTTTTTTTTTTTTTGCCTTAGTTTCAAAACCTGTTTGAGTAAGAGTATTACTTCCGTTTCCGGTCTCTGTGGGAGACTACCTGACAGTAAGGACTTGAGAAAGGAGGGATTTGTTTGGCTCCTAGTTGGAGGGGATACAGTCCACAGGGCTGGGACAGGTTGGAATAGCAGTGGCTGCGGCAGGGTTGGCAGTGTCACACCACGGCTGCTGTAGAGGGCTCTAGCTGGTAGCTGGCTGAGCTGATGCCCTAAAAGCCTGAACCCCATGACCTATTTCTACCATCCAGTCCTCATCTCTGAAAATTTCACAACCTTTCCAAATCTTGTCAGTAGTTGGCGAACCAAGTGTTGGAACACCTGAGCTTTTGTGGGCGCATTTTTTATATAAACCATGACAGAAAAGGAAACTTACCTGGAGCATGCACTGAAAAAGCTCTCAAAAGTGGAGTCGCTGCGTAGGCAGTCACTGAGGAGAGAGGGTTTGGGGAGGTGCTGTTACCAGGACTCCATTGGGACCCCTGAGCTGCCTCTCTTGGGAGCAGTGTGGAACAGAACATGCGATGTTTGCTTGGTGCTACGGTTTGGATCTGAAATGTCGTCTGAAGGCTCAGTCTTGGTTGCCTGCTGATGGTATTGGGGAGTGGTGGAAACGCTAGAAGGTGGGGCACAGTTGGAGGACCGAGGTCACAGACACTTGGCCATCAGGATTATTTAGGAACCCTAAACCACACCCCCTTGCTCTTCTCTTCTCCTCCTCTGTGAGGAAACCCACTTTGCTGCAGCTCTGCTCTCAGCCCTGGTCCGCCTCTCTATAAAGGGGTGCAGAAGCAATGGAGCCATCCCCCCCCAACCCCCAAGATGCTGGGGAGTAACGCAGCCTCGTGAATGCTAGAAAAGTTTACAAACTGAGCTATCCATCCAACCCAGGATGTGTTTCTGACTAATACATCTGAACAGGAAGGAAGTCACATTTACCACTGTGGTATACGCTCTGCCAGCAGGGAATTATTTTTAAAGTATGGTAACCAATTAACCACCCAACCAGATATTTAAATTATTAAAAGTCGTACTTATACACATTGTATGTTATAACATGTATAGCTATTTCGAAGGGAGCAAGCATATATTTTTTAATGTTTTATCTTTGCTTTAGTAATTGGAAATAATTTATGAAAAATACTTTATTGAACTATTCTTTGTTTAGAAAAGGAAATAAGAAACCTGGGGAAGCCCGTGGCACTTTCTTTCTTTCTTTTTAAATTTAAATTATTTTATTTATTCGCATTCCAGTTGTTGCCTCCCCCAGTCCCCACTCCCACAGTTCCTCATTGCATTCCTCCTTCCTCTTGCCTCCGAGAGAGTGCTCCACCCAATCCTCCCCCTTTCCTGGGGCCTCTCTAAGATTAAACACATCTTCTCCCACTGAGCCCAGGCAGTCTTCTGCTACATATGTGCCAGGGGTCTTGGACCAGCCCGTGTATTCTCTTGGCTGGTGGATCAGTTTCTGAATGTTCCCTGGGGTCTGGGTTAGGTGACATTGCTGGTCTTCCTATGGGGTTGCCCTCCTTTTCAGATTCTTTAACCCTTCCCCTAATTCAACCATAGGGGTCTCCAACTTCAGTCCAATGGTTGGGTGTAAGTATCTGTGTCTGTCTCAGCGGCTGGTAGGGCCTCTCAGAGGACAGCCATTCAGGCTCCTGTCTGTAAGCACATCATAGCATCAGGAATAGTGTCCAGCCTTGGTGACCCACCAGGAGATGGATCCCAAGTTGGGCCGGTCATTGGACCTCCTTTCCTTCAGTCTCTTCTCCCGTGGCACTTTCTTTTCACTCCTGTTGTTGAGTGCCAGGAGCTAGAGGCATGCACATTCATAAGTAATGTGACGTTTTCTGTACTGGAAGTTCTCTGGGGAAGTGAAGCAGCCCAGAAGCCTCGGTCACTGTGAGGACTGGGGAGGAAATGCTCTTTTGATTTACTGTGACTTTGATATGGGCAGAGAAAGGTACTTTTCGGGTTTACTGGTACAAATAAGCATGTGCCACCGACCCACCAGGAGAATCAGCATGCTTCTAGCCTCAGGCTCCTCTATAGAGTAATGTGAGCAAGCACACACAGCACTCAAAGCCTTAGCTGCTGGTGCACACACGCACACACACATACACACATACACAACCCTCTCTCTCACACACATGTATGCACAGACTCACACACATACACACATACTCTCACTCACACACACACAAATAAACACACGTACACACACCCTCTCATACACACACAGCTATGCACACACAGACACAAGACACACATACAAACACACATGTACACACACCCACACGCACACAGACACACACACTCACCTCTAAGGGCTGGTGCTGTCATGCTTCATGAGTAGGACATGCCTTAGCTTCATTTCTGGTTTCTGCTGCCACGTCAGCACTCCTCTGACTTCCCTGACCCTCTCTGTGGACTGACTATGCTTATTTCTTTCAGATAGAGACTATTTTACTTTCATAGTAGCCAAAAGCTGGAAAGAACCCAGATGTCCTTTAACAGAGGAATGGATACAGAAAATGTGGTGCATTTACATAATGGAGTACTACTCAGCTATTAAAAACAATGAATTCATGAAGTTCTTAGGCAAATGGATAGAACTAGAAAATATCATCCCGAGTGAGGTGACCCAGTCGCAAAAGAACACACATGGTATGCACTCACTGATAAGTGGATATTAGCCCCAAAGCTCCAAATATCCAAGATACAATTCACAGACCACATGAAGCTCAAGAAGAAGGAGAACAAAATACTCACAGGAGCAAATATGGAGATAAGGTGTATATATTGGATATTAGCCCTCTATCAGATGTAGGTTTGGTAAAGATCTTTCCCCAATCTGTTGGTTGCCTTTTTGTCTTATTGACAGTGCCCTTTGCCTTACAGAAGCTTTGCTATTTTATGAGGTCCCATTTGTCAATTCTTGATCTTAGATTATAAGCCACTGGTGTTCTGTTCAGGAAATTTTCTCCTGTGCCCATGTGTTTGAGGCTCTTCCCCACTTTCTCCTCTATAAGTTTCAGCGTATCTGGTTCTATGTGGAGTTCCTTGATCCACATGGACTTGAGCTTTGTACAAGGAGATAAGATTGGGTCGATTTGCATTTTTCTACTTGCTGACTGCCAGTTGAACCAGCATCATTTGTTAAAAATGCTGTCTTTTAGCCGGGCGTGGTGGCGCACGCCTTTAATCCCAGCACTCGGGAGGCAGAGGCAGGCGGATTTCTGAGTTCGAGGCCAGCCTGGTCTACAAAGTGAGTGCCAGGACAGCCAGGGCTACACAGAGAAACCCTGTCTCGAAAAACCAAAAAAAAAAAAAAAAAAAAAATGCTGTCTTTTATTCCCACTGGATGGCTTTAGCTCCTTTGTCAAATATCAAGTGACCATAGGTGTGTGGGTTCATTTCTGGGTCTTCAATTCTATTCCTTTGATCTTCCTGCCTATTTCTGTACCAACACCATACAGTTTATATCACTATTGCTCTGTAGTACAGCTTGAGGTCAGGGATGGTGGTTCCCCAGAAGTTCTTTTATTGTTGAGAATAGTTTTTGCTATCCTGGGTTTTTTTGTTTTCCCAAATGAATTTGCTAATTGCTCTTTCTAACTATGTGAAGAATTGATTTGGAATTTTGATGGGGATTGCATTGAATCTGTAGATTGCTTTCAGCAGGATGGCCATTTTTACTATATTAATTCATCCAATCCATGAGCATGAGAGATCTTTCCATCTTCTGAGATCTTCTTCGATTTCTTTCTTCAGAGACTTGAAGTTCTTGTCATATAGATCTTTCATTTGCTTGGTTACAGTCACACCAAGGTACCTAATGAAACCTGATTTTTTAAAAGATTATTTCATTATCTGTTTGTTTTATTTTATTTTGAGGTAGAGTCTTACTAAATACCCCGTTCTGGGTCCTCAAACTTTCAATCCTCCTGCCTCAATAGCCTAATGCTCTGATTATATGCATGTACCATATACTTGGCCCTTATGTCGATATTTTAGTGTCAAATGTAAGGATACATAGATACCACTGAAGATTTTTTTTTCACCAAATACATTTAAATGAATTTCTTGGTAAACCTTTAATTACAAAACCTTTTGAGGGCCAGAAAGATGGCTCAGCAGGTAAGGAAGGATGCTCTGCTGACAGCCTGAGGTGGACCACCAGAACCGATGTGGTGGAAGGAGAGAACCAACTCTTAAAAGTTGTCCTCTGACTGTCACCAGTGTCCTCTGGCACGCTTACATGCATGTGTGCAACACAATAAACAATGTAATAACAATTATTAATGAAAAAAATGGAGACAAATTCTGTGTTGCTAAGGCTAGGCTTCCCTCCACTTCTCTGCAGGGTCAAGTCCACCTTTGTCAGCCTCCTTAGTAACTGTGATTACACACAGTGTGTGTGCGTGTGTGTGTGTGTGTGTGTGTGTGTGTGTGTGTGTGTGTGTGTGCGCACGCGCGCGCGTGTATGCACGCTCGCGTTTCAAGTATAGACAATTAAAATCTTCAGAAGATGTAGTAGGAATTGTTGATTTTAAATTTTATATGTACTTTAGGTTAAATTATGAAGTCACAATGGTGCTAGCTGGAAAGAAATGTTGACAGTAAAGGGACAATAGAAATGCCCGTTGACACAGCCAAAAGTGTCTGCAGTGGACATGGGGCTGGTCTCACATTAAACCTATTTCCCCATTTGCTTCTGCGATTTCCCTTTCCCTTGGGAGGCAGAGGACCCTTTGGCATGTCTTGAGTTTTCCATATCTGCTTTTGTACATGTGACCGGGCCTCTTTCCCCAGTTCTGAGGACCCTCAGTAGGCGGATTCCATGCCAATCCATGGGTGGATCCTTCTCTGTGTCAGAGGCACGTTCAAGCTTGTTTCCTTTTTAGCGGAGCATTTAGGTCAAGGGGACTCCATGGGCTGTGCCTGGGCATGGTTTAAACTGAGGGATTTGGTCTGAAAAGTTCAGGCTCTCAGCCTTTGTTCTTGGAGGGAGGGGCCTTGCCTTTTGCCTGAATTTTTCCCAGGCAACCTTTTTGGCTGAGCACACTCTAGCTGAGTGCCCTGGAGGGTCCAGTGCCTTTGTCTGCTAAGCCATCTTATTGTCTGGTAGGACCAGTGATGGGTATCAAAGGCACTAACCCCAGAGCTTTAACAGTTTGATTTGGAGTGCCCATTAGGCACCTGCAGTGTCTTATTTCTTTACTGTATGTGTGCTTTTGAGACAGGTCTCCTTTGGCCCAGGCTGGTGTCAAATTGTCGTGTAGTAGAGCCTAGCCTTGAACTTGTGATGCTTCTGCATCTAATCCCCAAGTGCTGGGATTCCAGGCATGTGCCCCACACCTGGCTCCATCCATGTCTCATTTAATCCTTACAGTAACTCTGTGAATTTGGTTTTACTCTGTTAAATTTCACCAATGAAGAAATCGCAGAGGCTTTAATTACTCTGAGTTGCCATCCCCAAAGATGAAATAACCCTTTTAAAATTTACTAAGATGTGCTGTGTACTGAGGGTCAGGCAAATCATTTTATTTAACCATCACTCTGATCCTTGGAGGCAAGTTTGCGTATTATCTTCATTTCTTGGAAGAGGGCATGGAGGGGTGGGGGAGCCATTAAAACACTTGGCCAGAGTACATAACACTACTGCATATATCTAGCAAGATGTGAGAACTAACTATGGATTGAGGAATGGAATCTGTCCTGAAGACCTCACTTGGGCCAGTTGGGTTTGCTTTTGTTTTGTCTGAGATATGATCTTGGTCTAAAGCTTAGGCTGACTTTGAACTCATAGCCTTCCTGTTGTAGCCTCTCAAGGGTTGGTATTGCAGGCATGTACTACCAGGTCCACCTCCAGCCATTATTTAAAGCACATCTCGTATTGGTGCCTAGGACAAATATACCGAGTATGTTCCTTTACACGGACACAAGTCTGTGGAGGAGACCTTCTCTTTCTGGGCTTGACTCAAAATGAAATAGACAGTGAGTGTCATTCTCTAGAAGGAGTAGCCAGCAACTCCACAGCCTGAGAGTCACTGTGATCTGAGCTGCTCAAAGGAAAAAATAACTCTTCCTGAGACGGGCCCTGGCCCGAGGAGAGCCCCTAGCTGGGGGGAGCCCCTGACTGGGAGGAGTCCCTACCTGAGGGGAGCCCCTGACTGGGAAGAGTCCCTACCTGAGGGGAGCCCCTGACTGGGTAGAGTCCCTACCTGAGGGGAGCCCCTGACTGGGAAGAGCCTACAGTTACCCAGTTCTTTAGTGAATCTGGTCTCCAGCCACTTGTCTGATGATGGGTAGAGAGTGAGAATTGGACAGTGAGTTTGTCACAGAGGAGAGGCCACAATTATTTTCCTCTGGCCCCCTGGAGGTGAATGGGGGACCTGGTGGGAAGAAACAGCTTAGAAAAGGTGCTTCTCTAAATAAATGCCCGAGAGCCCTATTTTATTAGGAAGGAACATGGTTATCCCAGAACCAAATGATGTGGTATTCTGTTGTGGGACTCTTTAGATTCACATGGTTTAAAGAACTAGGAAGACAGAATTAATACTAAGACCAGAAGAAAGACACTTCTTAAACCAAAGGAAGGCAATTATACATGGGGTTTGGGAAAACGTTCTATATAATTTAGGCAAGTAGAGAGTTTTTCTGTTTGTAATTTAAAAAGGGCTTCCCTCTGAGAGCCCAAAGGGTCCCACGAATTGGAATAATTTAGAGAGCCTGGTAGGACACTTTTTCCAATGAAGAGTGTGATAATGTATTTGTTTAATGCACAGCAGGTCATGGCCCGAGGTTGTCAGGGAGAAAGATTTCAGTTATGTTTTATTTGAGATTCAAATGTTGAACAGAAATAGTCAAGTAATCCTTAAAAACTGTAATTCACACAGCCACTTGAGTATTGAGGCCAGCCTGGTCTCCCAGCAAAAACAAGATTAAGGGGATTGGGAAATGAGTCACAACACTTTGGCCATTTTTTTTCATGTATCTATCTGTGGTATATGTTTGTGTAATGTGTTCAAATGGGTGGATGCATAGGTGTGTGCATGAGCGTGCACATGGGCCGGGAGGCCCAGTCTCTCTCAGACCTAGAGGTCATCAGTCTGACCTCTCAACTCAGCCAGTTTGCTCCAGTCGTCCCCAGTCTGCCTGATGAACACGGGTTACAGGTTGAGTTCTAGGTACCTGAACTCTGCTTGTCACACTTGTAAGATGAACACTTTGCCCACTGAGCCATCCCCCAAGCCCCATTGTGGCCGTCTTTGCAAGATTATTTTGTTCAAATGTCATCAGAATTTTTTGTGCTGTTTTTAAGTTTGTGGTGTCAAATTGACACAAACTAGGGGTACCTAGGAAGGCAGAAGCTCAACTGAAAAAAAAATGTCTTCATCAGATTTACCTGCAGGCAAGGTAAATGCCCTGAGGGGGCAGGAGGGCCCAGCACACTGTGGACAGTGCCAATCCTAGTCTGGTGGTCCTGGGTTGTATAAGAAAGCCAGCCAAGCAAACCATGGAGAGCAAGCCAGTAAGCAGCACTCCTCCATGCTCTCTGGATGAGGCCCTGCCTCCAGGATTCTGCCCGATGTCCCTCAGTGATAGACTCTAAGCTGTAATATGGCATATGCCACTACCCCCCCAACCTCCCCCCCCAGTTTCATGGTGTTTGTTTATCAGAGCAATAGAGTGCAAACTAAGACAGTTTTCTTGCAGTGTGTCTCAGAGCATTTATACACTCTAGTTAGCTGGGCAAAGTGAGAAATAGGTTTGGCTCCAGCATTCAGGAGGCAGAGGTCATCTGATCTCTGTTAGTCAGAAGCCAGCCTGGTCTCCACAGCGAGGCCCTGTTTAAGTAATTAAATAAATAATCTATAGATAGATAGATACTCCAAGAACATCTGTGAAGTGATAACATTATTTTATTAGAACCACAAAATAAGGTATGTTTCAAATTCATCTGATAAGAAATATTATAATAAATAGAAAATAAATAAATATAAATAGGCTCATGTACTTTCATGAGTATAAAATATAGCAATAAATACTTTTAAATAAGGGGTGACTGAGTGTTTTTGTAAACACTTTGGCACAAAAACAATAGCTTATCAGTTCTTGCTCTTCTGCTAACACATTGAGGGAGGACGTCTTTGCCCCTTAACAATATTTTGATGAAAACTTACAAACAACTTGTATAGTGAATATGAGAGAAGCGATGGAGGGGACCATGCTGAGGTAGCTGCGCCACCTGTGGGGATACGAGAATGTGATGGGAGAACAGATTCCTGAAGGAGCTTAAGGCCCACCAGGCCAAGGCCACCTGACTCTTATGAATCTTTCTTTGTTTCCTATCTGTGTGAGGAGGGCGCTGTGGCAGAGGGCCTTGAGCCTTTCAGGCAGAGCTCAGGTAGTTCATCACCCTGCTGATGGTCACGACGCGGGTGCTGAAGGCATGAAGCAGGATGCAGAGCTTCATCTTCACTCTGTAAGGATCTGCTTCTCCCACCGGAGGTTTCTGGCGCAGAGCCTCGCCGTTATGATTCAGAGACTAGAAAGAAACAACAAGCATAGCATATACACAATTTAAAAATTAGAATGTTTGTCTACAAAATGGGAGACAGTCAATGCAAAGTCCAGTGCCTGCAACCTAACCCCTCATCACACTCCTAGACCCATTTCACATCTACTCCTGCTGTGTTCCTGCAGGAAAAGAGGGAAGAAATACTCTTTTGTGAGCATATACTTATGTTTTTAATGATCTCTGACGAGACTCCTAAATTTCCCAGAAAAAAAAATTGTCATTAGGGCTGATCTCTCAACAGGTGTGAGTCTGTGAGGTAGCACCTGCAACAATAGCTAATTAATTTTTATAAATTATGTAAGAAGTCCTGTCCTTTTAGAGGAGGGAGTTGGAGGGTAGGTAGGATCTATGGATTAGAGCTTATTATCAACAACAGACCTATCCCTGATAGATACGCTATTTGTGTTAGATAAACAAGCCAGTACCGTGTTTCCCCACTCGATCCTTTGATTTCATAACATAAAATAAGAACTTAGGTTTCTGCGATGTTTAAGATTTTTGCTTGCTCCTCACAAAAATCTCAAGAGAGACATAGGGTATTTAAAGTCTTATTTTAAATATTTACATAGGGTATTTATCTTATTTTACAAACAGGCTGACAGGAGTTAACCCTGTCAGCATAGCTGGCTGGTCCCTGGTAGACCTCTTCCTGCTATCCGAATCACCTGACTTCTGGCCTTGTTCATGCAGTATCCATTACAAATCTCTGCATGGTAGGTTGTTTGACCTGCATAAAGTTCACTGTCTTTCAAAGGAGTCATCTGGCAATATGTAATATCCTGGGTGGTTTTATGTTAACTCTACACAAGCCTGTGGTCATTGAGAAAAACACCTCCAGCCAGATTGGCCAGTGGGCAAGCCCGTGGTGATTTTCTTGATTGACAGTTGATGTGGGAGGCACCAGCTCACCCTAGCCTGGTAGTCCTGGGTGCTATACAAAGCACGCTGAGCAAGTCATGTGGAACACTCCAGTCACCGGGAGTCCTCTCCAGCATCAGCTTCTGACTCCGTTTCCTTGGATAATAGACTCACTACACTCTATAAGATGAAATAAACCCTTTCCTCCCCAACTTGCTTTCGGTCATGATATTTTATCTAAGAAATAGAAATCCTGTGCAAGACAGTATGTATGAAATGAAAAACAATTGCTTTCCAGGCAGTGACTTCTGAACATACGTTCATCCCACGTCTTGGTTGCCAAGGTGCTCGTCTCTGGTGTGCACACTCCTGTGTTTGTGTTACTGGTGGTACAGCAAAGTTCCCACAGATACCTAACACTGTAATTACCTAGATGTAAGACCACTTTTCATTTTGGTCACATTTTGGTTCAAAATAGATTATAATTGGACACCAGCCCCAAGTGTTTCCCCTAGTAATATTTGAATATGTGTGCAGCCCCCTAGAGTGTCCATCCTATATATTTAAAAAAGGACACATGTATGTTTGCCTGTATTATATGCACTCACACATGTGCATATCTGTGCCTACACCTTGCAGAAGCCAGAGAAGAGATCATGTGACTCTCCATCTTATTCCTTTGAGGTACGCTCTCTCCCTGAACCTGGAGATTTCATGGCTAAACTTGCAGCAAGAAAGCCTCCGTAGTCCTCCTGTCTCCACTCTCTGCAGTTAGAGAGCAGTTCAAGACCACACCCTGTTTGTTACATAGGAGCCCCAGGCCAAACTCAAGTATCTTAATCATCGGACTGTCTCTCCAGTCCTAATCTTGAACCTTTAAGAAAAGAATGTATTTAAAACAACAACAAGACAGACAGTGGTGGCACACACCTTTAATCCCAGCACTTGAGAGGCAGAGGCAGGTGGATCTCTGAGTTCAAGGCCAGCCTGGTCTACAGAGTGAGTTCCAGGATAGCCAGAGCTACACAGAGAAACTCTGTCTCGGAAAACAAAACAAAACAAAACAAAACAAAACAAAACAAAACAAAACAAAACAAAACAAAACAAAACAACAAAAAAACCCTTTTGTAGGGGACCCTAGTTCATCCTCTTAAGCTTCAGTTTCCTCCTCTGTAGAGACCTTATTTGCTTGTTGTGGGATGGTACGAGAAGACGCATTTGAGAAGTGTCTGATTTGTATCACGAGTCAACAAATAGAAGGCTGCTTGCATTTGCCCTTACTGTAGAGGCCTTCTCAAGGCTGTCTAAGCAAATGTAACCTCGCAAGGCCTTTCACGGGGGATGCGTGTGGGAGGGGGTGTTCAGGTCTCTCCCAGCCCAAGCTGTGCTGATTTTATCATATCTAATAAAGGACCTCTCTTCACCATGGAAAAGGAGCCCTGGCTGATAGGAGGAAGCCTTACCTGCATCAGCTCATCGATGGCCACCAGCATGCTCTTGTCCAGAATGATCTGCTGATGGTTGTGATTCTGAAGTGCTGCGCTGATGGCCTGGAACTCCGTCTGGTACATCTTCAAGTCCTCATAGATGCTACCAAGGCACAGGGTCTAGAGGGCAGGGCAAAATGGGCAAGGAACCATTGAGATGGGCTGGAACTACAGGACCCTGCTGCATTTCAGAAAAGTGATGTGGCTTACCATCATCAAAGACGTCTTCTGTGGGGGCAGGCAGCTCCCTCTCTAGAGAAAGAATGACCAGGCATCAGTGTTATGAATCCGTCATGGGGAAGGAACCTTTAGAGTGCTTACTTACTGTTGTGGAAGAAGTCTCTCTAGTAGCCAGGCAACTCTCGTTCTAGAAGAAAATCATAAACCGCGGAGTTCGTCGTTGTCATCAATCATCACCATCATCATCATCATCATCATCTGTTTCTATTGTAGCCCTGGCTGTCCTGGAACTTACTCTGTAGATCAGGCCGACCTCAAACTCACAGAGATCCATCTGCCTCTGCCTTTCAAGTGCTGAGATTAAAGGCATGCATACCCCTCCTCCCCATTCACTCTTAATATAAATCTCTCTGATTTTTTTTTCTCAAACTAGCTTTTCATTCCAGTAAAAAGCATAAGAAACTTCACCATCATAACTACTTTTGGGTGGTATGTATAGGATTCCTGTGTGCACGTGTGTGCAGGTGCATGTACGCGTGCAAATCGGAGGATGATCTTTGGGGGCTTTCTCAGTCGCTTCTCCTGACTTTCGTGTTTTCTGATACAGGTTCTCTCACCGGGCCTGCAGCTCATGGATTCAGCTAGACTAGCTGGCCCAGGTATCCTCCTGTCTCTGCATGTGAAACCATCACACCCAGCTCTTACATGGGTGCTGGGGATGGGAACTTAGGTCGCCAGGCTTGTGACATAAGCACTTCAATAAGTGAGCTTCACCCGCCACACCACCCCCTTTCTTTTTAAAGATGAAATCTTGTTGTGCATCCCTGGCTGGCCTCTAACTTAACAGGAGCCGGCCTTCCTCTATCCATCAAGTGCTGGAACTAAAGGTCTATACCACCATACCCAGCTCCTAGTTACTGAGTATATCCCTCAGCTTGTAGAACTATTTGTATGGTTGTTCACTTTTTTTTTTCTTCAAAACTCTCACGTTTGATAGCTACAAGTAAATGTCTGGAGACAGCTGAGGTTGGCTGCACGGCTCTTAATTGTGGTTTTTTTTGTTTGTTTTTTGGGTGGGGGTCCTCCATACCTTGTGTAGTTCCAGTGGTAAACAGGTCTCCAGTGTGCTGGTTTGGTCCCGTGTGATGTCTTCATGATCAATGTCTTCAGCAGTGCAGGAATAATGTTTCAGTTTTTCTCTGGCCTGGGAAAAACATAAGGAGAAGCTGAGGTGAATCTCTCAGCAAGACAGCTGGTTCCCTCTGAGACCTGCATCGCAGTGGAGCAGCAGAGCCTAGGCTGGCCGCTCTGAACCGTCATCTCTTTGGCCTGTAGGAAACTCAGGCTCTTCATAAGCTGAGAAGAAACCCGACTTCCCGCATGCTCTCCCTACCCTCCTCCCCCTTTGCCTAGGCTGTCTTCCAGCAGGGTATTTTTTTTTTTTTTTTTTTTGAACACTGGGGTGGTTGCAGCAGACTGCACTCATCAGCATCAGTGCCACACTGTGCTGCTTGCTTCTGGTGAGTCCTGTGGCTTTTCCTTTTGCCAAGCAGCTGTGCCCTATGAATCTCTCTCTCCCTCTATTTTTTTTTCAAGTTTAACTTCTAAAGAGGAAACTGTTAAAGTCACAGCTTGATGGCTGTAACAAACTTGCAAGCCCTAAATACTAGTTGAGCTTTAATTTACATACGCGGGGACTGTCTCTTATTCCCTGGTGTGCTGGAAAGCACCACTGAACAGAATTACACAACGTATTAAGAAGTCAACAGCTCTCTGACTGAAGGCTGGGATGACTTTTCCATGCAGCTCTGGTACTGGCGTGTGACAAAGAACAGACAGCAATGTGCCCCCATGGATTCCGTGTTCAACTAGAGAGCAATAGTGACCCAAACTAAAACAAGGTTGAATTCTATTGTGTCTCGAAGCCCAGCACTGGTATTTGGCAGCAGAGGAGTGAGGAGCTGCTATTTAACTTTGAACGCCTCATCCCCTCCACACCAAACCTCATCTTAGGAAAACAGTCTCTCCCCTCTGCAGGGATTCCTTTGGGAACCTCTCGTAAGGTTTCTCCTTCATTTTAAGATTTCATGACTACGAGTGTTCTGCCTGCATGTATGTCTGTGTAGCATGTGCTCAGTGCCCACAGAGGCACAGAGAAAACGACAGGTTCCCTATGATCAGAGTTACCATGATTGTGAGCCACCAGGAGGGTGTGGGAAACTCCAGACCTCTGGAAGAGCAGCCAGCTCTCTTAACCACAGAGCCATCTCTCCCTCCTGGGAACCCCACTCAATTAAGATTGAGCTTGGAGGAACAGCCAGCAGCACATTATGCAAGATGGGAGGTAAAGAAAGAAAATTCACCAAGAAGGGCTTGTGGAGCAGAGCTTATCTTGGGATAGCCTTAAGACAACAAGCTAGAAGATCCTCAAGAAAGATTTAAAAACACAACAGGAAGACAGTTTCCCTCCTTTCCTCCTCTGTTCCCAGGTGCTTATGAATGCAAGCTCTGTTGGGGGATAGAACCCGGAGACCCATTCATAATTAAGCCAGAATTCTACTGGATCTCCAGCCCTAGCAGCTGCAGGATATCTCCAACACATTAGCATTTTGCTGTAGCTTTGTCCCCAAAGCGAGAGGAAACCGTGGCAATTTTACAACAGAAAAGGCTATTTTGCATTCAAACATGAAACCTGAGAAAAATGAGTGGAGCCGTGAATAAAACTGGATCACACTCGCCCCAGAAAAATGGAGGCTGGACCTGCTTGCTATCTGATGTCTGAGTCCTCCCTGACATGTGTCCATCCGACCAGGGACTGCATCACTATGCTGGACACTGGTGAGCAGGGGGAGAAACAATCTAATTCATCTCTATGGCTTGTGAAGCACAGAGAGTGTACCTAGAGACTGTCTCCCTGTTCCACCTGCCCTGAAGCAGAAACAGGGAGCACCTGACACAGTGCCACACAGGCAGGCAGTCTGGGAGGGACATTGCAAGTCCCCACTTTCCTCTGTGTAGACACAGCCTAAACCAATGCCGTTACAATTTATTACCATTCTTCCTTTCTCTAGAGACACAGTTTCCTTTAGATTATATTTAGAAGTCTTGAAACCCTCTAAGGTTCCTGCCAGCTACCATAAACTTCCCAGCAGATACCAGATAGGTTAGAAGTCATTTCAACAGCAGAACTTTGAAGCCAGAAGGACAGGAGAAACTCACCGTCTTCACCATGTCATCTGTGGTCTTCAGCAGGTTTCGGGACTGGCTAAGACACCTGGCAGGTCCAGAGCCTGGAATGACCCTGGCCAAACTGAGGTGGTTTAGGAGGGCAAGGGTGGCCAAAAAGAGGAGGTCTGGAAGGGAAACAAAGGGCAGGTGGAGCTTGTCAACTTGGTTTTGACCTGCCTCTTTCTTCAGCCATTCTGGCAATTTTTTCCATCCATTCCTTCTGGGTACTGACCTCCCTCCACGCATAATTTAAGCCCTTCCCCGGGGCTGACAGATGAAGCAAGACCTCCCAGATCTTGTTTGGGGGCTGCCTGAGACCTGCGTTTTCCTTACTTTGGTTTCAAGGCTGGGCTTTAGTTCTCTTCTGTGAAACGGGCATAGCCGTAGCCCCCAGGGTTGTTCTATAATGAGACCATGCTCGGTGCAGCGCAATCTAGCACGACCATCTTTCCCCTCTTCCTTCCCTTGGCCTGCAATTGCTGGCAGCCCTTTAGTCTCCCTTAATGGGTCCAGGGCTTCTGTCTGTTCTTTCTCAAGCCTTCTCCCCTGATCAAGTCACCCTGGTCCCAGCCCTCAGGTACTTACAGCGTGATTGACACATGCTGGACCGGCACTGAGAGGAGCTGCTGGATGCCGAGGGTGAGGCTGTTGGAACGCTGACCTTGGGAGACACATTTTTATAATTGTCTGGATAGCCGGCAGGACTTTCCCAGGACTGTGTCTCTTGCTTTCTCTCTCTGTCTCTACATCTCAAGGACAAGTGCGTCGATCGCCCCCAAGGCTGGTGGCGCTTTCGAATTAACTCTCGGAGTGCCCGTTTGAGGAGATTCGGGACCGTCCCACCGCCCACCACACTCAGAGCGAAAGCAAAACCGGCCTGCGAGTAGCCACTCTTGTCCCGGGACAGGTCTGTCCTGCTCCACTAGCCCCTAGCCCTAACACGCTGCCCAGTGCCCCTTCCAAAGAAGCACAAGCTACCCACTCGTCTCTCCATCGTGGACACTGGAGTCTGACTCAATGTGTTTTGCGAATCTGTCCTACCTTGAAAGTATAAAGGAACAAAATAGATGTGGTGGCTATATATCGCTTAAAACTCAGTTCTGGCAGTTTTGATTTAGTGCGACGACTGCACAGCATCTTGGGAGAAAAGGGCCCAGAGAGAGTAAGGCCATCGCTCTGCAGGAGCCTAAGAGGCAGCAAAGGCTCCTGCAAGCCTCCAGATCTGCAAGAAGGCATTACTTGGCTGCCAGTGGGATGCATTCTGAGCTAGTTTTGGAAATGGGAATCAACACAGTAGGAGGCAGAGGGCAGATGGGAACGGAGTTGCAAGTTGTGATACTGGTGGGGATATATCTGGTCATTGCTGAGAGATTTTGAACAACATCTTTAGCCTTTCTGGAATTTTACCATAGAGATATCCTTGAATGTGCACGGTGAGAAGATCTCTTCAGCAGCAGTGTAGACGCCGGATGCAAGGGTCCAGCTCAGATCCAAGGGAGTAGATGGCGGGATATGGCCAACCCATGGCTCCATTCAAGATGGAGAACAAAGGTGGCTGAAGGGATTCCCAGTGGGGTAACAGGCTAACACTTGATAATTCCCCAGGCGGATTGAGCGTTGTCCCAGCTCCTGCAAAGAAAGTGTGAGAGTTGGAAGCTTGCAATGACAAGCTGTGTTTTGGAGGTTTGGGGTAGGAGGTTCCTTGGAACTAAACTCCTTTCTACCCCAAGACAGCCTCACTGGGTGTGCAGAGAGAGGAGGCCCTGCTTGGTCATTGACTTGGAGCCGGCCATGTGTCTGGCTTCCCCCAGACCCATCCAGCTGTCAGAGCCCACCTCCTATTGAGGCAACCATCTCCATAACCACAAGCCTTTGGGAGCATAGGAGAGAAGGGCCGGTGCTTCTTCCTTCTGAAGTCCACTAAAGCCTGGACAGAGGAGACCAGTGAGCACTTACTCAGCAGGGTGGACCTCTGTTGAAAAGGGCAAGCCAAGCCAATAAGAAGGACACCATAGCAGCTCTGATCAGTGAGGTCCCTGTGGCTGTGAACTGGGGACAAGGGACAATCGATGATTAGAATCACTGATGTCGTAATAGTTTATGTAGAGCTGTGCTTGCCCAGGAGGTTACGATGAAGCTCATTTAAGAGAGCTGTTCCTTTCCTAGAGGGCAAACTCTTATTTTAAAAAAGGTAGTTCCTGCCATCCAGGTGAGCCCAGAGCCTCTGTTCAGTGTACATTCTTGGCCACCAGACACAGTTCCTAACCCATGCTTTTAAAATACAACTTTAAAAAAAAATTCTTGTAGAATTCACACATGATACAATGTATTTTGATCATATTTGTCCCTCAGGCCTTCTCCAACGATCCTTCACTCACTTCTATCACGAGTTTAATTTGTCCTGTTTAAACACTCATAAATCAAGAGCAGAGTCAACTAACCAGGGGCCACAACTCCCCCCCCCCAAAAAAAAAGCCTGAATGTCCCTCCTGAAGAAGTCCTGAAATGTCATGGTCCCTCAGCTAAGGGTGGGGGCTCATGGAGTCCTTCATGCTCCATGTTGGAATCTTGCCTGGGTGAACCTGAAAACCTGTTGTGCAGTGCCAACTACTAGGACAGCTGCCTTAGGTTGGCAAGTGCACTGTTGCTGTATTCCAGAGAAACAGTGTTTCTCCTCAGTCTTCCCTGACCTCTGCCCTTTACACCGTTTCCATGCCCTCTTCCTCATGGTGGATAAACCTTGCAGTGAAGGCTGGGATACAGATGTTTCATTCCTGGGTAAGCACTCCACGGGTGAGCCGGAGCACTCAACGCGTACTTACTTTCTGTATATGTTTGTCAAACATTTTCTGATGGTTTTACTTTCCTCTGTAATGTTACTTTTCTTTAAGTTTGTTTGGTTATTTCTGGTTTTTTGTTTTGTTTTGTACTTTGTTTGTTTGTTTGACTATTAGCCCTAACAGTATTTAGTACTGTATTAGAGATAGAGGTCAATGCTATAGGAAAGAAAAACAAATGAGAGATTTTAATGCTGGAAACGAAAAGACAAGACCATCATTTTAACATAGTTCGGTAGACGCTGAGGCACAAGTTCAAGGCCTGCCTGGCTGCAGGGTGGCAGGCCATCCTGAGCACTGACATGAGAGCTTGTCTTAAAACATTTTTTTTTTAAAGAGAGATCTGGTGATATAGCCCGTTGGCAGAGCATTGGCTTAGTACAGGCAGTCTCGTGTGTGATGCTGAGGGCCGATTTCAGCTGTTGAGAGGATTATTGATGACAACCATAGTTTCAGTTTTGAGTGGGTGAATTTATTAAGTTTAAGGCAAGTGAAAGTACAATAAATAAATAAATAAACAAATAAATAAATATCAAATGGCAGTAGAAACAGGAAGAAGATAGGAATACATCATCAACTCAGGAACTCCTAATGTCCAGCAGAGTCGACTGCAGTAGCCTGACCGAGAGAGCAGGGCCTTACAAAGCATCCAGGAGAAACTGACTGGGGAAGTTGAGGTGGTCACCTGGAGTTCCAGGTTGAGCTTTCTCTCCAGGAATGCATAGCCTGATTAAATCAGCTTTGGAAAGTTCTTAGCTATGAATTAGCTCTCCATATAATGCCTATAGTTTCCAACCTGAGCTCATCTCAGGTTTCCATCGACAGCCTCCTCAGATTCCAATCAGACACACAGACAGCCTCTTGAAACCATCTACATGATTGGTGATGCTCTTTCGGAATTTCCTCCTTTCTAAGAACTGGGGTCAGGTGATTCCACCTGCCTGTTTTCTACCAGTTCACTGTTCTAGGTCACTCTGACTTTCTTCACTTATGTCTCAACAACTGCTAGGTTCTGTTACTGAAGGTTGACTTTTTAGTTACTGTCTGCTTGTGGTTTTATTTTTTCTACTTAGATTTTAAAACTATATAGACTTTAGGTCCTTGAGGCAGTCCCCCATCTTGTATCCATTCTCCTTACCATGTTGACAGTCATTATGTTCTGAGTCTGATTATTCCAGTGTCTAGATTACTTGTGTATGATCGGAATGTACATTTTGCTCTTGAACCTGTCTCTCTCTAGCTGGTCATTTTCTATTGACTCGTAGACATCTCTCTGTGTCTGTCTGTCTGTGTCTGTGTCTGTGTCTGTGTCTGTGTCTGTGTCTGTGTCTGTGTCTGTGTCTGTGTCTGTGTCTGTCTCTCTCTCTCTCTCTCTCTCTCTCTCTCTCTCACACACACACACACACACACACACACACACTCTCTCTCTCGGTTTGTGTTCAGGGGTGTCAGCAGTCAGACCAAAACCAGAAACCCCCAGAATCCATGAGGGATCAAGCTGGCTTGAGGTTCCATTTCTAAAAGCTAGTTTTTATGTCTTTGTACTCATTTCTAGAATGAGTTTCTACTGAAAGTACAAAGAGCTTCCCAAGGCTTCCCTGCTCTGGTGGGCTCTGAACCCCAGCGTTTATTTGTTCATCTCCACAGGACCATGATCACCTCTGCATAATTCCTCAACTCCTTTTTATTCTGTCTGTTTCACACCTGCCCTGCTCTGCTTATGAATGAGGAAGGACACAGGAGCCAAGAGCATCTCTGTCCATACAAGAATCTCTGTTTTACACTCTCCCTTCAGGATTTTGTCTGAAGCCCTGGTTAACTTGGTGTATCTGAGTTTCAGCCTTTTTTTTTTTTTTTTTTTTAGAGCCTCCTCAAGCCGGAGTCTCTTTCCTGCTAACAGCCATTTTCTGCCCAGCGTCTCAGTTTTCAATCCATACCCACTGTGCTTATGAACTGGCAAGTGCCTGAGCGGAGAGTGCCAGCAGTAGGGGCGTTTCCTGGGAGTTCTCCAGCTTTCAAAGATCTTGGCTTCTCAAGGCCCTGGCTGCACAGACAGCTTATTAATGCATTTGGAATAGAAGAAATGTTAAAAAAAAAAGATAAAGAAGAGGAGAAAGAAAGGAAGACAGAAAGAGAGGAAAAAGATTCTTCTAGCTGTTTTTATGGAATAGTCGCCATACAATCTGAAACCGGAAATGTCTGGGGAGATGTGGGGGATGGGCCCCAGGGCTTTGCAAGCCTACGCCCACTGAGACACTCTCCCAACCCAGGCAAATAGAAACAAGCTTGAATGTGCAATGTGATCAAAGTTCCAAAACTAAAGCTTTGCCTATGTTCTTTTTAAAAAATAGTATAGCATTCCCAATACTCTTGGTACTAGACAGCTCTGATGGATGGAGATAATAATGATGTAAGCCAATACTGTTATTATTATCCCTGAGACGACGAGTTTTAATTGTCTGCCTGATTGGATTAAGAAATGGCTAGGGGGTTAGTGCAACCCATCTTTGAATATGTCTGTAATGATGTTTCAGAGACAACTGGGTCATGGACTGATCAATGCACGGA
This sequence comes from Mus caroli, assembly GCF_978045245.1. NCBI lineage: Eukaryota > Metazoa > Chordata > Mammalia > Rodentia > Muridae > Mus > Mus caroli. The sequence goes on from NW_028227258.1 coordinate 93,799,868, forward strand.
TGATGCCTTGTTGAATACATAATATGATAGCATTATTGGGAGGTAGCAAAGGGGAGAAGACACATAATCAGAGGAAGTATGTCATTTGCAGTGGGGGTTTGGATGGTGTGGAGTATGTTATATGTCATCTGGCTTTTTTTTTTTAATTTCTGTTTTTTGTTGTTGTTGTTTTTTTGTTTTTCGAGACAGGGTTTCTCTGTGTAGCCCTGGCTGTCCTGGAACTCACTTTGTAGACCAGGCTGGCCTCGAACTCAGAAATCTGCCTGCCTCTGCTTCCCTGGGATTAAAGGAGTGCACCACCATGCCTGGCATTTCTGTCCTTTTTTAAACTTCCTGTCTGTGAACAAATTAAGATGCTCCTGAGTCAACTAATCCTGTCACCATGGTAACCTGCCTTCCAGTGGGCCCAGAAACAGAGCCACTGACCAAGGGCTGAATACTCCACAGCCATTGGCCAAAGTAAAATCTTCCTCCCTTAATCCCTTCTGTCAGATATTTTGGTCACTGTTTTACAAAAGTAACTGATACAATTCTCATTTTTACAAACAAGGAAACCGAGGCACGGGGTGTCGTCTTAGCTAGTGTGAGCAGCGGTCGCTGAGGGTTGAATCTATGTGGTGAAATCTTCCTTTTCACACCTTCAAGTTCTGTAAGTAACTAGGTCCGTGGATGTTTACTGTAAACCATTTGGATTTGCAAGTGAATGGAAGTCTAAAGTTGTGTTTTATCATTTGTCTCTGTGGCTTTTCTTGTGTTACTGCAGAAAATATTTGTGAAAATGAGACATAATGGAACCAGAGAGATGGCTCAGTGGGTAAGAGCTGGTGCTGCCCTCTAGAATTGAGTACTGGTCCCAACGGGTTCCCTGGACTGGGAAGGGACAACTCCATCCTCAGGGGATCGAGACTGTCTTCTGGACTCTGAGGGCACCTGCATCCCTGTGCACATATCCTCACACCGACATGCATATATAAACACATAATTAAAAAAAATAGTGGAGGGGAAAAATCTTATAGAACCCTACCCCTAAAGTAAGAACTGCAGGTTGCAAGGAGAAATAATCCTGTCCAGGGATGAGCCTTTACATCAGTTATCCAATAGGAACCCGCCATCCCTGAACGTATACACGTATAAGCAATAGAAAATGGACTCAGCAGGCTGAGTTCATGTTTATGCATATAGATGTACTAGTACCACTTAAAGAAAAAATGACCATGAGTCTGAGAGTGAGGGCAGGGTGAGACATAGGGAAGTTTGGAGGGAGGAAGGGAAGTGTGTGTGTGTGTGTGGGGGGGGGGACAGTGTAATTATATTTTAATTACAAAATAAAAAAAATCTTTTAAAGAAAATGAGTGTTGTGGTTGCGTAGTGCAGGGTGAGGAGGTAGTTGAGGGCAAAGTCTCTCTGGTGTTTTCTGGGCTGAGCTGGGTTCTTACATGCACTGTGGAAGAAGCTGTAGCTCTCTCTAGGCAGTTCTAGATGGTAGTGACTCCATCTTTTCCAGGAAGCGGGTCTGAACCTGCACTTTGTAGTTACACACCTCTGTTTACTACATGACCCACTGCTTGGGAAATTTACAGGGACTGAGCCCATTGGTTTCAAAGAAAGGAGAAGGAAAATAGACCAGGAAAACACAGGGCCAATTGGTGTTTCAGAAGGAAGAGTGGGACTAGCTTTCTGTTCTAAATGTTTCCTTTAGTGTCAGAGCAAAGCTTTGTATCTAGTTGGTTTCCAGAGAAGCAGCTGCAGGAGGGAGACCTTTCTGACATCCCACAATCTCATTTCCTCTGGTGTTTTCACAGCTTGAGAGATGCCCTAGTAAGGACAGGAACTTAACTCATGTCAAAGAACTCCAAGGGTCTGAGACCACATTCTGCGTATTACCCCTGCTAACAGCATCCTTTATGTAACAGGTAGGAACAGCTTTGAGTGGTTTTCCTCTAGAAACTAGATAGTAATATTCCCACATCCAAAAAAATATATAGCTCTATAAAGAGTTTAAGCAATGCATTCTTGTAATGCAATAGAAAATGATCTATCTTGTATTTAAATAGGGCTAAACTAATTTGCTGCAATGGTTTCAGGGCAGCCATCTGACAAATAGCTTCTACAAATCTACAAAAATGGATTCTACAAATTCTACCAAAAGCCATTATCATCTGAACCAAGATCTGGGGATATGGCAAACAAAAAGTCACTGAGTTGTATACAAAGTTCCATGAAGATTTCCAAATTAATGCTCTTTTTCTTGAGCAAACTGATTAGGAACTTTTTAAATAAAAGCCTCATAACTCAGATCTCTTTGCTGAGCTAAGGACAGGTGGACGCCTCCAGCGCTGAGCTGAGGGGGTGAACTGTGAGACCCTTCACACTGAGCCCGTGACTTTCTGAAAAAGCATGCCTTCTAAATTGGCGCTACTTCCCCTTAAAACCAAACCAAACCAAACCAAACCAAACCAAACCAAACCAAACCAAACCAAACAAAAAACAATAACTGTTACTTTTTGAATAATAAAGAAAATATATCACTGTTAGTATATAGAATGCAGAAAATGCCTTCCAGAGGACAGTTTACTCCAGGAGAAACCAATAGTCTGTTATTTTGTTTGTATGATTGGTTTGGCTTCTCAAAATAGGCTTTCTCTGTGTATCCCTGACTGTCCTGGAACTCTCTCTGTAGATCAGGCTGGCCTTGAACACAGACATTCTCTAGCCTCTGCCTCCTGAGTGCTGGGATTAAAAGTGTGAGCCTCCACTGCCCAGTTAGGTTATTGTATTTTAATGCTAGGGTCTTCTATGTCAATAGGATAGTTGAGTGTCTTCAGTCCTTAAGTGGTGTTGTCCTCCAGGGAATCTTGGTACTTTTTCCACTTGTGTTTAGGGGATTTTTTCACCCCAAATATTCTAGCTAGGGTGACTCAGGGAGGAGTGGCATTGCTGCTTGCTGGTGACAGCTGCTAATGTTTATTGTGTTCGTGTTGTTGCCAGGGACTGTTACAGACAGTTGTCCATTATCATTTTGTCCAGTCCTCATAAACCCTATATGCCAGACGTCATTGCTGTCACTGTTTTACAGACCAGGAAACGGCTTTAGAGAGCTAAGCTTAACCTCGTGAGGCAGTGTAAGAGTGGGGTTTGAACCCAGCATAGTGTTGCTGCTCTCTTAAAATACAAGTGTGATGAGAGGGATGCTTGAACATGGGAGAATATTATGCAAATACAGGCTTTTGGGGAAAATGCTTTTAGGATACCTATTAAAAGCCTTTTAAAACAACTTAAAAAAATAAATCAAAGTAACCAAGTTTTGAGGCCCAGGTTAACGGTGTTAGTTAACATTTTGGTCAGCGATGATCTGCAGAGACACAAAGGAGGGAGATGGAGTGTCTGCTTTTCCTCTGCTCTAATACTCAGTGTGAAACACTGATGCATCCAGATGGAAGTAAGATTTTTGGCCACTTCTGTCCTTGATTTAGCTAATAATATCTGTTATGTCTCCTCGTTGGTGTGTAGCTGGTGCAGTTCATGTGCTGCTGTACCACAGCATACACTGCAGGTCCCAAGAACTCAGCTCCCCTTATTTTCCTTTCTATTTCCAACAGATGTGATAGTATCTGGACAAAAGACAAAACCGCAACAGTTTAGCTTGTGAGTCTTGCCTTTGTTTTTTATTCCGGAGTTGGGAAGTATTTCATTCATGGAATAGAAGAGTTCTGCTGAACAGAGCAGGGGGAGCTCAGGCACAGAAAGGAGCTGAAGAGCCTGATGTGGTGGCCCAACCTTGGGAAGGCTGAGGCAGGAGGATCTCAAGTTCAGCCAACCTGGGCTACATCATGACACTTGCCTCAAACAAAACAACACAGAGCAAAACAAGGCAGAGCTGATGAAAGTGGAAGCATTCCTGTCCAGAAAAAGAAAAGAAAAACCAGAGTGATTAATCCCTGTGAAGAGTCAGAGGAACAAAGCAATAGAAAACCTCGCTGACTGGTTCGTAGGAACTAAGACACACAGAAGGGAAGTTCATTTCTGAGCCAGTCAAGACTGATAGTGGCTCTGTGTGTAGCTTAGCAATTCCTCATGTAGAGGTGGCTGGAAGAGCAGTTGTGCACACCAGAGGTGGTGGAGGGCTTTCCCTTCTCAAATCAGGTCCTCTGAGCACATGGTTGGAGTTACTATCACTAAGAAGCATTTAAACCAACAGTATTGGCGTGCACTGGGTTCTGAAATGTCATGCTCAATTTGATGCTAAAGATGAGGCAGTGTGCCTCCTGGTTGCATCCTGGTTCAACTATCTAAAGCTGGATAGAGACCTCCAGAAGTTGCAGGGATAGCACAGAGGATTCTGTGATTCACTTATAACATTGCCGAGGCAGCCACTGGGACCATATCATAGACCAACAGCAAGAGGATAGGGCTACCATGGAGCTAGGTGGAGGTGGTCTGTGCTCCAGATCTATGGAGGTTATGATGCTATAGTGGCTATATATGGGAAGGATAACTTTGATGATGGAGTGAGGAGTGAGCTGTATGATCTGTCAAGATACAGTGCTGTTGCTGGTGATGCAAGCTTGGGTTTCTGTGGTGGTTACTTTGTTCCTATGAGAGGCATGTCTCTTTTGTGCAACTGAAAATAGCCATTGCTGATTCTCAGCACTGAATCCCACTGAACTCATGCAGGTTTTGGAGCTGACGACAGAGTATCAGGAGAAGCAGATGTAGACCCTATAGCCCACTCGGATGCTGCCTGCCATGTGCAAAGATGCTGCATCCACGAGTCATCTTGGTTTGGATCTTGGAGGTGTCTCTGTAAGTTCTTTAATGAAAATGGAGAAGGAATAGGTCATAGGGAAGGATATGTGTGTTTAAGAGGGGGAGTGGACGTGATCTGAGAATCTCAGTGAGAGCTGCCTGTGGTCATTGTTGGAAGTCAACATAACCACCCCCCAACCTAGCCCCCCCAGGCACCCCACCCTCCCTGCATGCAGCTGTCCTTGCTAACCGCCAATGTTATTTTACACTGTGAATTCTCCCTGCTCTGTTGTGTGTAGATTGTGTACGTCATTATGTCCCTGGTTTTTATAACTATGGTGTGATCAGTAAGGATTCCTGTAATGCTGCTTTTAAAAATGCTGCTCAGAGGGTGGCCTCTATGATAGGACACCAGTACACTCTGATGCACTAAGTCAATAAAGGCACAACTGAAAAAAAAAGGTGGGGAGTAGAGAGCCATTAGGGTAGTGGCTACATTACTCCTGATAGCTTGGGTGGCTACGGCAATGGCAATGGTTGGTAGAGGTGGGGTGGGGGTGGGGGAGGAAGAGTCAGTGGGGTAGGTGGGGGTGGCAGTTACTGTGGGCGAGGTAGCACGGGTAAAGGTGGAGTGCTATGGATGTACTAAAAGCCAAGTCACCAACATGCCATCCCCTCGACTGCCTTTGTACTCTTTGACTTTCTGCATATTTCATTTTGCATTTTAAGAATTTTATCATGATCGAAGGGATATGCTTTCAAAGTATTATTTAGGTAGGTCAGGCAAGTCCAGGGGTGCAGGCCTGTAATCGCAACTGCTCAGGGACAAAATCCCTGGCATGGAGTTGGGGGAGGGGAGAGGGGCACAGAGTCTCAGCACTAGGTCAAGAGGTGTTGACCTCTGACAGTTGCAGGGAGAGAAAGACTCTGTTGATTTTTAAGGCTGTGGCCCCCCCATAGGTCAACCCCACTCCAGGCAGGCCACACCCAAGGGTACTTGGACTACACAAACTAGACTCAACAGTTAAAAAGTAGAGGAGGGGAGGGTGCATCTAGGAGGAGGGGGTGAATATGACCAAAATATATTGTACAAAATTCTCAAAGAATTAATAAAAATATTTTAAAACTCCAAAAATAAGTAATTCCCAGGATGGATGGGGTAAATTTTATATCACAGCAGAACATATGCTAATATCTTACAAACTAACTTTCATGAGAGATGATACAAGATTTCCAGACCTTGGCATGGATCTGAGATTAAAGACAGAGGCAGATTGGAGCCCCTATGCGCAAGCCCAGTGGAGGGAGGCAGAGACAGGAGAATCCTGGAACCACAACAACCAACCTGGAGAGTTTGTCACACAAATTACTCAGTGAAATTTATCAATAACACAGACAAAGTAATTAAGAACATGAGGACCCCAGTAGGCCAATGAGAAAAATCATTAAAAGACAACTCACTGAAGAAAGCTATAGTTAATAACTATGTTAAAAAGATATGAGACGGCTCAACCAAATACAGGTACATGAAATAAATCCTTTTAGGTTGACAAAGGTATGAAAGGGAATTCATAATGAAACTGTTTCTGAAATGAAATTTGACAAAGTTTATCAAGAATCTGAACTTTCCTTAAAGAATTTCAGAAATGCAAAAGACAAAAATTGTAATAATGAAATAAATGCCAAAATATGGGCAGGTTTCTCATTAGAGAAGCTTAAATGTGATTAGCATATTACAGAATATAATACAGCCTCATGATTAAGTTTACAAAGAGCTTTGTCAAAATAACCTATGAACATTAAAAATAAAATAAAAGCAAGTGACTTAAAGCTATTTTGGGAGGAGGCTTAAGGTGCTGCAAGCTCGCTTAGACCTGAAACAGCTTAGGAACAGGGAAGTTGGAGAGGACAGCATAGGAAGTGGAGAGAATCAGCCAAAAAGTTGCCGGTAACTGTCACAGAGTCACAGAGTCACTGCTGTGGCCACAGCTGAGTTTGAAGATCACTGTGTTCAACTTCCTGTCGAGGCACCAGGAGATAAAGGCGGGGCCTGTGTGAGGGTTGGCGGTCTGCTTCCGTGGAGACCCACTTGACAGAAGTCTGAGTTTCCCCCTCAGCATCTCTCCACAGCCTAAGAATAGCAGAAGCCGAGAAAAATGAGTGTTGGATAAACTCAAGTTTGGAACTGGGCAGAAGGAGGTGGGAGGGAGTCAGGGTAAGGAAGGCAGCTGGAGTGCCTGCTTGAGCAATGAGTCACTCAACGGAAAGCCACCAAACATGTGTACTGGGTGCCAGGCACTGGCTCTTCTGCACCTGGGGCGGGGTGGGGGGAGGCGGTATCAGGGACTCAAAAACATTTGGGGAAAGGACAGGGTGGGGGTGGGGGGAAGGCTGGGAACAAGACATGAACTACACAATATGCTGAATATGATTGTGTGATTGGAAACGAAGGAAATGGCAGAGCTTGGAAACCCCAAACTGCACATATTTATTTTAAATTTGCTCCCCTTTCTTCCTTAACTATTTTTGCATTATTTGAATTATATCTGATCACATGCATACAGAGGCACAGACAGCTCTTTCCCTGCTTTGAGTTCTGAACAAGCTCTGGGTGGGCATAGCAAAAAAAAGTCAGATTTTATAAGGGGGAATTACTTGATGAACTATTTTTAAAGATAACTGGCACGTGTGCACAAGGCTGCCTTCTTTAGAGGGTTAAGGGCGTATCTGAGAGATCGGGCACTAATTTAGCACACATTAAAAACCTTGGATTTGCTCACTGTAACTGGCACCCCTCAGATTAACAACGTAAGTCAGCGTAGACTTGTGCAAATATGGCGATTGCATCTTAATCGGAGAATATCAGCCAACCAAAATGAAATGCACTGGGGTGGGGGGAGGGGAGCAGGGCGGTGGGGAGACAGAGGGTGAGCATCAGGTCACTCAGGACTGACGACTAAGTCTTTTCTGTATTTGTGTTTACCCTGTTTACTTTTGAAATGGCCAAGGACAGCTGGACACCCTAGCGCATGCCAGGAGTCCCAGTGTGAAGGCTGAGACAGGAGGATTTTGAGTTCAAGGATAGCTGGCCTAAGGAAACAACAAAATTTAAAAAGCAAACAAAAGGCCAAAGAGTTTGTGACTTGATTCATTCACCAAAGTTGACCTAAGTATAGTCCGGGTAGAAAGGGAGGCACTACAGGGGGCAAAGGTACCTAAAGGTTACTTACTACCCCCAGGATACAATAAGAAGGCATGAAGTTACACCCTACATAGTTCATACCAAAGAAATAAAAGAAAGCTTAAGAAATCTAGGACAGAAAAACCCTGTCTTGAAAAGCCAAAAACCAAACCAAACCAAACCAAAACAACAACAAAAACAACAAAAAACCATCAACAACTAAAAAGCAAAACAGCAACACCGAGGTAAGAGGCTGGCGAGATGGTGCAGCAGTTAAGAGCACTGGCTGCTCTTATAGAGAAGCTGGCTTATTTCCCAGCATCCACTGCGGCTCCTACATCAGGCACAGAGCCCCAGAGTCTGAATTTTACCGATATGGATGTGCGACTGCCACCTTTCAAGGATATTTCATTTGCTTGCCAAGGAGTCGGTACAAACAACTTGTGAACAGTGTCCCAGCATGTCTCTGTGAACCCCAAAATGGGTCAGGAAGGCATTAAACAGAAGTGGGTTGTCCCTAGATGATATGTAAGAACACTAGCATAAAAAGCTTTTATGGACTGTCTCAATTATTTAATCTCTGCCAGTTCAGATGAGCATCCCCTGCCTCTGTGCTAATCCACACCGACATGTGAAGTGAGGCAAGCTATTCCCGGAGCATTTGGGAACGGAAATAGAGGTGTCAGAGGAACTTGGGAAGCAGAAATGAAGAAATGACGTCCATATAATAGCTGCTGTTTAAAAATGTACTGTGAAAACTGCCAACAGGGCTGTGCATAGATGCAGCAGGTCTGGAGAAGTGCTGGCCATTTTGAGCCATTTGCTCTGATGGTACAAACAGCTTCAACCACAGAGGCTGTGTCTATAGATATTTTCTGTGACTGATTCTCTAAATTGCACTCTAAAAGTAATCACAAAGGTATGTGTTTTCCTTATTGGAAGGAACCTTAAAGGGCTTCATTTCCAAACCCTTTGTTCAATGGAGGTAGTAACGTAATATGACCCAGAGTGGAGAGGTGACCTGCTAAAGTCAAGTTAATGATTTATGTCAAGAGCCAGAAGAGATCTGGGGCCCTCAACTCCCACTAGAGTCCTTTCTCCTGCTCTGCAAGGCCTCAATTAATAAACTACCTGCTTCCTGAAAACTAACCTGCAGGGATCATTCTTATACGGTGCTGGGGACATGTCCATCCTCAGAAGTATAGCTTGTCTTTCTTGGGGAAACCCAGACTTTTGGGGGTCATACACACATAGCCATGTTCTGTGTTTTTGAGGAAGGGATGAGGGTGATTTTGAGTTTCATGTGTGCAAGTGTGTGTGTGTGTGCAGTGTGTTCCTTTCTTTAAAAAAAATCATTTGTTCTTCCTATAATGAGCCTGTTATTGCTTGTGTCTTCAAAAAAACTAAACAATTTTAAGAAATATTTCAGGGTCCAGGTTATAAACAGGTGTCATTCTCATACGGGCAAGGCAAACACTCTACCAAGTATGTGTGTGTGTGTGTGTATATATATATATATATATATATATATATATATATGCACCAAGACAGATATTTTTCTTTTAAACAAAGTTGTACTATGTAATTCTGGTTGGCTCAGAACTTGCTATGTAAATCAGACTGACTTCAGACTCTTATGATGGCACACTTGTCTCTTCTTCATGTGCTGGAATTAAAGGTAACTCACAGTGTTGATTTAACTTTAAACATGTGCTGCTTTCTTTGTTCTTATCTCTTCCCACAGCTCAGCTCTCTCCTTGGAAATGACTCTACTGTGAAAAGTATAGTCTTCTGAATTCATTTTCACACAGATGTTATGATGGGAACATTTTTCAGGTTTTTTAAAAAACGGATTACTTTATCTTCTTTCTTAAAGGATATGTTTGTTGGGTATAAAATTTGAGGTGGCTCTAATCTTCTTTCAGTCTACTGATGGCATCCTCATCCGTAGACTGAAATCCTTTTTCATGATTTCTGTTGTGCTTGTTAAGAGGTTAACAGGTACTAGATAACAGGGAGCTAGTTTGGGTTTTTGAATCATGGATTAGTATCATTGGCCAGTTTTGAAACCCTCTCAGCCATTATCTCTTCAGATAGTGTCTTAGTCAGGGTTTCTATTCCTGGACAAAACATCATGACCAAGAAGCAAGTTGGAGAGGAAAGGATTTATTCAGCTTATACTTCCATACTGCTGTTGATCACCAAAGGATGTCAGGACTGGAACTCAAGCAGGTCAGGAAGCAGAAGCTGATGCAGAGGGCCTGGAGGGATGTTCTTTACTGGCTTGCTTTCCCTGGCTTGCTCAGCCTGCTGTCTTATAGAACCAAGTCTACCAGCCCAGAGATGGCACCATCCACAAGGGGCCCTCTGCCCTTGATCACTAATTGAGAAAATGCCTTACAGCTGGATCTCGTGGAGGCATTTCCCCAAATGAAGCTCCTTTCTCTGTGATAACTCCAGCCTGTGTCAAGTTGACACAAAACTAGCCAGTATAGATAGTGTTCCATTATATGTGGTTCTTTTGTCACAGATTAAATGTGTGGTAGACCTTCAAATATATCTTCTATATTTTTTATCCTTTTCTCTTGATTTCAATTTTTTTTGTGTTTCTGTGCTGCACTGTGGATGTGTGTGTGTGTGTATATATCCATATTCTAGTTCATTAGTTTTTTTCATCAGCTATGCCTGGGAAGGTTCAATTTTCAGCACCCACATGGCAGCTCACAACTGTCTGCAACTCCATTTCCAGTGGAGCCAATACCCTCTTCTGACCTCCACAAGTACCAGACAAGCATGTGATGCACATACATACATGCAGATGAAAAACATCCGTACACATAAAAAAATAAAAAGAAAATAAATAAAGAATATAAAGGATTAGAAGATTAAATGATCTCTGACTTCCAGAGAGCAAAAATGAAACGTCCAGAGATGTAAATTTAGTCAGACTTGGAGGCTGGGTCCATGGGCACTGGCATTCCTGGGACTCCAGTAAAACAGCGAGGAAACTTTGCCCTCGTGATCCTGGAGCTCCCTGCCAAGAGGCCTGGGAAGCAGCTCTAGTTCTACAGTGATCATTGCTGGAAATATTTGCTGGGCACTGAGGCTTGGGATCTTGATTGTCTTCTTTATCACTCTGGATACAGTTGGCTGAAGCAATTGGTTACAGAGTGGCCATTTTCTACTTTAAATGGCTGTAGAAGTTTGTAGTTGTAGAAGAGTTTTATGACACATCATTTGTGGCCATGACACCGAAAAGAGAGTTGAGAGTTCCTTTGGTCCTGTGGCAGAGAGTGGCAGGAGAGGAAAAAACGGTCATCCAGTGGCCTAACAATGAAGATGAGGGAGACTCTGCTTACAAACCAGTGTCTTCACTCCAGGGAGCTGAGGTAGGAAGAATGAGGGAGCGGAGGAGGCTAATTAAAATGGAGAACTATTTATGTCTTTTCTGGGAAGGAGGGAAGATCTTTCAGGAACTAAGGTGTTCCTTTAGGACATTGTATTTCTGATTATGGTGGCTGGTAGCTATCTTTAGCCCATAGGTTAAGGCCACAAAAGAGACAGGCATGGTTTGAAGACAGAGATGTTTCAGCCACCATATCAGACATTTGCAGGTCTAAGCTAAGAATCAGTATTTTCAACTATAGTGGCTCTCAAGTCCTGGAAAAATAACCTGGGCCAGAGTTACCATCATAATCCATGTATCTGAGTGCCATCCACAGCAAAGCTAGTGGGAGTCTAGTAATAAGTCGCTCAGTTATATGATCTCCAGAATTAGTGATTTTTAGGCCAACAAGACAAATGAAGACAGAATGTTTGTTTCAGATTTTTCTTATACAGTTTTATATATATATATATATATATATATATATATATATATATATATACAATATAATATAAGTTTTTCTTATATAGTCTCATATATATATCATATGACTATTACCAATATTACCAATATTACTCCTGGGAGATTATATATAATATATTTAATAAATATATTATATAATATATATAAATAAATATATATATTTAATAAATATTATATATATATATAAAATCTCCCAGGAGTGACTGAGATCTGCCTATCTTGCCTGTCTTCACTCCACTACAGTTACTAGTATACATAGCCATGCTTGGTAGTTTACATGAATATATATATCTTGAAATCTAAACCAGATGGCAGCTCCAATTATAACATTGTTCCCATGAGACAAAAGGCAATATTTAATGTTATAATTACAGATGTATCCAAAGATATATATTAAAAAAATCTCTAAGAAAACACATCAAATTCTGAAGAAGAGTTTGTATTTTGGATGGAAAAGTCTGAAGTGGGGACAAGAAGGTAAGAAAAGGATGGCTCAGGAGGGAGGGCCAACTAAAATTAATGATGTAAGAAAAAGCTGTAAGGAAGTCTAAGCCTCAGCAAGCTAATTTTTAAAATAGTTTTAAAAAATAATTAATAAAAATATTTTGTAAAAAGAAGTGGGTCAGGCCCAGTGGTGTCTTTAACCCTAGCACTTGGGAGACAGAGGTGGACTCATCTGTATGTGTTCAAAGGCAGTCTGGTCGAGATAGTGAGTTCCAGGCCAACCAGAACTATATACTGAGTATCTCAATAAACAAACACAAAACAAGCAAACCACAACCACCAATAACAAAAGAATTGGAACGGTGTTACCCTGTGTGGGTTGATAATTGTGCTTCCAGAACCTATAAATTATCCAATGAAAATCTCAGTGCTCAGGGTAGTGCATCCAATGAGTTGTTGGTCAGGGGGCCCACTGAGCCCCTCAAAAGTATAAGCAATTGCCACTATTGGTGAGTGTTTGCTAGAGCTAGATATTAAGACCTTACTGCTGAGACATGGTGTTCTGGCCTCAAGGCATAGAGAAATAAAGCTGGAACTAGTCTGGAAGTGTCCTCCCTGCTGATTAGACCCTAGATTACTAGAAGATGCTGTCAACACACGCTTTCTCAGCCGTGGACCCTACAAGCAACATTCCTGACCACCCAGGTAAGATGTGTCTATCATAGAGTTCATGGCCAGAGACCATGAGCCTAACTGGGGAAGCTATTCTGGTTTTGCTAAATGGCCCTGATGTTTTTGTCAAGTTGTCTAAATAACAATGCCTATGCCAATAGATTGGTGCTGGTGACAGGGGATTCCCCCCTCCCCCCAGTGGCAGAAATAGCTGCAGAAACTAAGTGGTAACAGTGACTGTTAAGTGACTACTGCATGGGGTAGCTACATGACTCCTACAAAAGCTTAGGGTAAGAAACAGTGTAGGAGTCAGGAGAAGAGGAAGACCTTCCTTCCTCCATAAAGTTAGTGGTTGATATTGGGAAGGAGAGACATTTTCTTCACTGTGAGGTGCCCATGCTCCTGTAAACAACATCTATGTTCCTTGTTCCTATGGCAACCCTAACAACTCTCATTGGGGTCTTTTTTTTTTAATGACATGAAAGAGGAGGATTGGTTGAGAAGTGTAAGGGATCAGTGGGAATGGGTGGAACACAAGAAAGGAGAATGGGGTGAAGATGCTCAAAAACATTATATACATGTAAAGTGCTAGTGGATACCTACTATTATATACAATTAACATGTGCTAACGATAAAACAAAAAACAGACATATAATCATGTGTATTTATATAATAATTATATATTTATTTATATAATAAGAAATAGTGGAGGTTATTTGGGACCAGAAACAAGGAGCTTTGCACCCCACATTTAAATTAGAACAATGAGCAAATCATCTGAATATGTAGAGTGTGATTCACCCTCATCTCAGAATGGCACATATTAAACACTAAGTGTCACAAATCAGAAGGAGGTAACTTATGTCTCAGCCCACGATGGGTGGTGCCATCCCTGGGCTGGTAGTCCTGGCTTGTGTAAGAAAGCAGGTTGAGCAAGCCATGGAAAGGAAGCCAGTTAACAGTACTCCTCCATGGCCTCTGCATCAGCTCCTGTCTCCAGGTTCCTGCCCTGCTTGAGTTCCTGTCCTGACTTCCTTCAATGATGAACTGTGATGTGGAAGGATAAGCCAAATAAACCCTTTCCACTACAAATTGCTTTTGTTCATGGTGTTTCATCACAGCAATGTAACCCTAATGTGGTGGTTTGAATAGCTGCTCCCACAGGCTGATATATTTGAATCTTTAGTCACCAGGAAGTGGAATTCTTTGCTGAGCATAGGGGATTAGCAGGTCCGACCTTGTGGGGAAGAGCTTTGAGGATTCCAAGTCTCATGCTTGGCTCAGGTTTGCACTCTGCCCATGGATCAGGATGTAGCTCTGACCTACTCCTAGCACCGTGCCTGCCACACCTCCCCATCATGTTAATACTGGACTAAGCCTCTGAAACTGTAAGCAAGCATCTAATCAAACGGTTCCTTTTATAAGAGTTTCTTTGGTAATGGTGACTCTTTATACCAATAGAACAGTGATTCAGACACCTAACCAGGACAGAAATTGGTACCAGGATAGTGGGTTATTGCTGTAGCAGACCTGACCATGTAGGTTTGGGGAGGATTAGGGAAGGCCTTTGGAGCTTTGTTTGAGAACAGCCATTAAGTGTCCAAAGCTTGGTATGTTGTTCTGAAGGAGCTTGTTAAGAATGTTGAGAGCTTTGCATATCTGCACTGTAAAGTTTCAGAGGAAAACAAAGACCCTAATGTACCTTTTGTGTGAATAATGCTGAAGAATACAGTGTGTTTGGTCAGCTGGAGCCAAATAATCAGCTGTGACTTATAGGAGTCCAGAACCACTAAAGTGGAACCCTTGCTTTGTTGGGATAATCGATGCTGCTCAGCCGGGGCTGAGGCCGGAGTGGGGATTAAGAGACCAGATCATAGATTCATTGATGTGAAGTGTTCTGGGAGGTGTTTCCACAGTGTCAGCACACACACACACACACACACACACACACACACACACACACACACACACACTGTGTGTTCTAGAAGCTGTATGCTGGCAGCCAAACTTAGTAGTGTAAGAGTTATCCAGGTCGTTCTGGGTTAGAAGGCATGAAGGGGTCATTGAGAGCAGTTGAGGCAATGTGTAGCAAGGTGGACATCTCTGAAGAGAGCCAAGGAGAGGCTATCAGTGACCGTGTCACACAGTTGCAGTAGAAACACCACATTTTGGGGATGTCAGTACCATAAATGATCACCAAGAACAGTATCAGCAGTGGAGTGGAGCCAACTGGAGCCTAGAAGTCAGGTTGTATGTGCTGCAGAGGCAAGGGCTGGAGAAATGCTCAAGCCCTTTGGAGAAGCCCAGAGGATAGTAAGCAGATGCCAGACATTGGATATTGCATTATTTACACTGTTGGAGTTTGGTTTTGCTTTCATAGATTGTGACTGTGGCCTCATTCTTCCCTCTTAAAGAAAGTATTTCACATAATTTTGACTTTTATAGGAGTTAACAGTTAAAAGACTTTGAACTTTTAGAAGAAATTTGGATTTTTAAAGAGACTGGATATTTTAAAGAGACTAAACTTTTATTGTTTGGATTTATAAAGCCTATGGGGCTTTTAAAGTTTTAACTAGGACAATTCCCAGCATAAAGGAATAACAGATTGATGTAATAAACATGACCATTATTCTGATCTGGTTGCTTTATATTATATATGTCACATCTCACATCAAACACACAATTAGGTGTTAATTTTTAAACAATGGTGCACACTAGTATGGGGATGCAACATTTTGAAAATATCTCTTAGATATTTTCTCTAAGAGTCTGGAGCTTTTGCTGGCCCTCCCAGCCAGAGTTAACAATACATTTCAGATCGATATATACTTACTCAGTTTGCTTGTTGAGCTTGCCTTCAGGACACCAATGTCATAACCAATCCTAGTTGCCCATCTGGTTAACTTTTACAACCTAAGCTAATGTGTAGCTATAATCTTAAATTATGTACTTATCCATGCCCCTGACCTAAGGGTAATACATAGATGTTTGCAGTTGTGTTATAATTATTTGCTGAAGACAGCAAAAAATAGATATTGAAAGCAATCTTATATAATGAGTATCCACCATAGATGATGAACACAATATATGGATATTGCTTGGCCAACAGTGATGTTTGTAGTACTGTTCATTATCTGGGTCAGTGGCTTCATCCCTTGTAAAACTCTGTTAAATATTTCTGTAAAGTATTCTACACTTCTTCCCCCATGTTAGGGGGCAGACATGGACAGACATACACACTCTCAGATACGGGAACAGATTCTTAAGACAGCCTTCAGGAAGGCGCACACTAGCTATGTACAACAGACAGACAGACAGGACAGAGGAGGGAAGTAGAGAATTCAGATCTGGGTTTGATCCTGATTAAATGGCACAAATGAGGAGGAGGTTGCTTCGGTTTCTTTCTTTAATGTGAGAACAATGCACTACTGGTGGTTTTGAGTTAGATTTTCGTGCCCTGTATGTGGAACCTTTAATGTGTTTAATGGGCCAGTACCCACATGTACACACACAGACACGCTTTCCCTTCGTGCATCTTATCATTTTGTGCCCTGGCTCATCTGCCCACAGCAACTCCTCAGTTTCTTGGCTTGCCAGCCTTCAGAGTTTGGGTCTAATGTCATTCGCTCCAGTTTCCACCTTCTTTAAGTTCTCCCATCCCTCTGAATGCAGTTTTGCATTAGAGGTAATTTTCTTTTCAGCCACTCTGGCTTCTGCAATCCTTGGAGACAGGCTCCCGGGTGGTCTTGGTACCTTCAGTGCGCAACACTGATCTGGCACATGGGCGGGTAGAAGGATCACCTTCAGCAGCATCTGCACCGACTGCACCATCCGGAGGCCAGAGTGTTTGTCAGATAAACGTCCTATCCCAGGTGCTGGGCTTTCTTGTGGAGGGTGGTGCCTCGTTCTTACTCTCAGAGAAGTACAGAGTGATGAAAGAAACAAAGGGAAAGCTGGCTCAGAAGCGAGTTGGCAGTGAGTATGACAGAGAAGAGCTGAGGAGGAAGGGTCAGTGTAACCGGGACATCTTTGACTTGATTGAGGAATGTTTACCCTGCTTTCAAAACAGCTAGTATATGAGGATGACGTGATGGAGTCATCTGGGCTTACCGAGGCCTCAGACAGAGTTCCTTCCACTGCCTGTCCCTCATCACCTGCAATTTCTATTAGAAAACAACATTATTTACCCCCAGATAGTTAGGATAGGCCTGTGTGTTACCGAAATGATCTCATTGGACCTCAGATTGCCCAGACAGCTAACCCCAGGTCATGTCTCTGCCACTTCCCTTACTCTACAACCCTAACCACTGAGGGCCTTGAGTTCTTCTTCCTCAAAGTCTCTTGCATCTGCTCTTTCTCCCAACTCCCACATCGCTCTTTCAGTTCAAGCAGTGCGGTCCCCAGCGCTGTTTTCTTCCACTCCAGTCTCTCTCCACTGTCATCTCCACCAGCTGCTTTATCTGCCGGGAATAGCTACTTTCCTACCCAAAAATCGTTAGTGGTTTGTTCTTTTTAAATCTTGTCTTGGGGCTCTTTGTGAGCTGATTCCAGCTGTCCTTTTAAGTTCTGTGTGGTGGGAATTTAGTTGAGATGTAGACTAAACATCTGTAAGAAAATGACCTCAAGTCCGGTACCATAGAGTAGATGGAGGCTCAATATTCTCTCTTGGCAAAAGAGATTATAGAGGGCATCGTCACACTTGGATTCGTTCTCACTTCTTGAACTTAGGTCCCCACTGTTTCCTACCCTTAGATATCAGAGAAGCTCTTTTGTGGAATGTTCAGACCTGGAGGAATTAGCCTTCTGTTAATCCCATGTCTTCTTCTACCAGTCCTTGGGCCTCTGGGTTTAGATTGAATGGTATGGTCAGCTTTCATGGGTCCCAAAGGAGCACATAGAAGATTGTGGGATTTCTTGGCATCCACAGTCACATGAGCCAATTCCAATAAAAATATCATGTTGTTGTACTGGCCATGGTGGCGCATGCCTTTAATCCCAGCACTCAGGAAGCAGAGGCAGTCGGATTTCTGAGTTCGAGGCTAGCGTGGTCTACAAAGAGAGTTCTAGGACAGCCAGAGCTATACAGAGAAATTCTGTCTTGAAAAACAAAATAAAACAAAACAAAACACAGAAAAACAAAAAAATCATGTTGTGTATGTGTGTGGTAATATGTGTGTGTGTGTGCATACATGAGAGTACAATTTGCCATATTTCTCCCAGATCCTTGACCATTATCTATCTTATTTGTATAAGCTGATATTGTGAGAAGTTAAATGATTGTTAGTTAACTGGGCTAAAGGTAGCTAGGTATGGCTGTTCCCTTGAGAGGCCAAGGCATGAGCATTACTAGATCTGCAAGGTCATCCATAGAACTACATAGAAAGTACCAGGGAAGCCAGGGCTACATAGCAAGACCCAGGCCAGAGAGAGAAAGGGGAGGGGGAGGTCTTCTCATGTTATCTGACACTATAGTCACCATTTATTTACCTTTTTTTTGGAAGGAGAGAAACTGAAATGAATGAAATCAGAGATTTTTCATTTATTCATGGGATTGTTCACAGAATGAAATGGTATTTTCATACCCGAAGGTAATGTGCAAACACATTTACCCTTCAAAATTTATTTTCAGTTAGCCACATTAATTAATGACACGTAACATCAAGAGAGATGTGACAGCCCCTATCTCTTAAATTAATCAACACAAACTCCTTTCTGTTGGCTTAGAGATAGAAAGATTTGCATAATATCCTGGTTTTCATGGCTGATAAACATCCTCTTCTTTAGTTAACTCTTAATGGAGAAGTCATGTAAAAACCTGTAAATGACCATATGAATTATGTATAAAGGACTCGACTCAAGCCATGCATATAAAATGGACATTAAGATCCAAGCCTGACTTTATTATTCTTTTATAAACAGTCCCACACAGGGCTTACTAGCACAGCCATAGCTATTTTCTGGCACCAAAATGCAGTTTGAACGACTGGTTCGAACCAATTTACAAAATGGAAACAAACGAAGAAAATACAGTTTATACACGCAGTTGGCATCTGGCTAATAATTCTACTAATGCCCCTTAAAATTCTGTATATCTCACATAATGCTCTGTACATTCAGTGACTTGTGAAACAGGATCCCTTCTATGCTCATTTAGCCAAGGAAAACCAATTTTAGATTGGCGAGTAATTTGTTGAGGCACTCAGAGGGACCCAGGGGGATCCATAGCCACATTAGTTAAGGAGTCCGGAGAAACGGCACCAGCAGGAGGTAGTTGGGAGTGTGATGAACATCACATCTGAGACCCAGTGATGCTGATAAAGCTCAGCACTGAGCGGATGGCGGAAGATAGATGTCCCAGGCCAGACAGAGGAAAGTCATCCTTTGTTCAGGTGCTCAAAGAATTGGATGATGTCAACCTACAATGTCGAGAGTGGACATCTTTTTACACAATCGTCTGATGCAAATACTAACCTCTTTCAGAAACAGTCTCAGACACACACTCATAAACAATATTTCACCAAGTGGCTGTGCAGCAGTGCTGTTAACCTTTTATTATATGTCAGTGATTCTGCATGTGTGCATGCATATGTGTGTGCATACAAGCACAAGCATGCCTGTGCATGTGTCACAGCACCCACGTGGAGGTCAAGGGACAACTTGTGTGAATCAGTCTCCTTCCATCATTTAAGTACCTGGTGTAGGACTCAGATAATCAGGGTGCGTAGTCTTGCTGGCCCTGTGATATTAATCTTGATTGCTAAGCTGACGGGTATCAGTTTAAAATCACCAAGGAGACACACTCTATGTATGTCTTCAAGGTCAATAAAGATTTAACGGAAGGGAGAAAAACCCACCGTAAAGGAGGGTATCTCATTCCCTGGGGAAGCTGGCAGAGTATCAGGGTTCATCATGCTCCACAGCCTCACTGTAGGCACACCATGTCCAGCCTTTTAAAACCTCCTGCTGCTGAGACCTTTCCACCATGATTCACCTCAGACTATGAGGCAAAATCACTCTTCTCTCCCCTAACTGGCTTTTCTCAGGGTATTTTGTTGTGGTGGTGGTGGTTTTTGGTTTTGTTTTGTTTTTCAATCACAGCAACAGAGTTAGATGTAGCACTTGGTTAGTCCCTATTTATACTCATGTCTACTTAGGGTCCTGAGTGACCCTATCACCCCAACTTGGCTCTGTATGCCTCTTGTCTTGTCACTTTTTAATCTGATTCATTTGTTTTGTTTGTTTGTTTGTTTGTTTGTTTGTTTGGATTTTATAGTTCTGGCTGGCCTGGTACACATAGAAACCTGCCTTCCTCTGCTCCGAGATGCTGGGATTAAAGGCAGATGTCACCACAGCCAACCCTCACTTTTATTAAAGGTCGCTTGCCCCAGAGACCCTTCCTTTAACAGCTCAGTGTGAGTTAGGAGTTCCAGTGAATAACTTAGTTTTATTTTCATCTTCTTTCTGCCCACGCTCCCTCATTCCTTCCTTCTTTCCTTTCTTTCTTCTCTGTTTCATCTAGCACAATGTTTGCCACACAGGCTGGAACCTTATATACCCTCTTTCCTACCGTGTCTCAGTCCCGCGGCACTGCCTGGCACCAGTGGACACAGTGAATAAGTGCCATTGTTTTCATTTGGCTAAGTCATCTTAGAAAAAAAAGTATACTGGCATATTTCCACTCAAATTGCTTTGTTCACTTTATAAAAACAAATATTTCTTAGTTAACGTCTACTTATAATTTAATAATAGTTGGTAGGTGAGCTGTCTCTGACTTCATTAAATTAATATGCTGTATTCCTTAGATGTTCACTTCAAATCCCTGACTCAGGTCCCTGAAGACCTCATCTGAGTTACAACCATTCATCCTGGAGCCTACTCCTTTCTGGGCCTCTAAACTCATCCCTGGTCTCGTGTCTTCTGTGACCCTTCAGCCCACAGGACTGTCCTCCTCGCTTCTCCCCCTTGTCCTGTTGGTTGAAATTAATGTGTTCGTCACTCCCAAGGACTGGGAGAGGTGACTGTAAGATAGGTTGTGGCTGGAATGAAGTTACTAATACTTTGAGGACATGGCAAAGATATGTCTTATTTCTTCCAGGCTTATGGCTTGAGCTCCTTCACACAGTGTTTGTGATTTGAATGTACTGTTGACCTCTGTGACTAATGCCATTTTGTTGTTGCTTCTAGTTTGGTTTATTGGGGAAAAAAATGAGTGTCTGCTCTTGGCAGGAGTTGGGCCACAGCAAGACCTGAACCAGTTTTGGCAATGACCAGTGGCAGGGGTAGAGTTCAAGTCTCTTTCCAGGACGCCCGGGACAGGAAGAGTGTTTCCTCTTTTCTTTGCGGTTCGCGATTGTCCAGTGAAGTCACTCTTAGCCAGAAATGGGGTGTAAAAATGGAAGAATCAGAACCTTTTGCCTCTCACAAAAGATCTCCTCCTGCCACAAAAGTGGGAGGTCCTGACACCTGAGATGATGCCTAATTTTAGCAGATACTACGGAATCAACCGAGACCACCTTCCTTCAAATCCAGGAAACCCACTTAAAACCCCTTACCAGATAAAGGATGAGATGCTAAGAACTGTCAAGACACTTCTGACAGCGTCTTCCCATGAAAAGTAGTTTGAATTTTGGACCAAATTTGCCCTTAGTGTAGAGACATGGTTAAAAAAAAAAAAGAAAGAAAGAAAGAAAGAAAGAAAGAAAGAAAGAAAGAAAGAAAGAAAGAAAAGAAAAAAACCCTCACTTTTCTGAATTCCCCAGCCTAAAGAGAAAGTTGTTACTTTGGGTGACTTTGGCTAGGACACTTGTCCTAGATATGGTGACATTTGAGGGACAAACATGGGTCCTGGTACTGCTTTCTTAAGAAGAGTGCATAAAAAGTACAAAGAAAATTTCTGCCTCTGAATCTCTCTCTCACTGGTGAGAGTTTTGACCACAGAGACAAATTCTATTTCATTTCGAAAGTTTTCCTACCTTTTACTACTTCTCCGTGACACGACTTTCCCGGGGAGAGGAAAACTTTGACAGGTGTGCTCAATCTTTAGATCCTGTGACACAATGTTGTCATCAGCAAAGTTCATGATCTAAAATCCTGTTTCAAAAAAAAAAAATCACAAAGTTCCCAGAATTCAAAACATGAATGAGCACATGAGCACATGTATGAGTTTGTGTGGGGCTGCATTCATGGCTGTTCTGAGGAGCAGGCATCCTGTAGACCACAGGTGGACATGCTGGGGAAACGTGCATCAGGTGGCGAGGTCTGGGTTATAGATCCTCATGTCTATCCTCATGGAGCCCGGTAGCTCTGACAAAGCAGAATGTATACTATGTTTTCATTTTATTTTTCTATGTCTGTGCCCCCATCTGGTGTCGGGCACCCCAGAGAACAGTCAACTTATCCAGTTGAGCGCAGCATCCAGCATACAAGTCCTTAATGTTTCTGAGCAAATGAACAATGTTCCTGGGTGCTTTCAAGTCCAGATGTGATCCTGGCTGAGGAAGAGCATCTGGATTCTGGCAGACAAATAATTGGAGAGAGGCAAGCTCTTTACTGAAACAGAAAAGGGACCCCGAACTTCCAACCCTTTCAACCCCCCCAAATCCCACAAAACAGGACTGGTAGCAGAAGAGCTTCTTCCGTATGACAATGTGGGTGTTTCTAGGCTCTCAGACCTGTCTGCATTTATAAACACTCATTTCCTTGCAGTATTGACAGACTGGGGCTCTTCCGTTTGTGACCATAGTGAATTGGGCGCAGCAGTTCCATCCCACAACCAATCAGTACAATCCTGTCCTTGCTTAGGCATTTGGGCTGTGAATTCCAAAGATAAGTCTGGAAGCTGCTTCCTTATTAAACCAAGGGGATTGAGGTGAGCTCTCTGTTTGCCTGTGCCGAGATAACAGCAACTTGATTTTCTCAGGCCAGCTCTCCCTTTGTAAGAAGAAAGCAGCTTTTGATTGAAGGTCACCTGCTGAGGGAAAGGACCCTGGCCAGACTGTGCAACTGAGCAATGGTTTTCAGGTCCAAACAGTGACAGAACAGGCGGAGGACTAGTCCTGGGCAGCCTTCTGTGGCTTTCTAAACATCAGTCGGGTGGGTGAGACTTGGCTGTCAGGGTTTTCTGGCCAGCCTGGCATGTAAACTGAAAGCACTGAGCTCCTCAACGTGCTTGCTGAGAATTGTAATCACACTGCCAAAGCTGCACATTTGTCCCCAGTGCTCGTGTGTGCTCATGGCTACCTCCCTTTCAGGAGTGACAGTGCTTCTCAAAAAGTCTAGAAACAAGCGCAACAATAGCTAGTCTTTTTGAACAGTCATTGTGAGCCAAGCTGCTTTGTAAGTGCTCACACACGAATCAATTGACCCAATCCTCACAGCATCCCTACAGCATACATACAACCATCGTTACCCCGAGTTAACACTTTTGAGAACTGTATGAATTGAGGCACGGTTGAAGACCTGCACCTGAACAACCTGCAACACATTGAAGAATGGTGCTAGATAGTTCTTGGGTAGCTCATCTTAGAGTCTCAGCTCCATCAGTTCCTGTCTCTTCGTTACCATTGTAGGGTCTGACTATTAATCTGACCCTTGTCTGAGTGGCCAGCACTCTGAACTTGTGGCCTTACCATCCTCCCCTCTGTCTTCTCTGTCCTCTCAATCCTCTACCTGGGGTCAGTCAACTGAGTCGAAAGGGACTGGAAATAGAGTATGGTTGGGTGGAAACATCACATTACTACAGTAGGCACTTAGCGCAGGTGTGTGGCCATTTAGGGGCATAAGAAGCCCAGTAACATTGCATTTTCATCACTTGCAAGTTTCTTCCCATTTCCCGAGTCTCTAGAAAGTCCAACGCAGTCCACATACAGTAAATGACTTCTCTGAAAATCTGCGATTAGAGCATCACTGGGAATGCAGTTTCTCAGGGTTCTCTTGAATCTCCATCAAGGGAGCCACCCTTATACCAGTTTTTACATCCTTCCTGTATGCTGTTGTCTTAGTTAGGGTTTTACTGCTGTGAGCAGACACCATGACCAAGGCAACTCTTATAAGGACAACATTTAATTGGGGCTGGCTTACAGCTTCAGAGGGTGAGTCCATTATCATCATCAAGGTGGGAGTATAGCAGCATCCATGCAGGCATGGTACAGGAGGAGTTGAGTTCTACATTTTCATCTGAAGGCCACCAGGAGAAGACTGGCTTCCAGGGAACTAGGACAAGGGTCTTAAAGCCCATGCGTCAGTAACACACCTACTCCAACAAGGCCACACCCACTCCAACAAGACCACACCTACTCCAACAAGGCCACACCTACTCCAACAGGATCACATCTTCTAATAGTGCTGCTCCCTGGGCCGAGCACATACAAACCATCACAGTAGTCCTCTCTAGGGTGCATCATTTCTCCACTGTCAGCCACTCACCTTCTCATTTCTCTGTGGACTGGCCAACATGCCCGCCAGCACCCTCCTCACATTCTGGCACTTCCTTCCTGAGTGGCACTGGTTGTTCTTGCTTCTATTCCTTTTGTACGCATTATTGTTCATGGAAGTCCCAGAAGATGTCTACAGTGGCTGTGCTCCCAGTGTCTGCAATGTCCAGCTCACAGCTGAGAGGCAAGTACTCAAGAAGCAGACAGTGCTGTAAAATGTCCATCTATATATCACACAATCCAAGTGCAGACTTAACACTACTCTATTTTCCTTATGTGTGGGCCATGTGTGTTGATCAAGAAAATGGCCACAGCAAAATTTCTCCATTGGTGTTCTCTCTCCTCCTGGGGACAGAAGCTAAGACTCATCCCTTTTTTTTAAAGCCATGGGCAGGTTGGAACTCCTGCCCAGATCTATTACATGGTCAGGATCCAGGGAGGAACTCATATGGTTAGGCCTTAACTGTGTACCCTTCCCTTCCTCTGGAAGCCATGGCAGGATGTCCCATGTGACCTTTGCTCCCAGAATCATTTGCATATAAAGTTCTGAGTAAATACAAAATAAACAGCAGCTAGCCTTGTTGTAGCTCTTCTAGGTAGTTTTCCATTCTGACGTGAAACCTAAAATCAAAAATCTTGAACACAGGAGACCTTAGTGTTTAGCAAAAGGGTAGATATTATGAAGCATCATGAACCTTTAGCCTAAGAAATAGATGATATTTCAGTGATTCCTGATTTTCCTTTGTTCTTTTACCATAAAAATGTCATGACTCTTCTACATTAGAACATGGAATTTGGGATATCCTAAACCTGTGTTTCCAGGCCACAGTCCCTCAGATTTGGCTCTAGTATAAACTCTCTCTTAGTCCTTTCGAAGTGAGAACTGTATTTTTGTGTCAACTCCTAGGAACCCGAGTTTGACCCCAGAATCCACACGTGTGGAGTCACCACAACTCTCCACCCCATTCGTTCACAATGCATAGTAATATATTTTTTAAAAAAACTTCAAAAGTAGAAAAGAGAGATAAAGACGACGAGAAGCACAAAGTTTTCACTAGAAGCCCCAAGAAAGTAGCAGCTTTGCCCCTGTGAGTTGCTCCAACAGTTACACAAAGTGTAAAAATTCCTGAATATTTTCATTCCAACTGTTACCAAATTAATATGCTAACAGGATGAAACAAAAGAGTGCTCACACGTGATTTCAGAAGGAATTCCTGTGGCTTCGTTAAAAAAAAAAGTGCTTTGCACCTCTGAGTCTCATATTCTAAAATTAGAAGAGGCAAAAAGGGACATTGTCCAGGTCTCTAGTTCCTCCTCAGATAGAAACAGTCTTTAAAAATGAGATTAGGCTCACAGGCTCTGACTCATGAACACATTTCCTGAACATGAATGAACTCCCCAGGTCAGGCAGACAGAGAGATACCTTACTTCTCTGGAAGTAGGCTGATTTACGCAGCAGGGTTTTCCAAGGAGCCCTATCAGCAGTGAAAGGTTAAACAACCCAAACAAAACAAGGTATCAAGTTTGCTTGACACCTGCTGTGGGAATGGGAGTCCTTGCTAACTTTAGTTTTGAGTGGCTTCCCCATAATCAGGACGGAGTCCCTCTCAGGATTCTCCTCTCCTCAGTTTGTAGGAGTCAACACTCCCTGGTGCCTTTTAGGGTATTTCTCAGGCTGATGGTATCTTCATCCTTTTGTCTCCTGCTGGAAGATCTGAGCCATAGCTGCTTCTGCTAGTATCCCCTTCCCCTAAGGCTGCCTTTGGAGCATTGTGTGTGTGAGAAGCTCCTAATGTATGGCCTGGAGGGAGATGTCCCTTCCCGCTAGTGTTACAAATCCCAAATTGGCCCAGGGAGGTCAATCTTGAGAGATAGCACAGTGGATAAAGCACTCAGTGCACAGGTATGAAGACCTGAATTCAGAGCCTTGGCTCACATGTCTAAATGCCAGGCAAGCATGGATGCCTGTCTGTAATCCAAGAGCTTTGGGGATAATCGACACAGGGGGTCCCCAGAACAAAGTACAGGCATTTGACTATTAAGAGATGGAAAATTAGTCTTACCTAGGGATGACAGCCCCAATGGGACACCCATTATCAAGTAGTCATCCCTAAAAAATATATATATATATATATCCAGGCAACACTAAATGGATTCATCAGGGTATAGACACACACACACACACACACACACACACACACACACACACACTCATACTCACGTATGTAATAATTACAAAGAGTCCATGAAAGTAAAAGGGGTAATGGACACAACAGGAGACATGGGGGGGGGGAGATATAATTGTATTTAAGTGAAAATAAATACTTAAAGTCTAGATTTGTGACTTTCTTTGTTCTGTTACTATGAAAACCATATGAAACCACTACACATTTTTATATCCCTCTCCAGCAAACATTTACATTTAAAAATACTTCAATGGCAAACTCGTTTGCAAAAATACTTCTTTGTTAAAAGTGGATGGAGTGTAACTGTTTTCTCTCCCCTTTTTTTCTTCCTCTTTTCCTTCTTTCCTTCCTTGTGTTACAATGACCAATAATCTTGATCTAGCACCAAGGATCATATGAACGAATGTCACCGCAGAAATCAGTTAGTATACCCCCAGTCCAGAAGGCCTCTTGGTTTTGTTGTAATGTGGGTAGTGACTGTCTCAGCTCCATTGGTTCTTCAAGATTGGCTGGTTTCAAAATGATCTGTGCAAAAGAATGAAGGAATGGGGGAAGAAGTGGGCTGCAGGGTGTTGACTTCCAGAAACACAGGGAAGCTCTTTATAAATGACACTTTTATGAGATGGGAGAGGTAGACAGATGCTTGGCCAGCTAGATCCCTCTGACACACACAATAGTGTATCTCATATTTTGCTATTTTTTTCTTCCTTCCATTTTCCCTTTTCCTTTTTGTTCTCTCCCCTTTTCTCTCTTGTTATGTTGGGACTGATCTAACAAATGAGTTTGATTTTTAAAAACAGGGCTCTAAAACATTGAGCCTAAAATCTTCCTGACGTGGACTACCATTCATCACTAGAGTCCTGCCAATCTGGTCACATCCGTAGATGAGGCGAGATGAGCCTGGAAGTCAAGGTCTGGCCATAGCTGGGTCAGTTCAGTTTTTCTATAGTGTAAGTTTGTTCAATAGAATAAATTAAAATGTCTACCTATGGTTGATGAAGCTGTTGACCAAAGCAAGCAGTAGATTTTACTAACCATATAACAATTTTATTGTATAATTTTCAAAGCTTTCTAGAACATACTGAACTCTAATTCTTGGTATCACTTTGACAAGTATTTGGAGCCCTTTCTTCCTTCCTTCCTTCCTTCCTTCCTTCCTTCCTTCCTTCCTTCCTTCCTTCTTTCCTCCCCCTCCCCTCCCCCTTCTTAAATTCAGATGTTCTTCACAGAGCCCTTCATCACAGAGAAAGAGGACTGGGCTTAAGAACAGCTAGTCTCTAATGACAGCTTTAATATGGTATCATGGACCCTTCTTCTGTGTCATTCAACCCAGCTGATGACTTCAATGGCAGTCAGGTCTAGCTGTTGCATTGTTACTGGATGGAACTGGCACACCACTAAAGGCAAATGAATGAAAAAAAATATGATGATGTCTTTTATAGCTACAAAATTTGGTTCCTCCTAATACTTAAGAAAATGCTTTTTAAAATGTAAAATAAAAATCTAATAGTACAAACAAAGACAAGAGGAACAAACACCTTAACTAAAGCCAATAGCAGAAATGAAAGAGTTAGAGGGGGAGGTTCAGAGAGAAGATATGCTCCCCATTCCATCCCCTTGATGCCTACACAAGGGTTCTAAGGAAGAGGGAGGTCTTTTTCCAGGCATGGTACCTCTGGCTGACTGGCAGCAGCCGTGAGTTCCTTGAAGGTAAGGGCATTGACTCACGCCTCTTTCAGTCCTCAGCATCTGATCCAGGTTGCCTGGTAAAATCCAAGTTACCAGTCTGAGTGCAGATTCCATGACTGTAGTCATGGCTAGAACTCAAAGTAAGAGTGAGACCTGGTTCCTGCCTTTAACACACTCCCTTGGCTAGAGAAAAAGGACTTTGGGTAGGTGACCTTCTGTGTGAGGGACACAACAGGCCTGGTCACAGAGAGCACTGTCCTGAGGAGCTCATGCTCAGATTGGGTCTAGGTGACAGGAGGCTATAGGGTTTTCTTTATCATAAAAAAAAAATAGACAATTAAAAGCTCTTCATGATAGTACATGTCTGTGATGCCAGCACTTGGATGATAAGGGCAGGAGGAACAGAGGTTCAAGGACATCCTTCACTACATAGGAAATTCAAGGCCAGGCTGGACTACATGAGACCTCTGTTTAAAAATACAGACTATCTTCCGGTCAGAAAAGCACCGGGGTAGCTAGGGAACAGGGTCGGCTGACACTCGCCAGCTACCCACAACACCCGCCACAGGATCTTAAGACTTCTGGTGAGTGGAACACAGCTTCTGCTCCAATCCAATTGCGCGCGGGACCTGAGACTGCATTAGTTAGGGAAGCAGAAACCGGCCTGAGTAGGGCCACAGGCCTCATCCGGCCGGAACAGCACCAGGATAGCTAGAGCGCAGGGTTGGCTGACACCCACCAGCTACCCACGACCCCCGCCACAGGATTTTGAGACTGCTGGTGAGTGGAACACAGCTTCTGCTCCAATCTTTAAACAGTGACAATGACAACAACTAACCCCAGAGATTACCAGATGGCGAAAGGTAAACGTAATAATCTTACTAACAGAAACCAAGACCACTCACCATCATCAGAACCCAGCACTCCCACTTTGCCCAGTCCAGGGCACCCCAACACACCGGAAAAGCTAGACACGGATCTAAAAGCATATCTCCTGATGATGGTAGAGGACTTCAAGAAGGACTTTAATAACACACTTAAAGAAATACAGGAGAACACTGCTAAACAGGTAGAAGACATTAAAGAGGAAGCACAAAAATCCCTTAAAGAATTACAGGAGAACACTGCTAAAGAGTTACAAATCCTTAAAGAAAAACAGGATAACCTAATCAAACAGGTAGAAGTCCTTAATGAAAAACAGGAAAACACATCCAAACAGATGATGGAAATGAACAAAACCATACTAGACCTAAAAAGGGAAGTAGACACAATAAAGAAAACCCAAAATGAGGCAACACTGGAGATAGAAACCCTAGGAAAGAAATCTGGAACCATAGATACCAGCATCAGCAACAGAATACAAGAGATGGAAGAGAGAATCTCAGGTGCAGAAGATTCCATAGAGAACATCAGCACAACAATCAAGGAAAATGTAAAATGCAAAAAGATCCTAACTCAAAACATCCAAGAAATACAGGACACAATGAGAAGACCAAACCTACGGATAATAGGAGTGGATGAGAATGAAGATTTTCAACTCAAAGGACCAGCAAACATCTTCAACAAAATTATAGAAGAAAACTTCCCAAATCTAAAGAAAGAGATGCCCATGAACATACAAGAAGCCTACAGAACCCCAAATAGACTGGACCAGAAAAGAAATACCTCCCGACACATAATAATCAGAACAACAAATGCTCTAAATAAAGATAGAATACTAAAAGCAGTAAGAGAAAAAGGCCAAGTAACATATAAAGGCAAGCCTATCAGAATTACACCAGATTTTTCACCAGAGACTATGAAAGCCAGAAGATCCTGGACGGATGTTATACAGACACTAAAAGAACACAAATTCCAGCCCAGGCTACTATACCCAGCCAAACTCTCAATTAACATAGATGGAGAAACCAAAGTATTCCACGACAAAACCAAATTCACACATTATCTCTCCACGAATCCAGCCCTTCAAAGGATAATAACAGAAAAAAACCAATACAAGGACAGGAACCACACCCTAGAAACAACAAGAAGGTAATCCCTCAACAAACCTAAAATAAGACAGCCACAAGAACAGAATGCCAACTTTAACAACAAAAATAACAGGAAACAACAATTACTTTTCCTTAATATCTCTTAATATCAATGGACTCAACTCCCCGATAAAAAGACATAGACTAACAAACTGGCTACACAAACAAGACCCAACATTTTGCTGCTTACAGGAAACTCATCTCAGAGAAAAAGATAGACACTACCTCAGAATGAAAGGCTGGAAAACAATTTTCCAAGCAAATGGTATGAAGAAACAAGCTGGAGTAGCCATTCTAATATCTGATAAGATTGACTTCCAACCCAAAGTCATTAAAAAAGACAGGGAGGGACACTTCATACTCATCAAAGGTAAAATCCTCCAAGAGGAACTATCAATCCTGAATATCTATGCTCCAAATACAAAGGCAGCCACATTCATTAAAGAAACTTTAGTTAATCTCAAAGCACACATTGCACCTCATACAATAATAGTGGGAGACTTCAACACACCACTTTCACCAAGGGACAGATCGTGGAAACAGAAACTAAACAGGGACACAGTGAAACTAACAGAAGTTATGAATCAAATGGATCTGGCAGATATCTACAGAACATTCTATCCTAAAACAAAAGGATATATCTTCTTCTCAGCACCTCATGGTACTTTCTCCAAAATTGACCACATAATTGGTCACAAAACAGGCCTCAACAGATACAAAAATATTGAAATTGTCCCATGCATCCTATCAGATCACCATCGACTAAGGCTGATCTTCAATAACAAAATAAATAATAGAAAGCCAACCTTCACGTGGAAACTGAACAACACCCTTCTCAATGATACCTTGGTCAAGGAAGGAATAAAGAAAGAAATTAAGGACTTTTTAGAGTTCAATGAAAATGAAGCCACAACATACCCAAACTTATGGGACGCAATGAAAGCATTTCTAAGAGGAAAACTCATAGCTCTGAGTGCCTCCAAAAGGAAACTAGAGAGAGCACACATTAGCAGCTTGACAACATACCTAAAAGCACTAAAACAAAAGGAAGCAAATTCACCCAAGAGGAGTAGACGGCAGGAAATAATCAAACTCAGGGGCGAAATCAAACAAGTGGAAACAAGAAGAACTATTCAAAGAATCAACCAATCAAGGAGCTGGTTCTTTGAGAAAGTCAACAAGATAGATAAACCCTTAGCCAGACTCACTAGAGGGCACAGGGAAAGCATCCTAATTAACAAAATCAGAAATGAAAAAGGAGACATAACAACAGATCCTGAGGACATCCAAAACACCATCAGATCCTTCTACCAAAGGCTATACTCAACAAAACTGGAGAACCTGGATGAAATGGAGAAGTTCCTAGACAGATACCAGGTACCAAAGTTGAATCAAGATCAGGTTAATGATCTAAACAGCCCTATATCCCCCAAAGAAATAGAAGCAGTCATTAATAGTCTCCCAACTAAAAAAAGCCCGGGACCAGATGGGTTTAGTGCAGAGTTCTATCAGACCTTCAAAGAAGATCTAATCCCAGTTCTTCACAAACTATTCCACAAAATAGAAACAGAAGGTACTCTACCCAACTCATTCTAGGAAGCCACAATTACTCTGATACCTAAACCACAAAAAGACCCAACAAAGATAGAAAACTTCAGACCAATATCCCTTATGAATATTGATGCAAAAATCCTCAATAAAGTTCTTGCTAACCGAATCCAAGAACACATCAAAACAATCATCCATCCTGACCAAGTAGGTTTCATCCCAGGGATGCAGGGATGGTTCAATATACGGAAATCCATCAACGTAATCCAGTATATAAACAAACTCAAAGACAAAAACCACATGGTCATCTCGTTAGATGCGGAAAAAGCATTTGACAAGATCCAACACCCATTCATGATAAAAGTCTTGGAAAGATCAGGAATTCAAGGCCCATACCTAAACGTGATAAAAGCAATCTACAGCAAACCAGTAGCCAACATCAAAGTAAATGGTGAGAAGCTTGAAGCAATCCCTCTAAAATCAGGGACTAGACAAGGCTGTCCACTTTCTCCATACCTATTCAACATTGTACTTGAAGTCCTAGCCAGAGCAATTCGACAACAAAAGGAGATCAAAGGGATACAAATTGGAAAAGATGAAGTCAAAATATCACTTTTTGCAGATGATATGATAGTATATATAAGTGACCCTAAAAATTCCACCAGAGAACTCCTAAGCCTGATAAACAGCTTCGGTGAAGTAGCTGGATATAAAATTAACTCAAACAAATCAATGGTCTTTCTCTACACAAAGAATAAACAGGCTGAGAAAGAAATTAGGGAAACAACACCCTTCTCAATAGTCACAAATAATATAAAATATCTTGGCGTGACTCTAACTAAGGAAGTGAAAGATCTGTATAATAAAAACTTCAAGTCTCTGAAGAAAGAAATTATAGAAGATCTCAGAAGATGGAAAGATCTCCCATGCTCATGGATTGGCAGGATCAACATTGTAAAAATGGCTATCTTGCCAAAAGCAATCTACAGATTCAATGCAATCCCCATCAAAATTCCAAATCAATTCTTCAACGAATTAGAAAGTGCAATCTGCAAATTCATCTGGAATAACAAAAAACCTAGGATAGCAAAAACTCTTCTCAAGGATAAAAGAACCTCTGGTGGAATCACCAAGCCGGACCTAAAGCTTTACTACAGAGCAATTGTGATAAAAACTGCATGGTACTGGTATAGTGACAGACAAATAGACCAATGGAATAGAATTGAAGACCCAGAAATGAACCCACACACCTACGGTCACTTGATCTTCGACAAGGGAGCTAAAAGCATCCAGTGGAAGAAAGACAGCATTTTCAACAAATGGTGCTGGCACAACTGGTTGTTAACATGTAGAAGAATGTGAATCGATCCATTCCTATCTCCTTGTACTAAGGTCAAGTCTAAGTGGATCAAGGAACTACACATAAAACCAGAGACACTGAAACTTATAGAGGAGAAAGTGGGGAAAAGCCTTGAAGATGTGGGCACAGGGGAAAAATTCCTGAATAGAACAGTAATGGCTTGTGCTGTAAGATCGAGAATTGACAAGTGGGACCTCATGAAACTGCAAAGCTTCTGCAAGGCTAAAGACACCATCAATAAGACAAAAAAACCACCAACAGATTGGGAAAGGATCTTCACCTATCCTAAATCAGATAAGGGACTAATATCCAATATATATAAAGAACTCAAGAAGGTGGACTCCAGAAAGTCAAATAACCCCATTAAAAAATGGGGCTCAGAACTGAACAAAGAATTCTCACCTGAGGAATACCGAATGGCAGAGAAGCACCTGAAAAAATGTTCAACATCCTCAATCATCAGGGAAATGCAAATCAAAACAACCCTGAGATTCCACCTCACACCAGTCAGAATGGCTAAGATCAAAAATTCAGGTGACAGCAGATGCTGGCGAGGATGTGGAGAAAGAGGAACACTCCTCCATTGTTGGTGGGATTGCAAGCTTGTACAACCACTCTGGAAATCAGTCTGGCGGTTCCTCAGGAAATTGGACATAGTACTACCGGAGAATCCAGCAATACCTCTCCTGGGCATATATCCAGAAGATGTCCCAACCGGTAAAAAGGACACATGCTCCACTATGTTCATAGCAGCCCTATTTATAATAGCCAGAAGCTGGAAAGAACCCAGATGTCCCTCAACAGAGGAATGGATACAGAAATTATGGTACATTTACACAATGGAGTACTACTCAGCTATTAAAAAGAATGAATTTATGAAATTCCTAGCCAAATGGATGGACCTGGAGGGCATCATCCTGAGTGAAGTAACACAATCACAAAAGAACTCACACAATATGTATTCACTAATAAGTGGATATTAACCCAAAACTTAGGATACCCAAGATATAAGATACAATTTGCTAAACGCATGAAACTCAAGAAGAATGAAGACCAAAGTGTGGACACTGTGCCCCTTCTTAGAATTGGGAACAAAACACCCATGGAAGGAGTTACAGAGACAAAGTTCGTAGCTGTGATGAAAGGATGTTCCATTTAGAGACTGCCGTGTCCAGGGATCCATCCCATAAGCAGCTTCTAAACGCTGACACCATTGCATACATTAGCAAGATTTTGCTGAAAGGACCCAAATATAGCTGTCTCTTGTGAGACTATGCAGGGGCCTAGCAAACACAGGAGTGGATGTTCACAGTCAGCTATTGGATGGATCACCGGGCCCCCAATGGAGAAGCTAGAGAAAGTACCCAAGGAGCTAAAGGGATCTGCAACCCTATTGTTGGAACAACATGATGTACTAACCAGAACCCCGGAGCTCTTGTCTCTAGCTGCATATGTATCGAAAGATGGCCTAGTCGGCCATCAATGGAAAGAGAGGCCCATTGGACTTGCAAACTTTATATGCCCCAATATAGGGGAACGCCAGGGCCAAAAGAATGGGAATGGGTGGGTAGGGAAGTGGGGGGTGCTATGGGGGACTTTTGGGATAGCATTGGAAATGTAATTGAGGAAAATATGTAATAAAAATATTAAAAATTAAAAAAAAAAGTTCTAGGTCAAGTGAGCAGCATGGACTCAAATCATAAAGTGCAATAGTATATATTCCTTACTGAATTATGGGAGCATTATGTATGCCTAAGGCTCATACACACTGTCAATTTATTTTATAAACCATATTCCTAGAACTCTTGCAAATTTTTATGATATTTGTGAAATAAATAAAAGAGATAACAAGAATTTGGGGAAATTACTGGTCATTTCTCTCAATTGAGACTAACTTAGAATAAAATTTTCATTATGCTTCACCAGTTAAGTGTAACTATTATAGAGGTCAGGCAATAATGGTAAAATTGTCCTAGGTTTTCCTGCTGATGAACACAAACTGTCTCCAACTGATCCTATGGTAATTTTGTAAGTTCCAGAGTACATATTTGGAAAGGTAACATGTATCAGATGGCATAATTAACTTGTACAAATGAACTTTCAAGAGCTATTAGAAAATTGTAATAAATGCCTAGAAGTCACTAGAACTACCTTTACCTAGTAACTAATAAGACAAAATCAATTTATTAGCAATAGAAGTTTGCAGAAGTTAGGCGCAATTGTGATATTAAAAGATGAATGGATATGTAATCTTGCTGTGTATTATTTATATCATATTCTAAGTCTCTGAATAAAAGGAATCACTCTTGGAATTTAACAAATAAAAAAAAAATAAAAATAAAAATACAGACTAGGCAAATCAGGCCATTGAAGATCATTATACATTTGTTGACCCAAAGGACGATTAGCCATGAGCTTGGGGAGAGAAGTCCAGAGCTGAGGATTAACGGGGTGTGTTGGGGTGTGGGGAGTTGTGACAGTGGGCGTGTCTGGATGTGTGGCCTCACTCACAAGTACAGTTTGCTGAGGGGCAGTTTGTCACTTGCTGTATGGTTTAACTTAGGAAGTACTATTGAAGCTACACTTGGCTTAATCTGTTTTAAGAGTTGTTCCTGGTACTATTCCCCCTCCCCCTGACATTGTCCTGATAGGAAAGGAGCTAGATTCTTTGATTAGTCCATTGGTGGAAAGACATCAAAGGAACCACAGAAGCAGAAGAAAAATGGAAAATTAAAGACTAGCTTTATAACTATGCGAAAATACGACGGCATCTCTGAAATAACATGTGTCTTATATATATAACTCTATGTATTTATCTGTAGGAGCTCCTCATGCCACAGCACTCATTAAGGCAGTAGAATGTCCCCAGACCTGCGGGATCAGCCGGACTCACCAAATGTTTGTGTTAAGGTAGCCAACCTCAGACACGATTATTCTCTGCTGACATGTTTTACTCTACCATTGCCTCTCAAGCGGTCAGGTGGGCAGAGTTCTTGGACCAGAAGCAGAATAGGACAGGTGGAGTCCCTTTCTATCCTGTTGGCACTGCCTGTCACTTGGAGGTCTAGGCAGGACTGGGATTCAGGGGATTCTGTGGAGTCTCACACTCATCCTCACCACAGTGTGCCCCACTGCTCATAAGTCCATCTCAAATCACTGTCTGGGCTGCTTAACCCTCCAAGATGGGTGCCAGTCCTTGTTCTTTATTTTTATAAATGAGCCGAGTGCTGTCCAGAGCTCCAGGCTATAAAAACCTGTTGAACTTGGCCAGGAGAGAGAAACGTACATTCTTATAGGCAGAGGAGTGGGCCAGGCTTGCTTTTTTCATAGAGAAAACAGGTTTCCTTTTCCCCCTACTGCCATAGAAACCAAACAGCTTGAACAAAATTTTATATGCAAAAGAAAAATTCCAAGTAGCACAGAGAAATAAAGCCAATTCAACAAGCAGGCCTGTCTACTGATAAATACGTGGGCTGTAACGTAAATGTAGGTTGTCACAGAACACATTTTTAAGGAAAATTTCAATCTATAATATTTACAAATCACATAGCTAATTATATATAAACTTAAACACAGCTAAATCTTTTTTCACATGGATTTTACTTCAATCAAATAGTTTAAGTACACCACTAAATGATCTGCATTTAGACTTTAGTGTCCCAAATTTTAGTTTTGACAGGTATAGTCAATACACAAAAAAGGGTTAGGGTCATACGTATTAGCTTTCAACTCTCCTAAGGGAAAGCTGGTCCCAAACTTACTACATAAGGGATGAGGTTGGTACAAGACTGGGCTGTGCTGGCAAAGATGATCTGAAGTTGGGGTTCATCTGTCAGATTTGGAGCCAGAGAAATATCCCTGTGGGAAACCCAAGGGCCCTGGGCAGATCACCTCTCTACCTGTTCTTCCCAAGCCAGACCATAAAGGCCCCAGGACAAGCAGGCTAGCGAGCCATCACAATGGTGCTTGTTCAACAGGATGAAGAGTCCCAGGCTGTTGGATTTTGTTAATAATTAGATTTTAAGTTCTTAAGCCTTCAAACAAGTGCTTAAATTTACTAGGATTATGTGTGGTGTAAGAATAAAATTGACTCTACTTGTGGGTAAGAGAGAAGGACATAGCAATGAACACGGCTTATCTATTTCAGAACAAACAAGTGTCTCATTTGGGCATTTGGACACCATTTTAATTCAACTTAATTATTTTCTTTTAATTACTTTCTTGCTGAGACAGTATCATATGTAGCCTAGGCTGGCCTTAAACTCAATAGATACACAAGGGTGACCTTGAACTTCTGGCAGTCCCATCTCTGCCTCCCAAGAGCCAGATTACAGGTATGTGCTACCATATCTAGGCTTTACCTTAATTATTCTTTTGTCTTTCTGATAAGGGATTTCTGGTTAGATGTGGCATCATTATAAATGGCACACAGGGACAGTAAGAAGGCTTAGCAGTAAGGTGCTTGCCGCCAGGCCTAATGACTTGGGCTTGGTCCTGGACTCACATGGTGGAAGGAAAGAGCTGGGTCCTGTAGATTGCTCATACACTGTAGCACAGTCTCTGCCCATGCCCCTCCTACACACAAGAAAATATGTAAATGTAAAATTATTTTGAATGAGTATGCGTACAGTACATATGGGACAAAGGATTCACCACAACCAGTTTTAGGTCCTTCTGCATCTATCATATATTCTTGGCAGCTAGAGTTGGCAAGTATCTCAAGGGATGCATTGGAAACCAAGGAGCAGGCATGGTAAATGTCCTCTCTCTCTCTCCACCTTCTGAGATAGCTATCCCTCACAGCAATGCGGCTACATAAAACATCATATATTAAAATTTTGGTGTATCTACTTTAATTTGAATCAGGTACTTGGGGCAGAAAGGGCACAACAAATTGTCCCAAATTTATATTATTTGGAATCTGCCAATCAGTCAGTGTCTCCTGTGAGTGCCCATCCAAGGCCAGCATACTCCCCAGGCCAGCATACTCCCCAGGCCAGCATACTCCCTGCTTGTGTTTTTTTGGGAACTCTATGAAATGCTAAGTGAATAGTTAAGGATCCTTTCATAAGTTACACAAAATAATGTCTTTACAAAAATCATTTCAATTAGCTTTGGTCAAAAGACAACTAGCTAAGTCATTAGTGGATAAATGGCACTGGTAGAGAAAACAGAAGCAGGCTGTCAGGTCTCAGAACTAGTTCTAGATGATCACGTTTTCTACGATGTTAATTGGTATCCAGTGAGGAATGAGAGGGATCCTTTGGGTATGCATCGAGCAAACCATTATTCTTTAGAAATGCGTAGCGCATACAGCCACTAAAGGTCCTGAGAAGGTCCGCAGGTTTGTGCTTAAGTCATGTGTCCAGTTGCAGTGCCTGCATGGACAAAACAAACAATCCATGCACTCAACATTACTTCCTGTGTATTTATTTTGCATCGAACTGTTCTAGGCCCTGGGATAGGACCATATTCTTTGTTCCTGGGTTTCCTCTACTCAGGCGAGTCTATGCTTGTTATGAGATATAGTTTTACCCTCTTTGGACAGAAGCAACTTCTGGGAGGAACAATGTGTGTGTGCAGTTTCTGAGGGTCTGTGTCAGTGTGTTGTGTCAAGGAAGACATGACGGAGCAGCTTTGTCATGGCTGTAGGGGCGTGTGGCAGACTAAGAAGCAGGGAGTGTGGCAGAAACCAGGGTATGGGCATAGTCTTCATGGACTGTTGCTAGGGAGCTGATTCTTCTGGTGAGACCACAACTCCCAAAGGTATCACAGCCTCCCTAAGTCACACCAAAAGCTGAGAGAAAGGTCCAAAATCTGTGCCCATGAAACTTCAAGCCTTAGTACCTAGACTGGTCTGAAACTCATGGGCTCTGGTGGTTCTCCTTCCATGACCCAAGTCGCTAAAACTATGGGCATACATTACCATGCTGAACTAGGATTGTTTTGTTTTGTTTTGTTTTTTCTTTTCTTTTTTTAAATACTCTCTGAGTTTTAGGAGATGGTTAGGTCCTGCTAATCCTAGTTAGTATTCCGGCTGGTGGGTATCTTCCAGAGAGAAGGCGTCTTCTTCCTGGAGCTGAGCTGGTGCTGGGGAGGATCTGGGGTGTGGTCTGGGATTTGCTAACAGGGTGTAAAATATGAAACCTGGTGGATGTGTGGCAGCAACTCATCCAAGGCAGAACAAAACCAGTATCTCAGGCCAGCAGTCATCCTGCAGAGTCTGAGCCTGGGAACAGAATGGGATCTTAGGAAATGGAACTAGGGAGAGGAGGTTCGTTATCCAAATATAATCTATGAAAAGCCGCGGGGCAGGGTGCAGCTTCTCAGGAAGGGAGGTCTCCCCGACCCCAACAGGTACACGACACACTCAGACACCAAAAGAGATGTATTATCCCAGAAGGATAAGCGATGGGGGTGGTGGCTTCAAAAGTAGACAGCAAGCAGCAGTAACAGCAGCGGCAGCCATAGCAACAGGAACAAGCACACCAGCAGGCAGGCAAGTTAGTGATGAACGAACAAGTGCTTACTTTCAGCAGGAGTGGATGTTTAAGGAGAGAAGGGAATCTGTGCTACAGTGAGTTTGTATGTCCTAATTGAACATATTAACTAAATAATGAATTTCGATTGTTGGACCTTGCTGTCTCAGGAATGAGCTAGTGATCAAATCAGGGAATGGATCTCGGGTGCTAGCATTAGGAATGTTATCTGGTTTTGGTCAAGGGAAGAAGGAGGGTAAAAGGCAAAACATGGCACCACGTTTGTCATGCTTGGGCCTGCTAGCAGCGATCTGCATTCTCTTTTCAGGGCACTGGTGATTTTGGCCATGATGGTGAAGGAACTTTTAAGGATGCGGGTGAGAACTAATACGCTGTACCTGTTCATACATGTTCAGCAGCCATGTTGAAAACTGACAGTTGCAGAGAATGGTTCCACAAAGTCACACACTTCCACACTCCCTACTGGTACTTGGAGCAAAGGACTGTAGTTGAGGGAAGGGAGGCTTTTAAATGGATTTTAAGTGATCTTGCTACATTTTTCTTTTAACACACCATTTTCTATACTTGGATGGTGAGTCTCTGCTCTTAACTTCCTTGGTACTGACAACTTCCATGGGCTTTTCCTCATTAACTGACTTCTTCAGACTGAAAGATGGATTCAGTTGCTACATTCTTCCTGAACAGAGGTCAGTTTCCCAGTTCATTCATTATTTTCATGGATCACCAAGGATCCCGGGGCTTAAGAACAGAAGTGGATGCTCACGGTCATCTATTGGATGGAACACAGGGCCCCCCAATGAAGGAGCTAGAGAAAGTACCCAAAGAGCTGAAGGGGTTTTCAACCCTATAGGAGGAACAACAATATGAACTAACCAGTACCCCCAGAGCTCATGTCTCTAGTTGCATATGTAGCAGAGGATGGCCTAGTCGGCCATCAATGGGAAGAGAGGCCCTTGGTCTTGTGAAGATTATATACCCCAGTATAGAGGAACGCCAGGGCTAGGAAGCAGGAGTGGGTGGGTTGGGGAGCAGGGGGAGGGGAAAAGGTATAGGGGACTTTTGGAGAGGAAACTAGGAAAGGGGATAGCATTTGAAATGTAAATGAAGAAAATATCTAATAAAAATATTTAAAAAAAAAAAGAACTTGTTTTCAGAAGCCACACTTACACACTGCTGTCCTGCTTCTGCCCCTGCATCCACGCATGCTATCTATCACAGCCTGATAGCAGGTGAGCTGCACATTTGTGCACTTTAGTTTTGACACTCAGGAATAAGAAGACATGCGTCGGTGGGATAATGTCATTTTATTATTATGTTAAGAGAGGAGGAAAGGCTTTAATTATAAGACCACCTCAACCTCAAGTTCTTTTTTTAAATTTTTTTTATTTTGTATGATAGGGTCTTAGATCATCCAAGCTAACTGGCAAGCAGCTAAGGGTGTCCTTGAATCCCTGGTCCTCCTGCCTCCACCTTCCCAGTGCTGAAATGATAGTCATGCCCGTTACAGTATTTGATCTTATATGTTCCTGGGATTCAAACCCATGGCTTTGAGCTGCTGAGCAAGCACTGTACACGTTTCCAGCTGTTACCTAGCTCTGCTAGTGGTGGCTGTGGGAATCTCTCTCAGGGCTGGGCATTTCTTTCTGGTCCCCATCTGTAATGGTTCAATAAAGACGTTGGGGATTTTAGTTTAACACACATCTGCAGAACAACTGCTTGTTCCTTTTCTTCATTTTCTTTTTTTATTGGTTATTTTATTTATTTACATTTCAAATGATATCCCTCTTCCCAGTTTCCCCTCTACAAGCCCCCTCCCTACCTTCCCCTTGCCCCTATGAGGGTGCTTCCCCACCCACTCCTGCCTCAACTGCCTAGCGTTCTCCTATTCTGGGCCATCAAGCCTCCACAAACCAAGGGGCTCCCCTCGCGCTGATGCCAGATAAGGCCATCCTCTGCTACCTATCCAGCTGGAGCCATGGGTACCCCCATGTGAACTCTTTGGCTGGCGGTTTATTCTCTGGGAGCTTTGGGGGGGGGTCTGGTTGGTTGATAGTGTTGTTCTTCCTCTGGGGTTGCAAACTACTTCAGTTCCTACAGTGTTTGCCCTAACTTCCCCATTGGGGTCCCTGTACTCAGTCCAATGTTTGGCTGTGTACATCCATATTGGTCAGGATGTGGCAGAGTCTCTCAGGAGACATCTGTATCAGGCTCCTGTCAGCAAGCTCTTCTTGCCATCCACAATAGTGTCTGGGTTTGGTGTCTGCTTGTGGGATGGATCCCTAGGTGGGGCTGTCTCTGGATGGCCTTTCCTTCAATCTCTGCTCCACTCTTTGTCTTTGTCTTTCCTCTAGACGAGCAACTGCTTGTTTCTTGCTTGAGAATCATTCCATTCTCCCGTTGTGAGGCCAAAGTTATGTTTTAAGTCTAAATTCCCATGCTTAACAGACAAAAGACAAAAATCAACCAAACAAGAACGGATAACTTTCTGGAATGCTGGGGGCTGCTGTTTATGTTGAAGGAAGGTAAAATATTGTAACTTGTGAGTTGTTTAAGAGCCCACTGCCCAGGCCTGGGACTGAGAACAAAGCGAACAGCCTCCAGGCCTGCCAGGGCAGGGCTGTTGTTAAGGCATTCCTAAGAACATCTTAACTGTGAAGATGAAAAGAATTCAAGGACGCAGGCAAGGCTATCTTGTCTGAGTCCCCACCATTTGGCCGGAACCTCCCCCTCTGTCTATTGCCCCTTGGCGCCAGGTAAAAGTCATACATCAACTGGTTGCTATGTGAACAAAGATAAGCCCCCAGCCCACAGGAACAAAGTCCTGTTGCTCTGTAATCCTTCTGTTAATGTTTGAATAAGCCAATAGTGTGTCGCTATGCTGAATTCCACACCCCTAAGCCCCTTACCCCATAAAAACTCCTAGCTTTCGAGCCTCGTGGCCGGCATCCGTTATCTCCTGTGTGAGATGCATGTCGGACCGGAGCTCCGTAATTAAACGTCCTCATGTAATTACAGCAAGAGATGGTCCTTCGTGATTTTTTGGGTGCACGCCGAATCGGGAATGGGGTGGGGGTTTCCCCACTAGGTCTAACAATGTCAGATAGCAAGCCACACGTTGTTGCTTTTGTAAGCAAGCTTGACTGCCCAACCGAACAGGACATACTCAATCACAAATGGGTGGAGAGAAGTATGTCATGATGTATGCTTGCCCCCAGTTGGGTGAAGGCTAGAAGTAGTACATAGCCTTGTGGGGCTTTGCTTTTTAAGTCTCTGACTATTGCAATCATGACCATACTCTGAGAACCCCAGATCGTGTCCTGGCCAGTGTCCATCATCCTGGCCAGTGTCCATCATCCTGGCCAGTGTCCATCATCCTGGCCAAGCAGTTAATAAAGCTTGCTTCAAATTTGGCTTAAAATGTGGGGTAATGATCTTATCCTCACCAAGTGGGATAAGACTCCCCATGTGGTCCTATCTGTCAAGAAGAGGTCTCTGAAGGACTAGTGTGAGCTTCCAGACATCAACTCCTCTTTTCTCTCTGAAGCCCCATGTGAAGAGGGAACACAGTCTAGAGCCTGTTGTGGCCAGGAACCACTGCTGTGGTTCTGTTCATCTAGAGACCTGCCTCATGAAGCCCCAGTTCCCGAGCAACAAGAGGAAATTCTCTCACCCGACTCCACTCACAGACCCTTAGCTCACGTTTGTGGGATCTTTAGTTTTTCTCTTTGGGAAGTAACCAGTTTTCTCCCACCTGACCTGAGCTGTCACTTCTTCCTCATTTTGACTTTCACAATCTGTGCAGAGCCTGGACTTCAGGAACAGTGAGCCCTCAGGTGCCTGCTCACAGGACTGCCTTCTGATGTCTCACCATTCCACCGAGCCTTCTGGGGTTTCTAAACCACTGGCTTTGAAGAACGAGACTTAGCAGGGTGGTTTGTGAAAGTAATGATGTAACATTTTTCTCTGGTGGAATAGCCCAGGCTTAGGAGTTGCTCTTCAAACCTGCTCAGGCACCGCAAGAAAGTGGGGGCCCGTGTTTACTCTCATCTGTGAAGCACACATGTTCTCAGACTTCTTCCTTAAGGCCTGCCTTTGGTTCCCTCTGGTGTCTGATACAGGAAGTGAGC
This sequence comes from Mus caroli, assembly GCF_978045245.1. NCBI lineage: Eukaryota > Metazoa > Chordata > Mammalia > Rodentia > Muridae > Mus > Mus caroli. Next base: position 93,843,651 of record NW_028227258.1, read on the forward strand.
CAGAGGCACCTGTCCTCTTGGGCCAGCATAAGTGAGGAGCCGGTCTTCCTTTTCCTACAACAGCACATCAGTGAGCCCTGTTGAGTTTCCTTAGACACATCCCAGTCAGATGCATAACTTACCAATCACAGTTTAGGCTAATCAATACTTACCAACTTCCATTCACTTCAGAGTTTATCCTTCCTATCTGTACTTCTCTCTGAATGATGCTATTGCTGATGTGCCCTGCACTTTAGGTGTGGCATGAATTCTTTAGAAGTTGAGATTCTCTGTCTACTACTGTAGAAACTTCTTAAAATGTCTACATATGTAAAGGGGTGGGGTAAATGGAATGACTCCATAATGGAGTGTGTCAGCCATCATTGGCCATCAAAGAAAAAGTCCAGGAACAGATAGATATGGACTACCTCTTTTTGGGTTGTTGGGGCATGGGGTTCCACAGATCTTCCTCAACTGTCACATGCTATTGCCACTGCTCTTTGTCACCCTCCAGAACTTGCTGGGAATGCTGTATCGATGAAGACACCATGAACCTGAATCATATGACACAGGGATTGAGGAATAGTCTTGACCTTGAAAACCTCCCAGCTCCTCACTGATGGGTAAGACTCTGAGCCTAGGCATCGCACTCTATTCCAAATTAATAGTCTCCTGCCTCAATTGGAAAGCACATCCCACTGCCTGGAGTGAGGGAGGGAAGTAGGGATGAGGAAAGAAAGAAGAAATGCAGGTAGACAGGCTTCCAAAAGGAGGTATTATCCTTCCCACTGAGTTGAGCCAAGTTCAGTGGGTAGATGGGGAAGGAAAGACATCGAAGAGGAAGAAATGTATTAAAAACCTAATCCATGGAATAAAAAAGCTGACAAATTCTGATTATGGAAGGAGGGTTGAGTTCGTGTAGGAAGCAGAATGGGCTGGGGCAGGTGTCAAAGAGCACTTTGACTTCCACACCAAGTTATTTGTGCTTTATCTCAGCAGCACTGAGAAGTGATTGATGTGTTTCAGGCATAGCAAGGGTTGACACTGACACGAGCACTGTGTTCAGGGAGTCCCCAGGACAGCATTCCCTAGGTATCCTCATGGCTAACTGCCATAACTATTTCTTTCCATCTTTAGCCTTTCTCATGGAAGCAAATGATACAAATACCAGTGTCTCAGGTCAGATGTGTGTGTATGTTGTCACCATCAGGTATCAATAGACAGTGCCAATCCAGTTGCTACACAGCTGGACCTAGTTAAAGTAAATTAATTAAAAGCTCCAAGATTGGGAAGCTGGGCAAGAAATTGAGACATCTGAAGTGTTGACAGGGATGGGAAGGAGATAAGAGAGGGTTTGGAGGAAATATGTTACATACATGTAAGTTTTCTTTGTTGTTGTTGTTTATTTGTTTCTCTGTGTAACAGATCCATGACTGTATTGGAACTTGCACTGTGGACCTGGCTAGCCTGGAGCTCACAAAGATCTGCCTGCCTCTGCCTCCCAAGTGCTAGGATTAAAGGTGTGCATCACCACACCTGGATCTTTGAAGAAATGTTAATAAAAGTTAAACAATAAGAAGGTGAGCGTCATTCTCCATTTTTTTGCTTTCATGAATAACCTCCATCTAATCTGTCAGGGTGTTCTCTGACAGATCTCCTGAGCCTGTTCACTTCTCTCATATCTGTCCTGTCTGGCCTGGATAACTGTGAGTGCCTCCTGCTTAGCTTTCTCCTGCCCCTAAATGTCTACTAGAAATTGAAGGGATCTTTGAAATAAACAGATTATGCCAGACTTCAACCGAAACTCTCTGGCTTACTCTGAGAGCTCTCTGCTGAACTTGAAATAGACTCTCAACTCCTTAGGGTAGAACCACTGGTCTACAGTGTGCTTTGTCTCCACTTTCCAATGGTAAGGGTGTTATCCTTGTGTAATCCAACACAATGACAACGTGTGTTGGGCGTGTATGTCTGTGTGTGCATGTGTGTATGTGTGGTATATGTGTGTGTTGTATGTGCATGTTGTGGTGTGTGTGTGCTGTGTATGTATGCATATGTGTGTTTTGTGTGTGATATGTATGTGTTGTGTGCATGTGTTATGTGTGTGCTATGTGTATATGTATGCATGTGCATGTTGTATGTGTATATTGTGTATATATATATATATATATATATATATATATATATATAGTGTGTGTGTGTGTGTGTTGCTAGGGAATAAACCCACAAGCCAGACAACACTTTCCCACTAAGCTCTGTCACCCAGCCTTCAATTAATGAATTTTTTTTCTTACAGTGTCATGCATTTTTTTTACCACTTACTAAAAAATACTTTCAAATGTAGTTTATTTTTTTGCCCCCCCCCCCCCCCGCCTTCCCTTTTCCCTCTTGCTCTGGCCCTGCTCCCTTCAGCCCATAGGGTTTTGTTTGTTTGTTTCTCATTACGGATGGTTGTGAGCTACCATGTGGATACTGGGATTTGAACTCATGGCCTCCAGAAAAGCAGTTAGTGCTCTTAACTGCTGAGCCATCTCTCTAGCCCTGTTTATTTTTCTTAATAAAATGTCTGTCCCGGGAGAAAACGGACATGTCTGCTCTTCTTCACAGTACCTCAGCCTTGCACAGCGAAGCAGATGCGGTGCCTGCACCAGGGAATGCTTGTTGACTGAATTATTGACGAGGTGGTTGCAATTTAATGCTCAAGGGCAAGGCTGTTTGTTTTCTCTCTGGATTTTTAAAGGGAGGAGGAGAAGGGGAAATACCAGTTTATTCCTTTAGCCTTATCTTTCTCCTTTGTCAAAATGCACTTACCGATTGTCCTGGCTACTTAATGCAAGTTAGAGTCATCTGAAAGGAAGGAACCTTAATGGAGAAAATTCCTCCATAAGACCCAACGTAGGACATTTTCTTAATTAATGACTAATGGGGGAGGGTCTAGCCCATTGTGGGTGGTGTCATCTCTGAGATGGTGGTCCTGGGTTCTATAAGAAAGCAGGCTGAGCAAGCCATGGAGAGCAAGCCAGTGAGCAGCATGTTAGTCGCCTCCATGGCCTCTGATTAGCTCCTCCCTCCAGGTTCCTGCCCTGCTTGAGTTCCTGTCCTCCCTGTGTTTGATGGTGAACTGTTCTGTGGAACTGTGAGTGAAGTCAACCATTTCCTCCCCAAGTTGCTTCTGGTCCTGGTGTTGGATCACAGTTGTAACCCCAGTTAAGACACTGATCATAGCGATCAATTGCTCGCCCTGGTTTTCCACTGAGATGCTTTTTCAGAGTGCTGCCTGGCTGAGGCTGCAGCACAACCACGTTTCATCACATCCAAGAGGTGCTACTTGTCCCCACGGATCAAGACAAAATGAAACGAAACACAAAACAAAACAAAACAAAACAAAACAAGCTGTCTCATCAAGGGAGCAGAAATGAGTTCAGCTGAGACCACCAGTAAGTACACACTGCAGAATCCAAGGACGAGGAAGCATCTCAGGCCAACCCCCTTTGGTGGACACGAGAGGAGATAGGAAGTGTAAGCGGTCGAATAAACAGCATCTGTCCTGAGTCCCCTGCCACCCACTTGCATCCACAGCCTTTGGCTTCTAGCACCACCCTGAATTAGAGTGGTCCCATGCTCAGTGGATTAACTTATTTTCCACTGCTGTGACAACAACACCATAAAGTGAACATCTTATAAAGAAAGCAAGTTTACTTAGCTCACAGGTTTGGAGCCTCCAAGATTTGGTAATCCCACTGGTCAAGCATTTGGTGGAAACCTCATGACGGATGATGTCACAGTAGAGTGCTGTAAGCAGGGAGGAAGAGACCCAAGAGCCATTATTTTACAACAACATCCTCTCAAGAGGAAGCTCACTCTATGGAACTCCTTTGACGTTGATGGCCTTGCCGCCTTCAGTAGGCAGCACCTCTTCCTGGTTTTCAGTGTAACAACTGAACACAGGGCCCTACTCTCGTAAGCGAGCACTCTGCCACTGAGCTACATGCCAACCATAGGTTCTATCTCTTAAAGGATCACAGCACCAACTGGTTGCAACACCTGTTTCAGGGATACACTCAGGCGACAGACAACCCGAGGTAGTCTCATGAAGGAAGAACTGTGTTGTGTAGGCAAAGCAGTCAGAGCCGTTCTAGACATCCAGAATGCCCCCTGCACCTTAAATCTTACTAGTTTTCAATGCATTCTGTAAGAATTTTTTTTAGGGGAAGCTTATTTTTATTTGTACTTTCATGGTGCCTACATTTTGATAACATTTCTAAGTTTACTATCTATTACATAGTTGTGGAATATTTCTTCATCTTTCCCGGACTCTTGCAATATCCAAGGCAGGAACCACCACAGGCAACCTCCAATTCTCATGTAGTCCACAGGTCTCACAGGCAGTAAGTGTGTCCTCTTGACCCCTGCACTTAATTCAAATTAGTTGCTAACATCAAAAATTAATCAATTTTATATAGTGATAAGAAGTTATGGCTTCTCTTGGGACACAGCAAGAACTTGCAATTCTTGTCTGTAATCTTCCATGGCAACAGTTGGCTAGAACAGACTAGAGGCCATCCTATTTAGAGACCTGGGGATACTCCCCAGTTTAATGCCATCACCACCACCACCACCACCACCACCACCACCACCACTCTCTATAGCCCATGTGCAGCCAGCTTGCTCGCTTACTTTGCCTGCTCAGCTCCAGAAAGTTTTTGCAGGAGTAACTCCCATTCCACCCCTCCTGAAGCATTCTGAGACTTCGGATCCATGACCCTCTTTTATGGTCTTGTGGGCTTTTGGGGCAATGCTTCTCAGTTTGGGCCTCTCCGGTTTCAAAGGTCAGGATTAGCTGTTCTCTCCTGAGGGTGTGGTCCACAGGGACTTTGTCTTCAACAGTGGTGAAGTTTAGAGGAAAGCTGTTCTGAAGGATTTGAAAGCAGAATGCGGAGGGATTCGAGGTATACTGTGACAGTTAGGTTGGTAAGGGGCCAGGGAAAGTTCAGAGGTGTCTCCCAAACAGTCATGTAGCAAGATCAGCTAAGTTTGTACTTTAGTTCAGGAAAAAGAGCTCTTGATAGAAAAAGATGTTCCCACTCACTCTCTACCCTATGTACTGCTCTGTCTCCCCAACTCTCCCACAGCTGCTACCTCCAAAGTCACCACTAGCCCCTTCCCTGAAACACCCCCCCTCCAAACCTTTAAAGCTCAAGGTTCCAGAAAGAAAGGGTGATATTTGAAGATAAAGGCTTGGAGATAAGGAAATTTAGATGATATCCTGAGGGTGGTCTTGGTGATAGACAGGGCTCTGGTAAGAGGGAACACGGGGAAGCTTGCTCTCTCTCATGTGAGTAGACAGTAAAATGCACACTGAAAAGCCACAGTGTGGGTTCAGGTAGAACTTGGACATGCTAGAACCCTGATTTTGGCCCTCCAGTTTCTGCAGACAAAAAAACAAACAAACAAACAAAAATCAGCTGATTGAGGCGTCCTGTCTGGGTTGGTTTATGGTAGCCCCGTAAAGTAACACAATCTCTCATTTGTCAAATCCCATGGTTCTAATCTTGCTTCATGGGCTCTGTGCAGTGTGGGAACACCACCACGTGCCCCTCTCAGGGCTCTACCTCTGTGTTTTAAGTGCAATTGCCCAGCACCCAACAGCTGTCAGAGCATCTGCGCCTCAGAGCTGAGTGTTACAGGTCCTTGGAAAGCAGAGCCAACAACTGTTAGAGGCTTTCTGGAACTTTTTTTTGGTCAGTATGAAGCTATTCTGCAGTCAGGCCTCCTCAGAGCCTTTCATCTTCATGGCCCTTCCCAGTCTCTGCAGTCTGGAGTCCCTGCTGTTCCCTGGAGCTGCCTGCTAGCTGCCTGTGAGCTGCCTGCTAACTGCTATTGTTGATGAATATGCTTGAGGTTGGCAGTCCAAGGAATTGTCTGTTCTTTGTGTTACAGCTTAGTCCGGGCTTCACAACACAAGACTGCAGAGAGGCAATGACATCCTCGGGTAATGCTTTCCTGGGACTTGGTCTATAGCAGCAAGGAAGGAGTGGACAGATGGGTGGTCCACTGCTCCAAGGTTAGAGAGAGGCATATTCCACTTATCTAGCCAGTGGGATCCACGAGCCAGTATTGCTTTCTGAACAGACGAGGAAAGCTGTGTGTGTTTGGGGGTGGGGGACTGAAGCAGTTGTAGGCAGCTATGATCGTGTCAGCTGCTCTGGGACTGTAGTTCATATGTCTTTAGGCTACACAGAACAACTCTGAAGTCTTCAGACCTCTGTAGCTGGATCAGTTCCCCTGACCAACCAAGAGATTTACCAATAGTTTAAAAAACAGGAGGGAAGCAGTTGCTTGATTGACAACTCTCACAGTTCCCGCAAACACTGGGGCTGAGTGAGGTTCTGGTTACCCCTGCATGGCCAAGCTTCAGAAGCAGTAGTAGTAGCCTGAAGATACTTCCATCCTCAGAACCCCGGAGATAGAGGATGAGCTCTTATCTGGTTTTCGATTCTGCTGGGCCTCAGGACAGTCAGATTTTCTGTCAGTACAGGTTGGGATGTGAGGAAAGTCTAGCATTTGTCAGTCAAACAGTCCTAACTGCTTGGGGGCAGTCAGTTTGAGTCATGTAAAGGAAAAGGTATTAGGGAGTGCTTGCTTCAAGGTTCTGACATGAGTCAACGATTTGTGTTCAGGGAAGTTTATCTAGCAATGGATAAACCTAATTTTTGCTGGGTCTGGTATGACCTTGGCTGGGACAGTATGGCATAGTTCCTGTCCCTGGGACAGGGCCAGCGGATGTGGGCTTCTGCCAACATGGATGACTTCTGTGGTCATAGGGCTTGTTGTTATAATAATGTATGTATTTTCATGTTACTCCTTCAAGGAATGTCCTCCCTGTTAACATTAATGATTCCATGATAATCAGAGAGTATGAGTCCAGTAGGCGAAGGCATGGCTAATGCCGCAGCAAAATGATAAATGCTGGGCCCCTCAAGACAGCCCTTAAGGCTGTGGAAATGAACTCTAAAAACATGAGTTCAAACATTTATAATTTCTCAATCATGCAAAAATATAGATGCAATATGACTTTATATAATAGATGAGTTATATAAAGGGCTTCATGAATCTAAAGGAAGAGAAGCAGCCACATTATGAACCAGATTGTCAGAAAGGTTAAAAAAACAAACAAACAAAAAAAAACAGGCAGATAGAAATGCAGGCAGAGTCCCAAGTTCCAGGTCAGCTTGGGACACAGCTAATTTAGGTCCAGATGTGGTAGAAACAGTAATTTCAGGGTGGGGTCCCACCCTCCTAGCTTATTGTCTGTGCTTAACAGAGCCAGGCAGATCTCTGAATTCTTTTGCAACGCTAAAAGAAAATGTGTACTTGCCGTTTCCTAAGAGTTAAGGGGTTGGGGTCACAGGATGCTGATTCCTAAGATAATCAGAAGAAAACATGGAGTAAATGACTGGACTAATATATAAAATAAAAGACTGGGCTTAGGATCTGCAGAAGATGAAATATCCAAAGAATTTTTTAGAGTAGCAAGACAGAACTGCTTAGAGAATATTGAGAGAGAGAGAGAGAGAGAAGGAGAGAGAGAGAGAGACAGAGAGACAGAGAGACAGAGAGACAGAGAGACAGAGAGACAGAGAGACAGAGACAGAGAGACAGAGAGAGATTGAGACAGAGAGAGAGACAGAGAGATGGCAGAGAGAGAGACAGAGGGAGAGACAAGGGAGGGAGGCAGGGAGGGATGGAGGGAGGGAGGGAGGGAAGGAGGGAGAGAGCTACCTAGCTGTCTGGAGATCTCCAGAGGAAGTAGGTCTGAAAGAGAGAAAGCAGATCAGAGAGAAAGAAAGCAGAAGAGAGAAAGCCGGCTGGAAAGCTGTCTCCAGCAGAGCACAGGCCTCCAGGTTGGACCCACGATTTGACTGTGAGTCGTTTGTTTTGCAGCTCGCAGACACCCCTTCCTCAGAACTCCTCCTCAAGCCAAGAATGGTCTTTGGCAATGTTTAACCTCCAGTCTGGTAGCCTTGGGGGACGGTTGGATTCATCTGATGTCTCAAGCTCTCTGCTGTTTCCTAGGGGCGTGTAGAACACATATCCTGCCTACAGCGTCAGCAAACTTCTACCAATCCCCAACATGTCTGGCTGGGGCCTGACACCCTCTGAGCTCCATGCTCTTCTTGCTCCTGCGTTATTCCTCTACCTTTTTTTTTTTGGACTAGAACTTTGCAGAGTTAGTTCAGCCACTCTTGTGAAGTCTTGGTTTCCAAGGTGGCCTAGCAGCTCCTAAGCCTGGCCATTTCCCATCGAACTCTGTCATGGGAAGTGCTACTCTTGGAAATGCCAGAGGTGGAAATTTCTCCCTCTCCTACTGGCAAGAAGAACAAACAAACCCATGGACTAATACAAATCAACCAATCCTCTATGTATAAACAAAACAAAACCAGAAATAAGGATAATACACACACACACACACATTATATATTTTTTTCTTTTGTGGTTGGTATGTTCGATAGTGGTCACAGAGTCAGCAGAAGTCCTTCTCTCATTGGCTCTTGAGGGCTCCCACTTGGGGATGGGCATGGAGCATGGACGTTTGAAGTGAGATCATGCTCACAGGCACACTGCTCATAGGTACCTGGCTTTTGGTTTTCAGTCTCAGAATGCACAGTAGAACCTGGAGCCTACTTTTTCAGAACAGACACCTACAACAGACAAAAGACAGAAAAACAGCCAAGAACTGGGAAAGAGGAAGGAAAGTGTGACAGAGAGAGTTAGTTATACAGCAACGCAGAATTGGACATTCCCATCCGGGCAGTAAAGCAAAGACCAGTTGTGTGGGTTTCATTCGCACACCCAAAGTTCTCTCCTGGTACCCTTCTCTTTCTCTTCTTGTCTGTTTTCTTTTGTGATGGATGCATGTGGGCATTGATATTGATATTCTGTGCCTTTCTCAATCGCCCTGGACTTTATTTACTAGGCAAGGTAACTCTGCCAACCTAGAGCTTGATAGTCAGCTACTCAGCTGGCCTCTGACCTGCTGGGATTACAGTTGCCACGCCTCAACAGCTTTCACACTGGTGTGAGAATTTAAACGCCAGTCCTCACATTTGAATGGCAACCACTTTATCTATCCTCTGAGCTGCCTTCCAAATCTGGGAACACAGCAACATATCAGAAAATCTTTCCTTTTCGTCTTTTATTGAAAGAACAAATTATATTGAAAGCACTGACTACCTGTAATTTACTTTCTTTATTTAAAGTGATGTAGATTTGTATCTTAAAGATTAAAGCCATTTAGTGTTTTAAGCTTTTGTGACCACTTTGAGTTCTCAGACTATGGTAAGATATGGTGGACCTAGCTACTACTACTACTACTGCTACTACTACTACCTAACAGCTAATGACTATAATAATCAATAATTAATATATGGAACAATGTTCTAAATATGTCATACACAAGTCTTTCATTTCTTAAAATAACTCCAGGGGATAGATATTATTATTAACACTATTTTCCAGAGGAAAGAGTAGGCTTGGTGGTTTAATTAGCTTCCTGAAGCTCGCGAGTTGCCTGTTAGATGAGTATGTTTCAGTTCAGGTGATCTGTACTCTCTGGCACTGTAGACCACCTCACACACTGCCCTTGCACACTGCCTCCATTGTTCTGCTTTGCTTCTTTCTGATTGATGTGTGTGCGTGTATGTGTGTGTGTGTGTGTGTGTGTGTGTGTGTGTGTGTGTGTGATCTGCACATGAGAGTATGCTGGTGAGTGAACTCACCTTTTGCATCTATGCAGAGGCCAGGGACGTACTTCCAGGGCCTTTCTCTATTACTCTCCACCTCATTGCCTTGAAACAGAGTCTGTCATGAAAGCAGAAGTTCTCCATCGTTGGCTAGGCTGGCTGGCAAAAAGCTCTCCTCTCCACCTCTTAATGCTCAGGTTACAGGGATGAATGTACAACCATGCTTGGCTTGTTACATGGGCTTATGGATTAGAACCCAGGTCCACATGCTTGCAGAGAAAGAAATATCTTCCCACTGAGCCATTGTCCTAGTTCTAAATCTTGATCTTAGCGATTAAATATATCGTGTGTTGACCTAAGTTTATGTCATATGAACATGAGATCCAAGGTGATAAGAGCTGTTAGTATGTTTCAGTCTCTCAAATGGGATTAACATGTATTTCTAAATGATCAAGCTATTCAAAATATTCTATAATATCTAATGCCTATATCCCTAAGCAAGAACTATAGCCAAATACTGAGTAATCATAATCTCTGTGCATACAGTATGGGGATATATGGGCTTTTTGGTTTTAGCTGAGTGTTGGCTGTTTAGTTCAGCCTGTCTGTGTGATCTCGGGAGGATTATGGGGCTTCCAAGAGTTCTCTTAGAGAGCACTGGCCATTCTCAAGCTTCGAAAATTCAAATGTGTGCTCATCTACCAGAGAGTCATATGAGCTTGGCAAACTAATTAATCCATGGAGCTGACCTGGACAGGGGCCTGGCTTTAGACCTAAGGGGGGTCGGGGGGGCTGAACACACCTAAGCCAAGATGCTCAGCTGGAGGAGGAGAGGGGATGCTCAGCTGGAGGAGAGTGGCATCTGGTGAGGAAGCTGAGGCCCAGGAACAAAAAAACCAGATGGCCAGGGAGAGGGATAGTGGAGGAGGTGAGATGGCTCTGATGTCCTTTCAAACATGAATCTGAGCACTACAATGGGAAGGACCATTAGAAGACATTCATTCTAATTTTGTGGTTACCAGTTTATGTTTCAAAGATGAAGGCCAAAAGATGGCCTAGTCAGCCATCACTGGAAAGAGAGGCCCATTGGATGTGCAAACTTTATATGCCCCAGTACAGGGGAACGCCAGGGCCAAAAAGTGGGAGTGGGTGGGTAGGGGAGTGAGGGGGAGGGTATGGGGGACTTTTGGGATAGCACTGGAAATGTAAATGAGGAAAATACCTAATAAAAATATTAAAAAAAAAAAGAAAGATGAAGGCCAATTTTCAGTCTGCTGCTTCTGTTTTCTTACTGTATTTCAGGGCTGAGCAGACGATTCTTTTGGCAATGGTGTCTTACCAGGGATATTCTGAAGAATCCTAAAACAGTGATGTTTATATTAATAAGAAGTAACATTCATTAAATTATTTAACATTAACTAAATTCACATTTATTAATTTACATTAGTTATGATACAGTTATATAACATAATATATAAAATATATAATTATATGTATAATATAAAATATCTTATCTAATTATCTAATATATAATTACATAAATACATCAATAAAATGTAACATTAAATTCAATAACATTCATTATGGGTCAGGTGTGATTCTAAGATCTTCCACATGAACCAACCCTCTAAGGCAAGCTTCTATTAACCATACCCCAATCCTCATTGTACAACTGTGGCAGGAAGGCAACAGAAGCTTAGGAAAGTTGCCTAAGCACAGAGAAAGGGTGAGCTTGGAGGCAGGGATTCAATCTGAAGGAGTTTGGCTCCCAATCCAGGGTCCCAAGATAATACATTCTTATTCTTATGTGCTGTCATTTTGGCAGATTTATAAAAAATATCCTTCTCTCCAGGTATAAGGAAGACATTGAAATTTGCTACATTGCTTCACGTATATTATACCAGTATCCAACAACAAAGTCCTTTGGCCTTCAGCTCTGTCTCAGGATTCTAATTGTATAGAATTGCATATGCAGTGGGCCTTTGTGAAGGACTTCATGTCAAGATTCTTTTGGGATGGATCAGGGTTTAAGTTTTTATCTTTTAATCTACTAGAAGAGGCTATTATCTACCATGTAAACAAACCATGCACATTATACAAAATGTATTTGTTTTTTATTATTTTAAAGTTATGCTTATGTTTGTGGGTATGCACATGGGAATGAAGTGTCTCAAAGACCAGAAGCAATGGAATCCCCCTGAAGTAGAAGTTACATGGTTTGGGGGTTGCCAGTGTGGGAACTGTCTAGGGTCCTTGGCAACAGCAATTTACTCTTATCAGACAAGCTGTCTCTCCAGGCTCACATCACACATATTTTTCACTTCTGTTTCTTTTGTCCCATGGAGCTCATCTGGCCAATCATCAAATTGCTGAGTGATGTCCAGCCATCTGATTCACAGGTCTGGCATAGTGGCACTGAGCCCTGGCTCTCCCTGCTAAGGCGTCTTAGGTGAATGTTCTGAGACTCAAGGGGCAACACCGATGGGACACCAAGAAGCTGAACAAGGAAGAGTTGCTTAGCATGAAAGCTAGACTGCAGACATGCAATGGGCTGGACTGCAGACATGCAATGGGCTGGACTGCAGACATGCAATGGGCTGGACTGCAGACATGCAATGGGCTGGAGTGCAGGCATGCAATGGGCTGGAGTGCAGGCATGCAATGGGCTGGACTGCAGACATGCAATGGGCTGGAGCCCAGCAACATCTCTCTAGGGCTGGGCTCTGGAAGTTGACCAAGAGCAGACTAGAAATTGAAAAGCAGCTCCTTCCCTGAGAGGGAGTGCTGTAGTTGGTCAGAGTTTAAATTATTTGAGTTGTCTTCAAGGTGAACCCACTTCCTGCCAGATTGCCGAGAAAGACCGCCATGGCAGGTATAAAGAGAAGTCCAAAGCCTCAGTGACTTAAGGAATCTTTGTTGGGGAAAGTTACAGAGGGTGACAACTAGGGAATTGGGCTTGCAAAGCTCTCCACGTATGCAGCCATCTGAGCATATATAGAGGGAGATCAGGGAAGATCCCAGGGGTCCATGCCTCCCTGACCCACAGAGGCCAGAGCCTTGGAAGTAAGATTCAGGGGGTTAGATGGAGCACCCATGGGCATGTGAGGGCTTCCTAAAGCAGATAAGAATGCTGTCCAGGGTAAGGTCGCTCTGGGCCAAGCTCAGGTTGACTCTGATTCTCACAATTGTTGGTTAGTACGGTTGTATTTTATAAAGTTCCCTTAGAACAAAATTCAGCAATACCATCAAATGACTGATGTGTATTCTCTGTTCTGGATTTTTTTTTTTTTGCCTCTGGGACATTTGCAGAAATGGACATTAACAAGAAATGAATTAAATAAACCACTGTCTCTAAATGGAATACAATATAGGTATGAAGAGGTGGCCTGTCTGAGTGGGCTGATGGAGAATTATGTTTGAGAATTATGCCCACACTTTTTGGTGTTCTTTGAAAAGAAATGAAGGATTATGTTGGTTTTTATCCAACCTTCCAAAAACTGCACCAGGCTGTAAAGCAAAGTTAGGTGTGGAGATTTAACCAGTGTCTGGTGATTCATCCTTTTCTGTAGCTGCCTTAGTTGCCAGAGCCACTACAGGAGTGAAAATATAAGTATTTGTGGGTTTTCTGTTTGTGTGTGTGCTTTTTTTTTTTAATGGATACAGGATTTCTCTGTGTATCCCTGGCTGCCTGGAGATCACTCTGTAGACCAGGCTGTCCATGATCTCAGAGATCTGCCTGCCTCTGCCTCCTAAGTGCTGGGATGAAAGGTGTGCCCCACCACCACCCATGTTTTCATTTTTGAAAGGCCATAAAGGACAGTGTCAAGGATGGGCAAGAGGTGACTAACATAGAGGGTAGCACTTTGGGAAGGTTTTATAGCAGTCCTGGTGAGAAAGGACAATGTCCAGACGGCACTGGTCCTTGGCCTGCCTAGGTGAAGTGTATGGGATTCATTTTGAAGAAGCAACAGCAGGGGCTGGTGGCCACTGCATTTGAACTGGTAAAAGACAATAAGGTGTCAAATGTAAGTCCCAATGTTTCAGGCTTGAAACATCGCTGGACCTTTTAAGCAAAAGCCTCTACAAGCCAGTGGGGATCCTAGGCTTAGAGTGGAAGGAAGTTTAGCCAGCCATAGGGGAGGGAGCAGGGAGACCTCACTACAGCTGGACGTGCAGCTAGGAGCTGGCCTCTTCCTTTGGGCTCATTTAGCCTCGAGTCCTCAGTGGTTTCCAGGGTTTCTTGTTAGAAGGCCGTGAGCAGGAACTATTCAGGCACAATCACCTCAACCAAATGCCACAGAAATGGAAAGCGAAACCACAGGGGCAGACGTAAAAACCAAAGCAAATGCCCTTCTTAGAAACACTTTGTTCGTTTGATTCTTCAGTTTCCATTTGTGCCAATGTAATTAAAGAGCGTTCTTTCTTTTCTGAGGAACCTCTTTATCTGACCACAGGGATTTCCCTCTAGAGGAGCAGTAAGACCCTAAGACCTCAGAGCACCTAAGGAACCTTCCTGACAATCATCGTGCCAACCCACAATGGGAAATTTGACCTCTGGTCCAGACTACAGGTGTCAAATTCACTCTGAAACTGTGGAGGTCTCACATTCATGAAACATCCCATTCATGACTATTCAGACTGAAAACAAGAAACCACATGCTGTGTATGGATGTAGTCATTATTAATGGCCCAGTTATTTTCTTCTGATTCCAAGGAATTTAAAAAGACAGTCATTTTATTTGGCCAGACTTCCTTTTTTTTTCTCTTCAAGAATGAAGAAATGGGGGCCAGTGAGATGGTTTACTTAGCAATAGCAGTTTTACCAGTGTGTTTATTTATATAAAACACTTTCACAGAGAAATAAACCATTTCTAAACATGAAATACAATGATTTTAAGACTGAAATATGAGGAGAAAGAATGGGAACTAAAAATTTCTGTATCTTAACAAATAAGAGTATTTTTCTCTAGTTAAATAAGAATTCACATATATGTATATTTACATGTATGTATGTATATGCACATACACATACATACCCAAACACATTTTTTAAAAGTTTGCAGGAGGCAAAATCCAGAGCTTCATTCATGTTCTTCTGCCAAATTACACACTCAATCTATATTTCAAAGTGGATATTATGGTCAAATTACTTTAGCATTCATATCCCACTCATACATTTAGAAAAAATATACCATTGGCTACATTTAGAAAATTTTGGAAATCATATTATTTGTAATTCTTTAAGCATAGAGTAGAAAGCCTGAGGCCATCTTAACCCTGAAGGAGTATTGTTTAACTTTGGGGGAGGGAGGCTTTTCAAAGAGCCTAAGAAGTGGTCCAGTGGTACAAGTGTACACATGTGCCCATCTAATTCATATGGCTGCTGCAGAGTTTTGGGAAATGCCCTTCTTACCCCCTATATATATTTCCCTTTCTGAAAAATAAGAAACACACGAGCCTGTCTTTCCTTGTTAGGAAAGTTCTGTGATCATATGTGGTAATAAAGCCACGTGAAAAGTCCTAAATTGTTTCCTAGGGCTGAGTTGACCATCTCTGGGAAGTTTCAATGACTTTTTCAGGCCATAAGACTACTGGTTAGTTCCCCCTAAAAGGTAAATGAAAGATCACCTTATTGTTGCCTCTGCTTTGACCTGACTTCCCATATATTCCAGGAGTGATTCAGCCATCCAAACACCAAGAAGCAATCCAACACCATAGGATTAGAATTGTCTCTGCAGAAGGAATCACCTGTCTAGCAAGGCTAACTCCAAAGTTCTACCCTGATGATCAGTCGGAACAACCAAAATGTATATGTCAAGAAGCTGAAACTCCTCTCAGCAGGCTGTGGGAACTCAGCTACTCTATACTCAGAACACTGATGAAGTTCTCAGCATGGCCACTCACGCATATTTGGTTACCTGTGGATGGTTGGTTCATAATACATGTTGCCCTCTTAGCTTGAAAACTGCCTGCTGTTCTATAAGTAACTCATTCCCTTAAACAAATGCTTAACGTTTTGTGATCCATTGCTGAAGCACATTAAACTCTGATATCCAGTGTTTCTAATGTACTTCAGAACTAAGTTTGGCTCAAGATTTCATGGAAGATTAAATGCCTTATTAAGGCTCAGGAATGCCTTTGCCTTGAGAAAGATATGGAGTTTGGGGCCAGTGAGATGGTTCAGTGAGTGAAGGTACTCACTGTTAAACCTGGTGACCTGAGTTCAGTCCCCATCATCCACACGGTGGAAGGAAAGAACTGAAAATTTGTCCCATGATCTTCCCATCAGTACATTGGCAGTCCTGGGTAAAGGACTGCCCCATCCCCACTAAATAATTTTTAAAAGTACATATGTAATTTGAAGCAGACATATATGCCTCAGAACTTACAAAACTTCTATGATAAGGCAGCTGAGTAGGGAGAAGTAGAACTTCTCTGTGGGATAATTCATTGGAACATTCATTTATTCACTCAGTCCTTCAAATAGCATTTATTTAGCTACTATTAAGTGTCATTTGCTGGAATAGAAACCCAGAAACAAAAATAAATGACCTTTCCTGTGCTCAGGGATCAGGAAAGGCTAAACAATGAATGGACAATTACTGAAATGGGAAGATGGTGTAAGCAAAGGAGACTAAACAACAGATGGAGGGAAAAAGGAAGGATGGAAGGGAGGATGGAAGGAAGGAAGGAAGGAAGGAAGGAAGGAAGGATGGAAGGGAGGATGGAAGGAAGACAGAAAGGCAGCCAGCCAGCCATGAAGTTCGGAGGGTGGTATATTGGGGGATACTGAAAGAGATGTAGGGTAGTGATGGGGCTATATAAGATCAGATTTCATTGTATATAAGCAGACACATAAAAGATGTTTTCAGAGATGTAATTGATAGCAGGACTTGAGTTTTGTTCACACAGTCTTGAGAAAAATCTTTTGCCTTTGACATCTCCCTCCTTGATGTCGCCCTGGGAGTTGATTCCAAATGGGAGTAGTCTGTCGGGCCTCAGTTAGCACATCAATGCATGAGTGAAAACAGAGAAGTAAAAGGCAGATTGATTTACTTACTATAACTCTTTCTTCCCTAAAAGGCAACTTAGAGGAGTAATGCAATGAAGTAAAGGCCCTTACCTGGAGCCTTGACTCGATTTGAGAGAGACAGACTACAGCCTCATTCATTGCTTCCTGGAAGCCAATGCAAAGAGGGCAGCTTTATTAAAGAATTTACAGTGAACTTCGGGGAGACTTGAGTACTACTGGTACCGACATCTCAAAGAAGTATCTATCACTCATAAAGTTGTCACTGGATAACACAACAAATGCAACAGGTAAATGTGAGGATTGTAGAGTATTGTGATTTCCAGTAACTAATCTGGTCCAGCCAAGAGCTGATTGGTAAGAGAAATGTACTTTTCTCAGAATCTAGATTTATTTACATATCATTAATCAAATACATCTTTTCTGAGACAGGCTCTCCTGCTTCCAAGGGTGGCTCCAAACTCCCTATACACTTTAACATGACCTGGAACCTCTGATCACACTTCCTCTACCACTAAAGTGCTTGCTACCAGTTAGTGCAAGCTAATTTTGTGTGGTACTAGGGACTGAGGTGAGGCCCTTATGAATGCTAGGCAAGTACTTTCCCAGAATTCCCTAGAACCATTGCTGTTTTCTCAAGACAGGCTCCCACTATGACTTGCTGGCTGGCCTGGAGCTCTCTCTATTGCCCAGGATGCCTTCAGACTCATACCAGTTCCCTGCCTCCCAGGTTGTGGGATTATAGGTGTGTACCACCATACATGGATATATCAAGACTGTTTTTGAAGTCTTAGAGGAGTATGGTAGAAATCAGGTCAGCTCAGCACATCATTTTGTGACTACCAATCCCCTTAGTCTGTGTAAGGACTCCATATCACCCCCATTGTCTTGTTCTCAACTTGCTTCAGCCAAGTTGATTGTTTATCAGTCTCCTTCCTACATGCTTTTGTGACCTCTGGCATGGCACTAGCTCAAGCTTTCCTTCTGTTCACTAGGACACGTGGCATCTCTTTCCCTCTTTGCGGATGCCTCTCACACTAGCTCCATCAAACACATCTTGTGTTCTCTTCCAGAATTTTGGAGGATGAAGTCCTCACAGTGCTCACCCTTTTCCTGCTTCTGGCATCAAGCTCTGGGGGTAAAGCCACTCTCTTCCTAAAGACTGCATCCTCCATCTCTTATCTGCAGTAGGCTGAGAATTGTCTGCGTTTGTGATGGTGGCCTGGAAACTGAAGCCCAAGGGATTCCCTGTGAAAACTGGTTCAGTCTTAAGCATGGGGCAAACTTCAGTTGGGAATGACAGTGAGTACTTGTCTTAGAGATATGAAGAAGTTCTGATGCCTGTCTTTCATTTTCTGGTGCAATGAGAAAGCAGTGCTGCTTGTCCCCTTAGTTGGGATGCAGGCAATCCCATGCATTTGAACATGAACACCATCCCTTGAGTTTCACAATTCTGAGAAGGGTGTTCTCTTAGACCCAGATCATAAGTCCAAGAGGGTTCTGAGATGTGAAGTCAAGGTACTGGTGATGCTTGACAGAAGTAGTTAACAGCGTTAGACACCAACCAAGACATCCATGAGTCTATAGCCCTGAGTTCTTTACAAAAAGCATTATTGAGGAAATGATACATATATGCATACTAAAAAAAGGAAGTGGGCATTTTGATTTTTTTTCTTAGTGGCTTAGCAAAAGCCTTCTTAGTACATTATTGGCACATCATCTATGCAAATCAGGGGACTGAGCTGATTATAAAAGAAACAAGAAAGGCACAAAAACAAGGCAAGGGATTTAGATTCAAAAGATGGTTGACGTAGAGCAAATAAACACTACTCTTGAAGTGTGGCCCCCAAAGGCTTTGATCAGTCCCTTGTTGCTTTATTTTTAATTACTGGTTTTGTCTCTTCCTTCCAAATCACACCAATTTCTATCCCTCAAATGATGGTTGCCTCAGTGTTTGGGAGGAGACCACGCCCCAAGATCAGCTTGGGAAGTAGAGAGTCCTCAGGACTCTTCACTCTGTAGTACAGGAGATTGGACACCTCGAATGTTAGGCAAATTCTCTACTACCGAGCTACAGGCAAGCCACAGCAGAAAGCAGCTTTTGATATGTATGAAATGTATAACCATTCAGCTACTTTTGACAAGTGCCTTCTGGAACTTGGCACTCGTGGAACTTGGTAGGCTCTATGTAGTGAGTACCACTTTGGTGACTGAAGATAGTTTCCTTGGGAACTGCAGAGTGACTAAGGTAGGCTTTGCTTCTCTGGTTCCCTCACCAGCAGGTTACATCAAGCAGGGAGTTGCTTGACCTGAGGGTTCAATGTCTTAAGGTATGTTGAAAGGAAACTCCTAACCAAGGCCTCAGATGAAACTGCCAAGGTCTGATGGTAACACTGGGTCCCCAGGCTTTGCACTGAGCCATACTCCTGTTCTTTAAAGTCCTCAGGTGTGGCTAGGTTTGCTCTACTGCTCTTGGGAGAAACCTGGCAGCTGAAGCTGATGTCTCTATACAAACCCCAGAGTCTACCCTGTACTGTGTAACACTGGCTGGGAACCCCACAACTTCCCATGTGATATTTCACTCCCACTCCTGGTTTAGCCAGAACTGCTCGAAATGGGTTTATGACTCCTTTACAAACATCCCCATTTCTAGTTATTTTTCTGAGGCATTCATTACTTCCCTTTAGAAGTTGCTCAGTAGGGACTCATGCTGAGAGTGGAGAAATGGTCTTTCTCAGGGAATAATCCCCTCCTCCCATTGGTTAGCTAATACCATGTCGTCATCCCGAGATCATATACATACAGATGATGTTAGAGAGACTGTATTTGTGTATCTAGGAATATATACATATGTACATGTGTGAAATACATATTTAGATACATAATCTATATAGGCATATTTCACATACACATATAGTGAAAAAGAGGCCAAGAATTTCAGAAAGAACAGAGAGGGATAAATGGGAGGGCTTGGAGGGAAGAGAGGGAATGGGAGAAATGATGTAATTATAATTTCAAAAGATGAAAAATTTTAATAAAATGTTGCTTAGCCTGACAGAGCTGCCTGATGTTCTGTTCTCAGCCTGACCCATATCTGAGATAGTGACATGCTTCAAAATAAGCAGTCTTATCAATGAGTACAAGAGTCTGTTAGTCCCTGGAAAAAGGAAATGGATGCTTTGTGATATGCAGGGAAGCCCTTCCTCCTGATAACATCCATACTGTCTTCTCTGTGAGCATCTAAGCTCTCTGAGAGGTGAAGGATGGGCAGAGGCTCACTAAAATGTCATGTCCAATACACAGGGAAGCTCAAAGACCAAAAGAGCCCACACATTAAGGTGTGTCAGAGTGTCACTACAGGCTGTGATTTCTTCGGAGGATAGACATTGAGAAGGAAGTAACTTTATGAAGCAGAAAATTAAAGAACGCATGTCAACCCTTACAGTGCCTTACCTGAGTTAGAACACATATGTCTATTTTCTGAAAAGCCAGAAAACAAAGTATTGATTGAATATAAAGAACCAAGGAATTTTGTAGTAAATAATCAAAGCAAAAGCTAGAGTCTGGACTGTAAAACAGACTCATTTCCCCACAGCCTTCCCTACTTTGTACACTTATATCTGGTTCAGGGTAATGAATTCAGTAACTTTTAAAGCCAGGGCTGTGTCAGAAGTGTAGCCCAACATTAATCCAGAAAAACAATATGCAAAGAGAAGTGTGCTCTGCAAAAGAACTTACTGCACCCAACTCTTCTTGTCAATTCTTTGCAAGCCAAAGCTCCAGACCAGGAAGTCCTGTGGCTTATTTTCAGATTGTACAGACAGGTGATTAATTCATAAATTACTTACATTACTTCACACTGACATCTGACCATTGCTTCTACTAAAATATCCTGAAAATCTCATCACCCATCAACCCATATCAGAATGAACACATGCAATCCTTGCATCTTAGACAAAATGAAGTGAGCATCAGTGCCAACAGTATTTTGTACTTCCCAGAATTCAGCTAGGGTTGAACTACCCAGTGTGGTCATGAGGACTGGTGGGTCACAAGGCTTTCCCAGATAGGTAGCAAAGAGACCTCCTATGCTCACTTGACATCATTATAAAAATCCATATTTATTTTTAGAAAGGATTGTTGATTCACAAATCTTATCTTGATCTTCTTTTGATTTCTGCCCCAGGGACAGAAGATTGACTGGGAAATGGGATTTAAGCTAAGCTGCAGAGGTCAGTGGCCAGAAATAGAGTGAGTCACTTCTTTTCCAGAGAAATAAAATAGCGTGGTGTATTGGTTAACAGTTTGTTCTCAGAGACCAGAACTGGTTTTCTAGCTCTTTCTTAAATGCGAATGCCCTTACTGAGGGCCTGACTTTGCTAGTCCAGTGGCAGATTCAACTAAGTATAAAGGTTCAAATGCCCTTGTTTCTCACTCCTGTAACACTGGAATCCTACTAGAACAGCAGGCAGCTGCCCATCTCCACCTCTATGCAGTGACTCGAGGACCCAATCTCCTTCCTTTTGTGGCTCTGACATTTCCTAGGCCTTGAGATGGCAGCTGGTGTGAGGAGAGAGATGTTGGGTAGATCCTCTTCAAAGCCTACGCTGGAGCTAAGACATCACAGCCATTAACATTTTATTGGAAAAAAATCAATTAGTCAAGGAGTCACCTTAGACACCGGGACCTGGGCATGCCTCTGCCTGATGAGCCATGTCCTAGGGACAAGTCTGCAACTATAGACATAGAGAGGCATGGGTTTAAGTAGATGGATAGCTATGTCTGTGATAGGGATATTTATTAGAGATGACAGATTCAGTAGAAGAATGCAACGGATATCTGGGCTAAGGCCAAGTACTTAAGGAATAGAAATGAGCCAATCATGGGGATTAAACCTGACAACAGTGAGAGTTGACCATGTGAAAGTCTACAGGGCCCACCCCTCAGCCAAGAAGAGAGGCACTGCCCGTTAAGAAGACAGGGGTGCCGTCAGTCAATCCAAGTGTCTTCGAGTACGGATTCTTCGCTGAAGGCTGTCCATACCCACATGGTAGAGGCTTGTGTCTGCTCTTTGAACAAGAAACAGAAAATCTGACAGGGACTTCTTTTAGGCTACATGTGCTTGTGTGGGAAAGAGGTTCATTAATAAAGTGCCATGCAAGCTCAATGTTTAATGATAAAAATGAGTTGAATATTTGCCAGAAATAGGTCTAATTTTGTCACAAAGAATCAAACTTCTCTGCAATGGCTTTGCCCGGCCTTCTCTGTGATAGCTCCCTGTACTGTGAGACACAACGCAGCACCAGGTGACAGTTAAGGCAGACCAATGGGGTGAACACATTGGGAGGAGCTAAGCCCAAGCTAGAATGTGACCTAAGGGCAAAGTGGAGAGCCTTGGAAAGGATCTTCAAAGGAAAGAGAGTGGCTGAATAAAGCCTGTGCCAGCACTGCAGGGGTTTGTACAGTTTGAAAACCATGGTGTGGGTATATAGGTAAAACAAGTGGCTGGAACATTTGCAGAAATAGATGGGAATGGAAATTACCATATTGAGCAAAATAATGCAGACTCGGACACGTGTATTTAACGTGTGTGTGTGTGTGTGGGTATGCATGTGTACTTTCAGAGACAAAGCAAGTTGCAAAGTGTTGTTTTATGTGATTCCACTTTGTATGAACAAATTGGAACACAAACCCTACCCATGTACATCTGTTTATGCAGGCACAGAGAAAGGGGTATAAAAATGTACCCACAGGCCGACCACTAATATTTAGAAGGTGGAAGAGCACTTGAAATGGGAATGACTGGATTAACGCTTCCCTTAAGCATCTTCACTTTGTGAACTAATATTTGAGAAACAAACTCACAAGGCGACGTCAAATCTAGAAAAGGAAGACAACATCCCCACCCCCAACGTTCTCACCGTTACCTTTTTCCTTCAATGGCGCTCACTGCTGACAGTGGTTTCCTGAACACGATGCATCGTCTCTGCAGCCATTCCAGATATGGTACTAACAAGTGACAAGTCACAGCCTCAGTGGCTCTCTTGAGATCCCAGCCCTAAGAACCTGGTGGAGCATTTCTTGCTCCTGGTCCTAGGGCCTGGAAGGTCGGGAGTACACCCCAGTACTGAGATGGTGTCCTATCCGTGGGTCCCTTCATCTAGCTTACTTAGAGCAGGTGAGGATGCTGCTGAGATTAACCCAGTGTACTGGCTAGTTTTGTTTCAACTTGACACAGGCTGGGGTTATCACAGAGAAAGGAGCTTCAGTTGAGGAAATGCCTCCATGAGATCCAACTGTAAGGCATTTTCTCAATTAGTGATCAAGGGGGAAAGACCCTTTGTGGGTGGGACCATCTCTGGGCTGGTAGTCTTGGTTCTTTAAGAGAGCAGGCTGAGCAAGCCAGGGGAAGCAAGCCAGTAAAGAACATCCCTCCATGGCCTCTACATCAGCTCCTGCTTCCTGACCTGCCTGAGTTCCAGTCCTGACATCCTTTGGTGAAGAACAGCAATGTGGAAAGTGTAAGCTGAATAAACCCTTTCCTCCCCAACTTGCTTCTTCGTCATGATGTTTGGGCAGGAATAGAAACCCTGACTAAGACACCCAGTCTTTGTTGGCAAACCTCAGCAGAAGGACAGAGAAGGTCTTAAAAGAACAGGCTTGGAGGTGAGCCTTCCACAGGAAAGGAGGTTTGAACTGGCTTCTTGCTAACTTAGAGTACTCTCCTTTGAGACTCTCAGTCGATAGGGGATGGGGGGGGGCACTCTCCTCCTAGCAAGACTGACACTGGAAAGATCTTGAATGGTCCTTTGGGTGTGTCCTCATGCCTTGTTCCCTTCCTGAGTTGGGGTTCTTTATTGATAGTTATGGGCTGGGCGGATGGGTGGAGAGACTGGAGCAAGAGGCCATGGGTTTCTTCAGAATGTATTTTTGTAGCTATGGAGAGTACACTGCTTAAGACCGAAGACTTTTTCTAAAGTTTATTGGTGTTGATTAAGTCTGGCAAGGGTTTTAAAAATTAAAACTGTCTTTCCTGGCAAATGAGTGTCTGTGTCAGCTCCGGAGAAGCAGGAGGCTTAGATGACCAGATTGCTCTCTCTTCCTTGAGCAGAGGCATTGTCCACCCTTTCTGTAACACTGTGCTCCCCCAAAGGCTAAAATTAATAAGAATATAACAAACTAAAACAAACAAACAAACAAAAAACCCAAACCACTTGACACTGAAAAACATGTTTTAACAAAAAGCCGACAAAGAAATTCCATGAGAGTGGTTTTCAATATGAGCACTTGGGGACCTTCTGCAGGTACCAAGGAGGTAAGGAGATGGATAAGTGGGCAAAGGCACTTTCTGCCAAGCCTGATGACCTAAGTTCAATCCTTGGAACCTACAAGGTGGAAAGGAGAGGACAAACACCTGAGAGTCATCCCTACTTCCATACACCACTGTGGAGCATTCACACCCATCCCAATCAATGCTCTAATAGTAAACATGCCAAGGCCTCAAGACGACCCTGGAACCAGTGTGTTCTGAAGCTTCCACATGATTCCACTGCATGGCTGCACATGAGAACAGCAGGCCTGCCCAAGGGGAGCAGCAACGGTCCAGCGGATGGCCGACAGATGCAGTGGGACTTACTCAGGCATTGAAAAGTTGGTGGACTTCAACAGTCGGCAGCAATCAGGGCTGGCCCACGGACAGCTCACAAAACTGAACCACACTCAGGGTTATGATTTTTTCTATACTGAATGCAAATGCTGACAGGTGTTACAACTTAAGATGACCTATTTTGCCAAACATGAACTGTGGCAACTCCTTCAGTGACTTACAATGGTCAAGTACTTCTGAGAAAGGGGGATGGGATACTGGTTTCTAAAGTCTTGCCTGTACCGTGGACTACACAGAGAAGCCAAGTGAGCTAGGGGCGGAGCTGGGCTGTTGAACTGCTCATCTCTTATAGTTGGTGGGTTTCTAATTGTCTGTGCACACCAGCTAACTGAGTGTGTCTCTCTACCTATTGGTCTGTGCACACCAGCTAACTGAGTGAGTCTCTAATCATCTGCACACCAGCTGAGTGAATCTCTCTACCTACTGGAGAACAGTTTACAATCTTCTTTAGAGCTGTGTACATTTTTGATACCAGTAAAAGTGCTTCAAAAATTACAAATGGCAAAAAATAGCTTTAGAAACACAGTAAAAATATGTTGTGTTAGTTTTCCTGTGGAGCCTGAATGAATGGCTAACTCTACTTCAGATGGGGCACCAATGTCAGACCAACCAAAATGATTCCACACACATCTAACTTGATGTGAGCTGAATTAGTCACACTAAGGAGCATGGGTGGTTTGCCGATGCTACACACCCAAGGAGAGTCCTTCTGACCCTCAGCCATTGTTAACTGTTCACGTATCCCAGGAAGAGAACCTCGTGGGCTCTGTGAGCCCTCCCATCTTTGAGGAGAGGATGCCAGTGGGCCCAGTCATGTGAGGGTCTCGTGTAGGAAATCACAGCTACTCTGCCACGTCAGGCTCTGGGGTCCACAAGAAAAGTGCAAGCACCATTTGTTCATGGAGTAAATTTGTTAAATGGAACATTGACACCATCTGAGGGCCTACCAAGAGGAATAGGTATTAAAGAGAGGCACCGCTCCAGATGGGTTGCGTTAGTCCATCCCAGAAACGCTGGCCCTGATGTAACCGATGTCTTATTCTTTCTTACCTTGGAGCTTTCTTTGGAGCAACTGGCAGTTCTCACTGTCTGCTGGGGATTCCCCCAAGGGACAAGGGCAAAGGAGACACAGCCAGTGCTTGTTAGTGAGCAAAAGGACGTATCATATGAAACAAAGTTTTAATTTTTATTTTACATATTTATACATAAAACTCCCAAGGAACCATGTGGATCCGACAGAATGTTAATAGCACATCTAAGAATAAACCTCAGGTAGTCAACATTCACAAAATGTTGAAAACTGATTAAAATATACGTAGTATGGAGAGCTACGACTTCACTACGAGGCAGGCATGTATTTTGACTTGTATAGCACCGTCATTTACAGTTCCTCTTCAAAGCTACAGTGAAGAATGAAACAGTCAATGGTAAAATACTGCTCCAACTTAAAGTCTCTAAACAAAAACAAAGTCAAAACTACCCTCTGCTTATCCACGGTTGTTGGTGGTTTAAGTACTGTACAGTTCTTGTAACAATATTTTATTAAAAGGCCTGATAGTAAGTGGCGAGAGTTAAAAAAAAAAAAGAAAAAGAAAGGAGAGAAAGAAATTAAAATAAATTAAGAAGCGAAGGCCAGTCACGGGACAGTAAGCTCGGACGTTACCAATGACTAACACTGATGTCTGTTTCGGAGCCACCTTTAGCAACAGCAATTTTTACGACCACAGAAGCAAAATAAATTCTAGCTTGTCCTCTGGTGGATGGCTCTCTTTCACTTCGCCGGCATTTTCTCAGCCATGTGCTTCTGCTGACTCTCAGCGTGTCTGCAAAATCAAAGATACAAATCACTCAGCACTGAGGAGAAAGACCCAGCCAGACTGCCTTCCAACCAACACCCTCCAAACCAAAGACAGCTACAGCAGCCTGCACACCAAGAGTCGGGATGAGACATACGCGAGTCGGGGAAGAGTGCTTCCTTTAAGCTCAATGCGCTATTCAAGCTTTAGGTGATCATGAGTCCTTGATTTTGTCAATCGCAGGATTAATCTGAGGCTGACAGATATTACTACTGTGAAGAAGCAAAGTATTGTGTTTAAAAGGTGCTAAGAGGTGAGAGGCTGGAATGTCTGCATCAGTGAAGAGTTAAAATGTGGTTTCTACATGCTGTGCACGGCACCCAGGGCTCAAAAAGGCTGGGGTCTTTCTAGGGAGTATTCCAGTGAATGTGGCCAGGAAGGGCGCAAACTGGCAAATGAGGAAGACACAGACGGGAAACAAACATTAAAGGTGCGGCTGCTCAATGTAGTGCACTCGCCCAACATGTAGGATGCCCCAGCTCTGCAGGAACCAAAGGGGTAAAACAAACAAGTCAAGATCAGGTTTCGAGAATGAGTGGCTGAGGGTGGACTGAGCGACTGTTTTAACACACGTAGATTGGGGCATTAACTAAGGCTGATGGAAACCCGCAGCTGTCCATCTAATTTGCTCTTACGAAAGCTTACGTCAAACACATGATGCAAAGCTCTCTGTGGACATGAAGTTTTCCTGTCCAGCATAAGTCCCCCACCCCCAGATAATCCTAAGGTGTCAACACAACAGTGAAAGGGCCAAGCAGGGTATGATGCAAAACTTGGACAATCCAGAAGCTAGGTGGAGGGGACAGGAGGGGAGAATGGCCAAGTTCTTGGCATGACCCCCTCCCTTCCCTCCTCCCAACCCTGCAAACAGACACAACCCAAAAGCCTGTAAGATCTGTGGGCTGCAAAAGCTAACGGTTTGGAAGGATGATTTTAGGAAATGACAAATCTTGTGAGAGGCTAAGGCTGTGGTTTCTGGCTGTCATCGAGGGTTGGGGACAAGATGTGTACTGTCTGGATGTGGGGAGCGAGCTGGTGACGCCAAGCTTAAGGCCCGGTTTCATGTAGAAAGTCTCCTAGCCATGGTGCAGAGAAGACTAACCACGAGCAGTTTCAAAAATCGGGCACGTGACCGCAGCATCCTTGCCACATGCAGAAACTCTGGAACAAATGGCAATGTCTATTTGGCAATCAAGGAGCCCAGAGAAATGCTGTTATTGGCCCCTCCTCCAACACACCAGACCATGGCCCCGTTGATGGGTCTAAAGAGCTATGGACCATTTTCATAGAGCAATCTGCGAGCATCTCAAGCAAATTCAATTCAAGAAATGTTCTGATGCCCTGTAATGGGAGGTTCACTGTAGCTAACTGAATTATAGCTCTTACAGTGTTTTCTTTAATGTAGCTCTACACAATTGTACACACCAGTACATGCATCAAGAGACTTCCTGCAAAGGCAAGAAAAAGTGGCAATAAACAGCTTTGGAAAATATTAAAATCAATGTTTTCTTTTGAGACACACATAAGAGGGATTTCATTAAAATCTTAAGAGGGAAAGGATTTCCATAAAACTTCCCATTAATCATCTTTACATTAAAGTCCTTTGTAAGATGTAAGATGTATATCATTCAAGCCCTGCAAAATGACCCTCTCTCTCTCTCTCTCTCTCTCTCTCTATATATATATATATATATATATATATATATATATATATAATCATTGCTGACGACCTATTGTGTACCTGGAAGGCTTAGTGCTAGAATCTAAAACATAAGGGAGGATTCAAGTGGTGTGATCTCTGCTCTCAGGATAGGGGGTCCATCACCACCGGGGAGAAACAGCAGACCTATACGACTGTGATAAAGCTCTTCAGAGGCCAGGCTGTGGCCAGGACTCAGAGGAGGGAGATAAGCTGGAATTGTCACCTTCACAGCTGGTAGCACCCTGGCACCCAGCACGTGGCTGGCCATGGGTGGGAAACAGTAGCATGGAATGTGTTGGGGCAACTCCCCAGGGATGGTCTTTTAGAATAAAGCCTTCCAAAGTCATAACTGTTGATCAGAGTTAGCTAGTAGTTGGTCCGTTCTGGCAATCCCACACAAAAGGGGAGAATAATGACCAAAAAGTAAGCTCCAGGGGACGGGCAGAGAGAATGTCTCTTAAGAGACGTACAAGTGATTTTCAAATCACCTGGAAACTTTAAAAAAGCCTGATTCCTAGTCTAGTCCAAGAACAATTAAATCAGAATCTCTCCAGGTGGGACCCAGGCATCTGTGGTTTATAAACATCCGTAGGTACTTTCAGTGAGGAGTCAAACTCGAACTGAGTGGATTGTAAACTGACATCTATAACGGTGAGGGTAGAACAGGTAGAGGAAACTGTAGACCCAAACTTCCCAGGAGTCTCTGTGGTGACACCACTGGGAATGGCTGGGCACCTTCTGGCTCTCCTCTGTCCCCATGCACAGTCCCCCACCCCCAGCATGAACAGAAGGATGGGTCGCTCCCTCCATCTGAAAAAGGGTTTCAAGGGAGCACCATGCCTCTGCCTATTCTAGGACTGCTCCAATTGAAAAGCTTCCTCTACTGTCTCCAAGCTTCTGACCTTATGGTCCTGCTTGCCCTGTCTCCCAAACCACCCCTCTATATCAGCAGGCCCACAGAGAAACTAATATGCAGCCTATCACCTTGAGACATGGGTAGGAGTCCCTCAGTGTCCCTCTCAGCAAGGAATGCCAGCACCAGCCAGGGGTGGGGGAAGGTTTCTGCTACCATAGGCAGACGGGAGCCATGGAAGACTGCAGACTTCTTCTGTGAACTATGGGGCCTGGCTGTCTGCTTCCCTGCTGATTTTATCCTTTTGATTTGGAGACTCTTGGATTCTGGGGTAACAAAATGGGGTGCTTTACAGCTGCTGATGGGGCAATGCCCCAACTTGTCTCCAGGTGACAATGGTATTATTTGAGTGTTACTGTAATAATTCTGCTGCTGGCAAATATCCTCAGCTTATGGGGCATCCTTCTCTCCTTTCTCAGATGAGGGATAAGATAAGATAATTCAATGCATACAAAACAAGGACCCAGGGAGAAAGCTCAGTGGTTAAAGCACTTGCCATACAAGTGTGAGGACTGGAGTGTGGATCCCAGAATCCATGTGTATGACAAGTAGGTACGGAGACCTGCCTATAGTTACAGCCTCAGAAGGCAAGAGAAGAGGGTCCTCAGAGCAAACTGGTTAGCTAGATGAGCCATAGAGGTAGGACAGAGAACAAGCATGACACTTATCATCAATTTGGGACTTTCACATGCAAGTGCTGACACACACACACACACACACACCCTACCCATACATACCCCATATCTATCTATCTATCTATCTATCTATCTATCTATCTATCTATCTATCTATTCATATATATATCCTCTATACATACATACATACGATGGGCTTTACTATGATAGAAGCTACTAAGAAGTGGGATACCCTGACCAGCACGAGCCTGATTCATTACTCTAGCCTGCAAGGCATCTGGATCCACATCCAGCTTGACACTAAGATCTCAGTGTGGGAGATGATAAGAACAATTGGGTGCCACTGGGGCTGTGGAAAGATGCCAGCATCCCTCCCTTCCAAGCATGGCAGTAATGATCAAGAGATGGCCCACTTAACAGCTGGTGTCTCTTTGTGGTACCAACCACATGGCTATTCCTGCACTGGAGACAACAGAATGGAATGAATGAGGGCCAGCCATTTTGGGGGTAACAGTTTTGCTGGATGAAGTCCTTCTGGGCTGGAAATGTTGCCCTGATTTAGAGGAAAGCGTAAGAAGTCCTCATAGACTGACAGTTATCACCCTTTCTGGGCTGGAAGATAGCTTAGTGAGGAAAGAGCTTGTTTTGAAAGTGGGAATACGAGAGTCTTCCTTGCTACTTTTAATTGTCAACATAATACATATTGGAGTTAACAGAGAAGAAAGCTTTGAAAGAGAAATTGCCATGATCAGACTGTCAAGGAACCTGTCAGTTGGGAGATTGTCTTCATTTTAATCGATTCAGGAGGGCCCGGCTCACCATGGGCGATACCATTCCCTGGGCAAGTGGTCCTGCATTGTAAGGAGAAGCTAGCTGAGCATGATCTTTAGTGAACTGGACAGTGAATGAGGCAGCAAACAGCACTCCTCCATGATTTCTTCCTTAGAGTTCCTACCCTGACTTCCTTCAATGATGCAGTATAACCTGTAGGATGAAATAAACCCTTTCTTCCCCTAAGTTACTTCTTCCATCATACTAATTATTGCAGCAACAGAAATGCAACGAGAACATCACAGAAAGCTGAATACTGTGGCATGCTCTACAGCCCCAGGACTGTACTGTGTACAGCTACTGTGTGGTGGAGCTGGAGATAGGAGACTCCCTGGAAGCCTGATAGAAAACAAGCGATCCTATCTCAAACAAAGAGGAAGACCGGGCAGACACTCAAGGTTGTCCTCTGACCTCCGCGTGCATGCCAGAGCACAAGCATACCCTCCCCCTTGCCCCCCCCAGACTAAAAATAATGCATTTTCTAGAGAGGATTTTGGGCCTTTTTCCTCTCTTCTAAATAGCAAATATCAATAGCTGTTTGGTGAGTTAGGTACAAACGTAAAGGATGGAGTCTCAAGAGCTCATTCTTGCCCTTGTCTCCCAAGTTCAGACTACCCAAGGCTTCTTTTCTCCTTTGGAAAAGGGAAGGCAGACTGACCTAGTCAAGTCTTCAATGTCCACCAGCATGGCATCTTGTTCTGTGTGCAGCTCATCTCGAATGAGGAGCAGCTGGACCAACTCTTCATTCAAACCTGGGGCGAAAAAGGGAAGGTTAAAAATCCGATCATGCCACACTCAAATCAGAACATAATGCATGTTCACAGACACTAAAGTATACATATAAGCAGTTAAAGATCATAGGAAAGAATCTTTTCTTTCTCAATGTTTCGCACATGCGTGTGATTTACATGCATGAATATGTATGATTTTTATATGTATGGGTGGGCAATTATACACGCAGATGCCCTTGTTGGGAATAATCTTCAATTGCTCTTCCACACTGAAATTAAACCCACCTTGTAATCAAACCCGCTCACCTCACTTCACTCTAGGGACCTGCTGTTTGGACCTTCGGAGGGAGGATTACAGGTGAGCCACCACACCCACCCAGAATTTACATGGGTTTCTGGGGATCCTAATTCTATCGGACTCTTATATCAGCTTCTTATATGTGCAGGTGAAACACCCATTGGAGCAACATAGCCTGTTTGTTAAATTAAGAAGATTCTGACAAAAAGAAATATTTAGCTTTGTCGTGTGGGAAGATGTGTAAGATGAAGAAAGACAGCTGGAAAGCGGTGCAAGGAGAATACTCCCCCTTGCCCTTACAGCCGAAAACTATGCGAATGAAGACAGAAGTCTTTCTAGCTCTCCTGATACTAGTGGGCTGGGTCAGCGTGGCTCAGGCACAGGCAAGGAGCCGGCTCTTAGGTTTCCCTTCCGAGAAGCTAAGAGCTATCGCAGTTATATGTGCACACACAGGGGGCGAACAGCTGAAAAGATCTGAAAAGAGCTAAAAGACAAGAGACAGAAGTGGGCCCCTTGGACATGTATTCAGAGATTCTGACTTCAAACGAGACCTCCATGCCTTCAGTTCAGAAGAGTTTGCAACTCAAATGGGGACAAAAATCACACACAGAGCTCTAAAACTCTACATGCCCCTAAAAAGCACGAGAAAGTAATGGTATTCCTTAACAGTCTAGGAGAAGCTGTCGCGGAGGTAAGATACGTCATGCTTCTCAGCCCTTGCATGACTATCAAGCCTAGTGATTAAAACAGAATTCAAGTCATTTTATGTCCCGTGAGTCTAAGGTTTAAAAACAAAACCCTCAAGCCAGGCGGGGGTGCAATGCACCTTTCATCCCAGGACTTGGGAGGGCAGGGGCGAGGGGGGAGGGGGGAGGAGGGAGGGGGAGGGGAGGAGGGAGGGGGCAGGGGGAGGGGCGAGCAGATCTCTGAGTTCTCCGCCTTGTTTACAGAGTGAGTTCCAAGACAGCCAGGGCTACACAGAGAAAGCATGTTTCGAAAAACAAAACAAATAAAACAAAATTTAAAATTCCAAAATGCTTGATTGTAAAGCATTGATACCTAAGCAGCCCAGTTTTTATTTAGATCTAGTGGGGAAAAAATGATCTTTTTCCCTCGCTCCTGGGTGGCCTTCTCCACGCTGCTCAACAGTGTCTGCCCGCGCATTACTCTCAGTGCTCAGGAGGTTTGTATTTGTGTCTTCCCCAGATCCAGAGTAAGCTTTAAACTTTCTATGAAGGAAAACGTGGAACTCACATAACAACAGCGACATCTTAGTGACTCCTCACAGACCCTCTTGGCCTCAACAATGACCAGCTGGAATCATCTTCTTCGAGTCTACAGGACCATTTTACAGGCATCACACACACCCACACACCATCTCATCTGGGGGCTGATGACATCACCTGGCTGACCACGATGCCCCACAGGGACACCATCTTTCACTGGGCCAATCACTGCCTGCTCTCTTTGTGACAAATGACTTCCAGTGAGCACCATCCCCACCAGCTCCCTACCCTCTCTGGATGCATCTGTTGAATCCCTTTATACCGAGAGAGGAGAGCTTTGTAATTTTTCCATATTTGTAAACAGACATTTATCAGCTTAAAAAAAAAAGTCTCATTTGATGTATGATGATGACGGCAGCTAAAACAAATGTGTACCTACGTGAGGTGGGAAGGATGGTTGGGCAAAGCTTGCAGCTATGGAAGTTTGTTCTAGAAACAGATGCAAGTTAAATACATGGCCTGTGCTAGGAGCCAGCAAATTTAAAAGGACTGGTAACCATGGTGAACCTTGAACAGTCCTGAAAGCTTCTGACATTTTATAGTTTAAAGAAGAAAAGAAAAAGAAAAAAGAAAGAAAAAAAAACCAATAAAAGGGTTCTGTGATTGTCTTGATCTTGAAAACACACAGACAGTCCAGTGAAAACACAGAACAGAAGCAATGAACACCCAGGCAGCCTCGCCGCTCACCACTGTCCACCTCGCGCCTACTTCCAAGCAGATCCCCCACTTACTTTCAATCTGGGAGTGGAGGTCATTGACGATCACTTGTAGCTGCCCGATAGTCATGTCTCTCAGGTCGGTGGGCTTTAAGCTTCTTTTCATCAAACATTCGCTTATGTGAGGCATGTGTGGGAGCTGGAGACACAAGGGGCAGCGGAGGGGTGAGCCGAGTGTCAAAGACCCAGGGAAGAGCCAGTCTGCTCTTACAGACCCTGTCTCACCCACCCACTTCCACCCAGGTTTGAGCCTAAAAGCTTTCCCAGCCCCCCGAGTGTCCCAAGGGTGGCCTCATATCTAACACCCATTTCCTACGATGCCCTCCATATACCAGATGATATGCTGTCCGAGTGCCAGGCTTTCGGTTGGTCTCTGACACTAGTTGTGGGAAACGTAATAGGAATAACAGGGAAAAAATTAACAGTATCAGCTACTGCTTACTACTCTATACCATGACACCAGTGCCAGGTAAGGTGCCCTGGATGCCTTCCTCACTGTGTCTTCGACAATCATACTCCCACCCAGGTGCTGTTATCCACAGCGCACACGTGAAAACTGGCATGCGAACCTCTTGTCGGATCCCTGCAGCAGGCCAGTGGCAGAGCTAACCGTGACTGCTAAGTCCAGGGCACTAATTCATTACATTCCACCATCTCCTTAAAGAGGTGGGAGAGAACTATAGCAACCTTTACTTGTGCTAGAGCAGGAACACAGATCTGAATCACTGGCCCTCGAGCATTTAATTCTATGAAATGCTGCCCCTGTGTTTCTCAGTGTAACAGGGAGACGGAAACGGACTTTGTTCTTTCTCAATTGCCGGTGCTTCTGACAAACTGCCTCAGAGAAACCCAAGTTTGCATAACTCTGGGAAAGAACCCATCTTCAGCCCCAAACGCCCGCTTGCATGCCAGCCTCTGCTGCTTACAAGATCAGCGACGGGAGACTTTTTCCTGTTCTGTTTTTCCACTTCTACTTGCATTTTGGCCATTGGTTTGGCCATGGCCAGGGCCATTTTGGCTTCAGCTTGTAGCTTCTTTTGCCTTGTGAGGAAGTCCATGTCATCCAGGGATTCAGACTCCTCCTCAGTAGTGTCTCTATCCGAATAGGAAGAACTCTGCTTGCTCTGTGAAGGAAGGAAGAGCAGCTTCAAGCTTCACTCTAGTTGCCATGCAACTGGGGAGGGGCACTAGCAACAGAGTCCTCTCTCCGCATAGGTGGGGGCCTGGTGGCAATACCTTGATCTCAATGAGCCCATCGGTCACAAGAAACCTCAAAAAGAGCCTACTTAGAACGACTCTGTTCTGAGCATGGATAGAAGAGCGGTAAAAGGCATAACAGGACCATGTTTAATTATGGAACCCAGAGCCACGGTCTGAGATAGTCCTCTGAGGTCAGGCATCAAATAACATTTGCCCGATCAACACACACCTCTTGGTCATTAGAACAAAGGTGAAAAGACACCACAGAGGGAAAAACATCCCAATAGCCAGCAGTCATGATTATTTTTGACTTCTGGAACATGTGAGAACAGGCTGAGCCTGTAGTTCGAAGCCCAATGAGAAAGGATTCCTTCTTCCACACATAGCTCCATTCTATGTAAGGAATAGATAAGGTAGCTATTCCTTATCTATCTCTAGTCAGCTTTGAACTCACTACGTATCCTAGGCTGACCTCAAACTTGTGATCCTCCTGCCACCGACCCCCAAGTGCTGGGATTATAAGCACACACCACCATGCCCAGCTACATTTTATAATCTCTAGAATAGTAAGTGATTTCTCTCATAGTCAACAACTTTAATAAGCCGTATTTACTGTATCCTGATTTTGATTTTGTGGTCATTGTCAAATTCTTTTTTCTTTTTTTAAAGATTTATTTATTTTATGTACATGAGTACACTGTCGCTCTCTTCAGACATACCAGAAGAAAGCATCAATCCCATTACAGATGGTTGTGAGCTACCATGTGGTTGCTGGGAATTGAACTCAGGACCTCTAGAAGAGCAGTCAGTGCTCTTGACCACCGAGCCATCTCTGCAGCTCCACTGTCAAATTCCTGAAGCACATAACCCCAGCCCCTCCCAGAACGGCTGCCGCAGATTCACAACAGAATAAACACTGAACAGCCAGGAAAGAAGACAAGGCAATGAACGGTTCAGCTGGTGGCCACGTGGACTTACCATGGGGGACAAGGGCGTATCCAAGCTGGTTTCGGTCTTACTGTCATCTGCATCGCTGTCCTTGTCACTGCCGCTGTCATTGACAAAGCATATCTGGAGGTTCATCCCGCTCTGTAGTCTGGGTGGAAACAAGCGCGACAGTCATTCTACTTAGCTATTTGTTACCTGACTGTAGCTGATTAAACGGAGTTACTAATGAAACAGTTCTATGTGCTCTTCATGTGGAGAACTTAGTGACCCAAATCATTCTACATTTCCTTCTGTTGTTGTTGGGACAGGATTTTGCTACGTAGCCTGGGATGGCAATCCTTCTGCCTCAGCCAATTCTTTCCTGCAATTAAAAAGTTTATCAGAGGGCCTCCCAGAATTCCGGTCTTTTTCCCACATCAGTTTGTTGCTTAACATTCTATGTTATAGCACCCGGTGGATAACAAACACAGAGCTAGCCCATACAGAACGATGCTTTGTGTTTGCAGTCCTGCCACTCAAGATGAACAGACTTTAGCCAATAACGTGGTGGGATGCTATTTCGAATTCTGCTTTAGAAGGACAACCCAAACAAATTCACAAGAACCAGTGTCGCAAGACTATGGCTCCATGAAGAAAGTCTCCTTCCCCTCCAGGAAGACAGGGACACTCAAAGGGAACCTCTATTTAAAGCGGTTGCCAAAAGCCAACGGAGGAAGCGCAACTTCTGTCACTCAAAGACACCACAGGTCTGTTTACCCCAAGAGGCAGAAGGAATCCCAGGGTGTTGGAAGTCGCAGCACGCATGCGCTTCTGCAGACTGACCCCCACACCCAGCACCATGAGAACAGACTCCTCTCAGGAGCTCAGGATTCAGGAGTCTGAAGCTCCACAGAAAGGATGCTCTGGGGTCAGACAGGACAAGCACTGGCGATGACCGTGGCCAGACGGTGGGCTCCACTCTTGGTCTTAACTAGCTTTTAAAGGTGAACCATATCTTCTCAGTACTATTTGGTCATTCTCAGTGTCTCCAGTATCCCAGTTCTGTGGGAAAGTAAGTCTTGTGTGTGTATAGGTATGTATGGGGGTGGGGTGCCAGAAGGGACCATAGGGAGCATTTCTAAGCCCGCTTTGGAGCAAAGGACACCGAATTTGCTCTGAGGTTATTCCTGCTGCAAGGATCTAATCTAATACTTGACATTGTTTGGTTGTCTTTATCCTAACGATGGAGAAGCTTTGCATGCCTTGCTCATGACTGATACACTTGCTCCCGCTAACCCCATTTAGCCTCAGCACTGCGATTAAGATGGGTTTGTACTGCCACCTATTGCTAGACTTTATAATTGTACAAGCTCCGGCTTAGTTTTCCCTTAAAAAAAAAGGAAGTAAGTCTATCCAGCCTTCCCTACACAGGCCAGGCCCAGAGCTGCAAGGAAGCAGGCCACAGGTTCCGAGATGACTGGTTTACAGCGGGTTCCAAACCCTGAGTTTGTTTGGAGCTTGGCATGGGGGTGGGTGCTCTGTACATGTGACCTACCTTCCTTTCTGCACTTTTTGGAAGCTGGGCAAAGACACAGAGACTCCTAGAGCTGATGTGACTTTCTAAAGGGACCATACCCTAACACTGCTCCCACACTGAAAGCCACCCCATGATAGTCTGCTGTCTGAAGGACAACTCACTCACGCCATCTGTAACTAGTAAGCAGCTGGCCCTACAGTTGTGCCGGGACCTGCCTCCCTTAAATTTTCTTCACGTATCTTGTGGTATCTAGTATGTTCAGATTTCCCTTTGATCTAGACACGTCGAGTTTAGCAGATTTTTGATATCTGCAGTTCGTCTAAAAAGTAGAATCAAGCAATTTTAACAATAAAATCAAGATCTATGGTTCGGAAGGTGATAGCAAGGACAGTCTGGGGACACATTTGAATCTCACTCGAGTCGAGGATTATATAGCATTTCCTAGATATGAATAAAGTCTCACAAAGAAGTATCTGGCTGCTGGAGATAAAAACATAAACAACCAGCAAGGAAGAATATCCCAAACTCGAGTTAAAGATGCCCACGGACAAATATCATCATTCTGAGCAAAAAATGATTATAAATTCTACAGCTCTGCCCCCAACTGGCCAACCACCCACAAGGAACTTCTAACAGCTGGGGGACTTCAAGAATGCTTCCAGTACAGATTCAGAGCCCCCACCCCACCTTAGTAGCATAGTAGCCCGGTGGGAAACTGAATGAAGCTTGGGTGGGTGGGGTGGGGGGAGGGCTTGTAATTCCTTTACAGCAGTAAGAAAGCTGCTCATAGGGACAATGGGACATCATAGCTGATTAAGAAAGGGTTTTAGTAAAGACACCTTCAATGGGCTCCCATTTCGAGAGGGATTTCTTTGCCTTTAGCCTTTAATCACATTTTAGGAGGAAGACAGCTCTGGGTGAAACTCAACCACTTTCCCCAAGCAGAGGCCTGGCTGAAGGGTGATGGGGCCACCAGGTCTTCTGAAGGCCTCTGTGCCATGGAGTCAAAGAACAGATAATCCCACGCTCGCCTTCCTGCCTGGCAGTGAGATTCACAGCTGTCTGCACAGTTTATTTCTGAAAAGTGCACTTCCCTGGGTCTCTGACCTTTTGCTACCTCACTTAAATCCTGCTTAGTTCAGTCTTCCTTGGTCTCTTGAGCCCAACACCAGGTGAAATAAAAGATTTTGCTTATGGAAGCTATCATTTCAAAGCATCTCATTCGGGGTCATTTGATGGTTTAAAAGAAATTTATTTTGTTTATGTGTGTTTGTGACTATGTGAGTGTACACACACAGACATACAGACACACACACACACACACACACACACACACACACAAGTATGAGTGCTTGTGGAAGCCAGAAGAGGGTGTCAGACCCCTTTGGAGATAATGAATTCCAGTGGCTACTGGAATCAGGCGCTGGAGTGTGAACTCTGGTCTGAGACATCTCTCTAAGTATTTAGCAGAACTTTGCATTAAAATAAAATGGCACGGGTAGTCTGTCTTGCTGGTTGATTTGACTTCTGGAAGGTCTAGGTGGTGATTAGCCCTGGAATCTCTTTTTTATGGACCACACAGATGTCACACAGCAGAGCTACACAGAAGCATCCCCTCTGGGTCTGGATAGAGGGTGGTTGCTGAAGGAGGCTCAGAACTTGTTGAAGACATAAGTTTTCAGCATTTCAGCATGAGCAGAAGTGGCTCCTGTGGGATGGTGTGGATTGCTTAAGTGGTAGGGTATGAATGGGGAGATTCAAGAGGTGTGTTTTACAGTGAGTGAGAAGAGCATCGTCTCTAGTTGGGCTTGGAGGATGGCAGACACAGGATGTTCATTGCTGCCAAAGGAGATCTCAAAGCATAGCCAATGGTATACAACTCAGTAAGCCAACAAAACCAAAACCCCAAAATAGCTCTTCTTCAGGCAATGACACCCGTAATCCCACACACAGGAAACAGAGGCAGGAAGGTTGAGAGTTGAGGCCATCCTGGGCTGCATAAGGAGTTGTTGTCTCTAAAGGCTGAAGAATTGGCATAGAGCTCAGGGGTAGAACACTGGCCTATGACAAGCAAGGTCCTGGATCTGACTGCTAGTGCTGAAGGGGTAAAAAGTCAATTTCTTTTAAAAAATGTAGAGACAAGACTTGTGTTCGCCAGACATAAGCAACGTCATGGTTTCAAGTTTGCTGGTAACTTCCAGGAAGGTGGAAAAGATCATGTCAGGCTTGTGGGGCCTGGAGAGATGGCTCAGCGGTTAAGAGCACTGACTGCACTTCTGAAGGTCCTGAGTTCAAACCCCAGCAACCACATGGTGGCTCACAACCATCTGTAATGAGATCTGATGCCCTCTTCTGGAGAGTCTTAAGACAGCTACAGTGTACTTACATATAATAAATAAATGAATCTTAAAAAAAAAAATCAGGCTTGTGTCCTTGGTCTTAGGTTGGGCTGATTAAAATCTGGTCTGAGGGCAGCTCTGAAAGTTCCTTCTTGTTTTCTAGTTCTAGAAATGAGAATGTGGCTTAGGCAATGTATGAATATTTAACGTGTGTGTGTGCGCGCGCGCACATACTATATGAGTCTACACTTGTAGGTCAGAGGAGATTTTTCCTTATCTCTATCCATTTTATTCTTTCAAGACAGGGTCTTTCACTGAACCTGAAGTTTTGGCTAGGCTGTCTGACCAGTGAACTTCAGGATCTACCTGTCTTCATGCCTCCAATCCTGAGGTTAGAGACATTGTTGACATGCCCAACTTTTGTGTGGAGCCTAGGGACTTGAACTCGACTCGGGTTCTCACGCTTGCACAGCAAGCATCCTAACTCACTGACCTATCTCTCTGACCCATTTCTAAGATTCTTTTAAGATTCCACAATCTTTCGAGCCTTGACTCTGCCATCACTCTCTGATGGCTCTCCATGTCAGTTCATCTCAGAGCTCAGAACCAAAGCCCAGGAACACATGAGAGCTCTGTTTTAATTTACCAGATCCTACCTGTGTTTGGCAGCATAATTTTACAGGGCTCATGCCTCCTATCATTGTTCATAATTTCAAGGCAACTGTAGGGCCAGGAAACAGAGCAAGAGGGACCTTCCGGATGCCTATGGGTTTCCAGCTTATATTGCTCATTAACTGTCTACAGCCATTGTGGCTGGTGTGCCACAGTCCCGCAGTGCCATTCATAACTCAACATCCCCAACAGTTTGTGGCCAAGCTGTTAGAATACATTATTTCCATTTATCTGAATGGATCTTTGATGCATTATTCAAAGGCTTTATACATAATGAATAATCACTCATATTTTTCATGCCATTTTTTCTGTTTCATATTGATTTCAAAGGGGATAGAGCATCAACTATGGATTATAACGACCCAAGGGTATGGATAAGTGCTCTTCATTTTTCTGGGACTATGTCGTGATGGCTGTGAGGACAACTGAAATTGGGTGAGCTTGAGCTACACATCATGTGGGATGGTGGTAGGTTACTATTGCTTTGTAGAGAATTATAAAATACTCCTGCAGCCCACAAACTCTGCCTCTTTCTCTTCCCCATTTACTATGCCTTGAAGATCATTTACCTCAAGAACTACACAAATGCCTACTGCTCTTTTAAAAAATGAGAGAGGAACATGGTTTCTACTTCTCCACATTGGTTATGGATGGAAACACAATGCTACAGCTTCTTTTATTCTCACAAGAGCGTGTAACCTTCCTCTTGCTTCGAGGTCTAGTTAAGAACAGGAAATCAGGCTGGTGAGATGGCTCAGTGGTTAAGAGCACCGACTGCTCTTCCAAAGGTCCTGAGTTCAAATCCCACCAACCACATGGTGGCTCACAACCATCCGTTACAAAAATCTGATGCCCTCTTCTGGAGTGTCTGAAGACAGCTACAGTGTACACACATATAATAAATAAATAAATTAATTAAAAAAAAAAGAAACAGGAAATCACTCTATTAGACTTAAAAAAAAATCATCCTGTCTACGCACCAGCTGCAAATGTTGCTGGTTCAACACATGGCTTCATCACACAAAAGCACCATAAAGGATTTTCCTAAGTATGTATGCAAAATAAGAATTGCTTGATTCCTTCCTTCCTTCCTTCCTTCCTTCCTTCCTTCCTGGAGCAGGCAACACACTTTCTAATTTGCTACAGTCTGACTACGGTCTACTGGTTTTTATTTGGATGCGTTCACTCATTGCAGTTCTTTGTTGGACCATGCAGGCATTTTATGGAGCTTGACCGTTGTTAGTGGAGGCACAGCAGTTGATTGAGGAATAAAACTGAGGTCTTCCGGCAGGTCACAAGTTCTGAGTCATCAGACACTGTGTGCAATTACACACATTGGAAGGGAGCTCAAAAACACTTGGTGGACGCTCCCTATTCTATCAAACACCTTTGCTACCTGGACATTACTAAAGTAAGGTGCCAACCAGAAATGTTAAAGCAGAGAGCTTCAGATGAAAGGAAGTGGGGTGGGCAGATGGGTGAATCCAGAAGAGAGCCCAGAGGTCCATCCTCCTTCGGAAGTCATGTAGCCAGAAAAGCTAACTGGTATTTCTAACTACGTGCCAAAAAGTGAGTAGTTGGATGGGGCAACATGTCACTTTGTGTCTTGTCCTGCCCTGGCATTCTTTCTTCATTATTTATTTATTTATACATTTCTGACCTGGCATCTTAAGAGAAGAGGAAATAGCACTACAGGCAGTGGGCCTGTGAACTGCTGTGCCTCCATTTTCTTCTCTATAACACAGTCTCCATTTCTGCTCCCACCTCTAAGGCTAGTTCTCAATTCTTCTTTCTGTATGTGTTCAAAGCTCAGCTGACAGGCTTCCAAGACCTCATGGCCATAGAGTCTCTGTGGCTAAGCAGCCAGTAGATAGGTCGGCCACCCACGAGCTTTCCTCTGGAGAAGCGTCAGCCCGTTTCCTAACCTGGGCTCCAGAGAGCTATAAATACTTGCATTCCTCAGACAGCTGTTGGTTCTCATTCCACATCAGTGCCAATTTCTTTCACTGATGACCACTTCCCTGTAATTGAATTTGGAATTACAGGATTTTAATGTCTGCAAAATGTATTTTCAAGAGGAATATTCTCCAGTATGAATGGAAGGCAAGAACAAGCCCTTTTAGGATAGCAGGCATAAGATAGCTAGAGGTCAAATGTGGTCTATTTTCATCTTAATTGAGTTTTGACGATTTCCAAGCAACCTACTTATGAAATAAAAAGTTGCTGTCTGCAAGCATCTGTTGTGTGCCAGGCACTTTGCCCTCCTTACTTATGAGTGGGGACCTTGCTTTATGTAGGAAAAACAAAGTCCCAGACAGGTACAACTGCACAAAGTCACAGTGGTATGTGTCTTCCCTCCTGGGGGGCTAGGACACTTTCAGAAGGGTAAAATGAATTCATAAATGAGAATAAAGGAGAAGATGAAAACACAAGCAAAATAAAACCAAAACGAAACAAAAATCTGGAAACTAAAATGCTTAAGAATAAAAGATGAAATATGATGAGTTACTCAGCTAGCAAATGCACAGGTATGTGCACACACACACACACACACACACACACACACACATTGGAATAGTGGAATAGTTGAGAAAATGGCTGAAATGGCCTGATACAGTCTCTCTCCCTCTTTTTTTTTAGGTATTTTCCTCAATTACATTTCCAATGCTATCCAAAAAGTCCCCAATACACTTCCCCCCCCAGTCCCCCACCCTCCCACCCCCACCCCTTGGCCCTGGCATTCCCCTGTACTGGGGCATATAAAGTTGGCAAGTCCAATGGGCCTCTCTTTCCAGTGATGGCCAACTAGTACACAAAGGATAAACAGGCAGAGAAGGAAATTAGGGAAACAACACCCTTCTCAATAGTCACAAACAATATAAAATACCTTGGCGTGACTCTAACTAAGGAAGTGAAAGATCTCTATGACAAGAACTTCAAGTCCCTGAAGAAAGAAATTAAAGAAGATCTCAGAAGATGGAAAGACCTCCCATGCTCATGGATTGGCAGGATCAACACTGTAAAAATGGCTATCTTACCAAAAGCTATCTACAGATTCAATGCAATCCCCATCAAAATTCCAACTCAATTCTTCAACGAATTAGAAAGGGCAATCTGCAAATTCATCTGGAACAACAAAAAACCTAGGATAGCAAAAACTCTTCTCAAGGATAAAAGAACCTCTGGTGGAATCACCATGCCTGACCTAAAGCTGTACTACAGAGCAATTGTGATAAAAACTGCATGGTACTGGTATAATGACAGACAAGTAGACCAATGGAACAGAATTGAAGACCCTGAGATCAACCCACATACCTATGGTCACTTGATCTTTGACAAGGGAGCAAAAACCATCCAGTGGAAAAAAGACAGCATTTTCAACAAATGGTGCTGGCACAACTGGCCTGATACAGTCTTAAGTGAAAAAAGGGTCAACAAAGAGTAGCTGCAGTGTGATTCCAATTTTACACATAAAAATGCACACGTACGGGCCAGCGCAATAGCTCGGCAGGAAAGGTCCCCTTCTGCTGCGCCTGATGAGCTAATTTCAATCCCAGAGCTCACCATAATGGAAAGAGCCGACTCAAGTTGTCTTCTGACCTTTGCGCATGTGCCGTGGCACACATGTGCTCCTCACCCCACAAAAATAGAAAAAATGAGTAATCTCAAATGTTTAGGTAAGATGGGAAGAAACAGACTTAAATACTTCTTGGTGGAAGGCATCAAGTTGACTTTAGACTCGTCTCCCTCGAATGCCTCTGAGTTGTCATGTGTGGGTACTTGGTAAGAACTAGACAAGGCAAAGGAGAGAGGAGGGGAGTTGGCGGTAGAGCCTAGGCATTGGAGGGAAGGTGAGTGGGGCTCAGTGTTTGACAGCTGCCATCTGACTCAGACCTCACCGAAGTGGGAGTGTGACTCACACCCGAATCAGCCTGAGCTCTGCCTTTGGCACGATGCTGTGGACAGTGGGAGATGATCCGTAGGCAGCTGGGAACCCGCCTCCCTGTGGGTGAACAGTTCCGTGGACAAGCTCTCCCACTCACCCACAGACATCCCTCCTGATCTCAAGCCTACACTTCTCCATGTGCCTGCGGTAAATCAGAGCCCCTAGGCAACTGGCAAAAACTTAACTATTTTTCAAAGCCAGCCATCCTAATTTCTCTGCTCAGTCCCTGACCCGACTGAAACTTTTTTCTCTTGCTAACAGCTACCAGAGCGGCTCATGGTAAAGGAGGAAGCATTCTTTTGTTAGGTGCCTAAGAGGCTCCTGTGAAAATATGGCCGTGAATGTCAGTACTGTGTGTGTGTGTGTGTTTAGAATAACTAGGTTAGTAGGATTTGTTTGTCTGTGTTTTCTTTTTGGTGATTGGACAGAACCCAGAACCTCACACATACCAAGTTTGAGCTCCACTCTAACTCCAAGGTGAATATTTTAATTCATGTTGTTTTATACTTTTCAAAATAAAAAAAACCATAGCATTCACTTCTCTTGTGGTCATACTGAGAAACATTTAGAGGTTGCTACTTAGGTTTGGTTCCATAGTAAGATTGCCTTAAAAGCAGCCCTTTTGAGATT
This sequence comes from Mus caroli, assembly GCF_978045245.1. Taxonomy (NCBI): domain Eukaryota; kingdom Metazoa; phylum Chordata; class Mammalia; order Rodentia; family Muridae; genus Mus; species Mus caroli. Next base: position 93,888,285 of record NW_028227258.1, read on the forward strand.
AATTTCTGGCGGCTGAGGAGATGGCTCAGTGGTTAGGAGCACTGGTTACTCTTCCAGCACCCACCCAGTGAGGTTGTCTCTACTGGCTGGTTTTGTGTGTTAACTTGACACAGGCTGGAGTCATCATACAGAAAGGAGCCTCCCTTGAGGAAATGTCTCCATGAGATCCGGCTGTAAGGCATTTTCTCAATTAGCGATCAAGGGTTGGAGAGCCCCTTGTGGGTGGGACCATCTCTAGGCTGGTAGTCTTGGGTTCTATAAGAAAGCAAGCTGAGCAAGTCAGGGGAAGCAAGCCAGTAGGAAACATCCCTCCATGGCCTCTGCATGAGCTCCTGCTTTCTGACTTGCTTGAGTTCCAGTCCTGACTTCCTTTGGTGATGAACAGCAGTGTGGAAGTGTAAGCTGAATTAACCCTTTCCTCCCCAACTTGCTTCTTGGTCCTGATGTTTATGCAGGAATAGAAACCCTCACTAAGACATTATTACTATGGGGACAAGCAAAGCACTGGTGTTATAGACAGGGTAGGAGATTTCAACTCTGATGTGACAAGTTCCAGGAGAGACTTTCACCAAAGCATGTCTTGTTTCTGTTTGTTTTGCTAGTGCTAGACACACATATGACAGGTCTGTGACAGGACGGTCGGATTCATGGACACACAGCAATGCTGTTGCTTTTACACATGCCCTGCATATGATCAAGCCAGTCAACATTGTAGCGTGGATTGAGACAGGTGCGTGAGTGAGAAAGACAGTCAAGTTTTGTTACGGATGCGGCCTAGGTAGGTTAAGCACACTCCACTGGATGCCCCTCCCACCATGAGCACATGGGCAGCACACACTGAACTCTGGATTATTAAAGAACAGTGGCAAAACAGGAAGTTGGGAGAGGGTGAGAGGTGGGAGGCAGCCCTGAAAGGAGCTACGGAGAGAAGGAGGGGGTGGATACGATCCAAATAATTTGTGTGACATTCTCCAAGAAAGGATAAAACAGCATATAAAAAGAACACGTCCAAACAACTCTAAAATGAGTCTCTCCACAACGAAAATCAAAAGTCTCAGTGCCCAGGAGACATTTAATCGGCAGTGTTTTGTTGTGTTTTAATCTTACATGTGCTATAATCAGCACTATATGGAAGCAAATAAAAGCCGTAACAGAAATGAGGACATCAAACACCGAGGCAGTACAGACAAGGCACGCTTCTGAGTACATTCCCTGCCATCTTCACAGGGACCTTATGAAGAAGGCACAGTTATCATCCCATTTTACAGACCAGGAGGCTGAGGCACAGTGATGTCATTAGCAAGTGCTACTAAGTGGCAGTCAGGCCCTGGGCTCCTCAGAGCCTGCTGGGACTTGCCACACCCGACCTCCTTCCAAATGACTGATCCAGGCAGGGCTCTGGACCGCTTGATGGTGAAGAGGCACTGCTGTGAACTGAGTGTGTAGATGCGTTATTTCTTTGTTCTGTGGGATGTTTGAGTGGGGTGTGGGAGGATGAATCTGGGAACAGTTGATGAGAGACACCAAAGCCTGGAAGAACGGGGGACTAGGATGGAAAATGTCTTTTCTTTTAAAGACATTTTTTACTGCTACTATTTACTTATCTACTTAATTACAAATCTATTATACATCTGAAAAGACACAACAAATTATGGCCACCAACCATCCCCATGTAAACAACGACATGGAAGGGCTTGTGTTCTCAGTAAGAGCATCTTTCATGGGTTTCATGCATATGAGAATCTGCAAAAGATCAAGCTGAAGGACATAAGATTGAATTAAAAAATGATCCTGGGTGGGGATGAGGCTCAGCTGAGCTGCTTGGTTGAGGAGGAGCATGAAATTCTGAGCTCAGTGAGCAACTCTGAGGGAGAGGGAACGGTGCTGGGAGAGCTCCAGTCAGCTCCAGTCAGCTGACTGCGGTCGGTGGGTGAAGCTTCCGGGAGTGGGGTTTCACAACCAACGCCCAATGCATGTTCGTGACCACTGTCTAAGGGAGGGGTGTTAACTGCACTGATGGTACCTCGAGAACCTGTTAAAGATGATGCAGGATGAAAGCCAAATCCTAGAAGCTCTTGTAATTAACATTCTGCTGTCCACCGAGGCCATTTTAAAAAAATATATAACATGAAGCCCTGTGCCTACCCCCACCTTTTTGTGCAATAGCGCAGGCAATTGAATTCTCATTGTTGATGAAGAAAAATTCATAAGACAGGGTACAGCTGGTTATGCCTTTAGCAAGATGTCAAATTCAGCCTGCACAAAATTAATTGCACCTAATTAAACTGGGGTCATTGGCATTATTATAAAGCAAGGCTATTTATTAGACAAAGAAAATTTCACAAACACCAATTTACTTTTCTTTCGGATTTGTGAAAGAGAAGAATTGCTTACTTAATTAAATTTGTTTTGCTATTTTAATCTTATTACTTCTCAAAAGATCCACTTTAAATCCTGTCTCACTTTGGAAATTGTGTAATATTTTAGAATAAGTTCTCCTTGAAACAAGGCATTCAAAACAGAAAGGCATTCTGTAGAGTACGAGACGACAATTCACAAAGAATTAGAAGTGGATGCATAGCCAGCCTCAGTTTGCTGTGATGCTGGTGCTACCAACGTGACGAGGTATTTTTGCTTGTTTTTGTTTTTAAACAAATTAGTAGCAAGTGTATGAGATCAATGTGAAGTTTTAAAGATATACCGTGCATTATAAATAAGGCACTTTGGTATGCACTTCTCATCTCAAGGAAGATGCTGTAGAGGGAGTCTCACTGCACTGAGACAGGTCAGCTTCTTTCTTCTCCCATGCCGGGCTAAAACAGCCACTCCACTTACTTCCAGGAAATTATGCAAAAATTATTACTGTTAGAGATAAGACAGTGATTCACTTTCCTGGCAAATGATGCTGGCTCATTTCACACACACACACACACACACACGGGGGGGGGGGGAGGGAGGGAGAGAGACAGAGACAGAGAGAGAGAGAGAGAGAGAGAGAGAGAGAGAGAGAGAGAGAGAGAGAGAGAGAGAGAGAGAGAGAGATCCCATATTCAAAGTCCCATGCATCTCGGTTCTTTAAAGCTTCCTAGACCCACTGTTTTGGGTCTAGCTAAGCTGGCCCTGCTTCTCCCTCTCCCACACAGACACAGAGGAGGTAGCAGGTGTTTGTAATTGGCCTTGCTTCAGTCATTCACCAATAAACATGGAAGGCCAAGAAAGAAATGAATTTTGATTTGGGGATAGTTGAGATAAGTAAACAGTAATCATTATTCAAACCAGCTGCTCAAAAACACTCTGGGGAGCTTGTTTTTTATCACACAGCATGGAGGGAAGGATATAGCTCATCCCCGCTACTCGATCGCTCTGCGAGCTTGATCAAGAAGACAGTTATCTAGGATGCCTTTATACCTGCGTATGCCGAAGAAAATCCATCTCGAGTTAAGGTAGAAAGAGAGTGAAAATCAGACTGATCTGGGGCTACTGCGAAGAGAGGAGAGGAAGGGAAGTTTTCTTCTTGATGTCGGGTTGGTTTGTAAATAAATAAATAAATAAAAGATTTCCTAGATGCCTATCGGTAATGGCTGTTCACTAATGGCTGTTCATCTTGTGTCCCCACAGTGGCTCGGCCTCCTCCTATCTCCTCAACACTCAGCTTTGTAAGCTCAAGATGTGGGAGCAGAGCAAGAGCTGATCCTGACTGTGGCCACTGACAACTGTGCAGGGAAGCATTATACCAGAAGCAAACAGAAAGCTGCGAGTGAGGGCAAGGCCGTGCGATCAGCACGAGGAGACTGCAGCAGGAGGGCTGGGAGGTGAAGGCCAGCCTTCGCCAGGCAGCACGACCTACCCCACACCCCGAATATTACTGAACCTAGGGTATTTCTTGGAAATCTCATTTCAAAAAAAAGAGCAGGTAATCCATTTTTCTTATTTCCTATTAAGCAGTTAAGAGCTTTTCCAAAACGATAGAAGAATGACAAAGATCACACAGTCTCAGTTTTAAGAAGGTGATTATGTCTGGATTAGCAAATTTTGCAGGAAAATGTGACACGCCATGTAGGCCACACTCCAGCATGTGTCAGGTCTAATGAGCTGTGTTAGGCAGCAATACCCAACGTTCTTTGGCTATGGTATTAAGCATAAAATGTCTTTATGGGATTATTGTAAGCCTAGCTTACATTTAACACTTACCACTTTAAAAAAAAAAAAAACTGCTTTAAGAGAGATAACACCATCCAGACAAATGCAGCAGGGCTGAAACCTGGTGCACCATACCAACCTTGACCTTGAAGGCACGACTGACACTCTCGGACTCTCACACACCTTCACATCTCTTACATACGAATGTGACTAATTTTTTTTTTTTTGCAGGTAAGTTCACATCCTTTAATGAGCACGAACAGGAGGTAGATTAGGTCTCCAAAGATCCCATTTACTTCAGTAGGCCCTGCCTGAGAAAACAAGCTTCCAATTTCAGAATCCAATACTTGGCGGGGGTGCTTTTGGATAGGGTCTCACTTGGCCACCCCAGCTTGCCTGGTGCTTCGTATATCAACCTCAAACTTACTCTTCTTCTGCCTCAGTCTTCTCTGTGCTGGGCCTGTGTTACCAGGCCTGGCTCTGTCAATTAGTCTTAAAGGCTGCACTCCATTTCATACTGAGAACTGAACTCTTCAGGGTAGTGCATTCACAACAGGTCTATCTGGTTCTGGATGTTTAGCTAACGCAACACACCTGCTCTTGTACATTCTGGAGTGCTGTACTGCTGAGCTGACATCCTCAAATACTTCTGTAAGAGACAAGGTAGTTCCCACCCCGTGAAATGCTTTTGGAATGACTGGTAGTGATTGGGGCGGGTTTGTTAGGAGTGGGAGGAAGATACAGAAGGTGACAAGAGAGAGGAACCAGCATGCCTTCTAAACACATATGAAATTAACAAGGAACAAAATGAAATCAATAAAAACACTTACAAAGAAAATTTACATCCTTAAAAGCCTCTATGACTACAGGTTATATAATAGGGATATCTAACAGCAATTTAGCTTTCCCGGAGATTCCTCCACCCCCTGACACTACATTATGGCTAATGAGGATGACGGTCGTCAATCATAACAGATTTTCTATTTACAAGATAAAGCGATGTTTCTTAGAAACATTTAGGATCCTTCTTAAATATCACCTTAAGAGAAATTAGAAAAGTCATGGTGTTCTCACAGATGATGTGCTCATCCTAGAACAGAGATGAGCCCCTCTGAGAGAACACTCTATAAATAATCTCTGCAAGGCGAGCCAACAAGTGCAGCTTGTTATATGCTACTGCGAAGTACATTCGTGTTTGCATAGCTGTCTCCAGGGGAAGAGGACTCGGTGCTTTTCCAATTTGGCTCTGCTCTAAGTCTCAAGTGGCTCTGGGAAATGGAGATAGGAACCAAAGGGTAGAAGGGCAGAAAAGAGGACGGGGGAAGCAATTTTTGGGAACCCCAATTCCTGATCCTCAGTACTCTTCAATTGGAGAAGGACTATTTGGTTTTACATATAGGGGTTCTTTGTAGAATTTTACTTGGGAAGGTATTTCTGCTGAGGTTAGGTGTGGTGGTGTACTGCTTTAATCCCAACACTTAAGAGGCAGAAGCAGGCTAGCCTTTGTGAGTTTGAGGCCAGCCTGGTCTACATATTGAGTTCCAGGCCAGCCAGAGCTACATAGTGAGGCCCTGTCTCAAAAACAAAAACAGAAAAAGTGAACTCAAACCAGATAAATATTGAAAACCTCCATGAGACTTAAGCATAACGTGGTGGATACTACTATCTACCTATTCTTCTGAAATCCTCCTAACATATGTGACAGGAAGACAGATACCCAGGAAAGAGAAACACCAGCACAAGAGTATGAAAATCTTAGGAAGATAAAATAAAATGTACAGAGATATTCAAGTGTTTCAGCGGCATGTGAGAGGGGCTGCTACTGGAGGAGCAGAAATTGATACTGAAGAATCCTGGGAATACTCAGGGGAGCAGAGACTCAGAGCAACGCACAGACTCTGTACTTGAAAGGACTATCTAGACCAGCTCTCTGCCTGGCTAATCTCTGGCCTCGAAGAATCAGGAAGTTTATTCTCACATCAGAAGTGCTCTAGACTGGAGTACCCTAAACACACACTAAACTTCCAAGCCTTCCCTTCCTAGGGTCATCAGACAGTACCAGACATGCATACAACCCCTCACAGTGACTTTCAGTGGTTCTTTTCTACTGTAAGTCACAGACTAAGAGGAAAGACTAGATACGTTCAGTTGACTGAATTCCAGTGAAGGACTGCCCCAGTTTGGTTAGTTCCATCGTGGAGATCCCGACTCATTTGTTCAACCATACTTAGAGAGTTGACCTCACGTCATGTGGTTGCCTTGGTAACAAACACACCAAAGACTTGCTTCCCAATAACTTACATTTGGGTGCTGGCTAAAGACAAAGAACAGATTTATAGACATTCTGTAAATGTCTTAATAAGGGTAATGGGTCTAAAGAGAGAATCATGTCGAGGTAAGTGGATAAACAGGATAAAAGAGAAAGTGACGGAGTGTGCGTGTTTATCTATAATAAAGCAGCCTGGGAAGGTCTCTCTGAGGAGATGATATATGTCAAAACAACCTAGCCCACAACAGAAGACAACAAAATAGCCTTTATTATCCAGTACTTAATTATTATCAGATGGAAAGCAAAAGGAAAAACAAAAGAAAAAAATCATGGGAAATATGAAGCTCAGTAAAAACTATCTGAAACAATCAAACTAAAATGTATATACTAACAATTCTGAAGGTGTAAAGAAAATGGAGAAATACCTTGAAAAATACATCTCATTAGAATTGACTCAAGAAAGATCCAAAGAGTAGGTACGATCAGATAGCTCTTAAGGAATGGAAGCAGCTTGGAAACAGATGCATAAATACCAGACCATTATTGTATTCACAGAAGCGGATCATTACAATATTATATAGACATTTGGGGGATAATATGAAATATAAGTCCTTGCCCATTTTTAAGTCACCATCATTCTAAAAGTAGACAAAATATTCTAAGGCTATGAAAGACCCATGTCAATTATGAAAATACACATGTAACAATCTTAAGCAAGATATTAAAAATAAAGGATATAAAAAAGATAATTTACCTCAACCTGCTTAGCTTATAGGCTATGCAAGGATGATTCAACTTTTTGAAAATCTCTAATGTACTGCACTGATTCATTAACGGAACAAGATAACGTGACAAAGTTATTTCAGCAATGAAGAAAAATCATGTGATGGAATTAAAGGTCCACTTAAGATCAAAGTTCTTTGTAAATTATTAATAGAAGGGAACACTACTAATTCTATAAATGATTAGATAAGACATATAATTAACACCACTCCGAGCAGGGAAATTGTTGAAATAGTCTACTCAATCTGAGAAATGAGCTAGGGGTTCTAACCACTGTGGTTTCTAATCCTCTCTGTATTCAAACACCGATCAGGTACAAAGGAAACAGAGACAGAAACCAGAAGCATGGGACTGGAAAGAAGTAAATCAAGTCACTGCACTTAGCAGAACATATTATTGTTTAAAAGTCTCTAAAGAGCCAGGCGTGGTGGTGCCTGCCTTTAATCCTAGCCTCTGGGAGGCAGGGGCAGGAGAAAACTGTGAGTTCCAAGATAGCCAGCGCTACATAGAAAAACCTCGTCCAAAAAAAGGAAAAAAAAATCCCTAATGAATCTTTGGTACTCTGCAGACAATTATAAGAAATTACAGAGGTAATATCAGCAATGGAAGGGGGGCGTAAGAGCCTCTGGTCATGAAACAGGGCAGTAGAGCACTGTCTAGCATGCATAAACTCTGGGTTGGAGCCCCATACAGGAAGAGGTTACAAGGGCTTAGGTAGGTAGGTAGTTGCATTTTTCTTCAACAACTAACTAACAAAGAAGCTTTATTAAAGAGAATTTAAGGTGTCAGAACAGAAAGTATCTATTTCTTTAGTTTCAAAAAGGCTTAATAATTGGAAAGACAAACCATATTCATAGGTGAGAATATTTCATATTATAAAAATGTAATTCTTCCTGAACTGACTTATACATAAATTCAATGAAAATCCTATAAATTATGAAAATATTTGTGCTGAACTTGATTAGATGATCTAAATTTATATGGAGGAATAAAAACCCAAGAAGTATTCTCTCGTTTTGAAAAGTGTTAACTTTCTTTTTTTGTCTGATTGAAAATGATTAAAGAGAGTTGACTATCCAAACATTGTGATGTATTTTCAATCTATAATAATAAAAATTATACTTTTGGAGCAAGAGTAGAAGCAATGAAATAAACAAATGAATGAAATATTCCCATGCATGTAGAGCAGGAGACAGCAGGATCTGCGGGAACAGCGAGTGAAGGGTGGGCCAGTCATCAAGCATAATAAAGTCGTTCGTATACAGTGAAGAAGAAAACAGTCTTCTCTCCGTACCTCATAAAGAAATCAATTGAGTAGACTTCCAAAAATCCTACACCTTCAATTCTTGGTAAGACTAGCAAATATCTATTGGACCATGAGACAGAGAAAGTTTTTGTTTGGTTTCTGAGAACTTGATATAGCACAGGCTGGCCTTAGACTTGCTATCTAATTAAGGTAGGCCTCCAGCTCTTGATCGTTCTGTCTACACCTCCTCTGGGCTGGGATTACAGGCAAGTGCCACTAGTCCCAGTTAGGAAAGATTTCGTACACAGAATTACATACAACACTGACCAGGAAAAAAAAAGGCATTATCTGTATTAAAATGAAGACGTATGGTTACAAAACACATAAGAAAGTGAGAAACAAGTTACAAGCTGGGAAAAGATATTTGCAATGTGTATTTAGGATTCCTAGCATGAACTATTATTATGACTAAATAACCTTGATATGGAAAAGCACACACAGAAGAAGAAGGAGGGAGAGGAAGAAGGAGGGAAATTAGAAACTTGAAATAAGAAACAGACATTTCGCATAAGAAATGCAACTAGTTAATAAGCAACAATATGCTACCATGTTCCTTCTCAACTAACAAGTAGTTTTAAAAGGCTGTACTGAGTGCTGACAGGTTTCAGAGCCACAGGATCTCTGAGACAGTGCTGGAAGGACATTATCCTGTGGCAATCATACTGGCCATGATTGGCATTGTCTTGTCAGTGTAAACACTCATGTATTTTTCTCCTAAGTCCACCCTCATGCACACACCAAAAATAAACCCTATGCAGAAGACATGGTCAAGAGGGTTACGAGCAGCGGTGTGACCTCAGCTAAATATTCCAAAACATCCCGATGCCCATCACTACAAAAGTGGAAGTCATTCACGCATGCACAGAGAATACAGAGTCAGTTCTTATTTATGTTAAGCAGTACTATGTCTCATGTAACTGAAACATGTTACATGGGTATACTGGCTTGTTTTGGGTCAACTTGACACAAGCTATAGTCACCAGAGAGGAAGGAGCCCCAGTTGAGAAAATGCCTCCATGAGATCCAGCTGTAAGACATTTTCTCAATTAGTGATCAGTCAAGGAGGGCCCAGCCCATTGTGGGTGGTACCAACCCTGGGCTGATGGTCCTGGGTTCTATAAGAAATCAGTCTGAGCAAGCGATGAGGAACAAGCCAGTAGGTAACAGTGCCCCCATGGCCTCTGCATCGGCTCCTTCCTCCAGGTCCTTGCCCTGTTCCAGTTCGTGTCTTGATTTCCTTTGGTGATGAAGAGCAATTTGGAAGTGTAAGCTGAATAAACCCTTTCCTCCCCAACTTGCTTTTTGGTAATGGTGTGGTTTTTTGTTTGTTTGTTTGTTTGTTTTGTTTTGTTTTGTTTTTCAGCAATAGAAATCCTAAGACAATAGGTCAGGTGGAAAAACAGGTCAGGTGGACTTGTGTCTGATCTTAAGAACACACACATTAGATTGTTAACTGATCCTAAACTGTGCTATAACTAAAAGGGAGAAATGACAGGAAGGATAGGTAGGCATGTTTGTGGGCAGAATGTGATAAAAATAAATCCTAGTTTTTAGAGTTGAAGCAATAGGTTTTTTTTTTGAAATAAAACCTAAGAACATAAGCATTTAATTTAGAGATATATAGGTAAATACCTGAGGTAGCAGCCAAGGAGCCAAAATTTCCTGTTTCTAGAAAGGAGAGCAGTATGTGGGAGCTTGCATGCATAGCCTTTCCCACAGACACACACTGAAACTAACACACACACTATAACTAAAACTAACACACACACACATAGTTTTGTACACTGTAAGAGAGGAGGGTAGGGGTTCAAGGAATGAAAAATATGGTTTCTGCTACCTTCATGGATATATGTAAACACCCATTTGATTAATATGTAAACACATCATATCAAATATATGACGTAACACAAATATATTGAATACACTGAGAAGCACACATAAGTATGAGCTTACAAACAAGGTCTAACCCTTTGTACCAGATGTGAGTGACATGGCTGAACAGATACCTGGAGCTCCTAGCTAAGACATTCTGGCCCCTTGCGGCCATAGCAGAGAGCAGTAGCCAAATCTGTAAGGCCATACATACGCAGTGGTCCAATCTCTGTATTTCACATTCAGAAAACCGAGGATGAGCAAAACTAAACAGTTATTCATGCAGACGGGGCAGGATCATGTGGGTAATGAGCATCAGGTTGCTCCTTCTGGGCCTCACTTAAAGCCGAGATACGGTAGTAATCTGACTGACTGGATGCATGGACATTATCATTTGTTGCTAGCCCTGAGCTTAGTGTTGAAAATATATTTGGTATGGACAAAGAGTATGTTTGCTTTAGGCCCAAAAGATAAGGAAATAGGCATCGTGGGGGATGGAGCAGAGGATATTAAGGAGTGCTGATGGGTATTCATTACTTCTTCATGAAAACAATGTTCTACACGCTTCCATTAGTCACTAGGAATGGGATAATTCTGAAAATTATCTATGCTTCCACTAAGCACAGTAGACCACTGAATGGTGGTATGGTCATTGGGTAGCAGTGGCATAGAAATGTGGGATTTCACGCTCAGCTGAGACACACTGAATCAGGATCACAGGGTGACACATAAGCAAGTTTCTGTTCTCCTGGAAAAATCGGAAACTTCACATATTTTATTAGGAATAGAAAGCTATGCAAATTACCAATAATATCTTGAAATAAACAATGATATCCTATAACAGTGGTTCTCAACTTTCCTACTGTTGCAACTCTTTGATACAGTTCCTCATGATGTGGTGACCCCCCCCAACCATAAAATTATTCTTGTTGCTGCTTCATAAAATGTAATGTATTTAAATATATGATATGCAGGATATCTGATATGTGATCTCTGTGAAAGGGTCATTTGATCACTAATGGGGTCTCAACCCATGGGTTGAGAGCCGCTATCCTAAAATAAAGACCAAGAGAAACGACCTGGCAGACGATCTTAAGACAGTAATAAACATCAAACGGTCAAAGTGAGAATTACAGTTCTCATGTTTTGGTATTCATCGCAATTAAACATTTTAAGGGCTGCTTCTGAGTGCTTTAGGGTTGCTTAATGGGAAATCTGATGGTCTACCACATGCATACAGCGTGCGTTGCTTAGGCCTGTGGCCTGGTCAGCCCATGAAATTAGCGTTCTGTCCAAAGATAAATGAAATATAAAAATGTGACCTCAGGTAGCTGGGCATTGGGCCATAACAGCGATCACCAGTGAAAATAACACAACACACAAGTGGGGAAGGCTCTGAGTGAAAGCCAGAGCTAAGCATACGAGGACACATGGCTGTCTTTCGTTAGACAGACAGGCACCACCTGGTATATACCAGATAGACAGGCACCGCACGGTACACACCAGATAGACAGGCACCGCATGGTACACACCAGGAAATGAACTCAAAAGCTCACCTTGCGGATAGGCTTGGCTTCCCACTTTTGCTGCAGCTGGTATAGATTCCTGGGCCATCGTCAAAGAAGCTTCCGAGTGCCAACTTCTGTCTGATAGACTCTCTCTCATTCTTCTGTGCCTAAAATTTAAAGGGGGAAATAAAGGTGCAAATCAGTGGGCAGATATAAGGCAAGCATAGGCAGTCCACCTTGCTAAGTAAGTTTCTTGGAACGTAACATTGGACAAAAAAAAAAAAAGCAGGCTGAAGTCCAGAGAAGCTTCAACTATTAAAAGCTGAAATGAAATCCAGTCTCTTATGGCTCTAATTCCAGTTCTTTGGTGCCTTTTTTTTTTTTTTTTGATCTCCAGTTTGGGCATCGACTGCGATGCCTATTCATCTTCATTGGGCTGGACGGAGCTGCTACTCATGGCTGGCTAACAATTTCTCCTGAATTTAATCACTCTGATCCCAAATAAGGCTTTCTCCCAGATCTTTGGCCCACACCCTCGGTACCAAGAACAATAACGCACTCAGCTGTGCACACTGGATTCTGGGAGCTGGCTGATGCCATAGCTTGGTCTGGCACAGAGCCAACCAGACCGATGTCACAGGCTGCCTGCACTGGGCCTCCAGTCTGGCTGGGTATGACTGCTTCTGAGTGCCTCCTATTTCCAGGGTATGTATGAGCATGACTATAATTCCTGGGATGTTTGGAGAGTTGTAATTGGCCTCGTCGGTCTCATATTTTGATTCGAAGCATGCATGGTAAAAAGACCTGAGCTCTGCTACTCTGATCATTTGGGTATGTTTACAATACTCAGCTTCCTATTAAAAGCCCCATAAAAATCCACCAGGCTGAACTTTTCAGCCCTTTAAACAACGGGGTAGAAGATTGGATATGGTTTCCTTAGTTAAAAATAAAACCACTACAAAACCATCCAGAACGCCTGGTCTGAGAAGATTTGGGGGGTTCATGAGTGGGGCTATTTTGTGTACTGAGCAGGTTCTTCAGGGCTGCTGAGACCTCTGTCTGCTCATGGGACCTAGTGGGGCTAGAGTACTCCCTACAGAAGATTCTAGAGTCACACCGGTGCTCTCCTGGGTCAAAAAGATCCAAAAAGGATGGGCTGACAAACTACTTCCTTCATTCCCACATGAAAGCCAGGACAAGGACTCCTTGGGCTCCCAGCACACTCGGATCACATGTGGCTGTCTGCTTTTCAATCTAACAATTGGTTAATTAAAATTTAAATTCAGTTCCTCAGTCAACCTGGCCTCGTTTCAGGAGCTCCAAAGCCATCGGGGATGTGTGTGGATTTCATATTTGACAGCACAGTAAAATATGACAGCGTAGTATTTTACAGTGCTTCATCAAGCTATGTTAGAACAAATTAGGGTTTTTAAAAGTACACACCTTGGGGTGCTAGATCCAGACACTCAATTTCAGAAGGTTTGAAAACTTGTTATTCAAAGAAATCTCACCTCACCTCTCCTCTCCTTTAACAGTTTCAAATTCTTGAATACCATAAGCATTCTAATTTACACTTAGCAATGATATCTATCTATCTATACAGCCAGTCATTGCTCCCTCCACCACATCTTGGCACATACCAAGGAGAGAATGCGTGTGTGCACATGCATACGATACAGCCACAAAGTGAAATACTGTTTTTTTTTATACAGATATTTTTACAGGAAAGAGGCTGACTTCGTTCTGTGTGTTGTCCTGCTCCAATACTGAGCACTACGAAAGTCACTATGAGATGGCCAAGGAAAGCAGCCATGCCTTTCGTTTGGCCAACCACTCGGAAATGTGGTGCTAGCCCCTCCATCATGACCTACCACACTGTCACACACAGGCCAGCCTTGTGAAACACACTCCATACCCATCCATACTTAGCACAAATGTAGCCTAAGTTAGTGAGCCTATGTCTCAACCACAGGTCTTCAACAGTCCCAAAACTGCTAAGTAGAACTGAGTATTTAAATAAGAACCAGGAGATAGTCCAACACTGGCCCTGGTCTAGAACAGGCTTTGGTGACGGGCATGGCCATACCCGCTGGGCTGTGTGAACACCCCCTTGGTTTCTTGACAGTTCTTTTTGGAATGCAGAATGCTACCAATATTGGTGTTGGGAGAACACTAACAAGTCACCTTTCCCCTCTGTTTCCCTTTAAAAGATTTCATTGAACAGAATAAGGAAAAATAAAGAGAATATAAATGTTAATGATAATCCTGCTACTTACATCATTGCTAACAGTTGGTATATTTCCTCCTAGATTTTCTTTCTTTCTTTCTTTCTTTCTTTCTTTCTTTCTTTCTTTCTTTCTTTCTTTCTTTCTTTCTTTCTTTCTTCCTTCCTTCCTTCCTTCCTTCCTTCCTTCCTTCCTTCCTTTCTTTTTTTTTTTTTTTTTTATTGTGCGTATACTGAAAATTGCCCACAGAAGCACTTCATACTCTTTAAAAACACACTTTCAATGATAGCTTCTCGTCCCACCCTATGGAGTTTCCCTCCAGTTAGCCATTTGGGGTTGTGTCAAATTAAAAATACCATCTTTACATAAATCCCCGCCCACATGTCTGCTGATCTCCTAGGAATCAGTTCCTGGAAGTGGGGTTGCCAGATCCGCCGCTTGTGAACATTTGCTGCAGCTCTTGACACATCTTGTCACAGTGCTCCAAAGAAAAGCTGCTCCTGTTCATTTGCCCACCAGCGAGGCAAAGCCGGCTTCTGCCGGCTCCAGCTAACCAGGAGTTAGGCTTCTGCAGGCTTCCAGCTAACCGGGAGTGCTTGCTGGTGTTTTGAGTTTGCTAGGCAGGCATATTCTCTTAGTTCAGTTCCTTCCATTTATCAGAAAGGATAACTGTTTAAGTGTTTCTGCTCCTGGGTTTTCTTTCCCCCGAATGACCTGTATCTTAAGTTTGTTTCTTTCTTTTTTTTCTATAGAGATCTGACAGTTTACAATTTGCTATATTAAGGGAATTTGACCTTTTGACTTTTAGCTGTGTTTGGTTGGTTAAGTCAATAGCTTGCCTCCTCTGTCACATTGCTGGTGGCTTTTGTGCATGGAAGCCTCTCTTCAGATCAGAATGGAGAAGAATCTCTCTTTACTGAAGAGTTAGCAGAGAGAGTTCAGAGCTTCTGGCTGATGGTAGTGTAGCCAGCAATAATAGCCACATCATGGTTAATCCTCCAATAACTTCTGTTTTGAAGATGAGGAATGGAGTGTAACAACAGGCTACCCTATCGGTATGAGAAGAATAGGGTTTGAACATATGCTTTCTGGTCCTATATCTTTCTTCTCTTCTACACCGAGGGGAAAATGTGTGCAGACTAACACTGACAGTGGGCACTATGGCGAAGACAGTGTGAGATGAGACCTATGTATCAATTTCTTCTCTGACGTGGGCATGACACTTTCCCAGAAAAGCACAGAACACCAGCAAACCAAAAAGCAGATCACATATGACCACAGGCCAACTGTAGACAGAGATCTCTGCAAACACTGCGGCGCAGAGCATAGATGACCACAGAGCAACCATAAGCAGAGATGTTTACAAACATCTTCGAGGCCACGGCTATTACCCCTACAGCTCAGCCCTCCTTTTAGAACGTCTGATTCCAAGGGTTTCAAGTACTATAGTTCCCCTTACTGGCAAGGCAGGGATCTTTCGCTTTCTGAGGAATTCTATCCATAGGCCAATTGGATCTCACAACTCCCAGAGCCGGAGATGAAGCCTTTGGAGAAAGGCTAATGCAATATGACACCATCTGGATGCGCGGTAGCCTGCAGAGCCATGTCCACTACTAAAAAGCCTTGGGAAACACTCTCATAAAACAAAATGTCTAAAATTGATATTGATAGTAAAAAGTCAAAGAGCAACTAAAGAATAGGGGCTCGCGGCCAGAAGATAGAAAAGCTGTCCAAAACCAAGGTGGAGATGAAACTGTGCTTAGATAACCAGCTTTGGGCAGTTTGTCCTAGGCTATGACTGCATTCCTTACCACCACACACTATGTCTGGGCAGATATCACTTCCAGTGGCCATTAAGGGTGTTGTGAAAGCTACAGACATCTCACAGGACTCTTAGACTACACACACACACACACACACACACACACACACTCACACACTCCTTTCCTAGGGTGAAACTGATCAACACAAATGTGGTAAAAGGAAATGAGCAGGATGTTTTGCACGGGGAGACATCGTCTACTTGAAATCCGCCTGTCTCCGGGTCCTTTCTACACTGTTTCCAGGACACAGAACAAACCCACCCCTTATATTAATACAACCGTATCATTCCTGCATCTTCTGCTAGCTTCTTCCTGCTTACTTCTGGGCCCGGTTACTTTGCAGCACCATGGTGTCTCTAAAGCAGGGCTACTTGCTATTTAACATGGTAACCTGCCCAGAAATTTATAAAGGAAGGATTGGGTAGTTCTTACATTTCTAAAGTACATTTAACCGGCACACAGTATTTGTGTGGAGACACATCTGTAAGGCATAAGGAACACTGTCTGGGGAAACAACACCCTAGCCCTAATTATAAAGTCACTGGTGTTCAGGACAATACCAGGGGCTTCCTCCTCCTAACTCATGCACATGATACAACCATAGCCAGCCAGAAAGGCTTGTCAGAACAAGAGGAACTTAATCTCCCCCATGATTACATATATTTAAAGAATCTCTGCCTAAAAAAAAAAATCTCAGGACCTAGCTGATGAGAATTGTACAGAAGTGCCATGGAATGAAGTTGCTGATGCTAGAGAGATGACTCTGTGGTTCAGAGTACTGACTGCCCACAAGCCTTGACTGCCCTTTCTCCATCTTCTATGCTACTGCAAACAGAAGGACACGCTTGCAAAAGCAATGAAGTAAATGCAGTGGTCTCCTTATCAAGAGGTTTCAGATCAGAGACTCAACAGGAAGGGCTTGGAGGGAATCTGTCTGGACTAAGCATGTACATACTTCATTCTTGTTGTTCCCTAAGCAACACAATGACAAGGTCTCTATACTGTACCAAATATGGCAAAGAAAGTATATGAGAGTCTACACAAACTCTGCACTACTTTATGTTGGAGACTTGAACATTTATAGGTTTTGCTATCTCTATCTGACTCCATCTCTGTCTATCTTTGTCTCTCAGTCTCTGTCTCTCAGTCTGTCTGTCTGTCTGTCTGTCTTGGAAGTAATGTCCCATAGATACTAAGAGATGACTACACTTTCTACAAGGCTAACAAGGAAAATGGCGTTCACAGAGAAAGAACTTCCTAAGTCCTCTCGGTTATATTGTCTTGGGAGCTATTGGTCTTCAGGTGGAAGTCAGGGTTCCAGGAGCTGCTGAGACATGAGTTTGTCAAGTGGAGACTAAGCATGACTACAGGCACACACACATGCTCTCTAGGTGGCACATTTCTTTGAGTCAGTAATTCCCTTACTTGGATGTGCATGGGCATCACCCGGAGGGCCTGTGAAAGCACGGGCTGTGCTTCTGTGTGTGAGGGCTGGGCTGCGGCTGAGGGTGTGCATGCCAAACAAGCTTCCAGATGCTGCTGTTCTAAGCAGAGTTAATCCCCCTCCCCCCATGCCCACATCTGTTCCATGTAGCCTGTCTGGCCTCTGCAGCCAGGGCCATGCGATTCTCTGGCCCTGTGCGGATGCCTGCTTTGCAGCAATTAATGATCTTCTTGACTCAGTGCAATCTATCACCTAGCGATACCTGGCTCATCACCGTTAGCATCCACCAGGGAGCCCAGCTGGGATTCTGAAGCTCCCTGTGGAAATGTGCGCTTCCTTCAGGAAATGGTGGCCACTTGTTTCTCTCCTCTGCTTGGAGGATGGCTGGACTCTAATAACTGCCGGCAACTCT
This sequence comes from Mus caroli, assembly GCF_978045245.1. NCBI lineage: Eukaryota > Metazoa > Chordata > Mammalia > Rodentia > Muridae > Mus > Mus caroli. The sequence continues at coordinate 93,906,067 of NW_028227258.1, forward strand.
CCAGTGTGGGCGAGGCTGAGACTTTTAAACATCAGGAAGCAGATATACAAAATGGATTTGTTCAGTGGCAAATTTCACTGACTTTTTTGAAAAAAAATGAAATGGTAGAAAGAAAACTCGGGTATATTGATAATATTCCTTACTTATTTCCTTGCTGTGATAAAGCATGGATTTGTAACAAGATCAAACTAGGAAAACAGTATTCTGTGAGAGAAGAAATGGAATACTTTTTAATGTCAGGTGCATAAATACTTATATAGTGCAGGTTATTTCAAATCCTTGCATTCATTTTATTCCATTGGAAGTGCTTCTAAATGATAGATATGGAAGTTTGATGGCATTGGGTTTTTCCACTGTATGGCTAAATGGATACTAAACCTAGACACCTTCTTCCTCACTTAGTATCTCTGACATTTTCCATCTTAGACACTTACACTAACATTCTAACAAAAAGGTTATAATGAGATATCAGACACAAGTTTCCTGAACTGCCTTTGAAATGTCAGGACCACTACTTGGGAAAGCTGGCCTTGAATACACATTATCCAGGAGGGGATTCGTGGGGGAAGGTCCATCTGTTTTATACCTGAGAATGGCTGACATCAAAAGCTCTGGGCTGCTAGTACATAGGATGAGATGTTTATAGTAGTGCAATCATGAAGGTGGTTTTGAGCAGTGTTGTTGACTGCCTGCCTTCTCATGAGGCAAACAGCTGCTGCTGTAAAGGGCTCTGTTACCAGACAGCTGAGAACTAAGGTGTTTAGCAAAGACCTAGCCTTAGCTCAGTCGTCACTGAGAACAGGAAATTTGGCGATGGGAGAAAACTCTCATGCTGCCTGACTGCTAGAAGCCTGTAAGTGAAACCCTAACAGGATGCAGTCGGCTTTCCACCCTCTGATCAGCATGTTCCCAAAGAGAAGCTGTTGAGAGCAGCCTGTGCTCACTGCTAGTTCTCAAAGGACTGCACACACCAACGCCTTCTGTGCACTGGACAGAGTCATCTGGCAACTCTATTTTTAACAAGTATGGGCATAGACGCCTGTAAGCCCATCATGGTCATCTGGTATCACCGTCAGGAACACAACAGTCCAAAACACTGCCTAGGTATGAAATGGCCCTGGTCAACTGCCAGGAAAATGGTGTCTTCAACCCACTAGCCAGATGTATTAGGATCTGGGAGAGTGGGAGACAGACAGACAATCTGACAAGAGGGCAGGGCAGGAGCTGGGCCTGAGGATACAGGTGGGGACTGACACTACTTCAGGTTACAGAAACTCTTTGAGCCTTGGGGTGTTTTGTATTTTAAGAAGAGATAATATCTATTTTTCATGTTTAAACAAAGTAAATGTAGAAAGTGCTCGCCATGTGGTCTGACAGGGAGAACATGAGAGCTGATAGTTTATTAATAGAAGCTGATGTTGATATCAAAAGGAAGAGTGGGCAAGATGGGGACTGCAGAAAAGGAAAAAAAATGAAAATGCTAATAACATCTGGAACAGGTAAGTCCATAAAGACAGAAAGTGGCTGCCAAAGGCTGACTGGACAGGGGATTCAGAATGATTCCTAATGGTCCCGGGTTCGTGTGGGGGTAAATAAAATGTTCTCAAACTAGACAGTAGGTTGCACCAGCTTGTGAATATACTAAAAGCCATTTTAAAAAGTGATTGTTGTTGTTGTTGTTTTGACAATGTCTCACTATGTAGCCTTGGCTGACCTGAAACTTGCTATATAGACCAGGCTGGATTTGAACTGGAACTCACAGAGATCCACCTGCCTCTGCCTCCCAAGTGCTGGTATTAAAGGGATGTGCTACCACTCCTGGCACCAAAGCAATTCGATGTGTGAGAATTATATTTCAGCTTTCATAAGATACTATGCTGATCCCCAAAAGAAAGAACTAGAGCCCTAAGAAGAGAAAGTAGAGGAGAAAGGAGGAGGCCAGGCCAAGAAAGGGAGGTGACTACGGTTTGCTGAGTAAGAAGAAACCTAACGTGCGCAGTGTTTCACTATACACTCTAGAAACAGCCTATTCCCTGGCCATCATGGCTGACTGAGGTGTGGTCATTGGGTGACAGAATGCAAAGGACCCAGAACCATAAGCCAAAAGCATCACACTGAGAACCTCTGATTCCTCACTCTGAAGAAAAGGAGACCCCAGGCTCAAAACTGGCGAGGATTTCCCTTAGGTGGCAGGGGGGAGCTGAAAACACATGGGACACAGGGCCCAGGCTTGGGTGACTAACTTGGTTCTTCAGGCATATTCACGCCTCTGAGACAGGGAGCCGAGCAGGGAGGGTTAATGGAGGTCGGGGCGGCTTTGCCTTGGTAATTGTGTGGGGAGGGCAGAGCCTGTCAGGAATGGCAGCTGGCATTCCATGCTCCTGTTTATTGCAGTTTATCTCAGGCAGTCATTTCCATTCACCTTTTAAAAAAAACATGAGGCGCAGCTGTGGCTTCACTTTAAATATTTCTCCTTCCAGCCTTTTATGTTTTTTTCCCTCCATGGGGTCCTCCCTAATCTTTCTCTGTAATTAGATGGAAGACACTTGGGACAACACCTCTGTGGGACAAAGCTGAGCAGGCCAGGTCCTGGGGCTGCACTGCTTCCCTTATTCTGTGCACAGTGGCCTGGGAACAGAAGGCTTCGTGGACAGAGCTGGAGCCCGTCTAAGGCTGTGTGCTAAACCAAATACTCACGAATTCCTTTCTCCCGGCTGCTAGTGTTCATTTGGTATCCTCTACCCTGGCATAGCCTTGGCTAAAGAATATGGAGGTCCATACTGTATGTGGGCATTTTTCCAGGGCAGCACCTCTTCGTGGAGCATGTTTTTCTGTTTCTAAGCTCCTAGAGGAAAGATTCAGCCTCCCTTCCATGACCTTGCTGCAGTGTGTGTGTGTGTGTGATCAAGAAGGCTGCTGGGAACGATGGAGGAGGTGGGTAGTGGACATATGCCAAGGGCCTCCTTGTTCTCACACCTGCTTGGTGGTGGCGGTGGTTCTTCTTCTTCTTCCTCTGCCTCCTCCTCCTCTCCTTCTCCTCATCTTCCTCCTCCCCCTCCTCCTCCTCCCCTTCCTTCTTCCTCTGCCTTCTTCTTCCTTCTCTTCCTCCTTCCCCCTTGACTCCTCCCTCCTTCCCCTCCTTCTTCTAAAGACCTACTTTCCTGTGTTTGCCTGTACAGATGTGTGTGTGTGTGTGTGTGTGTGTGTGTGCGCGCGCGCCACATGTGGGCCTGGGGTCCTAGAAGACCAGAAGAGAGACTGTCAGATCCCCTAGAATGGGATTTACAGGAAGTCGTGAACTGCCATGTGGGTGCCAGAAGCCAAACCTGAGTCACGTGCCAGAGCAGAGTGTGCTGTCGTCTCTCAGGTCTCTGTGGTTCCTCAGCAGAGACTCAGCAGTGACCACAGCGGAACAGGGGAGTGGTGGGCTAAGCACATATCCCTCATTCACGGCCGAGACCTCCACTTTTCCTCCTAAGTACTGTGATCTGTTCTCTATTTAGTTTGGTTTTACTGTGGTTATTGAATAAGCCGGGTTCTTAATGAAACATCTTTCCTACAGGCAGGCCTTCCCCAAGGAAAAGGGACAGCTGCATAATCTTTTCCTTCCTCTGCCTTGGTGAATCTAATTTTAGCCATCGGAAAGTGACCTTTCCCCCTGAAGGCTGTTTGTCTGACTTTAAAACAGCCCTGTAAAACAATCCCTATACGCATGTGGTATTTATTAATGTGACCCGTTCAGGAAACTGTGTGGCACCTGAGCAGCAAACACTGTTTTTAATGCTGGACCTTAATGAGGGGAGAGTTCACAGAAAAGGAAAGGAGATTTCATTTGGGGTTTTATTTTTATTTATAAGCATTTTATTATCTCAACTAGCAATTTGTGCAAATGTTTTAGACATTTATACTTATAACGGTGAGTCCATGTAATTGTGGAATAAAATAAATGTATACTTGAGGCATAGGCCCCATTACATTTAACTGATGGATACAAGATCAAAATGACTGTAGGGTACTTCCTATGGTATCTAATTTATTTTTTTCCTTAGTTAACCAAAGACTAAAACATTAAGGGGAAAAGAAAACCAAACTTTTGAAAAGGAAGATTCAGATTAGGGAAAGTGATTTTTACAGTGAAGGGTGTTTTTCTCATCTTTGTACTCTGAAAAAAGTACAAATGTTGATCGATTTCACTAGGAGCTCATAATAAAATTACAATTTTCTTCCCTCTGAGCATAATGAAGCCTTCACAGTGAGTGTGAGTATAAACAGCTCTCTGCATAGACATCAAGGCACTTGCCCAGGGAAGGTAAGTAAGAAGCCGGTGTGACCAGGAGCCAATGCACATGCTCCGGGTTCCACATACTGTGTACCTGTAGCACTCCGTATGTTCTGGGTCCCGCACACGCTATACCTGCAGCTCCCCACATGCCTGGAAGCTTCACCTAACAGGTCGTTCATTTGTTCTGTTAGTACCATTTCTCCTGAAATGGAGCCTGGCCTTCAACTGCCTGTGCTTCGTGGTGGTCTAGACTATGGCTTGTTGAAGGTGGGGACCTAAGCTCTTGGAGCCCTACTCAGGTTGCCAGTGTAGCTCAGCTCACTTACTCCGGGCATCTGGTTCCCTCTGTGTTTCAAGGTAGGATACAAGCACAGTGGTCATAATCTTATTGTTAGCGAATTAGTAACGGTATGCCTTTCATTTTTTCCTTAGTGTGAACTGATCTGGACTCTTTGTTGTTGTTGTTTATTTTAATCTGAAAGAAATAAAATGAGTTGAAAAAGAAAACTGTGACCAGTTCTCTGGCACTGAAGACCACAGGACACTAGAGAAGGACACCCTTGCTCTGCAGGGTTGGATGAGTAATCTGACTGATGGCAGAGTGTCCCAAGGGTCTTTTGTGTACCAGCTTCCGCCCAGGTGGGGGAAGGGCAGACAGCTGGGGTTTCAGGATACAAAGTCACCACCCTGAGCTCTTAGTCCCTGGTTGGAGAACACTGGGGATGAAAAATACACAGGGCAACACGGCCCAGCACATTTAAGTTTTACCCCCCTGGAGGAATACAAATCATGAGATAAGATATACTGTAAGCACCTTAAGGAGCTCCGCATTCCCGTGCAGAGTTTAAGATGCAGACGTCACCGCTGACCAAATCTGAGGAATGAACATGCTAGAAATGTCTTCCTCTGTCTCACTCTGGTCAAAGGCACTAATGGCACCTTTGACTGAATGGAGGGCCCTACTCTTCATGTTCTCCAGCTGAGAACTACAGTTGACTTTTGTCACATCATAAAGGACGGAGGGCTGTGTGTGTTTAGGCCTCTGTGGGCAGGCAAGCGTATACTTGTAGCTTGATTTCAGGACCTCACCCATATAACTAAAGCTATTTTTACTTGGGCCTGTTATTACCAGACAATTACCACATAAAACATTCCCAAAATATATTTACTGATGTTCAAAAGAAAAGGCCAGCAGCATACTAACAGATACCGTATCAAGTTTTTAAGACCCCCAAACTTCTCTGTAAAACTTTTTCTTATTTGTTTTCACTGTTAAAAACAAACTTAGATCTGTTAGCTCTTTCCAGTAATTGTTTCTACTGAACAGCTAAAATATGTCAATAATTTAAAAAAATCCCTTTGCATAAAATGCTGCTTTGCAATGAAGTACATAGTAGGAATTGTCTCAACTTTAGAACACTAACATGGATGGTTTTGTTGTTCTAGTATCAATGAGTGTAAGCTGGGAAGAACTGGGGTCTCCTGAACTGGGGTCTCCAAGCTTACTGTGGTAAATTCTGTGCATTTAGTTTCTCTTCAGTGTATAACGGCAATGACCACTGTGTGTGGAATTTGGCATCCTTCCTCAAGGGCAACCTTCCTCCCTCTTAGAAAAATGGTCCAATTGTTTATAAACAAAAGCGCCCCCCCTTACCTTTTTATAATTCCCCTCCAAATCCAATGGGGATTCTCGACTGATGATGTCATGGTCCATTCCATCACGGTCCAAATTCATCCTTTAACTCTTTAGAATTTCACTTAAGAAATAATCTCCCATGAATCCTGACAGGCTGAAGTGCCAACTGCCCAGTCCCTTGGTTACCACTCATGCTGGCATGGAGAGCCTGTGCCTGGCTGCAGTGTCCTTGCCCCCTTCTGCCTCAGACACTGCCCCGCCCGGACTGCCTGGCTTCTTTCTCCTCTCCCGGGCACTGGGCAGCTGCCTGCTGTAAGGAGCACTCCGTTCCTGACAATCGGCTTGTTGAGAGAGTCCAGCCTGCCTACCATCTGCTATCACCTTCCCTAAATGATCTGGCCCAGATTCTTGTCCACAGCACCTTTCCTGCTCCCAAAAAGGGAAAGGGGGGGGGACAGTAAGCTTCAGCCAGCTGACCCGACCCCAGTTCAGGGCCCAGTGTGAACTGGAGTTTGGTGAGGCACTCTGAAGCCAGTAGACTTGGGGATAAAAATAGACACAAAAACTTGCAGCCCGAGAGATCTCACTGTGAGCTGAGTCGGGTGCCCCGAATGAAAACTATCATTTAAGGTGACCCGTAAGACACATGTTTGCCATTTTTCTCCCCCCCCCCCTCCGTGACCAACGGGAAGCACTTCATTTCTTTTTTCCAAATTGTTTCTTGAGATGTAAAAGTTTCATAGTCTGAAAGGGGCACTAAGCCCAAGACTAAGGCTGCTTCCAACCCAGAGAAAGCCTTCCCTGCCCCGGGAGCATGGCTTTGTCCTGTAATGTCGGCAAGAGAAAGGGATCCATCAAGTTTCCTTTTAGGATTCAGCCAGTGGCGGGCTTTTCCACAGAAGCACGCTTTCTTTCCTACTGCTCTTTTTACTCCTTTCCCATGGCTTCTGGGTTTGTTTATGGGGTTTGCATGCAGCCAGGGGGAGGGCCACAGCTGGAGGATGTTTGGCTCAAAGAAGCAGACAAACAAACAGAAGTTCACAGGCACACGCTCGGGCATACTCATACACATCACATTAATACTCCCATAAACAACTAAAAAAAAAAAAAAAAAGCGATTGCTTCAAAACAACAGCGTGCAGGGACAACCAGCCACAGAAGAACTCAAAGGCCACGCTTCCACTTAGCAACGGGCCTTACCTTCTGAAATGTTCACACGGAAAATTGCAAATGCACTCGTCAATCAATCCTCCGTACACATTGCTGAGCAACAGTGGCATGGCTGAGAACAGGTCTGAAGGAAATGCCGTTCAATAGAGCCTTGTTCCAGCATCTCAGCCTCTGCTCACAGGCTCACCTTTAGCTGTTTACCTCCGTAAATGTTTTTTAAATTCAATTTGTGTTGCACTTGTGATATAAACACGGCTCAGTGGGCTTTATGGTAGCCCTCTTTCTATCAGGCAAATATTTTCTTCTCAGAGCCCAGATCTAAATCTAAATCCTTTTATTCCACCCCTTCCCGCTCCCCCCACCCCCCAACCAGTCCTCTCCACTCCCAAGGGGATGAATAGCCCTTTTGTGAGGTACCACACTGACAAGTTTCATCTTGTGGGATACATTTGCAAGGCCCTGCCTTACTCTGGTCCAGACCCCTGGACTCTCATTCCAGATGGCAGTGTCCTGGAGCGTTTGTGTGGATTTGTGTGGCAATGGTGGCCACTGAGTGCTGGCTAGGGCTGTGACCACAATGCAAAGCAGTCACAAAGGTCAAGAGGCTATGGGGTTGAAACGATGTTCCTACCTTGAAGGGTCCTGTGTATCCTAACGGATCTTACACAATGTGCAACCAAGTAACAACAGGTGTGCTTTACTGAGGCTAGGCACCTTACACGTGTTTCCTCTATCTTTCACTAACCCTATGGAGTACTTATGTATTATTGCCAGCTGCATTTTATAGCCGAGGGCGGAGGAGGGCACCTAGGGATGTTAAATAAGTGCCTAGCTACCTAAATTGCCATAGTCAGGCAGGAATTTGAATCTAGCTCCTCTGCCTTGGTGGCCTACAATGTAAATGGGTGTGCTAGAGCCCCCTACTGGCTGACCCCAAAAGCAATAAACAGTCAGGATAAAGGGATAAACGTGGATTTTTTTTTTTTTTTTAATTAGGATGTGTTGAAGAGAAACTCAGCCACACTCCCAGTCATATGCTGAGTTGTTTTCTAAATCATACATCTGGAACATCCAGCATGCACTGCGGCAACCCTCCGGCTGTGGGTGCCTTAGGAAAATGGAAAGGAATTAGCTACCCTCACGACCTGGCATGCAGTCTGGTGAATTTTCTCCTCTGTTTGACCATGGCACTCTCAGGAGTCTCAGTAGCTTCTGACAGCTATTACTGTTTTAGGCTTTTTTTTTTTTTTTTTTTGGCTAGGGGAACAGGGATTTGTGCTTAATTACTTTATTTGCCCCACTGCGCCTGCCACGTTGTTGCTTTGCCTATGGTGAGCGAGCGGTCACTGAGGAACTGCTGCAGTGAACAGCGAGGAGTAGAACCGCTTCCTTCAAATGCTCTGTCTACCTGTCTACCGTGAGAAGCAGCAAGAGCTAACATTACTGTTTTTCAACCCACACTGTTTGGGGGCTCCGGTGAGGCTGACTGGCTGCAGTCACCTTTCAGTAGGAAGGCTACCTCTCTGTAGGACAGTTCCACTGAGATGTTAGGATAGCGCCTTCAGAAGAATTATACACAGCCTACAGGGTGGAGCCTAGAGAACTGGCTTCCCCAGAGGAGAGGCAAAGTTACTGCATCTGGGCTCACTTCTCCCTCCTTGTCTGTTCTGCATCACGGACAATTTTTGTCACTCATTGGAGTCCCTATTGTAAGTCACTGAGCAATTTACAACTGATAACGAGCAGGACCAAAGCTATAAAAATTTAGAAATTAGAAGACACCAAGACACATAAAATTCTGTTAATACATCTTTAACCTTCCTTATATCAGTACAGAATTGAAACTAGAAAAATTATACTTTTATCATTAATTACACACACAAATTACACAAACAATAGTATACTTGCATTATAGTATATGTCCATTTATATAATATATACAATAAATATTGTGTACATAACACAAATGTGTTATTAATAATGCATTAACTATATATGTTTATACATACAACTGTATAAATACATGCAGCAATAATGTCATCTTTTAGAAATAGAACACTGAGCCAGGCAGTGGTGGCCCACACCTTTGATCCCAGCACTTGGGAGGCAGAGGCAGGTGGATTTCTGAGTTCAAGGCCAGCCTGGTCTACAGAGTGAGTTCTAGGACAGCCAGGGCTACACAGAGAAACCCTGTCTCGAAAAACAAAAACCAAACCAAACCAAACAAAACAAAACACCCCCACTGAATCCAACATGGGTATTTCACTACTGTTCAAAAATGATGAGGATTGGCAGTAAGGAAACTCAGAAGGAACTTCCTTCCTTTTCATCCTAAGTAAGTACTGTGTTCCCACAGGCAACTCAGAGCCTCCTACAGCAGGGCCATGAGAGCCTGCGGGTGTCTGCCGAGGCAGAGCAGTAGAGACTCCCACACGGCTCTCAGCACACAGGCTCACTGCTCAAACCCTCTCCAGGTGATCTGATAGCTGGGGTCCTATCATGCGTGACAAAGTGATCTTTTACGCTCTCTAGAGTTTCGCTACTCTTGGAGCAGAACATCAATAAAGTCTAGGGGCCTGTAGAAACCGTCTCAGGACCAAGTGCAGGCCTCCCAAGTCAGAAGCTGTGCTTCTGAAGATCCCTGCAACCTCGAGTTGTACCTGACGTTTCTGAAGCACTTCTGGGAGAGCTTAGGGAGACAGATCATTATCAGCCATCTTTTTTATGTTTCAGACGGCATTTCTGGACAGGGTGGCAAGACCCTGATTTTTGTTGCTTGAGAACAACAGTGTAGTAAATTTCACTTCCAAGAGGTCCTAATGAACACAAGACTGGATAAAACAAATCTAGCCACTGCCCTGGCAGATAAGAGCTGAATATACGGTGGGAGGCTTTGTAGTAGCTCCATAAGCTAAGACCACACCATTATGTCTGTCCTTCCTGAAGAGAATGGCCTAAAAGGAGCTAAGCAGGAAGAAGTCAGGCCTAGATACTAATGCTCGCTCTCAGAAATGTGCTTATAGCCTCTCAGGATCTGAGGTTGAAAGCACCACTCTCTACCCTGAGATCCAAGGACGCCGAGCTATGAACTGAATGGCAAGGCATACTTCTCCTGTGATCTAATGCTTTTAAATGATCATTATCAGCCATCGGTGGAAATTATTGACTCTGAGGACCCTGAGCGCATTACTGGAAAATCACTTATGGATTGTCAAAAAGCTCCTCTTATTCACAGGTGGAAACTCTACTTAATCTTCATTAACCCTTCAGCCTTCTGATCCGTTCCTGTAGCACCCTATCCCTCCTTCAACGTTACATCATCTCTTTCAAACAATCTTTTCTTCTATGTTAAGCTCATCTGAATTTGGTTTGCTTTTCAATTAAGACATTCGCATGGCTGGAAAAAAAATCCATGGAAACTTGCAGCACTTTAAGAATGTAGGTTAAAAACATTAAAATACTGACACTGATTGGGGGTGGGGGTGGGGAGTCAGGACTGGAAGCCGCCCATGTCAAATGCTTTTCCATACCCAAGGATTGAGGACCACACTTGTAAATCTTCCTGCCAGGCTAACATCCCGGGTCCCCGAAACTCCTCTGCATTCATTCTGACAGGCCCTGGCCCAGCTTCCAGGTACATCACTAATGCTCTCATTACCTTTCTCTCTGTGTCCCACTCCATAATGGCTCTCTGATTGCCACTAGGCTTCCCTGATGGCTGCTTTCTTTTGAACTCAAGCAATTTTGTCAAATTACTTTCTATTTCAGGAGGCTGAGTAGTTTCTGATGCTTCAATACAGTGTAGATCAAAGTTTGAAATTCTCCCCTGGTATAGAGAATATAAATATATAATGAAAATTGTCTCGGTTGGTATACAGCCCTATTAATGTTTCTTGTGTTTGTGAAACTGTGATTGGTCACCCAAGAGTCTATATTTATATGTACATACATATACATGTGTATAAGTGAATGTGGGGTTTCTAATCTCCAGAGGGTTCAGTGCAGTGATAGGTACCACAAAGGTGTCCCATTTCTTTCCTTCCCATCTGCTATCACCACTATCCATTCCATTTAACATCCATGAGTTAAAATGGGCTTTCAATATTTACTTCTTTAAATCACCAGGTCCGGCTCATGAAGACTGAGCCCCTACAGGAGTGGCCTTCGCTACAGTCTATGTCAGATGACCTTCACACTGAGCCCAGGATCATCTTTCACCTACTCAGCCCCTGTCACTTGCACTTCTTTTTGTGAGAAAGCACAGAATTAGATTTTCAGACATCTTGGCTAAAGACAAAAATACAGACATTTATTCCTAGAATTACTTTCTTAGCTGTTACTGTTAGAGGCAGAATACAGCTATTCTCTCTAACCAGGCAAAAGTACTAAGCTAGAACACCCTCAGGACTATCTACTGTGAAATCAAAACTTTCCAGCAAAAGCAAAATCTTTAGACCGATAGAGACAATTGAACTTATATTTAAAAGCTTGTATCAAAACAGTGCATTAAGATGCCTTGAGGCTCCCTTTCCTCCTGAAGTGGTGTGGTTTTTTCCCCCCTGTGCAGATGAACCCAGGCTTATCCCGGAACTCTCGGGTAAACTCCAGTTTGATACCTTGTCCTCTCGTTCTCAGGAAGGGAGAAGGAAAGGAGCTGCTGTCAACAGAGACAGATGGGTTTCTTTGCTTCTGCCCACCGCTCCACGATCCACCTGAATCTTGGCTTGCGAGGCTGTTTACTGCTTTTCCTACTGAGAATTGGAGGGTATCTTGATGAACTACTTAAACTGATACACTCCCTAGTTTGAGTGTTCAAGACCAAGATAAGGTATCTTTTGTTTTGGGAGCTGGGCATGACAGTTCCACAGCATTTGCTCCAGGAAACTTAGTGTTCTGTGAAGCAGTGAAATTTGCTGCCAAGCTTGAGTTTGGTACCCAGAGCCCATAAGGTGCTGGAGAGAACTAGCTCCCACAAATTGTACACCATGTCCCCCATCTATCTTGCAAAATATACATACAAACAAACAAATCCGAAGTTTCAGAAGATGTAATGGTTATTAACAAAAGCATCAGGTGAAGTTGGTAGTGCAAACCTGTAAATCTCAGCTACTTAGGAGGTTAAGTCACCAGGATCATTGGACTGTTGTGTTCCAAAGTCAAAACTGGAAAAGACGGGGGGAGGGGGGGGTTTCGGTCCTAAGAAGAGGTTCAGGGAGGAAAGGGACTGAGAAAAAAGAAGGGGAGGTGGGAAGAGGAGAAGAGAGAGAGAGAGAGAGAGGGAGGAAGGAAGGAAGGAAGGAAGGAAGGAAGGAAGGAAGGAAGGAAGGAAGGAAGGAAGGAAGGGAGAAAAGAGTGGGTTGGAAAGGCAGGTTGTCGGTGAATACTTGTCTCAAGTAAGTATGGAAGAACCCGGAGAGAGACAATGATGGACAGCTTAAAGGATCTCTGAGGTAAGCTGAGGGAGCTAAGGATAAGGAGGGATGAAGGACGGCATGCTGGTAAGAGGCATGAGTTATGAAGGAGAGCATAAAGCTAATTGTTTTTCTAGTTGTCACAGTCTTGCTTGTTTGGATGGGTGCATAAAGTATATTTAGCATTAAGTGAGTGTGACGTAGTGTGAAGCTTCAGAGGTCCTGTTTCGAATGCCAAGTCTAGCTGTATAGAAAGAAGTTCAACTAGTGCCAGCCTTGGGTTTGCTTAATTTTGGTGTGTGATATTTTCATTTATTGCATACATTTTTAAATAACAAAGCTTACAAAAAAGAAAGAAAGTAAAAGTGCAAACCTGCCTGATGATATATCATGAGCGTCAGGATGGCAAAATCTTGGGGTGAAACCAGCAGGCATGGAGGGATTGCCCAGACTGGACTGGGCTGGGTGTGCGTCTCCTTCATTTCAGCAACTGCGCATTGCCCTGTGTCTCTGTTCTGGCATACAGGATGTTTAAAAGCATTGGCAATGGAAGTGCAGAAGCCTAGTAGCTGGTCCCTGTAGTGCTGGGTTCAGCTTTGCTGAATCCCTGCTGCAAGGCAGAGATCTGGGTTGCTCTCTGATTCTCAGGTCTCAAAGCATACCAACTGCCGGAAATGGAGTTCGGTCCAGCAAACATTTAATAAACATATAATCTATGTGTAAGGCAGAGCCCTCTAAAAATTGACACAAGGATCTTGTCTTCAGGGGTTCTTTCTCTAATGGGTGAAGCAGACGCAGGTTACAGCCTTGTGAAGAGGCGCTCACGGAGTGAGAAGAGTGCAGGGGAGACATTTGATGGGGAGGAAGTTTTCTGCAGGAGGTGTTGGCATTTGCGCCTTGAATGTAGCTGGCAAAAGGTGTGGGCAGGTGGTGTGTGGGCGGAAGGCAGCCCAGCTGGAGGCTGCACAGCAGGGACAAAGAGTGTGGGGGCAGCGAGCAATCCGGAGAGGAGAGGGAGGGGGAGGGAGGGAGAAGTGCTTCTTCCAGGGTTTGGATCCCTGCCAGGCCTTGAATCCATGCAAAAGGGTCTGGACTCCATCCGAAGGGACTGGAGGAACATTTAAGATTCCTGATTGGGCTTGAAGAAGGGACTCTGTGCTGGGGAGGGAGGTGGATAGGAGCTAGTCACATGCCCTTTTATCTCTTCTGTGTCTCCATTCCCACAGTGGCTACAGTAGCTAGGAATTCAAGGGTGTGATCTAGATCAGAGCTGGTCATTTAAGCGACAGCAAGGGGGGGTGGGGGGGATGAAAGCCTGTCATTGTTTCCCATTCTGTACTTACCCCCAAACAACACTGCAGGAGAAGAGAAAAAAAATAGTTGGGAGTTTTTAAGCTCAATGGACCCCCTTGACCTAAACTTGTGCTTACAAGTTAACAATATTTCTAAGCCGTCCATCAGAATCAATTTAGAAGAATTTGGCCTTTTGAAGGCTGCCAGGCCTGAAGCAGTGGGCAAGATTCTCTGCTTGAAGAAGAGATTGGCTTCCTCCCAAGACTGGAAAATGGAGGTCGACAGCAGACAGCTCTGGTTTTTAACAGGGTGAAGACCCGAAAGTGACAACGCATGACTTAGTGAGCTGGAGGTTCATGTGAACCCCTAGGAAGGGAGATCAGAAAAGCAGGGTGACTTGAAACTACCATGGAAAATTCCCCAGCAGAATTCCTCTGCCCACTCTCCCTTGGCTCAGGTAGCTTGGGGCACAGGATATCTACCCAGACACTGGCTTCAGCGGAGACACATAAGTTCTTGGCCAGCATAATCACCAACAGGGCAGGATCGATTGAGCCTCTATCAGCCCGGAACAGTGGAGACGGAAGTGACATGTGGCTTGATGAGGTTCCAAAAACACAGAAGAAACAGTCGCAGGAGCAAGGTGGCTCTAAATTAGCGATGGCTGACTTGCTTGTGCAGAGGCGTGGCCTCTGGCAGAGGACCAGACAATGGCCATGCTGTGTCAACAGGCAAAACCCCATTTCAGAGATGAGAAAATGGACGTAAGGGGAAAGAGGGCAGCCCGCATCCCTCACAGAAAGGCAAGTCCGAAGAGGGAAGGAGGAGAGTATTCACAATGCCTTTTCACTTGGTCAGACATGTCTGCCCATGCACAGTACTGGAGACCTTAGAAAAGAAGCCATTCTCATACAGCAATGGAAACCCAACACAGACAGTGAAGTAAAATTGGTACTCATTGGTGGTGGTAAATGCTTACTATAAAGACAAATTTGGGAACTATAATGAAAAGTAGGAAAACTTGAGGCTTGTCTAAAGAGGTGGCACCCCAGAAAAGGCCTGAAGAAAGAACAAGGTGTAGGGTAGGGTTGCTCAGTGCAATGTGAATTCCAGATGAAGGGCTAACAATGTTTTAGCACAAGTATGCACCCAATGGTAAATGTGACAAGCCTCTGGGGGTGGGGTTGGGGAGGGATGTGTACCAGGTGGACCAGAGGGACTGAACGGACGGACGAGTAAAGGCAAGCAGAGCTGGACCCCAGGAGGAAATGGAGGTGGGGGGATGGAGGGGTGGGAGACACTGGTATAAAGCCCAGGTCCTGTGAATAACAAGGTTCCTCTTCTAAGTGAGATGATAAACTTTCAAGATATTTGGGGCTGTGGCGCATAATAAGACTTTGATTTTAACAGCTTATTCTGGATACCATGTTAGAAACAAACTGAGTGATGAGAGACAAGGACAGAGACCAGTAAGTCGTTTCGAAGGACCCTGTTGCCATCTGATGATATAGCAATGGCAGCATCTATCTGTGTGCACCAAGATAGGCACACAGCATTCAGGAGATTGGAGTCTGAGCCCCCACTCATAGCTGCTCCATTAGAAGGTCCTCCAGAAATCCCACTAGACATCACCGATGGGAGAAAATAAGCAACCTGCCAACGAACCTCTGTTAACCCATTAGGAGCGCTCACCTGCTGGGATTGGCGACATGGGCATCCAGCACTGGGGAGGCAGAGGCAGGATGACATCTGTGAGTTCCAAGCCTGTCTTGTATATAGAGTGAAATTCTGGTTTAAAAAAAATAAAACAAAACAAAAAGCCCTACTAGCCTAAGCAATATGCCACAACTGCTCTACACTGCCATTTTAACATACAAATAGGTCCCAGGCCAAAAAAAAAGGGGGGGGGGGCAAGTTTCTGAGGAAAAAAAAGTGTTGATAATACCAGTGACTTGGGACTGCATCAAGCTAAGGATTTAGAGAAATCATTTTTTTCTAAACCCAATCGTATGTGACGCCAGATGGGTTCTAAAACTAAGGTTTCTAAGCAGGATTAAGACTTGGCATGAGGGCTACCATTTCTGTTTTTGTTAGCTAGCCCTGAAGGGAAGCATTTCAGAAGAGTCCACACACGTGCCCCCATTGGTGATACACCATCTATTAACTATCATCACAGCCCCAGCACGCATGATTTTACTGCAGAAAGAAGCAAGAAAGACTTCAAAAGTATTAAACACACAGTGCCACTGTTAAATACCCAGTTCCTGTCGAGTCTCATCTGTCTTCCTTTGGAAGAAACATTTGGCTAACGTGGCCCCTCCCTCTCCAGATGAAACTGCTGATAATGACCAATTTTTCACCTTCCAAAAACAATGACTTTGTGCTTGGCCTAGTGAAGAAAAAAAAAAAAAAAAACAAACCACACAGGGAGTGTACCTCTCTCTAGTAACCTCCCCTTCGACATAAATTACAAAGCTTCTCTGAAAAGAATGACGGAAGACTGTTTTAATTATGACACTAATTTAATCTCCTACAGCCCTATTGAGCCATCTACACATGAGGCTGTCCATGGATGCCTGATGTACCCCACCCTACACGCGTGCCTCTTCTCAGTTCTCCCACGTTCTCATGGGAAGAACGCCCGTGAAACACAAATCCTGATACCTAAGGATCTATATGTGGAGCCAAATGTCTCGTCAAATGAAAATGCCACAAAGCAGGCCTATGATTATAAAATTCTGCTTATTAAGCACAAAAATAGTACACAGACGTATTTCATAGGCACGCTTCACTTAGCTAGCTAGCAACAGCTGCCTTCCTGGAGTCTTGTGAAATGCACCGCTTTCCTGCCTGCAGACATTCACACTGAAATGTGACCCTTAGAGAAACACCTGCTTGTCTCAGGTAACCTACCTCTCACCAGGAAGAGGCTTTGTTAGGTTAGAGAGCTGGTCTCTGAGAAACTCCATCAGGTGAGTAATATCTCCATGCCAGTCACCCAGGATGTCCACCAGCCAGGCCAGTCACTGCTTAGAGCAGTTTCTCTGAGAACATTCTTGCTGTTTACAGTGTTGCCTCTACAGCCCAAGTGGTAGGAAAGAGTTACGAAACACTCACTCAGGAAAGGAGCTTTGGAAATTGTCTGAAGTGGTGAATTCCTAACCCCAGATAGCAAATTAGCACATTAAAAGATGAACATGTGTTACTGAATATTTTTTTCTATGTGAAGTTTTTAATCCACACCGGTACTATCATTTTTACCTGCTAACCATTTAAAAGAGCATACTGGCAAAAACAGCTTCATAAAGATATCAGTGCAACTTGAAATGCCAAATGCCTGCTGACTGATTTATGAAAAATTCTAAGATCATCAATCAGGACTTTTAAATGTAAATAATTTTCTCATAGACAGTCTTAAAAACTGGACTCTAATTAACTGACCTCTTATGCAATGAACAATAATCACATTTTTTTTCAGTTGTGAGCACGCATCACCACCATGTATTCCACAAACGCTTTTAAAGGCCAAAGAAGCGGCGTTTCTGCCCCATTACTCCTCAGAAAGCCTCATTAGAATTCAGATACTGTATGCAATGAAGGCCGGGAGTGGAGCCCAGGATGGCAAAAATCCCCTGAAAATCCAGTAAGAGGCAACCTGCTGCCCTAGAAGAGGAAGGCCTCTCCCATAGGGTAAGGGCCTCAGAATCAAGCTTCCAACCTTACCTGGTACGAGCAGTTCTCCTGATGTACCATCTCAGAACATCCTAGGACGCAGACCCCAAAGCTGGACTGCTGGGCGAGGCTGCGCAGGGAAAGCGCTGAGCATCCACAGGCGCGGGAGAACGCCCTGGTTAGGCAGGGACTCCCCGCAGATTAAAATGGATGCTGTTCCGCTGAGCAACCTGCGCAGTGGCACTGCCTGTGCTGGGAAGCGCGCAGCCACCGAGCTCGCTCTGAAGCCTCCAAGCTGCTCTGCTCCTCCGGAACCGGGAGGCAGGCTGCTGAGCCGAGCTGGGACCGGCCTGGGGGAGGGGGCGGGCGCATCACCCGCACAATCAGCCAATTATATTATAGGCACAAAGAAAAGGATCTGTCTGGGGCTGGTGTGACCTTCTGGTGCTTTATGAAGGCAGTTAACTGATGTGGAAACATTCTAGTACTCATTATAGAGAAAAAGGCCAGCGAGGGAGAGAGAGAGAGTGACAGACACAAATCAATATTGCAGTTGGACATTCCTAATCTGCAGCAGCATCCTTCCTGCCCGCTAATGTTGCTTGGTTGGTGCTTACGAAAGCCAGGCCTTAAAGATCTTTTCGGAACTTTTAACGTGCTGAAGGGAACATTCTGAATCCATACATGCGAGGTTTGTATTCATGCTTCATTTTTAAAGTATCTCGTCAACTTTCTGACTAAAGGAAGGACTTTCATTAAAATATGTATTATTTTGTAATTTTAAAAAAAGATACCTCATTTACCTTTTCTTAAGTGTTTTTAGTAAAAAAAATGATGGAATCATGTTTCTATAATTTTTGGAGAAACTTATTAAAATGTTAAGGTTGGTATTACTTATGTATTACATGAAAACTAAACTTCTTTTTGTAAAGGTAGGGCCTTGCATATGTAAATTACCCAATCCATATCTTGAATATTATACAGACACCCCAACATAACACAGGTAATCTCTGGGACAGACTATCTTCAGAGTCTGCATGGGAAGAACTTGGGACCTGTAGGTCATAATCAAATAAAATACAGGTTGGATCATGTATGTTTCTGTGAGAAAATGGGGGCCGATCTCTGAATAATTTCAAGGGCCACTCTAGGACACTAGGGTATGTAGGAGGGAGCAAGGAATTCTTCAACACAATGACACAAAGTTAAGGGGAAAAACAATAGAAATTCCTTGTTTATATTCCTCAGTTGTCCAAAACAATGGACACTGTCGTTCCTTTTGTGTCTCTATGTACTGTGTACATAGTGTATATGTGTATACGTGTCCTGGCAAGTGAGTGGTGGTCAGGTTGGTTCTTTTCCTCCACCATGTTGGTCCCAAGGCTCAAACGGAGGTCATCAGCCGTGGTGACAAGCACTTTGACTCACTGAACTAGCTATGTCTCTGGCTCTTCTTGACATAAATGGTCCTCAGAGAAACCTTGACTGGCTTCCAACTGTCATACTTTAAAGAAAGAGTCCCCAAGGCTGATGTTTTACGCTACATCTCATTTTAGTTTTATGGTTTGCCCATATGCACACCCATTTCAGACCTTATAATAGGAGGATAAAAAGTAGTAAGAGAGGTCCAACTCTGCATTCTCTAAACTTGAGCAGTGGGTTCTAGGAAAAGGTACTATGGACATGTGTCCTGCAGAACCTCCAGTATAGAGGGAGTTGGCCATGCTGGACAAGGAACATTTGATAATAAGGCAGGAGTGTGTGTGTGTGTGTGGGGGGGGGACAAGTTTACTTAACCTTAAGATGGAAGGAAGACCAAAATGCTATTGTAAAGCAAAATGGTAAAAACTCAGCCCACCCAAACTCCAGCCTTCCCTGCTGTGCACACAGAGCAGAGATCTGTACGGAATGCAAGGGAGCAGGTGTCCTGAGCAGCATCCCACACTCCCCAAGACAGACCATCTTATTTCAAAGGCTGTTGGAACTTCACTTGGGCAATGGGCTTGATCTCATGGATCTGGGTCCTGAATCTACAAGTCTGAGACGTGGAAAGGAGTCTAAGACACACACACACACACACACACACCCAGAGCTTTCTGTTCTGGCATATATTACATAAGCTCCTAAAGACATTTATCAAGTGCTGTTTTTTTTTTTTTTTTTGGTCTAAACACGATCCCACTCTTCACAGTTGCTGTTCCAGAGACAGTGCGAGTGACTCAGAAGTGGTATTTGGACAGAACAGATTTCTGACACTTGCATCCCAAATGCTGTCAAAACACTCGCCTCCCAAAAGGTATAAACAAGACGAAAAGGGACAGATGAAGCAGGCTGGTCTGAATAACTGTCCACTGGAAAGGACTTCATGTTATGATTTGCCAGTACAGGAAAAAGAGAGAAAAAAAAGCTTTAAACAAAAACCAGATGCCCCAAGAACATTTAAGCTAAAACAGTTCAGCAAGGGACATTAATATTTGTTATTTTTGTTTAAAAATAATGACGTATTTGTTTTAAGTTCAGTCTATTGAGCACTGATCCTTCTTTTTAAAAAATTTTTACTTTTTAATCTTTTAGTTTCCCATTGACTTGAAGGACAAATGGGATGTCTCAGTGGGTGGACGCTCTCAAGCCTGACCTCAATTTGATTCCTGGAACCCACATAAAAGTAGGAGAGAGCAGCCCACACAAAGTCATCCACTGAGCTACACACACACACACACACACACACACATACACACACATGCATACACACGCACACACACTTTTAAAAATTAAGTCTTCAATTGAGTACCAGATACTGTGCTGTGTAGCCATAATTCTAGTGCTGAAGAAGGTGAAGTGGGAGGACGATGTTTGAGGTCAGCCTGGGCTACACAATGGAATCTAAAAACAAAGAGAGCCAAACACTTGAAGCTTTCCATATTTCATAATTAGATGGGACTTCCAGAAACTATTTAATCCAAAATTGTTGCTTGGCAGTTAGATAAATTTAGGCCTAAGGATGCTGTAACACACCCACTAACAACAATAAACAAACAAATAAATAAACAAGAGTATCCAAATAAAGAAAACCAAGAGAGGAACACTGTTTTCCAGTTCCTGTCAGCCGAGGAGTCTCTAGGTACAACAAGGCGGCTTTTGCCTGATGGAGAGACAGTGTATCCACAATGTGAAGCTATGAGGGGGTGGCGCTGCTGAGAGGTCATGAAGAGGAGCCCTCATGGAAGGGGTTCATGCTTTTTAAAAAGAGACTCCAGGCAGTCGCCTTCCAAAGGGCACAGTGAGAACTGAGCTGTCTCAATCAGGAAGCAGGCCCTCACCAGACACCCAACTTGCAGTGGCTTGAATGGCTTCTAGAATGACAGAAATAAAGTCCTACTGTTCAGAAGGCACTGAGCTTGTAGTTTGCTGAAGCTGGCTAGACTAAGACAAAGGTGCAGTAGGACTCAGCGGCAACCAACTCACCCGCACTGGGCCAAAACAGGCCCAAACCGAAATCAGTGTGGCTTCACTCAAACCTCATCCAAGGTGTGTGTGTAAGGGAGAAAAGTTAGAGCATGTCTCACTTAACATCCATGCTTATGCCACTACAAAAGAGTTGTGTTTTTAAAGCTCAGAAACAGCTGTTCTTTTCCCATTGTGGCAAATAGGAGAAACACAATACAGAGCTGGTTTTAAATTTGTTCTTAGATTTATTTTTTTTATTTCATGTGTCTAGGTGTTTACTCACACGCACATCTGTGTACCACATGCATGTAGGGCCCATGCAGGTCTGAAGAGGATTAAATACCCTGGGGCTGGAGCTACAGATGGTTGTGTACTGCCTGTGAGTGCTGAACCCCAGGTCCTCTGAAAGAGCAGCACATGCTTGTCCCTTCTGAGCCCTCTCTCCAGCCCCAGAGAACTGCTCGGAACCGTAGCAACCAGTCACATTCACAGGTCATCAGAAGTAAACCTGGGTCAGGGACTGATGTGCAGAGAGCACAGGAGACTTGCTGGCATATGCTACAAGAGCAGATTGTTTGGTTTATATGGGTATATGCATATCTTAGCCTTCACTGAGTAAATATTAAGATTTGTGCATTTTATTAAATATAGTATTTACCTCAAAGAGGTAGAAAAAAAGAGCTAGTTGCACACACACACATATATATGTTAATATATAATATATATGTGTATATATATATGTGTGTGTGTGTGTGTATGTGTGTATATATATATATATATATGCAACTAGCCCATATATATGTGTGTGCTAATATATATGTATATATATATGTGCAACTAGCTCATATATATATACATATATATGTGTGTGTGTATGTATATGTATAAGTATATTAAGCTCCAGTTAAGTATATGCAGGCTAACGTATTTACAGGGACACTTGCTGATATATGAACCGTACGCTGAGATGAGTCAAACAAATGGAACGAATTGATGGATGAGCAGAGGGCAAGGCCACTGCAAAGCTCTGACAAAGCATGTTTCGTAAGACATCAATTGCAGACTCTTAAAGTCGTAAATAAGCCATCGTTTGTAAAAGGCTGGAGACTTATGGGCTCTGAGAAGAAACTAATATACGAATTAGGATTTGTGAAACAAACTTCCACTTTAAAATGTTCACAATGAAATGTTAGGGGTCAGGGAGGAAGGAATGGGGAGCAAGGCATCTGAGTGTCCCTCACAACAATGGAAAGCAGCCAGGTGCTTTGTAGACTTGAGGGATGTGACCTCTTAGGATGATAAAAGAAAAGAAGTCAGGAGGAAGTTTAATCCTATGAACCTCAGAATTTGTTGGTGCCCAGTGTCGGGGGGCCAGCTCTCTGTCGTCACTGGTGTCCAGCCTAGTGACAAACCTTTGAAGATGCTTCACAATGTAGTACTCCTTTCCCAACATCTTCCTTGATTCCTACAACCTTGTAACTAAAACAAAGTCCTACTGGGTACAATTCAAAGCAGGGTTTCTACCCTTAGGGTTTGGTAAGATTACACCACACAGATAACTGTATACCATATGGAGTGAGCCAAATGCCTCCAAAGAGATTTTGTATGTATGTTCACTAGGAATTGAGAAGAGGACGAGAACTCTCAATGAAGGTGAACATTTCCTTAGAGCCTGTTCCTATCTCAACAGGCTCAATGGGACATGACTAGTCCTGACACTGAAGAGACTGGGGGCAGCCTGGAATATCCAGCAAGTCTTTATCTTAGAAACTAGCAAGAATAAACACACACACACACACACACACACACACATACACACACACACACCACACCACACACCACACTCACCACACACACCACACACAAAATACGAAATAAAAACCCAAACTCTTTCTCTTTCTATATGAAAAAGGGTTGCCTGGTGGTCTGGTGGTTGTGTTGGCTTTGAAATACCACCAGAGAAATGATGGTTAGCTGCATCTTGAATTTTCTCCAGAGCCCCCCAAAGGAACACAGCTCAGTTAGCATCCTGACTTTTGTCAAGTGAGACTCCATTCAAAGTTTTTAAGTCCCTAACTGCGATACAATAAACTCATGGATCTGTGCTGACTTAAGCTGACTTGTGATGATTTATAATTGCACACATTCAAAACTAATCTTTGGGTAAAAGCCCACAGTTTTAGGGCAAGAAGCCATAGGGATATGGTTAGCAAGGTGAGAGAAAGGTGAGCTACCATAGAAGGGTACAGGAGAGAGAGGAGAGCTGTCAGACATTTATCTGCTTCAAATGCTTCAGAAGTAGAGAAGAAACGCAGCCAGGGCCACATGTTCTGAAAAGGAGGAAGGTATCAGCTATTCTCATGAAACTGTGAGCAGTCTAATGCTCAGGCTGGAGAGCCCTGGCACTGTGGGTAAGAAGTTGAGAGAAAAGAGCAGTTTGCAAACACTCTTCTCGTCCATTCAGAGTAGCTGAGTGGTTCCGTGAACATATTACAGAACTTTGTTGGTGCTTCTTAGTGGAAGACCAGGGGCTGGAGAGGCGGCTCTGGGGTTAAGAGCACTGGTTGCTCTTCTAGAGGACTTGGGTTTAACTCCCAGTACTCATGGTGTTGATAATAACTGTCGGGGCTGGTGAGATGGCTCAGTGGGTAAGAGCACCGGACTGCTCTTCCGAAGGTCCAGAGTTCAAATCCCAGCAACCACATGGTGGCTCACAACCATCCGTAACAAGATCTGGCGCCCTCTTCTGGAGTGTCTGAAGACAGCTACAGTGTACTTACATATAATAGATAATAACTGTCTATAACCCCAGTGCCAGGCACACTCAGACATGTAGGCAAAACACCCTTACAAACCTAAAAGAGACATACATACAGATAGACAGACAGACAGAGAAACAGAGAGAGACACACAAAAAGACACACACAGAGAGAGAGAAAGAGAGAGAGAGAGAGAGAGAGAGAGAGAGAGAGAGAGAGAGAGAGAGAGAGAGAGAGAGAGAGAGAGAGAGAGAGATTGGCATTAGGGATGGAAACAGCCAGAAGGGAGGGTATGATGGGAAATAACAGAAAAATCCAGGTACTAGAAGAGTTGATAAGGCACACCTGGAATGTGTTCATTCCATTTTGGAAATGAAGACATGAATATCAGGTTACACAGAAATGCTAACTTAGGAGGATCCTTTGGTGGGTATGGATACAGACAGTAGAGTGGCCCCGATGGCAGCTGGCGGCTAAGGCCTGAGGGCTAGAGGGAGAGCTGAGACGCTGGGCAATTGTGGGAGAACCTTGTCCAAAAGATTTCCTAGGGGGTTGCTGGGCTCCCTGAGAACTCTGGTACAAAAAGGGTAGCTGAAACTCCTAGGGTGTGTTAAGTGTAGGTGATGGACAGGCAGCAGCTAACAGAAGAAAAGTGTTCGAGTTAGACAATGAGTAAGCATATAGATGCAGATTTCATGAAATATATTCAGGACTGTGTTAAACCTAAACGCAGTGGGCATGCTAAACGTAGGAAGGGAAGGCTAAAGAGCTGCTTGCTACCCACCCCTAATCCTTATACACACTGTATACACTGTATAGCATGTGCATCGGGGCACTCAGTGCTCATTACATTCAAGGATGGCCCACTGGTCACTCCTACTCTGCCCAGTTTGTACTCTGGATGAGAGGTGAATAAACGCAAGAAGTCAGAGGAAATCGCCTGTGTCTCTCTGATAAAGCAAGTGCCACTCACTGGCAGATGCTGTCTGTCTAATTGTGAATCATTTTCAAAACCTCTGCTCCTGGTGCACAGCCTGATTGTCTCCCAGGTGGTCTGCGGGGGAGAGGCTGGGCCTATGAAGACTGCATAATCCCAGACATAGGCAGCCTGACCCTGCCACGGCCCTGTACCATCTCCGATGTCACCACACCCCACACCTCTTTGCTGTCTTTGCTTTGTGATGTAACTAGATTGCTACAGGAGCATCTTAACTGGGGCTGTGACTTCTGGGATGAAGACCTTTGTCGAGCACTTGCACACTATGACTCTGTCAAAGTCGCTCTCCCTGTTTCAGAGGAGGGCAGGGGACCCAGAAGACACTGGCAGTGTGATAATTCTACACCTTTTTCTCCAGCAATGTTTAGAAGACCAGAAACTGGAAGTTGGAGAAAAATAAATATAAGATGCATTCTATTTCTTAAAAACAAGATGCTTATAAATAATGCAAAATAACTTGCTCCAAAGTTTGACTATTCTGTCTCTGGCTTAATGCTTACTATTTTAGGCTACACTGAAAATACCTGCCTCCGAAAATTAGTGGTGTGAATCAGTGGGACTGATTTTTATTTTGTACAGTAGTAGAATCTCCTTTTAAAACTAAAGCCTAAATGCAAAATGATTAAAAAATAATAAAGAAGTTTTTATGAGGAGAAAATTAACTTGAGCCCAGGCTGTACTTCGATGAAAACATGCAATTCTTCCGTTACACACAAATATTTGAAGGCATACTATTAAAGATGTCTGTTATAGTCTTATTCCAATTAGAGCCGACATTTCTTTTTGTATTTTGCTCTGTTGTGTCTTATCAAAAGAACACCATTGCAGGGAGGTAAGCAGTGGTAAGTGGGACCAGTTCTCGGTCATGGTGCATGCTGCAGTCTCCGGAGGATTATTCGCTGAGTGTATCCAGAAGCTCAGTGGCAGGGGACAGAATCTTACTCATGGGTGACTTACTGACAATTTACAGTGATTGCTTACACTTCTTATAAACAAGGTAATAAAAGATAGAACACGGATATTTGCAACAGGGCATCAGCCTGTAACAACACTTCCTCGTTTGATGGGCTGGGCATTCTCTTGTCATTGTGCAAGCTGTGCCAAGCACAAGCGCCTGGCTTAGCCTGGCAGTGAACCAAGCCTGGCTTCTTGGGCAACTCAGACCATTCTTCCTGCCTAGAAACTCACAGGCATGAAGTTTTCAGCAAGGCTGGCACAGAGCAACCGTGTTCACAGTCAAAGGCATATTGACTAGTTCAACTACCCGAGAGCCCAGCAGGGCTAACTCAATCTGCTGATGTCAAAGGAGGAGTGGAAATACTTTACATAAATAAGAAGGGCATAGACTCACCATGATACAGGCTGAAATGCTATATTCTTCTTACCATTTCTTCATAGGCAACTCTTCTATCAAGTCCTACAGGTTCTATATGTATTCAGGATTATTTTTACATTTTCATATTTTAATTTCCAGTTTTATGTTTTGGGGACTCGAGGATGAGGTGTTTAGCACATCATTATAATAGGTGCAAATTAGTCTCTAAAAATACCTGCTGCTGCCCTGGGTTTCTATAGACACAGTTTGAAACTAGGTAGTGTTATAGCAGCACTCTCCCTGCAGAATAATGAGACAGTTATATTTCCACAGGAACTGCCAAGGCACCTGTTTACGGCATAGTCTTATGGTTCTCCCCAGTGTGCTTTCTGCCTAAGGCAAGATGAAATTTGCATGTTGTAGAAAATTAGCAGCTGATGCATAGGTTCATGATGCGATGTCTACATGGTTTCTCCTCGAGTTGTTTATATCTTTAATGATGGTTTTACCTTCATTTGAGAGAGAGAGAGAGAAAGAGAGAGAGAGAGAGAGAGAGAGAGAGAGAGAGCAGGGACGGGGGAAGAACTAATGAGGCTTTCCAAATTTCTAAATAAAATCAAACAGGTTTTCCAAGAGAAGCCTGGGGTAGCACCAAGTATGTTTGTGAATGCATGTGCATACAAGGGGTGTGTGGAAGAAGGGACACACTTCCCCTTTGCCCTCTAGGTCTTTGAGTAGCCCCGATAATCTTATCTATCAATATAGGTACATTTACATAAAGCACTACAGGGAATCTCTGATGATGATGGTGGTGGTGGTGGTGATGGTGATGATGGTGGTGCTGGTGGTGATGAAGGCTATTATTTACTCCTCTATACTGGGGTGGGGGTGGGGTGGGTGTTTGCCTAAAACCAGTTGGAAAAGTGACCTCTAGTGGACAATTGTGTTTATTCAATTAGTTTCAATTAGTGACAGGATAACAAAAAATGATCCTCAAAGGTAAGCTATCAATCTAAGTGCTGTTTTAATGATATCTAAAAGAAACAATAATAACACAAGCATGCACATTTGCAGTAATGTCAGTTAAGAATATATAGGTTACAGCAATGTTAATATGTCCAAAGCTACTACTCAGACCATTCTTCCATGGTTCTACAGTTGATACAACCTCGGACCTGGATTCAAAGAACTATTTGATGTTCATGGTCATTCTTACCTACATAGTACAAAGGCAGCCTGGGTTACATGAGACCCTGCCTCAAACCCAAACAAGATCTATCTCTAGGCATGACAATATATATTTCCTTGGTCAATTGCTTCATATCGAAGGCCCTCTATTTCTTAATGTGCAGAACAGGTTGATTTAGACACTCTCCCCTGTCTTCGGAGGGCTGAGGGATGACTTTCAAGTCAAGTTGAGTTTTATAACCCGAGTTTTCCAAATTAGCAATATAAAATTCATATCACTGTCTATGCTTTATGCAGAGCATGGGGTGAGTCAGAAAATCACAAGACTTCAAGCGAAGGTAAATTTCATTAAGGTAAAATTGGTTACTGTTTTGTGTGTCTGTCTGTGAATGCTGTGTGAGCATACATTCCTGGATGTTAGTAGAGGCACATGTGTCACGGCACTGTGGAGGTCAGGGGACAACCTTAGGTCTTGGTCCTGGCCTTTCACCTTGTTTGAAGCAGCGTCTCTCCTTTCTTGCTCTCTGTGATGTACACAGAATTTCTGGCCCATGAGCTTCTGAGGTGCTTCAGTGAGCACCTCTTGTCATGTTGTAGGAGCACGAAGATTACAGCTATGAGTTCCCAAGCCAGCTTTTACATGGGTTCTGGGAATCTGAACATGTATCCTTACATTTCCAATGCTTTAACCCACTGAGCCATCCCAGCCCCCAGTTACTATTTTATCGTCATGGTGGAACATAATAATATATAATTAAACTATTAATATAATCTCTAATAAACTATTATAACTCAACAATGATCCTTAAATATACTTTTTTTTTAATGCAGGAGTACTCTTGAAACACTATTATTTACCATGGATGGTGCCCAAGAGTTTCCTCAGGGACATTCTGTCAGCTTTTGTAGGACCAGTTAAGCAGCGACATGGACTGGGTTTGCAATCCTTTGCAGGCTCCTGGCCTCACTGTGAGACACTGCACTTACGTTTTAGCTTAGAACAAGCACTGGTCTGGAAAGTTCCCTGGTGTGTAAGGAAGTGGCCAGAAACCCATTGAATGATCTAATTAGCTTGCTTAACGTAAAGCGACTGAACAAAAGTTCTCTCCTGTTTTAGAGGCAAGTCTTCCCAGGGTGTTAAAGTGCTGGGGAGGAAAGGATGCTGTTAGGAACTGAGCTGAAGGGTGAACACAGAGGAGGGCTGATGTCAGCCCGGACTGTTCTGAAGCATCCAAGAGAATCAGGACATCAATCCCAACTCCTCCAAAATCCAAATTTAAATCAGTTCTCCATTGAGAATGGCAAGACAGGCTCTTTCAGATACACAACCTGGGCCCCCAAGATGCTCACGTGTAGAAATTGTCGAGGCTTCTTCATTATTTACTAACTATGCTAAGACAGAATGTAACATCCCAGAACAGAGCAGCCTCAGTTTTGTGTAGATAGGCCTGTCGCCTTTCACCTTATGAGATGACACTCAGGGAAGAGGCTGGATTGGTTTTGTTCCCTGTTCCCATCTGTGCGGTGCATCTGATGTGCAGGACAGAAGCTGACTTCCGCTAGCTTCCTCGTGTGTGTCTCACCTGACTGTGTTCAGTCAGGGTTTCTCATAGACTCTGTTGTTCACCAAAAAGACTGGCCAGGAAGTAAACCTGGGGTCTGTCTTGTCTTCTGCAACATTGGGTCTGCCTCACCCTGATCCCCTCTGCAGGTGGGGGCTGTGCTGGGCTTGATCTCAGGCCCTCGTGATGGTATAGCACACACTTAGCCCACAGGGTCATCTCTCCAGGCCCCATTTTAGAAGGTGACATCAACCTACAGGAGGAGACACTAGGAAACGCAGCACGATCCACTGGGCAGCCCCTCCATCTGTCTGCTCCCTCTTGCTGTCCCTGTGAGACCATGCACAGCCAGCAGCTGAAGGCGTTTGCTCTACAGTCATGGGTGGAAATGTGCTGATGAGAACGTACTGCTACTGAAGATTCTCACAATCAAACGCCTTTTGCAGAGCACAGGAGAGATTTCTCCCAGACAGCTGTCACTACAAGAACAGCAATCAGACCTTTGGCCTGACTTTTTGATGGCATAAATTTATAAAATACAATTTAGGAAGAAATTTAAGCCGGTGAATCGCCTTATTCTCCTGACTTGATAACGTTTTACTTCTTGATTTAGTTCCCCGGCTTATAAAACATTAAGGGCTGGCAGCCTTACCCTTTCCAATTAAATACACTTCCCAACCTATAACAGATGATGTCACAACGCGACTTAGTTTGAACTCTCATTTCCTGCACCTATTAAGATCTTAAAACTTGTCACTCTCACCGACTTCACCTCCAGACTTCCTTTTGCCATCTCAAAATCTCGCTCACTCCTGCAACTTAGATCTCAAACCTCTCCCACTGCACTAAAGGCTTGGTTACCAGCTTCTTGGAACTGATAGATCCTTTAGCGAGTAATGGAAGGAAATTAGGTCCTTGGGAGAGAGCCCTCGAAAGGGATATTGGGATCCTGGTCCCTTCCTGTCTCTTTCCTTCTTGCATCCTGAGCACCACGAGGTGAGTGGGTCTCCTTTGCCTTGGGTTCTTATCCTAATGTGCTTTGCTGCCACAGGGCCGAGTAACCATACTCAGAGAACTTTGAAAATGTAAGCAAAAGCAAAGCTTTCCCCTTTGTAAATTCACTCCCTCAGGCACTGTATCAGAGCAATGACAAGTGAAGTTATTGAGCTGTAGGCTACTAAGTGGTCCAGGAAAAGCCATTCTTGCTTCTGCTCAGGGTCTTCACACAAGCTGCTGCTTACCCTGGACTCTACGCCCCTACCACACAAGCTGACTTTTGTACTTAAAGTGGGAAGACCTTTCCCTAGCTCCTATTTTAAATCAGGTTCTATTAGGTTTCTTCCCCATATCTCAGGACAACATTTAACTATGCTAATGAACACAAATCCCAGGAAGTCTCTTACTTAAGGGAAGGGAAGTGCCCATAGCAGTGCCATAGCTATTATTACTGCAGTATGGCCAAGCTGTCCACGTGGCTACTTGTTTGTCTGAAGTCAGCTGAAGCTCACCTGGGAGCCAAGAGGCTGACTGCCAGCTTGGAACTAAGCCTGGGAGGTATTTTGGCCACAATTCCCTCTTCACTTTGAGCTGTGGTGATGGCAGGCTCTAGGGCCCCCCTAACTTTGCAGATCTACCTACTACAGGGCCAAGACTGAGTGTACCGGCTGGACCGAAGGGCAGATGATTGCTTGCAGGAGCTCAAGTGAGTTTAACAATTACTAATCTGCAGTAGTCGACTGCTCCTGATTCAATATCTAATTAATAAGTGGAAAGAGATGAGCTAAGGGGTCCTCCTCCTCTCCTCCCTGGTTTGCCACCCTATGGGATATATTTTTGGTTTGAAGGGGTAGTCTGGTAAAATAAGCAACTGACTTACTGTTGCAAACTTGCACAGCCTCCAAAATCATACTGATAAATAAAGAACGTCAACTCTCATCTTAGAAGAATAATAAAGTACCCTAAGTGACTTTCTAATCAACACAAAGAGGCCAGTCTGAAGACAACCTGGGCTTATGAAAGACGGATACTTTTATATTTGCCTGCTGACCTTGGAAATTTAGGGCATGTTTTAAAGGGATATAAAAATAATAAAGAAAGAGAACAGACTAAGTGTTGAAACCAAGGTAAAACCTACAGTTTAAACTGTGGCTTTCCCTAAAACTTTCTAATGTGTTATAGAGATAGTGAGCATAGCTCATGTCTCTCTGATCTGTATTCTCTTTCTTTTCATGGTGTGCATGCATGTGTGTGCATGTGTGCATGTGTGCGTGTGTGTGTGTGTGTGTACACTAATATGATAGACAGGAATTTATATCAAGTACCTTCCTTAATCACTCTCCACCGTAGTTTTGGGGACAGTGGCTGTCACTGAACTTGGAGCTTGCTTATTAAGCTACACTGGCTGGCCAGCAAGCCCAAGGATCAAGCATCTTTATCTCTGTGGCATGGATTATAAGAGAATCTGGCATGCATGGTTTTAAACCTGAGTTTTAGGGGGCCAGGTTCAGGTCCTCAAGCACTTGGCTTTCCGAGTCATCTCCCCGGACCCCTCCTCCACATTATCTCTGTAGAAAATGGTTCTTATCCTCACCACAGTCCTAACAGAAAGGGATCACACAGAACTATTGAGGGTGTCGTCCTCATCGTCCAGGTGGTATGACAGATTAGTCATGGATCTGTGTTTGGTTCAGAGAACGCAGACCTGGCCGGGGCTAACTAAAAGCTCTGTAGACTCTTTGTTAACATCTGTCCACAGAATCTCAGCTCGATGGCTACACCTGGGGAGGGACTCGGGCTTTTCCCAGGTAGTGAGTAGGTTAGAATTCCATCTGACTGTATACACGAGGTCAGTCTGGTATGTGCTCCTGCACAGCTCAGCTCCTGTTATCTTCTTGAGATAACACACTACAGGAAATCGATGTTTCTTGTGCAAACAAGAGAGCTCCCAAATCCAGGCAAGAAATGCTCTGCAGAAGGGATTTAATGCTCTGCTGTGACTGGCAGCTCACTCAGGCTTTGCTTTTAGTTCAGAATAACTTAAAGATTTTTCAACTTACTGTTACATGCGAGGAATGATATCAAATCTTTCGGAAGGAGACTCGAGTTCTTCATTTTGAAAAAAAAAAAGTGTGATTAAATATTGGAGTCCATCATAAGATTTAGTATCCACTCAGTTATTTTCTCATTTACAAAATGATGTGGCAACGGTGCTTTTCATTGTTTTTTAAAACACCCTTTGTCTTTGTTATTTTCCTGTTGCTGTGGAGAGACACCACGACCAAGGCAACTAATAAAAGAAAGCATTTAGTTAGTGGGCTCATAGTCCCAGAGAGTTAGTCTACGATCTCCATGGACGGAAGCATGGCAGCAGGCATGGGACCTAAGATGTAAGCAGTACCTAAGTACTTACATCTGAACCACAAGCACAAGGCAGTGAGAGAGAGCTAGCTGAGAAAGGCCACCCACAGTAACACACCTCCATCAAGGCCACACCTCCCAATCCTTCCTAAACAGCTCTACCAACTGGGGACCAAGTATGCAAATACAGGAGCCTGTGGGGCCATTCTCAATCAAGCCGTCCTACCTTTCACCACTAAACACATGAATAAAATGATAAACTGAATTATCTAGCTGCTCCCACGGTCGTGTCTTAGCATAGGTGTGCTTTTAAATTTTATTCATTCATTCTTTCATGTGTGTGTGTGTGTGTGTCCATCTGCTTGTCTGTATAGGCATGCTTGTGTATAGGTACCCTCAGAGGCCGGAAGAAGATGTTGGATCCCCTGGAACTGGTGTTACAGGTGGTTGTGAACTGGCTTATTATGTGGGCTGTGGGTGCTGGGAACCGAACCCAGGTCTTCTGGAAGAGCAGCAAGTGCTCTGAACTGCTGAGCCTAGCCCCAGTTTTGTCTCTTAGGGCCCCAAGAAAAATGCAACTGTGGACCTATAACTAAAAGCTCAGTATGAACTTTCAGAATGAGGTCGCTGTGTAGCTCAGTAGTAAAACATTAGCCAAGAATGTGCAAGGCCCTGGGTTTGCAACCCATGGGTGAGGGGAGGAGGTGATTTTAGGATGACCACAATTATTCAGCAAAGGACAGGGCTCCTGGAAGCCAGCAGAGGTCACCTACCCACCATAGGCAAAGAGAAGGGAACCCAATCCAGTCATTTAGAGTGAGTGATGGTGTGATTTCCTCATTGGTGTGATCAAATATCCAACAACAGCAACTTAAGGAAGAAAGAAAGAGTTTATTTTGTCTCATGGTCGGAGGGCACATCATGGTGGGAGGGTCTGGTGGCAGGAACAGGAGCTGGCTGGTCTGATTGGGTGTCTGAAGTCAGAAAACAGAATGATGAATGGTGGCTCAGCTCCATTTCCTCGTTTGATTCAGTGTGGAGTCCTAGCCCACGGAATGGTACTCCCTACATTTGGGATGGGTCTTCCTGATTCCATCAACCTAGTCTAGAAACTGCCTCACTGATATGCCCAGAGATCTCACATCACTTCCACATGACTCTAGACCCTGGCGAATGAGTAATAATTTGATTAACCACCACAGTTGCTCAGTCTTGAAAAGAAAACGAATCTTGAGTTTGGGCATGCAAAGAAAGAACTGCCCTCAGAGGAAACGAAACTGGAGAGAAAGCTGAGCGAGAGCACCGAGCTAGCCTCCACCAAAAGCTGGCCTTGCGTCACCACCGCTTTTTCTTGCTCAAGATTGGCACATCTCCCCACTCTAGATTCTACGACGCATTACAGAAACCCCTCACTTCAGCTTGCCTGCCCCTCTCACTCCATACTTAGCAGGCTCAATCCCACCAGGTACTTTGTGTCAGCTCTCAGGCTGACATAGACGGCTAGAGAAAAGTATACAGTCAGGTCCACTACTCTTTCTTTAAATTCATAGCCGCTACCTTCAAATTGGCCCTTGGGTATATTCCTCTTGTCCACTCACATGCTCCCCTAGACAACCACAAAATTCTGACAGAGCCGTTCAGACTTGCTGTCTGCAGACTCTCCCTTTGAACACTTTCCAGTCAAGCTTTTTTTTTTCCACAAGCAACTGCCATTTACTCTCCTAAACCCCACCTCACCATGCAGGGCTCCCTCCCTCATGCAGTGCTCCCTCAATCAGTGCTCCCTGATGTAGTGCTCCCTGTGTTGGATCCTCCAGTAGGACTCATCCCAGTCAGCTGCCTCTGGTCCTTTCCTAAGGTAAAGGTTTTGTCTCTCTTGGATCCTCCTCATTTTTCTCACTCTTAACGCACAAGAGCTTTCTGTCCAATATGGCAGCATGTGTGTTACGTGTGCCTCTTCAAGTTAAATCAAATCAAACATGTGTTCTTCAGTTACACACATCATGTCTTAAGGGTTCCAGACCTGCATGATTCTAGTGGCTGGACACTTGGACGGTGCAAAGACTATTTCTGTTGCCACTAAATGCTTTACAGGACATAGCTACACTAGACTATCTGAGACTTACTCACAGGAGTAGCTAGCTCTCTCTTTGTGTCTCTGTCCCTCCCCCTTCCCTCTCTCCCTATCCTTCCTCCCCTCTGGGACTCCTTTCATCTCTTCCCCAGTGACTTCTATACTCTCCTGTCTCCTGGACATTCCCTGAACTCCAGACTCCTTTATCGGTCTGGTCTGCCCACACCACTCCAATTGCAGATCTCATGGCTACCTTAAGTTTATGAAGCCTAAACCCAGCTCTGGGCCTCTCCTAACCTCGGACACCCTCAGACTCCTGTTTCACAGCCTTTCCCATTTGATGGTAAGTTTTGTGCTCTGGCCTGATCTGAGAGTCATACCAGACTCTTCTCTATCCCTCTTCCCACAGTCTAGGAGCAAAACTTCTTTGACTGACCCTTCAGAAACCTTTGGAATTATCTAATTCTATCATCTCTCCCTGGATTATTACACATGTCTTCTTCTCTGATTGCCTGATTCTGCCCTTTCAGCCTCCCCCACCTTGGCCTAGTCTCAGCAAAATAGCCTGTGTGTGTGTGTGTATACGTGTATATATATATGCATACACACACACACACATACACACACACACACACACACACACACACATATATATATATATATATATCTGATTCTGACAATTGATCCTATCTCTTCTTGTCAAAGTGTTCTAACAGTGTTCACCTCTCTCAGAGCAGACACCAAGCCTCAGCTAGGAACCAGTGTCACCTTCCTCCCAGCACCAAGGAGACCTGCTCTCCCTTCTACTACGTCTCTACTCCAAAGCCTTCTGCAGCTGAGCACTCTGACTCCACTGAGTCTGCCGGAGAATCTCAAAGGGTTGCTTCTGTACTCCACAACAAATGTCGCCTTAGGAGAGAGGTCTCCCGTGACAACACTGCACACAGTAGCGACCTCTCCTGGATATCCCTTCCTATACAGTAGCGGTCTCTCCGGGACACCCCTTCCTATCCCATGCTCCCAGTTCTTATCTTGGCATTTACTTCATGTCAAGTGTGACATTGATGCTTGGCTGTGTCTGGCTCATCTCCCAGTGTACACAGTCCTCAAGATGTCAGGAGACAATCTTGTCCTCCATTGTTCCAAGCTTTAGACATTGCACAACACCAGGAAGTCACTTCCATGCATGGTCTCTGACTGAGCGCGTCAGGCAGGGAGGTGCACACATGCCTTGTCTATTCTTGCTCCAGTTCAGCTCCTTCGTTTCTCCAGCCCCCTCTCCTTGTGTTGTGTTCATTTAATTTCAGACTGAATTGAAGTTACAGGTTTGAAGTTTTTTCTATAATCTGCCGACCTGACTATGTATATAATTTCCCCTGAAGACTGACTTGTCTATAATTATTATTTTTAGATGTTTTAGTCATTTCTTCTCTTAGGAAGCTATAATTCCAAGTGCTGGGTGCTGGTCTGAATCCTCATCAGTGGGAAGTTCCTAGTAGGTATTTTGATTAAGGTGGGTTTGGTGGGTGGGAAAAACACTTAGACTCTCTAGCTGGTTCTGTAACTTTACAGTTAACTTTTGGGGTGTCCTCCGGGGCCACAGAAGTCTTTTACACAATGTCCTTCTGGAGTCTGGTGGCAGAGCTGGGAAAGGCCAACAGCAGACTGTCCAGGCTGTCATGTGTGTGACGAGTGCTTCACTCAAACCTCTCTGGTGGCCTCCTGGAAGACCTGACCGAGCCTGACCAAGATGTCAGGGAGGGATGACTGATTGCTGGAGCAAGACAGGCACTTTCATCTAAGACTGGTACCAATTAAAGGAGCAGGAGGAAAACCTCACATGGTCAGATCTGAGGAAGTCCCACAGGCACTGGTTCTGCCACTTGCTGCCTCCCTTAGACCACCGGCAAGCAGGAGAATGGAAATAAGGTACAAGAGGTACTAGTGGACCTTTTGCGGCTTCAAGATGAGCCATAATTATCTACGTTATTCTAGTACTTCTAAGTTCCTTTGAAGAATGAGGTACTTTCAAAATGCACCCATAAACTCCTTTATACTTTTCCTTGAAGAAGTAGGATCTTGACTTAAAGATTGCGTGTTCTATAGGCTGATGACTGGTACAGAGCAAACTTGCACCATGACTTAGGAACAGCCTATGGAGGCCATTCTTAAGGAACTGAGGCTTCAGGCCATCAGCCTCCAGCAATGTGTCCTTCCTTTCCTGAGCAAAGCCTTCTGGTGACTGCAGCCTCATTTTGTCACCCTGAACTAGATAGAACCAGAGCTCCAGAGAGCTCTAGGTGAGATTCCTGCCTGTCAGAACCTGTGAGATAAAGTTTGTTAGGTTAAGATGAAGTAAATGACTTTAAAGCAACAGGTAACTAGGTCATAGGATAAGGACCACACAGTTATCCTTTTCATTTCAGATAACCTCATATGTGTGTGTGTATATATGTGTGTGTGTGTGTATACATATATATATATACACACGTGTGTGTATATATACATATATATATATATATATATATATATATATATATATGACTTTGCTAATGTAAAGAACAAAATCATCAGCTGTCTGAAAGGAAGAGGAAGCAATTCGGTTGTGCCTTCATGTGGGTCACAGCAGCCTTGGGCACAACCTGCTCAGAGTGAGGCCCAAAAGGTTCACAAGACCAGGAACACCAAGGCATTGCCACAGTTCTGACACTGTATCAGCCACACTCTGCTCCAGGCTGCCCATGGTCCTATAAAGACTCTGCTGCTGCCTGGTGGCCTACCAGTCCTGTGGAATCCCTGGGTGCTCAGCCAGCCCTTCCTGGTGAAGATATGAACCCAGGGGTATTGGATCTTCAGCCCCGGTCCCATGAATCCATGACACCAGTTTCTGGTTAGGACATCTGATCAAGACCCAAGTGGTGGGGTCAGAAGGTGTTCTGGAGGAGGAGTAGTCCACAGAGGTGCACTTCAGGGATGGGTGGGGCTAACTGAGCAGGAAAGAGACAGGATGGAGGGGGGAAAATCAGGCAGAGGATGCCACAAAAGCACCAAAACCTCGAGTAGTGTAAGTTACCAGGTTCAGGGGAATGGTTACGTTAAAGCAGAAGGAAATGGTGGAAAATTAGATCACAGGTAAGTTGGGCCCAAAATATGGGGCATCTCTGGTATCCATTTAAGAATTTGGGAGCCGGGTGTGGTGGCGCACGCCTTTAATTCCAGCACTTGGGAGGCAGAGGCAGGCGGATTTCTGAGTTCGAGGCCAGCCTGGTCTACAAAGTAAGTTCCAGGACAGCCAAGACTATACAGAGAAACCCTGTCTTGAAAAAACAAAAAACAAAAAAACAAAAATCCAAAAGAATTTGGGCTTGATTAATGGGGTTAGGGATGGGGTGGACAGGTGGGTAGATTAAAGGGTGAAGAACCAAAGAGATAGGCAGGAGTTGTGGTGGGAATGAGAAATTTGTAGATGACGGTGGTACCTGTAATGGGGAAGGGGGTGATTTAAGATCATTTATAAGGTGACTTGTTCATGAGAAATAACGACCATAGGGGCATGGTGAGGAAGTCATCCCCAATGCTGGAAGATGAAAGAAACTTCCTTCTGCAATGGCTGCCTGAGGCCACTGCTACTGTCACAGCCGGAGAGCGCTGCCATAGAGAGTTCTGAGCACAGGCAGGGTACCGACAGTTTGCATAAGTGTTCATTCTCTAGATGTCTCCAGAGGCTAAAAGTGCGTAGCTGTCGACCTAGCTACAGTCTGAAATAAGGGTGGCACATCCTGTTAGTAGGCAGCCCCGCTATATCTTTATAAGCGGAAGTCAAAGCTGGGTGTGGCAGAGCACATCTGCAGTTCTAGCTCTCCGTGGACAGGAGGAATATTATGAATTAGAGACAGTCTATATAGTTAGACTCAGGCTGAAAAATTTTTAAATCAATTATAAAATAATAAACCTGACTGATTTACCAACATGATATGACTTGAATTAAAGTAAAAATATCTATTAGGCTCTGATGTCCCCCAGAGTCATTTGTCCAAGGAAGCCTCCTGTCCGTTTACACCAATGTAGACCCGAAATAAAGATCAGTACAGACTAAAAACAAACAAAAACAGTCAATTTTTCCTTATTTATTCTTTTTAAGGGGAAATAAAAGCTCTAAGACGTTGTAGCCAGGAAAATTGTCAAGAGAGACCTAAAATCAACTCTTCCCTTTCCAGATTCAGGGCCTTTCCTTGGAATCACAGGTGGGGGTGGGCAGAAAGAATATTAAAGGTGGAGCACCACAGCCCCTTTACAGGAGTGATGTCAGGGTCTGTGTTAGCTACTTTTCATAACACGGTGACCAAATACTTAAGAAGAAACATCTTACGAAAGATAGGGCTCGTTCTGGCTTACGATTTGGATTTAAACATTTTATTTCATTATGGGATGGGGAATGAGGGTTGGGGATGTAAAAGCAGAGACCTCAAAGCCAGTGGGAGAGAGTATGAAGTGATTTGCTAATATCAGAAGACAACTCAGGCAGAACCAGGGTGGGATATGGCCCATGAGGCCACCTCCACCTCCCATCAATCCCTTCTTCCAGCCAGGCTCCCCTTCTAGACGATTCCACAACTGTATTGGTTAGTTGATACTGTCACCTTGACACAGCGGCAATTCTCAACCTTGTGCATGCTATGGGCCTTCAATGCAGTTCCTCATGTTGTGGTGACCCCCGCCCCCATCCAAAAAATTATTTTCATTGCTACTTCATAACTGTGATTTTGCTACTGTTATGAATCCTAATGTAAATAGTTTTGGAGAGAGAGGTTTGCCAAAGGGGTCGTGACCCACAGGCTGAGAGCTGCTGACCTAGAGTCCCTTGGGAAAAGGGAAGGTCCACTGAAGATCTACCCAGATCAGACTAGACTGTGGTCGTGTCTGTGACTGTTGACATAGGAAGGGCCAGACCATTACTTGCATCGCCATCTCCTGGATCTGGATTGTATAAAATAGGTGGCGGAGCCTGACCCAGAAGACCAGCAGTGATTAGAACTCTGGTTCTGCTTCAGTTCCTGTCCCTTTTGCCCTCAATGATGGACTTGTAACCCACCTGGAGGCAGAAAATGAAATAAACCCTTTCTCCCCGGAGTTGGTTTTGGTCAGACTGTCTTATTCACAGCAACAGAGAAGCAAAGCAGGATTCCACCTTCCAAAACAACACCAGCAACTGAGAAGTCTTAAAACCCAAGAGCTGTGAGGAACATCTACATTCAAGCCATAACAGGCTTATCTCCAGTGTTTTCACCTGGCCTTATATACTCTATGTAGGCCAGCTAAGGCTTTCGGAGGTGCTCTCCGCTGAGGCTGACAGCTTACTCTGTCCTTCAAAGCCCCCCACTCTTGGTCCCTTATTCTCTGGCCTCTATAAAACATTAATCCCCATATCTGTGAAAGGAATTCTGGAATCTAGCCCTTTGTACTTAAAGATCTTCAGGTGTGGGAAGCAGAACCTTCAGGCAGAACTCTGCTCAAGAGCGAGCTCCAGGTCAACAGCCGAGAAGAATGAAGCAGTAAGCCAAGGTAGACCCTGCCTCCAGTGCACCTGTAAACAAGGATCTCACTGAAGCAGTTGGGGGCCTGGAGGTGGGCTGGCCCTTCTAAGGTGTTCCAACCCTGGGGAAAGGCAGGGCCTTTGTTTCCCAGCATTAATCAATCACTAGATAGGGCCTTATCTGGAGAAAGAGGCATTATTTAAGACAAAACAGCTCTGTTTAACCCCAAAGGGTCTCAGCTGAGAACTGTCCGCTACCAACATTCCTGGCAGCTGACAGACAACACTTGTAAAAGGGGTGAGCAGAGAATCATGGCTTCATTACTCAGTCCATAGAACTTAGGGGCTGGGTTTGGGGGCTCTCTTATACTGGCCCTAGCTTCTGTGTACACTATGGGACTTAGATTTATCTCTCTATTGAGACATCAACACTTCCAGAGGTTTTACCCTCACATCCCAGCAGCATTTATGGAAATGATTTATAATCAGCATGTGTGCTGGGCAGTTTAACATCAACACGACACAAGCTATAATGATTAGGGATGACGCACCCTCACCTGAGAAGATCCCTCCATAAGATCAGGCTGAACTCAGGTCTACAGGGCATGTTCTTTATCAGTGACTGAGAGGGGAGGGACCAGCCCATTCCTGGTGGCGCCACCCCTGAGAAGAGTAAACCAGTAAGAACCCCTCCATGGTCTCTGCATGAGCTCCTGCCTCTAGGCTCCTGTTTGGTTTAAGTTTCAGCCTTGGTTTCCCTCAGAGATTGCATACCTCCCCCACCTTGAATTCTTCTTGGTCCTGGGGTTTCATCAAAGCAATAGTAACCCCAACGAAGATAACACATATCCAGAGGCAAGAGCAAGGGGTTTGGAAACTAAACTGCCATTTATGGATATTGCATATGTCACACTTAGTTTCATGAATCTCCTTTCACCATTTATGGCAGGGAATAATTAAAACACATGTTATTTTATTTAAGCTCCAAGCTTGCTATGAGAACCTGGAGATGTTTTGTTTTGTTTTGCTTTTTTTTTTTTTTTTTTTTTTTTTTTTTTTTTTTTTTGGTCAACTCAACACACACTAGCTAGGGTCATCTGGGAAGAGGGAATTTCAACTGAGAAAATGCCTTCATCAGACAGGTCTGTGGGGCAGTTTCTTCTTTTCTTGATTAATGAATGATTGATGTGGGAGGTCCTGTCCCACTGTGGTGCTACTCCTGGGCAAGCTAAGGAAGCCTTGGAGAGAGAGCAAGCCACTCTGCAGTGGTTCTCCACGGCCTCTGCTCTGTTCCTGCCTCCAGGTCCCTTGTCCTGACTTCCCTTCATAACAAACCGACTGCTCACTGCAGGATGACGGAAATGCTTTCCTCCTAGGTTGCTTTTGCTGTGGTGTTTATCACAGCAACGAAACTCAAAACGCTGTTGAAAAGGAAAAAGCTAAAACTAGCGTTTCACAATGTTAGATAATAAATGCATACCCATTCAAGCGGGGAAATACTGGGCTGATATGCGACAAACAGATATTTCTAAATACTTACAGATATTTATATTATTAGTGTATATTATACGATTTATTATTTTATTAGCAGTATATATTATATACTATTATTTTATTAGTATATATTGTATAACTTATATAAATATATAAAATATTATATAGAGAGGATATATATTATACTAGAATATGTTGTACTGTATAATATAGTTATAGAAATTGGTAACTATTTATGAAGAAGTAAGGTAGAAAATTCAATATTACTAAGAGATAAATTCTTATCAAATAGATCTGTGAACCCAACAAAGGTCTTAAAAATTCCAAGTGTTTTGGGCAGAAATTGATGAACTGATTCTAAAATACAAATGAAAGCATGAAAGATCAAAAAAAAAAAAAAACCTGAAAGGCAGAGAGAAAGAAACCTACACTTCTCATTTTAAAATTTAGCATTAGGCCGCCTTACTTAAGATAGCGTGGTTCAGCATGGGGAAGGCATATAAATCAATGCAGTAGAACTGAGAGTCCGCAAGCAAAGCTTTGCAATCAGAGTGCACTGGTTTTCGGCAAATGTACCAAGATAATAGGACAGAACTGACAGTTGTTCTGACAGAGTTGTGGGCCAACTGGATAGCTGAAGGCAAGAACCAAACCAAACCAAACCAAGAAAAACGGGACTTAAAGGATAAACTTTCAGGAGAGGAACTGGAGACCATGTGACAAATTTGTTAAATTTACTTTAAGAAATTGCCAAAGTATTCTAAAATGAACTAAAAATGAATCAGAACATAAGGTGGGCTTTTAAAAATGAAGAAGAAAACACACACAGGAGATTTACAAGCTTGGGTTAGACAAAGAATTGTTAACCAACATCAAAAAGCATGATCGACTCGAGAGAATTTTGAGGCGGAAATAAGATTTCAGCAAAATTAAAAATAGGCTTCAAATATATCAGTAGGAAATTGACAGGACAGTGACACTCTGGGAGGACATGCACACAGAAGTATTCCCTAAGGGTGAAAGAAATGTCTTAAGTTTGGGTTCTAGGGTATCTGGGTAGCCCTATACATTTACTGAAATCACTGACTTGTGCCCCTAAAGCAGGCCAGTGGTGTGGCATGTAATTAGATCTCAGAAAACTGTTAAAAATTAGAGAGCTTATTTTGCTCACATAGTGAGGGCCGGCATCCAAGGTGATAGGATGAGTCTCGCAAGGGACAGGTTCTCTATCTGAGCCTCGGCTACCTTTTGTCTGTGCTCCCACCTTCACACCGACTCCTTTCCTAGCTACAAAAGAGAAGAAACTAGACATGAAGAAGACATCGGCCACTGCTTCTTGGACTTCTGAATGAGATCAGCTAAAGTATCTGTTTTACCAGATACCTGAGGCATTCTCTATCTGAGGACAATCGTTTAAGAGGATTTTTGGAGCAGGAAGGGAGAACAGGAGCTTGCTTGACCCACACGCCACACATAATTCTGGAATTATAGTACCTTGAAAAATATTATACCCCCTTAGTAGAATTAAAACAAACAAACAAACAAAGATACTGGCCAGCTAAGCCAGCCATGTCAATAGGTATCTATCTCAGAGAAACAACAACCACTGGCCAAATTATGTCACATGACCATAAAGGATTTTATTTGTTTATTTGAGACAGGATCTCACTATGTAGCCTGAGCTGGCCTGGAACACACTATGTAGACCAAGCTGGCCTCAAACTCAGATGTGCCTGTCTCTGTCTCCTAAGTCCTGGAATTTTATTTAAGGTGTATGCCATCACACCTTGTGATTTTACTCTGTGTGTGTGTGTGTGTGTGTGTGTGTGTGTGTACTCAAAGAAGCCAGAAGAGGGCATCAGACCCCCTGAACCTGGAGTTAGATTCAGTTGTGAGTCACCCAATGTGGGTGCTATAAATCAAACTTGAGTCCTCTGCAAAAGCAGGGTTCTGCCCAGAGATAATCAACCCTTGGATCTTGATCTCTTTGGGGGTAATAATCAGATATCCTGCATATCAGATATTTATATTACAGTTCATTACAGTAGCAGAATTACAGTTATGAAGGAACTATATTAAAGGGTCACAGCACTGGGAAGGTAGAGAACC
Source organism: Mus caroli (assembly GCF_978045245.1). Taxonomy (NCBI): domain Eukaryota; kingdom Metazoa; phylum Chordata; class Mammalia; order Rodentia; family Muridae; genus Mus; species Mus caroli. Next base: position 93,949,366 of record NW_028227258.1, read on the forward strand.
ACTGCTCTAGCCCCAGAATGACTGTAGGAAATACAGGCTATATTGTTGCTCCCAGTCACCTAAGGTTCCATTAGCAAGAAAGAATGGATGAGCAGCTCACAGTCTCAGGGTAGAAAAACAATTCTTTTTTTTTTCATATATATTTTTTATTAGTTATTTTCTTCATTTACGTTTCAAATGCTGTCCCAAAAGTTCCCCATACCTTCCCCACCCCCCCCCCCCCAACTCCCCTACCCACCCACTCCCACTTCATGGCCCTGGTGTTCCCCTGTACTGAGGCATATAAAGTTTGCAAGTCCAAGGGGCCTCTCTTCCCAGTGATGGCTGACTAGGCCATCGTCTGCTACATATGCAGCTAGAGACACGAGCTCTGGGGGTACTTGATGTCAGTCTAAACACAAACCCAGCCAGCACTGTTCACACTGGATAGTGGTGTCTGGTCATGAAGTGACGACCCAGGGCATGCTTATTGTTCACGGCTGCTAATTAAAACGAAAACTAAACAAATCCTCTGCGGAAACAGAAGGGTTCTAAAGAAGCTGTCTGTTCATTGAACAAATGTTCACTGTTCTTCATATTTTTAGCTCCAAGACAAAAAACCTGAAGGCTGGGACAGTTGGTACAGTGGAAAAACAGGATGCTCAAGTTAGAAATGGCTGCGTTTTGAAACTTGGTAGAATCCTGAAGTAGCTATGCCTTGGGCAAAGGTCAGTGTAGCTTGGCCTCAGTTTCTTCATCTTTACAAAGGGAGGCTGACAGTTGCCTCCTGGGTGAGGGGAGGCCTTCACAGACACCGTGTCAAGCCTGGCCCTGGGGCTTGGCCCGCATTCCTTGGGACCCCCACACAGAGAGGCACAGCTGCCACGCACAGCCAGGAAGGGTGAGGACTCGCTGCTTTTCTTGCCAAAATCAAACAGCTTTCCTGCCACTGTTCCCCACATTTCCCAGGCTGATTACGCTTCTCCAGGGAACTCCTAATTAGAGATCATCCACTCAACACAGATACAAACACACACTAATTTGGAGGAGGGGGAGGAAAAAAAAAAACCCAATCTACAAAAAACAAAACAAAACAAAACAAAACAAAAAGCCTCCCCCCCAGGCAAACAAGCAAACAAATAAAACCCCAAAAAACCGACAGCAACAAACCAGGAAAACAACAATAAAGACAGAAGCATACAAAGAACAATATTCTAAAAATCCTTTTTAAAAAACCCCTCACATTGTTGTAATCTTCCTGGTGATTGGTTCTTCCACAGAACCATAGACAACACTTAGAAAAGCATGCTGACCTCTCCACGTACTGGGGCAGAGAACAAATGCAGATCGTCAGACGAAAACTCAGATCATCCATAAAAGGCAGACGGAGGGGACAGGGAGAAATGGCATCGGGGCAGGGGGAGGTGAATACAAATATGAGCCTATAATGAGATATAGTCAGGGCTGGTAAGACAGCTCAGCAGGTAAAGGGGCTTGCTGCCAAGAGTGGCGACCTGAGTTCGATCCCCAAGATACACTAGTAGAAAGCTGAACGCCAAAGCCTGACCCTCTACCTGTGCAGTGTGCTCTCTCTCTCTCTCTTCCCCCTCTCTCCCTCTCTCCCTCTCTCCCTCCCTCCCTCCCTCCCTACACACACACACACACACACACACACACGCGCGCGCGCGCGCGCGCACACACACACACAGTCCACAACTTTTAAATGCTCTGCAAGTGTCTTGGCTTTTTACAGCTCCCACTTAGCATTGACTGAATACAGTCCCAGCCCCCATGTCTGCAAGAAATCTATGTGTCACAGAGGTGAACTCCAAGGTTGTCCATGGAAAGACAGAACAAATACCTAATGTCTACCATCTACATCAAAGGCTTCATAGTGGCAAACTCATTTGGTGTGTCTAATCTAGTGACGGGCACAAGCTATGCTGATGTCTGCTCGGCTGTTCCAGTCACTGCACACAGCCATGGCTTAGCTTCCTCCCAGGGCCTCACTTAGCCACTGAGGCTGCAGCTCATCTGTGGGCGCTCTCCTCCACTGTGGGAAGAGGCAGCAAGGGCTGGATGAGGTTATCCCAGCAGTGGTTGCATGGGCCGCTGGGCAGTGAGCAGTGTGACACTTGGTTAGCAGCAACAGCGGCTCTGCTTGCTAAAAACAACCAGCTGGCAAACACCTGCCTGTTTTCCAGAACATTCCTCAGTTCCCAGATTGAGAGATTCTATCTGTCCTTCAGTGCCCTCCAAAGATCATAGCTGTTCATTTCTAACCCTTGCTTTGTGCAGAATTCCTCCTAGCTGGAGAGCTGCCTCATTTCACACATGCCTTAGAAATTGGCTACAAGCAAAACAAATCAAAGACAGATTCTCTATTTTTTTTTACTTGGGTGTCATCTTCTTGTCTCTGTCTTCCCCCTGCCCCCTAAAACCCAAATCCAGGAAAGCAGGGGAAGTCTTGTGTCTCTAAGCACACAGGCCAGAGGAAGGCTGGGGGTAACACATCTTCACCAGTGGCTCAGGTCTGGCTCCCAATGGCAGTGCAAGCTGATACAGTGTAATAAAAACCCAGCACAGTGAGCACTGTTTGCCACACTGTAGCCAGCCCACAGCATGAAATAGAACTCAGGTGTATCTTCTGGGATACTGGAATACTTTGTATACCATACAGTTTACAAACACAATTGACTGCTCACTTTATCACAGTGACTTTTTTATGTGTCTGCCTGCCTATCTATCAATCTACCTTTATTTATTTAGTTACTTATTTTATTTTATTTTAAACTGTTTCCCCACAGTCAGGCTGGTGGGGAACTTGCTAATGCAGCCCAGCCAGGCTTCCTACTTGAGCTCCTCCTGCATCTGCCTCTTCAATGCTGGAATAATAGTGGTGGTCTTCATCTACCCAGGCACTATTCACTAAGAGTGTAGGTCTTCATCACATACCTACGCTCTACCTCCAAAAAGATATCCTGCATCCTGGGAAGAGACCCACTTGGACATGATTAACAGAGATGACCAGATTTGGACCAGGTTTGCATAAAGTTATTAGAATAATGGTCAGGAAAGCCCCAGCATGTTTGCTTAGCCTTTTGTTTTTGAGATGGGGAAATCTCACTTTATACCCAAGGCTGGCCCTAAAACTCACCAGTAGTTCAGGCTGGCCTCAAACTCACAGAAACCCTGCCTTAACCTGTTATGTGTTAGATTCACAGGTAGGAAGCCACTACATGGGAGTCTGTGTGCTGTGTTATTTTTTTTAATTAATTCATTTATTATATGTAAGTACGTTGTAGCTGTATTCAGACACTCAAGAAGAGGGCGTCAGATCTCCTTACGGATGGTTGTGAGCCACCACGTGGTTGCTGGGATTTGAACTCAGGACCTTTGGAAGAGCAGTCGGTGGTTTTACGTCCTGAACCATCTCATCATCCCCCGGGTGCTGTGTCTTAAAGGGGCTCAGAAGGCTTCTCATTAAACTCATGGTTTATTTGGCTCACAACCACCCTCTTCCGTGAATAGCATAGCTCTGGGGCTGCTTCTGTGAGGGAGGAGGTGGGAAGTGAGTCTTTAGATTTTACAGCCAATGCTTTATTGAAGACACTAGGGGTCAGCAGATTCCCAAAAGTTGTGAGTGAAACCAGGAGCCCTGGCACCTAGGGCGGGGCCCGGTGCTCAGGGCGTTGCTGGAGTGATGCCCACAGCAGCCCGAGTCTAATCACCATTGTAGCCCCTTCCATATACAGGCTCTCCTCTTAGCAGTAACTTTAACTTTCATTTGGGTGCCTGACGTCCTCCTGCAAAGCTTGGGTGCTCTGAGACGATGATCTGGTGCTGGAGTTTGTGCCGCAGCCCAAGCTAATTTACATAATACCTCCCACAGCATAGCCCAGGCTGCCAGTTCAAAGAAATATGACCTTATTTGGGCAGTGAGAGCCAAGCGGTAAAATGGGATGGAGGTGGGAATGAGGGTAAGGTGGGGACTGAAGAGGTGGCTCAGCAGGCGACTAAAGACCAGCACTGGTCTTGTAAGGGGGAGTATTCAGTTCTCAGTACTCACAAGCACCCATAAAGATTGGGGGAGGGGATCTAACAGCTTCTGGACCCCACAGGCCAGGCACCTGCATTCACACATTTGTATACACACATACAAACTTAAATAATTGAAATTAACTAGAAGATTGATTGGGGAGGGGCAAAGAAATTTGCTAAGGATAACTGATTCTTCTGACAGAGTTCCTGGAAGCCCCCTACCCGTCCTTTCTTCCAATTGAGATAAGAAACTTACTACTCTGGAGTCATATGGTCCATACTCTAGCAACAACCAGGTGTAGCGATGTGGGATAGCTATAAAATGAAGCTGACTGCAAGAAACACAGCAGGGGCTTTAATAAAAATGATCAAGTTCCAAGAAAAATTCTATTAAGTAAAAGAAGAAAACAGATTCCAAATCGTGTGTGTGTGTGTGTGTGTGTGCGTGTGTGTGTGTGTGTGTGTGTGTGTTCATCCCATGCTGGAAATAGAACCCAGAGCTTTGTAGAACGGCATTCTTCCCTTGAGCTTCAGCCATATTCACAGAAGCCTTTTCTAAAGAACGTTCTAGCTGTTTAAAAGCCAAATCTCTTCTCTGTGAAGCCAGGTTGAATATGGATTTTTTTTTTATATTTGCATTTAGTGGCATCTTACATAACACACGGAGGGGACAAAGCGTTTCAAGTGGGAAAGCAACTGAGTTGTATGTTCAAAAGTCTTAAGTTTCATGCCAGACCAACCTGTACTGGGAGGACACCAAAACTCTGCAGGATGACTTAAAGGCCATGGACCCAGAGCTCATGACTGGGGAGGAGGGCGTTATATACTCACGGCTTCCCTCCTTCCCAGTTGCTGTGCAGAACATATCATTGCTGGTTCTTCTTCCTTCCCATGTGCTCATCAGTAGACTTGTTTTGTTTTGTTTTTTAATGTGTTGATCAAAACTATATCCTCTTGTTTTACAAGAACAGGGAGCTCCTGCCACTGCACCTGGAAAGCCTCGTGGGTGGAGGACAGGCCTGCACTCCAGTTGTCTTCTGATGCCCATTGCTTATCAGCCCGAAGCAGTGTCAGGCCCTCAGAGCTCAAAGGCCTGGGCATTTCCTTCATGTGCAAAGACGGTTTGCTTTGGAACTCAGCAGAGAATCAGTAAGGGACCGAAGGGATCGATCACTAACACAACCAGCTCTCCACAGCACTGAAGATGGCATCTGTGGATCAACTGCAGATAAAAAACCATTTCTAAGAAGGATCGAGGGTAGGTTTGGTGGCCAAGAGCATTGGCTGCTATTCCAGAGGACAGGGTACGGCTCTCAGTGCCCATGCGTGAACATGGTGCACAAATACAATGAAAGCAAAGCACTCACACATTAAATACATCTTTTTTAAAACAACAACAACAATGACGACGACGACATTTAGGGCTTCTAAGAAGGTTCCTGGGGACTCAAGGTGCTTACTGCCAATCCTGATGACCTAAAACCTAAAAATCCCCAGGATCACCTTCATTCCTGCAAACTGTCCTCTGACCTCCACTCACGTGCTATATAGCACATACATGTCTGTAGTAAACATGTACAGATCTTATCCTTGTGATTATTCTCTAAAGAGCTCAGTGTAAAAACTTGCATCATGTTTGTTCCGTATTTGTTATTCTATGCAATCGACCAAGGGCTCATCATTTGGGGAGCTGTAGGTAATGGGGCTGCACATGTACACTACTTGGGAAATGAGCACCTGTGCATCTTGGTAACCATGGGGAGTCTTGGGATAGTTCCCAGAGGATACCAAAGGATGACATATGACTCCAGGGAACAGGCAAAACTGACTCCACCTCTCAACTTTCCTTAGTTTATTCCATTCTAAAGACCAGCAAATGTCGTGTGATGTCCTATTCTCTTGAAGAGGTAGAGTTCCATCTATAAAGGGGTATGGATGCCAGAGAGCCCATCACCTCTGTTCAAATTGTGGCAATGCTCTTGGAATTGGGTGACTTTATCTCCATCTGTAAACAGTGATGGATGAAACCTGTCCTTCAGGTGACTCTCAGGTGTATGTGTAACACAGGTAGTGATCTTAGCATTCAAATAGTTGCCAGGACCCTAATCTCAATATTCCTTAGGAGAAAAGCATGCTGTGACCTACAAAACCAGAGAAGCAGCCAGATCTCCATGCATTCTCACTGTCTGTATTTATTCCCACCTGTGACAAGATTCCCCAGGTATACCCTGATGAAAGCAGGTTGCAAGACCTTGCAAACACATTAGCCTCACACAGGGTCTGTTATCTCTGATTGGGAATCTTAGATAAGCCCGAAGATTCTGAGAGTAATTACAGGGTTAATGCATGTGATTCAGGGATGATCCACTCCCTAGGGGAGACTTTAGGCACTCTCAAAGGAGCTACTAAACACTTAAAGTCATGGCCCCTCTTTGCTTTTCCTTTGCTGCAGCTTACATCTGTGTGTGATGATGCAGGTGTGGAGGCTGAAAGACAACCCCAGGTACCATCCTCAAGAGCGCAATCCACTTCCTTTGAGGCAAGTTCTCTTGTTGGCCTTCAACTCAACAATCAGGTTAGACTGGCTGACCAGTAAGTCCAGGATTTTTCTGCCTGTCTCCCCAGAGCTGGGATGGTAAGACCAGTGCTCCCTGGCCTGGCACGTTCACATGGGTTCTGGGGATAAACTTCAAGTGTGTGCCAAGCAAGGAATTTATCACCACTCCCTGCTTTCCTTTTTATAAAAATACAGGTTTCTAAGGACTTCAATCATTCACTCAAAATCAGGTGGCCAGAGGAGAAGTTTGGGTCCGAAAAAAGTTTCAGGATTCCTGTTCAAGGTAGCAGAAAACAGGGTATCCTGGAACAAGTGCAGTAATGGAAGTAATCTCTCCATGCTATCCGGCTAACCCTTTCCTCTCTCTAGCAAAATTATCAGTTTTCCACGTTTGTAAAGTGCCCCCTTTTCATTGTATTACATGATGACAGGTGCTTAAGCAGCCATCTTGGAGCATAAGCAGAAACCAGGAAATTGAGGATGGGCGGGAAGACATCTTGAAATCCACAGCTAATACTAAGGCAGAGAGACTTCAGCCCTCTTGAAGCTGTCTTAGGTAGCAGACCTCATACTTTTTCCATGTTCCTTGTGTAATAATAAAATCCTACCCCTGTGAAGCTTTGTCATTTGGAATATCAGTCTCTCGCAGTAACAATCTGAGACTGCCAAGCCTACTGTTTGTCCACTGTTTCTGTTTCCACACTCATCTGAGGCATCAGGGACACATCAGCTGCTTTTAAGATGTTGAGTCACTTATAAATGGGGATCGAGGACGTCAGTCATCAAACCGCTAAAATCCCACTCATAGCTTACAGAGTGAATTCCACCTACATACATTATATTAGAAAGGTTGCCTCTTGGATGTGGAGAGGAATTGGGACTTAAAAAAGAAAAAAGCTGGGCATGAAACCTCCTTTTTAAAGTGAAAACTCATCGATTCAAGACCACTGCTTTTGCCTCCTGTACCTGGCAGTTTTCCTGGAACTAAGAAAATGTTCTCCAGCTGTAACAGGGCTACTTTCTTAAGTTTCTATTACAGTTAAGTGATTTAGACTCTTTATTTCCAGCCTCTTCAACTATAAAATAAAAGCTCACATTATATTTGCAAAAGAATATTAATTGATTAAATGAGCTAATATATGCAGCTCTCACGGTCCTTAAAGGGTGTTTTAGTAATGCACTGGTAAGTTTTATGTCAATCTGATACAAGGTAGAGTCCTTTAAGGAAACTGCAACTGAGAAAATGCTCCTTCCAGACTGACCTGTGGGCAAATCGGTGATACACATTCATAACTAATAACTGGTGTGGGGTGGGAGGAGTCCCAGCTCACGTGGGTGTTGCCACCCCTGGGCTGGTGGTCCTGACTCAAGTAAGAAAGCAGGCTGAGCAAGCCATGAGGAGCAAGCATTAGTAAGCTGCACTTCCATGATCTCTGCATCACCTCCTGCCTCCAGGTTCCTGCCCCGCCTTCCCTTCATGGAATTCTGTGATCAGCACATGTCATTTGAAATAAATCCTTTCTCCCCCAAGTTCCTTTTGGTCCTGGTGTTACATGACAGCAATAGAAACACTAAGCCGAGAAACAATATTTATTTGTTTGTTCTTTTGGGTTTTAATTGGTACAAGTGAGAGACTACTTGTAAATTTGTAGCACTGCATTTTTATGCATGAGTTTTATAATCATAGTATCCCTAATTACTGAAGATTGGGTTTCTTCAATCAGAATTGTGACAACAGCAATAAAATGATTAATTGTAGCCATAAAATTTGTTAACATGTTGTGTGATTATCTGATATTAGGCACAGTGCCAAGTCCTTTATTTTCATTGTTAAATTAAAATCTTGGGTTTGTTTTTTTGTTGTTATTTTTTTCTGTCCTCTAGAGATGTTTGGGGGGGGGTGGGAATAAAAATGAGGAAATGCATAGACACTGTTTATAAAAGAAAATTTCAAGTGAGACATGGAAGGTGGTGGTGCTTGCCTTTAATCCCAGCACTCAGGAGGCAGAAGCTGGTGGATATCTGTGAGTTTGAGGCAAGCCTGGTCTACATAGTGAGTTCCAAGCCAGCCAGGACTACATAGTGATGATGAGATATACATAAATATGGAATCAATACTGATTGGATAGCTAGCTTCTTTTAGGAGAAAAGACCCCCCCAACCCTCACCCAAGAGATTTAAACTATAGTGGATGGATCTGTTTTCTTTAAAGACTTAAGGCAATATGTTGATAAGGTCTTTATGAAGTTGCTTACTATAGAAAAGATGACAAAATGTATATGGAGAACATACTGGACTCCATTCCTTCTTGCTTTGAATATCTCTCCTTTGATCCTCAGTTGATTCTTAAGAAAACTGTGGTTCTGGAGTGATGGTTCCATGGACGAGAGCACTTCTCGCTCTTCCCAGAGCCAGAGCTCAGCATCCATCTCAGGTAGCTCACAGCCACCTGAATCAGCAGCTCCAGGGTATCCAGGACCCTCTCCTGACCCCCACAGGCAGCTGGTGTCACATACACATCCATATACAGACAGAAATACATACACATAATTTAGATAATAAAAATACAACTGATATGCTGTGTGTATATATACATATACAGATACACACATATGTATGCTTTTGCTCTCTTACTTATAAATAATTGTTTATGTTCTAGAAATGTGTGCAAGTTGCTGAAACTCTGAACTTTTGCCCCTTAGAGAAACATTTATAATATCTTACTTAGAGTAACTGCTATCATCCCCAGCTGAAAATTCTTGTGTGTGTATATACATACTCACTTTTATACATAATTCTCCTATAAAAAAGAACAATTAGGAGAACCTTCGTTCATTTTTCTTACATACAAATGGAGGCTATAAGCTCTAGGATTTGGAAATGGAAAGGAAAAAAACCTAACCACCTGGATTCTAAAATGGGAATTTATTTTTCAGGTAAAAAAATCACTCACTTTGCATTTTCAGCACAGCAGAGCACTGGGTGTGAACAGTGCCCTTACCCTCCATTGTAAAAGTAACTTTTATTTGCCTGCTGTACTTGCCATCTCAGAGGCTTCCTTCTGAACTCTGACTAGCTGGTTCAACTCAGCTGTTCTGGCTCAACCCCCCCCCCCCACACACACACACAGAACTGACTGATTCAATATGGCTTCTCTCAGCTTCTCACTGAATTGCTCTGCTTGTTCTCAAACTAATTCTGGCAATTTGTTCTAATCTCCTGGCTCCTTCTTATTCTCTGGCTTCAACTGCCTCTGCTGACCGAATAAACTAAATGGAACTCACAAAGGAACTCAACTGTATTCAACTGAACTACACTGAACTCAACTGAATTGCACTTCTAACTCTCCCCATGCGGTGGTTAAATAACTTCTCTTTCCTGTGCTGTTCTCATGGGAGTTGGGCATATCTTCTCTCTGACTCATTCTGCCAAATCTTTCTCTGATTCATCACTTTGTCTGCCCCTCAATTTGATGTCACTTTCAAACATGGCTGCTTCCGTTTACAAACTAATTTTACCTTCATTGTTTGGGAATAAAGGTGTGCACTAAGGGTGTGTCTGTATTCCAGCCAGAGGGGTTGAAAGTCAGTCATTTCTGCCAGATTACACAGACCTAAAAGGTCTTTGAATGTGGTCCCTTGTCATAGTAGCCATGTTGCTGGATTAAAATTCCCCTATACTCCACGTACAGGGATTCACTTTTCAAAAATCTGCTTGCTCTGTATTGAAGGGGTGTGAATCTGTGCTGAAGAGATGGGAGCAGAACGATCACAGAGAGGCTACAAGTGCAAGTCAAGGGCTCACAGAAACAGAAGAAGGATCATGGCCTGCCCGGTTCCTCCTCTGTCACCTGGACCCTCATAGCCCAGCACTCAACAGAGATCACATGTAGAAACTCCCTGATAGATAGCTGCAGATCAGCAACTGCTACTGAAGTCTGTGCTCCTTAGACCCACTGTGATCTGCTATCAGATGCCACCTGTGTGGCAGGAACTGATTATGGCATTCTGTTCTCACAGGCCACTGGCAGCTGTGACCTTTGTGGGGAGCAGAGGAAGCTCCGACTGAAGTTTGAGTAAATGTGTATTGTTTCCATGAGCATGGCCTCTTGGGCCACTTCAAGGACTAATGCCTCAGCCCTATGGGTGGTAAAGCCTTCCTTGGGAGAGGCTCAGAGGGAAGGCCAAGTCTTCCTCTGAGCAGAGTGTGAATGTTAACAGAATGTGCAAAAAAAAAAAAAAAATGTCCACCATAGCTTTCTTCCTGAGTTTTTTTTTTATATCTGCTCAGATTGTTCGAAGACTGCTTCCCTACAGAGACCCCTCCTACTGAGATTAGCTAAACCTGCCTCCTTGTCCAGCTGTACATAATTAATCTAATTCCTTGTTTATCTGTATGTAACAACCCCACCTCCGTATCTCGCTGTATATAATAAACAAACTGAGCTTTCTGGGATGTTGCTTCTCCATCCGAGAGCTCAGTCCATCCAATCCCAGCTTCTCTGTGTATCCCTTGCAGCCCCAGTAGGTCAATCCTTGAAGCTGTGCAGGACACAGCATATCCTGCTTCGAGCAGCTTTGAATCGGTCCCTTTCTTGGATCTGTTGGTGGGAAAAAGAGGACCCATGAGGGGTTCAGAACAGATCAAAGACATCCTGGGACTCAGGATGACTTTATCAAATAGGCACATAACCACTGGGGCTGAACCTGAGGCACACTGGCTTGCCTACACTAGACTTCTTATTTAAGGGTGAGATTGTGGGAGGTGGGTATCAGCATGGTCACAGCAGTATAGTGTGTGTTCATTTATTTTCCATCATGTAGTCACCTTATATGGTGACTGCAGGAGGGGACAATGCTTTGTACATGGGAGCACTGACACATGACTAATGTTTCATTCACATGGGGGTGGGGGTATAACGTGAGCAAAGGAAAGCAGCCCCCGCCTTCCTGGAAACCTTCCAGGGCCCTCGCCCCTTCCAGCTCACTTGCAGGGCTTCAGCTCAGACATTCTAGACCCAGGCTTTGCTTTACAGCAGCTTCCCCATCCAAACACCTCTGCCCTGAGTTATTGCTCTAGATTCCAAATCTACTGTTTTACTTCACTGAAGATGCCTCAGCAAGACTTCACTTTTCTTAGGATAAAGTCCAAAATTCCCAACAAGGTTGAGAGGAACCTGGCCCCAATCAGCCCCTCCCACCCAAGCCAGAATTACAGATCACTGTCTCTGTGACTCGCTCTCCTTCCCATCTTCCAGCCAGCTGTGTGGCAAACTCCTAATTCAGCCACTGGGTTTCAGTGATGTCCTCCACAGTTGTTGCCTCTTAATCCCTCCCATTACCCTTGCAAAGTTCTTTCCAACCCCTGCTGGGCTGTCTGTCCGGCGCCCTGTTAACTCTGTCCTGCTGTTCCTCTGACCTTGGTCATCCCTGCCAGGCTTTTGCCTCCAGGAAGCAGCTTGGCAACTCTTACTAGATAAACATATTTGATTTTGTGCCAATTTCAATCCCATGAATGTGCAATGCTCCACTCTGTGACTTCACGGATGAGAGTAAGCTTTGAAAGGCTAAGCCATTTGTGAAGGGCTAAGAATTTGACTTTCACTTAGCAGTGCTTCAGGTCTCTTTACCCTAGGTAACTAGGCCACATACCTGAGCAAGACTGCCCTCCACAGTGCAGGGCCCCTTTACCTCAGGAGGAAGGAATGCCTGAGGAGAAAGAATTGCAGGGGGGGGCGGGGGATGGGGGAGGGAGAGGGCTCAATGTGAACAAAGCAAGAGAAGGAATGTAGGTCAAATTATTGCCCTGCCCAGTCTCTCTAGAGGTTGCTTAACGGTGGTCATTTGCAGGTAAACATGAGGCCACAATCTCAAATCATCAGATGGAAAATTCCAGCTTAACAACTATCATTAAAACCAAGGGTTTAAATCCTCTGTTTTAGTACATGCTCTGTTCTAATTAAGAAAAAAAAATCACACATTCAACTTGTGAACAGCCAAGTAGGTACAGAAACGATGGTGAGGGTCTGCAAGCATCATCCATGTTTGTCAATTGTAAATGGAAACTAGGGCTAAGGTACAGCTCAGCAGTAATACTTGATTGGCATGCAAGGATCCCCAGCATGGGAGATAAGGAATAGGTGACAATAATTACAAAGATAAACCAGCTAATGTTACTTATGGCCCAGGTACAAAGGCAGATCAAGCCTGCTATTGATATCCACACTCCACAGATGTAGGAATCAGAGCAAAGAGAGTTAATTTTTATTTCAAGGTGGAACAGCTAAAAGGATTAGAGGGGACTGGGGAAATCTGAGAGAGCTTGTCAGTAGAGGGCGTGTCTTGAAAACATAAGAACCTGAGTTTGGGTCTCCAGTACCCACATGAAAAGGTAAGCACGGAGTGTACATCTGTAATCCCAGCACTGGAGAGACAGGCAAGAGTTTTCTGGGATTTTCTGGCCAGGAAGTGAACTTCCACATTGAGCAAGAGATCTTTTCTCAAAAAATAACATGGAAGGCAACTGAAGAACTTGCCATTAGTCTTGGGCTCCACATGTACCCCATACAAACACTTACACACACACACACACACACAGTTTGTCTGGTTCCTAGCCTATTTTTCCCCAACTTTCTAGTTTGTATAACACAAATGAATAGTAATCCAAACAAATCATTAGATTGTATTTTCCCAAAAGAATCAATTTAAAATTTAGCAAAGTCTGACAACATTTCAATAAAAATCTGCATCTTATCAACATGCTGTTTTCAGTAAGAAACGCTACAGCGTTGACATTCTACTTGATCCTTTCAAAGTAAAACTGGAAAGGAAGAAAAAAAATGCCTTGTTAGAAGGACCTAAGGACAAGATTTAGGGAAATATAAACGACTGTAGAAATCCCACATCTAACTGAGTGTGCTGGCGCGTGTCTTTAATGCTAGCACTCAGGAGGGAGAGGGAGAGGGAGAGGCAGACGTAGATCTCTGTGATTTCAAGGCCAGCCTGGTCTATAGAGAGAGTATCAGGATAGACAAAGCTATTACACAGAGAAACTTTCTCTTGAAAAAAAAAAAGTCCCACATTTGAAACCCAGACTTCTAATAAAATCACGTTTTACAGTGTCTTGTGGAATACTCTTATTAACATACAAAAAAAGGGGACATGTTCATGTAATGAATCACCTAACTGTCAATATGAGGCTACAGCAGTGAGTGGTGCCAGAGCCTTGCACCAGCTGAAAGGAGGTTGTGTATCAGTTTAAACCTTGCATCTTGGAAGGGGGCTTGTAAAGGCACTTGATATTAAAGAGTACTTGAAACAACAGGATATTCTAAAGTGTGTTAAGACCCAGAGTGTTCTGAGGGAGTAGTGATCAATCTGTAGGCAGCGACACCTTATCAGATATCATAAATATCAGATATTTACATTATGATTCACAACAGTAGCAACATTCCAATTATGAAGTAGCAATGAAGTAATTTTATGATTGGGGATCATCATCACAACACACAGCACTATGTTGAAGGGTCAGAGCATTAGGAAGGTTGAGAGCCATTGTTCAAGGAGAGGTGAAATATTCCATCCTGCAGGGAAGCTTAAGTCTAGGAAGTAAGCAGTTCATCAGAAAGGCTGCTGAGAGACTTCTACCACACCACGCTGAGCTGCTTGGAAGAGGCTCAGACCAACTCATGTATCTGGAACGGATGGACACTCTCCAGTCTGTTGAGCTGCCTGCAGGCTGCAGTATGCTCCGGGTTCCTAGCTTTGTGAGCTGTCACTCATGCTGGGGTGGGCTTTGGTGATGCAGCCATCTCCATGTCATTTCTACTTCTGGTAAATAACCCTTAATCATATTCCTGCAAGTAACCCCAATAAAACCCACTGGTTCATCAAGTTGGACTTTGGCCTATCATCTGTCCCCTAACTGGGAGTAGACAGTAGTGGACAACTTCCCAGGACTAGAGTCATACAACAGAAGAATTGTTTGGAACAATTCTGAAGGGCTTGAGGTTGAAGCAGTAGACATGAATCTCTTTGGCAACAAGGGTCCAAAGACAATAGTCAAAGTCCGTTAGTCATGGAAACACAGACCAATTCAGTAGCTAAGCCCTTCGAGCCCTTGTTCTAGTGCCATGATGTCATCTGGAGAAAGACACAGCGTGGTTTGTCCAGAAACTTCTAGTCATTCCCCTCACTGGCATTCAGAATGCAGGGCTTTAATTTTAATCTCCCATCCATGATTGTCCGCCCTGGTGCTCTCTTAAGAGTACTTAACTATTTTGATTCTCCTCAGAAAATGCAGAACTTGTCACCAAAGAATTGGGAACATTGAACTCTGCTTTAGCACGAGGCTTCTCTACTGCGACCTGAGCCCCAAATCAAAACTGTGCACCCCATTTTCTCTATCATCTCTATTATCACCTAACAAATGTAGCATAGGGAGAGCCTTGCTTGCTCCCTTTATCTGCAGGTGTCCTTGCCCACTTGCGTTGTGTCTACATCATGCTCTCCTGCGGGATCTGGGAAGCGTGGTTTCTAAGCACGCATCCCCAGTAGGTCTCCCCTAGAAGGAATTAGAGTACAAATTCCAACTTCTGTGTTCATTACTCCCCCAAACCCAGACTTCTGTCTGGCTCCTCAGTGTTCCTCAAGGTAACTTTCATACACAGACCACCTGTTTTATGTGGATTTTGTTTCTGCCTTCCTGTCTTCTACTGCTCCTGCCACTCCGGGCTGAGGAGTCTGCACTGAGGCTTGTGGTCTCCTCTGTTGGAATAGACTCACTCCTCTACAAGTCCCTTTCACCCAACCCCCACACTTGTTGGGTGATATTTCTGAAAACTCTAATCTGACACGCACGGAGTCTGCCCAATCCAATCGCCTTAGAAGGACAAGATTCTAGATGATCTAGATTTTGCCTGAATCCTTGTTGGAGTTATATTACAGTTCATCCTTCCTACATTCAAGTTTGCTTCTTTTAAAAATGCAGATCTCAGGGCTGAAGAGATGGCTCAGGGGTAGAACAGTTGCTGGTCTTCCAGAGAAACAGAGGTCAGTTCCCAACACTTAAGCCAGGAGGCTTACAACATCCCATAACTTCCGCTCCAGGTGGTCCAAATGCCCTCTTCTGCCTCTTCTAGCCTCTGTGGGTACGGCCCATGACAGCCACTTGTTCTCTCTCTCTCTCTCTCTCTCTCTCTCTCTCTCTCTCACACACACACACACACACACACACACATAATTTTAGAATATTTTTCTTTTTTTAAAGTTTCTTGTTTGGTTGGGGTTTTTTTGTCCTTTTTATTTTTTTTAATAATTTTTATTGGGTTTTATTTTATTTACACTTCAAATGTTATCCCATTTCCCAGTTCCCCTCCCTGGAAACCCCCTATCCCATACCCTCTCCCCCTGCTTCTTCTATAAGGGTGTTCCTCCACCCACCCATCCACTCCCGCCTCCTCACCCTCAATTCCCCTACACTGGGGGCATGTACCTTTTTCTTAATTAAAAAAAATAAAGTTCAGATTTCCAGATCTCAGATCCATTATGCCTAAGAAAAGGCTCAGAATCTACATACCAAACACAGCAAACCCTTGCCAAGACAGACTCTCCTCCCCTTACCATGGGCATCCTCAGTACATCCTTCTCCACGGCTACTGGGCTCCTAATATAACTTGCACATCCTCACTCATAATTTAACAGATGCTACTCCCTCTGCCTGGTACTCCTTCTTCCCCATACCCCTGTCACTAGTGAGGAGACCAAGGCAGAGATTAAGTAACTTTCCAAAGACCACATGCTTAAGAAGTAGAGAAGATAGGATTAGAAGCCCAGCTTATGCCCACATGAGCCACAACTCCTGAAGAATTATCTCCTCAGTTAGGAGCAGCAGCTAGCGGAATTGTAGGATCTGAGCTTGGTCCCGTCCTCCTCAAAGGTCAGAGAGAGTGTTCAGCATATAGACTGGAAGAAGAACTGAGGCAGGACCAGGGTGGGCAGAAGGATTCCAGGACCCGTGTAAGCAGAGAGAAAGCTCTCAGCTCTTTACTGAGTTCCCTTAGGTCTTGTCATAGTCTCTCTCCTATAAAACCAAACTCAACATCATTTCTTTTGTGACAGAGCCCTCTTTTAATTAGATTATATTTAATTGCTAAGGGTGGGCCCCCAGGAACTAGGATTTTTAAAAGGGTAATACGTCCTTCTTCCCACAATTCCTATAAGTAGCTGGAGTTGGAAGCTGCTGTTGAGGCCTCTCCCCTCCTGGACAGCTTCCTGGATCTCCAGGTCACTCTTTTGCTGTATACTACCATTTTATTGAAATCCTCTCTGTTGGCCTCTCATAGAAGCTTTTAATCATTTTTGTGCCACAAAGGTCCTCTTTTGGGGTTTTCATATGCAAATATGAAAAACAAGGGATAATAACAACAAAAACAAATCCTAAGGAAGCAAAAACAGGCTTACAAAGAAAGTCAGCTCCAATGAACTACAGATAGGCTGACCGACAGCAGCCACTCCTCCACCCCTGCTCTTGGAAGCTTTCGTTATTTTTATGTCTAGGAGGCTACCGTACAGTCAGTGCCTGGTGGATGACTGTGGCAAAAGTAAGTTCAATAATAAGCCACACCCACTTCTTGTTGAGAACCATTGGTTTGGTAATGGCAAAGCAACCCCATCCGAGAGGAACCAGAAATGCACCAGAGCTCATGAAGATTCATTCTGGTGTTACATCATCTATTTCTAGAACAAATTCCTAAGGCTTCTGAAGATGTAAAAACTGCTAGCATTTAAAAAAAAAATCAATGGAATTAAAATTCTGAACATGGTGTCATCTCTTCCAGTGTTTACAGAATGTTCCTCTTTTAGAGCCTTCCGATGCTATCGGGATAGGAAGCAAGGACGTAAGCCTGACTCAGAGGATGCGCTCCTCAGATGGGTAGGGGGATGTTTTCCTGCAGAGTTCTGCCCTCCCCACATGTCTAAGCCTAAATCCCCAGACCCCATGATTAGGTCTTTATGATTTCTTGCACAGTGAAGGAGACTTCATAAGTATGGGTAAATTAAATCTAGAGCTAAGATTATCTAGGATAAGCTGGATGGTCCTAACACAATCACAAGTGTCTCTGTAAGACACTGCTGGCTGTAGGAGTGTTAAAGAGGAATGTTGTAGCTGAAGCTGATGTAAGAACAAGGCAGGGCGATGCTCCAAGGTATGTAGACACCTTCTAAAAGCCAGGAAAGGCCAGAGAACCTCTAGATCTTGCAGAAGGATTGCCTTTCACCCCGGAAGACCATTTCAGACTTCTGACTTCAGAACGGTGAGATGATAAATATGCGCAGAAAGAATTGTTTGTGGCAATTTGTTGCAGCAGTGATTAAGAGAAGAACTCATCTGACATTCTGCAATAAACAACCAAACGGCCAACACACACAAACTATGGGCAAAAAGCCAAGCACACGGCTTCATTCTTTGTTTATATGTTATGCCAGCATTTTTGACCCTGAGTGCTTGTTAGAACCATCTGAGAAGCATCAATGGACAGATACAGGCATAGAGATAAGCAGGTTCTGACAGATAGTTCATACCACATACATACATACAAATACTGGGGCCCAAATGAATCTGAACCTATGGTGGGGTGCATTACACTTTGGGCCGGAACATGGTAAAGCCACTCCAGTGCCATGATACATAGGAATGGCTGATGAACCCCGCTCCATACTGACAGAGCTAAGATAGGTTGTAGCCCTTTATAGCAAAGGTAAATTTATGTAGTATTCATTTTTGTAAAGTTGCATGTATGTGTGCACTAGCCAAAGGAGGACATGCCTTTCTCTATTGCTCTTAGCCTTATGAGGTAGGTCTCTCACAGAACCAAAAGCTCACTGTTTCAGCTAGGCTGGCGAGCTGGCTGGTGAGCTTCTGGGATCTGCCTGTCTCTGACCACCACCACCCCCACCCGACAGGCTGGGGTTACAGAAACACATACCCGTCTTTCTAAATAAGCGCTGGGAATTTGAGCTCAAGTCCTCATGCCTGCACAGCGCTTACCTACGAAACCATCTTGCCAGCCCCTTGTATTCTCTTTGTAAATAGCTAAACTAATTAGTGCACCAAGAAGGTAGCTGAGAGATACATTGAAACGGAGTAACTAGTTTACCTATGGCTATAAAAAGTTTCTGTGTGATTATAACCAGAATCTACATTCTTACTTAAATTTCAAATCAGTGCTGCAGTCATGATAGACCATGTCCATCCAACCACACACTACATCTTTATTCTGATGAACAAACCAACATGTAAGCCAATACAAAGTCCCAGGCCCTGAGACTTGGTTAATTCCAGTCACCTCGGCTCCTTTCTAAAGATAAGCAACAGAATGGAACAAATCCTAAGCTACCAATTTAAAACATACATTTCCTTCCATGGAAATGATAAGAACCAATAAACAACTAAAATCTCAGCTGAGTGACTGAAAGGCAAAAATCCTAGCAAATGAAATTTCTACTAGGTTGAATAGTGAGTAAAATATCTGGACCAAAACTGTGAATGGTTATCAAAATGAGAACATATTACTTCTGATGGAGCAGAGACTGTGGTCCACACTGATGTCAGCTCTACCACACTCTTTAGCAACCTGCATATGCCAGTGTTTGTCCTTACAGCATCCAGGGCACTAAGGGATAAGGAGCAGAGGATAAGGAGCATTGCTGAAACTCAAGGTCAAAGACTGTAACATGGTCAAAGCCATGCTCCGTGGGGTCTCTTTGCCTCCTCTCTGAGGTACAGCCTGGCATCTGACAGCGCCACAATAAAGGCTGATTGAGTGGAGTTGGATTCAGTACAGGGAAAGCCCCATCAATACCAACCCCATCATCTCTAGAAATGAACAAAGGAACTGTAGCAAAAGGAGATGCCCATGGAATTCTCATCTGTCGAGGGAAAATCAGTCACACACACACACACACACACACACACACACACACACACGGCAAAGGAAGGATGCACAGAGACAGAAGCAGTTATTTTAAGGACATGGGTTTACACCACGAAAGAGTAATCAAAATATTACAGGCATCCCGTTGTCTGAGAAACTCACAATTACACAGCACTCTAGTCTCTGGCATTTAATTTTTTGTTTCCGTCATCATCACTATTATTAGCAAGTAGAAAACAATCAATACGATCAACTGAGGCAGACTAACAGTTCGCTCCTTCTCTGACCCTCCGCTCACGAGTACCAACTGTACGAGAGACAAAACTTGTAGGCAGATGAGTGAACACCGTTCATGATAAGGCCTGGCACAGGAAGAAATGAACCAAAGCCCGGAGCTTCTGCTCTCAGATGCTGACACTGTCAGCAGGATGTTCCCTAGGCTCTGCTGTCACCAGGTTCCCTGCAGAGCCCTTCAATCTGAGACACAGAGACAGGCTGAGCCTCCTGAGAGGACAGACAAGGAGAGATTTGGCTCTGGGAGGCTAGGGGACATCTCTCTAGACACCTCAGGAGTGCCAGACTAGGAGAATGATTGTGGCTCTGCCCGTCCCTCCTGCAGGAGACCCTGACTCAAAACCTGAGGAGACTGACTAAGAAAGACAGTTAACGTTGACCTCTGACCTCAGCATGCACATGCCCACATGTACACACGCATGCACACGAACATGCACATACACACATTTTTGTAAAACAAGAACTAATATTTTAAGGATTCACTGAAGCATTTCTCATCTCTGCACTTTGAGCTCCACTGCGCAGTGGAGTTTGCAGAGTGGACCATCATTTTACAACGGTAAGGCCGGAAGTGTGTGCTCTCCAGGCATGGAGAGTGGAGTCCTCCCTCCCAGCGCTGGGCATGTGTGGGGCCCATCTGTGAGAAAGAAACTTCCCACTGATCACAAAACCAGCTTCGGAGCCAGGAGGCTAAAGTGCAGATTCTGGATCACAGAGACCCAGCAGTTCCCAGACTGGTCCTGGAGCATCAGCATCAGAAGCACCTGGGGCTCCTTAGAAACTCGAGTTCCCGGACCCAGTCTTCCGCAGGGTATCAGTGTTTTAACAAGTGTTCCAGGGGTTTCTTAACGTCTCCTCTAGCTCCAGAGGTATTAAATGAAATGGCATCATTATTTGGATGCAGGTGCAGTATCAGAGGGGCAGGAAGGAGGGAGGAAGCAATGAGTAATCAGGGGCCAAATTTTACTAGGCCAAAGGGCCCCACTGGTCGGTCAAATGCTAGGCAAGATATCCCTGTGAAGGTATCTTTTAGATGTGGTTGACATTTAGCCAGTTGACTTGCAATACAGAGAACATCCTTTTCCATATGGTAGGCCAGTCTCACCCATTCAACTGAAAAGGAGACAACACAGGTCCCAGAAAAAAAGACTGCCTTTCAGCTTTGGACTCCAAGATACAACATCACCTCTTGTTGCTGGCCTGGACTTAAACCAAGGCCTTAAAATCTCTCTCTCTCCCTCTCTCTCTCTCTCCCTCTCCCTCTCTCTCTACACACTCACACACACACACACACACACACACACACAACACACATACACACAGACAGACAGACATAGCTGTTTCTATTTCTTTGGAGACATGATTAATATGGGGTTGGGAGGAAGCAGCACAGATTTAAAGTAACCAGTGTTAAAAGTAGGAATTTATCCTCTTCTTTTCGTTTTCCCCCCAGTAGCATATGTTCAGCAATTAGTAAACTCCCATATATTTTTAGTAAACTCTCTAAGAAAGTGCAGTGGATAATTTGGCTCTAAGAGGAGCCTCTTGGAAAAGAGCCAACCCTGAAGACACCTCCACTCAATTTCTGTGGACAATAAACCTCTCCTCAGGAGTCGTTCGGATTGTATACATAAGCCACCGGAAGTCGCATCCAGAGATGTGTTGAGTGTGCCTGTGCTTAATTTCTTACAAGTGCGAGAACACTCAGCATTCAGCGGGCCCCTCTTAAGCTTTGTGCCCAGCCGCGGCCCTGCTGTTTCAAGTGTGTGGATGTGGTGGCTGCATCTTGTAGTTTCTGCCAGGCTTTATATCCAGAAGTAGCTTTCAGGGTAGATTCTTATCAGTGTATTGCTCTTCTGGAAGAGTGAAATAAAAAATTTAGCCTTAAAATGTTGTATAGTTTAGTACCTTCCACAATACATAATGTGATGAATGGGGTTTCCTAACGAGAGAATCGAATTTATGACTTCTACATTGCAAGTTTCCAGGGTGCGGGAGCTATAAAAACAAAAAGCAAGGTTGTCTCCCTGCTTTGAAGATTGTTTTCAACACACTGAAAGTGATCTTGATGGGGTTATTATGTATCCTCCAGGATGGTAATTTTATCTATAATATACTATTAAAACGGAATAAAAGCATACCTCGGTTAATTTTCTTCATTCCTCCTACTTAAGCCTAAATCGAGTTTCTCTGAAGCCATGCCAGGTTCTCAGGGCTAGCTGTCCATATTCAGGCTCAAAGGAGGAAGACAGAGGCAGCTGGTGTGAGGGAGGGCTGGAGGCAGCACATACGCCACCAAGACACTAGCAGTCCTTAGGCTCAGTCTCTGAGAATCTTGTTCAAGTTCAAATATGTTCTATTATTTTGTTGAACCTGTTTTTCACACACACACACTGAATATGAGAAAGGGATTCCTTATTACACTACACATCCACTCGGTTATCTTGCATTTCACAGTTGGCACAAGACCCTTGAGCAGCCCAGACACAGGGAAGGGTCACCCAGTGTTCAAAAAAACACAAAGGCCTGTGCCAACTGGGAATGTCTGGGACAAATAGCGACTAACTGGAAATGTAGAGCCGGCACCTCAGCAGCGTCGAGCCTTTACAGACTAAATGCACAGCCATCCAGTCTGGGTACCAGGCAGAGACAAACATCTTCCAGTCAACTCATGAGGGAACGTCTTTGAAATAAATTCTAAGGCGAGTCTCTTCAGCTTTGGAGCTCTAACATAATTATCTGCTGTCTAAGTGGAAGCTACTGTGTCTTTACAGGTCTTTTCTCTTCATCCTTTTACTGAAAATGCACACACTCAGATCCAAAGTCAGGCCTTCTCTTGCCCTTCAGCACCAAGGCTGACCAACCAAGCTCCTGTGCTCGCTCCCTGGCCCACACGCTGTCTCTCTGTGAGTCCTCTGTTGTTTTTAATACTGTCCTCATGAGCTTCCTCCCACCTCAGCATGTCTATCACCGTCTTCCTTGTTGGGATCAAGAACTACAAGTAACTAAGAAATGCCAAGAGTGGGAGAAAGAAAGAGTCTTGCTAGGGAAGACTACTCCAACTTCTTTTCCAGTACCAAATGGTTGGCCCCGAAAGCATGCATACTAGTAACATTATGCACACCGAGCAGGTTGTAGTTATTATTTTGGAGTACACACACACATCAATGCCCATATCAATCTATTTTTCATTAATGACACTTCTGGTATTCTGAAGGACGACGAGAACATTCCAAAGAGTGGGTGGCACATGTGACTGGCCTCGCCATGGGGCCTCATGTCTGTTAGCTGCTCAGCCCAAGAGTACACAGGCTGCCTTGCCTGGTTTCTCTGGGACTCACTTCTGTGCTTGTGGGGAGCGGGTGTGGCGGCAGTCCCAAAGGCGCCAGGGACTGCAGCTAAGTCTTATGACTTGCACCTGACTTCCTCATACATCTGAATATAAGCCACAAACATCGTGAGAGCTGCGCAGGTGTACCAGGTTACTGGCGAAGCCATTTTGGTGGAGATATGCCCCTGCTGCCCTGATTAGCTGAAGCTGCATACCTGGTGAGGTGATGTGGCCTGCTGTGAGTGGATGGGAACTGATAGTATATAAGAGTGAGAGGCCCAGGGCTCGGGGTCTTCCGCCTATACAGTCAATGTGCAGCCCAATAAACGTGTGCAGAAGGATCCTATTGTGGTGTCTTTCTTGCTGGCAAGTCAGGCGTCTCACATGTGCTACTGACTGAGGGTGAGCCTGACCACACTCATGGATGCTCTGCTGCCTCTCCTGTGACTTCCATTCTCACTAAGGACAGGCCTCACTATGCTTCAAAGGAGTATGGAATCATCGATATTTAAGAAAAATAAATTTTTGAAGAGGCTAATAATAATAATAATGTTAATGATAATAATGATAATAACACCAATACTACTAATAATGCTAATAATGATGCTAATAACAACAATAATGCTAACAATAATAATACTGCTACTACTAATAATAATGCTAATAATACTGCTAATACACATTATTTTTAAACCCCTGAAATATATACCAGTCCATCCTGGCTAAATTGAATCATTTGAGAAACACAATTAAAAAAAAATGTGATGCTAAGAATGAAACCCAAGACCTGGTATATACTAAGCAACGCTCTACCACATCCTCAGACACTGGGCTTTGGAGACTGTGCAGCTTAGGATGGCTTCATGCTGTCGATCCTCCTGCCTCTACCTCCCAAGTGCTGATTTTACAGCTGTGGGCACCACACCTAGCTAAGAAGTACAACGCTCTCATGAAGCATCGGTTAAATTCGGGAGACCTTGAAGGTGGTGACGATAATGCTCAGACACCGGTCCCCACACAGGTGGCCAAGGCAGCTCAGAGGAGGAAATGCCTAGAAAGTTTGCTGGAATAAGATGCCGACGTTCTAGATGACTATATTTGCTGAGAAGGAGACCTGTATTTAAATCATTCTAAGGAATAAACAGTTTCACAACATGTAGGGACAACTGGTGAGTTAGTCTTCGAAGGGTTTATTACAGGGTCTAAGGAAGAGCCCTGTAACAGAGCTGGGGAGAGTGCTGTGTCTGTAAACTGCCTGGTGTGCAGGCATGAGGAGTGGATTTTGAACTCTAGCACCCACGGGAAAAGGATCTTGGAGCCTGCTGACCTGGCAGTTTAACAGAATTGAAGGCCAGCATTATCTCAAAAAAGTACTCTACAAGTTGAACCTTGGTCTTCACATTCTCTCTCTCTCTCTCTCTCTCTCTCTCTCTCTCTCTCTCTCTCCCTTCCTCCCTCTCTCCCTTTCCTTCTCCCTCTCCCTTTCTCTCTTTCTCTCTCTCTCATACACCCAAACATGCATGTACACATATATTCACCCAAATATATGTACACAGTTAATTTTTAAAAAGCATTGCAATAAAAAATGATCAGACCTTATAATAAACCCTATTTATTACCAGGGAAAATTATCGAAGAAAAACTTATTTTCTGTAATTATATTATAATCTCAAAAAAGAAAGAAATTTAAAAAATTAATTTCCTCTAGAAAACCAAGCTAAACCTGCCATTTTCCCGCAGAAAGGGGGAGGGGGAGATGTGAACCTACTTACAACAGTGGCAAGAAAGAATGCAGGCAGTGACCAGGGCATAGAAAGATGTATTGAAACTTCCCCGTCAGACATCCACAGCCCAGAAGTAAATCTGATGATTTCAGTCAGTTTGTTTCACACAAACCAAACAACCAGAGTCTTTGAAAGGAAGAGCTGTCCCAGTGTTGGGAGAGCTCCTTTGTTCACTGCGCACCCTGGATGTTTTGTGAAAACTCACAAACAGCCTCTTTATTATTCAAATTGATTAGGAAAATATATTTTCTTTTGACAGAATTGGGTTGCTTTTTAAGGAATTACTTGTTTCAAATGACACCCTTCTATTGGAGCAGTTGGGTTTGACACCTCATGCATAACTCAGGCCTTGCCCACTTCCCAAGGAAAAAGGCTGGCCCTGCGGGGATGCTTCTGTATTTACATTCAGTCTCACACATCAGCATTTACCAGGGTGAGGCTGCTGGCTGTCAAATGCTGGCTCTTAGTCAATATTTAATCACTGTGCAGTTATGCAGGGAGAGGGAAGCGTACTGTGGGCCCCAATAACATGGCTTTAATATGGAAAAACACTCATTTGTCTATGGGAGCATGGCTAGGCCTCTCAGAGAGAGGTCACCAAGGGTCTGGACAGTGCTGCCCTGCAGACAATGGCCCACCCTAGCATTTTAAGTGATAACTGGTAGGTGTGCAAGATGAGTCATACTTAATATGACTTCTTAGACAATATTACAGAACGTTGTGGGGTTCGCTCGAAAGCATTTCACTTTTTAAAATGGATGGATGGGGAGAGACGTTTGTAGACTCCCCCACAATCCTTACCTGGCTTGTAGCTCTCAGCCTGGCTGGCTTAGTCACTATGTTACACAGCAGGCAGCCATATGAAGGCCAAAGGTGAGATTGCATCTCACCTTTACTTGAGGTCAAAGTTCACTGTTCTTTCTCTCCCCTTTCTGAATGTGTGTGTGTGTGTGTGTGTG
This sequence comes from Mus caroli, assembly GCF_978045245.1. Lineage (NCBI taxonomy): Eukaryota > Metazoa > Chordata > Mammalia > Rodentia > Muridae > Mus > Mus caroli. The sequence goes on from NW_028227258.1 coordinate 93,975,245, forward strand.
TGTGTGTGTGTGTGGTGTGTGTGTGTGTGTGTGTAGTGTGTGCGGCCTTGTGTCAATTGTCTTCTTACATATGTTACAGACTGAGGCAGGGTCTCTTACTGAGCTCACTCCTGAGGTACCCCAGGAATGCCCCTTTCTACTTCCCAGCACAGCAGGCTGTAGACAGGCGGCCACACCCTCCCAACTTTCCACTTGGATTTAAGGAACCTAAACCTGGGTCTTCATGCATGCATGGTAAACACTTTAACACCAGAGCCATCTTCTCAGCCTGAAGTTTTGCCCTTGACTGATTTGTAAACCATTTTCTCCAGCCAAGCACCACACTAGGACAAACACAAGCCACCAAGGAAGGAAATAATTGGGAGATGCCCACCATCCGGGGAGTCCTTAGCAAACCGGTCCTGTCTCCTGTGTTATCAAGCAATTCCTCTATCAAGATGTCATCTGAGCAGGGGAGGCTTTTACCGAGTCAGGGAAATCTCACAGGCTCTGTGTGAAGTCTGTGTGAAGGGCGGCTGCAGATGAAAGGGGCACTGCAGGGAAGGTGAAAGGCAGAAGGGGCATCGGGATGATAATCCTGAAAATGCCTTGACCCCAAGGTGCGGCTGCTCTCTCTCCCTCACTGCTTCCAGTAACCAATGCCCGAATGAACAGGTGTGAACTTGCTCAAGTAGATGACACGTGGAAGGAAACACATTCACTTCAAACTCGCAAACCAGATTTGACATTCAACAGCTTTCCGCTGCAGGTGGAGAGACGGAGTCGTCTTCTCCTCTACCTCCGCTCGCTATGATTCACTGCTCACGCTCTGACAGAGTAATTACCCTTCACTCCAAACCCAAACTCCAGAATCCAATCATTGTGAATCCGATGGCTGGGCTGGGGAAGGGAGGGCCTGGCTTGCTTCTCCAACAACACACTGCGTGTTCTAGAAGGGATCTGTGGGAAGGGCTCGCACAGTGAGTGTCATAACCTAGGACACCTGGAAACTTCTCTACCCCACATCTTACAGGGGTAACTGACATGATGGGTAAATCTGCATTAATACACAAGGGAAACTGCCAAGTTCTCTGTGTTAACGTGGTCCCATCTCACAGTATCCAGACCTGCAGAAACCCCCACAAATATGCCCACTCCCTTTAACCAAAATACTCAGGAAGTTCCCAAGACCTAAGAATTAAACATGAAGTCACTACTAAATTCAAGCAATCACTTTCCACTCCCTAAGACTCTAGTGTACAATACACCTATCTAAGCACAAAGAAACGGCACTTCAAGATCTATGGTTATTAAAAAGGAGAAAGGAGTTTTTGTTTTGTGGGGAGACAGCCTCTCACGTAGCCTCTGACTTGCTGTGTAACCAAGGATGAGCTTAGACTCCTGCTCTTCCTGCCTCTGCCTTTCCAGTGCTGGAATTACAGGAATGTGCCATTGTGCTCAGGCTGGGTGGTGCTGTTGCCCGCTTCCTGTGTGCACGGAAGCATCCCACCACCTCTGTAAGGCATACTGCTCCAGATTAAGCAACTGCTGAACGTAGTTTCATGATTCCTGGGAGGAGGAGACTAAGCTCAACAGATGTCACCTACTTGACAAGCAGCAAGGGTTCCCAGACAGGCCCCACAATCTCCAGACTGCCCACAGCATCTAGCACATTCTGTATACAAAAGGGGTTTCTGGGAACAGCTTCCTCAGGACCAGGTCACAGGAGTGCTGGGCTTCAGCCACGTAGACTCATCTAAGTATTCATTTCATTTTCTTCAAGCCAACACATGGCGTGAGTTTTTGACCCCCAAGGACTAATGGTTTAGTAGAAATAAGCACAGAGGTAGCGATTAGGAGACTTTAAAGAAAAGCATGACATAAATACACTTTCATTTAAATAAAATTTTAGCTGATTAGGTTTCCATTAATGAAAAATGCCTAATAGAAGAAAAACAGGCCTAAGAAAGTGTCAAGAGATTGCAGAATATCAGATGTAGCCATGCTGCGGGTAAAGAAAAACAAGCTACATAAGAGGCACGCGCCTGTTTTCTCAGCATCTAGAAGGCTGAAGCAGGAGGATCTTGGAATCCAGACTATCTAGAGCAACAGTGTGAGACCCTGTCTGGAAAACAAAACAAGAAGCCGGGTGCAGGCAGTCAGGCAGTGTCTGATGTGGGTCTAAGTGGCTCACTTCATTTGCTGTATCTGAAAGTGTACGTGGCCTTTGCAGACAAAGGAGCTGGTCCCATCTCTGTGGGTCCAGGGCTGCTTGGCTGGGAACAGACAGTAGCAGTCTCCACCCACCCCAGTGCAAGCCTTAGCCACAAGAAATGAAAAGTTTTGAGTGGAGTCGCTGGCCATAAAAGGAACTCACTATGCCCTGCTACTGTTCTACTCTGCTTTCTGTTGCTGTGATAAACACTAGGACCAAAAGCAACTTGGGAAGGAAGGGTTTATTTCACCTCAAAGGTTGCAATCCACCATGATAAGAAGCCAAACCAGAAGCTAACAGAAGTACACTGCTTGGGCCTGCTCCCAGGCTCAAGTTCCCCAACCTTTCTTTTTGTTTGCTTGTTTGTTTCTTTTTCTCCATAGCATATCTCTATGCAGCCCTGGCTGTCCTGGAATTTTCTCTGTAAGCCCGGCTGACCTCAAACTCTAGGAGATCCAACTGCTTCTGCCTCCTTACCTCCTAAGTGCTAGGATTAAAGATGTGTACCACCACCAACACCTGCTCTGCTACATTTTTTTATATAGCCCACCTAACTGGGGATGGTGCTGCCCACAGTGGGCTAGATCCACTTATATCAATTAGTAAACAAGAGAATGTCCCACCAGCCAATCTGATTGAAGCAATTCTTCAGTTTAGGATCACTCTTTCAAAGGTTTTAGCTTGGCAATCCAGATTAGCTATCACAGCTACTGTTCTTACAATTAAACACCATACAGTGGGGATGTGGTTGCTCTTTCATAGTTTTTGCTAGTGTTTTACATTTTTAGAAGGGAGGGTATCAAAGGATAGACAGGCCTCTCTCTCTCTCTCTCCTTCTCTCTCTCTCTCTCTCTCTGTCTCTGTCTCTCTCTGTCTCTGTCTCTCTCTGTCTCTCTTTCTCTCTCTCTCTCACACACACACACACAGACACACACACTCACACACTCACATAGTCTGTCCTTGGAAAGGATGACAAATGACTCCTTAGTGAGCCTTAGTAACCGTCTCCCCACAGCATCAGTCACCACACTGTCTGGCCATCTGTGCTATGGACTGGAAGCTCCACGAGGCTAGGAAAGTCCAGAATGGGTCAGTTCCAAGTCAGCTTCTGCTCCTCTCTGTCCCCTACATCTAACACAGCACCCGCATTCCACATGTCTTCACAGAGTGGACACAGCTAGATAACAGCATCTATTAAGGATATGCATGGCAAACACCACTTGGTGAACTACCTGCCTGCTTTTCTGAAAAGTGTCACAGAAACAACTTTAAAACGCAACTCTTTTTTATATATGAATGCTCTTTTTTTAAAAATTAGGAATTTTCTTCATTTACATTTCAAATGCTATCCCAAAAGTCCCCCATACCCTCCCCCCACAGCTCCCCTACCCACCCACTCCCACTTCTTGGCCCTGGTGTTCTCCTGTACTGAGGCATATAAAGTTTGCAAGACTAAGGGGCCTCTCTTTCCAGTGATGGCCGACTAGGCCATGTTCTGATACATATGCAGCTAGAGTCAAGAGCTCCGGGGTACTGGTTAGTTCATAATGTTGTTCCACCCATAGGGTTGTAGACCCCTTTAGCTCCTTGGGTACTTTCTCTAGCTCCTCCATTGAGGGCCCTGTGATCCATCCAATAGCTGACTGTGAGCATCAACTTCTCTTAATTCAAAGCAGAGTGAGCAGATTTATCCCTTTAGAACTTAAAGGCTTGCATCTTAGAACATGCAAAAACAAAAAACAAACAAACAAACAAAAACACACAGTCCACAAAGTAAGGAATGGTTGCAGAGCAGTTTTTAATTGAAAATGAGATCTATAGCATAGTATTTACTATAGGTTGTTACTCCTGATAAGCATGAGGCTGCTGTTTGGCTCCAGGGCAGGCTAATAACCCTTCCTTATGGTAAGTTTCATCTGCATCAAGGTCTGAGATCACAGAGGACAAAATTGCCTACAACGTAGCAAACTCTGCTGCCATGTCTGAACAATGCTACTTACACCATGAACACAGCAGGCTGAGTCCCCATGTGCCTGTCATGCTTACCCTCTCCAAGTCACAGATGCTCCCTCACTCCCATCCAGTCACCCCATAAATGGTATGATGGGACACAGAGCAGGGCATGCGGGTAAGGGTGTATGCACCAGATGCCCCTGGGCAGATGAGTCCTGTGGTCTGTGTAGGTATTCATAGATCATGTCCAGTTTATGATTGCTAGCATATTTCTGTCACTTTGTGTGATTCTTTCCCTGCCTGCAGCCTAAAGGACACTGGGCCATGGGCTTGAAGGCCGATCAAAGCTTCAAGATTCCATGATTTGGTTAACGATGTCTATTTAAGTGATAACAGACCTACAACTGGCACAATCTGAGTTTGAGTTTTATGCCATAAGATTGTCTGCTGTTACCAGTTAGGATTCCTGTTCGTAAACAATGAAGCCAGCAGCTCTGATGTTAAGACACAGAATGAACAGGAGCAGTAGCTGAGGGAGGGGAAGAAGCCACAGCCACATTTCCTACAGGACAAGGCTCGACAGCAGTTACCTCTAACAACAGCTCAGAGGACCTCACAGCCAGCACACGGAACCTCTAGTCCAAGGCAGGCTGCCCTTCCACCCACGCAGAGCTGGCAGAGGAACAGCTGAGATGGAAGCTCTCAGAGCATGAGTCAGCCACTTGTAATCACTCACTAACCAAAAGCACACAGCACACAAAGGAAAGAGGTCAATTCCCTAACGGAAACTGCAGAGCTTTAGGAAGGTAACTCATGTCAGCCTTCACACCCACAAGCATCCTCTGCAGGAGGGTACGCTGACGATTACAGCCTGGGACAGGGCACCAGGGTTCCTTCTGCCCAGAGGAGGGCGTCTAATGAATTGGGAGGAACGCATGAATTGAAGCAGTCATTCAAAACATTTTGGTTTGGGAAACGGTTTTGCTGAAAGAAATGTTGGGTTAGTGCTATCATAATCTACACTACATCAAACATGTAATTAGGAAAAGAATTTTAACAACCCTCAGGGAAGAATTCACCATCCTGTCAGCCAAAGACAAAAAAAAAAAAAAAGAATAAACAGGAAAATTTTTATGAGACTACACTGAGTCACTTCAACAAGCCTCTACTAGTGACACACTATGCCCAGAACCCATTCAGGTTTCAATTTTTAAAACTCTAATCATCTGGTCAGCCAATAAATGTTGAACATCCCAATTTCCTGATTTCTCTTCCTTTTTGCATGTATGCAGGAGTCTCAACACTCTTTTTATGCCATTTCCAATCTCCTGGGCATGTTCCTTATAACTAATCCAGTCCTCTAAACCAGAGGCCACGTCTACCTGTCTGTTTAAACTGTCGATCCCCTCCTCTGCCAGGCTTTACCCAGCACAGTCACAAAAGCCCAACGGACTTGCTTTGAAGCCTACACTCCCACATGGTTCCTTGGTGAACACAGAATTAGAGCCAAAGAGCAGTGACGGCTTGTGGTTGTCCACAACCCATTGAGAGGGATAAGGACACCAACCCACCCACAAAACTTTCCACCCCAAATTTGTCCTGTCTAAAAGAAATGCAGGGACAAAGATGGAGCAGACTAGAAGGGATGGCCAACCAATAACCAGCCTAAGTTGAAACCCATCCCATGGGCAAGCACCAATCCCTGACATTATCATACTCTGTTATGCTTGCAGACAGGAGCCTAAGATAACTGCCCTCTGGGAGGTTCTACCCATCAGCTGACTGAAACAGATGCAGAAACCCATAGTCAAATTATTGGACAGAGGTTGGGGGAAGAATTGAAGGCCCTAAAAGAGATAGGAACCCCATAGAAGGACCAACATAGTCAACTAACCTGGACCTCTGGGAACTCTCAGAGACCGAGGCACCAACCAAAGAACAGGTATGAACGTGTATGTAGCATATATGCACATATGTAGCAGATGTGTAGCTCAGTCTCCATGTGCATCCCCCAACAACTAGAACAGAGGCTCTCCCTATAGCTATAGCCTGACTGTGGTATCTGTTCCCAACAGAGCTGCCCTGTCTGCCTCAGTGAGAGACGCTCCTCACTGATGCCTAGCCTACCCTGACAGAAAATTGATGTGCTAGGGTGGGAGGGTACCCACGGTGCCCCACCCTCTCAGAGGAGAAGGGGAGGGGAGTTCAGGAGAGGGTCTCAGTGAAGAGTGGACCAGGAAGGGGGGCAGCATTTGATGTAACTAAATAGATTAATTTTTAAAAGAAAAGAAAAACAGAAAAGTCTGTGGGTAAGCATGCAGATGGCCTCTGCTTAGGAACTCTGACACCCTTCACTCCGGGCAAGGCTTTTACAGGGTTCACCAAGTGTTCTGCTCATGTTTCTCTGGCTGTCTTTCTTCCTTATCGTTCTTATCCACTTTGTTTGGACAAGTCCTTCAGAGGTGCTCTGGTTTTTCTTGATGCTCTGGGATCAGGATATCCTTCCACCTCAGCCTCCAAGCTTCCATCTGACCCTTGACTTTGCCTTCCTTCCTGCCCCTTTCTTCTCCACTGAAGCAGCTGCAGGGCTTCTTGCCAGAAGAGCTTAGGCAAAACAACTGGCTGGAAGGAGGGCCAGGAGTCCCGTCTTTTAAATGCATTGACAAAGCAAACTCCAATGGCCTAACTTTTACTTACATAAAGTCTTTGTGGGCAATGTAGGTCATGTTATTTATTAATTTTGTCTTACAGTTTTAGTGTAACTTTAATTTTTTAAAAAGTCACTACAGGTCCAAATAAAATCTATAATTTAGGTACCATTGCTCATTTCTTGGTTTTGACAGATGCTCAATAGTTACTTAAGAGCAGCAGCTGAGGAATACTCAGAACTTTCCGTACAATCTTTGCAACTTTTCTATAAACTCCAAATTATTCCAAAGTGAGTTTTGAGAGAAAGCTGACATTAATGATTCCTATTTTCTTTGAAAGAAAGTAAACAAATAACTCAAACTAGTTTGCTGTCTGTGTTGACTCTGTACTTAAAGCCAGAAGTTCTAATAAGGAAAAGGATTCAAATGGTTATCTTTTCAACAACTTCTTCTCCATATTATGAAGAAAAACAGCATGAAATAAAATCTCAATACCATTCAATGTTGCTGTTTCACTAGAGTCTGAGTATCATGAAAGTTTAGTTAAGTTTGGAGGTTAAAGACCGTAATTTTGTCAAAATTAATAAACAGTAGAAGGTTGGGGACATGGGCTCCATTTGTTGGGTACTTGTCCTCTGCATATAAAGTAGGCATGGAGGCACATTTTTGTAATGAGCACTCTGGAAGTTGAGGCAGGAGGATCAGAAATTTAAGGTCATCCTTGGCTGCGTAGCAAGATCAAGGCAGAAAGAAAGGATGGAGGAAGGAGGAAAGATGGGGTACCAGTGGTACAAACTTTGACCTAAATATTAGACCTCATTAAGAGGATGAAGTAGCAGAGTCCCAAGCTGTTGAAGGCCTTCCTGTGCAACTGAGCTCAAGGCCAGTCTGGACAACTCTCTGAGACTCTGTGTCAAAATAAATAGTGAGGGCTAGGGACAGAACTGGGTGGCAAAGAAATAGGGTTCAGTAGCTCCCTCCGAAATCAGTCCTCATCACCCCTTGGGATTAAGGGGAGTCAGATGACTTTTCAACAGATCCAAGAACCTGAGACTACAACTGTTCATTCCACAATGTGTGTTTACATTTAAGATAATCTGTTCTGAAAGCACTCTTATCTTTTTCACTGACCATAACAATGAAAATTGAACCCGGACACATCTCCCTGAATCTAACAGCAAATCACTTTTGGAACAGTTCTAAAGAGGAAAAGGAAACTAAATGCTAACAAATGGGGTGACCCTGAAAATGAAATGAAAACAGTGAGATGTGTCATATTTCCTATTGTTTTCCCTCTTGCTCTTATCACTTCTAATCACTGTGGCCACAGACAAGAGAGAGGAAAACAAAACAGTCCTTCACTAGATCAGAACAGCTTCTCACATGGGTTCTCTTTGCAATCCCCATTTCTACAAGTGCAGTATACCTCTCTGTAAACTACCCCCTTACCCCAAATGACCCCACTTCAGGTAAGGCATGTCACTTGCTTGGGCCCAGTTTTCTCATCCGGAGCCTTGGGAAGTTGAGGTGTGGGAGGAGAAACGGGCAGGCTGAAGTCATATTGTGACCTGCAGAATAGAGATGTGTACTTATGGCTCCTTGATAGCATTTGATAGTCAAGGCATTTATTTTATAAATTACATGGAGGGTCACATGTGTGACAGTGCATGTGTGGAAGTTAAGGGACAACTTATAAGAATCACTTGTTCCCTTTTTGCCACATGGGTTCTGTACATCGAAGCAGGTGGTCAGACTTGGCCATAGGCACTCTTATCTCTGGAGTCTGTTCACTGGCCCTGATAAGATATTGCTTACACAAATCTGGGTTTGGCTTCTCCTGATGTTTCAGAATCCTGAGACGACATTGAGATGTGTCATCACGTAGCTAGCCAGGATGTGCAGTTTCCCTGGTAACTCTGGGATACGCCCTGAAGCTTACGATGGCTCTGCTCACCTGAGGGTGGCTTCTAAGGGTTACTTGTCTGGAAGCATTAGAGGGAATGACTCACTCTTGCTCTGGAGTGTGAGTATTTCCAGAAGACACACGAATCAATGCAGCTTAAAGCACAGTGGAGCGTGTGTGTGTGTGTGTGTGTGTGTGTGTGTGTGTGTGTGTGTAGGGTACCCATGTCCCAGCACAGATGGCAGAATTGCACACCTATTCTCTTAAGGGTTTCTATATGCCACACCAGAAAAGTTAATCTAAGAATTAAGTCATTATATTCCATAGTAAATCAGGGATTTTTTTTTTCCTTCCTGGGTTTTCTTTACTCATTCCTTCCAGAATCAGATCTTATTTTAAGGACTATTTGGGTCAGAATACGGGGCCTCTGCAGGCTTGATAAAAACACTAACGGATCACTGGTTACATAATTTAAGTGTTCAAAAATAAAATCCCAGCCGTCTGCTCTTTTGGTCCTTATCGAACCAATTTTCAGGTAGACACAGTGGGCATGAGCACTTAATATGAAGCTGCCCAGAATAAATGGGCAGACCAGGTCAAAATGGGTCAAAAATGTATAAGATTGCACAAGAACAAAAATCTGCAATTTTCATAAGTAGGATAATATTTAGCTACTGGGGTCATGGAAAGAAACACAGAGAACTAAATTGATCTTGAAACTATTTATAAACGTGTTATTTTTAGCAGGAGGAAGATTAGCCTGAAGGTTCTAAGACACTGTACCAGTCTCCCAAAAGCTCAGACCCTGACTATAATTGAAGGCTACACATTCTTTGGGTAGGAAAGAGAAGTGAGAGCTATTATACTGTTGGCTTGATATTAAAAATGCCAATGTTTTACACACAGCACCATTCCTGGTATTATTATTTGTTTAGTAGATACTAAACTTCAGATATAAGTTTATACCACTGCCAGGGGGTTTAGGAATTGTCAAGAAATTACGTCATTGCCTTTCAGTGTTTTTAGACAACCAAGCTCTTTCCATTTGTGGCAAAAGAAGAAGGAAACAGAATCAAGTGACTAGCTTAGGAACTACAACTTACCTTTCGCTGTTGTTCCCTGAATGCCTGTTACTGGCTTCAAAGTTGCTACAGACAAACCTTTCAGGAGGCAGAGATCTCTTTTAATTCAGTTACTATAGTTCAAAGGGCCCTTCTGCAATGCAACACACACAGATAGATAGATGATAGATAGATAGATAGATATCCTGAGTTAAGGATATATTCTCAGATTTTTAATAATTGTTCACTTATTTTTTAATACTTTGGTTAATATAGAAACTCACAACTGGTCAAAGGACATAGTAAGTGTCAGTTGAGTGCTCAGTCACAATTGGGACATCTGTATCACATCCCCTCCCAAGGCTCAGGGACAACAAAGAAAGAGAAGCCAGAAAGATTTTAAGAGCCAGAGGCTGGGAAGGACCAGAGCTAAATGGTGTCTTCTGGACATGAGAGGTGTGCCACACTCATGAACTCACAGCCCCTGTACTTGCCTCCTCCACAGGACCACCACAGTACACGTGATGAAGCCAGCCAATGTTCTAGCATCAGCCCCATCCCTAACTGAGGACTCGGGCAGCTAAGGACTTCTGAGGGAGGGAGGGCCAGTTTTCTTTAAGAGTGAGGCCCTGGCAAGTCGACCCTACACTCAGGAGGATATGGGCAGCCCAAATTACACTCAATAGAGTGAGCACAAAATTGGGGTGTTTGTGAATATGATCAAAACACTCTATGAAATTTTCAAAGAATAAAAATATTATATTTACAAAAGTTTCTCACATTGGGTATTCCTTAAATCTATTTAATTTCTTCATTGTTAGGTATCCAGTGCCTTGAACACAACTGAATCCAGGGCCTCGAACACGATTAGACAAGGAACCTACAACTAATGGGAGGTATTGAACTCAGGACCTTGAGCAGAACCCCATGACTAAGCCAAGGCTTCAATTCTGGCAAGCTGGTGTGTTTACAACCTGAACATTTTCCTTCTACATCTTAAAACAAAGACCTCTTTTTCTAGCTGGGTATGTCTCTACACACCTTTGATGCCAACACTCTGGAGGCAGAGGCAGGAGGATCGTCAAGTTTGAGGTCAGCTTGGTCCATATAGTGAGTTCTAGGACAACCAAGGCTATATAACAGAATATGTATATATGTATGTATGTATGTATATTCTCCGTTCATCACTATTATTATGTGTGGGTACATGTGTGTATGATGTGTATGTTGTATGTATTGTGCGGGTCCATATCTTCTCTCCTTCCAGGAGATCAAATTCAGGTCATCAAGCTTGATGGCAAACAGCCTTTCCACTGAACCACCTGTCTCCTTGAAGTCCTAGTTCTTCCTGGAAGAGACCTGCATCTGCACTCATAAGAGTAAGATTAGCATTAGCATAGAAGGACAAAAAAGACTGACTACCGTATGAGATATTGCAGGATAAACTGTTGAACCATAGAATAAATACATTTAGTCCTCATAATTTCTAATCACAGAAAGAAAAAACTTTATCATTGTCCCATAGTGTGTTCGCTGATAGAAATGATACTTGTATCCCACACTGTAGGTTTCCAGCATTAGGTTCCTGACTGTGTAATCAGCTAACTTTACATCTAAACCTCTGTATTTTGTAGGATTAGTAAGGGGTTTTATTTTAGTCTTTAAAACAGGAATTTGTGTTACTTTAACCATAGCCCCCAAGTAACTAAGGGAAAAACCACTCAGCCATTTAGTTACTGTGCTGGCTAGTTTTGTGTCAACTTGACACAGCTGGAGTTATCACAAAGAAAGGAGCTTCATTTGAGGAAATGCCTCCATGAGATCCAGCTGTAAGGCATTTTCTCAATTAGTGATCAAGGGGGAAAGGCCCCTTGTGGGTGGGACCATTTCTGGGATGGTAGTCTTGGGTTCTATAAGAGAGCAAGCCAGGAGAAGTAAGCCAGTAAAGAACATCCCTCCATGGCCTCTGCATCAGCTCCTGCTCCCTGACCTGCTTGAGTTCCAGTCCTGACTTCCTTTGGTGATGAACAGCAGTATGGAAGTGTAAGCCGAATAAACCCTTTCCTCCCCAACTTGCTTCTTGGTCATGATGTTTGTGCAGGAATAGAAACCCTGACTAAGACAGTTACCTCTGTAGTATTGTGCAGAATAACTGGGTTGTAATTCTTACAGAACAATACATTGACTATTACTGGTAATTAGCACTTTTTAGGGAGAAATGTAGGTAATTTAAAGTTTGTTACTAGCTAACAGTATAAACAAATAAAAAGACAAATTATAGCCGGGTGTGGTGGCGCACGCCTTTAATCCCAGCACTCGGGAGGCAGAGGCAGGCGGATTTCTGAGTTCGAGGCCAGCCTGGTCTACAAAGGGAGTTCCAGGACAGCCAGAGCTACACAGAGAAACCCTGTCTCGAAAAACTTAAAAAAAAAAAAAAAAAAAGACAAATTATTTTTAAGTGCTTTAGAAATAACCTTATTAGAGAGTTTATTTTCAATATATATATCAATTAAAATAATTCTTAACTTCTCATTAAATGAGGAAAATATACCTGTCAAGGGCATGATAGTATAATAAAACTGTATCTAATTAAAAAAAAAAAAAAAAACAAAACACCTCTCTTCTTTAGAGAACAATGGCGGAATGAATTTGGTTAGATGTTACAGCTTTCCCGGTATCCTGAATAGAAATATCCTGGAAAACCCAAAAGTTTAAATGATATAGACTAGCTGCAAGGAGGGGGAGCCAACGTTCTAGTCAGCGGTGTAAGAGCCATGACTATGACCACAGTGCCCAGGAGATGGCTCTGCAGGTAAGGACACTTGTCAGCAAGCCTGATGGCCTGAGTTTGACCTCTGGAACCCATATAATATACACAACAAGATATGTGTATGTGTACACAGTCATTGACACACACGCACGCGCGCGCACACACACACACACACCACAGAATAAATAAACAAATAAATAAAGTGTAAAAAAAAAATAAAGTCTCAAGGCAGTGGCCACCTAAAAGGGTGCTTCTTGGAAGGGGAAGAAAAGCATCGTCTCAGGAAGTTGAACATCTGCCAACTACATGATCCAGTCCCACTTTCCTATATGGATCTAAAGGAACTGGATGGAGGTTCACATAAAGAGTTATGTATAACTGACCATAGCAGTTTTACTTATAATAGCAAAAAACTAGAATTAATCCAAGTGCCTATCACCAGATGACTAAGGAATACACATATCTGAACATGTAAGTCGATGCATAGTACAGGAATCAGGTCAGGGATTACCTGGGAAGAAGACAAGGGCATTGTGAAGGGACACAGAGATGCTGTGGGGTGATGGGTCTAATGCCTTGATTTCACAGTTTTACAGCTGTGTCAAAAGTCACAAGAGTATTATAGAAAACATGAAATTTACATCATCATTTATGCAATCAATCTTCTACATCAGCTCGACTGCTTTAAATATGGTGTGTGTGTGTGTGTGTGTGTGTGTGTGTGTGTGTGTGTGTATGAATTTGGGCATGTGTGCTGGTGAGGACCACCTCAGGACTACCTTGTGTGAGGCAGGCTTTCCCTTGTTCACTACTATGTATTCCATGCTAGTCAGCCCAGTTGCTTCTAGCAATTCTGTCTCCACCTCCGATCTCACTGTGGGAGGCTGAGATTACATGCATGGACTACCTTACATATCTGGCTTTACCCAGGGAGCCAAATCCCCAGCCTAACAAGTCTGCTTTTAGAGAATATACAAGACAGGGGTGGGGAACGGGAGGCAGGGGGAACAGAGTTTGAAACAGGTTAAGCATGAATAATTACACACACTGAAGGAGAGAAGCCCTCATAACAAAACCACGGAGGACAGGAAAAGACACACTGGGGCTCTGAGCCATTCCATACCCCACCTGCGTGAAGGGTATGTAAGTAAGCAAATGAGTGGTACCCTGCAGTTGTGGCACAAGCCTTGCATCCCGGCACTTGGGAGGCAGAGGGAGGTGGTGGATCTCTGAGCTTGGCCAGCACGGACATCAAGGATTATACAGAGAAACCCTGTTTCCAAAACAAAGTATATATACACACACACACGAAGGAAAAAAGAAAAAAAATAAATGTCACTGCACTAAACTAAAATCTAGAGATAGATGCAGGAAGTGGCTGTCAAGAGAGAGAAGGGAGACATTTCTGTTTCCCTAAGGACTATCTGCACCAGTTCTTCAGAGTAAAAACAGGCAGGGAGATAAGAATTTAAGATGAACATGAACTTCCGGCATAAAGGCTGTCATCTAGCATCAAAACCATCAATGTCCAGAATTATCTTTAGTCTGTGTCTGGCCCTAGCATGCATCAAAAACTAGCCCACCTAAAAGAGAAGACAAGCCCTGGCAAGGTGACACTTGGGCGGGCCCAATCCTGCTAGGGACAGCCCTCCCAGGGTTCTTGTGGTCATGAGATAGCCCTACTGAGCTTCCTCACATGGGATAAGCCCAAGGTGAGTCACCAGAGATAAAGATACAGAATAGTTTAAACTTGCTGTTGGCATTGGACCACCTGATGTAGTAGAGGTTTGTGAAGGAATCTCCATCTCCGAGAAGTCAATAAGGAGTCGGCCACCAGCATGCCTCCATCCAGGTGACTCAGGGGACTTCCCAGTTATGGCCCAGAATCTCTCTAGCAGCCTAGCTCACATCCCTCCGTCAGCACCAAGGGAAGGGTAAATTCCCTGGACTCCACACACAAAGGGTCAGCTTGGGCTTTTAAGCTCTACATGAACATGGTATGCTTTAAACTTGGCAATAACTCTTCCCAGGAACAGAGGAGCGTAAAAGTCAAGCCACTTCTGAGACCTCAGTCTTTCTTTGCTGTTGCAGCTGAGAAGCAGGGCAATCCCAGGACTGGGAGAGAGGAACCCTGGATCCCTTTACTACGTAGCTCTGCAGAAGCCAAACAGCGTCAGCAAACGTAACCAACCCTGCCTGTGAGGAGAGGCTCTGAAGCGATGGGATTGATGGCTTCTTAGGTTACTTCAGACCGAGATACTGAGGAAGTACAAGAGAGGTCTTGTCATTAAGAAGTCACATTAAGATGACACATTCCTTTAATCCCAGCCTTCAGGGTGAGAACTAGGAGGCAGAGGCAGGCTACACAGAGAAAGCTTGTCTCGAAAAACAGAACAAAGCCCGGCGTGGTGGCGCACGCCTTTAATCCCAGCACTCGGGAGGCAGAGGCAGGCGGATTTCTGAGTTCGAGGCCAGCCTGGTCTACAGAGTGAGTTCCAGGACAGCCAAGGCTACACAGAGAAACCCTGTCTCAAAAAAAAAAAAAACAAAAAAAAAAAAAAAGAAAAAAGAAAAACAGAACAAAACAAAACAAAAAAATCTTTTAACTTATTTCAGGGAGGGAAATACTCCATCCTTCCTATCTCAAAGTAATTTTAAGTATCAAACGAGAGAGGGAAGTTGCTCCTATGTGGTAAGGAAAAATCAAAAATTACCCTTTCACACAAAATCAAAAAGATACCCCTTCACAAGGCTTCTCATCGGTACCTCAGACAAGTCACACAGCATCTCAGCCCCTCTGTTCTCAGTTGTGAGGTGAGGTGAGGACTTTGGATAAAGTCTGGGATACGTGGATGCTATAAATGCTTCTTCCCTCACTGGACAGATGAGACCCTCAACCATCTCAGGGACTGTCCCAGGCACCGTGGCACAGCAGGTGCACACCTGTAATCACAGCACTTGGGAAGCAGATGAAGGAGGGACATGAATTCTAGGCCAGCTTCTGCTATGTAGAGAACCTCATGGAGCCAGCCTGGGCTACAGAACAGCCGATCTCAAACTCCAGAGGACCCAGGATCAGTTCCCAGCACCCACATAATGGTCATTTGAATGAGATGCCCCCCAATAAGTCTTGGACATTTACATAGCTGGACCCCATTTGCTGGCATTTGGAGAGATCAGGAACTATGGTCTTGGTGGGAGTATACCTGTCACTGGGGTAAGGCTCTAAGATTTCAAAAGACTTGCTATTTCAATTTAGTTCTCTCTGCCTCAGGAGGAGCTAGAGATCTGCCATGATGGACTAGAACCATAAGCTCAAAATAAACTCTTCTACAAGTTGCCTTAGTCATGGTGTTTTATCACACCATTCAGAAAAGTAACTAATGCAGTAGCTTACAACCATCCATAATTCTTGTTCGAGGGGATCCCACATCCTCTTCTAACCTCTGCAGGCACCAGGCATTCTTGTGGTACAGATAGATACATCACAGCCAAAACAGTAATACACATACAATACAGTAAGTAAACCTAAAAGGATTATTTTAAACAATTCCCAAGTCCAAACCAAAACAGAGGTAAGATCCCGGAACTTTCAGCTAGATGTCCCGTCTCTGGTTTTCCAAACAGAATCTCTCTGTGTAGCTCTGGCTGTTCTGGAACTCACTCTACTATCAGGCTGGCCTCGAACTCACAGAGATCTACCTGCCTCTGCCTCCTGAGTGTTGGGATTAAAGGCTTGCACCAGCTCACCTAGATTTCTAAGACACCCAAAATAGTGGGGACTCATAAACAAAACTATGCTATCTCGCTAAGAAAACCAAGCAAAAGTGGGGGCAGGATGAAGGGTGCTCTCACTCCTCTTTAAGAAGGGGGGCCAGGAATCACCTCTCAGAGCTGGTGAGAGCTGAACAGTCTGGAAGAATCAGGGAGATAAACCAATAGAGCAACTGAAGAAAGATGTAACAGCAAGGACAAATCCCTGAAGTGTTTCTTGGATTATACAGTAAAGAGAACCTAGCCCCTTTTTTTGCATTTTACAGCCTCCTGCTGCTGATGCACCCAGCCCTGTTCATGTGTTGACATACATCGTTCTAAAGAGTAGCACAACGCCAGTGGACTAGACTGCCTCCTTCAAAGGTAGGCCTTCTACGCCAAGCCAATTATTTGCTATTCTCCAGTTCCTGCCCAGATGGTTGCTTACTCCAGGCAACGATAAACAGAATTTAAATGCTGTTTTCAAAACTTCTATAACAGAAATCCAGAGTAACAAACTTTAGATGACCATACAGTGCATACACAAAACCGAAAGTCATAGAAATCACCAGGCTTTCTGTGACTGTGTATGTATGTACTACAAGGTTTTTAAGCATTAAGGTAATTTCATGGATATCTTAGTTTGAAAACACCATCCTAAGCAAACATGTAGTAATAACTTTATTCAAACACAAACCAAAGCGGCCTCCTGTGAGATAGCTCAGCACGTTAAAGCACCACCAAACCTCATGACCAGTGCTTAATTCTCAGGGCCCACAAGAAGAGACTCCCAAAGGTTTTTCTCTGACCTCCGCATGTAAATCATGCTACATACATGTGCCTTACCACAACATGTGTGTGTATGTGTGTGTGTTCTTAAAACTTCTTTAAAATTAAAAAAAAAAGTGCAATGACGTCTAAAAACATCAAGAGCACACATCTTTAGAAGAGCAGGGAGCCTGAGAATCTGGGAACAAGGAGGAAGAAACTCCAAATTGTTGTGGAAGGAAGGAAGCAAGGAAGGATGGAAGGAAGCAAGGAAGGACAGAAGGAAGGAAGGAAGGAAGGAAGGAAGGAAGGAAGGAAGGAAGGAAGGAAGGAAGGAAGGAAGGAGTACCTTAGGTTTTAACAACTGCCCACCATATCAAAAGGATGTGTGAGCACTGGGTTGAGAAGGGTTCTGTCCCGGCAAGCCTTTAAATGTCAAGTTCCCAGAGGGCAGACCGTCTACCCTATCTCACTTTACCAGACTCTTAGCCCAGTTACAGCTATGTAACTGCTTATCTTCAATCATTGCTCAAATCCTGGGAGTTTAACTGGGAGAGGATGTTTCCTATTGCAAGGGACAAGAAATAACATTGGCTGTAATGGAAAGATTCCACGTCTGTTGGTGGCATGGTAAACTTATAAACAGCTGGGATTAAAACGAGTGTGTTAATTTAATAGGTCATCTCTCAAGGGACACTAACCAATGGGCTCTGTCAACCAAGGGCACTGACAGACACTGTGCCAATTTCTCTGTGAAACTCTGTTACCACCCCCCCACCCCACCCCCGCCCCTTGAAGTCAGAAGTGCATGCACCCAATTTCCAGGAGCCTGCGAGACTCAGAGTAGCCAAATTACACCTGCGAGGCAAGCATTTTCCTACACTGCCACACAGCTGTCACACACAGAAAGCAGCTCATTTAAACTGTGCCCTTCAGCCCTATTTAGGGATATCACTAATGATTTCAAATTACAACTGTTGCTTTATCTCAAACAGTGATAAAAGGGAGAGCTACGTTCATGGTGCTTTTCTTTTAAAGTCATTTATCTGCTCTCCTCTCTGGGGCAAAAAAAAAAAAAAAAAATGTTGAGACAAGTACAAACCTGCCTGAGCTTATTATAGATGCAGCCCTCCTTTTCTCCCTCCTTCCGCTCCACCGCTCCACGCCAGCACCCCTCCCTGTCTGGCTTTTCCAGAACTGAGGCAGTAGCCTCCGGTAAGGAACTATAAGTGGTTCTTTTATCAAAACAAGAAGGGATTCGCCGACAGGGAGTGAGTCAGGCAGAGGCAGCAACCCCCTCCCTCATCCTGGCATTTCAATTCACCCAGTTCCTCCAGGTCAGCAATCGCTCAGGTTTCATGGAAGAAAAGTCAGAGGAGGGCCTTTAATCCATCCAAATCCAGGAGCCGGGATGGAACACACCCGCTTGTCAGATCTGAGGTGTGGGCAGACGACTGAGTTCATGTGCACAGGCACTGCCTGGCTCAGGGAGAGATGTGAGGGGCGATGCTGGAAGACCCAGGAGGATGGACAAAGCCACAACTATTATAGTGTGAAAAAGCCCCGCAGGCACTGACTTCGGTCAGGAAATCTCCCTAGATTTATTTTCAGGCAAGTGACTCACAACCTAGTCTCCATAAGTAATTCCATCAAAATGAGTCGCGGGTTCCTCTAGCCCGACTTTCTGCTGCCCTCTGGCTGCCCCTCCCTTCTCTCCGCCCATCCTGTAAACCCAGACAGCTCCCAGACAGAGCAAGCGTACCCTAGGGGAACAGGAGGCAGGCTCTCCGGCCCAGCCCCCACCCTCGGGAAAGGATGAATGGGGCCACCCCCGGCGAGAGCGCGGAGAAGGGGCGTGTGGGCTGCGCGCGAGGTGTGTACGCGGGTGTGCGCGCGTGGGCACGCACCCGGGCCAACTTACAGAGGTGGAGTTGGTCCTCGCCTGACCCTGGTTTCGCACCTCCTGCTCCCGGAACTGCAGCCCGGCCAGATGCTTTTCCAATGCCTCCCAGTCCATTGGGGGCGCAGGGGGTTCTTCCGGGACCCGCGTCCCACCGTCCGGTGGCTGAAGGCAGAGGCCCCCAGATGCCCGGTTCCGGCCTCCGCGCCGGCTCCCTGGAGGCTGGGTCTTCTGGATGGGTCGCCGGGGAACCCGGGAGGCGTTCGGCCGGCCAGCTACCACCACGTTGCCATTGTGCCTGAGGTCTTGAGGGTCGTGAGGATGGAGGTTGCCGTTAGGCATCGGGGACGGCATGGTGGTGGCGGCGCTCCTGCTCCCGCTGCCGCTGCTGCCGATCCTGGCGCTCACGTCTCCCGGCTCCGGGGCCGGACAGCGGTCATCCCGATACCCTCGATCGTCCTCCTCTTCCTCCTCCTCCCCGTCCTCCTCCGGAGCCCACTCATCAATCACCTTCTTCTGGTAGACCGGGAAGGGCTCTTCATAGTCTTCCAGAGCAGACACCAAGTCCAAGCTACCCCCCGGCGACGATGAGGATTTGCACTCGGAGCAAGGGGTCACTTTGGTGGAGTTGGATTGTGAGCTGGCGCGGCTGCTGCTGCTGCTGCCGGCGTCACTGCCTAGATCCATCCCATCCTCTCGGTAATCCTGGGGAGGGAGGAGGCAGAAAGAGTGAGTGGCCGGGTTGAGCCCACTGTTCCGGCCGCCCGCTGCCCACCCGGACCTCCCCGCGCGCGGCGCCGGCCAGCCGTGAGGTGCGATCGCCCTAAGAAGCCTTGGGGCGGGAGCCAGCAGCAGCCTGAGCTGCCTCCAACCCTTCCCGCAGAAGTTGACTTCCTCCGGTTAACTAACCCGCAAATTAGCAAAGGGGTGCGCAGCCTCGGGCGCGCACTTTTCACCCTCATAGCCCAGGGGCGCGCGCGGACTTTGCGTTAAGCATTTTACGCCAGGCACCTCCTAGCACTCCACCCCAAGGATTCTCCCAAACACTTTCCCACTGAATTCTGATTCCCTGGGGGCGGGACCCAAGAGGGAGGTAGAATCTGCTTTCGCACCTCGCGGGGGCACTGGGACCACCCCCAACCTGGCCCCGCCCCGCTCCGCCCCGCCCCCTCCCGGCGGCCGCTGGGAGCCCTGCGCCGGGCGAGCTCAGCTTTACTTTCTAAGGAACCGCAGTTGTCGCAGGGCACATCCCGCCTGCGTGCCTCCTCGGCCAGCCCCTCTCGGGAAGGATGGGCACGGGGGCGCTGTCGGCCCACGCCCCAGCAGGTTGGCACCTCTCAGCGCTTGCTTCCGTCAAAGGTGTGCGGAGCCCGGGCGCGCTGCGACTGTCGCTGCAGGCGCCGCCGCCCTGGGGAAGGGAAGACGCGCCCTCCCGGCGGCGGCGGCGGCAGACCGGGTCCCGCCACGGAGCATGCCCAGAGGCTGCGGGGTGCGGCGCAGTCCGCTCGCCCGGTTTTCCCCGCCGGAGGCTGGAGCTAGAAGCCGGCTGGGAGAGCGCGGCGAGACGAGGCGGGGGAGGGAGGGTAGCGGCACTAGGCTTACAGACCTCGCTGTGTGGGAGGACCGCGCCCTGGGGAGGGGGTTGTGTGCTGAACGCACCTCAAGGCCTCTTGGCTGGGCTCTTTATCCAAGCAAAGCCTTCTGGAGGCCCGCACGGACCCGATGCCTCCCAGTCCACGCGGAAGTCCCCAAGTGACCCTGAGAAGGACCTCCTGTCATCCTCACAAGCAAATACACACGCCGAGTAGGAGCTCAAGTGACCAGTGGTCAGGCCCTGTCATTTCCTTTCCACCTTCCCCCTGGCCGCTTCCTCTCCCTTCACCGCGCCCTGGTATCCACTTCCAAGTTCAGGCAGTGGGTGGAACCTGTTGCTTTTGCTCACGTTTCCTTCCCCTTCCCAGCGGCACAGAGGATGACCTCAGCGAGGTGTGTGTATGGCTAGGAGAGGGAGTGTGAGCTGAGAGGGGACTGTTATCTAACGTGGAGGTCAGAAAGGGGTGGAGATCTATCCTGAAGGTGGGGCCAGACATCCCTTCCAAGAGAACACGTACAGAAGATTGTAAAGGAGAGAGAAAGGCGGTCCTGAGTGGTGGTGCCCCTAGTACCTTGGCTGGCTTTGCTTACTGGTTTTTTCTTTCAGGAAATTGAATCCAAAAATCTATGGGAAACATTCCAAGACCATACACGGGCTACCTGAACTGGCCAGCCCTTCTTTTTAGGAAGAAGGTTCGACGATGTGAAAATATTTGCTTGGATAGTGTAGACGGGCTACAGAATACCTTTTAAGGACTAAAAATTTCCTCTGAACAGTCTTGCCCTGTAAGAAGTTAGCTAGGAAATGTCTCCTCTGCGGTGAGAATAGAAGAGTGCTTAACTCTGCATTGAAATGGAGAGTTTCCTTGGACTACCAGATTTAGGCCTGTTACTAATTTATTCCAGCGAGACTAGCCTGGACCAGACCCCAACCCTTCCTTGGCACCTTCCAAAAGGAGGAGCAGAGGCATGCTTGGGATTCCTGGGTAGGGAGTGGCTGCCACCCGGCCATCGGCCATTGTGGCTCTTGTGGGGGACTTGGTGCAGAGACCCTTTGTCTCAGTGATTTCCTCTGAGGTAAGCTCCTGGTCAGGAAATGTAATCAAACTCTTTTTAACTTGTCTGGAAGCAGCAATCCTGTGAATAACAGGAAAAGAGGCCTCTAGTCTGTCCAGCGCTTCAGTCGAAAGGGACTGGTTAGGACTTAAAATACAGTTCACATGAACATCTGTAAACCGCCTGCTTCGTGCCCCAAATTTGTTTTTGATCTGAGTTGCAGTGGAGTGCTGGCTGCTCCTGAGGGGTATGGATGTGGTCCTGTGTCCTGTGTTCTTGTGTCATAGATGGGAAGTATTTTTGCTTAGAAGATCACCATGAGACAGCACAAAGCTTAGGTCAAAAACAGCCACCTAGAGGGCTGGAGAGATGACTTAGCAAGTAAAGTGCCTTTTGTAAAAGCCAGGATCTGGGTGCTCCCTGTAGCCCTAACATGCTGGGGTTGGGCATGGAGACAGGCAGATCCCTGATAGTGGGAGTCAGGTTACCCCCAAACTGCAAGCCCTAGGTTCAGAGAGAGACAGAGACCCTGTCTCAAGAAAAAGAATTTCAAAATAAGCTGAAGTAATAAGGTGATGTCAACCTCTGGCCTCACACATTCCTACATGGGCAGGTGTACCTGCATGTGCATATATACACACATGCATACAGTACACACACACATACACAGAGCTATGTACTCTGTGGCAGATGCAGGTAGACAAATATTGATCAACTGAGATGACTGGAGCCTTATGGTGACAGCCCAGTTTTTAAGCACCAGGACCTCCCGAGCCACCCACCCCCACACACAGCTGCCAAGCTCTCACACCTCAGCAGCTCTGATGGTCTGTGATCAGGAAATGTAAAATGAAACCTAAATGAAACATTTGGCAAGGTAAATTGCATTGCCAGAAATGTGTGGCATTTCGAAACTGACTATAAACATCTTGGAATTTATCTGTACTTTCGCATTATTTTATGACCAGATAATCTAGATCAGATGGGAAGTACCAAGTCTCCCTTTTCTCCACTCTCCATGGAAAGTGCTTGGCCAGCCCAGTTACCATTCTGTTTCCAGGCTTCCAACCCCTGCCAAGAACGCTCCCACAGGAACAGGAAGGCCCACCAACTTCAAGGTGGCAATAGTGAGCAGCTAGGTCCAGTAGGGTGGAGAAATGATTTGCAAAGTGTTTGAAAAGTCCCGTCTTCTTCCTCTTTGAGGAATCTTCTCTCAAGTTAGTTTGCTGCTTTTTTTCCTCTTAGATCTATGCCCTAAAACCTCCGAGAATCAGAAATCAGAAATGTGGGACAAGAGAAGAGGCCTACTTACAGAACCTTCCCTGTCAATCCAGTGTTGTCATTTCTACCTAGATTAAGAGTCCCTTTTGACCACCCACTGACCTCACACCAAGTACTGCACTCTGAAGTAGTCCTGACCATTCATTGTATGCAGCCAAGCATAGCCTTCCTGGGAGTGCAGCTCTCTCCCTGACCGTAGAAACTCCACTAGGGTCTCTTCTAAAGGGTCTACTTCCCATCACCACCTGCAGCTTCTTCAACTGACTTTTTAAAAAAAAGATGGTAATATAGCAGTCTCTCGTGAGGCTATGCCAGTGCCTGGCAAACACAGAAGTGGGTGCTCACAGTCAGCTATTGGATGGAACACAGGGCCCCCAATGGAGGAGCTAGAGAAAGTACCCAAGAAGCTGAAGGGGTCTGCAACCCTATAGGTAGAACAACAATACGGACTAACCAGTACCCCCAGAGCTCGTGTCTCTAGCTGCATATGTAGCAGAAGACGGCCTAGTCGGCCATCATTGGGAAGAGAGGCCCCTTGGTCTTGCAAACTTTATATGCCCCAGTACAGGGGAACACCAGGGCCAAGAAGTGGGAGTGAGTGGGTAGGGGAGCAGGGTGGGGGGACGGTATAGGGGACTTTCGGGATAGCACCTGAGATGTAAATGAAAAAAAACACCTAATAAAAAATTGGAAAAAGTTTTAAAAAATGGTAAGTCTCAGCTAACACAACTTTCTCCTAGAAAGTTTGGATTCTTCCTGCTCCCCTGGGTCAAAGGACATTTCTCTGAGTCCGTGGCTTCCACTGCAGTGTGATGTGCACTCTCAGTGTTGCTGTTTAATCGGCTTTTCTACTAGCCTCATAGTAAGGATTACATTTTATATTAGAACTCAGGTCACACATCTGTATCAAAACAAATGTAAGTTTCATGAAACCCTTATTTTGTGAGTATCCTAGTCTAGGGTGCTAGAGGTGTAGTTCAGGGGTCAGAAGGATGAACTAGCATACCAGAGGCCCTGAGTTTGATCCCCCAATCACTTTGAAACAGGGTTTTGACACAGGCTTAGGCCATCCAGAGTAGGAAGCCTGAGTTTCAGGCCTTCATGCATATCCTTGGCCTCAACCAAAGGTTCCAAATTTTAGACCTAGTCTCAAAAATCTTGTTCTAACTTATATAAAACAAGGCATAACTGTATCTTTATACCTTGCTAGGGTGACTTGAAAGTCCTTAAGTGAGGTGGGATTCTGGTGTGAAAAGGAAGATACTCCTAGCTCTGTGAACAGCAGGGCTGTGAACGGAATAAAGACTTGATAGACATTTGTTGTTCGAGTTATTAATACTTTCTAACTTTCATCTGGTCCTCAAGATTTCTGTGAAGAGGTCCAAGGACGGTGATATTAAGTAATTTGCCCAATGTCACAAACTGGTAAAGTAGGCAGCTGGGCCAGGACTTGACGTTGGGTAGTTTGGGTTTAGAATTTTTATTCTTACTCTTTCATCTACAAGGTTAGTAGATGTTGGTCCCACGAGGGTCAACTTACTAGGGGGAAAGTGTCAGAAAGGGTCTCCTTGCAGCATCCTCAGACTAGCTCTGCCTCCTACTTGGAATCACCGTGTGGGCAGTATTTATGTCTGTGTGTGAGGCAGCTAGCTAGCACAGTCCTTGGCCTCTTAAGTTCAGCAGTATTCAACAAATTAGGATCTTAAGTGGTAAAAAAAAAAAAAAAAAGAGTATAGGGGCTGGAGAGATGCGTTCTATTTGCAGCATCCACATAGCTGCTCACAATATTTTTAACACCAGACACTCACTTCTGGCCTTCAAGAGCATGGTACACCTGCATACATATGTGCAGGCAAAACACTCACACAAATAAATAAATTTTAAAAAATGTTAATAGGTGGGGCTGGAGAGATGGCTCACTGGGTGCTCTTCCAGAGGTCCTGAGTTCAATTCCTAGCACCCACATAGTAGCTCAGGATCATTTATAATTCAGTCTAATGCCCTCTTCTGTCATGAAGGTGTATATGCAAATAGAGTACTCCTACACATAATGAAGAAATCTTACATAAACACAAAAGCTGCCTGGTAGTGGCGGCGCACATCCTAGTCCCCAGCACTCTAGGCAGATGGGTGGATCTCTGAGTTGGAGGCCAGCCGGGTCTACGGAGCAAGTTTGAGGACAGCGAGAGCTATATAGAAAAACCCTGTCTTGAAAAATCAAACAAACAAGTTTTAAAGGAAAAGTATAGACACTTCAGGAAAGAAAATATCATGTTGCTGCCTGCTAATGTGTTAAGTTCCTCCCCTGTCTCCCCCCTCAAAATACTCCTTTAAGATCAGCTTGGGTTTTTATTTGTCACAGGTAGGAAACTGGATCTACAGTAAAACACTGTGGCTGAGATGGCCATGCCCCTCAGGGAAAAATAGCTAGTGCTGTTTCCAGGATTTTAATTTGTTAAGGCAGTATCTGAGAAAGGACCTGTTTGAAATACATGTGTTGGAATGGGTGTGAGTAGGGTGAAAAAAAAAAGGATGATTTGCAAAAAATTCTCTAAAATTCTCTGAAATAATTAGCCCTGACACTGAATGTTCTTTACATTGTGGCTGCTATCCTAACACGGAGCTGGCTATCGAAGGGCTTGTTTCATCTTTATTGTGTGAATTCCATGCAAGTCACACACAGGACACAGATGTTCTGCTGTTTCATCACCTGTGTGTAGCTCTGGGGATACTGAACCGCTCTGTAGGACGAAGTGTCCTAGACTTAGAACATCTGGGTCTTGTTTCCAGCCCAGTCTCTAAACAACTTTATGACCACAATTTGCAGATGAAAGAGGGCGGACTGCCTGTTGAAGGCATTTGGCAAATAGTAGGGGTTGGTTTAATGTCTGGAAGAAAACAGGCTTCTTCCAGTCTAGAGACCCTCTATGGATTTCATCCTAGAAAAGATGGGAAATGGAATGCAAATAATGTCTCTCAGTCTTTTTATCACCTTCCTTATCAAAAGATGCCACATCTGCCCCACCCCGACCCCTTTGCCCCTTGTTGTGGCAGGCAGCAGGCTGGAGAGCTGGCTCTGAAGTCATGACAGCAGGAGGGCTGGTCCCTTCCCTTGCTAGCTGTAGCACCCAGGAGAGTGGGCCCTGCACCTCACCTGTGCAGCACAGAACTAGCCCTGGTGACTAAGGCACAGGTCAGCTGGCCTTGAGAACATGGAGAGCAGGAGAGCTAACTGGCCCCTTGCTGGCTGCAACATTCAGGAGATGCTGAAGTATACTATTGTACTGCAGGCTCAGGAGAGAGGGCAGGATGACCAACTCAGCTATGGCCGAGGCCCAGATCCAGGGCTCTGAGTTGGCTTACCCCAACATCTACCCCCATATATGATCTGCTGGAGTACTGAAGGGGTCAGTTGTGCAGACTGCAGGATCTCCATGACACTGAACAACAACGGGATGTCTGAGAGGAGGTCCGGTGAGAATGCAGTATTGACGGTATAGCAGAAGCCAGAGGCCTCAAAACAAACCAGTGGCTCATTGCAATGAGCATTTGCAAGTAAGATGTGTGGACAAAAGAGTATATTGTGTGACACACCACAGCTTCCACAACAAGAATTTTTTATTCTATTTCATTTTCCTTTTGGGGGGGATTGCAAGGGCAGAGGACAGATATTAAGGGGACAGGGAGATGAGTGGGATTGGGGTGTGTGATGTGAAATTCACCAAGAATCAATAAAAAGTTCAAAAGAAAAATGTTCCAAGTTTATTTCCTGCATTAATGTATGTCTGCTAACAGGTGAGGTGGGTTCTCTTGGGTACACGATACCCCTACCAATGGTCAGTTTTCACTTAGTGGCTTATCTGTGTATACATTATAGAGATAGATATTCAGAATATCTAAGATTTTATCCCCCCTCCCATTGATTGTGCTATATTTTAATAGTATGTCTATTTAAAACTCATCTCTTGGGCCAGCCAGAGATAGCTCATCAGGTATAGGAATTTGCTGTGTAAGCCTGACAGCCTGTGTCCTCTTGTGTCCAGGTAGAAGGAGAGACCCAACCCCATAAAGTTGCCCTCTGACCTCCACACATATATCATGGCACACACACACTCATCACACACAAATAATTAGAAAACATAAAGAATATAAGAAAGCATCATCAATCCCCATCAAAATTCCAATTCAATTCTTCAACGAATTAGAAAGAGCAATCTGCAAATTCATCTGGAATAACAAAAAACCTAGGATAGCAAAAACTCTTCTCAAGGATAAAAGTACCTCTGGTGGAATCACCATGCCTGACCTAAAGCTGTACTACAGAGCAATTGTGATAAAAACTGCATGGTACTGGTATAGTGACAGACAAGTAGACCAATGGAATAGAATTGAAGACCCTGAGATGATCAAGACCCTATGGTCAATGATCTTCGACAAGGGAGCTAAAAACATCCAGTGGAAGAAAGACAGCATTTTCAACAAATGGTGCTGGCACAACTGGTTGTTATCATGTAGAAGAATGCGAATCGATCCATTCCTATCTCCTTGTACTAAGGTCAAATCTAAGTGGATTAAGGAACTTCACATAAAACCAGAGACACTGAAACTTATAGAGGAGAAAGTGGGGAAAAGCCTCGAAGATATGGGCACAGGGGAAAAAGTCCTGAATAGAACAGCAATGGCTTGTGCTGTAAGATCGAGAATTGACAAATGGGACCTCATGAAACTGAAAAGCTTCTGCAAGGCAAAAGACACCATCAATAAGACAAAAAGGCCACCAACAGATTAGGAAAGGATCTTTACCTATCTTAAATCAGATAGGGGACTAATATCCAATATATATAAAGAACTCAAGAGGGTGGACTCCAGAAAATCAAATAACCCCATTAAAAATGGGGCTCAGAGCTAAACAAAGAATTCTCACCTGAGGAATACCGAATGGCTGAGAAGCACCTGAAAAATTATTCAACATCCCTAATCATCAGAGAAATGCAAATCAAAACAACCCTGAGATTCCATCTCACACCAGTCAGAATGGCTAAGATCAAAAATTCAGGTGACAGCAGATGCTGGCGAGGATGTGGAGAAAGAGGAAAACTCCTCCATTGTTGGTGGGATTGCAAGCTTGTACAACCACTCTGGAAATCAGTCTGGCGGTTCTTCAGAAAATTGGACATAGTACTACCGGAGGATCCCGCAATACCTCTCCTGGGCATATATCCAGAAGATGTTCCAACCGGTAAGAAGGACACATGCTCCACTATGTTCATAGCAGCCTTATTTATAATAGCCAGAAGCTGGAAAGAACCCAGATGCCCCTCAACAGAAGAATGGATACAGAAAATGTGGTACATTTACACAATGGAGTACTACTCAGCTATTAAAAAGAATGAATTTATGAAATTCCTAGGCAAATGGTTGGACCTGGAGGGCATCATCCTGAGTGAGGTAGCACAATCACAAAAGAACTCAAATGATATGTACTCACTAATAAGTGGATATTAGCCCAGAAACTTAGTATACCCGAGATATAAGAGACAATTTGTAAAACACATGAAACTGAAGAAGAACGAAGACCAAAGTGTGGACACTTTGCCCCTTCTTAGAATTGGAAACAATCACCCATGGAAGGAGTTACAGAGACAAAGTTTGGAGCTGAGACAAAAGGATGGACCATCTAGAGACTGCCATATCCAGGGATCCATCCCATAATTAGCCTGCAAACGATGACACCATTGCATACACTAGCAAGCATTTGCTGCAAGGACCCTGATGTAGCTGTCTCTTGTAAGACTAGGCCGGGGCCTAGCAAACACATAAGTGGATGCTCACAGTCAGCTATTGGATGGATCACAGGGCCCCCAATGGAGGAGCTAGAGAAAGTACCCAAGGAGCTAAAGGGATCTGCAACCCTATAGGTGGCACAACATTATGAACTAACCAGTACCCCGGAGCTCTTGACTCTAGCTGCATATGTATCAAAAGATGGCCTAGTCAGCCATCACTGGAAAGAGTGGCCCACTGAACACGCAAACTTTATATGCCTCAGTACAGGGGAATTCCAGGGCCAAAAAATGGGAATGGGTAGGTAGGGAAGTGGGGGGACTTTTGGGATAGCATTGGAAATGTAATTGAGGAAAATACATAATAAAAAATATTAAAAAAAATAAAGGGAAATATAATCATGAAAAAAAAAAGAAAACATCTTAAGGTTTTGATTTTCCATTAGATGATGTGATTGTACAGTATACATTTCCCAATGACTAGAGCTAGCTCAGATAGTACTTACAAAATAGACCCAGTAACATGTTTTCCAAACCTGACCACAGGGCCTCTAGACTAATGGTTCTGATATTTACAGAAATAGGGGAGAATGTATGTTCATGATGAAAGTTACCCCGCATGGTTTGTAGGCATTAGTGATCCAAAAGACTAAGCGCAGCAAAGATGGTATCTTTATCAGAGAAACTTCACAGAAAGATGCCCATTAGGCCCTTACCTACACAATAGGTCTGTATACGTGGGGCCATTTGGCACTATTCATATAGACGGTAATGTGAGTTGTACCCTCTAGAAATGTGCAGTGCACAATATGAACAACAGTATCCATAGGCCATGCTGGGATTCCATTAGTAGGAATTTTGCTCTCTTTTGACAAGAACAAGAAAGGGAGCATGACACTCTAATGAGGTCATACCTCAGATGGAAAGAACTACAGTCAACTGCCAGAACTTTCCTCTTGTGGGCGCTTTCTGCCATCATCTTCTACATTCTTAAAGTTCTTAGCAGTTGAAAAGTAAGTCTGGAAACAATGCTTTTGAGCTTCGAGGGAAAGTATAGCTCAGAAGATCAGAAAGGACAATCTGGGGACATTATAGGGGTCTTCACTTCAAGGGCTCACAGCAAGTGATAGGCACAGAAGCCGGTATCATTTGACCCCAGTAAACGAGAAGCTGCCTCGAAGGCCTTGTGCCTTGTGTTTCTATATTATGCTTGCCTGCCAAAGAGCATCTTTACAAGAGGCTCAGAGACGTGAGAACTCTGATCTGGTCACTTCCTGAAACAGTTTGGCTGCTACCATTGCCAATGCCATACATAGGGAACACAGCTTGTGGAGCAGGAAGGAGCTCTTCCAAGAGCATCAGCAATGGATCTGAACAGCCCTGTGTTCATGGACAAGGCGGGGCATGCAGCTCTCTGGTTCAATAGCATCGTGTGAAATGGAAACTGTATGAAAGTGTCTGAGCCTAGAAACTGCTAAAGCTTCATGTACTGTGACTCAGATGCTTGCAAGAACTGGGCGGGGCAACAGGGAGATCCTTGCTATCTTGGCCTAATTGTCAACACTAAGTTTTCACTCTCCAAGTGCCCCAGCCAAGTTAGAAGGTAATTGTCAAAGTTTAAGTGAACTTTGAGAAAGACATTCATTTTATCCAAAATTACCCAAAGTTTCAGATGAAGATATGTACATTTGGTGGCATTGCTCTGTAAGTTCAAAGCTACTTTGTTTAAATAAGCTTGCAAATATCCAAACAAAAAATGGATCAGCTAGGCAGTGGTGGCGCACGCCTTTAATCCCAGCACTTGGGAGGCAGAGGCAGGCAGATTTCTGAGTTCGAGGCCAGCCTGGTCTACAGAGTGAGTTCCAGGACAGCCAGGGCTACACAGAGAAATCCTGTCTCAAAAAAAAAAAGGATCAATAAAAGCAGCATGAAGTAAATTTAAAAATCATTGAAAATATCTAAGTGACGGTTAATGTATGGAGTAATGGATTAATTCATAAAACTCACAAGGAAAAGTATAATTACTTCTTTTGTTGTCAGACAAGGTCTCACACGTAACAACCCTGGCTGGTCTGGAACTCACTGTGTAGAACAGGCTGGCCTCAAATTCACAGAGATCCACTTTCCTCACAGTGCTGGGATTAGAGGCATGGACCACCATGTTGTACTATAGTTACTTCTATTAAAAAACAATAATAGAGGGGCCGGCCGTGGTGGTGCACGCCTTTAATCCCAGAACTTGGGAGGCAGAGGCAGGCAAATTTCTGAGTTAGAGGCCAACCTGGTCTACAGAGTGAGTTCCAGGACTCTCAGGGCTACACAGAGAAATCCTGTCTCAAAAAGAACCAATAATAATAATAATAATAATAATAATAATAATAATAATAATAATAATGATAATAATATAGTGGTGGAGAGATGTCTTAGTTAAGAGGACATGGGTTTGATTCTTAGCACTCACAATGATGCCTCACAACCTTCTGTAATGCCAGTCCTAGGGGACTTGATACTCTCTTCTGGTTTCCAGGGGCATTGCACATATATGGTACACAGATACACGAGCTGGCAAAACACCCATACGCATGAAAAAAATAAACCAATAAAAAGCTAATAGAACATTTGGATTGGAGTTAGTCAAATAATAGCATTGTGAAGCTCTGGGCTTGCTCCCTAGTACAAAAAAAAAAAAAAAAAAAATTCAAAAGACAGAAAGAAGAAAGAAAGAAGAAAACGAGAACCAGCCTAGAATGAGGGAATTCATCTGTTTTCTACAGGAAGCTGATAAGAGGAAAAGGTCAAAAAGAGCAATATCTTAAAAGCTTATGTATTTTTAATGGAAAATTGATTCTATGCAAATATGCCACAGAGTTGGCATTTTAACTTTCCAGGCTAAAAGCTAAAGAAAAAGGTAAAGAAAAAAACTTGAAGTGAAACTCTTTTCAACTTTCTTCTAGAATGTTAAGGTTTGGGGTCCCACGAGGGGCAATTCTATGCCTTTATAACATTCTACTCTGTTGCTGACAGTACGACTATGGAAGCCACTCTGGCCCCCTCCCTTCCACCACACCACCAAGTGGAATTATGAGCTACTTTTGCTCTAAGGAGGCCTGATGCCTTTCCCCAGCTGCTGTGCATGCTTGGCCACAGGGCTCGCAGGGCTCCTCTAGGACAAAAGCGATTCTGTGCCCCCATAGTAGCAGCCTTCTGATTACACATTCCACCTAGGATCTACTCCCTTGCTATCTCTCAGCAAACGGCCTGCACCCAAACCCTGGAGAACCTGTGATTAAGACTCCAAGACAAAGCCTGGTCACTAAAATCTCGGCACTAAGGAGGCAGAGACAGGCCAGTCTCTGGGAGGTTGAGGCCAGCTCGGTCTATACAAGTACCAGGACAGCCAGAGCTACATAGTGAAACCCTATCTCTCTCTCTCTCTCTCTCTCTCTCTCTCTCTCTCTCTCTCTCTCTCTCACACACACACACACACACACACACACACATACACACACACACGCACACACACATAATTAAATTATTTTTGTCTTAGTGTGTGTGTGTGTGTGTGTGTGTGTATGCACTGTGCATACACATATATGGAGGTTAGAGGTCAACTTCCAGTATTTTTCTACTGCTCTACACCTTAGATTTGGGACAGGGTCTCTGAAACTGGAGCCACCTCCCTGTTCTGACTATACTGACTGGCCAGGGAAGCCACACTTGACCTCCATGCTTTGGCTCTACATGCACACACAGCCTGGGCATTTCAAGTGTGTTCTAAGGATCAGAACTCAAGCCCCCATGCTTGCCCAGCAAGCTCTTTACCTTTGCATTGCTCTTCCTGGCCCATGCTACCCCATCTCCTTTGTCTTTGATATTTGACCCTTTTGACCACTGTGTCTGCTTAGAGACAAGTTCTTGGACTTGGGTATTCCTATAAATCTATTTTTCTGTGTCTAACTTTTAAAATTTAGTATATGATGTTAATGGTTTTAAAAATATGTTAATGGTTTCAGAAAAAAACTTCTTATAAAGTTATTCCACAAGAGAACCCCTAAACAAAGAATTTAGAAGAGAGAAGTATTACAGTTTAGAACAGTTTCTAGCGTCATTACTACCAGGGAGCAGAAACAGCTGCGGATGTACTATGGGCTTTGTTAATTGTTACTGATTATATTTTAAAATCACACTAATAGCCAATGGCCTGTATATGATTTCCTAAGACCTTTACATTTTATTATACTGTAACAGGTTCACTGATGCTCAATTATTATGTGAATATCTGCTGACTACAAAGAATCCCTTTATTAGCGTATGCATATGCATTCCATTTCTCTTTCAATTACACCTACATTAGAACCTTGGCAGGGAAGTTTTCAAAAGCCGGCTGTGTGCATGCAGCAAAGCCTGTATGACTTGTGTGACCTCCCGCTTTGTTGCACTGGGGCTATTAACCCTCAAGAATAAGTGCAGATTAAAACAAGGGATGCTGTTGAACTCTGAGAACTGTGCCCTGCCATTGAAGGCATGGCTGAGTGCAGATGGAGCTAGGAGGCTGAGAAGCAGGAATCCATGTACCGGCTCGAGAGCCCTCATGGATGCTGCAGCTTCCCAAACTCCATCAAAGCCATTCTCCTCCCTTTCCTTATTCCAGGAACAGGGCACCATCCACGTTTTATACATTCCTAATGAAATATGTTCTGACAGAAGTTCCTCATTTATCTGTTCCAAGTGATGAGTCTATTATAAGAGTAGAAAGCGACCAAGATTTGATAATCCCAGAAACCAAGTGTTTTGTTAGTCAGTTTTCTTTAATAATTAATTAAATTTTAAAATTAAAAAAGATCACTTTCCCTTCCTTGTTAGAGAATGAATTCAAAACAAAGAAAACAAAGCAAGTCTCTGAATATGCTGTTATTTAAGTAGAGGCAAGTCCTGACTATTCTAGAATATGTAATGAGTCCACTTTCTAGAACTTTCTTTGTATAGTTATATTCCTCAACTTAGACCCAAACCATTCTCTCATGCTCCATGGAGCAGTCGGAGCTCTGAAACACATGGAGCCAAACAGTAGTTAGGCCAAGGCCTGTATTCCACTGCTGGGGTCCTGCTAGATCATAGTCCATATTATAGTTTTCATTAAGTTGGTTCATTTTATGAGTTGGTTCACAGCCGAGCATGTTGGTGCACACCTCTAATACCAGCACTTGGAAGGCAGAGGCAGGAATATCTCTGAGAATTAGAGGCCAGCCAGTTTCAGGACGTTGAGGCTGTTTGAGTTCCAGGACAGCCAGCGTTACACAGAGAAACCTTGTCTCAATCCCTAACCCTCCCCCCTCAAATAAACATATGCAAAAGGAAAACTTTATATAACTGTTATCAATAGAGTACACATATCCCTCTGCTAAAGTAGAAGTGGCATGTAGGTTTTTTTATTTCATCAATTTTAAGCCACACGTTAGACATTAGGTATCTTGCAATCAAGAACATCTTGCCATTGTTATTATTACAGTGCTAGACTCAGATCTACTACTGAGCCCAGCCCTTGGAATCATGATTGAGCAGCAACAGAAATGTTGTCGATCAGTGCTGGGGACTAAACCTAAGGCCTCACACACTACAACTTCTCTGCCTTTGGGGCACTTTTCCCAGCCCATTGCTGCTCTGTTTACAAAATTTTGTATATGTGGGTCAGGAAGTGGTGTGGGTAAGTGCCTATGAATGTCAGTGCCACAGAGGCCAGAAGATGGTGGTGTTAGATCTCCTGAGGCTGGAATCACAGGCAGTCGTGAGCTGCCTGAAGTACATGCTGGGATTTGAGCTGAGGTCATTGGGAAGAGCAGTATGTGTTCGTCACCACTGGGCCACCTCTCCAGCTGTACTGCTTTTTCTTAATTGCACCTAAAATGATGACATGCCTTACGTATCAGTAACACATTAGGCTTGATGAAATATAGTGAATTTTATATAAGCAGTATTATTAACAACCTTTTATAAATAAAAAGGCAAACACCGCGCTTGAGAAACACGACAGATTAAACAGAACCATCAACACTGGCTCTCTTGTTGGATTGTTACTGACCAAGATAAGAAGTCACACCACTGACACAATCTGCCAGCTTTTAGTTTAACCCACGCTAAAACTCTGAGCTTATATGATGATGTGGGTGGACAGCTCAAAAGATGTTTAACCATTTCAAGTGTTATAATTCTGTTTACATGTGGAGCCAGGTGTGGTGGCACAAGCCTGTGATCCTAGCCTTTGCGAGACAGAAGCAGGAAAACCAGGCTCAGCTACATAAGGAGTTCAAACCTGTGCTATGAGAGATGCTGTCTCGTAAGAAATGTGTACGTGCTTATACTTTGCAGTTTCAGAATGTGACCTTTCAGTATGTCTGTGAGTTCAAGTCAGCTTCTAACAGGCATGGCCAAGAGTTCAGTTATTTGAGTTTGGAGCATCTATGATTGCACCTGAGCATTTTGTGCCTGATTTACGGGGCTGGGTAAGGTTGGTTAACAGCACTGCATACCCTTGCCTTATTCTAAATTATATTCTCTGTGAAATCACAGGTTTAGCACTAATTCCTCTTCCCAGTGTATGTATGTATGTATGTACGTATGAATATAAATAGAAGACTGTCAAAACACACATAGCTGAGTATCATCGAAAGATGAGTGTGTCTCACATCGTAGAACATGGTCATTGGTTGAGACACCAAATGGGAAGGCTTTAGTGGAGGCAGGGACAACTGATTGGTAGCCAGGCTATCAAGTGGATAAAGTGGAAAGTCAAAAGGTAGAAGATGGAGAGTCGGCAGGAGGTCCTTGCATAAGAAGCTGCAGCCTCAAGGAGATAACATAGTGTGTATTCATGCATTCTTCAGGTTATTTTGTTTATTTATCCAGATACCTATGTGTCAGGCATCGGATTTTGGAGAGAGAACTGAAAGAGGCCTAAGAGCTCAGAGAACTAGGAAGGAAAAAGGATGCCATCAATTATAGTCAACACGGATGTCAACAATTACAGCCAATAAGGATGCTAGAGATTACAGTCAGGGTTCTAAGTCTCAGGGGAGGCATTATCAAAGAGTGCAGTATTAAAAAAAAGCCAGAGAGGCATTAAATTCGATGTGGGTGGTTTAGAAAACCCTCAAAAGGAAAGAGATGCTTGAGCTGAATCTTGAAATAAGTAAAAGTTGCTGAAGCCCTCTCACATATGACTGGGGGAGAGGGTGGCGGAGGCCTACCCTGTCTGTTAATTCTCCAATAATTCAGAGGGATCAGTTTTATTTCAGCCTATCTATACCATTTTCTATGCCTTAAAAACAATCCGACACCCCCTTTTAAAACATTTTTTAAATACGGGAACACTTGCAGCACTTGTATCACTAGAGAGCAGAATGAGTTCCATGTAACGCTCTCCAAACTGCAGCAACCCCGGGGCAATCCCATTTCCTTGGAGCCCTTCACCTTAATCACCCCACTGGGTTATTTGCAAGTGACTTCCAAATCATGCCATTTTTAAGACAACAATTTTCCATCTTCTCAACCCAAGCCCATGTTGCAATGGAAGTAGCTCGAATCTTGCTGTGTAGCTCATTAACCGAAAATTAACCAACACCGGAGCCAATTCTACTCTAACAGAATTTAAAAATAAAAGAATATTAAAGTGATTAGGAGTAATTTCCAGAAAGGGATAAAAGACAGTAAGTCATAAATAATGTTAATCTGCCAAATTCCTATCACTTGAATTAAATTAATTAAATATGTGGGTAGAAATCAAAGGAATTTTAACATTTTTTTTAAATGTACAAACTATTAAAGAATTACTCATTGAAATAACTATTAGACTAGGAAAACAAACAAACAAAAACCAAGAACAGAAAGAGTCCAGAGCAGAGGGTGGGCTGGGAAGTACATTAAGTGCCAGTTGAAATGTCCCAGCCATTTAGAAGCAATGCAATGGATTCCTCCCATGGGTAGTTCTTGCTGTGTGCCACCTGTGCGCCAGGCTCACTCTGCACTCCAGCGGAGGGTTCCTTGGCAAAGCATCTCAGCTCCTTAAAGAGGTAAGCAGCTGCCTCTACCTGACTCAGCCAGAACCTCACCCAGATTCTATATTAAACACTTGAGAAATGGAAGCAACTGGAAGGGGTTCAAAGAAGTGGAACAGAAGATAATTAGACGAGATTGATTTTAGCAGAGAGATCAGAGAAACCAAATGCAGGGAACCTGGCTAAGCCAGGGATAAGAAAAATGAGCTATCTGAGGTTCTGTATGACTGCAGAGTAAGACCAGGCAGGGCAGCCAAGGGCGTGCCACCCACCTGGCACCGGGTTGTACCACAGCCACTTCTATATGCTCTGATGTTCTGCAGGCTGCCACCTAAGGCCTGCCTTGTACGAGAATACCTTCTATATTTAATATGAGACTGACTTCTAGACAGAGGGAGGTGGTCCTTGGATCTTCCCACTCTGGCAAGCAGGATGAGGAGGGAAAGTATTTCCCCTTAACTGTAGTAATGTTCAACTTTTACAAAGTATTTCTAGTCAGCGTGTAAGTGTGTGTGTGTGTGAGAGAGAGACAGACAGAGAGAGAGAGAGAGAGAGAGAGAGAGAAAGAGAGAGAGAGAGAGAGAGAAACAGGCAGATAGAGACACACACAGAGAGAAACAGAGACACAGTCAGACAGATAGAGAGAGACAGACAGACAGAAACAGAGACATGATGGTAATCCTGGCGTCTGGAAGGCTGAGGCAGGAGGATCAGGATTTCAAAGGTAGCCTCAGCTATGTAATAAGTTTCAGAACAACCCAGATAAAATGAGACATTGTCTTAAAAACTACACACATGGCTGAGATTTAGCTCAGTGGCAGAGTACTTGCTTGGATGCCATAGTCCCTGGGTCAAATCTCCAGTACCAGACACCCATCATACAGAAAAAGAGTATGTCCAAAATGTACAAGAATAAGGATTATCATTGCCATTTGTCTTAGTTAGGGCTATTATTGCTGTGATGAAAAACCATGACCAAAAGCAAGTTGAAAGGCGTTTTAGTTGGTTTAGATTTCCCATGGGATGCAAAAGCTGCTCCAGAGACTGTGGAGGAGTGCTGCTCCTGCTAGCTTGCTAGGCTGACTTCTTTAGAGACTCCAGGACCTTCAGCCCAGGGATGGCCACACCCACAGTGGTCTGTACCCCACCCCCTATCAATCACTAACTAAGAAAATGCCCTGCAGAAGGATATTATTGTTGGCATCTTCTCAATTGAGGTTCCTGCCTTTCATATAACTCCAGCCTGTGTCAAGTTGACATAAAACCATCCAGGACACCATTCAACTACCCTTTGTCTCATGGTTTACTTCCAGGACAAAATGAATAAGAACCTGGGGGTCTTCCTTCTTAACAAAGTGAACAAGAAAATAAAAATAATGGAGTTCAAAAACCTTTGCCACCCATCTTGCAAACAGGGCTCAGAAAAATGGGTAGAAGAGCCTCCACAACTCCCTCAGATGATGAAGCTGGAGATGCCACTATTCTGCTGCATGTTCAACAGTGCATTCAAAATATCCATGCAGTGTCTGGGGGATTCCACTGGCAATTCCACACTTTGAAGGGCAGTTCCTGCTGTTAACCTCGGGTGGCTGCATCCCCCACAAAGGGCCTTTCTGTGAAAGGGGGAAGCACAGATGGCTGCATTTGACCCCTTCCTGATGCTGAGCTCAGAGGCCTTGTGGGCAGGAATCTCTAGTGTAAGACATAGTAGAGTTCTGCCACAGCTATTTCAGACTTAAGTCCAAGCTCCCAGAAGCCAGCCAGAACTGGCTTTGCCTTCTTGCTCCTGGCTCTCACACCAGCAGTGCATTACCATTTTTGGTAACTCGAGTGGACAGACCAGGAGTTTGAATTATGCTCTTTAGTAATTCTAATGATGAGGCTTGGTACTTCCGGATTCCAATGAAGGAAAGGCTCCAGGCTTACACAAAGAAGGCAGGCCATTTTACATTCTCTAAGTTGGAGTTTTGGGGTTTTTTGACTAGGAAGATCTCAAGGAGGCATAAAATTAAGTAAGGAATCTGGATTTTTTTCCCCCACTAGACAGGATGCCTCTGTGTAGCCGTGGCTGTCCTGTAACTCAATTTGTAGGCCAGGCTGGCCTTAAACTCAGAAATCCATCTGCCAATGCCTCCCAAGTGCTGGGATTAAAGGCATGCACCACCTCAATTTGGCTAAATCTGGAAATTTTTACTAGTATGTTTATACTAGTTTTTTTTAATACTAGTTTTTTATAAATAGAAAATGTCCCATAAAGGCTAGGTAAGGTTCTAACATCCCTGTGAAACATGCATCTTGGTGGAGACAGAGTATTAAAACTAGTATCTGAAAAAAATATTGTTATAACATCAAAAACTCCCTTCTCTCTCGCTTGCTCCCCCACTCTAAGAAATTCAGATCGAATGAGGAAAATGTGTGATTTTAAGTAACAATGGTCTTGGAGCTTTGAATTGACCTGGCAAATTCTCTAATTTTGCACCTTGCCTTTCCCCTGATTCAACAGCAAACATTTACCAAGTGTCTTGGTTTGCAGCTAAATGCTGGAGATCCAAACAATAGTCTATCTCGAGCTCCCTTCCAGAGACTAGAGGATGGGTAGAGGAAAAGAGGTTCAAAGAACAATGCAGCCTGGTCATGCTGAGAAGGGCTGCAGACGTGGCTGGTTTGGTTAGGTGTGCAGGAGGCCCTGAGGACCCCGAGGATGTTCACAGCAGCTTCAGGGCATCTCAGTCTGAAAGAGTCCTTGGTTAGCATCTTGTTTCTGAAAACCAAGGTGACCTCATCCAAATTTTGTGTGATTAGCTACTAGGTAAGACAAGATTTTTTTCTGGACATGAAAAGTTAGCTTTCTATGAAACACAAACCTGGTAACCCTCCCTGCTTTGTTCTTGGCTAGAACGTGGTGCGTGTCTCCTCCTGTAGGGCCACACCCAAGGCTCTGCATTGTTTTGTTTAGGTACAGGGTTTCATAAAGCCAGGCTAGTCGTGATCTCACTATATAGTCAAATAACCCTTTAGGTCTATGCGCCCAGTGCTAGGATTTCATGGGTACAACACCATACTCATCAGTTCATGAAGTGCTGGGGTCGGAACCCAAGGCTTTCTGTGTTCGAAGTAAGAACTCTACCAACGGAGGCACATTCAGCCTTCTCTCTGGGTTTTTAATTCCTATATCAGAGCCTGGGTGTTTCTAATGTTTTGTTTGTTTGTTTTGAGTCAGGGCTCTCTGGCAGTC
This sequence comes from Mus caroli, assembly GCF_978045245.1. NCBI lineage: Eukaryota > Metazoa > Chordata > Mammalia > Rodentia > Muridae > Mus > Mus caroli. The sequence goes on from NW_028227258.1 coordinate 94,015,194, forward strand.
CTGGAACTCATTATATAGACTAGGCTGGCTTCAAACTCACAGAGATATGCTTGACTCTGCCTCCTGAGTGCTGGGAAAGGTGGCCAGGCAAGAGGCAGACTGCTACAATATTTCTGTACCTTGGGAAGTAAAGGTGCCAGGGATTGACTCTGGAGCCTCTTGCATACTAAGCATATGTGCTCTGCCGTTGAGTTGCACCCCTCCTTGGTTGCTGGGCTGATGCAGTCTTCATGATAATTTTAAAGACGATGATTTGGTTAGGAGTGAGGAGTGGCCTAATCTTGCTGTTTCTTCTCAGTTTCATTCAGAAAGTAGAAGGCAGGATATGAGTTGGTGAGCACCAGACTCCATCCACTTAGAGGGAAGGTAGGTACTTCTTCTTATGACTAGTCACCATGCTCAGCTACACATGGAGTTCCAATGGGGAAGACCCAGGTTTGGCTGCAGAGGCATCTGCCACCCAGTGGAAGCACTCACCAGTAGACAGACAGACAGACAGACACCTACTATCTCTCTCCCTCTTTATATCAATACTTGTAGGCTCAGCCAGTGGACAGGATGCTTCTCCCATGGGTAAGAAATGGGTCCTGTGAAGGCGAATCAGCAGCTTCCCATTGCTTCGTGGGTCTCTGCCTATTGGGATAGTCTGAGAAGTCTGAGGACCACTTGCTTAGGGATGCAGAAGATGTAGCTATAGGGAGAGACAGTTAGGGCATCCTCTAAAGTCCCGGAAGCTGCATTGCCTGGGTTGGGGAAGAGTGTATGCACCTGGAAGCTATTTGGAAGGTTTTAATACTGTAGTAAAATTAGCACTAAAATGCCTGCAATCTCGTTAAAATATTTTGATGTTACCCTTTCGGCGGAATAAATGTAGACCTGGTGGTACCTCTTACTCATGTGATTAGACATAGGTTTTATGAAATGATACAAGCAGGATCATTCCTGTTGACCCTTCGTGGAGGGAAATTACATATTGTTGTTCAGGAAGCGCATGTGATTTCACCTCCCTCTGCAAGCTAGAAGCAAGTCAGTTCTCCCTCTGAGGAGGGACCATCTTGAAATGCAGGTGGGCGGCAGGGCGAACACTGGAAAGATTAAGCTCTAGAATTCGGTGCCATGACGACTCTTTAATGTGTACAGGAAACCAACTGATGTTAAAATGGAAAAATTGAAAGGAGTTAATTTCAGCTTATATTTACTTAGTAGGCTTCTTTTGTTTGAGAAAGGGTCTCCCTGTGTAGTCCTGGCTGGCTTGGGACTCACAGTGATCCACTTGCCTCTGCATTACAGGTCCACGACACCAAGCCTGACAGCAGTCTTCCTTTTGAAGACAGGATCCTCTGGAAACTTGCTACTATGTGCCTCATCCAGGCGACTGTCTTCTCTGTTGTGGATGCTGGAATGACTTCCTGCTGAATCATGTTCTTTGATTTCTGTGCTCTCAGTTCTCCCTCCACTTTACTAGCCAAAGCTACCACCCACTTCAGTCAGGGCTCAAGGTCTGTAGTCTTTCCTCTCCTACTACTCTACTACTCAGTATGGAGTATGTAGCCCCAACCTGGCTAAAAATTGACAGCAAGCCTCCTGCCTCAGCCTCCTGAATACTGGATAAATAGTGAAAGCTTCCAAAGTGATTTTTTTTTGAGACAAGATTTTACTGTGTATCCCTGACTGCCCTGAATCCTACTATGTATCCTCAAGAGATCTGCCTACCTCCTTTCTGAGTGCTGGGATTAAAGGTGCAGGCTACTGTGTCCAAGTTGACCATTTTTTAAAATCTGAAAATATATTTTTAAGGATATTTAGTATCTTTTTTAAAATTACTTTTATTTTTATTTTTTCCAGTCCAGCTGTTGCCCTGCTCCCTCTCCACCTTCCCACAGTTCCTCATCCCATTCTTCCTATCAATTTTAAAGCTCACCATGGTCCAATAGCTTCCCACTGAACTAAGACACAGCTCTTAGCTGAGCTGCCCTCGGGGTTCTGGGGGATTTGTCGGTAGAAACCATTTCTGCATCATAGCCTGAGCAGGATAAGAATGTGTGCATGCCCCTAAGCAACACTGAGACCCGGCACCCGGACTCTGCCTCAGAAGTGCCAATAATTTAATGTAGCCCAGGCTAGCCTCTGACTCAAAACCCTCTTTCCTCAGCCTCCTGAATGCTGAAGTTTGGTTTATTAGGCCAGCCTGGGCTATGTAGAGATCTTGTTTCAAAAGGAAAGAGAGAGTAGAGAAGAGAGGGAGGGAGGGAGGGCAGGAGAGCACACACACAGCCTTACCCTCTGGGAACAGGTATTACAATTCCTTCTTTCCTTCCTTCTTTCTTTCTTTTTTTTTATGTTTTTCTTCTCTAGAAAGTAAGTCCTGCTATATTTGCTTCCTTTCTGCTGTATCATCAGTGACCAGGGATATGTTTTAATAAGTGTTTTTTTATTTAATTGATACCATTAAGTTATATTGTTTTATTATTCATAGCAAATGTTTAGATGAGCTGGACATGGTAGCCCACACCTGTAATCCCAGCACTTAGAAGGCCAAGGCAGGGAAAATTACCATGAGTTCAAGTCCATCTTGGGCTACATAAAGAGATCAGCCCAGGCTAGGCTACTATGGTGGTTTGAATGTAATTGGCCCTCATAGGTCCATGGGAGTGTCCGGCCTTGTTGGAGTAGGTGTGGTCTTGTTGGAGGAAGTGTGTCACTGTGGGTCTGGGCTTAGAGGTCTCCTATGCTCAGGCTCCACCCAGTATGAAATCAGTTTCCTCCTTGCTGTCTTGGATAAAGAGGTAGAACTCTTTGTAACTCCACCACCATGTCTGTCACACACTGCCATGTTTCCTATAATGAGGATAATGGACTAAACCCCTTAAACTCTAAGCCAGCTCCAATGAAATGTTTTCTTTTATAAGAGTTGCCAGGGTCATGGTGTCTCTTCATATTCATAGAAACCCTAACTAAGACAGCTATAGAGGGAGACAGTCTCAAAAGATCTAACCAAACAACCACATAAATGTTAAGATGAAGCAAAAGGCATTATCATGCTCACTTTTGTATAGAACACTGAGAAGAAAATACCCTACACTGTCCACTGATGATGGAGGGAGAGGCTAAGCTGGGTATAGCATTGCCTCCTTATTAGGTCATAATGGATTGTTTCAATATAACACCATCAGTTGTGTTGTAAGAAAAGACCTTTGCATACAAGGCTTTAATTAGCATTTGTACTGACCTCACCACTTTAGGACAGAATGTCTATGTTAGTGACTATTACCTATCAGTAAGTTGCATCCCATTTTTCTTTATTTTTTATAAACATTTGCATTTTTCTTTGACTTTAGTTTTTATTATACCTTCTCTCTCTGTGTCTCTCTGTCTCTCTCTCTGTCTCTCTCTCTCTGTGTCTCTCTGTCTCTGTCTCTGTCTCTCTCACATACACACACACACACACACACACACACACACACACACACACACCAGAACAGGAGAGGGGTAGAGCCTGGGAGCACTGGAGCTGAGGTTTAGTGTTGGGTTACAGGGCTTATTTCCAAAGTGGGGCTCCTAGACTATTAGCAATGACAGAAAATTGTAGATATTCCAGCCCCAGTTCAGATCTACATATAGTTATTAAAGAGATGGGGCCACAACCAGGTTTTAACAAATGCTTTATGTTCTCTCTTGTTTGTGAATTATTGCAATAGAGAGAATGAAGTCGAGTAGTTGGATGCAAGTATGATGAAATGGGAAGGAGGAGGAGGAAGAGGAGGAGGAGGAGGATCAGGGGGTCTGTTCCCCATGTGATAATAGAGAGAAAGTCAAGAAGTCCTGCCAAGCTGCCAAGAGCACATCTCTAGCAAGACCCACAAGCCTTGCTCCAGTGACAATTTCCCATAGGCAGGCATCAGCTTGCCACAAATCATTAAGCATAAACCCTGAGCTCACCAGACAAGTGTGTGCTTGCCTCACAGGCACCCCCAAGGGACCTGGGCAACAGGCAGAGGTACCGCTGTTCTTGACTGCTCCAAATACAGCTTTATCTGAAAGCTAGACACTGCTCAAGACAGTTCCCCAAGTTTCCCCATCATGGCTGCCTCAAGAATGAACAAAATTATCTGCAGAAGTCAAAGCAAACAGCTGGAGATGGGTCCAGAGATTGAGATCAGCTCCTCTAGAGTCTCCAAATCACCTGCCTAATGTAGGACCACTTCCTTCTCCTCATTCCAAGTCTTCCTTCTTGTAGCATCTTCCACAAGGTTAAAGACTCTACAGAACACAGTCCAAAGCCCTACAAAACCCAGCAGCTTTTAAGCCATTTATGTATCCACCATCATCCCAACAACTGTTTTTTGGTTCTACTTAAGCAAAAACGGACACTTTTTTTTATTAAAGAATGAATTGATGGGGCTAGAGAGATGTCTCAGTCATCCAGACCACTTGTTACTTTTACAGAAGACCCAAGTTTGATTCCCAGCATCCACATTGTAGTTCACAATCATCTGTACCTCCAGTCTCTGACATCCTCTCTTGTCACCTACACCAGACATGAATGTAGTTCACATACATACATGCAGGTGAAACATTTAAACACATGAAATAAAATTCTAAAAAATTAAAATTTCATTTGTGTATTCTGAGAAATATAACTATACTTGCAAATAGTTTGAAGAGCTACAAACACTATAGTTTGAAGAGCTACAAACAATAGTTTGAAGAGCAACAGTAAACCATCTCAGCATCTCTGTAAGAGGGGTCTAACACTGTTTAGGGCTAACACTGTTTTAAAATTTCATTTTTTGTGCATATATGTGGTGTGTGTGTGTGTGTGTGTGTGTGTGGTGTATGTGCATTGATGGTTTAGGTGTGTGTGCATGCAGGAGTCAGAGGAGGAAACTGAGTGTCTGCCTCGATTGCTTTTTTTTTTTTCTTATGGCAGAATCTCTCACTCTAGGTTCTTGGATCTACCTGTCTCTGCTCTTCAACATTGGGCTGACAGATTTCTATGTGGGTTCTGGGAATTGCACTCCAGTTCTTTTGATTTCATAGCAAGCTCTTACCAGCTGAGGCCCCAGGGCCAGTGTTTTATGAGCAAGGTCTAGCAATTCTCTTAGGAACTGTTGAACATTGGGATGCAGCAGACAGGGCCACCCCCACTGGCGTGTTTCTGACTCCCCCCGAGCTGTGTGCTCAGGTACTATTATCCTTCCCTTATGCACTTGAACTGAGGCTCAGACACACTAAGGAAGAAGCCCAGAGTTGCACACTGAATTTAAACTCTCAATCTAAGGGACTCTAAATCCAGCCTCTTGGTGGACGAGCTGTTAATCCAGGAGACCAGCTTCATGGTGGGAGTGGGGTCATTTGTCTTCCCCAGCTGGTGTGCATGCTGTGACAGGTATTTGGATCATTTCAGCTGCTGAAATGTCTCTCTACCTTCCAAATGTGGCCGAGAGATTGTCTTCCATATATGTCATACACATTCCTGTTACATACTGTAAAACACGCCAGCTCTCCAAACAGCCTGAATAACGCAAACAGCACACACAGTGGTGTTCTCAAGAACAGATGTGAACTCGTTAAGAGACTTCGTAGAAAAGCAGCAGCAACTGGTGTTACTGAAGCACATGTAAGAATTGCCGTCTACTAACAAAAATTCTCCTTCGACACTTTTTACTGGAGTGGACCCCTCTTACAGAGATGCTGAGATGGTTTACTGTTGCTCTTCAAGCACATGGAATGTCATACCAAAGGGGAAAGCTGACTCTTCTTTGTCTACAGAAATAAGCGGAAGTGAGCTTGCTGTAAGAAGGCCCACAACGAGCATGCTTAATAACTAGGAACGAGTGGTCTTTCCTTAAAGGGGACTGGAAAAGGAACACGAACCCACTGTGGTTCTAAACGTAGGCTGCAGAGCTAGTTTCTGCTTCCAAACCTCAGTTCCTCCTCTAAGGATGATATATTTCTCCAGGTCACAGCGAGAGAGAAAAAAAATGAGTTACTCATTTACTTTGTAAACAAGGACACTGAGGTGCACACTAACTAAGGAATTTCTCTACAGTCCTAGAATAAGTGAAGGGACCGGAAATGTAGCCCAGACCTGCTGAATACCAACTGGTCTTCCTACATCCTTGGAAAGTCCCTTCTAATCCGCATGCTAGTAGCGAGGAAATTGAAGCATGCTTGAGATAAATGGCCTTGTGAATTCATACCATTGGTATGTGACTGAAAGTCACTGTGTGAGACGTTTAAGAAGCTGTACTTTTAAAATGCCTTGACTTTGCTTACAAATGATCACAGTATACACCTGACAGAGATTTCGGAGCTTTGGGGGATGAGATTCTGCTTTTCTTGCCTACGTGCACATCGAAAGCAGCGTATACACATGTATGCATGCATATGTGTGTGTGTGTGCATATGTATGTGTGTGTGCAGATGCTATTATGCCATGGTGCCCTTGGAAGTCAGTGGACAATCCTTAGGAGCCAGTTCTCTCCTGCCACCTTGTGGGATCCAGGGATCAAATTCAAACCATCAGGCCTGCAAGCAGTCTTTTGGACTCTTCTTTCTATATTAGCTTACTGCAAAATGAACAGAGCTAGGCCCATAAGCTCAGATACTGCCTATGTTGTGACTATGAACTTTTTGCCTGGACATTAGCATTTGTGGTAGGTCAAGCTCAAGAGAGTCCTTTATGGTTTTAGGGTAGCAAGTCAGAGTCAGACTTTGCCCACCCATGAACAGCCAGGCAAGGGAGAAGCCCTTGAATGGAAATGGAAAACCTTGAATGGAAAAAGCCCAGTTGCTAAAAACAAAATCTTTCCAAGGAGTCTTGAGGAAACACTAACAAGTGCATAGGGCACTCATTAGTCAATAAATTAGCTAATAAATTCTTCAGTGACTACCCGGATATATGAATATTTTTTACAAGGCATAGAATGTGTAAGGAATTATAATCCAATTGTAAACCTTTCCACCACCAGCTACTGCACCAAAACCGGCTGGCCTCAGAAGATGAATAGCCCCTGACTTAGCAAAGAGAGAAGGCGACCCCACACCCTGCAACACACCATCGCTCTTTTAAATTCCTGGGCGGACTTCTCTTTTGGCTGCAGCTGATGAATGAGCTTGGTTAAAAGGCTTGGGACAGGAGATAAAATGACCCTCAAGTTTTTTTTTTTTTTTCCTTCTGCCACACCCACTTCTCCTTAGGCAATCAATAAAATCCCACTTCCAAAAGAATGCATCTTAGCCTTTCCTAGATGCCTTGTGCTAGCAAGTATTTAGACCTTCAAAAGTTCTGTTAGTTGATTTCAGATTGGCTACTTAAGAGGCTACAACATCTGGAAGCAGAGTTAGTGAATGATGGAGGTACAATCAGCTTAAGCGCACCTAAGTCTTCCTGCCTAGGCTGGTGAAGGACAGAATTCCCCAGCGTTTTTTCTTTCACATGGTATTTGGAGATAACAGCGACACTTGGAGTCTTCCTCATCTAATTAGCCTCTTACAGCATTATATCGCAGGACTTCTCACAGGCACCCCTCCTAGCCCCACCTTGGGTCTGTGACTCCGGGGGGGAGGGTCGGGGGGGGGGCGCTTACAGTTATCCAGACAAAGGGTTAACGCCGCAGCCTTCCCTGCTCTAGCGGGTGAACATTCACCGGTAGTACTTTCTCCTCTGCAGTCAGCCCTGTACTCCAGCTTCTACAAGGCCACCAGCACTTGCAGAAGCACTGTTTCCTCCCGTCCGCTTTAAACTTGCAGTTCACGAGCTTATATAGCTCAAGAGTCTAAACTTACCCCCTCATGGCGTTGCCTAGAATCTGCTCTCACTTTTCCTGTCCTGGAATGCCTTGGGGGGGGGGGGGGCTCTGTAATCTTACTGCTTCCTCACTGGTGAAGTTAGACGCATCCTGGCTGGCTGCATTACTGCACACATGTCTCTGATAACCTTGCTTTTCCTTCACCTCAAACTTCTGCAAGTAACACCCTATCTGCTGACCCTAAAATTCTCTAGCCGTTCATAAAAGCATTCGCAAGTCGCCTTGGGAACAATCCTGAGAGTTGGGTGCAAGTGAGAGGGGAAGGTTTGGGAACTCACCTGCAGAGCGGCAAGGATCAGACACAGGACTGGGCTGCCTGCAAACTTCCCAGGGGCTCTCTGCAGCCCAGTGTCTTGGCCTTAAAGGGGCAGGGCACTTTTCACCATATAAGGAAGGCAGTTTTGCTTGTCTGCTGCTTGGGCAGAGCAGCCAGTCTCTTGGCCTTTGAGGAGGCTTCTGGGGTCATCTGGAGCCTGTCAGTTCCTGAGGCAGGTTAATTGAACCTTGATAAGACACAAGAATAACGCTTGGCTGCACATTTTAAAGGCCAGGACCTGGGGCTTATCTTCTTACAAGGGGGCTTTCTGGCAACCTGGAAGTTTTCCTGAATGGCAAGAATGTGTTTCTGTTTCAGGATTTCTGGAAATGAGTGGCCCTACTCTCCTCAACCAGGAATCAGACAGACAGCCTTCCCCCTGACAAGCAGGCCCAGGCCCTGGAGAGTGCTGAGGCTTAGGACTTTTGTTTATGGCTTATTACTTCTGTACCAGAGGCAGGAGAGGAAGGCAGAGTGAGGTCCAACCACTTTAGGATCAGTGCATGAAAGACACCAGTGGTAGAGAGAAAGGCTGGAAGCCCCAGGCTCTTACCCTACGTGTAAGAAAACAAAGCCTGTGCCAAAAACAAACAAACAAATAAACACCAAAAAACCCAATCTCCCCCAAACCCATCAATAGCAAAAACAAAACAAAACAAACCCCCAAAACAAACAAACAAAAACCCAACAACCACCAAAAAAGAAACCCAAGAGGAATGAAAATGACCCACAAAAGAGGCAGAACCCTTTTGTGGCATTCAGAATACCCCTCAAGGTTCTGGACCTGAAACCACTGAGCCTTGGATCCATTTCCAGTTCTAGCATCTCCACTGTTAGAAATGCTTTTCTTCTCCGGTAACAAACCAACTGTGTATGCGTCTGTGCCTAATTTCTACTTCTGGGGCATAAGAACCTAGAAATCCCACTGGGTACCCACCAACCCCCACAACTGCCATAACACATCCTAAAAGTGAATAGTATTTATCTTCCGCAACCCCCCTCCCCAACAGATAATTGCACACTGTCCTCCACCAGGGTTGCCAATCACTGCTTCAGCAGCCAGGACCCTGGAGTGTCCCCTCTTGGATTTAGCCTCCAGCTGAAGCTGGCAGCTGCCTTCACCTACCAACAGCATTGGGGGAATGTGTTTCAGCAAGAGAAAACATTTCCTGCTGCTGATATTTAAATGCAAAGCTGTCCTGTTCGTTTGGGGGTGGATTAAAGGCAATTATAAAAGGCTGGAGTCTAAGAAGCAAGTGCAGTTTAATTTAGTCATCACTTGGGTGGTAACATGCTTCTTTTTTTGCAGCCAACTGGCTATGGTCCTTTGAAAATGCTTTTAAGTCTGCCAGGTAGCTCCAGCCAGCACCCACTCTGCACTGCTTAGCTAACTCTTGATGCTGCCTGCATTGGAGATTGGAGATGCTTTAAGAACATAGTTTGCACCTGGTTATATAGTCTCCTGTTACCTTCTTACATGGATTTGTGTTTGTGTGTTTAAGGATAAAGAACACTTTGTTTTCCTCTCTACTCCAGTTACACGTAGCATGGAAGGCATAAGGCTGACTTGCAAAACCCTTGTCAAACTAATTCAACCGAGTAGAAACTGGGGTTTCTGTTGGGTGTCCATAGAGTTAGGTGGATAAAGTGGATCGTTGCCAAATTATTGTGGTTGTTGACAAATAGACATGGTTTTCTTTGCTTTGTTGTCTCTTTGAGCTCAACTTGGATTTCTTTTCCATACCATTAAGTTTTCTTCAAGGGTGGAGATCAAAGAGAGTACTTTTTAAAGGTTTCGTTCTGCTACCTCTTGGATCCAACAATATGATCTCAAGGAAATAACTAATCGGAGGCAACACACGGTGTGAGGGTGCTCCTTATATTGCCGTTTGTGATGAGGAAAATAAAAAATGACTTAGACTCCAAGGTCATCGCGTAATAACACCTCTCATTTGATGTTTGCTCATAATGTGTCACGCATTACTCCAGGGCCTTCCTAGGGACAGCTCAACGCCTCAGGACAAGCCTCTGAGATGTAATGGCTACCATTTCACTCCCTAGGCCATAAAACGGAGGCAGGAAGATTCAGAAACTGATATTTGAATTGGGGTATTGTCTTAGTTATGCTTTCTGTTACTGCAACAAACCACCATGACCAACACACACTGGGAAGGGAAAGAACACTTCCACACCATCGTCCATCACTGAAGGAAGTCAGGACAGGAAGTGAAACAGGGCAGAACACTGGAGGCCATAGAGGAGTGCTGCTTACTGGCTTGTTCTCTATGGCTTGTTCAGCCTAGGGGTGGCCCCACCCACAAGGACCTGGGTCCTCCACCACTGATCACTAGTTTAGAAGATGCTTATAGGCTTGCCTACAGCTTGATATTGTGGAGGCTTCTTCCTCAGTGGAGGTTTCCACCTCTTAGATGACCACAGTTGGTGTCAAGTTGACTACAAGTTGACAAGTTGACATAAATCTAGCCAAGTATAGGTATATTCTTTCTGTATCGAACATCATAATAGGCACTGGAGAGTGACAGATTTCCAATCAGGAAGCACTCTGCCATCATACAGTGGTTAAAAGTAGCAAGAATACTAGGCATGGTGATCAAGTATCCTAGCATGCTAAAGACTGGGACAGGAAGACGGAATGAATTTGAAGCCAACTTCTACTATATAATGAGGCCATCTCAAGAAAACACAAGACAAAAGAAGAACAACCCTCATGACCGAGGAGATAATGCAGTTGGGAGAGTGCTTACCAGGTAAGCATAGCTCCCTGAGCTTAACTCCTTAGCATCTGTGGAAAAAACCGGGATGGTGCTGGAGAGGTGACTAGTAGTTAAGATCACTTACCATTCTTGTAGGGGATCTAGGATTTTTTCCCAGCAGCCACCTGGTGGCTCATTACCATCAGTAACTCCAATTACAGGAAACCTAACACCCTCTTCCAATCTTCAAGGACACTAGGCACACATGAGGTGCATATACATACACACAGGCAAAACATTCACACACACACACACACACACACACACACACACACACACATCATCCTGGCATGGTAGCATGTCAGCAATTTTATCGCTGGGAAAGTGATACACTTTTCCAAATCTCAATTAAAATGAATTTTTGTTTGTTTGTTTGTATTTGAGAGAAGGTCTCTCTCTATGTAGCCTTGTTATGTAAACCAGACTGGTCTTGAGTTGACGGAGATCTGCCTGCCTCTGCCTCCCTAGAACTAGGATCAAAGGCTGCTCTACAGAGAGAGTTCTAGAATAGGTGGAGCTATACAGAGAATCTCTGTCTCAGAAACACACTCTGTTCCCACCCCCCAGAGAAAAAAAAGAAAATCAACCAACCACCACCACCAATAGAAAAACCAAAAGCCGGGCTGGAGAGATGGCTCAGAGGTTAAGAGCACTGACTGCTCTTCCAGAGGTCCCGAGTCTAATTCCCAGCAACCACATGGTGGCTCACAACCATCTGTAAAGGAATCTGACTCCCTCTTCTGGTATGTTTATACTTACCTAAAACAAATAAATCTTAAAAAAAAAAAAAAAAGAAAAACCAAAAGCCAAAAACCAAAACAAAAACCAACCAACCAAACAAAAGAACCAAACCAAACCAAAGCAAACCAAACCAAACCTTCTTCTTCTTGCTTTTAGGTCCTGGCCTTGTCTCTGCACTGAATGTGATATGCTAGGGCTATGTTACAGAGAAACAAGAGTGTCTCTTGGTGGTGCTTGTTATGACTAAGACGTGAAATGCTCTTCACAAGCCCTAGGGTTTGAGCACTTAGTCCCTACCTGGTGGAATCATTTGGGGTATTTGTGGAACCTTTAGGCGTTGGGTCCTAGCTGGAGGACTTGAATCCTTGGGCCTTTAGGGTTATAGCCTGACTCTCTTGGTCCCAGATTACTTCCTGATCTATATTAGGGCAGGATAGGGAGACAGAGAAAATGAAGGTTACGTTGGAAGGGAAAGGAGTCTCTTACTCTAGAGTCTAGTTGAAGTCTTTCCCTGAGTGAAAGCAGATAATTCAAACCAAGCCCAAGGAAGGCTGGAGGAAAAACTACAGCAGTAGAGGAGCTAAAGTGGACCAGCGAAGTCTCTCAGGGCTCTCCCCTGGTCAGGTGACTACAGGTCACCAGGGGAATGCTGAAAGCTGGAGAAGTCTTCCACAAGAATGAGCCTCCTAAGTGGCTTTCCAATATCAGCCAGTCACCTTGAGATCATACACATACAAATAAGTGGATGTGTTTATTTAATATGTATATACACACACATTACACACACACGTGTGTGTAGTGTGTGTGTGTGTGTGTGTGTGTGTGTGTGTAAGAAAGAAAAGTAGGTCATGGATTTAAAAGAGAGAGGATAGGAGGTCAAAATAATGTAATTATATTTAAAGTTAAAAAAAGGGATGAGATAAATTAATATCTGCTTCAAAGGTTGCCCACACAGAGATCATATGCCCTTTTACATAGAGATATTTTCAAATAATAATATTAAAAGAGCAACGATGTTTAAGACCTGAGATCATATGATATTGGAATATGAATTTACTCCTTTCCCAAATGTGAGCCTGCAATCTTTTGGGAATCTTGTAAACAAGACCATAAACTGTGTTTACAGTAAAAGCATATCAGCTCAGGTACAATCCTCGGGGACCAGAGTTATACTTCTCACTTGTATTCAGAGTACATACGGAACCACCCTATAATCTCATCTAATTTCCTTAGCAACCCTTGGAGACGTAACTTCAGAAACCGACCAAACTGTGAGTGTTAACTGTGACTCACTTGAAAACACCCATGCTTGGGTGTGTGCTCCCATTTTCCTAAGTGCCTCCCTATTGACCTAGCACTTAAATTTATATTAAAATCACTTCTGAATAAACTCCAAATTGCTTCAAACTGTTGTTCTAAAGTTATTTTCTGTGGCAAAGAACCTTGCTTGTGCCAATGGCTCTTGACACACTGGCCTCTGTTCAGTGTCATGTAATAAATAGCCGACACCAGAGTCTGACTTCCGGGGTGCTTTTCTTGCTCGGATGAACCCTCCCTCCCTAAACCACGAATCAATGCAAATATTTTACCTGTTTAGTTGCTATGATGACTAAAGTTGTGTTTTAAGTTTTAATTATTGTGGTTAAGAGATCTATACAACTACAGTGCCTCTAAATTATAAGCCCTACTTGCCTAAGGACAGATAAACCTTTAAACCCCACTTACCCAAGGATAGACAACTTCCTGGAATGCTGGGCGATTCTTCACGTAAGATAACAAGCCGTGTGCTTTCACTTCTGTTTGCAAGGTTGGTTGCCCCAACTGCACAGAAAGTGATCAGGTGTAAGTGGGAGGTAGGTAGGTAGGCAAGAAGTACGTCAGGATGCATGCTTACCACCAATTGGATGACAGCAGGAAGTACATTGCCTTGTGGGTTTTGCCTTTTTAAACACCAGAGTAAAGCAACTTGTTGCCATTCTCTGGGAATCCTGTGTACCTGACCAGTGTCTACATCCTCACCAGCAATTAGTAGAATCTTGCTTCAGATTTGGCTAAAAAATTCTGGCAGTGTTCTTATTCTCACCTGGTGGGATTAACATTGCTTCTGTCAGTTACAAGCAAAGAAACCATCACAGGAGATTGACTGTAACATTATTGGGGGTGGCCTTCTGCTAACACCACCACTCAGAGTAATTAGAAGATGGGGTGGGGGGAAACCAATGTGACTGTAGATAAATGAGTAAACAGATTAAGGTTTTCCTGTTTAAAAGGTAATAATGTTAATTGTAATTTACTTAATAGAAATAGGTTGGCTTAACTTGTTTATTATTCTAATATGCTTATTGACTGGGTATGTATCACTGTGGTGTTAGAAGTGTTGGGTATATTCCCTGGGAAGCATCTGGCACCCATGGGAGCCAGCCGCAAAGAGAAACTTTGCTGCAGATAGCAGAGCTATGTGCACTGGACTATCCAAGTTGTTTGGAGTCCAGATGGTGACATCATGTGCTACACAACTGTGGGGTTTGGTGTTTGCCCTGCTGGATTTTGGCCTTGCTTTGGTCAACTTTTCCTTGCTATGCTCCATTTATCTTCTTTGGAATGTTTACTTCTCTGTCATTGCATTTTGGAAGTATGTGACTCCTTTCTTTCATTGTATTGTATTGTATTTTACAGGAGCTCACAGTTAAGAAGTTGTCTTGAATTGAATGTGGCTATAACTGTGAGAGGTTATTGGGACTTTTCAAGTTGAACTTAATGTACTTTAACTTATGAGATGGCCATAAGCATACAAAGGCCAGTAGTGGGATTTTATAATTTGAGGTCCACTGTCTCCCACAGACTCATGTGTTTGAATGCCTAGGCCCTAGCTGGCAGTGATGTTTTGGGAGGTTAGGTATATGGCCTAACTTGAATACGTGGGGCATTTTAGGAGGTGTCTTAGGGAGGCATCTATCCTAATCTCACTTCTGGCATGAAAGCCCTCTCTAATTCCTCTCTCTCTAATTTCTGATCTGAAGGGACATGGGGAAGTCATAGCACATGTTCTCCCTATCATGAAGTCACCGCATCTTCTCCACCACAATGGGATGTACTCCATCCAACGGTGAGGCACATAAATCCTTCCCCATTTAAGTTGCTTCTGCTAGCTATATTGTTACAGTCATGAGAAAATTAACCAGCACAATCATAGCATAGTTTGTTATATATACACCAAAAAATAAAACAATAAGCGTAATAAAAATAAAGGAAGCATCAATGTGAGTCAGGTACTAATAAATCTTTTGATGGATACATAGCTTTTAGATCTTGTGGTAAGATGAATTTGTAACATATTTTATGTATGAATTTATTTATTCATTTTTTAAAAAACAAGATCTCACTATGTAGCTCTGGGTCTTCTGGAACTTTACTCAGTCGTCCAAACTGGCCTTGAACTCACAGATACCCACTTCTCTCTGCCTCCTAAGTACTGGGATTAAAGGAGTAATGTGTATTGTTGTTTTATGTTTATATTTAATATTATGCTAAAGGATATCATAGTAGTTTGGCCTTAATGCGCATTTACACTTTTTGTTTTTTACTAAAAAAAAGGATTTTGGAAGGCCAGCTGCTGTTTCTTTTGGTAGCTTTTAATTCCTTTGGTTCAGAGTTTGACTTATTTTTTGATAACCGGGTCAGATGGAGCTATCAAGGCAATGTTAACCTAAGCTCCTTCTCCTGTTTCTAGAACCTTGTCAGTTGCCACTTCCTTTAGACCAAAGTAAAAAAAAAAATGCAAAATTAGCAATCTCAAACTCTGGCCAAGAAACACCTACTAAATAGGTGCCAATATCATTTGACATTTTTTTTTCTTCAAGCAATTTTGGAAGCTTCAGTTGTATTTCTGTAAAGGTTTGCACCTGGGCAGTGGCGCAGGGCTTTTTTTTTTTTTTTTTTTTGGTTTTTCGAGACAGGATTTCTCTGTGTAGCCCTGGCTGTCCTGGCACTCACTTTGTAGACCAGGCTGGCCTTGAACTCAGAAATCCACCTGCCTCTGCCTCGGCACAGGGCTTTTATGAGGAGTGCTATTAACAGGACTTTCTGGAGCTGAGCAGAGAGAAGCTACAGGGAGCCCTGTTTTATAGTACAGTAAGGTTAGCCATTTACTGTCCCTATAAGCTATTTCACTTGCAATAAAGGTCAATGGGCCTTTTTAGGGAGGGGAGCTAGACCCCTGTCTCAAACTGCCATCTGCAGCAGTCTGGAAAGAGATAGGTTGTTTATTTACCAGGGAGAGAGGTTTCCTCTGACCAGCTGATGGCAAAGGTTAGCAGAATTCACTGACTTCAGTGCACAATCCCTAAGTCTTACAGCAGCTTGACCTTGACTGCAAAGCTAAGAAGGCACAGCAAACGATAGACATGGTTGTTATCTTGATTTGTGAACTCTGCCCACAAAGGTAACATTTCTATACCTGGAACTCTCTCTCTGTCTAGATTTTCAGAAAGCTGATGTTCCAAACACCTGTGCCTTGAAGACAGTGGAGAAGCCCCGTACAGCACAGATGAGTGGCTCCATTCACAATTACTTTCTCATTCTGCTGGAATTAGGGGACCCCACCATGATTCCCAGCTTATTTGGCAGAGGGAACTGAACCCAAGGCCTCAGGATGCCAGCTCAGTTGTAAAGTCTGTTAGCTTTTTTTAAAAAAAGTTTTACTTTATTTTTAATTATGTGCTTATGTGGTTATGTGCACGTAAGTGAAGGTGCCAGAGGAAGCCTGGGGCAGCAGATACCCCTGGAGCTGTAACTGCAGGCAGCCATAAACCACCTGACATAGATGCTTGGAACTGAGTTTGGGTCTTCTCTGAGTAGTATATGCTTTTAACCACTAAGCCATCTCTTTGGCCCTCTCACACCCTTTGATTATTTAAGAATGAGATAATACTGAGTGGGCACTTGTCTAAACAACCTACTACTACTACTACTACTACTACTACTACTACTACTACTACTACTATTAAATAAAAACCGAACAATAGCAGCTTCTGTATGCCTGCAATGGTGCGCTGGCAATTGTAAGGCAGGCTTTATCATCCTGACTAGTGTACCACTGCTGATCAAAGCCGGGTGGGAATTTTATAACATTTGGTAAGTATATTAGGAATAAATAATTTAAAATTAAAAAAAAATGTGCTCAATGCAAACAGCAATCTTGTTCACGGCAATAGGAATGAAGGCAGTTCCTGTCATGTCACTGGGCTCTCACAGAGTTACATGCATGGAATGACCTATAATAACATTTGACAATATGTTAACTATCAATCTATCAACTGCCATCTGAATTGAATCCCATTTCAATTTTATTGAAGGCAAAGATTTAGCAGCCACTTGACTTGCACAGGAATGTGGTACCTGGACATCAAGGTCATTCATTTTGTTGCTATCCTTTCCAACCTTTAAATTAATATTATTTCAGATTATCTTTACTTTTATTTCCGGCTTGGATCTCAGGGTACTTTGTGCACCAGTACAGATCACCATCACAAGATGCTGGAAGAACTCTGTTGGGAAAGGATGCTGGGATGGGCTTTCTCACATAGAACATTTCATATGAGATATGGACTTTAACTTATTTAAAACTCTATGTGTTTATGGATCTTTGAAAGTTCCTACTAATGGATGCCCAGACTAATTATACCCCCAAAGAGGACACTGCTCTAGGGAAGAGGGGTCAAGAGTCAGGAGGTGGAGCCATTGGGTTAGGAGCTCCTCCTAAGGCTGGGCTGGCTTCCTTTCCTGGCTCCTATCTATTTCCCCTCCCACACCCACTTTTCTCTCTCTTGCTCCTTGGATGCCAATAACTGAGACAATGACAATGAAAACTGGAAGCAGGATGGGTTGTAGCTGTGGAGAAGAGCTCCCAACGAATTCCTAACTCAGTCCTTTTTGGATTCTAGACTTTTCCTGACACTCTAGGCCTTAGACCTTTCCAGAAATTCTTGGCCTATCTTTTCCTGTCCTTACTTCTGCCTCTCACTAACTCACAGAAAAAAAAGGCTCACGAGTCAAGATTTGGAATACATACGATGTCATTTTACTTATTTGTCTCTCTCTCTCTCTCTCTAATTAACTTTACATCTTGATCACAGCCCCCTGCCTCCTCTCTTTCTCAGTCCTCTTATAAATCCTTCCCTCCATTGCCCCCTCCCTTCTCCTTAGAGAAGGGGAGCCCCTCACCCCCAGGTATCACCCCACCCTGGGGCATCTAGTCCCAACAGGACTAGGCACATCCTCTCCCACTGAGGCGCAACTAGGTGGTCCAGGTAGCGGGAAGGGGATCCAACCTCAGGGAACAGAGACCAAGGCAGCTTCTATTCCACTTGTTAGAGGACTCGCATGAAGACCATGCTGTACTTTTGCTACAAATGTGTCTAGGTCTAGCTCCTGCATGCTCCCTGGGGCTCTGTGAGCCCCCATGGTCCTAGGTTAGTTGACTCTGTGGGCCTTCTTGTGTCTAGTCAACCAGTGACTGCCCCAACTTAAGACCCAACCCATGTGAGATAGCCAACTCCTGACACTATTAATGATACTCTGCTATGCTTAAAGACAGGAACCCGGCATAAATGTCTCCTGAGAGGCTACATCTTGTAGCAGAAAGAGGCAGATGCAGAGACCCACAGTCAAACATCAGGAAGAGCCTGGGGAAATCTTGTGGAATAGTGAGGTATAAAAGTGAGCAAGTCAGAGAGGTCAAGGAGCCACTTTAAATCAATGAGAAAACTATGCTGACTCTACCACAAAGACCTGGGCCAATGATATAAACAGGCAGTTCCCAAAGGAAGAGTTTCCAATAGGTCAATCCTGTAGAAAATGTCAAAAATCACTCTGAGATCATGGAGATGTCATTTAAGACAAATAACATTTGGGCAAGCAAATTAGAAAAATCACCATTTAGTGGTGGTTGGCTGGAGGATAAAGGGTTCAGTGAATATAAGGAGAGATTAGATAACACACATAAGAGTCTTAGGGCATGCAGACTTGAGCTGGCAACCCCGCACTGCAGAAATCTTCAGATGAAGAAAACACAGTGTGCAAGGAAGACACAGCCTCAGACCTCATCACAGTGTGAGCTTCAGTCCAGGTTCAAGTACATTTGAAATGCCTCCTTCCTAGTCTATTGTACTGGTTCTCTTGGCTTCGATTTTTGTTTGTTTGTTTGTTTGTTTGTTTGTTTCTCTGTGTGTCGTCCTGGCTGTCCTGGAACTCACTCTGTAGACCAGGCTGGCCTCGAACTCAGAAATCCACCTGCCTCTGCCTCCCAAGTGCTGGGATTAAAGGCATGCGCCACCACTACCCGGCTTTGGCGTCAATTCTCAATCAGTTTAAACGAGTGGCTTGTGTGCCAGTAGGCTGACTGACTTCCCCCAATGAGCTGTTTGTTTATCTGAGAGGAGAAATGTGGTGTGATGGATATGATCCATCTTTTAGGGTTCACATGTGAAACTAGGGGTAATTTTTCTGCCAAAGACAGGGTTCAAGATAGGCCTAGCATATGTACAGTGGAGAAGAATGGAACTGAATTAAAAGTCCAGTCGGATATGAAATAAACTCTCACACCATGTAATGAGATGGTATATATTTCATCCATCCATCCATCCATCCATCCATCCATCCATCCATCCATCCATCCATCCATTTATTTGTTGGTTTGTTTATATCTGGAGACAGTCTTACTATGTAGCTTTGGCTGTCTTGGAATTTGCTATGACTTCCAGTTGCTGGCATTAAACATATGCAACACAATGAGGACCTAAAATGTTCTTGAAGGAGACAAATGATGTGGAAATAGGTTCATGTTGAGGAGAGAGAATTGCAAAAGAGACTATGCAATTTACTTTCACATTTTTAACATGCTCACAAAGAAAGAAATGTTACGTAGAACATAGTGGTAGGGATAGTTGGGTGAAGGAATAATTGGTTATTTTAATTGTCTAGTCCTTCTGAAATTGTTTCTTTCTAAATGAATTACAATGAACATTTGAAAGCATTTAACAAGAAAAAAGACCCCCAAGATTCAGGACTTGTTTGGCTTTAAGATTAAAGGATATAAAAGTTGAGCCTAATTCTTGGCGGTCCCTGAGCAGAGAGCAAGCACAGTGCAGGCTTGCCATGATGATAAGATAAGTAAGTGATGTAAGCAGGGGAGAAGGACATAGCCACCCATCTCTTCTTTAGCTCTCCACTTTTCTCTGAGAATGTTCAAGCCTCGGCTGTAGTTAATGAATCTGTGTGGCCTAGGGAAGAGAGTATGGGATTCAGCCATGTAGAACCCAAATTTGGTTTTCTAGTTTTCTTAATGAAGCTATAAGCCACTGGAGCTACAGTAAGATAGAGATAATAACAGGTTATTTGCTTCTTCATATGGTTGTATGATTTGCAAACATGCACACTGTATGAATCTCCCCCATCTATCTATGTATCTATGTATCTATGTATCTATCTATGTATCTATCTATGTATCTATCTATGTATCTATCTATGTATCTATCTATCTATCTATCTACAAAAATTTATATATTACAAATGCCAAAAGTATGTATGCATATGTATATATATATACATAGATACATGTGTGTATATATACACATATACGTGTATATATAGATATGCACATATGTATATGCATATATAAATACACACACATATATGTATACACGGGTGTGTGCTTGGCCCATAGTGAGTGGCATTGTTGGGAAGGGTGGCTTTGTTGGAGGAGGTGTGTCACTGTGTGGGTGGGCTTTGAGACCCTTCTCCTAGATGCTTGGATGGCAGTCTTCTCCTGGTTCCCCTTGGAACAAGATGTAGAACTCTCAGCTCCTTCTCTAGCTACCATGCTTCCTACCTTGATTATAATGGACTAAACCTCTGAACTTTTAAGCCAGCCCCAATTAAATGTTGTCTTTTGTAAGGGATGCTTTGGTCATGGTTTCTCTTCACAGCAATGGAAACCCTGACTAAGACAAAGCCTAAACCCTTGATTTGGCCTTGGCTCAATCTCAATGAAATTGAAGATCACTGGACTTCTTGGGAAAGTCTGGGAGTCTGAATGACCTGAGAGCTTTGAGAAGTGTTCACCATGAGTCTTTTCCACAGGTAAGCAAGAAAAGATTAAAGAATATGGATTTCTGGTGACAACAGGAGCCCCATAAACAAGAAATGTTGCTGAATAGACGAGCCATGGAAACAAAGGTCTTATTTACATTCAAACAGTTGCTACAGCATTTTGGAATATAATAAATCATAGCTCTTTTTTAAATGTTCACCGAGGCATCTTTAAGATATTAAAATTTAAACAATAAATGTGGACATTAAGACCAAAGTCTGTGATTGCCTCCAAAGTCATAAACTATATTATGCAGGAAATTGTATTTGTTTTCTTGACTAAACAAAACTGTATTTGGGGCTGGAGAGATGGTTGAGTGTTTAGGAGCACTGGCTGCTCTTCCAGAGGACCTGGGATTAATTCCCAGCACCTACAGGGCAGCTCTCTAATTCCCAGCACCCACAGGGCAGCTCTCTAATTCCCAGCACCCACAGGGCAGCTCTCAACTGTCTGATACTCTTGTTCCAAGGGATCTGACATTCTCACTCAGACATGCATGCAGGCAAAATACTGATGTACATAAAATAAAAATAAATACATTTTAAAAAGTCATTGTATTTGTTTCTCTGCATTCTGGAGGGTTAGCCTACCCCATGGTTGTTGCTCTGCCCATCTACCTCAAATGTTCTCACAATGGTATTGTACCCAATACTATTGCCTTTGAATACAGTTTTTAGTGCTTTGATCATGGCATGGGACTATGCAAAAGACTATTTATTCACATGGTCAAGGGATGTGGGCTTGAGAGTACTCTAGCTTCTTGTCCTGAAGTCACTCTGTCAGTTACTGCTGGGGTTTTTTGTTTGTTTTGTTTGTTTGTTTTTTTTTTTGTTTTGTTTTGTTTTGTTTTTTTTGAGAAAGGGTTTCTCTGTATAGCCCTGGCTGTCCTGGAACTCACTTTGTAGACCAGGTTGGCCTCGAACTCAGAAATCCACCTGCCTCTGCCTCCTGAGTGCTGGGATTAAAGGCGTACGCCACCACACCCGTGGCTCTGCTGTATTTTCTTAACTTCCACATTTATGGCTGGCAACTATCTTTTCATTGGAATGTATTACTGGCGCTATGATTTGACCATGCCCACTCCAAAACTCATGCTAAAACTTAATCCCCATTATGAGATACTAAAAAAGAGGATCAGAAGGAATCTCGGAGGGATGATAAGAGCTCCGCTCTTAGCCGATTAATGGATTAATAGGTCAATAGGTTGTTTCCAAAGAGAGTCTTATAAAAACATTAGTGAGCCTAGGGCACTCACAAACTCCTTCCACGCCCCCTCAAGACTCCGCCAACAAGAAAACCATCACCAGATGTGGCCTCTTGACCCCGGACCAGAACTGTGAGGCAAAAATCATCTATTCTCTGTAGGTTACCCAATCAGTAAGTTACACTGTGTTATTAGGAACAGAAATGGACTAAGAGAGCATCATTAAACATTTCAAATGATTTTTGTGTAAAGACACAGACTAGCGGATAAAAAGGTTTACCATCCTGTCTATATTCTATCTACTGCCATGACTCCAGGTAACGGCCACTTAAAATTGTTGGTTCTGAGATAGACATCCAGCTATGACGTAAGTCGTCTTTGATCAGTCAGTCATTGGCACTGAAGTGAAATTTACTAGGTGATGCTTTCTGTGTCTTGCCACATCAGTTGACAAGGTCTTGACTTGTCAGGGGTGTACTGGGAATTTTTATAGCAACATCTCTGCCACCAGCTTTGTGGGGCCAGGAGGTGGGCATGGGGGGGGGTGTCGGTGGCATCTTTTACCTGTTGCTCTTGCTATGTTGGTGGCTAGTGTGGGAGTAATGGGGTACAGCTCTGGAGTCGACAGAATTGGCAGCAACGCTTCCTAACGTCCTCCGGAGTTCCTTCTGACTGGTTGTGGGGTGGGGTTGGGTAGGGGGGTCCTTCTGATTTGCCATCAGCTCT
Organism: Mus caroli; assembly: GCF_978045245.1. Lineage (NCBI taxonomy): Eukaryota > Metazoa > Chordata > Mammalia > Rodentia > Muridae > Mus > Mus caroli. The sequence goes on from NW_028227258.1 coordinate 94,037,917, forward strand.
GCTGAGGTGCACTCTGAGCTTCCTCAGCTGGCGGCTCCTCCTTGCTCTTCTGGCAGCCCAGCCTCAGCTTGTTTTAATCACCTCATTTCCTGTGCTGAAGAGCTTTGCCCTTTGTGCTTAAAATAGAGCGATTCCTGTCCTCTGTAACAGAACCATCATCCACAGGACAGAGAAGAGAGCTGGCAACATCTGGTCCCTGCTTTGGCCGTGAAGATAGTGACTTGGGAGGAGCAGGGGGCTCTTGGGTGGTACAGTTTTTCCTGTACCTTTCTGTGCTCCCAAAATAGAGGCTATTTGTCAGCTGCCACTTTGCTCGCGGTACTTCAAGTGTTTGTTTTGACAGACATCTGACTTCTTTTAATTATTTTGCCTTCATGCCCTATATTGAGTTGAGTTCCCACAGGTTCTAATTCAATCTTGGTTGAAAATAAATTTTATTTACAATTTTATTTTATTTTTTTAGGTTTCCGGGGCCGGAGAGACAGCTCAATAGTTAAGAACACTGACTGCTCTTCTGGAGGAGTTCAGTTCCCAGCCCCCACTGCTGACAATCTCTTGCAACTCCAGCTCCAAGGGTTTCTGAAGCTATGTGCTCCACAGGTACCTGCACTCATGTGATACACACAGACATAGTCTCTCTCTCTCTCTCTCATAAAAATAAAATACATCTGAAAAATTAGTTTTGACTCATTGAAAAAGTAATTCTTCTAGCTCAAGCATACTCCAAAATAGTCTTAACTCGGTGACCAGAAAGCTGTACACCTAAGTGGGCTTGGCCGCGTCTCTGTTGTTTCTATCAAAATATGAAGTTAGCTTTGCTAGCTCTAGGGATGCTGCTGGGTAACCTGTCATACCACTCTGTGAGGACACAACAAGGAGCTCACTTCATGTTAAGCTTTGTCTCCGACATCTGCCCACCCTCTGCACTTTGCCTTTATGTTTTACTGTTAGAATGGACAGACCAGGGCATTGGCAGACTTCATGCCTGTCAAAGGTGTCAACCTTCCTTTCTTTATATCCCACTCTGATTTCTTCTCACTTGGATCTACTCGCACACTCATACGTTTCTAGGAAATTTTGTTGCACTTCTATTTAGCAGATTTTCTTTTTGAGTTTTCATTTTTTTTCCTTTCTTTTTATTTTGTGCGCATTGGTGTTTTATCTCCATATATGTCTGTGTGAGGGTGTTAGATCCCCTGGAAATGGCGTTACACACAGGTTTGAGCGATCATGTGGGTCCTGAGAATTGAACCCAGGTCCTCTGGAAGAGCTGCCAATGCTCTGGACTACTAAGCCATCTCTCCAGTCCAGAAATTTTGTTGTTATTGTTTAGTTTTGTAGTTTCCCATTTTCATATTTAAGTCTTTAACTGGTAGTGAGCTTCTTTTTAAAAATGGAAATCAATTTCTATTTTATTGTTTTCCAGACAGGATCTCAGGTGGCTTAGGCTGGCCTCAAACTCTCTATGTAGCCAAGGATGGCCTTGAACTCCTTATCCTTCTGCCTCCACCTCCCAAGTGATGGCATTGCAGGCATGCTCAGTCTATTCTAAACTTGTGCAGGGCTGAGGATCGAACACAGATTCATGCTAGGACAGTATTACACTGTTGAACTGTTTCTCTCCTCTGCCTTTTCTTTCTCTCACTTTCTACCTCTCTCTTTCTTCATTTATTTGCAATGCTAGAGATAGGACCCATGGCCTTGTGTACTCCTGACAAACATTCTATACTGGGCTATAGCCCAAGCCCTGATTTTTTATTTTTAATTGACAAAATGATGATTGTGCACATTTATGGGGTATAATATAAGATTTCAATATATTTAAATTGTAGAGTAAGAAAATTAGGCTAACTTACTACTTCTCCTTTGTAGCTAGAACATTTAAAATCCACTCTTTTAGTAATTTTTGAAATAAACAATTCATCATTATTAACTATGGTCTCCTTGCTCTGTAGTATATCATCAGATCTTATTCCTTCTGTTTTGGCATTTTATAATATTTGACCAACTTTTATCTTTCTTTACTAATGTCCCTTTACTTCATTCTGGTGACAAAAGTTCTATTCTCTATATTTCTATGGCCTCAAATAGATTCTATACTTGCCTTTTAGTAAGAGCCTATTGTACCTAATTGTACCTAATTGTACCTAATTGTTGAAGCCCACTTCCCCAGCATAGCAGTAGCCATTCTGTTCCATGCCTTCCAGTCATTTCATATTGTTAATCACACGCGCACACACACACACACACACACACACACACACACACACACACACACACACACTTGACTCAGAGCACTGTTATGCTGACTACATACCATTTTGTTCTGTATGTTCTGAGGTTTATTAATTTTAAGAAATTCTACAACCATAAGCTCCACTTAGGACCAGTCAAACTGAGGTCAGTTTGAACATATGATTAAACTACTAAAATAACTTGGAAAAAGGCCAACCACCCTGCAGGCCTCCCTGCACCCACTTATGAGTTCATTGTGGGGTTTTGCCCATATAAACTGACCCTCAAAACATTTATAGTCATGGCTTTCAGCTTCTGAGTCTGCTCTATGGCCCTGATCTATTAGCCTTGGGGTGTGTGTTCAATAAACCAAACCTGTTTAACTGAGATCTGGGTCTGAGCGGTTTGTGCGATGATTCCCAGGCACCAGCAATAATGTCTTCTGCACTCAAATTTTCTGGGGCAAATAACGGGTTTTCACTCTCTGTAGAAGTTGAATACTACTCCAGCATTTATCTATACCAAACTTTAAAATACCCACTTACTTATTGATGGCCACTTTGGTCAGTTTCATATTTCGGGCAGTGTAAATAGTTCTGCAATGACTATGGGAGCACACACATCCTGTCAGATACTGACGTTATACCCTTTGGATATAAACCATGAAGTAGAATTGCCAGATTGTCGAGTAGTTCTATTTTTGCTTTTCTCATGGAGCTGCCATATTGTTATCCTAAATGGTTGTACTAATTTACATTGCTTCCATCACCGTGCAAGAGCTCCCCTTTCTTTACATCTTTGCCAAGTCTAGTTTTTCCTTTTTTCTTTTTGGTAAGCCTTTCTAACAGGTGTGAAATAATTATTGGATGGCATACCTGCTATATCCGTATTTAATCTTCTTGTAAAAAGACAGGTAGTGAGTAAGCGTTTATGTCAGCTGCCCCAATTCCTACTGCAGCATTAGGTTATGTTGGAGGCGTATTTGTCCTTAGCCTCTCAGCAGATCAAGGTTGTTCCTAGTTGTGTTTGAAATTTTCAGTCTAACAATACTCTAAAGATGGGAGTTTTATACAATGAAATGCTAATAATGTGGTTCCTAAACAAGACCTATATAATGACAATACCAATTTATTTTCAACATCAGTATGAGGAATCTCACAAGATTTTGTCCCTCTATGAAATCCCTGGCTGATGAGAAAGTCAACGTTTTCTAAGAAGGAGGCCCTAAGAGGTTATCTAATCTCTAAAGGTCATCTCTAAACACATACACATAAACACCAAATAAACTCAGCAAGATGCATGTTTGCATTTATATATAACAATAATAATTAACAAAGAGGTCATACAGCTGAGAGGGGGGTCAAGGGATGTTGGGGAAGGGGTAGCGTGGAAACATAAATATAGCATTCATGTATGAAATGCTCAAAAAGGGGGAGGGATGCAAAAAGGGAGAGATGATTCAGTGGTTAAGAGCACTGGCTGCTCTTCCAGAGGTCCTGAGTTTAATTTCCAGCAACTACATCATGGCTCACAACCATTTGTAATGGGATCTGATGTGCTCTTCTGGGCTGCAGGCATATATGCAGACAGTATCCTCTCTCTATAATAAGTAAATAAATCTTAAAAAAACAAACAAACAAAAAACAACAAAAGAATGAAAAAATGGCTGCCCTTGATCCCATTCCAGCACATGGGAGGCAAAGGAAGGTGGATCTCTGTGAATTTAAGGCTAGCCTCTATAGAGTAAGTTCCAGGATAGCCAGGGATACATAGAGAAACCCTGTCTCAAAAAACCCAACAATACAAAACAAAACAAACAAACAAAAAAACCCAAACAAACAAACAAACAAACAAAAAAACCAACAATCAACTAACCAACCAACCAACCAACCAACCAACCAACCAACCAACCAACCAAAAAGATGTGGCAAAATTCAAGTGTGAGCTACACTCAGCAAAACTAATTTATTTCATGGTTACTATTGAATTAAGATTTCAGATTTCTGTCTGAATAAATGAAAACCACCGTGTTTTAAGGGGTAAATTACAGTTCTTGGGAAAGACATCCAGCATTTTATCTTTGCTAACCTGTTTTTCCTTTCTTAAACATTTTATTTTGATATTATTCACACAGTTTAAAGAATAATGGCAGGGGTGGGCATGGCTGGAGAGATGACTCAGTGGTTAAGAGCACTGACTGCTCTTCCAGAGGTCCTGAGTTTAATTTCTATTCCCAGCAACCGTATGGTGGTTCACAACTATCTGTAATGGGATCTAATGCCCTCTTCTGGTGTACAGCTACAGTGTACAGATAAATACATACATGCATACATACATACATAAAGTAATATGAGGGATCTTGAATTATTTGCCCAGTACATGCAAAACTAGTACTTAAGTGCTATAGCACATACATTAGTGCTATACGTCACATACTTCCCTTGTGATGAAGGAAGGAAGAGCTTGCTTTTGCTCATGGTTCTGTATACACTCCATTATGGCAGCAGGAGCATGATGTAGCTGGTCACATTGCACCCACAGTTAGCAAACAGAAATCAGACAGGAAGTAGAGCCAGGTTGTATGACCTCAAGGTCCATCTCCAGTGACTCACTTCCTACAGCAAATTCTATCTCATAAAGGTTCTACAACCTTCCAAAACCGCGACATCAGCTGAGGGCCCAGTGTTCAAACACTGGAGCCTGTGGGCAAGATTTTACAGCTAAGCACAGCAGTATAGTACTGGACTTCGCATTTCAGCTTTGCTACAGGCAAGATTAAGATGGTTTCTTCCTTGATTCCTTTACTATCCCTTCTGTTACCTGTGATGCTCACTTCCTTCCCTTGCCCCTTGAAAATGGCCTTAACCCTCCCCCCTTTTTTCATTTTAAGAATGAACTAAATCTTTTGGATAGCAGTAATGACCCTCACAGGTGACTACAGTGTATCTGCCAGCACTTTCTTCCCACTCTAACCCATCATCTCCTTTCCAGCTCCTGTGCTGCTCAGGAGGCTGTCCTCAGGGAAGCATGATACTGATACTCAGGCTTCCTTCTTTTCTGGATTCCAACTGGGCTCAGCTTTAGAGACACCCGCCAAAGAAGAAAGGGGTGTGGAGAAGAATATTTATAATTTTTTTTTCTCCTGTGCATTTCCCTGATATAGTTCCTCGTCATGGCTCTAAGGTGGGCAAGCTTAGCTAGATCAATATTTTTTACTAGTTGGAGTCTACTTCTTATGCTTCATACTGTTTAGGCTCTGGCAAGTTGGTTCATTTCCTTTCAGCCTTAGGGATGATGACAGCTCCCTGGTCTTGCTTATTCACGGGTATTTTACCCTTTTCTTGTGTCATAGCTCTGTTAATGTTAAGAGGTTCATGAAAGCTCCATCAATCAAACACTTTGCATATCCATCTTTCTTTGTTAAGGTCTCACTGATGGAGTAACTTTATGAGCTGATTTGATAATAGTCTCCCTGTGCTCCTGGTTTGAAGCTTTCAAAAGGCCTAAACTTTATTTAAGCTTTTATTTGCTTTCTATCACCAATTTAATTGTGTTCATCCTATCTAATTTTTTTCTCCATCTTCTCTTCTTTACCACTAGCAAAATTCCAAATGCTTCATCTTAAAGATTTGAGATGTGCACCAGGACGATTTTCAATGTAATCTTTTATTTAGGAATATTCTTTCTCTATTCCCAAAAGAAAAGGATCAAGTTTTATCTGAAGATCCATCCTGTGTGTAAGATGCATATTTGTTTTTCTTCATCACCAATACTTGGAATGAGTGCATAGCTTATTTTTTTTAATTATTATCAGGTGATTTTTCTTTGTGCTTTCATCTCTTCCTGTATAAGATGTAAAAAAGCCTTTGTGTCCTCTGAGTCTATCTTGGTAGACCCAGATCATACCCACTTTGGGTATGGTAGTGTTCTAGCCTGAGCCATCAAGGGTACTAGCATTGTATTCTGGAAGATAAGAGAGCAACTTTTAGAAGAAGAAGAAGGGATGAGAAGTAAGACAATGGGTGTAGGAAAAGGAGGAAGAGAAGGAGGAGGAAAAGGAAAAAGATGGGGGAGAGAGAAATATTAGAGAGGATAGGATGTCCTAGATAAAGAACACAAGACTCTGCCTAACTGATTCCTTACCATCAATAGCAAAACTAATTGGACAATGAATTTATCAGTAGTGACTTTGGAAGACAGAAGATTGAAGAGGATGTAGGAATCCAATATTAATTAAGATTGGATTTCCTGATAGAGGATAATTCTTTGATCCAGGAAAAAATTTGATCTGTGTAAAAATAAGATTTAATTAGATTTAAATAAAAATGAAGAGTCATGAAATTTCACACCAAGTTTGTGCTCACTCTGTTAGTAGCTTGGTGTGCCACCCTCATTGCTGGCACATTTAAACCCAAGGGACTTCTGTCTCCTATACTCTATTTCAATGTCATGTCCTGTCCATTTATGGATTAGAGCTAAAGCTTAATAAACAGTCTATATTTGGCTTAGAGTAATTGCCTTATATCCATTCCCTCATTTACCTTATTCAACAATCAGTGATATTTTCTTGATTTTACAGATAAGAATCCTTAGGCTTACTGAGCTTAAAATTTGTCTAAAGATATACATATAATAAAAGAATGTATAAAATTCTACCCTTTTAAAGGTTGTGACATACTGTCTTACAATGAGCTATATTATTTTTTACCTGGAAATGGAAAGGGGGAAAGGCACCTGCCAATGACCTTGACTGTTCTCTTTTTTTCTCCTGGATTATCCTTTAAATATTTCTTTTTTTTTTTTTAAATATTTTTATTACATAATTTCCTCAATTACATTTCCAATACTATCCCAAAAGTCCCCCATAGCGCCCCCCAATTCCCTACCCACCCATTCCCATTCTTTTGGCCCTGGCATTCCCCTATATTGGGGCATATAAAGTTTGCAAGTCCAATGGGCCTCTCTTTCCATTGATAGCCGACTAGGCCATCTTTCGATACATATGCAGCTAGAGACAAGAGCTCCAGGGTTCCGGTTAGTACATCATGTTGTTCCAACAATAGGGTTGCAGATCCCTTTAGCTCCTTGGGTACTTTCTCTAGCTTCTCCATTGGGAGCCCTGTGATACATCCAATAGCTGACTGTGAACATCCACTCCTGTGTTTGCTAGGCCCCGGCATCGTCTCACAAGAGACCTCTATATTTGGGTCCTTTCAGCAAGATCTTGCTAGTGTATGCAATGGTGTCAGCGTTTAGAAGCTGATTATGGGACGGATCCCTGGATACAGCAGTCTCTAAATGGTCCATCCTTTCATCACAGCTACGAACTTTGTCTCTGTAGCTCCTTCCCTGGGTGTTTTGTTCCCAATTCTAAGAAGGGGCACAGTGTCCACACTTTGGTCTTCATTCTTCTTGAGTTTCATGCGTTTAGCAAATTGTATCTTATATCTTGGGTATCCTAAGTTTTGGGCTAATATCCACTTATCAATGAATACATATTGTGTGAGTTCTTTTGTGATTGTGTTACTTCACTCAAGATGATGCCCTCCAAGTCCATCCATTTGGCTAGGAATTTCATAAATTCATTCTTTTTAATAGCTGAGTAGTACTCCATTGTGTAAATGTACCATAATTTCTGTATCCATTCCTCTGTTGAGGGACATCTGGGTTCTTTCCAGCTTCTGGCTATTATAAATAGGGCTGCTATGAACATAGTGGAGCATGTGTCCTTTTTACCGGTTGGGACATCTTCTGGATATATGCCCAGGAGAGGTATTGCTGGATCCTCCGGTAGTACTATGTCCAATTTTCTAAGGAACCGCCAGACTGATTTCCAGAGTGGTTGTACAAGCTTGCAATCCCACCAACAATGGAGGAGTGTTCCTCTTTCTCCACATCCTCGCCAGCATCTGCTGTCACCTGAATTTTTGATCTTAGCCATTCTGACTGGTGTGAGGTGGAATCTCAGGGTTGTTTTGATTTGCATTTCCCTGATGATTAAGGATGTTGAACATTTTTTCAGGTGCTTCTCTGCCATTCGGTATTCCTCAGGTGAGAATTCTTTGTTCAGTTCTGAGCCCCATTTTTTAATGGGGTTATTTGACTTTCTGGAGTCCACCTTCTTGAGTTCTTTATATATATTGGATATTAGTCCCTTATCTGATTTAGGATAGGTGAAGATCCTTTCCCAATCTGTTGGTGGTTTTTTTGTCTTATTGATGGTGTCTTTAGCCTTGCAGAAGCTTTGTAGTTTCATGAGGTCCCACTTGTCAATTCTCGATCTTACTGCACAAGCCATTACTGTTCTATTCAGGAATTTTTCCCCTGTGCCCATATCTTCAAGGCTTTTCCCCACTTTCTCCTCTATAAGTTTCAGTGTCTCTGGTTTTATGTGAAGTTCCTTGATCCACTTAGACTTGACCTTAGTACAAGGAGATAGGAATGGATCGATTCGCATTCTTCTACATGTTAACAACCAGTTGTGCCAGCACCATTTGTTGAAAATGCTGTCTTTCTTCCACTGGATGTTTTTAGCTCCCTTGTCGAAGATCAAGTGACCGTAGGTGTGTGGGTTCATTTCTGGGTCTTCAATTCTATTCCATTGGTCTATTTGTCTGTCACTATACCAGTACCATGCAGTTTTTATCACAAATGCTCTGTAGTAGAGCTTTAGGTCCGGCATGGTGATTCCACCAGAGGTTCTTTTATCCTTGAGAAGAGTTTTTGCTATCCTAGGTTTTTTGTTATTCCAGATGAATTTGCAGATTGCATTTTCTAATTCGTTGAAGAATTGATTTGGAATTTTGATGGGGATTGCATTGAATCTGTAGATTGCTTTTGGCAAGATAGCCATTTTTACAATGTTGATCCTGCCAATCCATGAGCATGGGAGATCTTTCCATCTTCTGAGATCTTCTAGAATTTCTTTCTTCAGAGACTTGAAGTTTTTATTATACAGATCTTTCACTTCCTTAGTTAGAGTCACGCCAAGATATTTTATATTATTTGTGACTATTGAGAAGGGTGTTGTTTCCCTAATTTCTTTCTCAGCCTGTTTATTCTTTGTGTAGAGAAAGGCCATTGATTTGTTTGAGTTAATTTTATATCCAGCTACTTCACCGAAGCTGTTTATCAGGCTTAGGAGTTCTCTGGTGGAATTTTTAGGGTCACTTATATATACTATCATATCATCTGCAAAAAGTGATATTTTGACTTCATCTTTTCCAATTTGTATCCCTTTGATCTCCTTTTGTTGTCGAATTGCTCTGGCTAGGACTTCAAGTACAATGTTGAATAGGTATGGAGAAAGTGGACAGCCTTGTCTAGTCCCTGATTTTAGAGGGATTGCTTCAAGCTTCTGACCATTTACTTTGATGTTGGCTACTGGTTTGCTGTAGATTGCTTTTATCATGTTTAGGTATGGGCCTTGAATTCCTGATCTTTCCAAGACTTTTATCATGAATGGGTGTTGGATCTTGTCAAATGCTTTTTCCGCATCTAAGGAGATGACCATGTGGTTTTTGTCTTTGAGTTTGTTTATATACTGGATTACGTTGATGGATTTCCGTATATTGAACCATCCCTGCATCCCTGGGATGAAACCTACTTGGTCAGGATGGATGATTGTTTTGATGTGTTCTTGGATTCGGTTAGCAAGAACTTTATTGAGGATTTTTGCATCAATATTCATAAGGGATATTGGTCTGAAGTTTTCTATCTTTGTTGGGTCTTTTTGTGGTTTAGGTATCAGAGTAATTGTGGCTTCATAGAATGAGTTGGGTAGAGTACCTTCTGTTTCTATTTTGTGGAATAGTTTGTGAAGAACTGGGATTAGATCTTCTTTGAAGGTCTGATAGAACTCTGCACTAAACCCATCTGGTCCTGGGCTTTTTTTAGTTGGGAGACTATTAATGACTGCTTCTATTTCTTTGGGGGATATAGGGCTGTTTAGATCATTAACCTGATCTTGATTCAACTTTGGTACCTGGTATCTGTCTAGGAACTTCTCCATTTCATCCAGGTTCTCCAGTTTTGTTGAGTATAGCCTTTGGTAGAAGGATCTGATGGTGTTTTGGATGTCTTCAGGATCTGTTGTTATGTCTCCTTTTTCATTTCTGATTTTGTTAATTAGGATGCTTTCCCTGTGCCCTCTAGTGAGTCTGGCTAAGGGTTTATCTATCTTGTTGATTTTCTCAAAGAACCAGCTCCTTGATTGGTTGATTCTTTGAATAGTTTTTCTTGTTTCCACTTGGTTGATTTCACCCCTGAGTTTGATTATTTCCTGCCGTCTACTCATCTTGGGTGAATTTGCTTCCTTTTGTTCTAGTGCTTTTAGGTGTGTTGTCAAGCTGCTAATGCGTGCTCTCTCTGTTTCCTTTTGGAGGCACTCAGAGCTATGAGTTTTCCTCTTAAAAATGCTTTCATTGCGTCCCATAAGTTTGGGTATGTTGTGGCTTCATTTTCATTGAACTCTAAAAAGTCCTTAATTTCTTTCTTTATTCCTTCCTTGACCAAGGTATCATTGAGAAGAGTGTTGTTCAGTTTCCACGTGAAGGTTGGCTTTCTATTATTTATTTTGTTATTGAAGATCAGCCTTAGTCCATGGTGATCTGATAGGATGCATGGGACAATTTCAATATTTTTATATCTGTTGAGGCCTGTTTTGTGACCAATTATGTGGTCAATTTTGGAGAAGGTACCATGAGGTGCTGAGAAGAAGGTATATCCTTTTGTTTTAGGATAGAATGTTCTGTAGATATCTGCCAGATCCATTTGATTCATAATTTCTCTTAGTTTCACTGTGTCCCTGTTTAGTTTCTGTTTCCATGATCTGTCCATTGGTGAAAGTGGTGTGTTGAAGTCTCCCACTATTATTGTATGAGGTGCAATGTGTGCTTTGAGATTTACTAAAGTTTCTTTAATGAATGTGGCTGCCTTTGTATTTGGAGCATAGATATTCAGGATTGATAGTTCCTCTTGGAGGATTTTACCTTTGATGAGTATGAAGTGTCCCTCCCTGTCTTTTTTAATGACTTTGGGTTGGAAGTCAATCTTATCAGATATTAGAATGGCTACTCCAGCTTGTTTCTTCATGCCATTTGCTTGGAGAATTGTTTTCCAGCCTTTCATTCTGAGGTAGTGTCTATTCTTTTCTCTGAGATGAGTTTCCTGTAAGCAGCAAAATGTTGGGTCTTGTTTGTGTAGCCAGTTTGTTAGTCTATGTCTTTTTATCGGGGAGTTGAGTCCATTGATATTAAGAGATATTAAGGAAAAGAAATTGGTGTTTCCTGTTATTTTTGATGTTAAAGTTGGCATTTTGTTCTTGTGGCTGTCTTCTTTTAGGTTTGTTGAGGGATTACCTTCTTGTTGTTTCTAGGGCGTGGTTCCTGTCCTTGTATTGGTTTTTTTCTGTTATTATCCTTTGAAGGGCTGGATTCGTGGAGAGATAATGTGTGAATTTGGTTTTGTCGTGGAATACTTTGGTTTCTCCATCTATGTTAATTGAGAGTTTGGCTGGGTATAGTAGCCTGGGCTGGAATTTGTGTTCTTTTAGTGTCTGTATAACATCTGTCCAGGATCTTCTGGCTTTCATAGTCTCTGGTGAAAAGTCTGGTGTAATTCTGATAGGCTTGCCTTTATATGTTACTTGGCCTTTTTCTCTTACTGCTTTTAGTATTCTATCTTTATTTAGAGCATTTGTTGCTCTGATTATTATGTGTCGGGAGGTATTTCTTTTCTGATCCAGTCTATTTGGAGTTCTGTAGGCTTCTTGTATGTTCATGGGCATCTCTTTCTTTAGATTTGGGAAGTTTTCTTCTATAATTTTGTTGAAGATGTTTGCTGGTCCTTTGAGTTGAAAATCTTCATTCTCATCCACTCCTATTATCCGTAGGTTTGGTCTTCTCATTATGTCCTGTATTTCTTGGATGTTTTGAGTTAGGATCTTTTTGCATTTTCCATTTTCCTTGATTGTTGTGCCGATGTTCTCTATGGAATCTTCTGCACCTGAGATTCTCTCTTCCATCTCTTGTATTCTGTTGCTGATGCTCGTATCTATGGTTCCAGATTTCTTTCCTAGGGTTTCTATCTCCAGTGTTGCCTCATTTTGGGTTTTCTTTATTGTGTCTACTTCCCTTTTTAGGTCTAGTATGGTTTTGTTCATTTCCATCATCTGTTTGGATGTGTTTTCCTGTTTTTCTGTAAGGACTTCTACCTGTTTGATTATGTTATCATGTTTTTCTTTAAGGATTTGTAACTCTTTAGCAGTGTTCTCCTGCAATTCTTTAAGGGATTTTTGTGCTTCCTCTTTATTGTCTTCTTCCTTTTTAGCAGTGTTCTCCTGCATTTCTTTAAGTGTGTTATTAACGTCCTTCTTGAAGTCCTCTATCATCATCAGGAGATATGCTTTTAAATCCGTGTCTAGCTTTTCCGGTGTGTTGGGGTGCCCTGGACTGGGTGAAGTGGGGGTGCTGGGTTCTGATGATGGTGAGTGGTCTTGGTTTCTGTTAGTAAGATTATTACGTTTACCTTTCGCCATCTGGTAATCTCTGGGGTTAGTTGTTATCGTTGTCACTATTTAAAGATTGGAGCAGAAGCTGTGTTCCACTCACCAGCAGTCTCTAAATCCTGCGGCGGGGGTCGTGGGTAGCTGACGGTACCCCGGTGCTGGTCCAGCCGGAAGAGGCCTGTGGTCCTACTCAGGCCGTTTTTCTGCTTCCCTAACTAATGCAGTCTCTGGTCCTGCGTGCAATTGGATTGGAGCAGAAGCTGTGTTCCACTCTCCAGAAGTCTTAAGATCCTGTGGTGGGTGTTGTGGGTAGCTGGTGAGTGTCAGCAGACCCTGCGCCCCAGCTGCCCCGGTGCTTTTCTGACCGGAAGAGGGTTGTGGCCCTATGTAGGCCGGATTTCTCTCTCCCCAACCAGAGCAGTCTCAGGTCCCGCGTGATTGGACTGGAGCAGAAGCTTGTTCCACTCACCAGCAGTCCCAAAATCCTGAGGCGGGGGTCGTGGGTAGCTGGCGGGTGTCAGGTAACCCTGCGCTCCCGCTACCCTGGCGCTGATCCGGCCGGGTGAGGCCTGTGGCCCTACTCAGGCCAGTTTCTGCTTCCCTAACTAATGCAGTCTCAGGTCCCGCGCAATTGGATTGGAGCAGAAGCTGTGTTCCACTCACCAGCAGTCCCAAAATCCTGCGGCGGGGGTCGTGGGTAGCTGGCGGGTGTCAGGCAACCCTGCGCTCCCGCTACCCCGTGTGTCAGGCAACCCTGCGCTCCCGCTACCCCGGCGCTGATCCAGCCGGATGAGGCCTGTGGTCCTACTCAGGCCGGTTTCTTCTTCCCTAACTAATGCAGTCTCAGGTCCCGCGCAATTGGATTGGAGCAGAAGCTGTGCTCCACTCACCAGACGTCTTAAGATCCTGTGGCGGGTGTTGTGGGCAGTTGGCGAGTGTCAGCAGACCCTGCGCCCCAGCTGCTCAGGTGCTTTTCTGACCGGAAGAGGGTTGTGGCCCTATGTGGGCCGGATTTCTCTCTCCCCAACCAGAGCAGTCTCAGGTCCCGCGTGATTGGACTGGAGCAGAAGCTGTGTTCCACTCACCAGCAGTCCCAAAATCCTGCGGCGGGGGTCGTGGGTAGCTGGTGGGTGTCAGGCAACCCTGCGCTCCCGCTACCCTGGCGCTGATCCGGCCGGGTGAGGCCTGTGGCCCTACTCAGGCCAGTTTCTGCTTCCCTAACTAATGCAGTCTCAGGTCCCGCGCAATTGGATTGGAGCAGAAGCTGTGCTCCACTCACCAGAAGTCTTAAGATCCTGTGGCGGGTGTTGTGGGCAGTTGGCGAGTGTCAGCAGACCCCCCTTTAAATATTTCTTATCTTTGATCAAGAGATAAATATCCCGAGGGAGCCAATGTGGTGGTTTGACTCTGAATGGCCCCCACTGGCTCACATACTTGAATGCTTAGTCACTAGGGAGTGGAACAATTTAAAGGGTTATAAGGACCAGAGGATGTGACTTTGTTGGAGAAGGTGTGTCACTGAGGGTGACTTTGAGGTTTCAAAAGCCCAGGCCAAGCCCAGTCTCTCTTCCTTCTTACAGATCAGATTATAGCTCTTAGATACTGCTCCAGTGCTAGCATGCATGATATCATGCTTCCTACCATGTTGGCAATGGACTAAATTTCTGAAACTGTAAAAAAAAAAAAACTACCAATTAAATATTTTCCTTTTTTTTAAAAATAAGATTGCCTCTTTATAGCAATAGAACAGAGACAAAGATAGCCATATTCATATAGTCTCCCATTAAAGCTATCATAGAGTGTGGGTGGATCTTTTTTGTTGTTATTTGTTTATTTCCTTGAAATGAGGTCTCACTCTGTAACTAGGATGAACTGGCATTCACTGTGTATACTGGGCTAGTCTTAATCTTGCAGCAATCCTCTTGCCTCATCTTAGAAATGCTCGGATTACAAGTGTAATGAGGCACCATGTCTGCCTTATGTTCTTTATGGAACACTTATCTTAGCCGAAATTTGTACTTGCTTATATAATTCTTTGGCTAGACTCGGTCTTCATTCCTCTAGTCTATAAGCTTATGGTAGAGGCTATGCTTCGTTTTGCTCCATTACAAGGACTGACTCATAATGAAAGCTTACCAATGACTGGTCAATTGAATGATTTCGGTATCTTTATTGCATAGAATTAAAGACTCTCACAGTCAGAAGCCACTCTATTCATCAGAGATTCTCAGTCATTATAACTAGCTGGTTAACCATATTATGTTGAACATTGTCTTTGGACCAGAGACTGCTCAGGCCAGTTTTGCTAGGGAGAAATAATTTACGGAGCTCTAGTGTTCTCCCTTCTTTACTTCCCATCAAAGTTTTCCCTACATTTTTTCTTTGTCTCTTAGTACCTTGTATCTTAGACTGTTCACATGTGATCATCTTGTCTACATTCTCTGAACATGTGTTTCTAATATTCAGATCTTACAGAGAACATTTGGACTTTGGATATGTTCTTCCCAGATTTATTATATTTTGCACAGAGATAATATTAATTTCTCATTACTGATCCATATTGAGCTTTTAGACAATCTTAACTTCCATTTAAGATGAATAATGTGGATTATTTGATCATGACTCAATGTTTTATATACTGGTGTTTGGTTCTCCTCATGTCATTCTATTTATCATCTGTATTATGTATTATATAGTAATATAATATATCCACATATAATATATTTTACATAAACAATACATTATCTATATTATCCCTTTGCCACACTGGTAAGCAAAGATGTTTTTCCCAAGCTCTGAGGATTGAACCCAGGGCCTCACACATGCTCCGTAATTACTCTTCTACTAGTCTTCAGTCCCTGGAATTTAAGGGCTTACTCTTTCTGTTGAAGAGAGACTGGGAAGAAACTTTAGGCTACAATGAATAACTGAGGTATAAGATGCTGTATGAGTGGGGTTCAGAAGTCCTGGGATGGACTTTAACCGGAAAGGCCACAGGTGGAGCACCTGTTGATAAGAGCCACCATAAAACCCCCTCTCCACGTGGTGTATGGTGTGCCTGTCCAAGGGATAGCTAATGATTTCAAATTGCCAAGCACACTGAGCTTAACAACCTGGATGGTTGTTTGACATTAAAGCCTTCACCTACACCAAGCTGTTTTCCTGTAGTAGTTAGCTTGGGTCATCTTCCCGTCCCCTTACTGGAAACTTTGAGTGAGCATCTATCTCTATCTTCTGGTTCTCCTTGGGAAAGGAAGAGGATGGTAGATTGATCCTTATCTAATATCTTGTAATTTTGTTGAGACCCCCCTCAAGATGTCAGATTTCAAAAGCCTGCTCAGAGTAAAAAAAAAATGAAGATGAATCATTCCGTTTCTCTTATTCTCAAGCCTACTTTCTTTGAGGCAATGATGTCATATAAAAGAAATTTGGAGAATTGCGCGTGGGACCTGAGACTGCATTAGTTAGGGAAGCAGAAACCGGCCTGAGTAGGGCCACAGGCCTCATCCGGCTGGATCAGCGCCGGGGTAGCTGGAGCGCAGGGTTGCCTGACACCCGCCAGCTACCCACGACCCCCGCTGCAGGATTTTGGGACTGCTGGTGAGTGGAACACAGCTTCTGCTCCAGTCCAATCACGCGGGACCTGAGACTGCTCTGGTTGGGGAGAGAGAAATTCGGCCTACATAGGGTCACAAGCCTCTTCCGGTCAGAAAAGCACCAGGGCAGCTGGGGCGCAGGGTCGGCTGACACTCGCCAGCTGCCCACAACACCCACCACAGGATCTTAAGACTTCTGGTGAGTGGAGCACAGCTTCTGCTCCAATCCAATTGCGCACAGGACCAGAGACTGCATTAGTTAGGGAAGCAGAAAACCGGCCTGAGAAGGACCACAGGCCTCTTCCTGCTGGACCAGCACCGGGGTACCGTCAGCTACCCACGACCCCCGCCGCAGGATTTAGAGACTGCTGGTGAGTGGAACACAGCTTCTGCTCCAATCTTTAAACAGTGACAACGATAACAACTAACCCCAGAGATTACCAGATGGTGAAAGGTAAACGTAATAATCTTACTAACAGAAACCAAGACCACTCACCATCATCAGAACCCAGCACCCCCACTTCGCCCAGTCCAGGGCACCCCAACACACTGGAAAAGCTAGACACGGATCTAAAAGCATATCTCCTGATGATGGTAGAGGACTTCAAGAAGGACTTTAATAACACACTTAAAGAAATACAGGAGAACACTGCTAAACAGGCAGAAGACACTAAAGAGGAAGCACAAAAATCCCTTAAAGAATTGCAGGAGAACACTGCTAAAGAGTTACAAATCCTTAAAGAAAAACAGGATAACATAATCAAACAGGTAGAAGTCCTTACAGAAAAACAGGAAAACACATCCAAACAGATGAGGGAAATGAACAAAACCATACTAGACCTAAAAAGGGAAGTAGACACAATAAAGAAAACCCAAAATGAGGCAACACTGGAGATAGAAACCCTAGGAAAGAAATCTGGAACCATAGATACGAGCATCAACAACAGAATACAAGAGATGGAAGAGAGAATCTCAGGTGCAGAAGATTCCATAGAGAACATCGGCACAACAATCAAGGAAAATGGAAAATGCAAAAAGATCCTAACTCAAAACATCCAAGAAATACAGGACACAATGAGAAGACCAAACCTACGGATAATAGGAGTGGATGAGAATGAAGATTTTCAACTCAAAGGACCAGCAAACATCTTCAACAAAATTATAGAAGAAAACTTCCCAAATCTAAAGAAAGAGATGCCCATGAACATACAAGAAGCCTACAGAAGTCCAAATAGACTGGACCAGAAAAGAAATACCTCCCGACACATAATAATCAGAACAACAAATGCTCTAAATAAAGATAGAATACTAAAAGCAGTAAGAGAAAAAGGCCAAGTAACATATAAAGGCAAGCCTATCAGAATTACACCAGATTTTTCACCAGAGACTATGAAAGCCAGAAGATCCTGGACGGATGTTATACAGACACTAAAAGAACACAAATTCCAGCCCAGGCTACTATACCCAGCCAAACTCTCAATTAACATAGATGGAGAAACCAAAGTATTCCACGACAAAACCAAATTCACACATTATCTCTCCACGAATCCAGCCCTTCAAAGGATAATAACAGAAAAAAAACAATACAAGGACAGGAACCACGCCCTAGAAACAACAAGAAGGTAATCCCTCAACAAACCTAAAAGAAGACAGCCACAAGAACAAAATGCCAACTTTAACAACAAAAATAACAGGAAACAACAATTACTTTTCCTTAATATCTCTTAATATCAATGGACTCAACTCCCCGATAAAAAGACATAGACTAACAAACTGGCTACACAAACAAGACCCAACATTTTGCTGCTTACAGGAAACTCATCTCAGAGAAAAGGATAGACACTACCTCAGAATGAAAGGCTGGAAAACAATTCTCCAAGCAAATGGCATGAAGAAACAAGCTGGAGTAGCCATTCTAATATCTGATAAGATTGACTTCCAACCCAAAGTCATTAAAAAAGACAGGGAGGGACACTTCATACTCATCAAAGGTAAAATCCTCCAAGAGGAACTATCAATCCTGAATATCTATGCTCCAAATACAAAGGCAGCCACATTCATTAAAGAAACTTTAGTAAATCTCAAAGCACACATTGCACCTCATACAATAATAGTGGGAGACTTCAACACACCACTTTCACCAATGGACAGATCATGGAAACAGAAACTAAACAGGGACACAGAGAAACTAAGAGAAATTATGAATCAAATGGATCTGGCAGATATCTACAGAACATTCTATCCTAAAACAAAAGGATATACATTCTTCTCAGCACCTCATGGTACCTTCTCCAAAATTGACCACATAATTGGTCACAAAACAGGCCTCAACAGATACAAAAATATTGAAATTGTCCCATGCATCCTATCAGATCACCATGGACTAAGGCTGATCTTCAATAACAAAATAAATAATAGAAAGCCAACCTTCACATGGAAACTGAACAACACTCTTCTCAATGATACCTTGGTCAAGGAAGGAATAAAGAAAGATATTAAGGACTTTTTAGAGTTCAATGAAAATGAAGCCACAACATACCCAAACTTATGGGACGCAATGAAAGCATTTCTAAGAGGAAAACTCATAGCTCTGAGTGCCTCCAAAAGGAAACTAGAGAGAGCACACATTAGCAGCTTGACAACACACCTAAAAGCACTAGAACAAAAGGAAGCAAATTCACCCAAGAGGAGTAGACGGCAGGAAATAATCAAACTCAGGGGTGAAATCAACCAAGTGGAAACAAGAAAAACTATTCAAAGAATCAACCAATCAAGGAGCTGGTTCTTTGAGAAAATCAACAAGATAGATAAACCCTTAGCCAGACTCACTAGAGGGCACAGGGAAAGCATCCTAATTAACAAAATCAGAAATGAAAAAGGAGACATAACAACAGATCCTGAAGACATCCAAAACACCATCAGATCCTTCTACCAAAGGCTATACTCAACAAAACTGGAGAACCTGGATGAAATGGAGAAGTTCCTAGACAGATACCAGGTACCAAAGTTGAATCAAGATCAGGTTAATGATCTAAACAGCCCTATATCCCCCAAAGAAATAGAAGCAGTCATTAATAGTCTCCCAACTAAAAAAAGCCCAGGACCAGATGGGTTTAGTGCAGAGTTCTATCAGACCTTCAAAGAAGATCTAATCCCAGTTCTTCACAAACTATTCCACAAAATAGAAACAGAAGGTACTCTACCCAACTCATTCTATGAAGCCACAATTACTCTGATACCTAAACCACAAAAAGACCCAACAAAGATAGAAAACTTCAGACCAATATCCCTTATGAATATTGATGCAAAAATCCTCAATAAAGTTCTTGCTAACCGAATCCAAGAACACATCAAAACAATCATCCATCCTGACCAAGTAGGTTTCATCCCAGGGATGCAGGGATGGTTCAATATACGGAAATCCATCAATGTAATCCAGTATATAAACAAACTCAAAGACAAAAACCACATGGTCATCTCGTTAGATGCGGAAAAAGCATTTGACAAGATCCAACACCCATTCATGATAAAAGTCTTGGAAAGATCAGGAATTCAAGGCCCATACCTAAACATGATAAAAGCAATCTACAGCAAACCAGTAGCCAACATCAAAGTAAATGGTCAGAAGCTTGAAGCAATCCCTCTAAAATCAGGGACTAGACAAGGCTGTCCACTTTCTCCATACCTATTCAACATTGTACTTGAAGTCCTAGCCAGAGCAATTCGACAACAAAAGGAGATCAAAGGGATACAAATTGGAAAAGATGAAGTCAAAATATCACTTTTTGCAGATGATATGATAGTATATATAAGTGACCCTAAAATTTCCACCAGAGAGCTCCTAAGCCTGATAAACAGCTTCGGTGAAGTAGCTGGATATAAAATTAACTCAAACAAATCAATGGCCTTTCTCTACACAAAGAATAAACAGGCTGAGAAAGAAATTAGGGAAACAACACCCTTCTCAATAGTTACAAATAATATAAAATATCTTGGCGTGACTCTAACTAAGGAAGTGAAAGAGCTGTATAATAAAAACTTCAAGTCTCTGAAGAAAGAAATTCTAGAAGATCTCAGAAGATGGAAAGATCTCCCATGCTCATGGATTGGCAGGATCAACATTGTAAAAATGGCTATCTTGCCAAAAGCAATCTACAGATTCAATGCAATCCCCATCAAAATTCCAAATCAATTCTTCAACGAATTAGAAAGTGCAATCTGCAAATTCATCTGGAATAACAAAAAACCTAGGATAGCAAAAACTCTTCTCAAGGATAAAAGAACCTCTGGTGGAATCACCATGCCGGACCTAAAGCTCTACTACAGAGCAATTGTGATAAAAACTGCATGGTACTGGTATAGTGACAGACAAATAGACCAATGGAATAGAATTGAAGACCCAGAAATGAACCCACATACCTATGGTCACTTGATCTTCGACAAGGGAGCTAAAAACATCCAGTGGAAGAAAGACAGCATTTTCAACAAATGGTGCTGGCACAACTGGTTGTTAACATGTAGAAGAATGCGAATCGATCCATTCCTATCTCCTTGTACTAAGGTCAAGTCTAAGTGGATCAAGGAACTTCACATAAAACCAGAGACACTGAAACTTATAGAGGAGAAAGTGGGGAAAAGCCTTGAAGATATGGGCACAGGGGAAAAATTCCTGAATAGAACAGTAATGGCTTGTGCTGTAAGATCGAGAATTGACAAGTGGGACCTCATGAAACTACAAAGCTTCTGCAAGGCTAAAGACACCATCAATAAGACAAAAAAACCACCAACAGATTGGGAAAGGATCTTCACCTATCCTAAATCAGATAAGGGACTAATATCCAATATATATAAAGAACTCAAGAAGGTGGACTCCAGAAAGTCAAATAACCCCATTAAAAAATGGGGCTCAGAACTGAACAAAGAATTCTCACCTGAGGAATACCGAATGGCAGAGAAGCACCTGAAAAAATGTTCAACATCCTTAATCATCAGGGAAATGCAAATCAAAACAACCCTGAGATTCCACCTCACACCAGTCAGAATGGCTAAGATCAAAAATTCAGGTGACAGCAGATGCTGGCGAGGATGTGGAGAAAGAGGAACACTCCTCCATTGTTGGTGGGATTGCAAGCTTGTACAACCACTCTGGAAATCAGTCTGGCGGTTCCTCAGAAAATTGGACATAGTACTACCGGAGGATCCAGCAATACCTCTCCTGGGCATATATCCAGAAGATGTCCCATCCGGTAAAAAGGACACAGGCTCCACTATGTTCATAGCAGCCCTATTTATAATAGCCAGAAGCTGGAAAGAACCCAGATGTCCCTCAACAGAGGAATGGATACAGAAATTATGGTACATTTACACAATGGAGTACTACTCAGCTATTAAAAAGAATGAATTTATGAAATTCCTAGCCAAATGGATGGACCTGGAGGGCATCATCTTGAGTGAAGTAACACAATCACAAAAGAACTCACACAATATGTATTCATTGATAAGTGGATATTAGCCCAAAACTTAGGATACCCAAGATATAAGATACAATTTGATAAACGCATGAAACTCAAGAAGAATGAAGACCAAAGTGTGGACACTGTGCACCTTCTTAGAATTGGGAACAAAACACCCAGGGAAGGAGTTATAGAGACAAAGTTCGTAGCTGTGATGAAAGGATGGACCATTTAGAGACTGCCGTATCCAGGGATCTGTCCCATAATCAGCTTCTAAAAGCTGACACCATTGCATACACTAGCAAGATTTTGCTGAAAGGACCCAAATATAGCTGTCTCTTGTGAGACGATGCCGGGGCCTAGCAAACACAGGAGTGGATGTTCACAGTCAGCTATTGGATGTATCACAGGGCTCCCAATGGAGAAGCTAGAGAAAGTACCCAAGGAGATAAAGGGATCTGCAACCCTATTGTTGGAACAACATGATGTACTAACCAGAACCCCGGAGCTCTTGTCTCTAGCTGCATATGTATCGAAAGATGGCCTAGTCGGCCATCAATGGAAAGAGAGGCCCATTGGACTTGCAAATTTTATATGCCCCAATATAGGGGAATGCCAGGGCCAAAAGAATGGGAATGGGTGGGTAGGGAAGTGGGGGGCGCTATGGGGGACTTTTGGGATAGCATTGGAAATGTAATTGAGGAAAATATGTAATAAAAATATTAAAAATAAAAAAAAAAGAAATTTGGAAAAGGAAACTGAACTTTTAAAGATAGCATTTTTTACACTTGTACTGTTGATAAGACCATGTGCACTTGTACTATGGATGCCTTTAGCCTAAGAACAGGTTCTAAGTAATTCTGTATAGATCATTTTCATGTTGAAAACATTATTTTCTTTTAAGGAAAATCCTATTTTAATTGCTCATAGAATTGTCTAATATAAGAGATAGCTTTTCATTAAAAAATCATTCACCAATGAGATCTTTATTAAATTACTGCTAGGTGCCAGAAGATTGGCTCTCCTGCTTTCTTTATTAAACAAGGATATATCTGGGGATCACATTAATCGATGTGCTTTTTATTAATGAAGAAAGCAGTCTCTTCTAATAAGATAACATTCTAGCACAATCTTGGTGTGAAAAATTTATTTATTTATTCATTCATTTACTGAGCATCATGTTGTTTGAGTCTCAGCTCACCTTTTGGCAGATAGTAGGGAAGGCATGGTACATGTACACGGGCAGATAGCTGAGTAAATACTCCCAAGTGTATTTAGGTTATCTGATACAAGGATGGCCACCAGAAAGGGAGTCACGGGAAGTTTCCCAGAGCAGGTGAAGGTTGTGCTTTAACTGCTGGGATGGGTGAAAATCTGCCAAGTGAAGAAATACAGGGTGGAGACTTGCAAAATGCTGAGGCAAGAGGATAAAGATTATGTTTGGAGAATGGCTAATTGCATGGACATTTGTTAGAACATAGTTCAACAAACAGAAAAGAACTCAGGTTGTCTGAAAGTCTGTTCCTTCCACTTCCACGCTGATAGGAGCTTGGCTGTGTAAGGGGATGTCACTCAATGCTTGCTGAATGAATTGAATGATGCTGAGAGGCAGTGGGGTTCCAAAAATGCTTCAGGATGCTAAAAAGCAGAGATGTATTAGGGTGAACTCCATTATCAAGGTTGTCTACGAACCTACTTCTGCTAATATTTTGTGACATATTTTGTTCAGGGACCTCTGGCTCAGCTTTGCAGTATGTGTGTGACATAATTTTCCTTAATTTCTATGGCATGCCAGTTACAAATCTGGAGTGAAACCCATGCCATTATTTTGGTACATTTTGTTACTGGCAAGCTTCAACCCAACTTTCCATTTTCACTTGCACTTGGGTTGGTGCCCATATAGCCCATGCTGGCCTGGAACTTCTTATATACAGACAGACAAAGATGACCTTGAACTTCTGCTCCTCCTGCACTAACTTTTGAGTGATTCAGTTACAGGTGCTCTACTATGTCCAGGTTATGTGGAGCTGGGGGCCGGGATAGAAAGGAGAGAGCATTGTATATCCTAAGCAAGCCCTCTACCAACTAAGCTACATTCCCAGCCTGTGATGAAGTAAAGATTCATCCAAGCAATGTGTTTGGCATGCAAATCAAGTTCTCAAATCTTTTGCTTATGTCTGATACTCCTTGTCTACTTAAATCCATGCAGAAAACCATCACACTGGATTCTAGTCACTGAGCTGAACTACGATCAAAGCCATGAATCAGTTCAAGGTCTTAACAACAGGTCCCTCCTTTACCATCTCAGCTATGAGGAGTATGGCAGACAGGGAGTGAATGTGTTCACATTGTCAATTACCCTGACAGGTATTTGAGAAAGAGTTGTCATTTCTATGTGTGGAGATGAATGTTGGAGGATCACATTGTGTGTCTTAATGGACAAATCTACTGCTTTCCAAAGTTGTCATCACTAACTCTTGCTGTGCCTTGGCTTTGAAAAACACCCTTACATTGAACTAAAAAACGCATTTTAAAGATTTTTAAATGCACAAACGATGTGATGCTTGGTGCAGTCGAAGTCGGGCAAGTCAGGTTCACGAATGCAACTGCACTTTCAGTTTTAAACACTTTCTCATTTTCTGAAAATTTCAGTCAGGACTAACATCAGCTTTGAAATTCACCTGCTATGGGGAATATGGGCAATTTATCTTCAGAGTTCATTTTATTTTTATTTTTTTTTAACTTTTAGCTTCTTTGCCCTCGCTAGCTGACATTCTCAGAAATAGAGGGTTCTGCACCAGGCAGGCACCTGAAGTTAGGATTTGAGTCTGTAGGCAATACTTTCACAGGTGCTCTCCGGTTAGCAGCAATTCTCTTCCTTCCTATGTGCATTTATGGGCTATTTGCTGAAAGGATGACAAAAGAATGAATGTGCAGGTTTGCTATTTCAAACAAATAGCAACCCAAGAAGTGCTCTGTGGAAGAATAGCCTGGCCCCGCGTGCTGGATGCAGTCTCATACACTTCCTACCTTGTTTTCCAAACTAAGGCTTAGTCTTAGGCTTGTTCTGTGACCAGGATCTCTTATATTGTATGCTGTGTTGGCTTCTCTGTTGATTAGAATAATGTGGTTTGCTTAGCAGCCAGGAAGCTATTCCCAGGCTTGTGTAGAATAAAGTGGCTGGAATCTGGGAGGTGCAGGCAGGAGAATTAGAAGTTCAAGACTAGCCTGAACTACATAAGACCCTGTCTCAAAAACTTTTTTTTTTTAAAAGAATATTACATTCACATATCAGGATCAAGATGCAGCCCATGGGACTGGAGAGCTGCCTTAGAAGTTAAAAACATTTGCGCTATTGCAGAAGCTTAGATTCAACTCCCAGTACTCACATGGTAGGTCTCAACTATCAGTAACTCTAATTCTAAAAGACCCAACACCCTCTTCTGGTATCTGTGAGTACTAGGTATGCATAGTGTACACATACATACATGAAAGCAAAACACTCATGCACATAAAATAAAAAATAAACCTTAAAATGTGCAGGAGGCCGGAGAGATTACTCAGTGGGTCAGAACATTTCTTGCTCCTGCAGAAGGCCCAGGTTTGATTTTCAGTACCATATGGTGGCTCACAAGCGAGTGTAACTCCTGTTCTAGGGGATCTGGCACCCTCTTTTGACTTCTGTGGGTACAGGCATGAATGTAGTGTATGTGCATACATGCAGTCAAGACATTCATAGACATAAAATAAGATAAATATATGCAATAAGACAGAACAATAAAGTGCCATATAGATTACTCAGAAATCCATCTTGGGTGTGACTCTATGGGTTGGGGGAAACCAGGTAACCCACGGTGTTGGGTAAGCAGGCTGGTACAGATTATAGTCCAGTTATCACTAACACAGGGATGTGGGTGTATAAGGCTATACTTCAGCATTTGTAGCTTCTTTCAGAGAATCTCCCAAATTCATAAACTAAAAATAAATATATCACATGAGCTCAGTGTTTGTGAGCTACCTATTTTCAACTGTGAGTATAAATTCACTTGCTTTGTTTATTATAAAGGTTAGGGTTCTTTTAAATTTGGCATGTGCCTTCTTTCCCTTGGAATCATAGTTCAGACACTGGCTAAATCAGAGAGTTTCAGGTTCAATGTCTCAAAAAAGTAAAGCAAGGGCTGGAGAGATGGCTCAGTGGTTAAGAGCACTGATTGCTCTACCAGAGGCCCCGAGTTCAGTACCCAGCAACCACATGGTGGCTTTGTAATGGGATCTGATGCCCTCTTCTGGTGTGTCTGAAGATAGCTACAGCATACTCATATACATACAATAAATAGATAATTCTTTAAAAAACATCTTTTTAAAAAAAGAGAAAAAGAAAGGTGGAGAATGACAGAGGAAGAAACTTAATATTGGTTGTTGGCCTAGACATGCATGTGTTCCGGTCCGTCCACCCCCACACACATATATCCACACATATATATGTGTGTATATATCCACACACATGTATACTCACACCTACAAAACGATAGATTATATAGGCCATGAATAAACATATACTACAAATCATACAGATTGTATAAACTATAAGTAGGTATCATTGCTAGCTTACACATGAAATGAAAATCTGAATATTTTCTTTTGCAGGGCTGGAGAGCAAACCTAAGATCTGTTTGCATTCTAGGCAGGCACCACATCACTCAGCTACCAGCCCCAAATATAAATTCTTCAAAGATATAATTCATAAGTGCACACCTTCCTGATGGTATGCGATTGAACATTATATTCGTGGCAAAAGTACCCATTCCTTTATATATTTAACAATTCCACCCACATAACTCAGTCTGAAGAGAGTATGCTGTTGCTGATGTGGGGTAGACACATGGCTGGGGGACATGGGAACTCCGCTCTGTTGCTCAACTTTGCTCTGAAGGTAAACTATTTTACACAACCAAAGAGTACACATGGAGGGACCCATGACTCCAGGCGCATATGTAGCAGAGGATGGCCTAGTGGGACATCAATGGGAGGAGAGGCCCTTGGTCCTGTGAAGGCTCGATGCCCCCATGCCCCTGAGTAGGGGAATCCCAGGACAGGGAAGTGGGGTGGGAGTGGGTGGCTTGGTGAGCAGGGAGAGGAGGGAGAGGAGGGAGAGGAGGGAGAGGAGGGAGAGGAGGGAGAGGAGGGAGAGGAGGGAGAGGAGGGAGAGGAGGGAGAGGAGGGAGAGGAGGGAGAGGAGGGAGAGGAGGGAGAGGAGGGAGAGGAGGGAGAGGAGGGAGAGGAGGGAGAGGAGGGAGAGGAGGGAGAGGAGGGAGAGGAGGGAGAGGAGGGAGAGGAGGGAGAGGAGGGAGAGGATAGGGGGTTTTCTCAGAGAGGTAACCAGGAAAGGGGATAACATTTGAAATATAAATAAAGAAAATATCTAATAAAAACAAACCAAACCAAACCAAACCAAAACAAAACACCCCTGCTTTACAAATATGGTCCTTGGATACTAAGATAACACATTTGCATGGGCTATGTGTACCATTGTGCCTGCGCACCCGCCCCTCTGTCTCTTAGTTTTTAGATTTTGTTTACCCTGAGTCTGAAAAGGTGAAAAGTACACGAAAGAGATAATTTTTTGTTTGAAACCTTTTTTGTTTGTTTGCTTGAAATTTAAGACTTGAATGATGATGCAATCTATTTAAAAGAGAAAGGGTAAAATCTCACCACAGTTTCCTCTCTGGAGAGCGGTGATGAGACTAGGACGCCCTGTCGACATTCCAGCGGGATAGACTGCATGTTTACTCTGTTTAACATTTAATTTCATAGCGGGAGATGGAAACATTAATTATCTTCATTTGTAGATGAGAGAACATCTCAAGTTAATTTACCCAGGATTTAATAGTAGGAAGTGGCCTTTACATTAAAATCTAAGTTTTCTAATTATAGTACTATGTTGTATCTTAGCTGGAGTCTGTAATTTGTGCCCCTGCCCAGCCTTAACTTATGTCTTAGTAACACCTTTTCCAACAGATGAGTGTTTCTGCCTCTGTAAATAATAAAGCAATTAATACCCTCTGTATACCTATACTTTCTTATCCAGATATATGCTTAAGAGAAGTATTAAAATTTATATTAATCCAGTGGATGGTGGTTAACCTAGAAATTCACGAGTGGTCACTGTACAGTGAATCAATGTCTGTGTAGTGCTGAGCCATACATGACACATCTGTATTATTGCCCTTCCTACAAGGCTCAGAGAACATATAGAAAGGGGGAGTTCAGGTTATAGAAGCCAGTAGTGGCCAAGGACCAGGACAGATCCGAGTCTTCTGGATATGACAAGCCACTGCATGAACCCACAGCAGCTGTGGCTGCCTGCAAGAAGTCAGCCAGCCAGCATCCAGCGTGGAGAGGAGGGGGTTCATGAGCCCTCAGCTAGGATGCTTTGTACAGTCTTACTTTACAGCCTGAGCATTTCTGCAGCACCATTTTGGTTTTCCCTTCTTGCTTACTCCTTAAGTTTGCATTTTGTCGATAAACGCCTCTGATGGCTTTACTCAACGTTTCCCCACTGGGTTTGAGGCTATCCTGAGACTCTGCCTAGGAATCAGATTCATAATAACATTGCAATCAAGAAATCAGGCTCTGCAAGACCCAGCCATGGTATTATCCGGCTGTTGAATACAAATACTAGTTTGATTCTTTATATCTAATACTGTTAGTTTTTACCACATATGCTCCTGGTGAAGATAAAATGTGGTAGAGTAAATGCCTATGTAAAAACCCAGAGAATGGGAGCACCATCATTACCTAGATCATCTTAGATCAGACATAGTGATGCTATTTCTGTAGGCTTTTAACTTCGCTGGAGCTGGAGATACTGTGTATCAACTGTTGGCATTTAATGGAGAGCAACTATAATAAAATAATGATGTAAAGTCAAATGTAATAAAGCTGAGATTGCTTATAACGCAATAAAATGTTCCTAGGGTTAGAATTGTAAAATTACTGAGCTGGAAGAGAGTTTACAAGAAGACGAGTTACTCTCTCAATTTAGAGTCAAGACAAGGGAGGCACAGATGAGCTGCAAGATCGCTTTGTAATACTTTTCATCCCACCACAGTCCCATTGCTCCATGAGTCTGTTGCCCTCCACAGTTACCTAAGATTATGACTTGAGAATTATTGTCACCTTCACATAGACGATAGAATTATACACAAAAATTGAAAGTAAACTCCAACTTGTGTCTTCTAATAGCTGGAAAGAATAAAGAATAATTTAATTGTGGAAGGGCTAGGGGTTAGGGAAATGGCTCAATGGGTAAGGTTGCTGGCCGGAAAACTTGAGGACCCGAGTTCAAATCCCCAGAACCCATGTAAGAAGCTGGGCATGGCTGCTTATGCCTGTAACATTAGCTGTATGGGAAGCAGATTGAAAGATTGTTGGAACTTTGGCAGCCAGCAGAGGTCCAGGTCTAGAGAGAGAGCCTATCTCAAGAGAATGGGCTGGGAAGTGATAGAACAAGACACCTGCCATTATCATCTGGCCTCCATACATTGGATGCAACTCCCCCATCAAATACTCACATACATACAACATATGCTACACACACACACACACACACACACACACACACACACTACTGGGGGCATACCTGTTCTTTGAACAGTAGTGCCAATATCCATTACATTGGTCTGATAGAATGAATTCACAAGTCCCATAAAAGGACAAAAAGATACAATGAGTTCCATTTGGAAATAATTGCAAAGTTGTCTTGCTGCATTTAAACTCTCTGAGAGGAACTGTGAGGAAGGAGAACAAGTCCCCATGACAGGTCTTTGCTGAAGGCAAGCTTAGGTGGTGCCAAATATATGGCTTAAAGGTTGCTAAATTTTTCATTTCTCTTTATCCGTTTTAATCTCTTTGTCTCTTGCTAATTATTATGCATAGACAAATACAATTACCAAATTTTAATTGCTCCGTCACAGACTTTGTACAAATGATCATAATAAAGTAGCATTTGCAATCTGCTTTGGTAATTTTGGACTGTAGCTGTGCCTTAATTTGTACAAGTGAAATGCATTTTATTTGTCTTCTAAGTAGTTATTATTCCGCCCAACTTTTTTTTTCTCATTTAGATTATTCATCCTAATACTGCTTTTCTAAAAGTTTGGTTGATTCATGTCACTACCATAATACATTTTGTTTTTAAGTATATTATATTCAAAATGCTTTAAAATTTAAGATGATTGTTTGCCACATTCATTTATTCAACAAAACTACCAAAGCATCTGCTATATTCAAAGGCAAGTATTAGATCCTGAGGACTGGAGACACAGAGGTGAATAATCCCTGTCCTTAAGCCATTAACTCAGAGTCTAATGAGATTGTATTCATCTTCTTGGCTTTAATTACAACGTATCCAGTAATGACCATCAGCTTTCCAATCTTATTTCCCTCTCTTCTTTCAACTTCTAGATCCATGCATATTCAAATGTAGTTGACAACTCTACTAGTCTTAAAAGGTCTTCACATCAGCATGTCCTGACCTGAGATTGTCATCTTTGTCACCCAAATACTCCAGTTATAAAAACAGTGTTTGCCACTCCCTGGATGTAAACAATTGGATTGGAGTTATTTCTAACTGCTTATTCTCAAGTTCTCTTCTCCCCAGTCAGTTAACTTTGTCAATTCTACCTTGTGAGCAGTAACCAAAATGTTTCTACATTTCTTCATTCCTTCCAGTGTTAAATGGTCCAGTTCACTGCCATCCTGCACTTTGTTCTAGGTGAGTCCTGATCAGTTGTTGTTTCTCTCAAAGAATAATAGAATATTGTGCAGCACAATAGAATAGCTGCACATTTGTAATCTCAGTGCTTTTGGTCATGGTGTTTGTCACAGCCTCAGAAAAAGCAAAATAGAACAATCATGAGCCAAGATGTCTGATGTTCATTCTGAAAGTTGTAAGGATTCAGGACATGAAATGATATATTTGAAAAAAAAATCTCATAGTGCAGGGAGGGATGGCTCTGAATGGTACACGTGGGTCGTTTGAGAGGGTGGGACTCCAATTCAGGCCTGGAGAGATGAGGATTTATATAGGACAGAGGCGAAGCTAAACCCAAAGGGCTTGCAGGGGGTGAGGAAGGGTTACTGAGCTGGACAGATCTTGGGTTGATATTTAGAATTCTGGTTTGGATGAGTGGATGGTGGTTTTCTTCCAGAGAGTTCTGACTGGTTTGAACAGAAGATGAAGGTAGCAGGGAAGGATGAAGCATGGAGACACTTAGAGAGTGGCATGAATAGTGACAAGATCCACCACGGGAGCCCCACGGAGCTCATGGTAACCAGAGTAATAGCCGAAGGGGTACAAATACGAGTTTTACTCTTGTTCTGTATGCTTCGTGAAGCTCCAGAGTTCTCCATGGTGCTCTGAGCTGTGATGTACTTTAAACATTTCAGAATCCTCAGTGAGAAAAGAGATGGAAATAGGAAGATGCTACTACAAAACAAACCACTCAAACCAACCAAACAACGCAATACAAACAAATCAAATCACCCAGGCATCGGATGGAACAGCTGGGTGTTTCTAGAAAAACTTAAAAAAAAGCAGGATTTGGGTGAGTGGGAAACAGACATCAGTTTTGTGGGTAAGAGGAATGTATGAGAATAAGGAGGCCTTTGAAGGAAGGACATCAGGGAACAGTGAAGTTAACAGAGGAAGATGGTGGGGTAGCAGTGGCCACTTTAAAGCCATTTTAAGGCCTGGAATGGTGTGAGTGGGAATGTCTGCTGCTTAGTTATAGGGTCAGCCTAGAGCCTCCAGAGCATCTTCCTTGCCAGGGAAGGCATTCTATAAATGTTGGATGTATTAATCAGCTCCAAAGTTGCAAAGAGCAATTTTATTTGGAAGGAAACCTTGCCATAGAAACAGGAGAACAAGCATTTGGGATGGAGCTTGTCACTCATGGTGGGGACAAGCTTTCTAAATAAATCACACTGCTAATTGTACTACACAGCAATCAGCCCAGCGCTGAGACCTGGAGTGATGGACACATTGAGCTTGTTCAACCAATTTGTCAAGAATCAGAAAGCAATTGAGAAGCTCAGTTGGAAGAGATTGAAGGCTGCTGTGTGGACCCCACAGCCCAGGTTTCAAGGCAAATTGAGCTGAAATATCCATTTATGCTACCAGCACAGTTTCTGGAATTAGCAGTGGGCCAAGGGGAGACTTTTGTAGTTTGAACCAATTACAGAACTTGTTGTCAGGCTAGGGGGTTGGGTAATTTTTACTGTGAGATCATTTGAGTTTTAAAATATGCAGTTTGCTCATAATTTTCATACAAAAATATTTTGTTACTTGGCATGAGATTTGACAGTCCTGGAAAAGGCCCTGTATGTCCCAACTCTACTGGCTAATTAGAGCCTGACACAGTGAAAGGAAAGCTCTTCTCCTGAGGAGGCTGTGTCCACACGGAGTGTGTGTGAGCTCACCTGTGCGTTCTGAACCTCGACGGGAGTCACAGGCCCAGCCTGAGTAAAGCACAAAGCGAGGACCGAAGCAGACTGCTGTCTGCTGTCGTTGCTTTGGCAACACCAATCACCTGTGCTCAGATACCGTGTTCTGTGAATACTTAGTCACGAGTGGATTCCCTTTCTGAAACAAGGTTTAAAGCCTATTCACGGAAACCTTAGAAAGGGAAAGATTCAGTAGTTTTGCTTTGGTGAAGTTCATTCCCAGAAGAACCTCAAATCCCCACAACAGGATGATTTTTGTTGTTGTTTGAGGCTCAGTTGCGGAAAATAAATGTTGATTCCATGGACTGTCGTGACCTCTGCCTATCATTGTCTGGGATGTGCCAACAGGATCATGGGTGCTATCATCTGTTCATAATACTTTTCCCAGTTTGTCTTAATAGCGTTCGAATGCTAGCTGGAAGGCACTGTATACTCATCTAAAATATTAGGAACCAGGTACCCAAAGCTACAGCCCAGCTGTGTGAAGGTCAAGATCCAACTAATCATTTCTGATAATTGTATCTACTTGGTCTACATCCAAGACTACTGGCAGAAAATCCTCCCTCAACTTCTTTCCAAATGTAAAGTTGGAGGACTTCAGCAGCTTTCTTTCTATGGGTAGCTTTTCTCTTTGAAGGAAAGAGAAACCTTAGAATTTGCATTTTTCTGTAGCAAAAGTCTCTCCTCCAAAGAAAGCCAAAGGACTTTTAAAGTACCAGATGCTGCATGCACAATTTCAGATGATGAGGAGATCATTGTATTGTCAACTTATGGCATCAAAATTTTAAAAAGATTTATTTATTTTACCTAATGTGGCTGAGTGTTTGCACGAATGTATGTATGTATATATATGCATATATACACACATATATATGTATATACACACATATGTGTATGTATATATGTATATGCATATGTATATATATCACATATAGACACATATATGTATGTATATGTATATGTGTATGTGTATGTGTATGTGTATGTGTATGTGTATGTGTATGTGTATATGTATATGTATATGTATATGTATATGTATATGTATATGTATATATATATCACATATGTGCCGGGAGCCCTTAGAAGGATATCTGATCCTCTGTAACAGGAGTTATGAATGTTTGTGAGATACAGTGTGAGTGTTGGAAACCAAATCTGGGTCCTAACTACTGAACCATCCCTCTATCTCTATTATCCATTCTCGCTAAGGATAACATCTTTCACTGGTATTCAGGGCTGAACTAATAAACCCTGTGATGTTAAGGATAGCACTCTTAATTCTGGGCATTGAAATTTTTCATTCCACTTTTATAATCAGCAGCTGAAGTTAATGTAAGTCTGCCTTTGTCTCAAAGGTTCAGTGATCCTGAAACACCATTTCTGTCTATATTGTGGGAAGGACATGGTAATTTAAAACATTTGGGTTATGAAACTCTTATTAGGCTCTTGAAACTTATACACTGATTGGATTCTCAGTCTACAAAATTGCATGAATCAGAGGAACTGATTAAGACCACGTAGTAGGTTAATAGATCCCAATATGCCTCATAGCTGGGCTGAAGGACTTACACCCGTGGCGGTGGAGAGGAGTGAGTGTGGGTACTTGTGTAAAGGACCCAGTTGTGTAGAGGACTCACTAGGACAAAGATCAGTGAATTCAGAAGAGTAGATGGGAAATTGGAAGACTAGTGAAGGGAAGACAAACTTATAGACCAAACCATTAGCTCTGAGTTACAGAGTGCTGGGTTATCGGTGACCTTGACGGAAGTCAAAATTAAGCTACAGGTAGCCAGATCAGTTTTAGTTATTTGAAATGCCTGCCATTATTAGAACTATGCTCCGTGGGAACAACATGAGCAGCTTTGTGTTCCAACCATCCTTCCCTCCCTGTCATGGTGGAACTGTAAGCTAAATGAGCTTTGCCCTCCTTAAGTTGCTTTGCCAGATAGTTTGTTTCAGCAATGAGACTGGGGCTAAGTTTAGCTGTGGAAATGAAGACCTGTGTCTTCCCCCTTTTAATTTATAGAAATGCTGTCATTTAAAAGAACTTGCAAAATTTTTTATGAGTTCTTGATCGTTCCTGATATTTTTTTTGGCTCTGATGTTTCTTTAAATGTACTAACTGCTTTTTCATTTAACAACTACATGTGCTAATTCCACTTCGGAAGGTCTGATGATTCTCTTACCTGTTTTCTGCTGGCTCTTGCTTATGGTGCCTTCCTGTGCTTAGCTATCTTTGAGTGTGTGCTGCTCATGGCCCATGAAACAAAGCATTTCTGAGGATTTCCAAGTCTAATACAACTAAGGTTCTTTTCTTAGGTGAAAGTTGGCTTCTGTTTCTAAAGAGGTGTAGGGTCAGCATCAGTCTGGTGGCACTAAGCTGTGTTGGATTCTTGGCACAGTACAACTTTGGAACTAATACGTGGGTTTCAAATACTCCTATGATTATTCAGCCTCTCAGAATCCAATTTCTCCTATTCTTTTCTTCCTGCCTGGGCTTTGTTGTGGGTTAAAGCATCTTCCTGATGGCTGTGGGAGGGGACATACTTCTTCACAGCGGAGCCTTTCATGTTTCATTTTAGCATGGTGTTTGCTTGCTATAATCTCCCTTTGAAGGGCCTTGGGATCTGATTTCCCTTACCTCACCCTGTGAATCCAGGAAAGGCAGAGTTTAGTCTCAGTCTGAATAGGCAACCACCCTTGGGACAAAAATAGCTTCCGGTGAGTGGCTTCCTTCTTATGTTCCCTTGATCTTGGTTTTGGCACCATTGTGTCCTGGCTTATTGATGCTTTTAAGTAAAGATTAAAACATATATTATTCAATACTTTCAGTTATTTTCAGTGGAAGGATTGGTGTGAATAAATTAGATAATCATAACTGGATATGAGAAGTCACGTGAGGCCAAGAAAGCTAAGTGGTCTGAAGTCAGAACTGATGGAGTAACGTTCTTCCTTGTGTAGCTTCTTCTAGTGTATACACCAGAAGTGAATTCACATTGAAACATTCAGGCAAGTTTACTTAGTTTTTTTCTTTCTTTTACTCTTTATCTCTGACTGGCCTAGAACTCTTACAGAGATCCTCCTGCCTCTGCCTCCCAAGTACTGAGAGTGAAGGTGTGCTTCAATACATCCAATAAGACAAAGTCTCCTTGTCAGGCAGTGGAGTTATTCAAGGAGAAGGTATGAGAAAAACACTGTATAGCATATTGATGTAGCAGGTTCATAGAGAAGGGGGCTGGGAAGCTCAGTGGGAAGAGTTTGAAGATTGCTGTGTGAACCTCAGATACCAGGTTTCGTGGCAGACTGAGGTCTTGTAAAGTGGGATAACAATTAGGAAAGAGAGCATCATGCCCACACACAGTCACGTTAGGACCGGCAGGGACACAGACACATGTTCTGTAGAACAAAGGGAGTTTTGACTTCTATAGGTTTTGGGGGGTAGAATAGGGTGGGTTGGGCAAACTCCATACCATGTGACCTAGCCTAAGAGGCTAGAAGTAAAAAAGATACTGGTGATGATAGCTGTTATTCACATGGTTTTGGGTCTGGATGATAGGGAAGAGGACAGGTTTGCAGCTGTGAAGGGGGACTATAACACCACAGCACATATCAACTCTCTTTCCCAGAGAAAGAGACTGCAGGGAGAGCATGTGCTCTAATTTCTCTCTCTCTCTCTCTCTCTCTCTCTCTCTCTCTCTCTCTCTCTGTGTGTGTGTGTGTGTGTGTGTGTGTGTGTGTGTGTGTGTGAGAGAGAGAGAGAGAGAGAGAGAGAGAGAGAGAGAGAGAGACCGCTGGAGGGAATGTGACTGTGATCCAACACCCATTTATAATAATTAGTTTTTCCTTCAGAAATGTAAGTCTTTAATTCTAATCAGAACCTAAAGCATGAACAGAAAATAAATAGATAAAAAGGCTGACATCCATAATTATATTTTGAATTTTTCACTAAAATAAAATCTTCTTTCCTTTGGATTTTGACATTAAGATAGAACATAGCTCTGTCATTCTTTCTTTTCTTTTTTTTTTTTTGTATGTTTTTGCTGTGAGTTTAGTTGAATTAGTTTTACTAAATCCTATGAAAGGATGTGTGAGACCAACATCCTGTTAGGTAAAACACGTCTCTCAGACGGAATCATGCAAGCATGCATACAAAGCCATGAATTTCTCAAGGAGCAGGACTACCTGCCCATTTTATTTAGTGTTTCATTATCAAGGCCGAAAGTGTGTCTTGGTGAGTGGTGGCTGAATAGATATGTACTGAGCACACGGAGTAAGTGGAGTTCACCTGAGCTGAGGCTGTGAAGGACTGTCTTGAGCCTGGCTGGGTAAGCAGGACCCGGCTTTGTCTTCAGGATGGTTTGGAAGTTTTGTGGGTGATTCTGTATTGTCCTAGTTGGCTTTAATTGTCCAGCGGACCTAGGGTCAACTGAGAGGAAATCCTCAGTTGAGGAATTGCCGAGATCAGATTGGCTCCTGGTCTACAAGGTTGTTTTGATCATTAATTAATGCAGGAGGGCCTGGGCCACTGTAGGCAGCACCATCTCTATGTAGGTGAACTTGAGATATGTAGGAGAGCCAGTTAAGTATGAGCGTGTGAGAAGCAAGCCACTGAACAATATTCCTCCATGGTTTCTGCCTCAAATCCCTTCTTGAATTCCTTCTTGACTTCACTCAATGATGATCTGTCACCAAAATGAAGAAAAACCCTTTCCTCCCCTTAGCTGCTTTTGGTTAGGGTGTTTTATCACAGAAACAGAAAGGGAACCAGAACAGAATCCTTGAAGCGGGACACGGAGTTTTAAAGCATACCTGGACATTTATAAGCATAGACAACAAGTTTAACACAAAGAGGCTAATGCCATTGAGAGATTGTATCATGCTATACCTACCACAGGAAGCAAGTCAGAGTGCCAGGAGGCTGGACGAAGCCTTACTGGGAAAATTTAATGCATTGTGGGAAAGCAAACAACTTAGCTACTGGTTACTGGTCAATGGACTTAGGGCTCTGGGTGGTCTCCGGCCTGTTATCTGAACCTGAATGATTTATAGCACAGATAATACTGGCTTGATGGGTGAGGGCTAGGGTGGGGCTGGAGGTCAGGGGATGCAGATTGGATCAGCTGGTTTGTATATTGAAAACTATGCTTAGAACCCACATGAAGCCTTAGCTTTCTTGGCTGACCTGAGTCAGCTTTATGGCTTGAAGACACCAGTGGATTATACAAAGAAACCTTGGTTTGGAAGTTGGTTGTTAAATTTTTACCTGATGAACTTTTATGGCAGTCCATCGCCAGAAGCAACCCTAGTTGCCAGAACTGGATCGAGAGTGAGTCAGGTGTCTTAGGGTTTCTGTTACTGTGAACAGACACCACCATCAAGACAACTCTTATGAAGAATGTTTCACTGGGGCTGACTTACAAGTTCAGTCCATTATCATCAAGGGAGGAATACGCCAGTGTCCAGGCAGGCATGGCTCAGGAGGAGCTGAGAGTTCTACATCTTGATCTGAAAGCTGCCACGAGAAGACTGTCTTCCAAACAGCTAGGAGGAGGGTCTCAATGCCCACACTCACAGTGACACACCTCTTCCAACAAGGCCACACCTCCTAATAGTGCCACTCCCTGGGCCAAGCATACTTAAACCACCACATCAGGCTGAGATGCCATCCTCTGTCTAGTTAGCTCAGGTCATGGGTTGATTCCAGTCATGCTTATGATAATATGTCCAAAGAATTTCTAGAAAAAGGACATAGTTTCCTTTAGGCAGATTTAATCCTAAAAAGTCCAAATCCTGAAAGGTGAGATCTTGAAAGAGAAGAACCCCTCAGATACTTTTAGAAAAATCTTAGTCCTAGATAATTAAAATTTTAATTGTTCAAACCCTGACTCTGAAGTTCTTTCAAGATTTTTGTGGCTTTGATGTAATTCTCCTTAAGGAAAAGTGCCATATAAGGGAGATATAAAAGGTAATCATAGGGACAGGGTTAATGCATTTTTTTTGATTATACATAGTATAGTTGTGACTATGACTAACCAACTATATAATTCTGCTCCCTAACCCCTTCACACATACTGTCCTGTTTGCCTTAGTACAAAACAATAGCAAAAAAATCAACACTTTATTAGAAAAATTAAAGTAATTTAAAAAGCCACATTCTTTACATAATGATAGCATTTTCGTCCATTTTTAATATATATATTTTGTATATGAGTATATGTCTGTTTGTGAATGCATATGTCAATAAATTCTTTCTGTCATTTTACTCATATGTTAAAAGTAAACTTAAAAATTGTAAACAAAGAGGGGCTAGGGAGACGGTTCTGTTCACCAAGTGCCTGTGGCATAGGCTTCATGACCTGAGTTTGGATCTCTAGCACCAATGTAAAAGGCTGGTACAGAGGTCTGTGCCAGACACCTACCTCTGGCCTACACACACACACACACACACACACACACACACACAGACACACACACACACACAGACACACACACATACCTGCATGTACCTGTGAACATGCCATGCAAACACGCATACACATAATGCACATAAGCAATACTACACACACACACACACACACACACACTAAAAAAAAATAAAAATGTAAAGCTATATTTTTTCTATAATTATATTTTGGGGATTTTGTTCTTTTTTGGTTTTAACATTCAGAATTATGGTGTTTGGGGTCCTGTCATTCAAAATTATGCACCAAACTCCATTTTCCTCTAAGATTCAGAGTTCTCAAAGATTCAGCACCTGCACTAACACCCTCCATTTTGAATTTGTCATCCACCCTTTAAACTTACAGCTCTCTAACATCATTGCAATCTCACTGGAAGCGGCATAATGTAAGTGAGCAGCCGCACCTGGAGGAGCA
The DNA here is from genome assembly GCF_978045245.1 of Mus caroli. Lineage (NCBI taxonomy): Eukaryota > Metazoa > Chordata > Mammalia > Rodentia > Muridae > Mus > Mus caroli. Next base: position 94,077,089 of record NW_028227258.1, read on the forward strand.
GCCACAGCCACAAAGCCAGTTTCCCTGTTCCAAGGCCCCGCCTCCCACAGGAGCCAGCCAATAAGCCGGCCTTTCCAGTAGCTGTTACTTAACCGGAGAAGATTTTTTAGACGCTTGCTATTTTCCACATGGAAAGGATAAGGGAAGAAACTAATTTTTTATTGAGTGCTTTCCGTGGGCTAGCCTTTGAACCATGCTCTCCAGTTAATTTATTTCTTCAAAGTTTACTTTCTAAGAAGGCCTTTGCTTTTAGCTGAACTGAGGAAACAACAATACATTTGATTTACTTAGAGACAGGGTCTCACATATCTTATGCTAACCTAGGACGTTGTCTCCATCTCTTCTATCTCATCTGTGTGGTGCTGGAGATGAAGCCTGGCACACCCTGGGCAAACACTGCTACTAGCTGAGCTACATTCCCAAGACCAGAATCCAAGAGGAAGATGAGCATGTTAACAGGTTCCCTCTGACCTGTCCCCTGTCCCGGTAGAGTTCACTTGCTAAAGTGTCCAGAGAAGAGGACTGTGGGATGGCATTGGGATAATGCTAAGTTATGCCAGTGAAACTGGAATATTTTTGTCAATGTGCAACCCCTAACCATTGAAAGGAAGAGATGAGAAGCCAGCAGAGGAGAAGGGCAACTTTCCGTGAACTGCAAGTAACTTATAGTTGTTATTCAGGAACAAACACAGTGAGTTTAAAAAATACTGAGATAATGTGCGTAATGTTTCTAGGGAATCATTAAAGACGAAAAAGGGGAAAAAACTAAAATTCAAAATTATTATCTACACTCTAATTGTAGCTACATGAAAATAGGCATGATCTGAAAACGGATGTTTGTTTGTGAAACGGGCTTGTGGATCCACATGAGGCTTGTGGATCCACATGAGGCAGCGCGCAGTGGCCAGCAGCGTAGGGCCACTCACGATGTCTCATGTGCTCCCACATCTGAATGACAGCTGGCAGGTAGACTGGGTCATCGTATCGAAGGAGGGCTTGCTTGGTCGTCATTAGCTTTTGACACTCGTGGGATCTCATCTGTACAAAGATGGACGAAGTTCTGTACAGTATCATCAAAAAGAAATGGAAGACAGTGGGAGATCTTCCTCATCTTGTGTGAGCCCTGTTTAGATATCCCAGCTGTTTGAAAGAGAACTGTGTTGGTGTCTGGTGTCCTCTGGGACATCCTTTCTCTGCAGTCTGACAGGCTTCTGTCTGCCGCCGATAGGAACACATGCTGTGCTTGGCCAGATGACCTACCTGATGAGCATGCAACGAATATGGCAGCCTCCTCACCTCCTCAGAACTACCAGATGAACTACTATGCCTATCATAGCCTCTCTTTTCCCAGATCTCCTGCGTCGCTGAGGATGACGGGCTGGGAGATTGGTGGCCAAAATGAAAGAGAATCCTGAAGATGTTCCTCGAGGGCTCCCACCGGTGCCTCAGCCTGGTACAGATGATGGACCAGGTCTCACTGGTGATGGAGACTTTCAGCACTAAGTCTGTACTTCTGCATGTCAGAAAGAGCATCCAAGCAGTCTTGCACCTTTACTCTAACACCCTCAACTTCCAAGTTAGTGAGGTGGAGCCCAAGCACTATGCAGATGGAGAAGATGCATACACTATGAAGCGAGTGCTCTCAAGATAGGGGATGAACTGTGACAGCGGTGGGTGCTGAAGAAGGCAGATTTGTGGTTCTGGGTTCCAGAGAAAACAAGGAGATCCAGGACAGCACACATCTTGGTTCTGAAGAGTCCATTTTCTGGAGAACCTGGCCAGAGACAATGGCACCAGCAGCAAAAGAGAGCCCTGATATCCAAGTTGGCTCAGGGCTTGGATTCTGCCACTTGATTGAGCATTACAGGCCCTTGTATTTTAGCCACAGTTTTTCTTCTGAACCCTGGCTGTGCTCTGCAATATGGGCTCAGAGGTCATCTCACGGTGAACCGAAGGGCTTCTCATTTCAAGACTTAGCAGAAACCTTCCATATACCATACTGTGATTATGAAGTTCACATGCACACAGAACCTGCTGTACAGGCACCAAGGACTCTTGAGGACCTGCTGTGGTGGTGCCTTCCTGGGCTGCTCCCATGCTATCTTGCATGCTGGGAGAAGTTGCTCTGCATGGATTGTGTATATCCTGCAGCTATACACAGGTATGTCTTTACTCTTGAAGAAGTCAGTGACACTGGGTTAGCCCACATCCTCCACTCCTGTCAGGTGGAAGTTAATGACTCTTGCCTTCTCTGACAACTGCTCATGCCCTGCCCTCTCTCTTTTGGAAGAGGGATGTCTCCCTTTCCCAGTGGGAGAAGGTAATGGGTATCAGACTCCTACACAAGCAGAATTTGTAGATCTTAAGCAGAGGACAAGTAGAAATTCAATTAGAATCTCTAACCTGAAAAACTAAAAATATATAAAAGGAAAAAAGGACGAACTCACCAAGTCTGTTAAAAAATAATTCTGGTACTTATGTTATTAGCCTCATAATAAAGTAAGTACAGAAATGCCACCAGAGAATTTGATCGCCCTTTTCTTTTCATTAAAATGGATTTTCTCCTTCTCTGGGAACCTATAGTCCACATCAGCCAGAGAAGCAGGTAGGCTAAGTACAGTTTTTCCCTCCTCCCTCCTCTTTTCCAAACCCCCACCCCCACCCAACTTTCCTCCCCAGCTGTGTAATAGATTACCTGCTGCTGCTGCTGCTGCTGACCCACCCTCATCTCCAGCAGATCACAGACTGTTCTCCTCCAGCCTCCCCTCCCCCACACTCATCCCTTTATCCTAGATCCCAACTCAGCAAGAATCCCCTGGGAAGCTGCTGGCCACTCGGGCCAGGGAAGCAGGTAGGCTAACCGAAGATCTTCCCATCTCCCTTCCACCCTCCAAACCTATCAGCCTCCAAACTTAGCCCAGCTCTGTAGCAGGCCACCTGCAAGCCCCCTGCCCCCTTCCTCTCTGCTTCCTCTGCTCTATCTCCAGAAGATCACGCAGACATTCTCTGCCAAACTTCCTCCACACTCATTCCATCGTCCCAGCCCCCAACTCCTGCAGGCATTCCCAAGCCGCCAGGTAAGCCTGCTGGAGAAGCAAGCAGGCCAGGAAAGCAGGTAAGAGGGCATTAGCTCTTTATTCTCCCTCCTCTCCTCCAAGTCCAGTCCACTAATCACTGTCAGCTCTGTAGCAGACTACCTGTTGTGGCCTGTTCTCTGATGGGCTCAGGACTTGGCTACTTTCTCGCAGGTAACCTGAGCATAAGTGGTTCGCATGCCCACAATTCTAGTGGTTGCTATCCGAAACATGCGATTTTTGGTCTTGTTGATATTACATAGAAATGACTATTTATTTATTATTAGATATTTTCTTTATATACATTTCAAATGCTATCCCGAAAGTTCCCTATACCCTCCCTCCACCCTGCTCCCCTACCCACCCACTCCTGCTTCTTGGCCCTGGCATTCCCCTATACTGGGGCATATAAAGTTTGCAATATCAAGGGGCCTCTCTTCCCAGTGATGGCCGACTAGGCCATCTTCTGCTACATATGCAGCTAGAGAAACAAGCTCTGGGGGTACTGGTTAGTTCATATTGTTGTTCCACCTATAGGGTTGCAGACCCCTTCAGCTCTTGGGTATTTTCTCTAGCTCCTCCATTGGGGGCCCTGTGTTCCATCTTATAGATGACTGTGAGCATCCACTTCTGTATTTTCCAGGCACTGGCATAGCCTCATACAAGACTATACCAGGGTCCCTACAGCAAAATCTTTCTGGCCTTATACAATAGTTTCTGGGTTTGGTGGCTGATTATGGGATGGATCTCCGGGTGGGGTAGTGAAATGACACTTTAAAATCTGTATTTTAGTCTGAGTGTTCAGAAGACAATGGCAGATGCAGTTCCTTGGATCTTGCTGTTCATGAGGTTCTGTGGGAAACCCCAAAGGACGCTAGTTATTGTAGTAAGTGACTCTAAAAATCGTGTTCATGCAAAGTGTTTGCTAAGTGGCTTTTCTAAGAGCATTATTGCAGGTTTGCTAAAAGCCACGCAGAGTTTACACTCTAATGGGGAGCTGTCTAAGAAACTGGTTAAAGGAGAAACTCACAATGTGCTCCTGTGTTTCGAGTGCTAAGGAGAAAATAAAGCAAAGAAGGGAGAAGATTCACACAACAGAGCTCCTGGAAAAGGTGGAATTTGATAGCCTGCAGGAAAATGGGTGAGTGAAAGGGGGGCTTCAGGTGGAGCTCTCCTCGGAAAGGAAATGGCAGGTGCAAAGGCCCAAAGTCGCAAGTGTGCAAGTGTACTGGGTGTGATGCAGGGAGAGGTGAAGTCAGATGGAGCTCCTCAAAACATTCTTCTGATATGTCTCTGAAATTAGTGGGTAAAGCCTATACATGACTCAAAAAATCAAGGATACATGGTGTGTATGTGTGTGTATGTGCGCACTCGCGTGCGCTGAGAGAGACAGAGAGACACAGAAAGAGACAGACAGAGAGAGAGAGAGAGATAGAGAGAGAGAGAGAGAGAGAGAGAGAGAGAGAGAGAATGAGGTGAGGCAAAAATTTGTTTTTTCACCTCCAACTTCCTAGACACAGCCTTCGTTACTGAGGACAAATAAGGACCACGTGGAGTCACAGCATTTGCATCTTGCCTGCTCTTCCTTTCAAAGCCAGAGCAAGCTCATGCTCACACAGGCTATGGTCTTCAGATCTGGACAGCACTCCTGTTGTGTAGGGAAGACGAAATCAATTCTCTTCTTCCATCCACTTCGGTCTTTGAAAAGGTATTGGATGTATTAGAAGTCCCATTAGGGGTTCCTTCCCTCTTCATAATATATATTTGCCAATAAACTATCTCCTCTAAGTTTAAAAATAATTCTCTGGGGTTATAATCACCTCCCTATAGGCTTGAAGAATAGAAAGAGTTGTGATGTAAATTTAATTACAACTTCCTGAACTTGTACTCTGAAAATTAACTTGGGGATTAGAGGAAGTAGCTCGTCAGTAGCATCTTTTGGGCAGCAGACTACCGTGCAAGTCTCTCCTGTGTTTTGTCAGCTCCCATTCTTGGTTCAATAAGTAACCAGTGAAATTTATAATTAGCTTGCATTCTTTTATTGGGATATTTTACTATGTTGGTCTTAAACATAATTAAATTGTAACTATATTTTATTAATATCAATAATGTAAAATGTTTTACCATTATAGTAAAAATTTCTTCCCATCTTGCTCCCAATATATATGTATAATAGCTACCATCTTCTGAATTTATTCACTTTATTTAATCAAAGCTTTTTTTTTGAGACAGAGTCTAATTATATATTTTAGGCTGCCCTTGAACTTGTGACTCCCAACCTCAGTCTCCCAACTGTTGGGAATGCGAGCATGAAACACCTTGCCTGGCCAATCAGAACTCTGTGAAATAGTAAATTGTACTTGAAATGAAGAGGGTGATTGCCAATTGTCCACACTTTAGTGTAAATCAGACTCTGTAGATTGCTTTTCTTTTACTTGGAAAAATTATCTTCAGTGTGGAAATAGGACTTGGTAACAGAGTTTTGTGTCAAGAGGGAGCCAAGGACAATTTAAGAGAGTTCAGGCTTATGTAGGGATGCCATTTTGAAGCCAAAACTCTGGGTACTATGGAATAGCATATGCAAGCCACATGCTCAAAGAGATGAGATATACATCAAAGACTGATAAGATTCAACATGTTCCTCAACCCATTTCCTAGAGCTCTGATGGCTTTGTTAAATAAAGAGGAAGAAATCCATCTGGAAAGGTCCACTCAAAGCTGGCTTTAGGCAGCGACAGATGGGGCAGTAGGAACCCTGTGCTTGGAAGAGATGGCTGGAGGCATGCCCACAGTGCAGCAGAGCAGATGCCCCTGGCTGTCCCATTTCTCTAACACTGAGGAGACCCAGGACAGGGAACAGGCTTAGAATGGGTTAGAATGCCTAGAGAATGGGTTAGAACTTGTCAATTAGGCCATCTATTAAATGTTAACAAATAAACTTCTGGGAGGTTGAGGCAGGAGGGTCAAGAATTCTAGCTCATCCTCAGCTACATAGTGAGTTTGCAACTAGCCTGAGATACACAAACAATTTACCCTAACAAATATATTCTAGTACATAAAAAAACCTGGGAGGTTAGGCTCAGAATTAGAATTCTAACCCTCCTTGGAATTCCTACAGAGTATGGTGCTGCTGGTAGGAAGATCTAGCTCCACTCATCTTGTATACTGCTCCTTTCTCTCCTCACTTCCACATCTTGGGGCCTGGTGAACATACCTGTGGATACCCTCAATTTCTTACTGTATGTGCAAGTTCTGTCTAGGTTCCTCCTTAGGTTTCTGAGTGTGTACTAGTGGCAGTGTCTGCCCCTGGGGAAAGCTACTGGGGAAGGGCCTTTGTGAGCTAGGAATGCTGGCTAGGGTCATTTGAATAGAGAATCCTAGGGTCCGAATGCATGGGTCATTACCTAGAAGGGCAGCCAGGGGATATAGGTACATAAGACTCCTTGATACACAGGGGAGCATGCAGCTTGGAGTGTGGCTAGAGATGGATCTCTCCAATGGGGAGGGGGCTTGTACTTGACTTTGGAGACTCAGCCTACATCTAGAAGTAATGACAACATGTCTGTTTATCCCCACAGTGTACTTCTCATGGCTGTGGCAAATACTCAACATGTGGAGGAGGAATGGATGGTTTGGATTTGCAGTTTGAGGGTGCAGTCTGTCATGGAGACATGGTAGGAAAAGTATGAAGCAGCTGCTCACATTGCATCTACAGTTAGAAAATGAAAGAGCTGGCTGTTGATTCAGCCCACATGACCGTCCTGCCTGCAGTCAGAAGTATGTCTCACCCTCTCCGCACATAAACCGGTGTGGAAACTTACTCATAGACACATCTGAGTAAGTTTCCACAACTTGTCTTTTAGGTGTTTCTAAATCCAGTCAAAGTTGACCATAGGGAATTCTAACTGCGACAGGGACTTCCACCCGAAGACTTGGCATTTCAGAGAAATGTTCACTGTTTGTTTGAAGAGATCAGAAGAGACTGTTTCTCTGCTCAGGCCAATCTGACAATAGTCTATGTTAAGAGAAATAACCTCACATTGGCAATTGCTCCAACATCTATTCTAACAATGAACTAGACGTTTCTGAAGTACTCGATGAGTTTAACTTGGTAAATAGTATTTAGCTATGATTAAAAGTTATTTCATGACATGAGCAGAGCAGGCCTATTTATATGTAGCATAATCTAATAAAGGGCAAATGAATGCCCCTGAACCCTGATACAGACAGAGGGAACATAGGAAGAATATACTTCTTAGAAAGAATATTTTTCAGAGGAAGAACTATAGAAGAAAAACTTTCCTAGAACCTTCCATGGCCAAAGGAAAATCTCAATTTCATCATAAATGACAGAACACTGTTCTTTGCCTAGCCATGACTACAAATTTTCTGCCAGGAGCACAGAAGGGCAGCCTCCAAGGCTCTGTGTACAGGGTATTATTGCTGGGTAGGAAGGACTTTCTTTTTCTCTGGTGTCCCAGGGAGAACATTAGTGACGGTAAATGTACTGACTACCAAGTGAAGCCAGGGTTCTTCCTGAATTGTCTTCACCAGAGCTGAGAAAACATCCTGCCTTGTCCAACATTATGGTGTCCAAACCCATTCATGAAGGCCTAGAGAACTGATTCCTGGCTCTTGGTAGAGTAATCCAGAAAGATTGTGTGGTAACACACTCTGTGTCTCCTGGGTACGATAAGAGTTCGAGAAGCAAAGAACAAGCACAATTTGATTCACACGTGAGCTCATTTGCTCATTGTTTCCTTTGGGGATGGCACACTGGCAGTGTTGCTAGTGTTTTGGGATGAACTGGCATATATGCACAGCTGTGCTTTTGTTCACCCGAAGAGTGTATTATTTATGTATGCCTTTGTCTTCCTCTTATTGTTAGCCACAGCAAACATGGGATTTTGTAAAATAGAAAGAAGTTTGCCCTGCAATCTTGAGTCTCCCAGTCTTTGCCAGGAGATACCTAACTGTGTCAGAGTAGAAGCTCAATACTTCTGCCCCTGTTTCTCTAAAAACACAACAGCCACTTTTCTAGGCCTACTTCACCTCTGTCTGAAGCCCTGCTTCAGACTGACCGTCAGAGCAGAAGTTCATGTCCTGGGCTTGGTTCTCGGCTCCTCTGGTCTGATGCATGACTGCCAATAGCATCTTCCTCTTCTCTCTTCCTGATGTTGGAACAAAGGTGTGCCCAGCTTGGGTTCTGCAGGTCCTGCTGCATTGGTAGGGTTCCTTGCTATCTTTTTTGTACCTGTTCTTACTTCATAAATCATTGCCAGTTAGAGCTAAGCCGATATGCTCAAGAGGCCTGTTCCATCAAACCAAGTGCTCTAGATCCACACCATAATAGAAAGTGGCCTACTCTTCTGGATTGTTTTCTTCTTGCTACTTTTCTCATGTACTGATCAGTGGATTTGCTTAAATGATCTATGCTTCCTCCTTTCTCCTATTCTCAATTCAAATCCAGTTTTTTTTTCCCTAGGGTTAGGTGGTCTCAGTGCTTGCTGGGTGCTTGAATCCATACCTAAAAGACCAGATTCAGGCCCTACCTTGTGTGGTCAAGTCTATTACAGAGTAAGCATCAAATATTTGGACTTGAATTTTCAAAAACCATTTATTTTCAAGCTTTGGGCTAGATCCCTGCTGGATGTGTCAGGCACAGACATGGGCAGTGAGTTCCTCTTAGGGGATTTCTGTTACTGGACCTGCTTCCTGGACTTTCTCCACCCAGTGAAAGCAACTTAGCTTAGTGTCTCTCTTCAGATTGAGATTATACCCCATACTAGGTCATAGCATAAGTGGTCCTGCCTTACAGGAGTTTGTAAATTATATATGTGTACTTAGAAAGGGAATGGATTGGGAAAAGAGAGTGGATTTGCCACAAGTATAGAGCATACATTACTTGGGGTAGAATCTGCTGATGGTTTAGATTTGGAACTGACTTTGATAGACAAAGAAAGCATTCTCATCAGACATAGAAAGGCTGTTTTAGGTAGGTTGAATGACTCCCTGGAAATGACTGAGAAACTAATCTCAGACTCCCAGGTGGTATGTAGAAAAGGCATCAGGAGGAGAGAGATGCACATGGAAGGTCCTGAGAACAGGGATAGTGGCTTCTTCATTGCTGTGTCTTTAGGCACACAATAGTTTCTGAATATGGAAAGTATGTAAGATGTATTTATTTAATTTTTTTGTCTCTTTCTCTACAACCCTGAATGTTCTGGAACTCACTATGTAGATGAGGCTGGCTTCAGACTTACAGAGATCCTCCTGCCTCTGTCTCTTAAGTCATGGGATTAAAGGCATGTGCCAGCACACTCAATGAATGAAAGTCAAATGAAACCTCCACATGGAGTCTTTTACATTAAGCCACTTCTTGGTGGGGGATAACATACATATATAATCATTTTCCTTGCCTTTACCCTGTGACAAGCAGCAAGTAGATCTCTGCATTTTAAAAGACATGTCTTATTTCTATTAGGGAGGAAGGGTTTCACTAAGCTTTCAGAGGACAATTTCATCTCCTGGGGCTATACAGAAGTGCCCCATGAGAACTTGTCAAATCAGGGTTAGTGACAGATTTTGATAACTACAACCATATACCAAGTAATTCTGATCTCCACATGTCTGAGGAGCAGTGTAGAGCAGGATTGGGAAGTCGGAAGTGTGAGGATTAGGTGGTAGGATAAAGCGATAAGTTGAATTTGGTTTGGGGGTGCTGAGGTGTAATAGAGCATCCCGTGTTTTGGTGTGGTACTACTGTCCTCAACCTGCTGAGACACTTGTATCCTCTTGTGTCCAAATACATACGCTCAGACATATACTGTTCCCCGTGAAAGCTGCACCTCAATTAAGGCAGAAAGATGGTGTCTCGATCACTGAGTAACTAGGAGAATAGAATCTGTTTTCAATGTTTGCTGTGGACAACTTGAGAAGGGTCAAAGTCGTAAGAATGAAGCCTTTATGATCAAGTTATTTTCCAAGAGGCAAAAAAAAAAAAAAAAAAAAAAAAGCCTACGTGTCTCCCTTCTCTGCTCATGACTGAAGCCTGTGGCATGGGAAGCTCTAACATCGCCACCCTTCTATCAGCACCGGCATCACTGCCTTGCCTCCCTTGGGTTTCACAGAATGGATCCTCTCAATGTGATGCACATGATAGAGGCTGCGGGGCTAAACTCTACATTATGGGATGATCTCTATGTTCTTGATGCCAGTAGACTCAAACTAATTGTGACAAAGAGAAATGTCTCCGGACCTTGCAAGTTGTACCTGATTTGGAGGGGGAGGCCACTAGTTAAGAATCACTGCTCACGGGACAAGTGTCTGATCCAGACTGCAAGCTGAGCCTGCAGGCCTTCCAAGCTGGCCTTCGTCCACTGAGAAGTAAAGTAACATCAAGCAGTAGTACTCACGTGAACACGCTGTCTTGCCCAGCAGCAGAGACATCTGCTCTACTCTGGTTGTCATTTCAGAATAAAGGAGAAGATAACAACTAATATTATTGAGTGCTTGCCCAGTCTCAATGACTGTGCTCTGCTCTTACCATACACTCGTGCACTTAATCGTCTGTAAAACCTCTTGAGAAATGCTATGCCAGCAGCCTTGCCACACAGTAAAGCTGGCCGTGAAGAAGAAATGCTGGTGAACATCGGCGATGACCTTCCAAGTTCATTTCTGTAGTTCTCCGTGCAACCAGGTTTTGGTGACACCTGAGGATCTAATTAGTCGCAGCTATAGAGTATATCTGTCTAAACTCCAGCTGCCAAAGGGAGATTGTTGTGAATAATTGTCACCTAGTCAACCAATTAGTTTATGTGGTCATACAATTCCTTTTGGTACCAAGTGCTCTATTTCTGTGTAATTGGCTCCCTGGAAAGTGTGTGTGGGGGCCAGCTGGGAAAATGGGATCAGCTTAAAATCAGCCCTTGTATTTCTGACTCTTGGCTCTCATCACTGTCCTTCCCAGGATGTCATTGGTTTTGAAGTTATTTCTTTAAATGTTTTATTTATTCATTGTGTGTAAGTGTTTTATCTGAATGTATATCTGTGTACCACATGTGTTCCTGCTGCTTGAGTTGTCCAGAAGAGGGTATAGAGAGCTTCTGGGATTTGAGTTGCTGATGGTTGTGAGCTTCTGTGTGGTTGCTGGTAACCACACCTAGATCATTGGGAAGTGTAGATAGTGCTCTTAACCACTGAGACAACTCTCCAACTCCTTTGGAAGTGTTTTCTAAATTATAATTCCAGTCCCATAAAAGCCACATGAATGATGGCTCATTGGAGTAAGTCAAAAACTTGAGCGATCATTTGAAGGAGAAACAGTTAAAGTCTAACTAGTAGAAGACATTGGACAGGGACGCCATGCTCCATGCACCAACCTGGCTCAGAAGTTAGCCTAAAACTTGAGATTAAACAAAATTACATTATATTTGACATAGAGAATTCTAACTTCAGGTCAGTAATCACACTAAAAATCTTTTCTGTTGGGGATGGTTTATGGAGCACAATGATTTGAACAGGGGAAGAAGAGAAGAAAGATTCATGCCAAGAGGCATGGATGCTAAGTATAAACAGAAGATACCTGGACCATAAGAAGTGGGGACCTAAGGAACTGTCAAAACAAATCAATGGGGATAAGTAGTGTAAGTGGTCAGGGCTCAGAGAAATCTAGAGTCTTCCATATTCACTTGGGAAGGTATCCTGAGGCTTCACCAGGTCCTTCTGCACTCACTCATGCCTCTGTAAGACTGAATGGCTAACTGAGTATAAGCATTATTAATAGATTGTGCAAGAATGCATGGCAGGATGAAGCTGGAGATATCGGTGGAGAGAGCCGGCTTTGTCTGCAGGGAAAGGCTTTTTGTGAACACAAATCCTGGCATGGTGTTCAAGTCTCAACACAATCACCTCTTTTGGCAGACACACATGATCATGAGCATATGTCCAGGGCTCATGGAAAGGCCAGATGCTATAAATTTAGAATTCTTAATGATTATGGAATAAAGGAAACTGGTTGATGGTTTTCCATCTTCTTTGAAGCTCTTTTTCAATACATCTTTGCCATGTGCTATGTCCCTATCATATCTGGACCCCAGGGAGAATGGGTTTGGCCAAGATGAAGGCTCAGCACCAACTCAAGTGTTGGGCAAAGATGTAGCAGTAGAAGTCCTCATGAATACACAATAACATGTTCAATCTCTTTAATTTTTAATGTCCCATCAAATATGACATTTCATAGGCTTAGTAGCAAATTCTTTTCATAGAAAAATAAACATACTTGCTTATATAAATTATCTAATCTGCACAGACATAAGGAAATATGACTCTCTGTAACAAAAGGAGAAAGATGTCAGCATGGCAGAAATGTAGCTCCTGATCCATCAGTCCTTGAATTTTAAATAGCCAAAGAAGGTATTCATCTTGCCCTGACCAACATCTCTTACATTTCAAGAATTTTCTAGAATAAGTCCAATTAAACATTAGTAATAGCTGAAAGACAGCAATGATGGTGCTCTTCTCCCCAGACTGGTTGAAAGACAATGAATTCAAAGCCACTAGATGTATGTACAGGCTCTGATATTTAACTGATGGTATTGAAAGTTAGTGACCTTGACCCCTCCAGCTTGCTCAGCTCTATCTCCAGCTCTTTCACAGGACTCCCCAAGAATTACCTAGGTTTTGGCTGTGGGTCTCTATATCTGTTCCCAGATACTACTGGATGAAGCCTCTCAGGAGACAGTTATGCTAGGCTGCTGTCTGCAAGCAGAGCAGTGTCATTAATAGTGTCAGGGACTGACTATCTTACAAGGGATGTGTTTCAAGTTGGGCAAGGACACCACAGGAAGACCTACAGAGTCAACTAACCTAGGCCTGTAGGAGCTCACAGAGACTGACCCACCAACCAAAGAGCGTGGAAGGGCTGGATCTAAGAGCCTTTACACATTTGTATCAGATGTGTTGCTTCTTAGTCCTCCTGTGGTTCCTCTAACAATTGGAGTGGAGGCTGTCTCTAAATTGGTTGCCTGCCCTTCCTGAAATGGACTACCTAGTTGAGCTTCAGAGGGAGAAGATTCTCTTAGGCCTACTGCAACTAGATGTCTCAGGGTGGGGTGGTACCCAAGGGGGACTTCCCCTTCCCTGATGTGAAGGTGAGGGAGTAATGGGGGGAGGAATTTGAAGGATGGGACTGGGAGGAAAGGAAGGCTGGGGTGGGGGCATGATTGGGATGTAGAGTGAGTGAATGAATGAATGAGTCAATCAATCAATCAATAAATATTAGTGAACAAAGGCTATTTGTTTGGTTCATTTGATAGATTATTTGCATAGCATACATGAAGCCCTGTGTTCCATACCCAGCATAATGTAAACCATGTATTACAGCTCATACCTATAACCCTCAGATTTCATATTGGAGTTCAAGGTTATCTTCATCTACCTAGCAAGTTGGTGGCCAGTCTGGGCTACATGAGACCCTGTCTCAGAACACTAAGAAAAGGAGGAGGAGTAGTGAGGGGGAAGCTGTCTGAGCATTCTCTTGTGTTGAGTTTGTTTATTCTGCTTATCTTAATAGCACGAATGGCCTAATCTAAAAGTTAATGAATTTACATAATCAAGAGTTTACTTTCAAGCACAGCAAACTTTGCTCATATCAGCTCATTTTCTGAGTTTTGGTTGACATCTTCAAAGTGAATATTTCTTATCTGTGCAAAATTCATGGACTGATGCATCTCCCTTCCCCAAAAGGCCCTTATCATGGAGTTCACAGCTCAGTGGACATACTGACTCATGGCTCCTGCCGGATCTCAGGTGCATCACCCTGCAGGAACCCCTTACCATCTCACTTGAAAGGCATTAACACACTTCGTTCTGGGCTTTCAGATAGACCCCAGCATGCTTCTTTTGCAAAGAGCCTCTGTGTTGGCTTTTTAGCCCTAGCCATCAAGAAACTTCTCAAGCAAAGCTCGAGGATCAAAATCAGAGTTGCAGGATTGTCCAATCCTACATGGCAAGGCATTGGCAAGCATCCCTATGTGGTGTGCCTGAAACAGAGTGAAGTGAGGGGTTGGGAAGAATTTGGAGACAATGAAAACAAGTCTATGTCCTATAGGGCTTGGAAGGAGGGGGTCTCTCAATGTAGGAGAATTGAGAGCTGCGAATGTGGTGTTCAGTGAAGTCAGTTGTTCAGCCTTTCTTCTTTTAAATTGCTCATGTCACATTGTGACTTGACTGCTACCACTTCAAATATATTGTGTCCTCCTTGGGGACCTTCCTACTGTGTAGCCACTGGCTCCTTACTGCTCCAATATGTATTGAGCTGGGTAGAAGGCACCACACACACAATGAGTCATGGTAGCTATAGTTGAGATCCATTTCCTATTCATTGTCAGACTTTGACCGTGGAAATGATAGTGGCAAGTGTGACTGTGATCCTTTCCAACACCTCTACACGCCAAACGACAGGCTCTCTCCTGTTTTACTTTCATCGTGTCTGACCTTTATAATACTACTGCAAGGTATTTCTCATTCCAGTCTTCCAGAAGAAATGGAAGGTCAGACCATAAATCAGTTTGCCCCATGGGTGAGGATAGAGGCTGGGAGCAGCTGGTTCCCCCTATGTCTCCCTGTAGCCTTCATCTAGGGTTAGAGCCCAGGTCCTCCAGGGGCAAAGGCAAAAATCCGAGAGGAGGGGATCCCTGACCACCTTGCCTGGGAATTGCCAGTCTCAGGATAGATCCGACTCTTAAACTCTTCCCTCTTAGTTCAGGATCATAATCCTGGAACAGGTGAACTGCTTACTGAAGGGCTCTAGCAGTCCCGAGTGTGGCCAACACATACCCAAACATGGAATTGACAGGTTTTGGTCTACTTCTCCTTTCGCTCTCCCTTGCTAAAAACCATTAGACAGCATTCTTAAAGCCAGCTCCCAGGGTTCATTCCATTATTTGACCCCTGACTTATTCCTGAGACTAAACACCAAGGTCCAACAATCACATTCCATTATTTAACTAACATGTCCAATCAGGACATACCAACTCACCCTAGCACATATTCACCCTGTTCTCCTTAAAAACCCATGCCTACAAAACAAAACAGAACAAAAGCAAAGAAAAGAAAAGAAAAGAAAAGAAAAGAAAAGGAAGGAAAATTCTTGCTGCTTTGGTATGCCTTTGCAGAGTCCCCCACTGCTTGCCCTCCTGGGTAATGAATCTCTTTTGTGAGGAGGGTTTGGTGTCTGGGTAAGTCTTGAACTGACTCCCTTATATTTTCTTGCTAGTAAAAGGCACCTTGACATTTTAACTTCCAAAGTCTGGTCTCACCAAGTGAGGAGACAAAACCCGCAGTTCTATACTGCAGGACAAGAAAGGAGAGAGAAGGAACTGCCGTTGACAGAGCAGCATTTCTAGAATATCTATGTAATAGCCCGAGCTATTTTTAGGAAGTAGTTTTTTTCCCACTGATGTCAACTCAGACACTAACTTCCTTGAGCGAATTCCCTCAGAGAAGCCCGATGCTTTGACCCTATTAGAGTGTGCACCCTTCAGCTCTCTCCTGTAAAAGCTTTTATTGTAAGGTCAGGTAAGAATACGAGTCGTTGTTGGACTATTAAGCTGTGTCACCAGAGGCCTGAGGATTTGAGCCAACTAGTTTCCTTTCAGTGAAGATAGATCATTTGGTTAACATAAGTCTCTTGAGGACCTCCTCAGCACAGGCAGAAGGGCTTCATGGATAAGGCTAGTGGCTCATTGAGATGGTCCACTGCTGAGCCAGGCACTTGGCCACTACTGATCAAAGCTTCTTACTGGTTTGGACCCAGGTCCTACCCTCTGCCAAAACTCCTCTCTATTTTCCTCCATAAAGCAGTTTTCTTGAAACTGAAACATAACCGCATTCAACAAAAGAACTAGGTTGACCATAATACCATCAGAGTGCTACACCCCAAGCAGATGAGAGGTAGCTTGGAATACTTCCATTGGGTTCTTGTTGTTTTTGTTGTTGTGTACATTTGTACATTTGTATCTCTATATACATGTCCACATATATATGTGTAGGCATGTATGCATGCTTTGTTTTGCATATATGTGTGCATGTGTTCATATATGTATACATGTCCACATTTGTATGTAAGTGCTCACACATGCATATTTATTTGTGTCTACATGTGTATGATTGTGTATATGTGTGTATGTATGCATGCGTGTGCATGCATGAATGATGTAAAGTCTGTGGCTCACTGAGAGCCATGGTTGGAGAAGCTGAAAAGTATTGCCTTATGTGGTCCTCCCACTCCCGTGGACTCAGCTCTTCTGTTTCTAGTGAGGCCCCTTTACAGGTTCTTCTCCTTGGGAGTCTTTCTGGCTCTGGACCCAGCCATTTCAAACAGTCCTACTCATGGAAGCCTCCGGCAGCTGTGGTTGCTGTGTGCACCACTATCACCATGCACATCAGCGTGACCTGTGCCCTGCCACATAGCATGTACCTGGGTCTCAGACCTGAGGCTGTAGTCTGGCTGACCATCCACATAGGTATGACCCAGTAAACCATATATATAATTCAGTTATATTTTTGCAGCATTTCTATTCATGAACATACATAAACACATATGTATATATTCCCACAAGTGTGTAACAACCAGGAAAATAGATAAGGATCTATTATTTTATGAAGATTAAGTCTTTAATCTTATTTTTAGTTGTGTGTGTGTGTTTGTTTGCATGTGAGTTTAGATGCCTTTGGAAGTCAAAAGAGGGAGTCAGAAATCCTAAAGCTGGAGCTATAAATGTGTCACAACTGCCTGACACGGATGCTGGGAGCTGAACCTGGGTCCTCTGTATATAAGTCGAATGTGCTCTTAATTCCTGAGCTATCTCTCTAGTCCTTAGGCAGATATTTCTTGAACAGATGACACTATGAATTTAAGAGAAGACTTGATAGCATTATTTTAGAAAACTACACTATAACAGAGTCTTCAACTCCTGCTTTGTCCTGGAAAAAGTGTGTGTATAGTACTTTACTTTCTGTTTGCTGTGGCAAAGTCTCAAGGACAGTTAGCAGGGCTGCCACATATGGATGTGTGAATTATGTGTCATGCAACTGAAGGGCTGATATTCACTTGATAATCTATGGTGGTACTCACTGTGCAAACTGCTGTAAAGTGGCTCAAGGGTTTCACTGGGCTTGTCACCATGTTCTGCTTTTCATTAGTGGACTGGAATTAGAGCTATTTAAAGGGATGTGGCCGTGGAACACAGGTGTGTCATGGCAATAGGATTCCTTGTGTCCTTCCACAGAGTCCCAGGGAATGCTGGAAATGAGCTCTTCCACTTCCTTTGCACAGTTACAAGGAGATTTAGCAGCAGCAGCGATCGGAGCAGAAAGGGGGAACAAGGGAGATGCTAATCTGAGCAGCCAACTAGTCATCCCAGAACCCTTCCTGAGTAAAAGCCCGTTCCTTCAGAGAGTCTGCTCTATTCCCCAGAAGGAAAGACATTTCCAGCCCAGCCTGGTGATGCTGAAGGAGCCGCTAACATTTTAGACTGTGTGTGTTTGTGCAGATGAAGCTTAATTCTGATGTCAGTTTAATAGGACCTAGAATCAGTCACCTAGTAGACACGTGGCTGGGCATGGCCATGAAGGGGTTTCTAGATTGAGTGAAAGAATCACTGTTCTGTGGCCTGCTGTTTTGGGCTAGCCTCAGCATCTGTTGCTATCTGCTTCCTGACTGGATGCAGTGTGACCAGCTGCCTCATACTCTTGTCACTGAACCTTCCCTGCCATGACAGACCATACCTAGAAACCGTGAGCTAAATTAAACTCTTCCTTTCAAGAGTGATTTTTTTTTTAACCAGGCGTTTTATCACAGTGAGAATAACCAATCTAGGCATCTCCCATGACCTTGCACGTTTAGGATGTTCTTATGTATGGCCTATCAGCTGTAAGGAAAGTCTTATGCAGACAACGCTCTAGGAGCTGCCTTATAGAAGCAGGGGGATGGTACGACTCTGGGGCAAATACCGAATCCCAATCTGGACATCGCAGTAAAATGGGGACCATCACAGCATTAACACCTGTCTGGTGGGATGAGATGGTGATTCACAGACATCATGTACATAAAGTACTTGTGAGAGTGTCTGAAGGTGACACCTAACCACCCACCCACTGATAAGCAGGTGAAGGATGGAGGGAAGGAGGAAGAGAGAGACAGCAGGCTAGCCCACTGTGTATAGTGAGTTCTGAAGGAATGTGGGCAACTGGACTTGAGGGATGGGGGGGGGGGTTGGTTTTCATGATCTCTTCTGGCTCAGCCATTAAGGAATGGTTGGGGACAATTATTGGCCTGCTTGTTTGTCAGCTTATAAACCATCTTGAGACCCTACCTCCATCTTGAGATAAGTCCCCAACCATAAGACCTTCATCAGTAATAGATTCCCCAGTTCATGGGTGCCCAAGGCTTTATGATGAATAAAGATGACACTGGACCTAGGGTGGGGGGAGTATCTACTTTTTATTTTTTTAACTCATAAGGGAAAATGCAAATATTTTATTTGGTTTCATAGCGGTCCACTCCCCACCTCCATACCCAAATAATTCTGCCCGGCTAATTGACAACTTAGTCTGTGTGAACACAAGTGGACCTCAAGCTACTTAGGAAAGAAGAACTTTTTGATATCAACAGTCATGGAGCATTGTTATCAAGTTCATGGACAACTACTATTGACCAATAGAAGATGGTGTTAGTTACAGACCAACATTATCAGGCTGAAATGAGAGAGAACTCAACATAATCCTCTCTAGGTGATTGTTTTGTTGCTTGTTACAAACCTGTAGTCTAAGCATTAAAGCTGGTCCCGCATTAACATGATCTGGTGGGCTTTCAGAAAACATCAGATATATTTGTCTCACTCAACAGCTTAATTGGTTTGGGTGGATCTTAGCTGTCAGTCCTTATAGTAGGAGCTGCTATTGCTTGGCTGGGCTAACATGTTATGTTTCCATAGTACCTTTGAGTATGCTCTTGTCCCACTAGACCTGAAGCATGAGAATCACTGGGTGATTTTGCAAAGGAGACAGCAGAGCCTGCCCCAGAGTCATTATTCAGTAGATCTGAGATAAAATGAAGGATTTAGATTTGTAACAAGTCCCTGGCCTCCACTCCTGGTTCTAAGCCACAACTTGGGTGGGGGTCATTGGTGCACCCAGCTGGCACCCATCAGGATTCAGATCCTCTCTAGTCTCAGCTCTTGCCTGTCAACATTTTCTCCTGCTCTCTTCCTCCCACCCAGAGATTCTCAAACCCTGTGCTGGTTCCAACCTGCAGGGGGTCTCTGAATGTATCTTTCCCTACAGCGTCATTCCATGTGGCAAGGCGACAAACCAGGACCCTGGAAAAACTCCATAATGCCATTTTCCCATAATTGGCATTAGGTTTCTCCCAATTGCCATACAGCCTGGAAGCTGTACTGAATTTGTTAATGCTAATATACATACGTTTGCAACATGCTGTTTTTCATTAAGTGAGGTTTTCATTCCCACACTGAAGCGAATCTGAAAAGAAACTGTGGTTGTCCTCTTTGAAAATGTACCAGAGACATTTTCATACATTTTACGCTACTCTGAACCCTTTCAGACTGCAATTTGTGAGGTAAATAGGAGAATGGTCTTGTTGTGTTATTAACAGTAGAAATGCAAGTATTACACTGGCTGAGTAAATGCACACTAAAGCAGTGTCTCTCCGCCCCTCCCTACACTAGCCAGTCTCTTTCTGCAGTGCTGCTGATGTTGCTGCAGGAGAAGGGCATTGAGGTGAGTGGAGAGGACAGTGAAACACTGTTTCTCCTGCAGGTTGCTGGGCAAAGCTCCCTGCTTCCATTAAACTCCAGGGAAAGGACCAAATCAGCCAGCAAACAAACACAGATAAATCCAAATGATAAAATCCATGACACCATCCAGTGTAAGCTTCGTCTTTTCACTCTGAGTTAGTGATTTTAAAAGTAAGGAAAACGTTTCAGGCCTGTCAAAATTGAGGTCTGAAGCAATTCTATTTTACACATTAAATGTGAATGAGAAACTATTGAAAACTGTGAATAAAGACTTATCATCTATACTATCTATATTTACCTGTGACATATCTGTATACCATAGACAAATATATAAATATATTACATAAATATACACATATCATAGAGAAATAATAAACACATATAAATATAAATACATTCTTAAATATCATAAATAAATGCATAATATCATGGTATTAACAGGTAAGATATATTTGTATTAATGTATATATTTCCCCCTGATGAAACATCTAAACAAGGAAAATAGCTACTGTGTTTACCAATTACTAGCAACCTAGTCATGGTACTAGGTGGTGGGTATGTGTATAAACACATAAATATATCACTTGATTTGCAATCCTAAGAGATAGGTTCTTTTATTATCTTCATGCCACACAGGAAGCTGAAGCATCCAGATGTAAATGATGAATTTGAGGACTGGCACCTTGTCAGAGAAGAGTTGCTGTGTGAATTCAGAAAAAAAAAATTAAGGATCTGTTTTCATTTTCTATTTTTATTTTTATGTGTGTGAGTCTCTATGTCCATGTGACGATGTGGATGTATGCATGCATGTGTGCCTCGCCCACAGAGGCCAGAGGAGAACTTGAGATTTTCTGGCTCTTGAGTTACAGATGGTCATGACTTGCCTGACGTCGATGCTGGGACCTGCACCCTGGTCCTCACGACTGAACAGCAAGTGCTCTCAACCACTGAGCCACTTCTCCAGCCCTGGTCTTCTTTTTTTCCTTATAAGTTAATCTTTTTATGTTTATTACAAGTTTTATAATATACACAATGTATTCTATTTGCACAATACAAATATATCATGTAGATCTGACAGAAATTTGATGCTGCACATATTAACTCATGACAACATATATACAACTAAAGTAGACTGTTGATGAGTTAATTAATGTATTGTGACAGGATCTCACTGCACAGTTCAGGCTGTTCACACGTGCTTTCCATGGGGTGGGATTACAGCTGTGCATACCACACCTGGCTTAGGGGCTATTTTCTTTGGTGTATTACAGTTTTGCTTTCAAAAGCAGCTTAAGAAGAGGAAAAGGCCAACACAGATCATATTAAAGCAAAGAGGTGACCCTAGGGGTTTGTGCCACCGGCCGGTTCACAGCTGCCATCAGCTAGAGCATCCTTTCAGATGCAGCCTCCCTACTCCCTGGTGAGACTGCTTGCATGGTGGAGATAAGCAGAGACTGGATTAAACCAAAGCCCTCACTGCTGTTGCCTTTCTCCTTTCTTCCTGGGGACTATGCATTCAGGATTTGGAGATCTGAGTTCAAAAAATAGACTCAAACTCACCGGGCATCAAACATACAGTCTTAACTTTCTCCAGCAGCTGCCAGAGTGAGGAAGAGCTAAGTGTGCTGTCAAGGGATTTCAGTATCACCCCTTGAACTGATTTGATGGCCACTGCGTTGCTTGAACTTGTATTAACCGTGCACTGTAAGGGGATCACAGGACACAGTAACACACAAGCCCACCTTTCTGCATGTTCCTTTCCCCCATTTTTACACTTTAACCTTTTGCATGAAAGAAAAGCAACTGATGTCTTACGTGAATTATTCATGACACTTTCTGTTCTGCCAATTCCAGCCCAGCACAGGTTTGAAATCATTAATATGTCATGACTTGCGTTCATCTGGATTCCTCACATTCCCCCCCCCCCCAAAATAATGCAGTACCACAAAAGGCATCATGACTCATTAGCATGGATATTATTTTTAGATTCTTAGTTCATTCTTCTCAGCCTTATTAACACAATTAGCACAGTGCTGAATGTTTGATGAAATAGAAACTGAAGAGTCTGTACCTTCACTCGGCTGCTATGAACGGTGTCATCAGACTCAGGGTAGCCGCTGGAAGTAAAGGTGTGCGGTTTGGCAGCTCACAAAGCAGTGCCTTGCTGCTAAGTAGCTCAGCCTTCATTTTTGTAAATATAAACAAAAATAACAACAAAGGCACTTTTTTATTTTAAGGAATACTGAATGCCTAATCTTACCCCAGGGACACTCTAAATGACTTCGTCTGACTGTGACTGGCCCGAGCAGGGTGGCAGAGGCATACTTGGTCTATCCTCATGAAGCTCCCTTAATGGCTGGATCACCACAGCATTTGGAATGTTTATACCAAGCCCAGGGACATGCCAGTGCAGAACAGCTATGAAGATGGTTTCTTGGTAGCTTATTGATAATACCATGCCTGGTGCTGTCGAGACGACCCAGTAAGAAAAGTGCTTGCTCTTCAAGCTTAAGGAGTGGCTTTGGTACCCAGGATCCACATAACAACTAGGGACATTCAGCATGTCTGAAACTTCAGCACTGTGAGACAGAGACAGGCAGATGCCAGGAACCCATCCATTAGCCATTTACTCCATCAGCGATCTTCAGGTTCACTGAGAGGCCTTGTCTAAACATAAGGAGGGGGAACTATGGAAGAAAACACCTGATGTCAACCTCTGATCCCACATTCATACACACGCAGGTGCATGCATGGCTACACCTACCCACCCAATCATCCACCCACCTGCTACCACCTACCCACAAAGACCAAAAAGGAAATAAAATGTAATATGCCTGAAATCTGATCAAACAAAATTTACATTCCAAATCTAGTTGAAACTTATTTAGTATGGGGGCTGGAGAGATGGCTCAGCAGTTAGGGCTAAGAGCGTTGGCAGTCGTAGAGTAGACTGGCTCAGTCAGTGAGATGGGAAGACTTTAAGAAGAGCAGTCTTTATGATATCAGGTGGACGCCCAAGTAGAAGCTGGGTGTATCGATCCAGAACTGGGCAGAAAGTTTCACTAAAGACCTCTATTTGGAGCTGGGTGGAGTTAAAGCTTCAAGATTGGACTAGGTTTCCCAAGGAAGGAGTCAGATGTGGGGGACAGAGCTGGGGACAGCTTCAGCTTATAAGAGGCAAGGAGGTGATGACAAGGAGAGGCAGAGCTTTTTGCAGTAGAGTTGTGGGAGCCTGAAACAGCATCAGCCTCTCCTCCATTCCTCAGAACTGAGCATGCACAAGACTCTCTCCACACACACGTGTGTGTGCACACATATGCACAAGAATCTCTCCACACACACGTGTGTGCACACATATGTAAATACACACATGCATGTGTATATAATGCTATATGAGATTTGCATTTTAAGATTGTATAGCCAGTAGAATCTGTGTGTGTGTGATGATGATGATGATGTGTGTGTGTGTGATGGTGTGTGAGTGTGTGTGTCAATGTTCATATTTCTCAAACATTCAACTTGCTTTTCAGCATCATATTTGGAAATGACTCCACAGTATAGGGACCTGTCTATTATGGATATAGAATGGGCTAGGTGATCGAGCTGAGTGCCCCTGTTAGTTCTTTGTTTTAGATGGGACTGGAACTGCAGATCCCTTTCTGAGCTCCTGTTCACCTCCTCCTTGAATTGGCAGGCAGTTTGCAGCCCTTTCTAGTGGGAGGAAGTGAGCAAGGCTCTGCTACTGAAACCTTTGCCAGACTTCACGGCATTAACCCATAAACCTCTGCTTCTGCCAGAACAATGCTGGACCCAAACCAGCCTTTACTATGACCTTAGAAGCTTCATAGCTGTAAGCCAAAGCAAAGGGCTTCATGCAGATAATGGCATCCTTGGTTCCAAGCATCCTATGTTCCAATTTCTGTCTCCTGAAGAACAAACATATCACCATAGCAACCACATTCATGTATTGCACAACTGAGTGCCCCTCAGATCCATCCAGTTGCCTCTTCCCTATGGATGGCACTTATTAATTCAACATCAGACCTAACAATTAGCTTGTCTTCAGGAAGCTAATAGCTCTCTTGATTCCCACTGTTGCACCTATGCCTAGGAGCTTCTAGGTGCTTACCACTGCTTCCCGGCAAGTGAAATGACATTCAGGCAGCAGGAAATGTCTGCCAATAAAATAAAAATCTAAACTGGTTGCCTTTTATTATCACTGAAATTATTCTCTCCACTTGACACAGATTTATTGGTCAGTTTAGACTGTGTGACAGATTTGGTTGTAGTCACACGAAGCGTGACTAACAGCCTTAGCTACATGCCTATAAACGGAGTATGATGTGCCCAGACATTATCACCATCTAATAATATCTGTTGGATAATTATATAAAGGCTAGAGGAAATGGACACACCAGTAACTGTGGCATGTGTGCAAAGGGGGCCGTAGATGTGCTCTGGTGGATGATTTGGGCTTCCAGGTGAAGCTTGGACATTTGAGGAAGGGTCACTGGTCTGTGTCTCTGTTGGAAGGTGGTCACTTTTGTCTATTTCCTAGTGATTCAATATTGCTTTGACACTTATTCCATTGGAACGTTATGATTGACATAACGTTTTTGGCTCTTACTGTGTATAGATCTCTAATGAAAGTGTGATACGCGAGGCAAACCAGTTACCCTTCTACTAATTTCTTTGCTGTGTGTTTTAGGAGAGTGTGTCCTGAAGAGATGACTCTTAACCCAGTTACTATGAATGTGACAGAGTAGTAACATAGTCATGTGTCCCTAAGGGCTCCAAGATGTCACTTGAAAAATGATGCTGTCTGTGGAAGGGGTGGTGTCAGGGAGAGGTAGCCCTGGGAACAGAGGACCAGGCTTGAGGTTCCATGTCTGTCATTGTGCAGCTGTGTAGCTGAGTGGATTATAAATCCCTATGACCCTCAGTTTCTTTATCTGTGAACCTCACATGATTTTATCATGTGTGTCATGGAGCTAATGAAGGTAACAGCTACTTCACAATGAGCACATTTGGACCTTTAGCACATGTGCTGCTGAAGGGTGTTACACATGTGCCTTAAGTTTCTCCAGGGAAACCTTTGGAGGTGGCATCAGGTAATCCAGACCCAAAAAAAAAAAAAGTCACTGTGGGAGTTGAGTGATTATCCTAAAGTCACCATGCCAAAGTGCTTTGTAACCTCAGAATACCGTGCTATTCTATAGGCTAAGGAAGGAGTTCGTATAGATGACATGGTGACATAGCTTTTGGTTGGTCAGTGGATTGTCACCTTAGAGGTACAGGAGCCTATGAAAGATAGGGTTATCAGAAGGGCCATAGCTTCCTCTGGACCTCTCTGGAGTCTGAGGGGTCACTGGGGGTCAGAGGGAAGTACATGGGCTTTGGTATCAGAAACATCAGTGGTCTGATGGCTATGCTGATGAGCTGTGAGGTCCAGGCAAGTGGGTTTCTATTGAATCCAATTTCAGGATCTGTACAAGAGAGATCATGATTAATTCTCATGGATATTCAGAGTTCAGTGAGATCATCAGTATGATCATGCCTGTTTCCCTTTGCTTGGTGTACAAACGCATCATACCAAACCTATGTTCTGCCTCCATTGTCAGCTGCACAATTAGACCTCTGACTTACTCCCAGATGGTAAGACTACCCATAGCCTCTGCCTCACATCAGCTAAGAACTGCGTGGGAATACACCTCCTGTCCTTCCTTTCTGGAAGACTCCTGTTTGTCCTTCAGGACCAAGGCTACAAAGTCCCTGCTATGACATCTACTCCATGCCTCTAACTGTCTCTTTGAGCGGTGTCTTTTTTTCTCAGTGGCATTCTTACCTCTTGCTACCACAGATCACTGAGTGCTGAAAGGATTAGGCATTTATATGTTGTTCTATGTGAAAGAGTACTAGGTGGTGGTAGATACGTAGGTGGTATTCATGTAACACTGTGGCTGTTCCATCCCAGTCACCTCCTTCGGAGTTATCTATTCTGAAAAGATTGACATTGAAGGTCACTCGTAGCCTTTTATTCCACACTTGGAGATGCAAATGAAGTTAATTTACACCAAAGTCTAGTCACCTACTCGATAGCTA
The DNA here is from genome assembly GCF_978045245.1 of Mus caroli. NCBI lineage: Eukaryota > Metazoa > Chordata > Mammalia > Rodentia > Muridae > Mus > Mus caroli. The sequence continues at coordinate 94,103,085 of NW_028227258.1, forward strand.
ATGATTCCCACTAATGAAGCAGTTACAATGTGCTGGATGCTTCATTTTTCATTTTCATAAGAAAGCCTAGAGGGTTCAAGAGGCTTGCTTAAGTTCACAGAAGACACACACAGATTCCATGCCTTTCATAATGGGACTGTACTCCCCTGAGAGAGTCTATGGGTGACTGGAAGCCCAGCTAGGGAAGTGACATGAAGGGCCTGGGAGGTAGCCAGCCCTAATAATGCTGGTCAGCATGGCTTACTGTCAACCACAAGTGTCAATTGGTAACAAATCAATATGCTACTTTGAATGTATGCAGATGGCCTTTGCGTGAGTTATGGGGAATTTTGTTATTTGAAGTCATAGTCTGTGTTGTAAAGTAGCTTCATTTTTCAACACAACAGAAATTGACATTGTGATGTTTCTCAACTCCATCCTGTCCACACCTAGGTTCTACCTGGATGTTTATTACACACACACACACACACACACACACACACACACACACACATCCTGCCCCATGATCCCATTTTCCCCTTCACACAGACTCAGGTCTCCATTTCACAGACACCTAGGACTCACATGGGTGGGTGCACATCACATGCAATTTCCTCTGAGGTTTTCCCTGTCAGTGGTCCCAGACATCTACTCTGCATTTGCTTTACTTTATATTGCCCTTAGCATGTCCTTCACAGCACCCATGCTGGCTCTGACAGTTGGAATGCATTTGTACCCTGGATACCCTGGATCCTCCTGACCTGGGCAGCCACTTGATAAGAGTAAAGGCCAGCAAGGGGCAGACCACATCCGGGTTTGCCCATTATCTCTGGGAAGCTAACTTTTCATAACCTCAAGGTCAGTGGGGACTTTGTTGCTTTAATCCCCCTTTATGTATTTATCAAGAAACCATGGCTATTGAACTGACTACATCAGCGAAGATAATAAATGCAGTAAATACATATTTGCAAAATAATCAAAGCTTTCCTGGTAGTAACGATGTCATGAGGCTGTAACAGGTCTGAATAAAGGCAAGAGCCTGGATGACCAAGAAACTGCCTATAGACAGCCAGTGTGGCCCCAGAGCACACACATACTGCAAAGGCATGCTTTCCTCTGCACGGTCAGCATTGTAATGTGAACGACTGCTGTATTTATGAAGCTTTGAAGAGTGGAACAATAATCTGCTTTAGGCTTTTGCATGTACACTGTGTATTTTTTTTATATGAAAAAGAAAGTTTATTGACCTAAAAGTAATAGAAAATGACAGGGAAAACTGGTCGAATGCTTTCATAATTATATGATTTTTTTTCTTTATTTTGCAACTTCTCTACAGAGGCACTAATGGAAATTGTCAAATGTTTAGTGCACTTACGGAAACACAAATGCATTTTAACATAGTTGAGGCAGTAGCCACACAAGCGCAGCTTAAGCAGTGGCAGTGGGGGATGGCACAAATGGTGGCTCTGGCAGACAATAGACTCTATCTTTGCTCCACGTGCTGCTGCTGTGAGTTCTGCTCTGTCCACTTAACAAAGATTCAAGCGCAACCCAATTGACCTATTACCTCTCCGGATTGACCTATAACCCTACTAAACACATCTTTTTTCTGTTGTTCTCTTAAAACTTTCAATTATCTATAAAAGCCATACACCCAGACACAATAGTTCAAACAAAAATGAAATGCCACTGTGAAATTTGTAGTCATTGTGTTCTCATTCTGCCAATAGCTACTTTGGTTATAAAGTCTAAATTTTTCTTTTGATTATAGGCATACATGTCAAGTATAATAATAATAAAATGATAGCAAGTAACGTTTTGGCTACATCACATATTTTTCTAAAAGGACTAGATAGATAAATATTGTATTAAATTATCCACATCACTCCACGAAAGAAGTATTCATTTATTCATTTTATTTTGTAGATTAGGAAGCTGAGACGCAGAGAGGTCAATTAATTTGCCAAATGTCATGAAGCTACCAAATAGCAGACATAGCAATCAAATGCAGGTATTCCTAATTGCTAAGCTCTGTGGTCTCCCATGCTCTGTGTTTCGGGCTCATTTACATGAAAGGACCATCCTGTCCACCATGTGTCTTATGACCTCGTCACACACCTAACAACACACTGGCTGCTTTCCTTCTGGTGTAATAAGGATTGATCTAGAAATTCTTGTGAACGGCTATGTTGCCTCCAGCCTGTGTTGAGCATGTTCTGTGATGAGGAAGTTTGCAACTGTGCTAGGGGGGTGGGTGTTGAGGCACCAGTTCACTCACCCTCAGTCTCGTTTTGCTACTTGGTCTTTTGAGTAAAAGTAAGTTCATGGGGCCAGCAAGATGGTGGTGCAGCATCCACTCAGTCTGATGACCTGAGCTTCCACCAAGAGCCACGTCATAGAAGAAGGGGACTGACTCCCGTAGGTTGGGTTCTGATCTCCTTGCATGTCCTGTGTGCTAACTTACTCATGTATGTGTGTACACACTCACACATACACAAGTAAATGAATTAATAAAATACTGAAGTACTTTTATGAATATATAATTTTACAGTGGCTGATGTTTTATACATTTTTTTTTGGTTATTTTTATTCCCAAGACAATTATTTGTGGGCTGATCATAAAACGCTGAAGTAAGTGGAAACAACAATAATTGAATGTTGGAATTAAAGTTTGGAACTTTCCCAGGTTTAAGATTTGTTTTTCCCTGGCAACCATGTTGATTCTTGCTGTTCATTCTCGTCCATCTCTCTCATGCTCCGGGGGACCAGGGAGGGACAGACCACCATCTGTCCCTGGCAGGTTTGGTGCCAGATGATCTTCCAAAGCCCCTCCCAGCTCAAAAATTCTTAGGGAACATGAATTAATTTTTAAAAAGTCAAGCTGCAAACTTCAGGAGGCTGGCTTTTGATTTTATGGGGAGTGTATGTGGTTCAATTAAATAAAAAAAAAGACCCCACAGCTATGCTATTAAAACAAATGTTGTGTCCCTGTATCCTGGGAAATAGAATCTCTAGAAACATGGTAGCTATCAGAAATGTCTGGAGGTGGTACACATGGGGAGGCTAAGGAGGGCATAGAGTGTCGTACTCTCCTGAACTGATGTTCATTTCGACTCAAAAGATGCATTAAACAGAAACATTTTAATCAGACATTGATGGCTATTCATTGAGAAACAGTGACTGAGATAGACGACCTGAAGTGAATGTAAATTCTTTGATTAATTTCCATAGTCCCAAAATCTGTTTTATCCATTGTAGACTTTATTTTATATTGCTTTTTTTTACCCATCTCACAGTTTCTTCGTCTTTTGAATGCACACATGTGTGAAGCCTGGTGTGGTCACAGGATATATGCATCCACTGCTGTGTCCAGTTCCTTAAGCACCTAGCATTTCCTTGTGTGGCGATGCTTCCAATGTTTCTCTCTAGTCTTCCTAAAACCCATGGTTGACATTGTTCCCTGCAGTCTCCCTACTATGCCTCACTCCACCTATGCACTGGCATTTTGGTAACTGTAATTTAGTCTTATCTCTCTGAAATCTCCAGTGGACAAAAATTTTACTACTTTTAAAATTTAGTAAAAAAGTTATTTATTTATATGTGTGTGTGTGTGTGTATAGGTGTACCATATTATTCACATGGCAGTCAGCAGAATTTGTTCTCCCTCTTTTACATGCGTTCTTGGAGGTGCCTGGAGAATGGTTTAAGATTTATAGCAAATTCTGTATGTAGTCCCTGAGAGTAACATATAAAGGTTGTAAATATTGACAGGCTGGTACAGAGTTTTCTTGGCCACTGCTATGTTAAATATGAAATATATATGGGGCTGAGATAACTAACCACTGAGTACTTGTTTGGGTAAAGGAAAATTATAATGCAAAACTGACACATGGCTGTCATCTTCTGTGTTGGCCTCTGGTTTGGTGAGTAAATTATAAAAGAAAGGATAACATAGTCAAGCTGGTTTGTCATATCTTATGACTGTAGGATGGAGTTACAGTTAGATCAATAAGTCTATGCTAAAAAGTTTTTCCAGGCATCCAAAAACCTGAAATCCACAGGCAGAATTGGAGAGCAAGGAGGAGGAGGAGGTAGAAGAGGAGGAGTAGGAGGAGGGGGAGGATTAGGAGGAGGGGAGGAGGAGGAGGAGGAAGGCATGGTAGAAGTAACAGAAGATACCCATCAGGTCTCTCCTTTAATAGAGAAGAAGGGAAAGTCTGTGCTTCAGTATGCAGACCAGGCCTTAATAATGGTCCAGTAGAAGAAACTGTGATAGTTGAGGGATACTCACTACCTGAACTGCGTGATTGGGAAAGACGTTTTAGCAAGCAATGAAAGTCCACTTATGAGGTTGCTGGACGCAGGGTCAGATGGGGTCAATTTGAGTGTTTGGAGGCAGAAAAACTAATAAAACCACTCATGCCTACTTAAGATGAAGAAACGTGGTATAATTTGAGGAAATATAAGAGAAATTTGTCTGCGACGGACCGGCGTTGTGTATCTGTTTATCCCCAGCAGAGCTCTCCATAAATACCATGGAGTGAAATACAGTAGAGGTTGCATAGATATTACTGAGGGAACTGGAAATGAGAGAGGCAGTCCTTGACGCTGAGGACCAGATAGCACTAAGTTCACAAAGGTTAAGAAAGAAGCTGATTCAGGCAGGCCATGAGGTGGGTATAGGGCTTGAGTGACTCTGCTGAGTCCTAGGATGATATATAGTCTTTATGCAGTAGGAGGGACTTTGAAAACCTCAGTGATCCACACCATCATGCAAATTGAATTTGTATGATATTTTGGTTTAGTTTTATATCAGCAGACACAAGCTAGAATCAATTGGGAAGAGGGACTCTTGACTCTCAATAGAGAAAATGCCTCCACAAGATTGGCCTAAAGGCAAGACTGTCTGACATTTTTTTCACTAATGATTGATGGGGGCGGAGCCAACAAGAGAGTGTAACCAGAGACTTGTAGGGTGGAATAAACCCTTTTCTCCCCAAGTTGCCTTTGGTCATGGTGTTTTATCACAGCAATAGGAACCCCATATGAGACAGGTGTTAAAGCACTCAGGGAGAAAATGGATGATAGGTTCTGTCAGAATTACATGAGAACAAATATGATTTGTGCCGGGCGGTGGTGGCGCACACCTTTAATCCCAGCACTTGGGAGGCAGAGGCAGGTTGATTTCTGAGTTCGAGGCCAGCCTGGTCTACAAAGTTAGTTCCAGGATAGCCAGGGCTACACAGAGAAACCCTGTCTCGAAAAACAAAAACAAAAACAAAAAAACAACAAACAAACAAACAAACAAACAAAAAAACCCCACCACCACTAACAACAAAACAAAACCCAAAATATTTGTATTGAGGTGAATTCCTAGAGAGTTTCTGGCCATGATTTTACCAAAAGGTTGAAAGTAGAGGAAGGCAGGGAGGGATGGTGGTCCTGCACTGTGCCCTTAGTTACAGCAGAGGAAGATGTCCTGAAATAGAAACCACCTAAGTCGCTACTCTGATGGATGATAAAAGTTCCTTCAGGTGGTGATCAGAAATCTCAGGTCAAATTATGGATTCAGTAGTCCACTATCAATGTACAAAATACGAGGGCTTTGATAAACACCAGAGCTGAGTGCACTTTAACTCACGACAACACCCAAAAGCACCAAGTAAATATATAGCATGGATGAATACAGTATTAAAACAACAGAGAAGAAGGATCAAGCTTGTCCTAGATGTGGATAACTATCCTTCTCAAGAGTATATGTGTATATTTCTCCACTGCAAGGGAACACTCTCTGGACATATGTATTGCTGGCACACACCCTGCACATCACCATTATAGAGCTTTGCCTAAGGGCAAAGGAAGTGTTGTATGATTGGATGAAATGGGCACCTGTATGTTGCCTGCCCAGAGTAGAATGGTGAATACCAAGCAGTATAGACTGCCTGGGGACCGGGATGAAATTACAGAAATCATCAAGACTTAAAAGAAGTAGAGACTATTTGCTCAGCCCAAAGCTCTTTAAACAGCCCAGAACATGCCATGAAGAAGCTATATGGGCTCTGGAAAATGACTGTGGATTGCAGAGAGCTGTAATCAGTCAGTCACTTCCATATTTTCTGTGGTGCCCAGCACTGCTCCTTTGACTGAACAACTGATATAGGTGATGGGGTATTTCCAGGCTAATGCATTTTTTTTAAAAGTATTCCCCAAGCTTCTGGACCTGAAGACAGACTTGCATTCACTTGTAATCCTTGCCAGTAGACCCTCAGAGCACTCCTCCAAGTTAACTCCACAATCCTGCTTAATAATCATCATGCATGGTCGTCTGGAATCTTGATTTGTTATCCCTCCCTTCCTACATAATAAATTTCATTACATAGGTGACATAATCCAAACCCCTGAGTGTTTAGCAGGTTTAGAGGAGTACCCAAAATCAGTTGGCTGCTCACACCATGCAAGGTCTGACCACAGCTGTAAAATTTGTGTTAGTAGGACAGTCTGAGAGCAGGCATATCAGACTTGACAAAGTTGCTGAAAAGGTTCTGTAGCAGCCTGTGCCTATAGTGCAAAAGATCTGTAGTTCTTCTTGGGTTCCTGGGGCATTGATGGATTTTTGTACCCCACCTCACCTAAAATTCTCATCCTCTGTATAACCTGATAAGGAGGGGTGTCATCTGGGATCGCGATAAACATGCTTTTGTGCAGATTGCAATCTTTGAAGGATAAGCTAAACAAAGGTGTGCCCAATCACCCCAGTGCCCCTTTGTGTTAGAAATTACCAAAGTCCAAAGACTATAGGTGGAGTCTATGGCAAAAAGCAACCTAAGCAAATGATTCTAATAGAATTTTTGTCTTGGTAATGGAAAAGGGCAGAAGCTCATTGCACCATGCTAGAACAGCAATTGCTGGCTGTATATAAAGCACCACAATAGGTGAAATTCATCACTGGCCCTGTCTCAGGAACAGAAAACTAACAACAATAAAAAACAAAACAAAACAGTATTCAATTAAGCGTTAGATTGAAGGCCTTTTAGAGATGCCTCTTTCTGAGGTGGCAAAGACTCAAACTCTACACAGTGGTATTTTTTTTTTTTTATCTACAGTAATGCTGTGTGGTATTAGTGAGCTCTGTCATTAATGCCATGCGGGCTGCCCTGGGGCCAGTTCATTTTCAAACTACTGAGCCCCCTCCAAAAATTGAACCAATAGCTAAGCTAGATAAAGATAGAGAAAAGACACTGTCCCTGCAGATGCTTGTTTCAGGGATGGTGTGACCAGAAGGACCAAGAAGTAATGGACAAATGAATAAATACAAATGAATACAGACACCATGTGGCTGAAGACAGGAGAAGAAGTAGCCATTGAGCAGAGTAAAGAGCATTATGATGGTAATAACCCAGGAGACTTGGCTTGGGCCAATCTGTATTGATTGCTGCGATATCTGCTGTATTCAGAGGCCACATTTTATAGATATCCCAGTGGGAAAAGGGGAACTGATTTGTGTTGGGTTGGTTATTGCAAGGGCAGCAGAAGTGGAAGGAAATATCTAATGGCATTTAACAGGAATCAGGACCCTGGGTAGGTTTTGTTTTGTTTTTAAATGTGATTGACAGTAGCCAATTGAGTCCTTTCTGAATCAGGAAGCAGATGCCCATAGTCACATGAGCCCTTTATGGATGGAGGCTGTTACTGAGCATATTTATTCATATAAAGTTCATTGTTACTGTTGAGAATGCTCAAAAATACACAGCATCCTTCTAACCACAAAATCTTCAAAGAGATCTGCAGTCTCCTCCCCAGAGCTCTGTCTCTCCCATTTATTTTGCTGACAAAGTTCTACACGGAGCAGAGGAGACTTCTGGTCTCATGGCATTTTCTTTTTTTCTTAGATATTTTCTTTATTTACATTTCAAATGTTATCCCCTTTCCTGGTTTCCCCTCTGAAAACTCTCTGTCTCATCCCCTCCCCCTGCTCCCCAACCCACCAACTCCTGCTTCCTAGTCCTGGCATTCCCTACATTGAGGCATCAAATCTTCACAGGACCAAGGGTCTCTCCTCCCACTGATGTCCAATAAGGCCATCCTCTGTTACATATGCAGCTGGAGCCATGGGTCCCTCCATGTGTACTCTTAAGTTGGTGGTTTAGTCCCTGGGAGCTCTGGAGGTACTGGTTGGTTCATATCATTGTTCCTTCTAAGGGGCTGCAAACACCTTCAGCTCCTTGGGTACTTTCTCTAGCTCCTCCATTGGGGACCTTGTGCTCAGTCCAATGGTTGGCTGAGAGCACCCACCTCTGTATTTGTCAGGCTCTGGTAGAGCATCTCAGGAGACAGCTATATCAGGCTCCTGTCAGCAAGCACTTATTGGCATCCACAATAGTGTCTGGGTTTGGTAACTGTATATGGGATGGATCCCCCAGGTGGGGCAGTCTCTGAATGGTCTATCCTTCAGTCTCTGCTCTACACTTTGTCTCTTTATCTCCTCTTGTGCGTATTTTGTTCCCCCTTCTAAGAAGAACCGTACTTTGGTCTTCCTTCTTGAGCTTCATGTGGTCTGTGAATTGTACCTTGGGTATTCTGACCTTCTGGGCTAATATCCACTTACCAGTGAGTGCATATCATGTGTATTCTTTTGTGATTGGGTTACCTCACTCAGGATGATATTTTCTAGTTCCAACCATTTGCCTAAGAATTTCATGAAGCCATTGTTTTTAATAGCTGAGTAGTATTCCATTGTGTAAATGTATCACATTTTATGTATCCATTCTTCTGTTGAGGGACGTCTGGGTTTTTTTTTCCAGCTTCTGACTATTATAAATATGGCTGCTATGAACATAGTGGAGCATGTTTCCTTATTACATGTTGGAACATCTTCTGGCTATATTCCCAGGAGTGGTATAGCTGGGTCTTCTGTAGTACTATGTCCAGTTTTCTGAGGAACCACCAAACTGATTTCCAGAGTGGTTGTACCAGCTTGCAATCTTACCAGCAGTGGAGGAGTGTTCCTCTTTCTCCACATCCTCCTCAGCATCTGCTGTCACGTGAGTTTTTGATCTTAGCCATTCTGACTGGTGTAAGATGGAATCTCAGGGTTGTTTTGATTTGCATTTTCCTCATGATTAAGGATGCTGAACATTTTTTTTTTTTAGGTGCTTATCAGCCAGTTGGTATTCCTCAGTTGAGAATTCGTTGTTTAGCTCTGTACTCCAATTTTAATAGGGTTATTTGATTCTCTGGAGCATAACTTCTTGAGTTTTTTGTATATATTGGATATTAGCCCTCTATGGATATAGGGTTGATAAAGATCTTTTCTCAATCTGTTGGTTGCCATTTTGTCCTAAAGACAGTGTCCTTTGCCTTACTTACTTGCTTTGTAATTTTATGAGGTCCCCATTTGTTGATTCTTGATCTTAGAGCATAAGCCATTGGTGTTCTTTTCAGGAAAATTTCTCCTGTGCCCATGTTCTCAAGGCTCTTCCCCACTTTCTCCTCTATAAGTTTAAGTGTATCTGGTTTTATGTGGAGGTCCTTGATTCACTTGGACTTGAGCTTTGTACAAGAAGATAAGAGTGGATTGATTTGCATTCTTCTACATGATAACTGGAGTTGTGCCAGCACCATTTGTTGAACATGCTGTCTTTTTTCCACTGGATGGTTTTAGCTCCTTTGTCAAAAATCAAGTAACCACAGATGTGTGGGTTCATTTCTGGTTCTTCAATTCTATTCCATTGATCTACGTGCCTGGCACTGTACCAATACTATGCAGGTTTTTTATTTATTTATTTATTTTTTATCACAAGTGCTCTGCAATACAGCTTGAAGTCAGGGATGGTGATTCCACTAGAAGTTCTTTTATTGTTGAGAGTAGTTTTACCTATCATTTCATTAGATGCTGAGAAAGCATTTGACAAAATCCAACATCCATTCATGATAAAAGTCTTGGGAGGATAAATAAATAAATAAATAAATAAGTAAATAAATAAAAGCAATATACAGCAAACTAGTAGTCAACATCCAACTAAATGGAGAGAAACTTGAAGCAATCCCACTAAAATCAGGGACTAGATAAGGCTGTCCATTCTCTCCCTACTTAGTCAATATAGTGCTCAAAGTCTTAGCCAGAGCAATTAGACAACAAAAAGGCAGTCAAAGAGATACAAATTGGAAAGGAAGAAGTCAAACTATCACTATTTGCAGATAATATGATAGTATGCATAAGTGACCCCAAAAATTTCACCAGAGAACTTCCAAACCTGATAAACAACTTCAGCAAAGTGGCTGGATATAAATTTAACTCAAACAAATCAGTGGCCTTCTTATACTCAAAGGATAAACAGGCTGAGAAAGAAATTAAGGAAACAACACCCTTCGCAATAGTCACAAATAATATAAAATACCTTGGTGTGACTCTAACTAAGCAAGTGAAAGTAATTCTTGAAGAAAGAAATTCAAGAAGATCTCAGAAGAAGGTAAGTCCTCCATCTTCTGAGATAGTAAAATGGTAAAAATGGCTATGTTACCAAAAGCAATCTACAGATTCAATGCAATCCCCATCAAAATCCCAACTCAATTCTTCATAGAGTTTGAAAGAGCAATTCTCAAAATCATCTCACTACATTTTCTGTTCAACTCCCTTCTCTCTGGCATCTTGGATGTCTCTTTCCCCAGCTTTGCCACACACTGAACTCATTTGGCTTGTTTGACCTCTGAAGCATTTATCACTGTCCCTTTCTCCCTTATTTTTGAGTTTCTTGTTTCTCTTGGCTTTTTCTCCCAATACTTACGTCTGGTTTCCCTTCTTTATTTCTGCTTACCCATTTTCTACCAACTTCACTCTTAAGTCTAAACTCTCAGTATGATTACTGTATGGCTCTTTCCTTGGATGTCATGTGTCTTTTCTTAGCACTCTTGACCCTGGTTTTGGAACCTTATGTCCTTCTCTTTCCTATTTGTGGAGACTTTGCAGTTTCTAGCACACACTGCTCTCCTATCTTCTATGCCCATGCATACAGTGACTCCCTTGCTCATGATGTTAATATTCTGCTCAGACCCCCTTTAGGCCCATTTCTAAAATTTCTGTATGTCAAAGTTCTACTTCGCTCTCCATGGCCCACCATTATAATTGTTCTGCAGAGGCTGCCTTTGGGTTCCTGGTACTGCTTTGCCTGAATGCTTTGAAAGATGCAACTTCTGTGTGCTTATGTGTCTTCCATTTCCCTCCTGTCTGTCGTCCCATTGCCAACTACATGACAGTGACCATTGAGTAGAGAATGTGAGAGACTTGTGCCTTACATGGTGTGGTACAACTAGGCTGCAGGATGGAGTTAGAGCTTACCAGATTATTCTACAGCTGAGAAAGAGAAAGAGTAGACAGAGAAAATTCATAGAGCATGAGGCAGGTTTGACTCCTGTGAAGAGAGGAAGAAGGAGGGAGGACCAGGCAGAATGAGCCTCAGACATAGCCTGGATGGCTTTCAGGACATTCTGGAGATTCTAATGTGGGGTTCCAATGTAGAGGCTGCTTGTAGTGGAGGCTCAGAAGCAAATCATATGACCCTATCTGTGTTCAGTTGTTAGCTAGTGGCTGCCTGGGAGGCGTGTGCTCTTGGTGAGAAGTTGTTGCTGAGGAACACCAGGAGATACCTGCTCTCGCTCAGTGTACCTCTAGAAGATGGACCCCAAATGCTCACTTCTCTGGCTCCATGAGTGGAAGCTGTAATGTTCTGTTTGCCCATTGGAGTTCTCCAGGATCCAGGCTCAAGCTTTTACTCTGGAACATTTGCCTGAAATCGCATCCTTATCTGACCCCTGCCTTGCTTCTTCATCAGTCTTTCTTCAGCCTTACCAATCTCCACAGAAGGAAGACCCTCCTTTATTAATCAGCTGCAGGTGGCTTCAGAGAACCCGATCTAAGGCACACGAATCCATCATACTTTTTTCCCCAGAAACTTAATAACCGCATGAATCCTATTTTGTGGGGAGCCAATGAAGTCCTGAGTATATGTTTACAATTGACAAGGGCACAGTCATGTCAAGGATCCCATTGCCTCAGGTCCATAGGAATGGCAAGGCTTTCCTCCATCAGGCCCAGATGGATGGAGAACCCTTCCTCTGGCCTAAGTATGCATGTTAATGAAAGGTTAACATTTAGCTGAAACCAGTAACTCCAGAACGAAAGAAGGGACTGCAGCTTCCTCATGGATGACTGCAACCTGAGACTGTGTCCCCCCAGAGTCTCTTCTTTCTCCTCATTCTGTATATAATGAATGAGTTGAGTTTTGGGGTTGCTGTTGTTACATCTCCACCACAGTGTGCATGACCCACCAGATCCCAGCTTTTCTGTAAGTGTGCCTGTTATTCCCATAGCTAGGTCAATCCCTAAAGCACCACTGGCCACATGAGTCTTTTCACTTAAATCTTTCATTGTTCACAGCAAGCTGCACCTCCATGCATCCAGTTACTGAAGCCTGAAATCAGCATCAGTCCTTGATTTCTGTCTGTCTTTACCTTATGCAAATGGTTATGACAAAGGCCAGTTTCACTTGCATTTTTTTCAGCTCTGAAATGTCTGCAATGGGAGACTGTCTCCATATAGCGGCTTTACTGAGGTTAGCTTACCCGTCCTTTCCCTCCTCTTATTCTCCTTTTCCTCCTCCTGGTCCTCTTCCTCATTCTTGTGTACATAGTGAATGAGCTGAGTTCATGGTGGGTCACTACTGTAATCTCACCTACTCGGGAGGACTACAAGTTGAAGCTCAGCCTGGGCTACATAGAGAGACAGTTCCAAAACAATGTTGTTTTCCCTTTTAATTTTCTTGGGCAATTCTGTGCTGGTTAGTTTTAGCTGTCACCTTAATACAACCTAGAATTAAGTGGGAAGAGAGCCACAAATGTCTGTTGTGGACATGTAGGAAAATCTGGCCTCTTGCGGGCAGCATCATCATTTCAGTTTCTCCCTAAGTGTTTGTTTCCAGCTTATTTTATCATAACAGAAATGAAACCAGAATACCTTTCTATGTCGTGGATCCCTCCTTGCCGTCTTTATGCTAGTGAATCTCCTTGGATATCCTAGCCAAACCCATGTCCACAGCACAGTCCAAGTGAGCTCAGCACATAGCTGGTGTTTGGAGGAGGAGGCAGAACCCATAACCCATTGCCAAACTGTAGTGGTCATTCTGGAGGTGGCCAAGCTGTCTTTCTATTCGTGAGTGTGAAATGGGATTTGCTTTTACAGAAATGTACTGCTTTGTTCTGGGATGAACCTTTTGAGTTGTTGCCTTTGGTTAGAGAAATCTAAGGAAGAGTTAACTGCTTTTGAAGAAGCCAGTGTGATCTGTACTCTTTGTTCAACAGAAGTCCTTGGTTTTGGATACAATTGTAGGTAGCATTCCTTGTTTTGGACAAAGGGTGACCAAAGCCTCAGGCTGAGAAGAGGGGAGGTAACTGAAGGAGCATGGTATCTCTGTTTCCTCTCATAGAAACTGTCTTGCCCTTTAAGAACTTCTAAAAATGAAAACAAATATCCTGCACCTTCCCCTCTACTTGAACATACAATTTACTAGATAAAATTGAAAAGAAGATCAAGGCAGGTAAGTGTTCTACAGCTCAAATGTGTGGGAGCTGCTGGTCTGTGTTCTAGAAGCAGGCAGATCGTCAAGAGGACTTAGGGTCAGCTCTAGTTACAGCCCCCTCCCCCATTAAGCTATGAGGTGAAGCCCTTGGGGGTGGATTCTCTGCTCTCATCCGCATTCCCAGAGTCTCCAGACTATAGCAGCCATTCAGGATTTTTGTCTCTTTGGTAATTGGACTGTTGCAGAATGCTTACTTTCTATTAGAAAGGTTAGAAAAACTGATATTCTTCTAATTTTGTAAAATATAAAGCAACCAATCCAACCAAGTTAGCTTGAATTTGATTGGATTACTCAGCCATTAGAATTGCACTTCTCCTTGCTTACTCTTGAAGCAAGAAGCATCCTTCTGGTCCTGTTCACTGGTCAGTGTGAGAAGAGTGTTCGCACTAACCCTGTGCTAACCCTCCTGTGGTCACTAGTGAAAAAGAAAAATGACTTTCACAGAGCTCTAGATGGCTGAGGAAAAAGATCAAGAGGAAATGTGTGTGTGTGTTGGGGGGGCATTCATCTCTCAGTTGTCACAGATAGCCTGGATGAAGCAAAGAAAATGATCATTTGTAGATATGTAGATACATATTCAGTCCACAATATGTAATAAATATTTCCATAGATCCCCATTAGTTACCCACCTCTTCTGAGACATTTGGTAGGCTGTATTGATACACACACACAAAATATGCAAAATGAAATTAAATAGAACTGTGACCATTACTGTCCGCTATCAGTGTCACTGAATTTAGAATCACCATGGAAACACCTCCGCGTGCTTCTGCGAGGGTGTTTCTAAAGACCATGGTCTGGGGACCTGGACTGCTAAATCAAGCTGACTGCTACCATCTTCCTTCCTCATTTAAAAAACACAAACAAAAACAAAACCCCTGCATGCTAAGAGACAGCATCCTTGGGCTCTCAGTTCTCCAGTTTCTCACTGCTGGTGGACTGTGTCCCCAAACTGTGAGCCAGAGAAAGCCCACCCCTCTGTAAGTTGCTTCTGCAGGTATTGTATCACAACAACAACAAGAAGAAAGGCAAGTAATCCAAGGAGTAGAGAAAAAAAAAACACCACTCAAAAGTCAAGGAGATACTGTTTAACCTCAAACAATTTCAGACACTTGGTTTATTGGAAGCTTAATATAAGTCAACAGGGTAGCTCAGCTGCCATGAAAACACCTTCTGTCTTTGGTTTGAGCTAAGAATTCATGATTACAGGTGGAATGCTGAGAAGAGAGGGTGGTCAGATTACAGTCTCACTGAGACCGGTAAGCCATATCTGGAATGGAATTTCCCTCACTGAGCAGGATTGAACCCTGAGTTGCACACCCAGCAGGCACATTCTACCATTGGGATTTGTATCTCTGTGTTGCTGTTAAAACTTTAAAAGACATGTACACTGATAATTTCTAAATGGTTTTATGCTTAGTTGGGAAAGCAGAGACTATGCTTAAATTTACTGGCACTACTGTGAGGAAACAGGTGACAGTGAATGACATGAGGACCCCCTCTGCCTTGTCCATCAACTTCTGCCTCTGTGCAATTTGGGGAAGATTGGCTCCTATAGCTACAACATAAAGTCCAATGCATGTTGTGTGATGAGAGAGTCCATGACAGATTAAATATGCATTAAGTGACTATGGAAGAAAACATCAATTAGAGAGGTAGAACATGGGGGGAAAATGAGTCACAGAGGAAATGAACCATCATGCATAACCTGGCTCAGTTCAATGAGGAAGAAATCTGAAGTTAAGGAGTCTTGCAGATAGACAAGGATATTCCTATTCTGATCATAGCTCAAGGGTATTAGGTATTTATATATTCTCTCTCCTGGACACCTAAATCTGTGTTCACTAAACAATTTCATCACAAGCTTGCTTCCCTCATAGGCTTGCTTACATGGAGAGAATGCACTGGTTGACTCATCCGAAGATTCTGGGATCTGTGATGGCAATGGCTTCCATCCTAACTGAGCCTGTTAGATCTGCCTCCCTGAGCATGGCTAATGCAAACCTGCCCTGAAGCGTTCTCTGCTCACTTGCTGTGCTCGTAGAACTCAGCTTTAGAATCCAAACAGCTGAAGGCTAGGAATGTGACTAAGCGGGCAATAGTGCCAGCTGAGCAAACGGGAAGACCTGAATTCAAATCCAGTAATGCACAGAAAAAGCTGGATGTGGCTCCCTGATGCTGTGGGAGACAAAGGAAGGATGTCAGGGCTTCACAGCCATCACCCTAGCTCCAGGTTCAGAAAGATACCTCCTGTTTCGTGAAAACAAGTCTGAGTGTGATCGGGTAGGAAAGGTGTTCTCTTCTGGCCTTTGTGTGTGGCCTCAGATGAGTTTCCTAGAGATAGCAGTGGGTTTCCATATAGCAATAGGATCCGTTTCTGTTATGTGGCTAAAGCAGGACAGGAGACTTTGGGGTCAGCAGAATTTGGAATCAGCACCATTCCCCACATCGGCCTTACCCTACCATTCACGTTAAATGCCCTATAGTAGATTCAGGGCTAGTTCTGTTTTATCTCATTTAACCCTCCTAGTAAACAGCGAGACACATTTCATTGTGCTTAGCCATTCTCCATGCAGGGAAATGAGAGACCCATAAAGACAAATCACTGACCTCAGAGCCAATAAAAACTGCAGACGTGGGATGCAAAGCCATTGCCCCCTCTCCATCCCCTCCCAGCTGCTCTGTTCACACAAAGTAGGTTTGCAAAACTGAGCTGTATGGAGATGGAGCTCACATTGAGATCAAAGTGATAAAAACCATCTCATGTAAAAGTTTAACAAAATCATTTCCCCTTTCTGCCTTAATGTGGACATCTTCGGTGCTTCAATAACATGTCCATAAAGAATTTAGCTCCAATATCTGATTCTTTAGAGCCTAGCATTTGTTTTCCACCCCTGGCAGGATATCCACCATCAAGAATGGGCCTCTGATAATTCCCAGGGCAGTGTAAAGCACACACGTGCCACCCATTTGGGTGAATTACACTCACTGAGGAGCCAAGGCAAATGCCAGCCACGCACTTTGTAATCCACTCTTGCAGTTTTTATGAATTTCCTGTGAAATACTGCTTCATTCAAGTGTCTTTTCTCAGTCAGTTATAGGATGTGGTTTCAGTTCTCAGATGAAGATTTGAAAATAAAAAGCCCTATTCATATGCAGCCACAGAAAACCATTTAAAACCACCTCCTTGAAATCGATGCTAAATTTTAAGGGCAAAACTGTACTAACTCTTAGACAAATGAGAAAATAGGGAGGCTTTTGAAGAACATAGTTCTATGCAAATATGGGCAAATGTTAGAACTATTAAAATCTGTACAGAGACAAATTTTTAGAACCCAATTCTGCTGTGATAGAAATCATTAATGATAAATAATTGATTATCCAGAGGAACACAAATCCAAATCAATGATAACTGCTTTTAAAAGAGAACTTAACTTTCCTGTCAAATTCCAGGCTGGAGAGATAAGACACAAACAGGACTATGAGCAGAACTGACACTTCTTGTCAGTACCGAATAAAAATAATTAACACTCAGAGAAAGACAGCTAGGTACCAGGTACAGGAGGCGGCTTCTTACAGTTGCTTTTTTAAACCAATCTCCACTAAACTCTGCGGCCGGTATGTCTCACACATTTTACATATAAGAAACCCAAAGCTTCTATTTTAGGATTTTTTTCCCCTCCCAAGTCCACATAAATAGTAAAGGAAAAAAAAATGAAATCTAACCCAGGTCATCTGATTCTCAGTTAAAACTGTCTATCCACGGTGACAGGTCACCTTCCAAACAGATTATGCAAATTTAATCATTGTCTTCCAACCCTGGCAACTGCTGCTTCAGAGCTGATTAACCTCCTGTGCGTCTCTTCACAGGGGCAACCAACAGCAGAAGAAGCCAATCTTCTCATGGCATCTGTCAGTCCCAGGGGCACCAGTGTGGGAGGGACTTCCTGGCCATCCCTCAGGATGAGACCTTGCATAATGGCTTCTCTGCATTTCTGATCTTTCTGATCATGGACCTGTATCTTCTCTTGGTGGAAAGGTTTTGAAAAACCTACCTTTTGTTTGGAAGTTTACAAAAAAAAAAATCCCGGCCCATATTCAATTTCTTATAAAGGAAAGCAGAGAGTCATAGCACTCAGTTGACTATCTCAGTTTTCCTTTTGTGTATAGACACAACTCATACAGCATTGAAGCTGACCATGTATGAATAGAAAAGCCAATGTTCCCTGCTTCCCTCCTAGGAGTAAGATAAGGTTTATCCCTAAAGATGGAGGCCAAAGGATTACCCAAATCATCAAATGAAGAGGATTAGAGTTGGGCCCCCAGACTGGAGACCTGCATTGTGGGGCTGACCCTGAGAAGGGATTTGTGGATCTGTCTCACACGGTTGCTGGTAGAGTCAGGATTAGAGCACCTCAATTTCTCATTTGTACTTCAGCTCTCAGATGCTTCACCCCCTGGGAATTGATGTTCCATATCCTAGAAGAACAGACAAGAATGCACTAACAGTTTTTGTGCTTATTGTTACATGGCTGCCAGGCTCTCTTATCTTCAATCTCCAAAATGTAAGAAGCGTCAGAGCATCAGTTATTTCTGTGGAGTTTAATAAAACTATCAAAGGTAGAAGATTATCTGTAGTAGTCAATAGAAAATTATTGGACATTAACTCCAGCTAAGGCAGTTGCTTTCGACTGAGCAGCAACTGTAGCTGTCATTTAGGATGTGGCTGCTCTTTGTTGACAGTGTCCTAACAGCTTTGTAAACACTATGTCTTTACAACAAGGTTAAAAGGTAGATAGTGTCCTATTGTGCAGAATAAAAAAGAGACTTGACAGGTGAGTCAATGCTCAAGGTTAATTATGTCATCAGTTAATAATAGAGATTAGAACTCTGGTTTAAGGCCTTTCAAATGCTCTGTGCAATGTACATCTGACAGCCTTCCAGCTTATACAGATCGAGGAACATTTATGAGGAGAACCTATGAGGGAATAAAATAGATTTAAAATGCATAGTTCATATGATTTCCTTAATGCACAGATTGTTTATATACTGTGGTATTTTGTCAATCCTCCTTAGGTTACTGTGACCATTCTAGGACATAGTGTGTTCACTAGACTGAGAGAGAGAG
This sequence comes from Mus caroli, assembly GCF_978045245.1. Lineage (NCBI taxonomy): Eukaryota > Metazoa > Chordata > Mammalia > Rodentia > Muridae > Mus > Mus caroli. The sequence goes on from NW_028227258.1 coordinate 94,121,823, forward strand.
AGCAGGCATTTGTTTTGTCAACTCAAACAAAATGAAACGAAACATCTTCTATCCAGGTCTGATTTGGGAATTATTAAGAGTTGCTACTGGCACAGTCTAGTAAATGAGTTATATGGGTAAGCTGGGTAATAGAATTAAACATTTAATAAGGGAAAGAAAATGAAGAGTGATCATAAAGTAGTAAGACACAATTATATTCTCAGGAGCGTTTGTTTCTCAGTCAACATCTGCAACATCTGCAGCAATACTCAACAGCGATCTTGTCGTTCTTCACATGCATGGAAGAGGGCTTTCTGTAAGAGGAAACTGCATTTAATGCCCCCCGAATAGCTGAGAAGCAGAGGCAAGAAGATTGGGGCTCCAGGTCATCCTTGGTTATAGAGCCAGATAAAGGCCAGCCTGAGCTACATGAAGTTCTATTTCCAAAGATAAAGAAATGAATAAATAAAAAATAAAAAATCAACTGAATGGTAGGAAAATGAGCTAAAAGCAACTGTTGTAATTTTTAGACATTATTCCTTGGTGATTTCACACACACACACACACACACACACACACACACACACACACACACACTGCATTTCTCCATTCTTTTCTCTCATCCACTTTCATTGTCATTGAACCCTATTTCCTTGTTAAGTCCTCTTTCTTATTTTAAGGTCCCACTTTTGTTTGCTTGCTTGTTTGTTTGTTTGCTTTCTAAGTTTAATTATGCTTGCTTGTATGAACACTGTGGAGCATTACGAAGGAGAGCTTTGAGGGCTTAGATGAGTGAAGATAATGATTGAGCCCTACTATGTACTTGGTGAACTTGACCATTGGTTGTCTTCCTTTTGAAGAAAGACAAAACTGACCAGGTTTGTTGAAACTATAAACACATAGCATCTTTAAATGAAAACGCAAGTTTTATGATTGCAAATGAGTAGTTCTTAACCAGAAAGGATTAGACGGGGGTTGATTAATGTTGTAAACATCTGGGTCATTCAGAAGAATATTGCTAATCAAACATCTCACAAGCATTCAGGATAATCCCTAGGAATTCAGAGGATGTTGTGACATCCATTTCTATTCATTTTTCTAAATGTTGTGCCCTTTACAATTCATAATATATTTTGGTTCATATTTTATAATCTACACATTCTATCAGTTTGATAGAACACTAACATTATTCATTTGCGTATTTGAATAATGTGTAATACCTAAAAGTAAGGATCAGATTGTATATATAAATATTGACATATTCATTGTTGAGGACATGGGCAGCCACAAATCTTTGTGGAAATGCTCTAGATCCATGCAGACCCCAACGTGGAGCAAGCTCCCATCTAATTACGAACTAGACCTGACTTTGCTTAGCTTCCACAGTCAGGGTGAAATGGCTGTTGACAACAATTGAGAGCAAACTCAATGAGAACAACATAAATCCATCTGACAGGAGAACTGTAGTGATTGATTGTTTTATATAATAGGCCATAAGGGGTCAGGAGATGACTTTTTAGTGGCTTGAATGTTTCTCCTTTGGAGGCATTCATATTCTCTTACCTTAGTAATACTCAAGCCCTATGGAGAGATGACAAGATGAAGGTGTTTAGAGTGATATTCAGTTAGCCAGACATTTCCAGCTATGTGTCGGACTTGATGGAGCTGAGTGAGCTGCCATTGCTGGACTAAAGTTCACAAGTAGAATCTCAGTCTAAAGCACTTCACTTTCAGGTGGAGAAATTCAAGTGACCTTAGTGAGACAAGGCAGTGTGCAGCTGGATAAGCTCCTTGGTCTTCAGGGTGGGCACTTCTGCTTTTACTGACTCATCTAGGAAAGTCACTAGAATGCCAATTAGGAATTATAAAAGACAAACATCCTCACAGTATACAGAGAGACTACTGGAGTTGATAAACTGCAGTGAGGCAGGAGAGTGTGGTGGGGAGAGAGATTTAGAAGACTTTACCAAGCTTGCAGAGTTAGTATATAGAATGGACAGAGTTGACAGAAGAAGTCTAGAAAACCCCAGTTGAGGCTGAGTGTCTGACCCCTGGTAGAGGTTCAGAGGCAAGCCAGAGTGTCTGAAGATGATTTGAGACACATTAGAATACTAAAACACACACCCCTGTGTTGAGATTTAAGATACTAATGAGACATATGATATATGAAGTTGCATGCAGAACTGAGTTACACAGCATGTGCAGGTAGCTTTCACAGAGCCCCAAAGCCCACACTATGTAAATTACCCAGAAAGACCATGCAGTGTGACCATGCAGTGCAGCATCAACACTTTGTATAACATTGCCGTTGAGCAATTAAACTATCTCTTTGCTTTGGCCTGCTTCGTCCTCTTGAAGTATATCTTAACCAATTGTGTCTGCTTCTGCTGCAACTGGTGCCTCCATTTAGTTCTTTGTTATAGGACATAAGAACTTGGATCCTCTCGGGAGGTGCCTTCGAAACTCTTGCTGTTGTGAGCATCATTAGAGAGCATCATCTGGTCTATCCTCACATTTAGTTAGCAAACCAAGGTACCTGGCATTACAGTAAGCATCTCATTAATGCAGAATGTGAGGACAACCCACTGTTTTCTGAGTCAGCCTTAATCTTCGCCAGACTCAGAAGGAGAATTTGGTACTTGAGAAGATGAAAATATTTCATTTCGTAAGTGATACAGCAATAGTGATAGACATTAACGAAAACTACTTGTTTCGCTTAAGAGGATTAAATCCCCAGGACTCAGCAGAACATTTCAAGTGACCCCAAACGTAAATGAGTTCATGCAGTTTATACTACCAATTATCTGGTCAAAGCACCACCCTTCCGAAAGGTAGACCAGCCCTGGGGAAACAGGCTCGCCTTAAGGCACAATACAGAGAGAGGCAGAACAATTACCCTTTTCTGTACACTACTGTACTTTTCTTTCTTTTCCAGAATTCCCGCCCCACCCCGAGTAGTCCTTTCACTGTTATGAGATGTGGCTGGTCTGTCCATCTCTCTGAGTACTGACTCAAAAAGGCACAGTGATTTCTTTTTTATTTATTTTGGCCTTTTCATTACTTGCCAGAGAGAGAGAGAGCCTAAGTATGTCTTTTCAGGATCTCTGGGTCTCTTATTATTTCTCTCAGATTCTCTCCTCTGTCATGTGGCTGCTTGTCTCTCTGTGGCTGACCTCCATCCTGGCTTGATTCGAAGGACGGGGCTTTCTTCCCGCCTTCTCTCCTCCAGGCTCCTCCTCCCTGCAGCTGCTGACATTTACAGCTCGCCCGTCGCCCTGGAGATTTTCCAGTAAACTCTAATAAAACTGTCCACTTTGAATAAACTTTGGTTTTGCTTGATTTTCAAACCTTTCCTGCCTTTTAATCAACAGAGAAAACAAACCGTTTCTTGTATCCCTTGACAGTACCATAAGAAATGTAAATTCTATGTGACATGTTAGCATTTCTTCCCCCTTTGTATAGCAAACTCTCTCTCTCTCTCTCTCTCTCTCTCTCTCTCTCTCTCTCTCTCTGTGTGTGTGTGTGTATGTGTGTGTTGTGTGTAGAGTGGCACAGAGAGAGAGAGAGAAAGAGAGAGAGAGAGAGAGAGAGAGAGAGAGAGAGAGAGAGAGATCTTTGGCTGGCTAGATTTTACAACTTGACACAGGTTAGAGTCATTTAAGTCATTTAGTAAGGAGGATACCTAACAGAGAAAAATGCCCCATTAGGCTGGCCTGTAGGCAAGCTTTTGGGGCACTGTCTTGATTAATGATTAATGACTAATGTAGGTGCCCCTATCCCTTAGGAGGCAGTGCCACTCCCTAGTGGTTAGTCCTGGATAGTTTGAGATAGCAGGCTGTGTGAGCCATCTGGAGCAAGCCAGTAACAAGCATCCCCATGGCTTCTGCTTCAGTTCCTGCTTCCAGGTTCCTGTCCTGATGTCCCTCATTGAGAGCCCCTGACCTGAGACTTGTAAAATGAAACAAGCCCTTTCCTCTCTAAGTTGATTTTGGTGATGGTATATTATCACAGAAATAAAAATCCTAACTTAGGCAAGTGTGTATTGTGATACTGAATGAATTATATGTAATCTCTAATAATATCTAAATTAATTATATGTAATCTCTAATAATATCTAATGTCTTGGTCTTAATTATATAGACATAAATCATTTAATATTTTACTTATTTCCCCAGGGACAGACCATTTTAAGTATGATAGAAATATCTTATAATGCCCGATTCTGTTTTTTCAAGTGTTTTAATAGCTAGTACACAGGAAGTTTTTCTCCCTTCCTCCCTCCCTCCCTCCCTATCGCCCTCCCTTCCTTCCTTTTTCTCTTTCTTTCTTTCTTTCTTTCTTTCTTTCTTTCTTTCTTTCTTTCTTTCTTTCTTTCTTTCTTTTGTTTCCTCTCTCTCTCCCTCCTTCCCTCCCTTTCTTGCTTGCTTGCTTAATTGAAACTGAGAACATAATGCAATGATAAATTTCAAAAGGAAAATGTTAATTATTTTACTTTCTATGACTTTTCTGAAGAAGCCCTTTAGCCTTTGCACATTCCATTCATTTAACCATAAGATTTCTGGGAGACTGCACACACCAGAAATTCTACACCCACTTAATGAGTTTCCATCCTCCTGTCTGGAATGCTTTTCCTACCTGCATAAGGTCTGAATGTTCTGGTGAACCTAGCAGACAGGCTGCTCAGACCTCCCAGTTCCTATGGTTTCCTTCGAGCAGCTGCTCTTTCTTGGGGCATATGTATGCACTCTTCCTACAGAATCCTTGGTCTTTGCTGCAGGCACCTGTATCATTGTCTATTCTCCAAGTCTTGAGCTCCAAGAGAACCATGGTCTCATCTGTCTCCTCTATTTCTACCGTTTCAGTGTCCTGTCCAGCAGTACTCTAGCTCCCGAAACACGCTATTAAAGAAGAGTGAAATTTAAAAATCTTGTGAAGAATAATTAAATTGGAACAAAGTCTAGTGTAGACTAGTCATAGTAATTGAATTTCTGTCAAATCATCAGCTGCTCCCGCATTCAAGAAACCTGTCAGCAGTTGTAACCAAACACCCTGAATTTGATTCATGCCAGTAGGGGGCTATCAATAATTTAATTCTGTCACTGCCTCAGAATGAGCAAAAGAATTCCAGGTAGTTATCTTTTGAGAGCATGAATAGCTCAAGCTACAACTGACAAGTATTGGAAAGGCAAGATAATTTGGCTGTAGTTCCTTCTTTGAAAATTGTTTATTTTAGCCTCCTTCTATCATCTTACATTAACAGCCATAGTTCAAAAGGAATTATTACTTTAATATACTAGAATTCTCTTCTGGTCCTAGGCAGCCATGCAAGGCATGCTTTAAAACTATAGTCCCTTGATAAATTTATTTCATGCAAATTTGACTCTGGATAAATATATAAATGTTTTCACCCGTAAACTCACACTTCAGGTCCTGCTGGATTGGCACATCTCATGTGCCGATTGCTTCCTCATTTAAATTAAGGGAGGAAAACAGCTGTAAATTTTATGACCTAGATAAAAATCATATTTCTTTGCAGTCTCTTACTCTTAGAGCTTGATAACTTAGGTCCTGAGAATTGATTTAAAAAAAAATCTAATTTCCTGCTTGCTATTTATGGATTTCTCTCCTTCTCTGTTCTTCAATTAGCTTCAGCGGGGAAAGCAGAATAGCCAGTGTGATGTTTATAGATTTGAGTATCTCGTGTTAATTCAAACCTAAAATACTGCAGAATGAGAACACCAGTTGCTGGTTAGTCTTCGTTGTTAACTTGATTGGATTGTAATCACCATGGAAACACATCTCTAGGTGTGTCTGTGAGGGCATTTCCTGAGATAGTTAACTAAGAAGAGAACACCCACCCATGTTGCTCCATCCCCGGGGGCTGGGGTTCCAGGTGAGCACCAGAATCACATTTGCTTCCTGGCTGCAAAGGCAAGATGTCCCTTTGCTCTAGCCACCACAGGAAAAGCATGGACTACACCCCCTACTATAAGCTGGAACAGATCTCGCTTCCTTAAGTTGATTTTGTTAAGTATTTTGTCACAACATGAAAAATAACTATCAGAGCCGCCAATGAAATCTTTTATCTTCTTCATTTTGGTATGAATCTTTTTTTTTTCCTGTGACTCTTCTCATCTGCCTCTGAAACTAACAAACAAAACAGTCTCATGTTTCTCCCCGAAACATCCATTATGTCAATGATAACCATTTTTCTGGATGGAAGACAGTTGAATTGCTGCTTCTTTATATCAAAGACTCTTGGGTCCCCACAAAGGACAATATTTGTGATTCCAAAAAGCTCTTCCCACCCTAAAGCTTGGGAACTTTCAGACTAAGTTGAAATGCTGAGTTGAGAGGCAGTTAACACACTGAGGTTTGTCAAGGGGAGTGAGGAAGTGGGACTCGAAAGGAAGAGTGGTTTGTCATTCATTTATGTGGTTATCCACCGGCCCAGAAGCACGGTGTCACACAGAGGAGTTGATTCTGAGTCTCCCTGCAAGGAACATACAAGATGGAATGGAAATGGAGATGGAATTACAGAGTAACCATGCTGTAGACAGAGGAGACTCACAGACCAGTGTGAGGCCCACGACTAGGACACTGCCAGCTGTTCCCACACTTAAATGCTTCCCAAGCCTGTCGGTCACCCTTCTTGCCCCAGCTTTCTGGCTGGAGATGGTCCTCCCTTCCCCCATAATCCTGCAAATAAAAATCAGGAAACATGCACTGGTTCAGAGCACCAGCCTTGGGCAGCTCTTTGGATGGATCATTTACTAGACAGTTCTGGTAAAGAAATATTTGATTTATTGACCTCAGATAAACGATACAAAAGGGAAAGAGTCACTGGGAAGCACACTGGACATAAGTGTCAGGGAAGATGTATATGTACAGAGGCTCCATTCTGGAACTTAAGTTTGTAGTGTCTTCAGGAATTTCTGGCTCTTCTTATAAAGTACAAAAGCCTGAGTTGTATGCAGAGCTTTTTATGGATCAGGTGGAGCTGTGACAACACTGGAGTGCAAGTTTAGTTCCTTTGTCTGTTACCCATAATTTCCAGCTTGTGTTGTCAAATTTGCATTTGAAGGCGCTATTAAACCACAGCATCAAATCCGATCATGGTTGCTGCAAAATACCAGAAATCATAAGAAATGGGAGAAAACTCTCTGGAAAGAATGGCTCCAAATGTGGTAATTATGCAGAACGGTGACGAGCCTCATTCACACATAATGTATACTTTGGGTGAGGGAGGAAGTGCTGTACAAACAAATCGGAGAGGAACCTGCAATTCCCATCAGCTGAACGCTGTGCTGGCGCTCCTGTGGCCAGACAAGCAAGTATCAATTTGCAGTGGAGCAAGGCACCGGGGGAAATCTGTCAAAATCGGTTTGTAAGTCATAACAAAGGAAGATACATTTAGTTTGTTTGTCTTTGTTAAACTAGCTACCAAACCGGAGAGAGGTGGATCTCCAGCTGTGCAGATTATTTTGGCTGAAAGCCCATGATTCCATTACGAGTGTGCATGAGCTGGTGTGTGTGTGAGTGTGTGTGTGTGTGTATGTAGAAGCAGAGGGTGTCAGCTTCAGAAGTTGCATTCACATCTTAATTGGTCTGAAGTTCACCTATTAGGCTAGACTTTCTTGTCAGAGCCCCACGGATCCTACTATCTTCTATGATACTGGGATTACAAATGTATACTCCCTGGCATTGAACTCAGGTTATGCTTGAAGGCAATGCCTTACTGATTGGAGTCTGCCTAGCCTCTTTGGATAGAGTGGGGGCATTTACAGCCTCCTCCCTTTGTTCTTTTATCTGTAGTGAAACACTGTATCTTTCCTTCCTTTTATTAAACTCTCTAACTTACCTCCCGAGACTCTTAAAAACATCCCTAAATCCCTCCGCAGTCTATGCTCTTCTGAAGTCACAACATTGGCTTAAATTAAATAATCTTTGCATTATTTTCACTAAATAATATGTACTAGTGAGTCAACAACTTATTCTAAGATCACAGATTACCCCTTAGTAGTTAATTGCCTTCTCCTCTTTATCAGTGGGCTTATATCTGCGTTAAAGAACCCCCTACTCCACTTCGCTCCAAAGATCTATCATGTGCCTATGGACTAATAATTTCCACATATGCATTGATACCAGGCAATCTGATTGTCCTACTCCCTTTTAAATGGACGCCTTTTATGGCCTAGCCCTCTGTTTTATTACTCCAAACTAGACTGTTTTCTGAAGGCTTACTGCTGTACATTCATATCTACATCTTTCACTTGTCTTGAATCTCTCCTTACTTTACCAACTCTCTTGGACAATTTCATGTCAGGTTGACACAAGCTAAAGTCATCTGAGAGGAGAGAACCTCAATGAAGATGTCTCTATAAGATCAGGCTGCAAGATCTTAATTAGCGATTGATGGGGGAATGTCCAGCCCATTATGAGAAGTGCCATGCCTGGGCTGGTGGTCCTGGGTTTTATAAGAAGAACAGGCTGAGCAAGCCTTGGGAAGCAAGCCAGTAAGCAGCATTCCTCCATGCCCTCTGCATCCTTTCCTGCCTCCAGGTTCCAGCCCTGTTTGACTTCCGGTCCTGACTTCCTTCTGTGATGAACAGGTATGGAAGTATAAGCCAAATAAACACTTTCCTCCCTAACTTGCCTTTTTGGTCATGGTATTTCATTATAGCAATAGAAACCCTAACTAAGACACCATGCCAGATCCTCTCTGTTTCTGCTCCCTCCTGGCAGCAGCTGTCCCAGGACAATTAGTGGGAATAGCTAAGTATTGTGGGAAATATTAAAAAAGACCAACAGGTTTCCCATGCTACTGCTGGCAGCTCTCTGCCCTGGCACCGTCTGCTGCCTTAATGGCTAGCCCCATGCAATAACTGCCTACCTCACAGTTAGATATCACAATACCCAGGAACCTGGTACAATCAAAACTCTTGATGCTTATAATTAACCAGTCAGCTTTATATTCTAATAGAGTCTCAATTCACATGATGCCCATACAATAATTTCAGAGCCAATTGATAATGATAAAAGCTGCCCACCTAGGTCAGACAAGTTATCCCAATTATTCTATCCCTGTATGATATTCATAGCCACCTGTGGCTATTTAAAACCAGTTGGGATTAGGATCTTCTTCCTGTCCTTCTTCCATCTTGCTCCTTCTCCTTCTCTCCTGTGAGTTGCTCTCTGTCCCTGCAAGTCTTCGAGCTGACCCCCTTTTCCCTATCCAATCACAGGCCTCCTGCTGCACTAATATTTTAATGTAATTGGACAGGGAAAATCCTGCCCCAGCTAAGCAGTTTCTTTCCTTTTCCTAATTGGAAGCAAGGAAAAGCTTGGTGCCACAGGGCTCTGTGCACAGTGGATGTGCACGCCACACCCTTAAAGGAGATGGAGACCCATAGAAACCATCTGATGCTGCCACCCTTCCTTTTCTCCCAGGAGGACTTCTGTTCTGGCTTGTTTCCCTCTTTGCAGAGTCCTCTAGGGCAGCTGGGTGGCAGGTCTCCAAGGAGGATCATCTGTTTGAAGCTGGCAGCTGTGTACATCTTGGCTTGCGCAGGGCTGGGGCTTGTCATGGAGCTAGAGTTCTGACGATAGCCATCCTACTCTGGGCAAGAGAGATTTCCTAAGCTACACTTTGATTATTTTGTAGAAATTACTGTGATTTTTTACTCAACTTGAAATTCTCATTAAAATATAAGCCGTTATAAGTATGGTAGAATTTCTACACCATTGACATGGCTTTTACATTGATTGGACATGGAAGAAGAATAGGACATTAGCATATTTCTCTGACACCAACCCAAGTAAAAAGCTCTTCCGATTAGGTGTTGGTTGATATTGCTGCATGCAAAGCTCATTGATTTATAGGGTAAGCTACGAATAGCTTCACTCATCAAAAATACCCCTCTCACTGGGCCCGGATGGCCAAGAAGCAGTTAACCTCCTGTGTCACCTGCATTCATTGAATGCAGGGTCTTCTTGCATAAAAGTGAACATCTGTTTTATCTATAGAAGGTCAAGCCATTTTCCTGTAACCACAATCCTGACCTGGGTGGAATCATATATGCAGGCCCCTTTCACTGAATGGTGGAGTTGCTCAGCAGAGAGGCAGGCAAGTTTAGGGAACATGGCAAGATGGTCTTCAAATGACTTTCATTGCATTGCTTAACAAACCTCAACTAGCCACCCAGGAGTAACCCCCATGGTTTATTTCCTCAGCTCCCAGAGGAGGAAAGCCTCTTGTGTCAAGGATCAGATCAAAGCAGGGTGCACTGTTCCTGTTCTCCCTTTACCCAGATGTGGAGCACATTCCTAGCACATCTGGAGGTTTACCCCTCAGTTCATATTACAGTTTCCCTGATGCACAGATACAAGTAGATGTTCAAACGCCCTGAGGTATGTGACCTAATAATGCCTCTATAAGGTATCGTCCAAATTTTGATGTTTAGCATCTAGTTTCCAGAATTCTTTGATTTTTCTTGTACAGTCTCTGCCAGTGCACATTCCTGACTTAATGCTCCCTGGACTGCTTTCTAGTGTCTCTGGGAATTCTAAGACATAGATGGCACAGAAAGGATCAGGATCAAATTGTGCTGGCTAGTTTTATGTTAACTCGACACAAGCTAGAGCTATATGAAAGGAGGGATCCTCAGCTGAGGAAATGCCTCCATAATGTCCAGCTGTAGGGCATTTTCTATATTAGTGATTGATGGGCAAGGGACCATCCCTGGCCTTGTGGTCCTTGGTTCTGTAAGAAAGTGGACTGAGCAAGCCATAAGGAGCAGGCCAGTAAGCAGCACCCCTCCATGGCCTCTACATTAGGCCCATCCCTCCAGATTCCAGCCCTGCCCTAGGTCTTGTCCTGAATTCCTTCAGTGATGGACTACAATGTGAAAGTATAAGACAAATATATCCTTTCCACCTCAACTTCATGGCATGTTTCATCATATCAATAGTAACCCTAACTAAGATAGAAGATTTCCCTGCCTTTGTTCAACTCTGACTGGAATTTAATCTTTAATTAAATCTTTGCCACACATGATCTTAAAAGCTTCTGTAAGCTTTTGCCTCTGTCTGTTGGGTTGGTTGGCCACAACATCACAACTGCCTGCTTTTCTGTCCTAAATCCCTTCACTGATTTATGGCCGCTGGTCGCTGGCTGGATTGCTTCCTGACTATCCTAAGTCACTGCAGTGAGCTGCTATAGCAGGGAGTTTCCTGCCCACCCTACTGAAAAGGCTCTGGGACCTGGGATGGTCTAGTAGATGGCAGATGGCTGTATATAGCCAGCAAACCCTGCTACACACAGTATGTACCACGACTTTGGCGTGGAGGAATTCCAAGATAGAATAGAGCTCCCCCTGCTTGCGGGTTGCCAGAATAGTGCCTGGGAAAGTGATAACTTCCAGGGACAGCATACCCTTCCATTCCTGCTAGCTGCCACCTGATACTGGTGGGTGGTTATTTCTTCCCATTGCAGGAAAGCTACTGATACAAAGATACTGACATGGAGGGGACAAGATGACCCCTGAGCTGCAGGAAGATGTCCAGGGGAATGTAGTAGTGGGTGGAGGCTATCTTGGGTACAGCATTCATAATGCTGTCATCACCCCATACCTGGCCCTGCAGAATTCAGGTGACTTCTAAGGCATGCTGTATTAGGTGAAGAATCAGGCAAAAATTATTTTGCCATTTGCCTTGTACCTAACCTGCTTTCTGAGATAGGACCTTTCTATGTAGCTCAGGCTGCCCTCAAACTCATGATCTTCCTGCCTCATCTTTCTGAGTGCTGGGATCATGTTTAGCTCAGTCATATATTTTGTTCATCTTCCCTTCCTTCCTTCCTTCTTTCTTTCCTTCCTTCCTTCCTTCCTTCCTTCCTTCCTTCCTTCCTTCCTTCCTTCTTTTCTTCCAAATCTAGTTGTTTGTTTGTTTGAGATAGAGTTTCTCTGTCTATAGCTTTGGCTGCCCTGGAACTAAACTCTGTAGACCAGGCTGGCCTTGAGCTCACAAGAGATCCACCTCCCTCTGCCTCCTGAGTACTGGGAGTAAAGGTGTGTACCACCACTGCCTGGCTTAAATTTAGTTTTTTAGAGCTGCAAAATACATGTGTACCAAGGGAAACACACACACACACACACACACACACACACATGAGAGAGAGAGAGAGAAGAAGAAGAAGAAGAAGGAGGAGGAGGAGGAGGAGGAGGAGGAGGAGGAGGAGGAGGAGGAGGAGGAGGAGGAGGAAGCTATTGATATTTAGATATTTTCCTTTACATTTTTGTCTTTCAAAAAGCACACACGAACATAAAATGTATCTCGGTAGCCATCTTTATGTATAGGATTCCGTGGCTTCCACATCACTGTGTTGTCACCACTACTACTTGCAGACAATTTAGTCATCTCAGAGATTCCCCAAGCAACACCTCTCTCCTCCAACTCCTCCAGCTCCTGATGACCTTGGCTTTGATCTGTGAATCTGCCTATTCTAACAAATGTGTCCCTTTGTATCTGGTTTTCTCCCCAGCATAATGTTTTCTAAGTTTATCCACATAGAAGCACATAGCAGAAGTCAATTCCTTATATCAAAATAGTATTCTGCCACATATATTTCCTGTATTTGGCTTATCCATTCATGTGTTGCTGGTTTTTGTCCCTCCCCTCCCCAGTTTTGCTATTGTGAGTCATGTTGCTGTGAACACTAGACTTCAAAGTACCTAAGTTTCTATTTTGCATTCTTTGAGGTGCATGCTTAGGGAGGTAGACATCGAGTCCTATTGAAATGCTGGTTTGATTCGGAGAAAACACTATTTTCCCAACTGCTTGTTCATTTTCCATTCCATTCAACAGTGTGAGAGGGGTTCCAGTTTCTCCCTCTTCCTGCCAACACTTGCTAATATCTCTTGATTTTAGGAGATCATTGTCTCAGTGGTCATGGACTGTTCCACTGGGTCTTTCGTTTGTATTTTCCTAGTAAGGTGCAGCAGCTTCTCATGTGCTTATCGGGCAGTTGTATAAGCTGGTTTAAGATTCTATGTCCACTTAAATCTTTTGTCCATTTTTTTGAATTAATCTACACTATTTGTTAGTTTTCAGCCTCTTTCATACTTTTCATAATTTTACAGATCTGAGAATATAAGTATATAGTTTTCTGTATAATCATTGAGATTACTTATGTGTTCATTTGTCTCTTTCAATAAGACTGAACCTGTGGGAATCAGTAATGGAGATTATTGTCTTAGGGTTGCTAATGCTCTGATGAAACACCATGACTGAAAACAACTTGGGGAGAAAAGGGTTTATTCATTTGCACTTCCATGTATAGTTCATTATTGAAAGCTGTTAGGGCAGGAATGTAAACAGGGCAAGAACTTGAAGGCAGGAGCTGATGCAGAGGCCGTGAAAGAATGTTGATTGCAGGCTTGCTTCTTATGGCTTGCTCAGACTACTTTCTTATAGCACCTAGGACACCAGCGTAGGGATGGAACCATCACAGTGGGCTTGGCACTCCAACACAGTCACACACACCCAAACCAACCAACTTCTCCCCAAACAAAACCAAAACCAAGAAGCCTCTGTAGGCTTGCCTACGGTCTAAATTATGGAGGCATTATCTCAGCTGTGGCTCCCTCACTCTGATGGCTCTAGTTTATGTCAAGTTAGCTAGCACAATTACTCCATTTTCACATTCTGGATATATAGGAGTTTGACATCATTTTTATATGAATTTTGATATAAATTTTATGTAAAATTGACATCAAATTTATATTTGAATGAACAGAAAGCCAAACCATGACTGTTTTGTATAAACCCTGGTGTTTCATGCTTCTAGGTCTTTGCACATCCCTCTGTCTGTCAGGATCTTTCTTGCTCCTCCCATCTGCCTGTTTTCCTGCTTATTCTTTGAACCTCAGCTTTCATCTTTTAAATAAAAAAATCAAGTTAGTTCACAAAGTAATGGGTTTTGCGATATCATTTTCATACACATGTATCATTATGCTCTGTTCTAATTCATCCCCCTTCCCACTGACCTCCATTTCTTGAACTATATACTATTCTTATCTAAAGATTGTGTGTGTGTGTGTGCCTGTGTGCATCTATGCCTATGCAGAAGCCAGAAGAGAGAACCAGGTGTCCTGTCCTATCACTCTCTGCTCTCCCTTTAAGTCATGGCCTCTCTCTGACCCTCTCTAGGACAGATGCCAGCAAACCACAGTGATCATTCAGTCTCCAGTTGCTTTGGAGCTAAGGTTACAGGCAGGAGTGGGGTGCCTGGCTTCTTAAGCAGCTGCTGGGATGGGTCTGAACTTTCTTCCTTATGGCTATACAGCAAGCAACCTTAACTGCCTGCAGATCCCTCTCTTCAGTCCCCACTTCTTGAATTTTAAGGCAGAGTTGGCACCTGTCTTTTCCTTCCCCTACTTCCCCATTGTTTTACAAATGTTATTTATTTTCTTCAATGCTGAGTGCATGTTGTATTGATTTTTAAAACATCTTGAATGTCCAGTGAATTAAATTTGCGAAATTGCTTAAATAATACCTGACCTGGCTGTAAACACAAACAAGTTCCAGTTCTCCCCTTAGGACCCAGAGCTCAGAGAATAAACACAGCGATAAACAACCCACCACTTTACAAGGCTTGTGGTCCATATGGGCCTACATTTTCTTGTTTTGGCTTTGCCACAGTCTTGGCAAAGGAGGTAGAATGGCCCCAAGGGATAGATGCCTAGGACCAGGGAAGGATGTGGCCAGCCTAAGATTATGCATGCAATAAAACATTTTCATTCTAGAAATCACAATTCACTGTTGATCTGTAAACAACAGGCCTGCTAAGAAGCATGGTCCCCCCTTTAAGCAAGTGACCAGACTCAGAGACTTTGGAGTAATAAATTATTAAGTCAGAAGTTCAAAGGAGCTCATCCGGCTGGATCAGCGCCAGGGTAGCGGGAGCGCAGGGTTGCCTGACACCCGCCAGCTACCCACGACCCCCGCCGCAGGATTTTGGGACTGCTGGTGAGTGGAACAGAGCTTCTGCTCCAATCCAATTGCGCGGGACCTGAGACTGCATTAGTTAGGGAAGCAGAAACCGGCCTGAGTAGGGCCACAGGCTTCACCCGGCCAGATCAGCGCCAGGGTAGCGGGAGCGCAGGGTTGCCTGACACCCGCCAGCTACCCACGACCCCCGCCGCAGGATTTTGGGACTGCTGGTGAGTGGAACACAGCTTCTGCTCCAGTCCAATCACGCGGGACCTGAGACTGCTCTGGTTGGGGAGAGAGAAATCCGGCCCACACAGGGCCACAAGCCTCTTCCGGTCAGAAAAGCACCTGAGCAGCTGGGGCGCAGGGTCTGCTGACACTCGCCAACTGCCCACAACACCCGCCACAGGATCTTAAGACTTCTGGTGAGGGGAGCACAGCTTCTGCTCCAATCCAATTGCGCGGGACCTGAGACTGCATTAGTTAGGGAAGCAGAAACCAGCCTGAGTAGGGCCACAGGCCTCACCCGGCCGGATCAGCGCCAGGGTAGTGGGAGCGCAGGGTTGCCTGACACCCGCCAGCTACCCACGACCCCCGCCGCAGGATTTTGGGACTGCTGGTGAGTGGAACACAGCTTCTGCTCCAGTCCAATCACGCGGGACCTGAGACTGCTCTGGTTGGGGAGAGAGAAATCCGGCCCACACAGGGCCACAACCCTCTTCCGGTCAGAAAAGCACCTGAGCAGCTGGGGCGCAGGGTCTGCTGACACTCGCCAACTGCCCACAACACCCGCCACAGGATCTTAAGACTTCTGGTGAGGGGAGCACAGCTTCTGCTCCAATCCAATCACGCGGGACCTGAGACTGCATTAGTTAGGGAAGCAGAAACCGGCCTGAGTAGGGCCACAGGCCTCACCCGGCCGGATCAGCGCCAGGGTAGCGGGAGCGCAGGGTTGCCTGACACCCGCCAGCTACCCACGACCCCCGCCGCAGGATTTTGGGACTGCTGGTGAGTGGAACACAGCTTCTGCTCCAGTCCAATCACGCGGGACCTGAGACTGCTCTGGTTGGGGAGAGAGAAATCCGGCCCACACAGGGCCACAACCCTCTTCCGGTCAGAAAAGCACCTGAGCAGCTGGGGCGCAGGGTCTGCTGACACTCGCCAACTGCCCACAACACCCGCCACAGGATCTTAAGACTTCTGGTGAGGGGAGCACAGCTTCTGCTCCAACCCAATCGCGCGGGACCTGAGACTGCATTAGTTAGGGAAGCAGAAACCGGCCTGAGTAGGACCACAGGCCTCATCCGGCTGGATCAGCGCCGGGGTAGCGGGAGCGCAGGGTTGCCTGACACCCGCCAGCTACCCACGACCCCCGCCGCAGGATTTTGGGACTGCTGGTGAGTGGAACAGAGCTTCTGCTCCAATCCAATTGCGCGGGACCTGAGACTGCATTAGTTAGGGAAGCAGAAACCGGCCTGAGTAGGGCCACAGGCCTCACCCGGCCGGATCAGCGCCAGGGTAGCGGGAGCGCAGGGTTGCCTGACACCCGCCAGCTACCCACGACCCCCGCCGCAGGATTTTGGGACTGCTGGTGAGTGGAACACAGCTTCTGCTCCAGTCCAATCACGCGGGACCTGAGACTGCTCTGGTTGGGGAGAGAGAAATCCGGCCCACACAGGGCCACAAGCCTCTTCCGGTCAGAAAAGCACCTGAGCAGCTGGGGCGCAGGGTCTGCTGACACTCGCCAACTGCCCACAACACCCGCCACAGGATCTTAAGACTTCTGGTGAGGGGAGCACAGCTTCTGCTCCAATCCAATTGCGCGGGACCTGAGACTGCATTAGTTAGGGAAGCAGAAACCAGCCTGAGTAGGGCCACAGGCCTCACCCGGCCGGATCAGCGCCAGGGTAGCGGGAGCGCAGGGTTGCCTGACACCCGCCAGCTACCCACGACCCCCGCCGCAGGATTTTGGGACTGCTGGTGAGTGGAACACAGCTTCTGCTCCAATCTTTAAATAGTGACAACGATAACAACTAACCCCAGAGATTACCAGATGGCGAAAGGTAAACGTAATAATCTTACTAACAGAAACCAAGACCACTCACCATCATCAGAACCCAGCACCCCCACTTCACCCA
This sequence comes from Mus caroli, assembly GCF_978045245.1. Taxonomy (NCBI): domain Eukaryota; kingdom Metazoa; phylum Chordata; class Mammalia; order Rodentia; family Muridae; genus Mus; species Mus caroli. Next base: position 94,138,931 of record NW_028227258.1, read on the forward strand.
GTCCAGGGCACCCCAACACACCGGAAAAGCTAGACACGGATTTAAAAGCATATCTCCTGATGATGATAGAGGACTTCAAGAAGGACGTTAATAACACACTTAAAGAAATGCAGGAGAACACTGCTAAAAAGGAAGAAGACAATAAAGAGGAAGCACAAAAATCCCTTAAAGAATTGCAGGAGAACACTGCTAAAGAGTTACAAATCCTTAAAGAAAAACATGATAACATAATCAAACAGGTAGAAGTCCTTACAGAAAAACAGGAAAACACATCCAAACAGATGATGGAAATGAACAAAACCATACTAGACCTAAAAAGGGAAGTAGACACAATAAAGAAAACCCAAAATGAGGCAACACTGGAGATAGAAACCCTAGGAAAGAAATCTGGAACCATAGATGCAAGCATCAGCAACAGAATACAAGAGATGGAAGAGAGAATCTCAGGTGCAGAAGATTCCATAGAGAACATCGGCACAACAATCAAGGAAAATGGAAAATGCAAAAAGATCCTAACTCAAAACATCCAAGAAATACAGGACATAATGAGAAGACCAAACCTACGGATAATAGGAGTGGATGAGAATGAAGATTTTCAACTCAAAGGACCAGCAAACATCTTCAACAAAATTATAGAAGAAAACTTCCCAAATCTAAAGAAAGAGATGCCCATGAACATACAAGAAGCCTACAGAACTCCAAATAGACTGGATCAGAAAAGAAATACCTCCCGACACATAATAATCAGAGCAACAAATGCTCTAAATAAAGATAGAATACTAAAAGCAGTAAGAGAAAAAGGCCAAGTAACATATAAAGGCAAGCCTATCAGAATTACACCAGATTTTTCACCAGAGACTATGAAAGCCAGAAGATCCTGGACAGATGTTATACAGACACTAAAAGAACACAAATTCCAGCCCAGGCTACTATACCCAGCCAAACTCTCAATTAACATAGATGGAGAAACCAAAGTATTCCACGACAAAACCAAGTTCACACATTATCTCTCCACGAATCCAGCCCTTCAAAGGATAATAACAGAAAAAAACCAATACAAGGACAGGAACCACGCCCTAGAAACAACAAGAAGGTAATCCCTCAACAAACCTAAAAGAAGACAGCCACAAGAACAAAATGCCAACTTTAACATCAAAAATAACAGGAAACACCAATTTCTTTTCCTTAATATCTCTTAATATCAATGGACTCAACTCCCCGATAAAAAGACATAGACTAACAAACTGGCTACACAAACAAGACCCAACATTTTGCTGCTTACAGGAAACTCATCTCAGAGAAAAGGATAGACACTACCTCAGAATGAAAGGCTGGAAAACAATTCTCCAAGCAAATGGCATGAAGAAACAAGCTGGAGTAGCCATTCTAATATCTGATAAGATTGACTTCCAACCCAAAGTCATTAAAAAAGACAGGGAGGGACACTTCATACTCATCAAAGGTAAAATCCTCCAAGAGGAACTATCAATCCTGAATATCTATGCTCCAAATACAAAGGCAGCCACATTCATTAAAGAAACTTTAGTAAATCTCAAAGCACACATTGCACCTCATACAATAATAGTGGGAGACTTCAACACACCACTTTCACCAATGGACAGATCATGGAAACAGAAACTAAACAGGGACACAGTGAAACTAAGAGAAATTATGAATCAAATGGATCTGGCAGATATCTACAGAACATTCTATCCTAAAACAAAAGGATATACCTTCTTCTCAGCACCTCATGGTACCTTCTCCAAAATTGACCACATAATTGGTCACAAAACAGGCCTCAACAGATATAAAAATATTGAAATTGTCCCATGCATCCTATCAGATCACCATGGACTAAGGCTGATCTTCAATAACAAAATAAATAATAGAAAGCCAACCCTCACGTGGAAACTGAACAACACTCTTCTCAATGATACCTTGGTCAAGGAAGGAATAAAGAAAGAAATTAAGGACTTTTTAGAGTTCAATGAAAATGAAGCCACAACATACCCAAACTTATGGGACGCAATGAAAGCATTTTTAAGAGGAAAACTCATAGCTCTGAGTGCCTCCAAAAGGAAACTAGAGAGAGCACACATTAGCAGCTTGACAACACACCTAAAAGCACTAGAACAAAAGGAAGCAAATTCACCCAAGAGGAGTAGACGGCAGGAAATAATCAAACTCAGGGGTGAAATCAACCAAGTGGAAACAAGAAAAACTATTCAAAGAATCAACCAATCAAGGAGCTGGTTCTTTGAGAAAATCAACAAGATAGATAAACCCTTAGCCAGACTCACTAGAGGGCACAGGGAAAGCATCCTAATTAACAAAATCAGAAATGAAAAAGGAGACATAACAACAGATCCTGAAGACATCCAAAACACCATCAGATCCTTCTACCAAAGGCTATACTCAACAAAACTGGAGAACCTGGATGAAATGGACAAGTTCCTAGACAGATACCAGGTACCAAAGTTGAATCAAGATCAGGTTAATGATCTAAACAGCCCTATATCCCCCAAAGAAATAGAAGCAGTCATTAATAGTCTCCCAACTAAAAAAAGCCCAGGACCAGATGGGTTTAGTGCAGAGTTCTATCAGACCTTCAAAGAAGATCTAATCCCAGTTCTTCACAAACTATTCCACAAAATAGAAACAGAAGGTACTCTACCCAACTCATTCTATGAAGCCACAATTACTCTGATACCTAAACCACAAAAAGACCCAACAAAGATAGAAAACTTCAGACCAATATCCCTTATGAATATTGATGCAAAAATCCTCAATAAAGTTCTTGCTAACCGAATCCAAGAACACATCAAAACAATCATCCATCCTGACCAAGTAGGTTTCATCCCAGGGATGCAGGGATGGTTCAATATACGGAAATCCATCAACGTAATCCAGTATATAAACAAACTCAAAGATAAAAACCACATGGTCATCTCCTTAGATGCGGAAAAAGCATTTGACAAGATCCAACACCCATTCATGATAAAAGTCTTGGAAAGATCAGGAATTCAAGGCCCATACCTAAACATGATAAAAGCAATCTACAGCAAACCAGTAGCCAACATCAAAGTAAATGGTGAGAAGCTTGAAGCAATCCCTCTAAAATCAGGGACTAGACAAGGCTGTCCACTTTCTCCATACCTATTCAACATTGTACTTGAAGTCCTATCCAGAGCAATTCGACAACAAAAGGAGATCAAAGGGATACAAATTGGAAAAGAGGAAGTCAAAATATCACTGTTTGCAGATGATATGATAGTATATATAAGTGACCCTAAAAATTCCACCAGAGAACTCCTAAGCCTGATAAACAGCTTCGGTGAAGTAGCTGGATATAAAATTAACTCAAACAAATCAATGGCCTTTCTCTACACAAAGAATAAACAGGCTGAGAAAGAAATTAGGGAAACAACACCCTTCTCAATAGTCACAAATAATATAAAATATCTTGGCGTGACTCTAACTAAGGAAGTGAAAGATCTGTATAATAAAAACTTCAAGTCTCTGAAGAAAGAAATTATAGAAGATCTCAGAAGATGGAAAGATCTCCCATGCTCATGGATTGGCAGGATCAACATTGTAAAAATGGCTATCTTGCCAAAAGCAATCTACAGATTCAATGCAATCCCCATCAAAATTCCAAATCAATTCTTCAACGAATTAGAAAGTGCAATCTGCAAATTCATCTGGAATAACAAAAAACCTAGGATAGCAAAAACTCTTCTCAAGGATAAAAGAACCTCTGGTGGAATCACCATGCCGGACCTAAAGCTCTACTACAGAGCAATTGTGATAAAAACTGCATGGTACTGGTATAGTGACAGACAAATAGACCAATGGAATAGAATTGAAGACCCAGAAATGAACCCACACACCTATGGTCACTTGATCTTCGACAAGGGAGCTAAAAACATCCAGTGGAAGAAAGACAGCATTTTCAACAAATGGTGCTGGCACAACTGGTTGTTAACATGTAGAAGAATGCGAATCGATCCATTCCTATCTCCTTGTACTAAGGTCAAGTCTAAGTGGATCAAGGAACTTCACATAAAACCAGAGACACTGAAACTTATAGAGGAGAAAGTGGGGAAAAGCCTTGAAGATATGGGCACAGGGGAAAAATTCCTGAATAGAACAGTAATGGCTTGTGCTGTAAGATCGAGAATTGACAAGTGGGACCTCATGAAACTACAAAGCTTCTGCAAGGCTAAAGACACCATCAATAAGACAAAAAAACCACCAACAGATTGGGAAAGGATCTTCACCTATCCTAAATCAGATAAGGGACTAATATCCAATATATATAAAGAACTCAAGAAGGTGGACTCCAGAAAGTCAAATAACCCCATTAAAAAATGGGGCCCAGAACTGAACAAAGAATTCTCACCTGAGGAATACCGAATGGCAGAGAAGCACCTGAAAAAATGTTCAACATCCTTAATCATCAGGGAAATGCAAATCAAAACAACCCTGAGATTCCACCTCACACCAGTCAGAATGGCTAAGATCAAAAATTCAGGTGACAGCAGATGCTGGCGAGGATGTGGAGAAAGAGGAACACTCCTCCATTGTTGGTGGGATTGCAAGCTTGTACAACCACTCTGGAAATCAGTCTGGCGGTTCCTCAGAAAATTGGACATAGTACTACCGGAGGATCCAGCAATACCTCTCCTGGGCATATATCCAGAAGATGTCCCAACCGGTAAAAAGGACACATGCTCCACTATGTTCATAGCAGCCCTATTTATAATAGCCAGAAGCTGGAAAGAACCCAGATGTCCCTCAACAGAGGAATGGATACAGAAAATGTGGTACATTTACACAATGGAGTACTACTCAGCTATTAAAAAGAATGAATTTATGAAATTCCTAGCCAAATGGATGGACCTGGAGGGCATCATCTTGAGTGAAGTAACACAATCACAAAAGAACTCACACAATATGTATTCATTGATAAGTGGATATTAGCCCAAAACTTAGGATACCCAAGATATAAGATACAATTTGATAAACGCATGAAACTCAAGAAGAATGAAGACCAAAGTGTGGACACTGTGCACCTTCTTAGAATTGGGAACAAAACACCCAGGGAAGGAGCTACAGAGACAAAGTTCGTAGCTGTGATGAAAGGATGGACCATTTAGAGACTGCTGTATCCAGGGATCCGTCCCATAATCAGCTTCTAAACGCTGACACCATTGCATACACTAGCAAGATCTTGCTGAAAGGACCCTAATATAGCTGTCTCTTGTGAGACGATGCCGGGGCCTAGCAAACACAGGAGTGGATGTTCACAGTCAGCTATTGGATGTATCACAGGGCTCCCAATGGAGAAGCTAGAGAAAGTACCCAAGGAGCTAAAGGGATCTGCAACCCTATTGTTGGAACAACATGATGTACTAACCGGAACCCTGGAGCTCTTGTCTCTAGCTGCATATGTATCGAAAGATGGCCTAGTCGGCCATCAATGGAAAGAGAGGCCCATTGGACTTGCAAACTTTATATGCCCCAATACAGGGGAATGCCAGGGCCAAAAGAATGGGAATGGGTGGGTAGGGAAGTGGGGGGCGCTATGGGGGACTTTTGGGATAGTATTGGAAATGTAATTGAGGAAATTATGTAATAAAAATATTAAAAAAAAAAAAAAAAAAAAATAAATAAAATAATAAAAAAAAAAAAAAAAAAAAAAAAAAAAAAAAAAAAAAAAAAAAAAAAAAAAGAAGTTCAAAGGAAAGCTCAAAGGCTTTGTCCAAATGGGATAGTGTAGACATACCTCTGAAATAAGCAAACAGAGATTTACCTAGAGAAAGAAACCCAGCACAGCATGGAGGCATACTGGATTTGCCCCCAGGAACCCTTCCTTTCCTGACAGCCTTGGCCCTCAAGTTCTCTAAGGGTTTAGAGACCTCTCAGCATGTTTCCATGATGTTTTGATGGATTAAAGAGATTTCTTTTATTGTCTGGAACATTTGGCCTCCAGTAGGTGGTGTTTGGGGGTGGCCCAAGAGGTGTGGCCTTCTAGGAGGATGTATGTCATTGGCCACAAGCTTTAACTTTGCTTCTCTCTGCTCAAGATGTGAGCTCTCAGCTATCTGCTCCAGATTGCTTACTGCCAAGTTTCTCTGCTATGAAAGAGTCTCATCTATAAATTGCCTTGGTGTTTTATTGAACCAATAGAAAAGTAGCTAATATAGCCATATTGCCAGATGATGATTTCTTACTGTTTTGTATGCTTAGAGAAACTGTCTATAAGAGTCTCATTTCAAAACCACATAATTTGTCTCATGCCAGTGCTTTTAAAGTCAGCTCAAAATGTTCTGGGCTGTGCAGAGAGATGCATTTTTATCATGCTCATTGTGAGTTAGGTTTTCACTTACAGGTGACATAACACACTTCAGTGTATGGATCTGGCTTGCATGCTACACGAATCCAAGTGCGAATCCTGGCTTAGCTAACATTAAAGAGTTGTTTGTTGGTGGACAATTACTTTGCATCTGTGAGCCTTCCATTTGTCCTTCTGTCAAAAGGGGTTATGATAAGATTATTCTTACAGAGTTCTGGTTGAATGAAGCCCTGTGCCTAGACAGATGCCTGACATATAGTAAAGCAAGGTAATGCTGCCTTTTTCATCTTTTGCCTAACACACCTTTGGGGGCATAATGTATTTCTCCCATCATGCAATTGAGTGTAAGAAAGATTTAAATATATCTTCTGGAATAAGTTCGATCCTGTGGTCTGTAATTTCACTGGTAACTACATAACTTCTATTGTCAGATGACAGCTGCCTGGCAGAGCTGTCTTCCCTGACACACATGCTAATACCAGGGTATGTACTAAAGCATGCCAGGAAAGCAACATGGAGAGTGGCTCTTCGGGAATTACTCTAGGGAAGACACAATATCACAGCTGGTAGGTTACCAGTGTGAGGAAGAGATTCCTTGCAACTGAGTGGTTCTCTGGGTGAAAATGACTCTTACTAGGCATAGTTTCTAGCTCAAGCAAGTTTTTTTTTTTTCTTTTATTTTTCTAAACATTGATGGTGAAAGGATTTAAGCCCTTGAGTCTGTTGCACTATATAATGGTCTTTTCATGCCCAGGTGAGCCATGGTAAATGGATGAGACACACAGTATCACTGGCATAGGAGTTGGTGAGATCGTGTTTGATTAGGCACCCCAAGAATCAGTTGCCAAATAAGACAGAGGTCCAAAGATAACATGGTTCACAAGGGAATGTAAATGTGTGCTCTACAAAACTCATTCCCCAAGTAAACAAGTTTGTTCCTTTTTGTTGTTATCAAGACCAGAGAAAAAAAAGAGCTGAGCTCCGGAGTGGGGATCCCTTTAGCATCAGTTTTAAAAGGTATCATAGGTGTGTGTGTATGTGTGTGTGTGTGTGTGTGAGAGAGAGAGAGAGAGAGAGAGAGAGAGAGAGAGAGAGTCAAAGACAAAGAGAGCCTATATGATAATTGTATTTAATCTTCCTGAAGATAAACTATTCACCAGGGAGATGTTTCAGCAATACTCCTTTACCATGCGTCTGCTGTCCCATTTTGTCAGCTTGCTTCTTCTCTGTCCTTTACATCTACAGAGACGTACAGTCAGCCCTCTTACTAAAGTCCCAAGACAGAAGGGAGGGAGCAGTACAGCAAGGGAAGCTGTGAAGCTTGAGGGGGAGAATGAGTCTATTCTGGGGTGGGTGGGTGGGGATAAGTTGGGAGTTGAGAAGAAAAGCTTTGGAGTAGGTGTACTTTACAACGCTGACGTGTTTAGATTCAGGACACCTAGGGAGCTTTGCCACAACCCTAAGCCCTGAACCAAGGGTAAGTGCTGTAGGTGAAAGAACTGTAGGTAGGTGTGTGGTTTACACTGTTTTTCTCAAGGCTCTTTTAGGCTTAGGATGGTGAACTTCTGGGTGATAATTCTTATTCATGTAGCTCAAGGTCCAGGCTGTGCTATGTTATTGGGAGCTGGTCCTTTGATCTGTAGGTTTATCTGTCTGCCTTGTTTGTGACTTTGGGTATCAGATTCTAAAGAAGTGAGCCCACGGTTCACACATTTGGGGTGAAATGCACACTTCCATGTCCAGCTGGTACTTTCCTTTCAGCTGACTTGCTTCCTGTTATATGTGTGGTTCCTGTGTCCCTCCACTCCTGGGATCTGTTTTGGACACAGGTCACCTGGAGAGTCTGTTCTATGTTCTTAAATTCACAGTTCATATTGTATCTCTTGAAAGCTAACAAAAATCACCGCTTGCTTTCGGGAAAGTCACAAGAGAAGCCAATATTTTTAAAAGTTCAGAATACCATGATGACTACTTAGAAAGGCCAAACACGAGACGATTGGAGGATGGCTGTGCAGTTGCAGGTCACTTGATTCTACCTAGGGGACAGCTAATCAGTCTTAAAACCACTCATCTTACTTTTTTTTAAGATTTATTTATTTTATGTATATAAGTACACTGTTGCTGTCTTCAAACACAGCAGAAGAGGGCATTAGATCCATTAGATCTCATTACATATGGTTGTGAGGCACCATGGAGTTACTGGGAATTGAACTCAGGACCTCTGGAAGATCAGTCAGTGCTTTTAACTGCTGAGCCATCTCTCCAGCCCCTCATTCTTACTTGTAATATGAGACTATGAGAGGGTTCCTGGGAGAACTGAGTGGAAGATACATGTTTAATGCTAAGCACAATGCCCCAGTTGGTAAGTTTGGTAGTTTGAAAAAGAATGGCTTTAATAGTCTCACATGTGACACACACACACACACACACACACACACACATACACACACATACATATATATTATTATATACATATATATTATATGTATATTATATACATTATGTGTATATTATATACATATATATTATATGTATGTATAATACTTGGTTACTGTGTAGTGGAGTTCTTTGGTAGGATTAGGAGGCATGACCTTGTTAAATGAAGTGTAGTGGTGGTGGGCTTTAAAAGCCCAAGCTAAGACCAGTGTCATTTTTTCCCAGTCCCCAATCTGTGGAGCTGGATGTAGCACTTGGCTACTGCCCCAAAACCTTGGCTCTTGGTCTGCTCCCTGCCATGATGAACTAAACCTCTGAAACTGTAAGCAAGCCCCTAATAATTAAATGCTTTCTATGATAAGAGTTGCCATGGTCATGGTATCTCTTCACAGCTATTGAACAGTGACTTAAGACATAAGTAATAACTATAGTATTACAACTCTTCCTTAGGATACAGCACTAAACATCTTTGATAAGATGCCTTGGACATATGGGATGCAACAGTAGCCATTGGTTCTTTGACAAGTTTTGCATGGATCTGGAAATGTTAACCTTCTATCTCATAGAAAGAGCCCGACCTTCCTGAAATGTCAGGGTTAGCAGAAGGAAGGCCTTTGTTGTTGACTCAGCACTGCCAAACTGTCCTATCCCTGTGTGACAGAGAATTGTGGGGGAGAACAAAGATTCTTTTGATATCAAGGCAGATTCTAAAAACACGCCCAGTAGATTTTTTTGGAGGGGTACATACTATAGTTTTACTGCAGGTTCATTTTGCTCCAAATCTCCCAGTTTTACACAGCTTTCAGATGGACATGTATACTTCCCACTAAACCTAAGATCAAGACAGTTACCATAAAAACGGAAAACATAGGCTTTAGTTTCGCATTACGCCATTCCTTATAACATTAAGTAAATACTTAAATGAAAGAGGTATATATATATATATATTAAATATATATATATATATATGTTTTAAAACATGTTCTCTTCTCCAGTAAAGACATTTTCCATTTGTTTGAATTTTTGATATCTTGACTATGAGAGATCAGGTTTCTCTCTGGTCATGTCTATGTACAAGTTACTAAATGTCTTTTTTTTTTGAAATTTTTATTAGATATTGTCTTTATTTACATTTCAAATGTTATCCCCTTTCCGAGTTACCCCTCCAAAAGCCCCCTATCTTATACCCCTCCCCCTGCTTCTATGAGGATGTTTCCCTACCCACCCACCCACTCCCACTCCCCTGTCCTGGCATTTCCCTACATTGGGGCATCGAGCCTTCACAGGACTAAGGGCCTCTTCTCCCATTGATGTCCTACAAGGCCATCCTCTGCTACATATGTGGCTGGAGCCATGGGTCCCTCCATGTGTACTCTTTGGTTGGTGTTTTAGTCCCTGGGAGCTCTGGGGGTCTGGTTGGTTCATATTGTGTTCTTCCTATGGGGCTGCAAACCCCTTCAGTTCCTTCAGTCCTTTGTCTAGCTCCTCCATTGGGAACCCCATGCTCAGTATAATGCTTGGCTGCAAGCATCCACTTCTGTATTTGTCAGGCTTTGGCAGAGCCTCTCAGGAGACAGCCATATCAGGATCCTGTCAGCAAGCACTTCTTGGCATCCGCAATAGTGTCTGGGTTTGATAACTGTATATGGGATGGATTCCCAGGTGGGGCAGTATCTGGATGGCCTTTCCTTCAGTTTCTGCTCCACGTTTTGTCTCTGTAACTCCTCTCGTGGGTATTTTGTTCGCCCTTCTAAGAAGGATGGAAGTGTCCACACTTTGGTCTTCTTTCTTTTTGAGTTTCATGTGGTCTGTGAATTGTATCTTTGGTATTCTGAACTTTTGGGCTAATATCTACTTATCAGTGAGTGCATACCATGTGTGTTCTTTTGTGATCGGGTGACCTTACTCAGGATATTATTTTCAAGTTCCTTCTATTTACCTAAGAATTTCATGAAGTCATTGTTTTTAATAACTGAGTAGTATTCCATTGTGTCAATGTACCACATTTTCTGTATCCATTCTAAATGCCTCTTGTGTTTGGAATCCAATTTTTTATGTACAGCTGAGATGTTTTCTGCTATACTTTCATTTAGGAGTTTCCTTTCAGGTTTCCCCCCCCTAAGTATATATATATTTTTAAATACAATTTTTATTTTTACATTTTACAAAACTTACTGTGTCCTGGATATTTACAGAGGTTGTTACAGGGTACAAGGGACTTGCAGGAGGGACAGAAGATGGTCTGGGTCTGTGACTGGATGAAATACAGCTAAGATCAAGCAGCATCAGAGTCTTCTCCTAAGAGAAAGAGCTGCAGACAACAGAGAGGGACTGGGGTGGAGGTCTCTCTACAAGAAAGCTGCTCAGGTTGCCACCCAGGCAGGCCATGCTGCTGGCCAGTATGGTCAAGGGTAGCTGCTGGAGAAGCTTTTCCTTGGTTAAGAGTCAGAGAGTATAGGCCTGGGCACAACAAACAGAGCCTGGATAAGGCAATGTGCAGAGAGGAGAGAGGGACAGACCATGGAGACAGAAGTGTGGCATGGGAGCCTGCAACTGGGACTGGAAGACACTCATCAAATAAGGCAGTCTCCTTCTCCTGCCTGTGCCTGGTTGAGCTTCATGGGGTTTGCAGTGAAACCTGCTGGCCTGACCTGATGGGTGCAAAAGGGCTAAACACAGGTATAGGCAAGCTTCCATGCCTTCTTAGAGTCAGAGAAATCCCAGGACCTTCCTGTGCACACAAGTGTAATACAGGAATATCTCTTTCTGCACCAATTAAAATACAGACAGTAACTGACCAGATTAACACCAAGGCCCCTAATGATCATGCCACCATGGAACCCATGCGTACATCTTACCATGATCATCATTATTGTAGCTCACGAGTTCACAGTTGAGTAACACTGCTGATGCCCTTTCCTTTAACAGCCTGCATAGCACCTCCCAGTGGGGTAAAAGCTAGCCAGTAAGGAGGAAACGTCCTGGTCAGTGTTGGTTTGATTGCTCCATGTCCTGTGTGGTGGTTTGAATAGGAATGACCCCTAAAGGCTCCTATATTTGAATGCTTGGTCATTAGGGAGTGGCAATACTTTACAGGGGCTCGGAGGTGTGTCCCTACTGGAATAGGCGTGGCCTCACTGGAGGAAGTGTGTTACTGAGAATGGGCTTTGGGTTTTCAAATGTTCAAGTGTCTCTGTCTTCCTGCTGCCTGCTGGTCTGGATGCTGAAGTCTCAGCTACCTCTCCAGCATGGTGTCTGCCTACGTGTCACCATGCTTCCCACCATGATGACAATGAAATAAACCTCTGAAACTGTAAGGCAGCCCCAATTAAATGTTTCCCTTATAAGAGTTTTTGTGGCCATAGTATTTCATCATAACAATAGTAGCCATAACTAAGATTTCCTGTGACCGAAGTGTGTGGTATCTTCAGCAGTATTTATCATTAAGTTCTGGTGGGCAATGAGTTGCAATGTCAGTAACCTACATTGCTTTGAGCATCTTTGGGATACCTGTGACCAAACCCTGAAGGGAGGCACTTCAGGGTTTTATTTGGCACTGGGATGTTTATTTGGCAATTTATTGCTTCTGGGATGAGCGTTAAATCCAATTTCATATGGAAAGGACTATAACATATAAAACAATAAATCCCTATATTGCCGTTTCTAACATCTTTAGATTTAGTTACCCCTTTTCTTATTCCCTTCTGAAATTCCGTCCAAGGCCCCTCCCCACTTAAACGTCCCTCTCTGTTATTCTCTCTTTCTCCCTCACATTATCTATGTTCTACTGGCCACTCTCAAGTGCTTAAGATCCTTCCTCTCCACCAACAGCCGCTTTCTAGCTTCCTGGGTTCTACAGGTACTCCAGTGAAACTCAGAAACCTAAGGATTTGATGCTAGGATCAACATCTAAGAGAGTGTGATATTTATGTGGGTTACTACACTCAGTATAATGTTTTTCAGCTCCTTCCTCTTACATGAAAATCTCAGAATTTTCATTTTCTTTACAGTGGAACTACTTTCTGATTGGACTTAAGGCCTGTGTCACAGGAGGAAGCAACACACTCAATATTATAAATATGGCTAAGAATCCACAACCAGAGAGTACCCAGACCCTCAAAGTGAGAGAGTACAACAATTATTTTGCTAAGTGAATATAGTACCTAACTGCCTTCTGAACTCATATTTCTATATCCATAGATTAGTGGAGCTTCATACTTCATCAGAGAAGTTTTATTGTATGCAGATCGTAATTCTTAAATAACTAACAAAATATTTTTTCCAATGCTAAATTATATAATTATTTATTAAGTATATGTGGATGGCAGTTATGTAGAAACTCACAACTGGTCAAAACGCAGAGAAGTAGTATTGTGGGGTTCTCAGCTATGCATAGAACATCTGTATCATACGGCCTTCTCCACAAGCTCAGGAGATCATCTTGGGAGAGGAGGTGGAAAGATCATAACAGTTACAGGAAGAATTTGAGTGAAGTGCTATTGTCTGGACATGATAGGTTCACTGTGTGGCAGCTGTGGTTGTCTGTACAGGAACAAATCAGACAACGTTCTGGCATGGAGGGGAGGGGCTTATAAGTTCCAACCCCTGGGAACTTATAACTGAGTAGCAGTTGACAGTTGATGGCTAATTTTCTTTAAGGATCTACTTCCTGGTGGATTGACAAAACTCTAGTGAATGATCACATGCCCATGAGTATATGGGCAGCACAATTTGGACTCAGTAGGTTACTAAAAAAAAAAGTAAAACAAACAAAATTGGGAAGGGTTGTGTGATGAATGGTAAATCGTGGAGGAGTTAGAGGAAGAAGTGTGGGTGAATATGATCAAAATACATCGCATGCATATGTTAAATTATCAAAAAATAATTAATATATAACATTCTTAATAAAATAGTATTAATTTAATTGTTATTATTTAATTATAATTAGTATTAAATTATTACAATAATTATTTTATTTAATATCAAATGATAATAACAATTTTTCCATATTTGTGTTATAATCCTTCCTTGACTTTTTAGTTCTTTTTAATGTTTTTGTCCATCTTAAAAACATGAAAAAAATTAACTTTTGTGCTTTCCTCTTTCTTCTGGTTTTGGATAGCAAATCTTACAGGCAGGGGTACACTCTCCTATTCCTGACACACTTGGTTTCCCGTCCCTGTGCAGGCTCTTTCAATTAATAATAATAAAAAAAAACAACCACACACCTTCACCAACAAAGACATAAAAAATGAGTTAAAGAGTGGAAATCAATCTTCTAAGAAAACGGAAGCCATAAACAAGCTGGCGTAGCTCTTCTCTTATCTAACAAAGTATACTTCAAGACAAAACTACTTAAAGGAGATAAAGAAGACTACAATATATTAATAAAGGCAACAACTCACTAAGAAGATATGAAGATTAAATACACTTGCTACAGAGGTTGCTCCATATTGGAAAACAGTCACTCAAAAGTAGGAAATGTCAGAGAGGTTCGAAGACAGTAATAGGGAATGACTTCAGCGCCCCGTTCTCATCCTTTAACACATACCTTTTTTTTGGATTTTTTTTTAATATACATTTCAAATGTTTTTCCCTTTCCAGGTCTAACACATATTTTTAATTGATGAGTTTTATTGTTTGACAACTCTCTCTCTCTCTCTCTCTCTCTCTCTCTCTCTCTCTCTCTCTTTCTCTTTCTTTTTTTGAGACAGGGTTTTTCTGTATAGCCCTGGCTGTTCTGGAACTCACTCTGTAGACCAGGTTGGCCTCGAACTCAGAAATCCACCTGCCTCTGCCTCCCAAGGGTTGGGATTAAAGGCGTGCGCCACCACCACCCGGCCTCCTGCCTTCTCTAATTCCTTCCCATCTTTGTCATCTCTTCCTCATCCTTTTGTTACCTTCCCCAGGTTCATGACTTTAGTATTTGCTTTGTAACTCAGTTTACCTAGGACTATCTCTATAACCCTGGATTGGAAGCACGCGCTGGAGCCTGGTGGGATTGTTGATGGGTACACAAATACAAGCCATGAATTTTTAGCTTCCTGAATCCAACAGTAGAAATGGTTTGGCAGGGAGGAGTAAGGCTCCCTAAGTTCTCCCTTTAACCAAGCCAGATTGTTCGCAGGCCCATTCTTTTGCAGCCGGGTAGGCATTTATAGCTGCCGTTAATTCATGAGTGCAATGCTTGTGTCTTGCACAGATAAGATTCGCAGGTCTTCTCACTCTATTCCAGTTCTTACATTCTTTCTGCCCCTCTTCTGCAATGTTCCCACCACCTTCGATGGGGGATGGTATAGATGTCTCACTTAGAGATGCATCACTCTCATCAATAGAAAGATTTTCCAACTAAAAATCAACAAAGAAAGAGCTAAGCTATAGGACAGAGTGATTAGACTCAGCAGATATCTACAGAATGTACCCTCCATCAGATAAGGAATACATAGTCTTCTCAGTGGCTGGCCCATGGAGTGTTCCCTAAAACTGATCATGTAATAGGCAACAAAACACGCCACAACAAACACAAAACCATAAAACAAATGAAAAATAAAATCCATATAATCCTGAAACACGTGGAATAAACTAGAGATCAACAGCAAGAGAAGCCACACAAGCTACACAAACACCTGTGGATTGTACAAAAGATATGAAAATGATCCCACAAGCCATCGGAACTTCCGCTACAAGCTTAAGATTGTTACAACAGGAAATTTATAACATACTTACATTAAAAATCCAGAAAGATCTTAAATAAATAACCCTAAGGTTATAGAAACCAAGAACCCAAATGCAAATGAGGCAGAAAGCAGGAAATAATACTGAAGTAATACAGATTGGGGCAGAAATCAATAAAATGTAGGCTAAAAATAACTATTACCATACAATGAGTTGGTTCTTTGTAAAGATAAATAAGGCTGATAAAGCCTTAGCAAAAGTAAATGAGAAATTCCAAATTAACAAAATTACAGGTGGAAATGAAGTTGTTATGAGATACCAACTTTAAATGCTTATAGTCCAAGAGTCTGGAAATGGATGAATCTCTAAATGCATATGAACTGACAAATTTAATCAAGAAGAATTAATTTTGATAGGCCAAGGAGATTAGAGCTATTATTAAGTTTACTCATAAAGGAAAGATGGAGTCACTGCTAAATCTCACCAAACTTTCAAGACTTATTGCTCGTGTTTCTTAAATGCCTCTACAAAATAGAATAAGAAAGAAGAATGCCCAACTCATTGTCTTTATCAAAGCAGGATAAGGACAAAACGATGACAAATTATTAACCAGGTTCCTGATGAATGACGACTTAAGAATTTTCAAGAAAATACTTGCAAGCTGAGGTTAGGAATATGTTATCAAGATTATATAAAATGGTTGAGTTAGTTTCATCCCAGAGATGCAAGGTTGGTTCAATATAAGGTAGCATAAAGTAGATGCCAGGATATTCATCACCTGATTGTTTCAAGAGATGTAGAAAAACCATTTCATGAAATTTAGCAAACCTTTATAATAACAAGTCCGTAAGGTATCTCAAAATAACAAATGCTGCATGTGACAGATTTACATCCAACATTACAGTTTGCTGGAAACAGAACCTCTTATAAAGGCCTGAATGAATGTTCGTGTGTTTACATTCTCCACTCTTATTCATACTCAGTAGTGCTTGGAATGTTAACAAGAGCACCCAGTCAGAAAGCAAGAAAAGGGATGCTAACAAGTTCTGAAGAACTCGAACTAGTTCTGTTGCTCACAACACAATCCTAAATACTTAAAAAAGGAGCCTGAACCCTCTACCAGAGTGGTAGATCTGATGAACACTTTTGGCAAATTGGAAGGGTATAAAAATCAACATACAAAAATGAGCAGCTTTCCCATATAATAATTAAAATCTTATTGAGGAAGTAGGAAAAACATTCCTCTTATCAGAGCTTTAAAAAAGCGAGGAATAGGCATAACCAAGGAGATATAAGCCACCTCCCATGTCCACCTGACCACACTGAAGAAAGCAGGGTGTGGTGGTGCACACCTTAGATCTCAGCACTGGGGAGGCAGAGGCAAGCACATTTGTGAGGTTGGAGCAGACCAGGGCTACACTGAAAAACCCAAACACAAAACAAACCAAAAAAAGACCCTGAAGGAAGAAATTTAAGAAAACAGTAAAAGTGAAAAGGCTTTCCTATTCATGACTCACTAGAATCAATATTGTGAGAATGGCTGTACTATCCAAAGGTGGGTTATGGATTCAACATAATAACCATAAAAATTCCAAGGTTAGTCTTCACAGACTAGGAAAATAAAAACGACCTAAAAATGGACAAGAAAACACAAAAACTCCAAAGAGCCAAGTAATTGTAGGCAGACAGAACAGTGTTGGAGGCACCGAAGTATCTTGATTCAAATTATACATCATAGTGATAAAGACAGTATGGCAGTGCTGGAAGAGACATGTAGATCAGTGGAATAGAATAGAGAACGCAGCTCTGTCACAAACAGCACATGTATGTCACCCTCCCCAACAGTTAGGAAACATCATGGAGGAGGTGATATAAAGAGTGTAAGAACCAGAAGTTGGGTAGAAGTGTTGACGAATAGTGTGTTTTAGACATGATATGTCCATAGCATGTATGAACTCACTGCACAAGGTTGGGCCCATCATCATTTCATCATGCATGGGTCAGGAATCACCAGGCCCTATCCCTCACTGGGGGACAGTCCACAGTTAATGGATGCTGGGGAGAGGATGTGATTTCTTTAGTAGTGTATTCACTGATAAAGTACCCATGTTTTAGTAAACAATATCCCCCATTCATGATCAAGTAAGCGATCATAGTTTAAGCTCGATGGTGGTGGTGGTGGGGCAGGGGGAGAACGACAGCAAAGTAAGAAAAGGCATGGCAGCAGGAGAGCTGGGGGAATGAGAGAGGCAGCAGGGTGGGAAAACTGAGAATACACAGCCATGACTGTCAAAGAACAGAAAGAAAAAACCACACAGCTCACTAATAAATCCCCTCTAATGTTTGACAAATGTGTCAAAAGCATACACCAGACAAAAGACAGGTTTTCAATAAATGGTGCTGGAAAACCCTGGTATCCACATGTAGAAGAATGAGATTAGATACACATTTCTCACTTTACACAGAAAAATCAATTCAACATGGATCAAAGACCTTAATATAAAACCCCAAGTGTAGCCATTCAAGGAAAGCCCTTGAAGACACAGGCACAGGTAAGGACTTTCTGAAGAGTACAGGAAAGAGCCCAAGGGTTTACAAACAGGATTACATAAAATTAAAAAGCCCTGCTCAGTGAAGCCATGTATTACAAGAAGTAGCAAACTAGACTACATAATGGAAAGAAACTTTCCCGGAGGTTTAATATTCAGGATACATAAAGACCTGCAAAAATTAAACACCTAAAACCAAATCTTCTAATCAATAAATGGGTCAATGAACCAAACAGAATTCTCAAGAGAAAAAAAAAACACAAATAGAAAATAAATATTTTAAGTGTTCAAGATCCTTAGACATCAGCCAAAATATTAAATCTGCTTTGAGAGTCTATTGTAGCTATTATTATGATGAACATCAAGAAGACAAATGACATAAAAAGCTGGTATGTATGTGGGAAAGAGGAATCTTTATTCATTGCTGATGCCAATAAAAACTGGTGCAAACACTATGGAAATCAATAGGACTTGGGCTATAGCTCAGAGGCAGAGTGCTGGCCAAGTGATTGCCTAGGTCCAATATCCGTATCACAAAACAATCACACTTTAGTGCCCCTTGTATTGGTGAATGGTCATGTGTTATCTAATCTCACTAGGGAGCTGGTCCTAGAAGTAGGATGTTATAGACATCCCTAACTCCTGTTTCAGACTCAAGCATATTTGTCACAAAATGTCCTTCAAGGCCCCATACCTGACTCTGTGGCAGGAAGGTCAGATAATAAAGCAAGGGTGAAAACATCATGCCCTTGTGAACAGCTAGAATATAAAGCATTTCTAAAAGAGGTCAAACTATTTCCCACAGAGAATAAAGTACTGTTTGTCTCATGATATAAAAGCGTCTATGTATGCTGTGAAAGAAGCTGAAGTCAGCAATGGGAGGCTCATCCACAGAGAGCCCAACTGGGAGCCCAGCTGCCCTCTCCAGCCTCCCCGGGGGGTTCCTGTTGGGTGTTGAGTGTACCAGTCTGATGATGAACACACAGCTGCTGTCATTTGTCCTTTCAGTTTTGGAAGCCCCATCTGAGGGAACATTCTGCTCTGCTTGGGGCTGGAGATGGAAAGTTCTAGCTGATTGCTTTAGGAGACCTTCTCTGTCCATTTCTGTTGAATGTTTTAAGTTGCCAACCTGACGATGTTGGGCTATGTATCTATTTAGTTACCTGCCACTTGCTGTTTATTATTTTACTTTTGTTTGCTATATACTTGATAAACACATATATTCAAAACCAAAAGCATAACTATCATAGATTGTTATCTGGACTGTACAGAAAACAAGCAAATGATCAAATAAAAAAAATAAAAATACAGGTGACCTTAGCAGAAATGCCCAACAGTTGGGTTATGGAACCTGAAGAGATCACCTCCAGTAGCCAGACATGACCCCAGCGGATGGACTGGGACACCAACCCACCTACAAAACTTTAGATGCAAAATTGGTCCTGTCTAAAAGAAATACAGGGGTGAAGATGGAGCAGAGACTGAAGGAATGGCTAACCATGGCTGGACCATTTTGAGATCCATCCTATGGGTAGGCACCAATCTCCCACACTATTAATGATGTTATGTGTACTTGCAGACAGAAGCCTAGCATAGTTGGCCTCTGAGAGGCTCTATTTAGCAGCTGACTGAAACAGATGCAGATATCCACAGTCAAACATTGGACAGAGATTGGGCACCCCTATGGAAGAGTTAGGGGGAGTATTGAAAGCACTGAAGGAGATGGCAACCCCACAGAAAGACAAACAGTGACAACTAACTTGGATGCCTGAGAGTTCCCAGGGACTGAGCCGCCAACCAAAGAGCATACATGGGCTGGTCTGATGCCCCTGATTCATATGTAGCAGAGGGCTGCCTTGTCTTGTCTCAGTAGGAGAGGATGCACTTAATCCTGCAGAGACTTGATGCACTAGGGTCAGGAGATATGGAGGGATGCCCTCTCAGAGATGAAGGAGAAGGGGGGATGAGGGAGAAACTCTTTTATGGGGTACTGGGGAGCAAGATTTGGGCTGAAATTAAACAAATTTAAAGTTAATTAAAAAATAAAAACACCGTATGACTCAGCCTTATAACTTCAGAGTATTTACATAGGGTTCTCAGTCCTACCACAGAGATTCTTACACACCCATGTTTATCCAAGGACTATTCTCAATAGCTAAGACGTAGAACCAGTCTAATTTCTATAAGTAAGTGGGAGGATAAAGAAAATGTGCTACATATACACCATGGACTTGTATTTAGTCATAAAGGAAACTGGAATTATGAGACTTGTCCAAAGAGGTGTATGGAACTGGCAATGATTATAATAAGCAAAGGAACTCTGAGCAACAGTTACTGCAAGTTTTCTCTCATATGCAGATAATGGATTTTAGTTTTTACTTATGTGTACATATGTCTGTGTGTATCGGGGGTTGTGTGAGTCCTGAAACTAGAAAGAGGATGGTGAGCAGCTGCGAAGAGGTCTTGGTGGGGAAGAGGGGAAGAGGGGAAGAGGGCAGTGGAATGCACATGGCAAGCAGTTAGAATGTGTACAGGGAAGTTTTAGTCACCAGATGTCATTGTCCTCTAGGAGGCTCACTGCTGAATAAGCTCACTCTTTCTAGTTCTTTCTGAACTCTGGCTGGCTGATTCAACTCAGTTGTTCTGGCTCAAATTCTTTTCTCTAAGCTGACTGATCCAAAGTGGCTTCTCTCATCTTCTCTCTCACTGAGTTGCTCTGCTTAGCCTCAAATTAACTGGTAATTTGTGCTAATACTCCTTTTTTCCCCTCTGACTTCAGCTGCCTCTGCTCATCTGCACTGAGCTATGTGAACTCACACAGACCTCAGCTCCCGTGTACTGCACTCACTGCACTGATTCCCAACTGACTGAATCTCTCCTTGCACTGTGCTCAAACGGCTTCTCTTTCCTGTGCTGTTGGGTGCATCCTATCTCCATTCTGTCAAATCTTTCTCTGATTCGTCACTTTGTCTGCCCCTCAATTAGACGTCACTTTGAAACATGGCGGCTTCCTCCTACAAACTTTACCTTCATTGTTTGGGATTAAAAGTGAGTACTGAGGGTGTGCCTGTGCTTCAGCCAGAGGGATTAAGTTGTGTCATTGGAGCCTGTTCACACAGACCTCGGTCTGTGGATGTGATCCCTTGCTGGGACAGTAATATGCTATATTAGATTCTTCTACTGAATGGGAGCAATTGGAGGGGGAAGGGGGCTATGTAGGAAGGAGCAGGGCTAAGGGCAAGGGAGGAGGCAGTGAAGAATCAACAAAAACAATGTATGGATGAAAATGGCACAATGAAACCTATTATTTGTATGTGAATTAAACAATACTAATGAAAATGTACAATAATTTTCAAAAAGTGTACTGCAGTTTTAAGTGCATTATTTATAAAACTTAAGGACTAGTCAATTGAAAGAGTCAAAATGGTTCAATATTTTTCTAATCTCAAACATTTAGACCACTGACAGCTGTATAGGAAAGGCGATAATGAACATCGTTGAATGTGTGTGTATGTACAAGTAACATATTACATGGATTTACACACCTTGCACATGTATTTCTACCATGTGAATTCATTCTTTAGAAAGTACATTTTATATTGGAATTATTGATGGAAAAGATGGGAACACATAAATAAAGCAATACTTTTTGAAGCTTCAATCATGAAAATTTCTGCAGTGGTAATGGTCTTTCAGATTTAGGGGTAAAGAGAACTTGAATTATACTGTAAGCCTGTCATCTTACTCTGCTAAATAGAACTAAGCTCCACTTCTACCACACACCTCAGAGACACTCAACATTTCCTTCAGACTGAGCCTCTCCAATGCATACAAACAGGGTTTGTTTATATAGCTGTGCTAGACTGAAACTGGCAGAGCCCTCTAACCGGAGTGGGAATGCCCTGGAGTGGCAGGTGTCTCAACTTCGCTGTCTTGGACTTGTAGCTCATGTGGTTGCGTTAGCTTCTGGCGAGCTCTGCACCTGCCCATGTGCTTGGGTTGGCTCCCTGCCAGACTGGGAGGCACACCTGGCATCTGGGACAGCTGACCAGAAACAGCTTCTCTGGGGTCACCTTTGGAATCCCTGGAACTGTTCTTCACTTCTGCAACAAAATAGAATGTTGCTGTAATGAAAGAAGAGGTCAGTGGCCATGTAGAGGGCCTTGTATCTGGGAGACAGCTGTTCTTATTCATTGTCTCCCCCAACTATGCACATGGACACATGTATGCACACTTCTGAGGCATAAGCAGCCCTTTTAGAAAAGAAGCAAATGCTCATTGTTTTACTGGAAGTTGATTAGCATCCTCCTTGGGGGAGGGGCACAAGGTTTCCGCCAAGTTTGCTTTACTTTAAGTACTAGAGGTATCAACAAATAGCAGGGAAAGCTGGCAATAAATTTGAGTTTTATTGAAAGGTGCCTCATAATACACAAGGATTAAAAGAGCTCAGTACCTGTGAGCAACATTTCTGCCCCTTAGAGAGCTGACTGCCAAAAGGGACAGTCTTGAGTGTCAGAGACTGTCCCGTTCACACCCCTTACTGAATTCACAGTGCATTTGGATGGACAGGTGGTGTGTCTGGGGAACATGTATAATTAATCCTGTTTCTCTCTTGTCACTCTGTTCTCAATCTTCCCAACTTTCTCTATTCAATGAACCTGCAGGGTTTTAGGTGACAACCTGGGCACACCTGTCTGTGGAAAAATGACACCAAGTCTCCTAGGGCTTCTCATCACTTGGCTTGCCCGTGGTACCCACCCCCCCCACCCCCAAGGATAACTGAGATGACTCAGGAGCCAGAAAGCTGTCGAGCATTTGCTTAGTTATCAAAGCACAGCACAATGGGATAGGGCTTACATGGCCAAGTATCTGTGCAAATTGCAGAAAATAGAAGTTTTCAGGTGTGATCTGATTGCCAGAGCCATTTTGCAACAGTCAGGTTAAGGAATTCCAGGATAAGAACATTTTTTTTTTGTTGTTTTAACTTAAAATAGAATTTGTAGATCAAAAAGAAAAAGGTGCTCCCATTCTGTTTCTTGGTCGTGTTGCTTTCCTGACGCATACTGTCAATATTGGCACTCAGTAAGCTGCACATAGCCACCACAGAGTAATGGCCACAGAGAAAGAGTCTAGCACTGCTGGTTTGTGCTGGTCATGTGAGGGATACAGTCACCATTGTCGGCCTGCCTCCATTAGTTCATCTGCAGAAATGTCCTGCCAGCTAGGTTACTTCTCAGGAATTACAGGGCCAACTTTTTTGGGGGAGCAGAGGCAATGAAGGGAGAAAAAGAACACAGTATATTATCTTTCCTTTGCATCTTTCTTGATACTCAAATCTCTAATGGTTGCCATTGCCTAATATCCTTCCTCATTGAGACTGGGTGTGTGTGTGCCATTGTTACAGATGAGTTAAATCTTCAAAGGGTGTCCTATGCTAAGAAGTAAACCCAGACTATCACTGTAGTTCTAAAGTGATATTTACCTCCTTCTCCATTGCCCACTTCTACGATGCACTAAACCAGCATCTCTGGTCAATATGGAACATACACTTGAGTCTAGGAGAAACTTTTGTAAAATTAACAAGGTGTCATCCCTTTTAGATTGCTTTCATGTAAAGTATTATCCCACAAAAGTCTATGGACCCCTGCCACTCTGTAGGCGGGGAGCATGCGTGGAGAGTAAAGGACTCTGCTGCTGTGATGCGGGTACGGGCTCACCCACTTCTTGCTGATTTGTGATTGCTCAGAGTATGATCTTAGAGCAGGATGGGCTCTGACCTGTGTCAACACCACCATCCATAAGATGGGACAAACACATCTTCCATTTACACAGACACAGCATGGCTATGAAGATAAATTTGCTCTTGTTAATGTTTTTACTACCTGACAAAGAACAGCTGTATACATCACTGGTTTCACGTTTCAGCTCTCCTTCTTAGGATTCCATTTTGACGATGACAAAGCAAACAGCATAGGCTAGGAACCTTGACTAGATAATGTCGCACAAAGCATTGCCATTTGTTTGCTTTCTGCAGACCAAATAAAGCTAAAAAGCAGAGGCTAGCAGTTCACTCATGCTGCAAACTTCTGGACGGCTGCCTAGATTAAAAACAACAGTAACAACAAACAGAAAGGGCATGGTCTCCCCGGCTATAGAAATTTGTTTTATGGGCTCCAATAAATTCTTGGCAAATAAAAAGGGCATTTATGGGGACGAGAGACAGTTTTCCTCGAAAGAGGGGTGCCAAGTCTTGGGTGGACTCTGGCTGGTGGGGAGGACAGAGCTTAGGAACCACTGATGTTGGCAGCTCTTCTGTAGGGCTTCTGTCTCAGGCTCTGCTAATCCCCCTCTTTTTAGAGCAGAGGGGGAAACCAAGGGCAAAGCTTCAAATTGCCCCAGACATGCAAGTTGTCAGGTGTGCAAGTCAGCAGCCCAAAGTACAGGGTTACAATGAGGCAAGGGCTGGCCTCACTGAGGGCGTCTCTTTCCTTCCAGACATTTTGAGAGACATTTAGAAATCAGGCTATGGGAGCGCTATAGCCAGGTGCTCTTCTTGACCCTTATTTTCTATTGAAAAAGAAGAAAGGTGTTCCCATGTTTTTAATCAAGAGATAAATGGTGACAGGGATTCCGGCTTCTGTGTTTTCTTTTTTAATTGAAGGGATGTCCACCATTGCCCCGATGTGAGTTTATGGCCACCCTACCACCCCTAAATAGATGCAGATCTTCCTGAAAGGCACCTTGCAGGCTGCTAAAAGGACTCGTAGCTTGGCTAAGGGATACTGAGAATGGAAAGACGGGAGGGGAATGGAGGAGAGATGATGTGATTTATATGACCAATCACAGGGTGGACAGCTTCACCATGCGGCTTCTGGGATGTGCCAATAGGCCTCTCACAGCAGTCCCAGAATGTTTAGTTTAAGCAGGACTTATGAAATGAGAGCCTTGCTTATCACTCACTACCTTATTCCCCTGAGGCAGCATCTGTCACTAAACCTGGAATGAAGCTGCCAACCAGAAAACCGGAGTGTGTTCCTCATGTCTCAGAACCTCTGTACAGCACTGGGTTACTGTACACACACACACACACACACACACACACACATATATATATATATATATATATATATATATACATATATATATATATATATATATATATCCACATCTAGCTTTTATGTGGCTGCTGAGGATTTGAACATGCATAACCCCCTTACTCTATGAGCCCTCTTACTCTCCTTGGCCCTGTAGTTGTTATTTCTAAGAAGTTAATTCTGAACTCACAACTTATTATATGATGAAGCAAAATGCTAAATCATCTTTCCAAAAAAATAAAACAACACATATCCCTTCAATACCTCTTTCAAATTCTCATAATGTTACCCACAATCTCCCTCCCACCTTTATATTTGTGGTGTAACAGGTCTCCAGATCTCAGCACAACTGACGCCATGATGGAAGTACCATTCAGGCCTTGGAACCCAGCGTGTAGATAGCACCAGCTGTCAAAGCTAGAACAAAGACCTCATTCATCAAAGAGCATAGTTTGGGAAGCTTCCTTTATGTATTAACCTTGCTTCTTGACTTTTTTAGTTCTGCTTCTGGTTAACTCTTTCCAAACTGAGGTGTGTCAGGATGTGGTTTTTGTTGTTAAAAGCCCAGTTTGAGAAAGCCCTGGGACTGTACTGGGCTTCGAACACTGAGTGTAGTTACCAGCTGCTAATAAAGACTTTCAATTGGCTTGAACCCATGCCTGAGTGGTCTTCTCCAGTGGATGCTCCACAATCTTGGCTTCTTCTCCACTTCCTCCACATTTAATTTAATTTAATTTATTCACTTCACATCCCCAGATCCTGCCTCCCTCTCCTCTCATCCTTCCCTCCCGCAAGTCCTCTCTAGTTCTTCTCTTTTCCTCTGGGATGATAGGGCCCCAATCCTGACTCATGAAGTCTCTGCCAGATTAGGTACATCATCTTCAACTGAATCCAGACAAGGCAGCCTAGTTAGAGGAATGGAATCCATAGCAGCTTTAGGGACAGTCCCAACTCCAGTTGTTAGGGGACCTGTATGAAGATCAAGCTGCACTTCTACATATGTACGGGGGCACCTAGATCCAGCCCATGCTCACTCCTTGGTTGGCAGTCAATGTTGGCTTTTTTAATGCACATGAGTCCAGGAGTGGGGACAATGTTGTAGTGGAAACTGTCCTGGCCGTCACACCAGAGACACTCAGCATGAAGGAAAAAACAAATCAAAGGCCTCTGAGGTTCATGTTCTTATCATGGTATAGCCCAACCTACCTGCTATGTCATCTACACGAAGATATTGATGTTTTCACCACTGTCTCCATAAACTAATAACTAACACTTCCTGAGCAGCTAGCTCCCCATATGGTGCAGGTCTAGATCCTCATAGAAAGCATTTCCCACCCGACCCTCATATAGCTGATGGGCTTCTCTCTCCTGATAGCGTTCCTGCTTTCCCAGAGAATGGACGGGACTCTACTGATTGGGGTAGAAGAGAAAGTGCTGGAAATCCTGAACACTTCTAGGAGTTTAGAGCCTCAGTCCTGCCTTGCAGTATTCTAGGTCAGCTCTGGGCAAAGCGGCACTGTGGCCTTGAGGGTTTATCCTCTGTACCTCTTTATTTCCAAGAGGGAGGCTGGGAGCAGAGGAGCAGGATTGATGACGGTGTAATGGGATCCAGGCCCCCATCAGAGCCCTGAACTACAGGGCAGCTGTGCACAGTACAGAGGGGAGTTTTAGCAGAGCTGTGTACTGATCATCAGGAGGCCTTGCTGTGTAGACAGCTGTGCTTTGGTTCTCTAGTTTGTGTTCATAAGGATTCCTTTTATATGATTCTATGTATTTTTTCTAATCTATTTTTAATCACACTTTCTTTTTGGGAATTCAAAGATTAACCCTGAGTAAAATCTGGGAGTCTTCCTAAACTTAGCATCTTCTCATTGTTTACATTCCATCCATGTCCGTGTGCCCACTCCTTCCTCTTCACTCGGACATCATTTATGTACACACTGTATAGGCTGGGCAGTTTGTGCACACATTGCTGAGAGTAATGAGGTTCACCCGATTCAAGTTAATGGGGTTCACAGCCCATAGAGGCTGTGCTTTTCTATGTCCTGTAAAGATGTTAGAGAGGCCAGCCCCCTCAATTTAATTTGCCTTTGTAAAAGCACCAGCTCCTGCTCATAGCCTCTCGTCCTTCCTGGCTAACCTTTGGCCACAGTGAGCATCTGCCAATGCAAATATGAGAGATACTCTCTTAGTTACATCCCTAAGTAGCTTTCCCCTCTCCTTAAACACACTACATATAATTTTATCAGACAGCTCTTTCACTGTACCCTGAGCTCGTTGATTCATCTAGACTAGAGAGCCAAGGAGCTCAAGAACACCTCCATATCCTCTCTCTGCCCCACAGAGTGCCCAGGTTATAGATGAGCTCCGCTATGCCTGGATTTTACGTGGGTACTGAGGGATCCAGACTCAGACCCTCAAGTTGGCAAGGGGTCTTAGTTTCCTTTTAAGTTGTGATAAAATTCTAAGGCAATAATCATCCTAAGCGGGAAAGGGTATCTTTTAGCTCATAGCTGTAGGTTATGGTCCATCATGGTGGGGCAGTCAAGGCATCAGGAGCTTGAAGAAACTGGCCATATTGTATCAGTTGGAGTAGAAAAGCAGGGCCAGTGCTTGCAGACCAGTGCTGACCTCACGTTCTTAGTCTCTGCTATTACCCAGTCCAGGATGCACCTCCCCACCCCACCTACACTCAACCTGTCTACTAAGTGAGCGGTGCTACCCACATTGCACAGGTCTTCCCACCACAATTAGCATAATAAAGATAATCTACCATATACATGTCCAGAAGTCCACCTCCCAAGTGATTCTAGATCGTGCCAAGTTGACAGCTTACACTAACCATCACACAGGGCAAGCACTTTCCCCTCTGCTATCTCCTCAGTTCCCAGGCTCTGTGGTTTAAGTCTAAAATTCTAAAGTCTAAAGTTTAAAGGCCATGCATGGACCCTCTACCTAGAACATTATCTTTTCCTTGGGCTGCCCTAGTACTGTTCTTTTGAGGCTCAGTCAGAGTTACCTCTGATGAAACTTTTCTAACTGCCCATGTGGGGATTGACACTTGGGTCTGTAGGCCCTCAGTGCACCCACCATTACAACAATGGCGCATTTCAGTTCCCATGCCTGTCTTCCTGTCTGCAGCTCTTGACTTCTGTGAGGCCCTGGAGGGTAGCATTTGCTATTCCTTATCTGTGAGCCAGCACAGTGCCAACAGGTAGCAGCAGCCTTCTATTAAATATCTATGAAATGAATACAACTTGGTTTTAGGTTTAGATGAACGGTTTCCCAGTGAAACTCACCGGAAATGAAAGCTATTTTAATCTTAAGCTTTCTCCTCACCTTCACTGAAACCCAGTAGTTTAGACTACACAATAGCCTTTGTGAACTTGTTCTTGTCAAAGTCTTGTGAGAACTGTGGAGGGCTGGGCTAGGAGGAGCTGGGGTGAAGGAAATACAATGTATCGTGCTGGCAGTTTTATATTGATTCCCTTACCTGATCTTCCCAAAATGCAAGTGGGAAACATAACATCACTGTGATTAGGTTTAAAGAGATAAAACGGCTTCAAAACAAAATGAGAAAACCCAGATAAGGATATTCAGTCAGAATTCTTAAGGGGCATTCAACTCTGAACAACAATTTGACTGATGTTGGTTATGAAAAGAAAACTTACATAAGAGAAAATGAAACCCCTTGTTGGAAAGGACCCCTGTCATCTGGGCAAAGAACTCATGCGTTAGAGTTGCAGTTGGAGAGAGCTGCCGTCCACGTCAAATAGAAGAAGGCTCATGCCTCAGACTCTTAATTACTGAGCAAAGGGAACTTAAATTTTTTGTATGTATTCCTCTTTATCTAAAGATGCATAAGAATCCGAGAAAGCTGAACTTCATAGACGCTGGCCCCTCACTGCCTTTATTGAAACCCCAGGTCTAACATATCATACTTATATAAACTTGGGTAAGTTATATGACCTCTCTAAGAGTGTGATTCCTCACCTGTGAAATGATGTGACACAATAATGACATCTTCCCCACAGGGACTTAGAAAAGATTTAGTATAAATACATTTGAAATGGTGAGCAGCTCAGGTTTAGCAGGCATTATTACCATTATATACGTCATCATTGTCCCACCATCACTACCACCATCACCACCACCACCATCACCACCATCGTTATCTAGAGACCACGGTGATTACAATCTGCAGAGGAACATTGTCCCAGTGGCTTCTGAGCTCTTATTATTTTATAACTTTGTATGAAATCCAATTACTTTTGTTCAGTACTTTACTTTATATGACATTACAGTTGGAAAAAATAAGCACAATAATTATATCAAGCACAAAATAAATTAATCAATTTATTGATTATTTAGTTATCCATTTTTCTGATATCTACTTAATAACTGTTTTCAGTCTGCCTTCATATCTTTTGTATTTTTGTGATTGTTCTGAATGAATAGTGTAGTTCACCATGACGTAGGACTTAAAGGTTTTTCTCTAGTTGATAGCATAAAATACAAAAAATCAAAATACATAAATAAAAGGTCCAATTTTTATGTCTTTACCATATGTTGCACTTTTGAGATAGAGTCATCCAACAGTATCTTCGATTTTGTCTTAGAGAATCTCAGAAATAGAACATGCAGATGTTGGTCTCAGTTAATAAAGCAAATTCATGGCGTTGTTATTTATCAAAGTGAAGAAGTGTTTTCTCAGCTTCAGCAATGTCATTTATGTTGTTAATTATCTTTGTCCAAAAGGAAGTTTTATTTCTGATCTCTTTAAATTCATACTGACTTGAAATCTGGCTTTTAAAAAGTTAGGAAATTCAATAGTCACCTCACTTAATCAAATAAACTAACACAGGGAAAACAATCATGGCATGTGCTTCTTAATAAGATAAGAACTTAGGTCCAGAGGAAAGACTTTCCTGGCTGAGAAAACCATTCATAGGTATCTGATATTTACTATTCCTGGGGAAGATGTTTTAATATTTACTGCTTTGACCTCAATATTCTAACTCTGAGGACATTTTTAGCATAATCATTGCAGCTAGGGTCACACCAACATAAAGTAATTAGGTTCATGAAAACACTTTCTGGATTGAGACCTTTAGGCCAACTCTACTTCCTAATTAATTTTCAATAGACTGTGCTTAATGATTTGTAAGTTCTTTCCATTTTCTTTTTATATTACTCAAATTATTTTCACCAAGATCAATTCTTTTCACTAAATCTTATGTCAGTATTCATTTTGTCACTGATAAGTTACTTTAAAAATTATTATAGCTTTGGACACAGTTTTTCTCTTATACTTATTATTTATGCAAAGTGAAGTTTCCTTGGACCAGGATTTTCTTAATGAAATAACTCAAGAATAGTATATTTTTTCACTAATTTTAAGATAGTAAATTTTAGCAGTATATTTTTAGTACTGATAGAGCTTTCAATCTAGTAGTATGTTAATCATTCCTATCAGGAATATTCCTGAGGAATTTTTAAAGTTTTACAAGTGAGTAGACAATATTTGTATTGATTTTTATGTGCATAGTACAATGTTCAAATCAGAGCCTTTCTGTCTGTTCCTTCAAACATCACTTGTGAATGAGAGAGAAACTTAAGATTCTTTCTTTTCGGGAATATCAACCATACTCCAGGGCAAGCCCAGTGCCCAGGAGTAGTTGGCCAATATAAATTGGACTTCATGGGGTTTGTGAGATTTTTGTTTTATTATTTTGGGCCTATTACTTATTTGTTTTAATATTCACCTTTTGAGAGGGGGAATGAAGTTGAATGAGCAGGGAGATAGAGAAGGTCTGGGAGGAGTTGGGGGAAGGGACATCATACTATCAAAATAAATTGTATGAAAAATTTAAATATAACACAAAAGATTTTTTTCTAGCTTTTTAAAATATATACAAGACATCGTTATTATTGTCCACAGTCATTCTATTGTACAACACAGTACAAGATTGCATCACTTATGCAACTTAGTATACACTGACTAACTTTTATTCAATTCATAATGATTTTTTTTTTTTTGCCTATAGCAGAGGTTCCTTACCTCATAGTAAACAAAAAGTAGTGAGGGAGAGACCAAAAGGAGCCTGTGACAAGATATAGCAGAAGGACACATGTCCAGTGAACTACTTTCACCAAATTGCTCCATTTCCTATCATTTCCAGGGCCTCTGGAACAGCACCACCCTCGGGGGACTGACCGCTCCACCAGGAGGCTTCTGCAGACAATTCCTATTCAAGCCATAGTGGTAGACTTTCAAACCACAAGCACACCTGCTGTGATGAGCAAGGCTGATTTCTGAGTTCTCCTTCTGATTGCTACCTATGATCTTTGCTAAACAATACCAAGAATGTTAAAACTCCATATTGCAACGCTATTTAGAACATAAATTTCAGTTAATTCACCCTCTGTGTGAGCAAAGAGGGCAATGGCTTTTTCAATGCCGTCCTATACTAGAGCATGGGTCCAGGCAAAAGATGAAACACTACGCTAATGACAGCTGCGGGAGAGATAAACCGTCTTCCAGCTTCAGAAATTGTCTGCCAATAGATTTGGTTTCAAGCTTCACATGATGAGTGTTTGATGTGGAAAGGAAACAGGGCACCCTAGTGGAGACAGATGAAAGGGGGAGGCCACAGGGGACTCCCTCTGCATGCGGCTTGGAACTATATCTGGTGTTTCAAGTGTGAAAACAAACTGGGTAGATGCCTTAAGAACAAGGAAAAATAATACTGAATCCAACTCCGAAAAAACAAAAACAAGAACAGGTCAGTTGCGGCCCATCACCCTCTACGAGAGCTTGGATTCCTGCCTGGTTGATGAACAAGAGAGAAGGTGGTTCCATTGCTTCCTGAGGCTCTCTGTTGGTATTGTCTTCTCAGTGTGTCCCCCATAATGCATTTGATATCATCTGCTGCAGTTTGCCACAGCACTGCCACCTCAGGATGAACCTCTACACTCCATTACTTATTTCTCTTGCCTAGGGAGAAGGCTGGGCCTGGCGGAAGAACAATGGGCTTGGGGAAAGAGAAGCTGAGACTGAATTTAACTTTGCAACGTACTAGGCTGTGAGATCCTGAGCATGCCTAGTCCATTTAAGGCTGGGATTTCTCATATAATAAATGAAAATAGTATCACTAAGAGCTACCAGGGAGTGGGGTGGGTACATGAGGTGCTTTTTGGGATTGCTCAGTGTAGAGCTGGTGAAGACAGACCTCTCATGGTCTAGATCAGTGCTTCTCAACCTGTGGGTCATGAATCCTTTGGGGGTTGAAGGTCTCTTTCATGGGGGTTGTCTAAGAACGTGGGAAAACACAGATATTCACATTATGACTTTCAACAGTAGCAAAATTATAGTTATGAAGTAGCAACAAAAATAATTTTATGGTTGGGGTCACCACAACATAAAGAACTATATTAAAGGGTTGCAGCGTTCAGAAGGCTGAGAACCACTGGTCTAGGTCCCTCAATTCCTGTTTTTCTGCTCCCGTTTCTCCACTTCACGACTCAAGCCTGAATAGGTTATTCCTCTATGTTCCTGACACATGGTCTTCATTATTATTGCATAAATGTTAACTCTTTCATTTTATTACTTATCAGTGTTATTTGCTCAGAGTCAGCTATTGGATGGAGCACAGGGCCCCCAATGGAGGAGCTAGAGAAAGTACCCAAGGAGCTGAAGGGGTCTGCAACCCTATAGGGGGAACAACAATATGAACTAACCAGTACCCCCAAGAGCTCATGTCTCTAGCTGCATATGTAGCAGCAGATGGCCTTGTTGGCCATCATTGGGAGGAGAGGCCCCTTGGTCTTGCAAACTTTATATTCCCCAGTACAGGGGAACACCAGGGCCAAGAAGTGGGAGTGGGTGGGTAGGGATGCAGGGTGGGAGGGAGGGTATAGGGGACTTTCAGGATAGTATTTAAAATGTAAATGAAGAAAATATCTAATAAAAATTGAAAAAAAAAAGACCCAAAATACAGTTCAATAGGATAGATGATTATTGTTTGAGTTATGTTCAGAGGCAAGTGGTCCAGGGCTAGCTGGACCACTCTATTATCTCTTGGCTTTATGCATCTTCTTTTCCTTCCATCTTTTGGTCAGTAGGATGAGTAGCACCAGAGGAACACATACCAGCATTTCCAGGTACAGGTTTTCGAAGCAGCACTTAGCCCTTCTGACTGTAGTCAAAGGCCACACCATGCTGGCAAAGGGCAACAGAGAACAAGGCCTTCAGCTGAAAACATGAGTCTTTCAGTGGAAATAATGGATAGTATAAACAGTAAACAGATTCTGCCAATGGTATAAGAACACCCTTCTCTTTGCCACTGTGATCACATTTCCTTCCTTTCTTGGTCATGCCCTATTGATGCTGGAGCGCTCACTGTTTTCCAGACCTACAACCTGCTTGCTTACTGGACAACCTTTGCAAGCCTGAGTTCCCACAGCCCCTACCTATGTTCTGGACTCCTCCTACTCACCATTGGAGCATCAACAAGAGCTCTTTCTCTCTGGAACCTTTCTTTTTTTTTTTTAATATTTTTTTATTACGTATTTTCCTCAATTACATTTCCAATGCTATCCCAAAAGTCCCCCATACCCTCCCCCACACTTCCCTACCCACCCATTCCCATTTTTTGGCCCTGGCATTCCCCTGTACTGGGGCATATAAAGTTTGCAAGTCCAATGGGCCTCTCTTTCCAGTGATGGCTGACTAGGCCATCTTTTGATACATATGCAGCTAGAGTCAAGAGCTCCAGGGTACTGGTTAGTTCATATTGTTGTTCCACCTATAGGGTTGCAGTTCCCTTTAGTTCCTTGGAAACTTTCTCTAGCTCCTCCATTGGGGGACCTGTGATCCATTCAATAGCTGACTGTGAGCATCCACTTCTGTGTTTGTTAGGCCCCGGCATAGTCTCACAAGAGACAGCTCTATCTGGGTCCTTTCAGCAAAATCTTGCTAGTGTATGCAATGGTGTCAGCGTTTGGAAGCTGATTATGGGATGGATCCCTGGATATGGCAATCACTAGATGGTCCATCCTTTCGTCACAGCTCCAGATTTTGGACTGACACTGAGGTGGGATGGATTTATTCAGGAGCATTGGAAATCTTGAGAAAGTTATCAAGACTCTAAAACTTGGCCCCAGTCTGCTGCTGCTGCTGCTAAGAAGAGAAGGTGAACAGAATGAGTAGAGTCTTGTGATTGGCAAGATGGCACATGTTTGGTCCAAATGCTGTAGTAATTTCATGGTCTACTGTCATGGGGACTATGTGTTCCTTCATCTGTTTATTCCTGATCATTTCTACTTATGTCTTTGGGGTTCATTTTTGACAAACATACATGTTAAGTGTTTGATTTATAAATTCTAGTGTCAGTGTTAGAGACAGCATGGGAATCTACACCTATGAATTTAGGCTTTGATTCTCTAGATGTAGCAAGTTGGATCATTGCCTACTAGCATGTCCATCTCCCGGACTTCTGGACGGCTTCCCTTGCTTCCAGTGCTTAGTCAGACCAATCATTCCGAAGTGCTGAGATTTAAAGGGCATTGGCTTTTGCCTTCACTTAACATTTTGAGTCATTTCAGTGGCTTCTTCAGGATTCCTGCGGCCTGAGGGCTCATCCCCTCTCATTAACTTTATGTATCTCAGTGCTCACTCCCCAGGACTCTAAGTCATGTGCGGGCCTCTGCTTCTACAACTGCTACCTAATCCTGCTTCACACTAAGCTAAGCCACAAATGGAACTCAGCAAGTTTCCCGACCCCACTGTCTTCTGCAGGAGACACTTATGTGTATGTATCATTTTGTTAAACTTTATGTGTCTAGAGGAGCTATCCTAATATGGACTACACCCACACTTGACATCAGATATCAGTCAGATCTTTCCACCTCAGGTAGCTCCTATTCTCTCTGCAGCTCCAACCTATATCAAGCTGCTCATCTTCTCTTTAATTCCATGTCTGGTTCTCTTTCTTCCTCCTTCTGATTATTGACACCTTGTGGATGCCCAGCTTGTTTTATGTTTTTTTATACAGAGAAGGTCTGCAATCATTCTTGGTGGCCCTAGGTCTCCCTTTAAGTCTCTCCTGTGTTCCTCAGATCAAGGTGGCAAAACAGCTTCCTGCGGAGGTTGCTGGCTCAGGTTGTCACCTCAGCATGTGTGTGGCCTCCTCTACTCTGCTCACATCTCTCCAAGTAGTTTTGCATTAAAGTCTCTTAAACTATCTTACTTGGAATCTACTTCCTTTTAAGGTAGTTGGACATTTTGAATTAATGTTAGTGGTGGCTCAGGTATTAGTTTCCAAACCCTGACAATGGTCCTGTTTGTAGACAAACAAGGCAAAGCTTTCACTGGTCTGGTATGAATTTTAAAAAGGTCAAAGGAGCATTCTGAACAGGTTTAACTTGGAGTGATGTATTTTGTTATTATATGTTTCTTAGCTCATTCTGAAGAAGGAAAAAGTATTCTTGCATCATGAGTGTCCTTTTTTAAAAAAATGTCCTGACTTGGAAAAGAAGAATGTTATGGATTGGTGTTCTGAAGTCTTTTGCAGGTGAACAAACAACTCTGAACCCGGAGCGCTGAGGATTCATAGACCTCTGGGACAAAGTGTTTGTGCATTAGTTATTCCAGAAAGACACAGAGATGGCTAGGACTTACCTCTGAATGACCTGCCAGCTTAGCGTAGGAATGAGGGAAAACACTGTTCTTGGTTTCTCTCCTGGAGATAGTCATGAATGCTTCACAGGCGCAGATGGTCTGTCGCAGCCATTTGTAGCTACCGACTTAACCTCAGGTAACGTCTGAGAGTTTCAGTCAAGAGTCCTAACGAGAGTCTGTACTTGAAGATAAAGCATGGTAGGCAGCTTAACTAGCCATGAAATAGCACCATGATTTCTCTTCAAGTGGAGACTGTTATTGCCAAATCCCCAAATCCTTCCAAAACTCACTTTCTTCAATTAGAGGGTTACAGATGTGGTCAGAAAGCTCACCAAAAGTCTGCCATCATGTTAGCCCTAAGAAAAAGCTACAAATTAATTACGGGGATGTATATGTATATGTATATGTATATGTATATGTATATGTATATGTATATGTATATGTATATGTATATGTATATGTATATGTATATGTATATGTATACACACATACATATATACATACACACATGCATACATACATACACACTCATATGCACACACACGTGTGTGTATATGTGTGTGTATGATGGTGCACATATGTCAAAGGACAACTTTCAGAATTAGTTCTCGCCATTTACCATGTGGGTTCTGGGGATTGACCTCAGGTTAACAGGTTTGGTAGTGGGCACCTTTACCCACTGAGCCATTTCACTGACCTATTCATTTATTTTGCCAGCATTTTAATGTCTGTCTGTGTATTGTTGTGACATTTAACCTGGCAGAATAGGAACATATCTGATTTCAAAGGGAGCCCTGAAACTACTATTTGCAGCCTTGTGATTCTTCACCCCTTAAACCTCATCTTTGATTATAGAACCAAGAGTTTCAGCTTCATGGAAAATCTGATTCTACTCACTGGGAAAGTCATCACTAATGCACTGGAACACCGTGGGGTGGCCTGGATGGGCACAAGTTTTCTTCACCCTTGACTATCTTTCTCTTGTAGAAGAGATTCCTTTTCAGTTTTGCTAGATCCAGGACACTGTACCTTACAGTTTGTTTAGATCCTGTTCCACATATTTATAAATCATGTCTGTACAAAATCTTCCTCATGACCAGCTTTAGTCTGTGAGGTATTCCTATTGAAGACCACAGCAGGAACCATTGCACAGGAATGTGTAAGATATACCATGAAATATTTTTAAGATCGAAAATGGATTTTTTTTTCTTTCTCCAGATCCTTACTTTGGAATTTCATCCTTTTCAACCTTGTCTGTCTTTGTGGACGCTGTCCTTTCTCTGGTCTGAAGTTCAAGAGTTACATCAAGTTGTTCAGTCCTGTTCAAGTTGGAAAACCTTAGAGAAGGCTCCAAAGTCACTTCCTGGGCTGCCATCTGCTCCGTCTACAGCTCTCACAGTGATCAGAGAGCCAGTTCCCTGACTCTACAGCTGTGGCCACCCCTCCCTTCATTTGGAAGACAGTTGGTACACCAGGAGGTCAGCGGGCATGAGGACCACTCTGTGTCTGCCAGCAGCCACATACTGGGTCATCAGGAAAGGACCTGCCCTCTCTGAACTGACATTTTCAGATGCTCATGGAGGCATGCTGCTTTCTCCACTAGCAGATCTCACTGCAGCCAGTGACTAATTGAATCTCATTTGCCTTGTCACTGATGGGGTCGCTGTAGCATTTTCTCTGGAATTTATGACAGATGCTGGCCAAAGAGCCCTTTAGAAATCAGAATTTGGGGACTTTTAAGAGAATGAGGCTCTTGGCACATTTTAAGAGAATTGGGCTGTGGGTGGACACTGTGTTGGAAACCCAGCATCCTCTCCATTTTCATCTGTATAGATCTAACTACACAACAGCCAATTAAGCAAACAGCCAGGCTTCATGGTTTATCAGGCAGTGTTTCCATCAGTGAAGGACTTAGCGGACTGAACAATTTGTGTATTTGGGGTAAACATATTTCAGAAATGAATGCACTCAGCCATCTGAGTTTATATTCAGACATGAAATTATGGTTAAATATAGAAACAATTGACTCCCCTCTATGCTGAAGACATTGGCAATGAGTTTTCCAGAGATCAGCTCCATAGATTTTTGAGCTTCGGTGGCGGCTGGGATTTGTGCTTTATGGAGTCCTGTCTTGGATGACTGATGGCTGGTTTATTGGGAGTCAGGCTCTCAGAACCATTATATGTGAGCATATAAAAGTCACTTTGGCTATAATTTCAAATGTTGTATGCTACTTGGAATGGACAGAGTCCAGTGTTTTCATTACTAACTTCCTTCAATTAACTTTGCTTTATCTTAGCAGGTGAACGTGTCTGATTGTCACCCAGTGTCAGAAGGCAATTAACCCACTGACACAACACAAGGAAAAACATGTTCAGAGACAAAGCAAACATGCTCAGGAAAAATTACTTGGTATTTTTTTTTTTTCTTAATTAATTTCCCAGCCATCAAAGACTGCCTTCAGCTTTCTTTTGCTTGAGCACATTCCTTTTACTACAAGTTCCCATTTTATCAGCCCTCTAAACACAGGGAGCGGTTATGTCCACATGATCCCAAAAGGATGGGACAGCCGCATGCCAGGGCTTCAGCTTTCTGATATTATTCCAGGTCCTTCTCACATTGGGGACAGCCAGAGTAAGTAGAGGGAAATACCTGGAGTGGCTCCATAGTGACTTATTGAATAATCTGAGAGCCTCCCTTGTTGTGATTATGCAGGTGGGTGAGGGCCTGAGCAGTGGGAGAGATAGCATAGAGTTATTTGAGATAATTCAAATCAGTCTTTCTGAACTTGGAATGTGAAGAGCAGCTCTCTGGCTTCTGTTCTACCCTGTGTTAGAAACATCTGGAAAGGAAGCAGAATTCACAGGGGCTGGGGAGATGGTCCAGGTGCTAAGATGCTTACTGTGTAAGTGCATGTGAATATGAGGACCTGACTTTCCTGACTTTGAATCTTCTGCACCTATGTAAATTCTACACTTGCTGACACATGCCTGAGATCCCAGTGAAATTCACAGGGTGACAGGTGGATCCTAGGATCTCCCCAGCTAGCCAACATAGCTCAACCATGAGCTTTCAGTTCCATGACAGACCTTGTTTCAAAATATGTGGTGGAAAACAACTGTAGAAGACAGTTAACAGCAGTCTATGGTGTATACACACACACACACACACACACACACACACACACACACACACACACACACATATGCAAATTTAAAAAACAAGTGTTGCACAGAAGTGCCATCTATACAAACTTTCCAGTACAACTTCCTTCTTGCTATGTAGGCACAGTCCCTCTGAACTCCTCCCTCATTGTCCTGTGTCTTTCTTCATGTAGACAGAGAAGAGGGGAAAGTGAAGATCTTTGTGTCAAGACAGTCCTTCATTGTTTTTGTGTTACACTGGGTTACCTGATAGATTAAGGTCTGATTGGAATTTCTCATCACCCCACAAGCTCTAACCAGGAGGAGCACCACAGAGAAGCCTCCAAAGGCCCAGGTTCACATGCCTGGTTAAAGATAGAGCGTGTTTCTTTACAGTTTTCCCTTTTGCCCACAGTCTGAGATATTCTGGGCTGCAGCAGTAAACTCCTAGAGAATGTGCGTGGTGCTTTGAATATATTTGACGAAGGGAGTGGCACTATGAGGAGGTGTGGCCTTGTTGGAGGACGTGTTACACCATGCCGCCTAGCTGCCTGGAAACCAGTCTTATCCTGTTTGCCTACAGAACAAGATGTAGAACTCTCAGTTCCTCCTGAACCATGCCTGCCTGGATGCTGCCATGCTTCCCAACATGATGATGATGGACTGAATCTAAGAACCAATAAGCCAGCTCCAATTAAATGTTGCTCCTTATAATAATTGACTTGGTCATGGTGTCTCTTCACAGCAATAGAAACCTTAATATGGCGGGTCTATATTAGATTAGTCACCAGGGCAGGCTAGACAGGAGGGAAGCATCCTGTAAGAACAGCCTGCTTGCCCTCAACCATCTATTCTTGTTAAGGTTGCTCTGACATGTCTTCTTTTGTCTCCACAGAGTGATAACGTGCCTCTCCATGACTTTACCAGGCACGCTCCCTGAAATCCCAGCTTTTCTGCCTTCTCCAGTCTTAGTATTCACACCAATCTTTACCAAACATTCCAATGTATGTCAGGATCTCTTCGAAATACTCTCAAATGCTCTCTTCTTTAGCCATCACAACACTCTTTCCAAGATATTGCTAATTTTCTCATTCTACAGATGAAGATGCTGGGATGATACAATGTGAAGATATTGAGTGAGGGCACACAGCTAAAAGGTCCTGTCTCTCTTCCACCTCATGGCAAGACTTTGAGCTTAATAGATGCTCATTAACTGCTTACTTCATCTATTTTTCCTTTTCTGAGGTCACACAAGTCGTCTAGTCTGGATGAGGAGAGGGTCCAGTGGAGACAACCACTTGAATAAGCACATCATACCCCTGAACACTCAGCAGTCCATCATTGTGCATTGAGCATAACATGGACACAGCGGACTCATGTTATGAGAAAGGCTAGGACAAAATATTGTTTAAACAGAGCACAGGGAGCCACACAAATGCCTATGGGCACAAAGGAAGCTTTTTGCAGAGAAAACAAAAGTTACTGGATTGGATCTAAAGGAGGCAGACATGCTCCAGGTGCAGAGGGTGGAAGTCTTGCACAGAGGAACAGTGTATGCAAAGGTGTGGGTGGGAGGAGGGGGCCTGGATGTTCCCAGAGAAAAGCTATCCGATGTTGCTATCAGATAGGAGATACAAAGAGTCTCATAACTGGGTAGCTGCCTTTGTATCTCTGAGTTTGTGGAAGTGTCTGGTTAGTATTTCCATGGATAGGGTCAGGGCTTGAGACTAGAGAGAGCAGGAAAAGATTGTGGTGACTGCACTGGGAGGTGATACTTTTCCATAAAGGTAAAGCAGAGAAAGAAAGGGACTTGACAACAGAACTCATTGGAAGCCACAGGTTTCATGGACCTTTTGATTTAGGGGAAAACAAACGTAGAAAGTGCTATGGTTTCACTGTGGCATTTCCCTCATAGGCTCATGTGTTTGAACACTTAGTTACCAGCTGGTGGTGCTATCTAGGGAGATGATGAAGTCAACATGGGTGGGGCTTAGAGGGAGGAGTTGTGGGGCATGCTTTTGAGCATTGAAACTTGGCTGCCTATGTTTATGTGGTCTCTGTAGTGATGTGACCTGTGACCCACAAAGGACAAGGACCGAGCTTCTCCTGCTGCCCTGCCTTTGCTGCCATCGTGGACCATGTCCTCTGAGATATTGACTCAAAAATTTACCTTTCCTGCCTGTAAGGTACTTTATTACTGTTATGAGAAAAATAGCTAAGGCATGTAAGGTGATCTCATTTCAGCTCTGTTGAATGTATATAGCATGAAAGGCCCACACCAGGGGACACAGAAGCAGTAGCTATACATGTATCCATCTCCCTTAGCTCATGTATGAGAGATTTGGTCCATTTCCAAGCAGACAGAGTTCTGGGCTATGAATAGTCCTCATGCAAATTTTGTTGGCAAATACTAGGTCAGGATATAGGAACCAACAGAAACCTTCTAATTCCATGGAGGCTCTTAGTAAGGCACCACAATGTATGAACTGAAAAAGAAAAGCCACAGGAAGAGGGAGATGGGTGAGGTGAAAGGAATATTGGTAAAACAAGCCAGCAGGGCAAGGGAGGTTCATATGGGCAATAGGAAAGTTGTTATAGACGTGTTTAAACCAAGCCTCAGTCATACTTGGGAAGCTTCCTCAGGATGAAGGAGATAAAAAACTGACTGGTGAGGAAGTGAGAATGGTAGAAGACAGTAGGTAGAATTTCCTCCTGCATATCATGTTTCTTAAGAGTAAACCCATAGCAGTGAGAAATAAAGGAACAATAGAAGTCAGTACCACAAGATTTTCCTTAGCTGAATGCTCTTAGTTTTACAAATAGACAGGGCTTTCTGGGAGAGACTTTAAACACACACATAGAAAGAGAGATGGCCCAAGGGCAAGAGGGCTCTTGCTATAGATGAATGAGAGCAACCCACTGGGTTAACTCATCTCTTGCACTGGGATCATGGGATAGGTGGGGTAGGCTACACAATGACTTCTCAGTGTAACAAGGCTGTGCCAGTGTCCAAGACATGTCAGAATCTGTGAATATTGGTCTCAACTTGTTCTTAGCCTTGGGATCTTGTTATGTATCTGTTCGTCTGTGCCTCCCTTGGTTCCCTCTTGGCTTAATAGAACATAGGTCCTTCCTTCCAAGATTGCTAGAAAGTAGCAAGTAAAAATACAAGATTATTTAATCTGGAATTTTCCATAAACAAATTAGGACACATACTAAAGAAGTATTTGTTTAACTAAAACTCCAGCTTAAAATTCCATTTTTTTTTAAAAATCTGGAAATGGTCTTCTTTCACCCAGTGAATTCTCTTAGTCCCAAGCCTTTGAGTTCATATTTGACTGTTTCTGCCCCTGTTGCTGATATTTTGCACAGCACAGAATTAGGCAGAACATTGAAAAGAAGCAAACTCTTCAGTAGTCTTTAGACCTGAGTCCCTCTGACTGAAGTCCTTGGCAGGTCCACAAATTAGTTCTAATTTTACTATACAGTTTTGTCACACCTTCTTAGAATGTAGAAGGGTTAACACACATGCATAAAGTTTATCTAAAAAAAAAACCTGACATGTAATTAAAAGTGTGTGTGCATGTGTGTCTCATACAGAGTTGGCCAGAGTAATGTTATCTAAGTGTTAACAGAGATTATCTCTTGTTAATATTTAATGCAATTATTTCTGATCAATATTTTTTCTGGACTTTTTAAGTGTTAACATGAGACTGTAACATCTGATTGTAAACAATGGGCCTTTCAGTTTTATTTGTTAACAGCCCCATGATATATTCGATTATATATAATCGAATGTATGGTATAACCATAGCTGATGACTTTTAAAAGGTAACATTTTTCATAATGATATTAATGGAGTTATAAAAGATTTCTGTTTCCAAAGATGTAACTGGGGTCCACATATCCTTTGACAGACTTTAGCATCCCAAAGCTGACATCAGACGCTCTCCTTTAGCCACTGCTTTCATAAGTTGCTCATTCCATGGTGATGTGGCAGGCTCCCTCCATTGGCAAGGATTTCATCTTGAGCAGCTGCCTCAGTCTGTTCAGTCAGTGGGTCACTAATTCCCCTGTAGTTAAAGGCAAAATAGAAGCAGATGCATGCACCTGCATCATACATCTGCGTCACCCTGAATGTAGAGAGAGGTGCAAA
The DNA here is from genome assembly GCF_978045245.1 of Mus caroli. NCBI lineage: Eukaryota > Metazoa > Chordata > Mammalia > Rodentia > Muridae > Mus > Mus caroli. The sequence continues at coordinate 94,182,023 of NW_028227258.1, forward strand.
CTGAGCTTCGCTTTCTTTGGATTCCCTTCTTATCCTCTCTTTTACATTTCTACACAGATCTATAACCCTGCCCCAAGGAGCTGAAGTCTCAAAAGATTCTCCTATTATATAGTATTCAAAACCCAAATCACGCACGTATGCAATGACATAAGTCAGCAAATAACCCCTCTGTCCCTTAACTTCTCCAGCTGCCAGACCACCAAACTTTGCTGTCATGTCATCTGCTTGTTTTTTTTTTTTTTTTTTGGTGCTGAAGAACCTTCTCACGGTCTCCCTCAAACAGTGATGTGGCTACGCTCATGTGGCAACTCACACAGACTTGTCCAGAACAATGTTCTGTGTGTGTCCACAGCGATTAACTCTTGTCAATATTGAATGTAATTGTTCTGATAAATATTTTTCTGGACTTTAAAAGTGTTAACATGAGACTGTAACATCTGATCATAAACAACGGGCCTTTCTTTTTCTTTTTTTCAAGTACTCATGTGTTCTAAGGTGACACATCTTTGACAGTCTTAGCAGTTTGGCCATATAACTGACTGAGCTAAAAGAGGAGCTCCTGGAAATTACACATTGCTTCCCTCTTTCACCAGTGAAAAGTAATTTATGTTTTGGGGACCAGAAATTAGTAATTTTGGAAAGTCTCCCAAGCTGTATCTGCCCTTGGACTGTCCTTCAGCAGGTAGGGACTTAGAGACAAACAGCTTAGATTCCTTCCATGTGAAGAAAGCCCTCCTCTCTGCCGACAGGGGTGTGACAGCCCTAATGAGGATGAATAGCCACCTGTCCAGTGCTGCCTGCTGCCAAGTAAATTTCCTAAATGCTGCTGGAACCTTCCTTTGAGCTATTCTGCTTATTTGGACCAGAGGTCTTACTGAATGGGTGAGAGAGAGACAGAGAGAGACAGAGATATATATAGAGAGACACAGAAAGAGAGACACAGAGACTCAGACAGAGACAGAGAGACAGAGACATAGAGGGAGAGACTATGTGTGTTCTTTTTTAATTCTTTTTTTATTAGATATTTTCTTCATTTACATTTCAAATGCTATCCTAAAAGTCTCCTATAACCCCCACTGCTCCCCTACCCACACACTCCCACTTCTTGGCCCTGGCGTTCCCCTGTACTGAGGCATAAAAAGTTTGCAAGACCAAGGGGCCTTTCTTCCCATTGATGGCCGACTAGGCCATCTTCTGCTACATATGCAGCTAGAGACACGAGCTCTGGCGGTACTGGTTAGTTCATATTGTTGTTTCACCTATTGGATTGCAGACCCCTTCAGCTCCTTGGGTACTTTCACTAGCTCCTCCATTGGGGCCCCTGTGTGTGTTCTTGTGTGTGCAAACATGTGCACGTAGATAGGTGTGCATGCATGCAGAGGACAGAACAGCATTAGGTGTCTTCCTCAGTCAACCCCAATCTCTTTTTTTTGAATCAGGGGTTCTTCCTGAAATCAGAACTCACAGATTTGGCTACACTGGCTGGCCAGCTCCAGGAATTCTCCTATCTCCATCTCCCCAGTGCTTGGAGTATAGATGAACACTGGCATATTTAGCTTTTTATATGGGTGCTGGGAATCCAAACTTGAGTCCCCAGGCTTCTACTGCCAGCACTTTACTAATAACTCTGTCTCCCCAGGCCCTGGAGTCTTTTACAACATATTTGAAGTTTGAAATGGGAGTGCCCCAAGCTTTGCCATAGAATTACATAGTCTACTGTCCTTAGGCCCAGCATGAACATGGGAACTTTCCGGTTCCAGCTAACCCAGGAGCTAGGCAGGGAGTGAGCTAACATGCTGTTAACATCCTGGGAGAGGCTACACTTCAGAGTACCCAAAGTGATGCTGTCCATTTGTAAGGATGTATGTCTTGGTATTAACATATGCTTTCTCACTAGTGCATTTGCTAGACTGAGAGATGAACAGAGTGAAGGGAACTGCTGAGATAGTCAAGCAGCCAGCAATGCAATCTGCATTCACTTAGCACTTTCTATTCATGGCATAGATTTCTAAATTAACTTTTATCTTTGAGTCCTGATTACTTATGGAAATTAGTGTCCAGTCAGTGAGGCTAAAGTGATTCATTCTTCCTGCCTTTCACTTAGAGGAAAGGACACTGCCCCACAACCCTTAGCTTCCTCCCATCTAGTTGTTGCTTCTTATCTTTCTGGGGGAAAGAAAGGATGGTTAGGGGAAAAGACATTCCTGTGACCCAAAGTACCCAGAGACAAATATCCTTATCACTTCATTGTCTTTATCTGATCTTCTATATAGTTTTTCATTTACAAAATCCCAGGTTTATCTGACAGATTTAATTTGAGAAAAAAATCCAAAGCTTTTAATTTGTTTTTGGAGTTTCAAAGAATTGTTCAGTGATCTTAGTACAAAACTTTACAGTCAGCATACAACTCATATCTCCATCCATCCACCCATCCATCCATCCAGTAATTTTATACTGAACAAGAAGTATGTAAAATGATGAATAAAAAATGGTACCCTCTTAAGACTTTCCTTCAATCTAGCGGGGACTATATAACCCCCACCTCAAGTTATGTATTTTAAATGTTTACCCAAGGGTAATTAAGTAGGAATTATTGATAGTGTGCAAGGAGATGGCTCAGCAGGTCAGAGAGATTGTTGCACAAACAGAAGGACCTGAGTTTGAATCTCCAGCATCCACGTAAAAGGGTGGCATGACTCCATGTAACTAAACCCAAGTGCTGGTGAGAGGAGGCAGGATGATAATTTGGGCTTGCTGGGTGCCAGCCTGGGGTTGGGATGGGCAGTGAGGTCCAGATTCAGTGAAAAGACCCTGTGTCCTAGTTTGGTTTCTGCTTTGTGTAAACACCATGACCAAAAGCAACTTGTGGAGGAACGGGTATATTTGGTTCATATCCCCAGTCACAGTCCACCACTGAAGGAAGTCAGGGCAGGAACCTAGAGGCAGGAATGGAAGCAGAGACTATGCAAGAAAGCTGCCTACTGGTTTGATCCACATGGTGTGTTCAGCCTACTTTCTTATCCAACCCAGCCACTTCTCATGGATGGCACCACCCACAGCTGTTTGAGCATTCCCACATAAATCATTAATCAAGAAAGTGTCCAACAGAGAAATCTATAGGCTAATCTGATGGAGGTGTTTTCTCAGTTGAAGTTCCCTCTTTCCAGATAATCAGGATTCCTATCAAGCTGAAAAACAGCAACAACAACAACAACAAAACCCAAGATAAAGCAAATCTACAACCAAGCCTTACAGCATATCCTGTCTCAAGTGAATTAGCAGAGAGTAAATGAAGAAAATATCTTATATCTTTCTTTGGCCTCTGTGCATAGGTGCATGTACACACACACACACACACACACACACACACACACACACACACACACACTACAGTAGAGAACCAGACAGCAACTCAGTTCAAATCCTATTGCTTCCATATACTGTCTATGAAAACTTGGGTAAAACATTAATCTTTTGGTATTCTGGATTTTTACTTATAAAGGAGGATAAATATAGTATGTATTTCATCAGCTTTTCAGGAGGATTAAATGTATTATATATTTATTTTAAAAATCCAAGATCATACTATAAAAGGTAAACAGAATCAAATAGAGAAATTCTGCAAATATTTCTGATTCCTTCCCAACACCCCCTAAAGCTTCTTCTCTTCCTTTCTTCTTCGTCCTTGCCAAGTAGCACACACCCGCATTTGTGTGACAAACACAGACACAAGAGAGTGGATTGGTTTTCAGCAAGGACTCTTCTCTGAAAGAAGATGCCAAGTTGTGTCTGGAATTTTGTTTCTAATAGGGCCATTGATTGCTGTAAATATTTATTGTGCTAAATATAATCATGGGAACTTAGGGGGTAAAGTCAACATGGCGGCTTAGAGAGGCTTACATTCTGGAGTGCAAAGAAAATAGGAAAGTAGCCAAAAGAGAGAGACAAATTATGGGAAAGGTGCTATATGAAAAAAAAAGTCTGAGAAAAGAGGTCAGGGGCACTGGTGGAGTGGGACAGGTCACCATTCCTGTAGGTGGGGAGGGACAGAGCTCAGCAAGATGACATTAGAGCAAGGGTATAGAGACCTTGTGTCAGTTGGTTGCATATGTACTGAGGGAACACTGATGAAGCACATGTCCAGGTCCATTGTTCTGAGGGAGAGCATATGGAGGCCTGGAGTCAAGGCAAGTAAGGAGGGTAGGAGCAGAGAGATTAGCATTCGAGGGGAGCTGTCCACCCTTTCCACAGTGCAATGACTCCCTAGCATGAGTGTGTATCAGAGGTATTAAATACATGATCTACAGAAGCTAAGAGTGTTTAACATTTCTAAAAAATACCCAGGACAGGCTTCTGCTGGAATGTGGGGTCTAAATTTAGAGACTCCTTATTATCGAGAGCACAGTTTCACTAGCTTACATATCTCAAAATGAGTCAATTGTGTTTGTTGGACAAAGCTTCATTATTTTGTATATCTCTATATATGCAAATTGTCTACAAAACTTGAAAATATGTCTCTTATATTTAAATAATTAGAATCGCTTTCTTTCTTCCACATATCTTGCATTTGTCACTAGAGAAAACAAAACATTAATAATATAAATACTTTCAAAAGGATTATTTACAGTGTTAAACATTTTTCTTTGTATAAACACAATGTATATGTTTTGGTGGTGTTGCTAAGTACATAGAATCTTTCCAGACTCCAACTTAGGAATCCTTACTCCAGGACATGATAAGTTCATTCAGCATCCATAGATTAGACTGATGGGTCTCTGTCTGCTCCCATTTTGCCAATGGACTGGAGAGGGAACACAAGATTTGACCTCAAACTCAGGGTAGGCCAGAGACAACTCTTACAATGTTTCTGATTTAAGCTGTTGGCTATGATGATAAAAGTTCTTCAGTCCCACTATAAATACATTTCAGTATTTTCATTGAATTAGAATTGTGAAGGACTTTGATACCAATATATATTTGGGCCCCTTGAAATACTGTTAATATTTAAAGACTTTTCATGGTATGCTGGTTAGTTTTGGTCAACTCAACACAAACCTAGACATATCTGAGAATAAGAAGCTGAAGAATCACATTCCTCAGATTAGCCCGTGGGCATGTCTGTGGGTCGTTTTCTTGATTGCTAATTGATATTGAAGGGCCCTGCCCACTATGGGCAGAGGCATCCCTAGGCAGTTGGGCCTGAGCTGTATAAGAGAGTTAGTTAAGTGCTGTAGTTCGAATGAAAGTGTGCCTCCTCCACCTCCATAGGCTTATGTGTTTAAATATTTGGTCTCCAGTTGATGAAACTATTTGGAAAGGATCAGGACATTTGGTCTTGTTAGGAGGGGATGTGTTTTACTGGTTTAGAGATTTCAAAAGACTCACACCATTTCCAGGGTGCTTTCTCTGCCTCCTGCTTGTGGACCAAGATATAAGTTTTTAGCTGTTCCTGCTGCCATACATTTTCTCTCTTTGTTGTGAATTCTAATCCAATTAAATGCTTTCTTTTTTTATAAGTCACTTTAGTCATGGTGTTTTATCACAGCAAAGGAAAGGGTGACAGGAAGTGAGCTAATGGTATGTGCTGTTGTTTGGAGGAATGTAAAAGACATTAGGACTTTGTAGGAAAGAAATTGAATGCTGTAAGCAGAGCCTAACAGATTATCCTCATTGGAGCTTGGAAGACAGTAGCAATGTGAGCTATGTGGACTACTGAGGCCTAGTTCAAAAAGTTTCAGAAGGGAACAACATCAGCAACCAGGCTGGAGATCTGTTTTTATGGTATTTTGGCAAAGAATGGCTGCTATTTTCCTTTGTCCTAAGACTCTGAGCAAGACAAAGCTAAAAGGTAATGGGCTAACTTCTTAAGAGGAAGAAATCTCAAGACAACCTAATACTGACTCTGTCATGTGGGTATGCAGTGCTACTTTGAAAAAGAGCAACTGGGGCAAAAAGAAATACAAGATGTACAGTATGAAGAGAAAAAGAACACCACCAGGAAATTTAATGTTGGAGCCAGGACTTATGTTGGAAGAGATGAGATTAAAGAAAGGTTTGATCTAAATTAGAATAAAGAGAGAGATGCCCTCGGGAGATTCCATCCATCTAAACTTCCCACTTTTGGAAGGAAAAGGACTTCAGTATGTTTTCCTCCTAAAGAGCCACAACAAAAACCATCTACTGCAAATTTGGTTCAAAGATTACTGGCTCTATCCCAAGTGAGTAGCCAAATTTGTCCATGTGATTTGGGCTTTAGAGTTATGGGTACATGAATAAAAGGGTTGTGGAATCTTGCTCCATGGTTAAGGAGAGCCACTGAAGCCACGGAACATGTTGCAGGCTCATGGCCCATGCTGCAGGGTAGTCCCTGCATGAAGGCCCTAGAGGGTAAGACGTCGTGGGAGATCATTGTATAAAGCTGGGAAAGTGAAGCTTGAATTGCACTGGAGTCTCTGAAATGCTTGACATGCCAGGGCCATGAGGTATACAGCAAGGAAATCTGCACACAAGACATGGAACCAGCCTGAGAGTGAAGTGTATTGCAGTCAGCAAAGTTTGCTTTTTGGTTTTATAGCGGTTTATAATTAAGAGATTGTTTTAAGTCTCAGAAGAGACTTTGTCCTTTGTACATTGAAGTACCATTGAGAATGTAAATGACCATGGGAACTTTTGAAATTGGGCTAAATGCACTTTGCATTATGATATGGTCATGAGCTCATGAGCCTATAATGGCCAAGAGTGGAATGTGGTGGCTTGAATGGAAAGGGCCTCCATACACTGATATGTTTCAATACTTGGTCCCCAATGAGTGAAACTCTTTGGAAGGATTAGGAGCTGTGGTCTTTTTGAAGGAGATGTGTCACTAGTGATAGCTTCAAGTTTTAAAACTTGTGTCATTCCCAGTGTGTTCTCTGCTTCCTGCTGTGGGTAGGCATGCGGGCTCCAAGATACTGCTCTAGTGCCATGCCTGCCTGCCTGCTGCCATGTTCTCTGCCAAGATGTGGATGGACTTCTATCCCTTGGGATCTGTAAGCTCCAAATGAACCCTTTCTTCTATAAGCTTCCTTGGTCATGGTGCTGTGTCATAGTGATATAAAAAGCAACCAATACACTAAGCAAGCCAGGACGGTGCTTTCCCTCATGGTTTCTACTTCAAGCTCCTGTCTTGGCATCCCTCGAAGATGAACCTGTAAGATGAAGTAACCCTTTCTTCCCAGTATTGCTTTTGATCAGAGTGTTTTATCACAGCAACAAAGAGTCAATCTAAGACACTCAGACTTGCCTTATTACCTTCTGTCAGAGCATGTGGTTCTGCCATGTCTCCAGAAGGGAAGATGAAGGACCTGCTATGGTCACACACAGCCACTCCTCAACAGGATGGCACCTGTGTCTTGAAAAAGAGGTAACTAATCACCAGGCCTCTGAATAATACACGATTTGTGTGACTGCTTTTTAAAGAGAGGATGAAGTAGTGCTCAAAACCCAGAAATGCCCTAGTAAGGACTTGCTGTGAAGAGTGAGTGTAAAGAATATTAAGTGGGAAACTGGGTTGGGGGGAGGTGGGGAGACTGTGAAAGCCAGCATCAGATAACTTAATCACTGCAACAGGAGGTCTGCGGCGTGTGCAACCTACTGTGTATTTACGAGCTTTTGCAAATTAGATTGGAGCTTGATCTATAGGCTGGGCATGGACAGTTATGCATTCCCTGGACACTTGGGAGAAGAGGTACTCAGTCAGAGTATGGAGAGGCAACTGGCATGTTGAGAATGCAAATAATGAGGACACAAGAGCTCCGATGAGTAGAGAAAAGAACCCAGCAGTGATTGCAACCACACACAGACCAGTGGAATTATTTCCTTGTGACATGTACCATTTCTTTCAGTGAGAAGCTGAGCTATAAAATGTATTCAGTGACTCTGATTTCAGCCCCTAACTGATTAATGCCAAGCATGGGGGGGGGTTAAATTATAAAACAGTGTCTCTTTTTTGAAGCAATTACTGAGCTATTTTCACATGCGTATCTCTCTTCAGTTTTCTCTAATGTCATGCACTGGCTTTGAAGATGGCTGCCCTTTTTAGTTGATGGCAGGGTGGCTGCCCACTCTCCATGTTAGCAAAGCCCACATCTCAGTTAAGCACCCTCTATACTGTGTCCACCAAAGGAAACAGTAGCATATAACTGTCAGTATTGTCTCCTCTTGAAGACAACCACCTCAGGAATAGTCATCAATAATTTGGGCCACTTTGACTTTGAGCGTCTGAACACTCACAGTTGACCACTAAGTTTGGTGAATGGAAAGTCACTAGACCTGGCATCTGTCACCTTGGCTAGAGTCTTCACTGTGAGTTACTGTGAGTGATCTTGGGAGAGTCACTTTCATCTCAGCAAATGTCTTCTGAGTGGTTCCCAGCTGGGATGCCATGTGCGCATCACATACTGCACTTAGGATAAATATTTTTTACATTCTACAGTGCTGTGCAGAAGTTTGATATCTGTGTTAATAGTATTTGAAAAGCAACATTATACATTTTTTTCTTCTGGAAATATTGCCAGAGGGTAGGAACATGCTTAAATAAATGGAGTGTTTACATGTCAACAAAACATTGTATTAATAGTAAAAACTGAATTAAACACCTGGAAGATGTGCATAGCAAGTCACAGAGAGTAAAACTGAATATGTATCTGCATCAGAAAATCCTGATCATCAGCTATATTAATAAACATAAATTTGCATTTTATAAACTTACTTCAGATAAAATGAGTTGTCATACGTTAAGAATAATGGCTTTGCTGGGCATGGTGGGAGGAGGGATAAGTGGGTTTTTGTGAGTTCAAGGTCAACCCTGACCTACATAGTGAGTTTCAGACCAGTTAGAGCTGCATAGTGAGACCTACCTCAAAAGATAAATAAAGGAAGAATAAAAATGAAAGAAAGAAATGAATGAAAGAAAGACTAGTGGCTCTAAGTTTTGAGGGTATTGAGAGTTTGAGAGTGACTAATTTTGGTTGTAACTTGATTAGATTGGAGATCCACTAAAACGCACCTCCAGGCTGACCTATGAGGTTGACCTATGAGGCTGACCTATGAGGATATTTTCTGTTTCCTAGAATTGACAGCACCATTCTGTAGTGATCCAGACATGAAGAGAGATGAGCAGAAAGGTCATGGACATCACATAAAACCCACAAAATCAACTAATCTGACTGGACCTATAATCAGGGAGCCTGTGTGGGACTGACCTAGGCCCTCTGCCTATACATTATGGTCAGGTAGCTTGCTCTTCTTGTGGGACTCCTTGTGGGACACTGGCAGTGGGGGCTGTCTTTGACTCTTGCTTGCCCTTTGAACCCTGATGCTGCTACTAGGTTGTCTAGTGCCTAGTATTACTGCAACTTGGTATACCACGTGTGTTTGATATCCTTGGGAGGCTCGCCCTTTTCTGAAGAGACATGAAGGAGGATGAGTGAATCTGTGGAGAGGGGGAAGTATGGGAGGGAGGGAGGGAAGGAGGGAGGGTCTTAGAGGAGAGGAAGGAGGGTAAACTGCAGTAGAGATGCAATATATGAAAGAATAATAAAACACACAAACAAACAAAAATAAATAAAAGTTAAATACATACATACATACATGCATACATACATACTTTAGGCCATAACTGCCAGAATGGGACTGCTGAGGGATCCAGCCTCATAAAGTGAGAGACCAGGTTCTCAGCTTCTCCAGCCTGCTGACAGTCACTGTAGGACTATCCAACCCCTATTGTGTAACATAAGCTAATGAGTTCCCTATGTAATATATGTCAGTTTTATCACTTCTGTTACTCAAGAGAACCTTAACATAGACAGCATCCTTAAAAAGTATTTGCCATATGAAAGCCACATATGTATATATAGTTTAAAACAACATTGGATATCTTGATGTTACTTTTTATTGATGGCACAGCAATTGAGTTTTAAGTCTCACTGGAGCACACATGGTTGCATTCCAGAGCACAACTGTAAATAGAGCTCATATTTCTGAGTTTCCAAATTGTTATTTTGTCAGATTATAAAATTATGCAAATTATCTAACACAGTTTAAAAATCAGAGATTTTGCATCTGGACTGTTTTAGAAATCATACTCAAAATATTTTTAAATGTGGGTTGAGGAGACGGCTCAATAGACTTTGCAAAACACTCTGAGTTTAAATCCTCAGTTATAAGTAAAAGCCAGACATAGTAGTGTGAGCATCTCTAATCCCAGAGTACCCCTACTGGAAATGGAAAGAGACAGGAGAATTTCCTATTGTTCATGGTGAGCCAGCCTGGAGCATCAGTGAACACAAGAAATACTGTCTCATCAGGTGGGAAGGGAGGGCTGACCCAGGCCGTTGTCTTCCAAGCATCATAGACACACCGTAGTGTGCACACGTGCATGTACTCACTCTCTCTCTCTCTCTCTCTCTCTCTCTCTCTCTCTCTCTCCAAATAAATAAATAAATAAATAAATATTTCGAAATGTACTATAAGAATTATATAAATATGGCCTATAATTCAGCTTTAATTTATAAAGTAATTTCTCCAATGCTTCAATGTGTGAAAACTGTTTAGAGAGAAATATAACTCCCATACTTCCTGTACATATATAGAAATTCATACAAAGAAACCACTATTGAATGAGCCTCATTTAAATGTGCAGGCTACAGCATGATATTTTTAAAATTTACATCTTTTGAGATAATTGAGGATTTACATTCCTTGATCTACATGTCTCCCTCAGACAGCTTCATGCTGTCTTGATCACTTAGCTAAACACTAGCTTAAAATCGAACAGATTTTATTTTTGCTTTAAAATCTGTTTTAGATATTTGAGTCCTTTTACCTTTCCATTATGAGTTTTAGAATTTTCTTCCAGGTGAGATAAGGAGTGTAGGGCTCCTTATGCAGAAGTGTCTGATGTCACAGGTTCAGGGCACACTGATGTCTGATGTCACTGTGGTGATTGATGATGATGATGAGGAGGAGGAGGAGGAGGATGGTGATGGCACACTGGTTACTTGTCGGCAAGCTTGGCCTTTCTGATTCCATACTTGATTTCCTGCAACACTTCAATGTGGAGGTCTGGACTCCTCTGTTAGTGTGATTAGGCCTGGATGGCTTTCTCAGCAGTATCAGACAGCAGTAATGTGAATATTGTCTAAATATTACAGTCTTACAAGCTTTCCATTGGTCAAAGAAATCAGATATCTATTGAGATTTTCCTGCATCCATTGGTGCTTCTGGGCTCTCATTTTCTTTAAGTCTGGAACATATGGGGCAAGGCAAAATCCCTCCCCAGGGATCCAGAGGTCTCTGTCACCCTGCCTTCTTTGCTTTATGGGTAATAGCCAGGATTGTTATGTGTACGCACAGCGAGGGAGAGACATCACAGCTTGTCTATCCTGTGTGCCCAGAAACAGAAGTTCTCCCCACAAATTGTAATATTTGTCCATAAAAATGCTATCAGTATCACTTAGCGTTCACTGTCACTTGTGAAGTAGAGGTGACAGGGAGAGCATGATGCACATCGGGAGGCTTTTCAGGTCTGAGGTGTGGTTTTTCAGACCGACCTGACTTCTATCTGTGAGATGTGGCACAATGGTATATTTGCCACAGTCTCCAGAAGTCCACAGATTACAGGAAGGGCTTAGTAGGAGTCCTGCCTTAGACTCTGTCGGCCACTAGTTCTAATTCTGAAGAGGAAAGCCATCTCACTGGAAGGGCCAACTGACTTCCGGTCACGGTTTGAGACCACTGGGCCTTTATACTTCTCTCAGTTCCCTGAAAAGGTAGCCAGATCCTATTATTATCAGAAAATTAAACGAAGGTTATTTCTAACCTTTTACATCGTCGAAATTACGTCTTGAACAAGCAGCATTTCCACAGGAGTGAGCCCCTTCTCTCTAACCTTTTGCTGTAAAAACACTTAGTACCATTTGTGGGGACATTCTGTATTTTATCTAATAAGTAGTCCATGAGACTTTTTAGTAGCAGTGTGAGCAGAGGCACCTTTTTCTATTCTGGATTGTTGAAGAGCTCCAATTCTACCCCAGGCTTTACCATTCAGTTCAGCGCATACATCCCGTGTTCATTCCTCTTGCCAGTTGAGACAAACTGTTGTCCAGTCATCTGTGAGGTCCAAATACAAGGCCAAGTGTGAGGCAGGATGTCTGTGTGGGCTCTGGAAATGCCAGTACTTAGAGATGCTTAATTAATAATTGTGACATGGTTATCTAGGCTGTTCCTCACAAATTCCTCCAATCAGAATCTTGGTAGAACCCTCAGGATAAAGTTGCTGTTTAATAGATGGAGGGATGAATGCATAGATACGAGAATAATGTGTCCATGTATAATTTATGAATATGTAAATGCACTGCATTGGTGGTATATTTAGACCATAGCAGAATCTTAAATGTTTTGAAATGTATAATAAGTTAGACCATGTGCCTCCAATACTCCCGAAAATTGGCCAGTATCTGTTATTTTGACAAGCTAGTTTATAGTTGCATTTCTCAGATCTAAGTTTTATACTGTCGACAGGAAGTGTGGGGGCTGCAATTATTTCCATGCTTTTTCTTTTCTTCCCTTTGCCCTCATTTTCTGTGTCCTTACTTCTTCCATTGATCTAACCTCCAAGGTTAATGTTGAAGAGATGAAAAAAGGAAAACTCAAAGCTTTTAAGTCGTGACTATTAAATGAGACTGGAGTCAGGCGATGCAGTTGTTAGATTTGATGCTTATGATTCATTTCAAGTCTTCCAGACCCAGCTCATATCTTTGCTGTCGTTTGAATGTGAAATATCCTCTATACGCTCATGAATTTGACTATGTTGCCCCCAGCTAATGACACTATTTAGAAAGTGGTTCTCTGGGGGCAGGCAAACTTTGAGACTTTATAGCCCAGCCCTAACTTTATAGCCCTGCTTATGCCCTATTCCAAGAGTGTGACCAGTCATTCAACCTCCTGATCCTGCCACCAGGCTTTTCTCTGCTGGCTGTCATGTCTTCCCTACCATGACGGACTGCATCCTTCTGTAACTGTGAACCCAAATCAGCCCTCTCTCCTTTGAGCAGCTTGTACCAGGGTTTTTCATCACAGTGTCAGAGAGTAACTGGGCTACTGTCCTTTTCCCGAAGAGTGATCTTTATCTTCCATTATTTTGGTGTAAGAGGATCTTCATAGACTAGTGTCACTCCTTCCAGACTCCCCGTTGCCAGTGTTTTTACTTCCTCTCTGGGACGGCTATCATGGGTATTTGTATGATTTCCCCACTATGTGGGTACCAGACTGGTACCAGTCCTCCCACAAAAGCTTAGGCAGGGGAAATTCCCCCAACACATTTGTATAATAAATGTAAAAATAATTTAAAAATTAAATTCTTCCAAAGGATACAAATAAGCCCTTCAGCTTATTACACTGTATGTGAACTGTACAAATCTGCCCAGATTTTATCGCTATCTACCAAGGAAGGGAGGGAACTGACTGAGAAACATGACACAGCTCTTGAATAAGGGCCCAGAATTTTTATTTTCTTCTTTTCTTTTCTTTTCTTTTCTTTTCTTTTCTTTTCTTTTCTTTTCTTTTCTTTTCTTTTCTTTCTTTTCTTTTCCTTCCTTTTTTCTTTTCTTTTCTTTTCTTTCTTTCTTTCTTTCTTTCTTTCTTTCTTTCTTTCTTTCTTTCTTTCTTCTTCCTTTTCCTTCCTTCCTTCCTTCCTTCCTTCCTTCCTTCCTTCCTTCCTTCCTTCCTCCCTCATTCCCTTTCTTCCTCCTTCCCTCCCTTCCTCCCTTCTTTGGCATGTTTGTGAAGATTAGAGGACAACAATCGGGAGTCAGTTATCTTCTACCATGCAGGTCCCAGAATTGAGCTCAGGATGCCAGGCTCAGAAACAAGAACCTTTAAACACTGAACCATCTCACCAGTTCCTGGATTGTTGATAATCTGTGATATTTATGTCACAATGTCTTTGGATACTCTATTGAATCTATATGAAAATCAGACTTAGGACTGAAATCATAGCTATATGATAGAGTGGCTGCCAAATGGTCCCGAAGCCCTGGGCTTATGTTCCATCACCACAAACACACACACACACACACACACACACACACACACACACACACACACCCAAACAAAACCAAACATTAAAAATGCATTGAGTTTTTAGATCCAATGTTGGGCATTGTGATACTGAATTAATAAGATCATTAGTTTCCTCTTCCTGAATCCACTTATGTAGTACGGAAGGGATGAGAGCATGAGGATACACAAGGGGGTTTTCCAGAACACACAAATACTGTACTAGGCAAGATGCCCAACCAAATAAATATCCATGCCCTACTTTCACATGCCCGTGTGGCCTTGTCAATGATCCTGAGATGGGGACATCATGCTGGATTATTTAGAGGAACAAAATTTAACCAAGACATCCTTATAAGGAGGGAGGTGAGGTAGGAGGAGGAGGAGCTACCACAGGAGAGATGACAGGTAAAAGTGAGAGATAAAGAACAACCCGAAGACTCTGTTTCACAGCTCTGAGACTGATGCTATAAAAAGGAAAGAAAGAAAGATAGAAAGAGAGAGAGAGAAAGTGAGAGAGAGAGAGAGAGAGAGAGAAAGAAAGAAAGAAAGAAAGAAAGAAAGAAAGAAAGAAAGAAAGAAAGGAAGGAAGGAAGGAAGGAAGAAGAAAATGTCTCCCTTAGATTCCCTGTGACTTCCAGTACTGTAAAATGGTGAATCTGTGTTATTTTAAGCCATTTAGTTTTTGGTAATTTCTTACGAAATTTGTGGCTAACTACTACAAAAATATTACAGTATACATAAATATATTGTAAAATTCTACATACACAACTGAACATTTTCTATTAGTCACATTAAAAGAAGTAAAATAATAACAGTTTAAATTAATGTCAATAGTTACCTTATTGAATTCAATATGTTCTATTAGATAATATATTTTATTTTAGTATAAATTTTTTATATTTTTGAGAATTTTAAGCAAGCAGGTAATGTGGTTTGATCGTATTCACCATCTCATGCATATTACTCACTTTTAAATACGCATGTAATTTTATTTACTTCCTTCTTATTAACCTTCAAAAACATGGTATATACCTTGATGCTTACTGCACAGTTCCATTTTTCCAGCCAGTTCAAATATTTGGTTGCTATCCATGGCTGGTAGCTGCAGTACGGAACAGCCTAGCTATTGGTCTTTCAATCACAGGTCATTTGATCACACTTATTGACAAATAGGTGGGGCTCACTGCCAGCATCAGCATCTCCTAAGTGGTCGACAGCATTAACATCTCCTGAGTGACCCCTCAGCCACAAAGCATTGTTCTCTGAAGACTTGATAAAATCTCTACTTTCCATATCTGTCGAAAGCTCCTTGAATATTTGTTTCAAATGTCTCAGTTCCAAATCATTAACACTTTTGGAGTTTTCTTTGTAGACTATTAACCTCTGTTGGGAAACTTCAGAATTTTCCTTGGAGAATTTATTCTGCTACGCCTTTGCAATGAAAGACTCTTCATGCAATAATTTGGTATTTGGTCCAGCTACCCCCAAGGTAGAGTGGTATGTGATACTATTTAAAAAGTTAGCTACTCATTGAGTGGATCCTCAGTGAAGTTTAAGGACATGCCACAAGCCACCTCTTTTCAATAATGGCACATATGGTTCATGCAAAATGTTTGACACAGCTCAAAATGCTGATACTGTAACAGGGCAAGACAGTGCAGAGGTTTTTCCATTTTTGTATTATTTTTGTATTGTTTGTTTTTGTTTTTCATGACAGAGTTTATCTGTGTAGCCTTGGCTGGTCTGGAGTTCACTCTGAAGACTAAGCTAGCCTTGAACTCACAGAGATCTGCCTGCCCCTGCTTCCCAAGTGCTAGTATTAAAGGTAAATGCCTGGCTTTTATCTTGTATTCTTACTGAGGTCATTTCAGGTTTAACTAGAATTTGTTGTCCTTGGTGAATATGGTGGAAAATAACCCAACTCTAGTTCAGGAATCCAAGGTCAAGATGACTCAGATAACATATCTTAGCTTCTGTTAAACAGCTTGCTTGCACAAAACTCTCTGCCCTCCCTCCCCCCCCCCATGACCCCTGCCACCCACGCAACTGCTGATATTCGAATGAGAGAGAGAGAGAGAGAGAGAGAGAGAGAGAGAGAGAGAGAGAGAGAGAGAGTTTTACCTTAAAAACACTTTACTCTAAACATTTAGAGATATACTTGAGTCTCCAATACCTGAATGTAGTCTAAGCCTGCTGGAATAGAGACTTTCAAGTGGCTATAAATTGTGTGTGAGTGTTCATCTCTGGAGGGCTCCCCATAACAATCTCATAGCCTGTTCACACACATGCATTATCAATACTGAGAAAGCTAAGGCATGTGTCATCATTGTTGGTGAGAGTGTTAAATTATACAGCACTGTAGAAGTCAGTGTGGCAGTTGTTCAGAAAATTGGAACTCAATATACCTCAAGACCCAGCAATGCTACTCTTGGGCATATACCCAAAAGATGCTCCATCCTACCACAAGGGTTCTTGTGGTAGGATGTTTGACTATGTTCATGGTAGCTTTATTTATAATAGTCAGAAACTGGAAAAGACCTAAATGTCTCTCAATCAAAGAATGGATCAAGAAAATGTGGTACATTTACACAGTGCATAATTATTCAGCCATTAGGAAATAAACGACTGTGAAATTTGCAGGCAAATTAATAGAACTAAAAAAAAAAAATCTTAGTGAGGTAACCCAGACGCAGAAAGACAAACATGATACATAGTCACTTATAAATGGATGTTAGCTGTTAAGTAAAGGATAATCATGCTGTAATCTACAGACCCAGAGTGTTTAAGTAACAAGGGGAGTTCTAGGGGGATACATGGATCTCTCTGGGAATGGGAAATACAAAAGATATTTATGGGTGGACTGGGAGCAGGTGGGGATGGAAACAGGTAAGTGAGAGAGGGATGGGTAGGGGAGAGTACAGGGGGAGATTATTGGAATGGGGGGCATCTAGGGGAGAATGTAAAATCCTACTGCAGTGGAAACCTCTGGAATCTGTGAAGGGATCTGTGAGGGTGACCCTAGCAAGCACTCCTAGTAATGGAGGATACTAAGCCTGAATTAGCCATCTTCTGTAACCAAGCAAAGCTTTCATTGATGGTACTGGGATACCAACAAAGCTATAAAACCTCTGTCCCACAGCCTCTCCCATTTGCAGGATATGCTAGAGCAATGGTGACTCAGGGCATTTGGGACTGTCCAACGAATGACTAGCCTAACCTGAGGCCCACACAACAAGAGAGAGTCCATGCCAGACATTGTTTATATAACCAGGAACCAGAAGCTGATTGGTAGACTCAAACACTCATAGTTCAGTGCCTAGCCTAATCTTCATGAGAGATGCTTCCTTTAGCAGTTGGTGGGAATAGATGTAGAGACCCACTGCCAAAGATTAGGTGGTGCCTCAGGAGAACCCTGAGGGAAAGGGGGATGGAAGGATTGAAGGAACCAGAGGGGAACACAACCCACAGACTCAACTAAGCAGGGCTCATCGGACTGAACAAAACTGAAGAGGTAATCACAGAGTTTGCATGGGTCTGCACTAGGTCCTCTGCATAGTGTTATGGTGTTTTAGCTTAGGATTTCTGTGGGACTCCTAACAGTGGGAATGGGGGCATCTCTGACTCTTTTGCCTGCTCTTGGAACCCTTTTCCTCCCACTGGATTGCCTTGTCCAGGCTTGATATGAGGGTATGTGCCTAATCTTATTGCATCTTGTTATGCTGTGTTTGGTTGATATATATATGGGAGATCTGTTCTTTTCTGAAGGTAAATGAAGGAGGTGCAGTGGATCTGGGGGAGAGGAAAGTTGAGGGGATGGTTGTAGGAGTGGGGCTGTGAGACTGGGAGGATTCTTCAAGGAGTGGAGGGAGGAGAGACCATGGTCCAGATGTATTTTATGAGACAAGAATAAATAAATAGAAAAAGAAAAGAAACACGGAATGAGAGTCTTTTCTATCGAACAATATAAATTTAGTATTTAAGATAAGTAATCATAATCGTTTTATTTCCTCTGTCTTATACAAGTTTTATGCAAATGTTTTATTCTTCCAGCTCACAAAGGCTCAGGGCTCTAATCTAGGAATTTGATGGCCTGAAGTAGTGACCCTTTTCTCCTTGGAGCACTGACTCCTTTCTTGTTCTTCTTTCTCCTGTGTTGCAATTATTTCACAATAGCCAATTGAATAAGATTGTGAGGTCAGACCACAGTCAATGGAGCAAAGACATAGCCACCACCTGGAATAGAAAAACTGGGTGTACTTCCTATCTAGGTGTGTTCACCTTTCCTGAGCTCCACTGATCAAATGTAGTCTTCCTTGTCCAGATACTTGAGTTGGGACAGTGGTCTCTTTCTTTGTGACTCCAAACATATTTCTTACAATAACAAATTCATGCTCCGATGGAAAGGTAGACTAAAGATATTAGCCTCTAGGAAAAAGGAGTTTAAAATGTCTAAGCAGTAGAGAGAGAAAATAAGAGAATGTGGGAGAGTTTGGCTTAAGAAAGATTATTGCTGACCATTTAGCAGAAGAGCCAATCACTAAGACTATCAGAGGGAGGAAGCACAAATGCATCTCACTATCCAAAACCAAGCAATGACCTGGTAAGGTAACTAAGAACGCCAAGACAAAATGCCACAACGAGAAGATCAAATCCATGGTCAGAAAATACATTATTCCAAAGGCTGAGATATGGATCAATGGTGAAGTGCTTGCCTAGAATGCATGAAACCTTGGGTTTAAGCTCCAGCATCACAAAGGCAATCAAATGAGAATAAACATGGAAGGAATAGCAATTAAACTGATAACAGAATGCTATTAAGGTTTTAATTAGCACATAGTAATTATATAAGCGACAGCAACATCACCATAGCATTCCCATGAATGTATAAAATGTGTTCTGACCACTGCTACCCCCATTGTCTTCCTCACCCCACTCTTCTCATGTCCTCTCTCATCCCCCTTCTACTTTTATGAAACAGCAGAGGGACTTTCAGATTGGGCACAGAGTGCTGAGGAAGGTGCTCAGAAAAGACGCTTGTCAACGCATCATTCAAAAAGAAGGTATAATAGTCATTTATGACAGAAAACCAAAACAAATGAACCAACAAAAACTATGAGCTTACCACCCACAGGCAATCTCTAAACAAACTCCCAAAGGCTGTTTCCTGAAAAATTAAATTCTACCCAAAAGAGCAAATTGAGGCATAAAAATGACTAATGAACCATGTAATTAGAATATAAGGCTAAATATAAGTAAACACTGGTTGCATAAATCACTAGTAAAAATGGCATTAGCAACTACATTCTGATAAAGAACAACAGCGGGAAAATAATGAACACCATAGACGGGAGAGGACAACCAGAGCTGCTAGCTGCTATGAAGAATGTAAGTTATTTACAAAACCAGAAGTAACTGGACAGTTTCTGATCAATTAGAGGAAAACAAGGAATAGAATAAAAACAAATAAATAAACAGCAAAGAAAGAAGAGGAAAGGGCACCAAGAGTTCCAGGATAACTGTCACAAGACAAGATGGCCCAACTAAAGCTCCATGCCCTTCACAATGCAGTCTGTTCTAGCTAAAACCCTGGCTCCAGATTAGTAGACATCTACTCATTGTCTGCTTACAAGGCTGCATCGATACCACAGATGCTTAGGAAGGTTAAAAGGGAAAAGACCACCAAAGTACTTTGTACTTTGTAGAAACTAACTCTAAGGCTGTTTCAGTGAGAAATCCCATGGCTCCTAGAATGAAAAGTGTTATCAGAACTGAGAACTGTAGCCTAAGAAGAAAAGGCCCACTTGACTAGCGAAGGTAATATATTTTACTAATATAGGCCTAATAACAAAATATTAAGAAGTAAACTTTGTATACTTACAAGGAGATATGGACAAGTCCTCAGTGATCCTACGAGAATTCCATGTATTATGATAAGTAATTGGCCGGCAAAGAAGACAAAAACTCTATGATAATATGGAGAATTTCAACACCATAATTATCAGCTTTGCTCTGTCCCACAGGAGTGTGCTCAGTCCCCCAACATAATGCCAGACCCACCACATACACCCACCAAGTAGAAAACATTATACTGTACGGATGCTAACAATGAGTCAACAGTCAGTGAATCCAGTTCCGACAACCCAATAGAAAGTTACCGTGCCAATTAAAGAAACCACTAATGCAAAATTAATCTTAAGAAATCCAACAGGTCCAGGTGTGTAATAAAGCAGACTGAGCATTTGATAAAAGTCAGTGCAATCTAGTGACAAAAATTTCCAGTAAACTAAGAAGAGAAGAGAATCTCACTAGGTGGATGTGTAATGGTGAACATTATGCATACAAATTTAAACTTGTCTCCCTCCCCGACGTGACTTCCCCAGCCTTAATCCTTGAGTTCAGTGAACCTGCCAAGGGTGGCTTCCCAATAAGCCTGTTTTTATGTACTTAATTTGGTTTGAGTTGGCTCATTTCACCATCGGAGAAAACAACTTATCAAGCCTGATCAAATGTAGGCGGATGTATACAGCTAGACAGGAACTATGTCAGCATGTGCTCCTGCCCCTGAGTGCATGAAGACAGGACGTGTGCATGAAGACAGGACGTATGTAGCTTTTTGAGTTTTGCCCTTATAAACCCTGGCTTATGTCATTCAGAAATGCATCTTGACTGCTCTGAGGCACAGGCCTGGTTCTTTGAGTATCTGGTGCCAGTGCCTGAATAAAACCTCCTTTTTTTTCATGGTCAGATTGGTGAGTCTTTGAAGGACCCCAGGTGTTTCTTGACACATGAAAAGTATCTGCAAAAGCCTTTATTATAACTATGTACTAGTAGAATGCTATACTCATTCCTTTTACAAATTAAGAGTAAGAAATCATGCCTCCATTTCTACTCGGAAATTGTGCCGAGAGCCTAGCTGGTGAATTAAAATGAGACAAAGAAGCAAAATGTCCGGGCATGACAAAGAAAGAGACACAGTTATTCTTATTACCTGATAATATGATTTTTTTTTCTACCCAGAAGCAAAAGGCCACAGATAACAAAATGATTATAATGAGCAAGAGGGTTTAGCAAGCTTCCCGGGTTCAGATAATACAAAACTGCACCCTTATTTGCTAGATGTGAAATGCTGACAAAACATAAAAATAAAGAGAAGCATCATTTGCAATGACTGAAGCAAAGCCATCTCGTGGAATAAAGCTGCTGAGCCAAGCCAAAGGAGCTCACAAGCCAAGCCGATAAAGCTAACAAGCCAGCTAGCTCTCTCCCATGGTCTCTGCATCAGCTCCTGCCTCGAGGTTCCAGCCCCTTCTGAGCTCCTGTCCTGTCTTCCTCCAGTGACGGACTAAGCTATGGAAGGTAAGCAAATAAACCCGTTCCTCCCAATTTTTTTTTTGTCATGGTGTTTCATCACAGCAACCGTAACCCTAACCAGGACAACACGTGTATGAATATGTAAACCAGAGAAAGAAATAGCATGGTGTCTAACTGTCAGTTATTGCTCCAAGCATATAAATAAGTGCAAGACAACTAAAAACTATAAACTGCAGACAGCAGAGAAACTCACTGGTGTTGGAGACCATGGCACCAGGGCTGCCCTAGACAGTATCTGGGGACACACCAGCCAGCCTGCAACTGCAATCGGAGGCATTTCCCTGTTCTCAGACGGACAAAGACTTAAAAGTGAAATGACCAAGAATTGCAAAGATGTGGAATGACAGGCATACAAATAAAAGCTTATGAAAGGGCAAAGGTGTGTCGCATAACTGAGGACAACTGGGAGCTACCTAGACAACCACAGCTGCTCCCCTCTTACAAATTCGCCATAACTGCTGCATATTCATGCTGAAGAGACCATCACATGTGCTTAGGGAAGGAGAGCCCCGTGCCCATCCTAGTTAACTCTCTGAAGATATTCACACCACCCCTCCTCTCTCTCTCTCTGCTTCAGCCACTCAGTCACAGAGGGCCTCCTTGTTCCCAGTTCACACTAGGCACATTTCAACCTCAGGCCCTTTGCATTCTTTTGTTTTTTACCTGAACCTGAAGGTACCATTGAGTTTTTTTTTTAACCCTTTCTAATTTACCTTTATTATTGCGCTATCATAAATATAAACTATACTATATTTCTTTACTTACAGTTCACAGAAGCACCCTTTTGATTTGCTTTTGTCTACTAAAGTATCTCTGGTATTTAGCACAGGACCCATTTCTTCAAGAAGATGAAGAAACCTGCTTTGTGGGAAGACATTTAATTAAGAACTTCTGTCTCGATCAACATCAATTGTCTCTCCTCCTCCATGGAGAGAGAGCATACATAATCTATACTTGATGTCAAGAGAGGCTTTGAGAAAGAACATGAGTGGCCAGAAAGAAAGTGGACAAACCAGTGGCCTAGGTGAAGTCCAGGTGAGTGTCAATGCCTCATTACAAGTGTTACAACCTGTGTTCTTCAACAGACCTCTCAGGTGGGTGCAGTGTGTGACATAGGAATCTGAAATCCATCTAGATGAGGAGCTCTGAGTACATCACATAGACTGATAAAAATGCTGTGTGTTCTCACCAGCTCCAGCCGATGAGAGGACGTGAGCCATGCTAGCCGGCTCTTAGGATATGGGGTGCTGGCATCTTAACTTTAAGCTGAGCACGGGCGGCTGGGTGTGACTGATTGTTTGGCTGCTTAATCCGGCTTCTAAGAATGTTATAGAACAACATAGCATACTTGGAAAAAGTAGGAGAAACCACCTCTTAAAGCTGAGCATGCGTGGAGTCATGATCCAGCAGTCCCCTTATGAGGTACACACATAAGAGAAAAGTGTGCTGTGTACTCCGCATGCTGTGTATGAGGGTATACCAATGTGTGAGCTGGTTCCAAATCCTGGGACTGGGCACTCACATAGATAGGAATAATCATTTGCTAGGTTAATGTTAAAGTCATAATATGGAGTGAAAGAAGATTTCACAGAGTCAAAAATAATGTATGGTGCTAAAATTCAAGACCCTTCCCGTGGGTGGAGGTGGGAAGCACTGAACAGACATAAAGCACAGTGAGTTTCTGGGCTGCTGATGTGGATTTTCCATTGTGAAGACTCATCTGTCTGGGTGCTCACAGCTCACACACCTGCATGGCAGTGAAGCGGCTGAGTCAACTCTCTGCTGTTCGGTCAGGTATCAGTAGGTGCAGAGAAATCTGGGGGGTGGGGATGAGGCAGATCAGGCTGCATCACTGAAGGAGTGAAAGGTGAGGTCAGGAAAGCATGTGGTTTGTCAGAGAAGGCTGCCGAGGCTTGACGGGGACAGGGATAAATGTTACATATTAGGGATGGAATAAAGTATGTGGGCAGACGTCAGAAGGCCTTTGTTTTGCCAGAAATCTGGGCGGGAGTGATCTGCAAGCGAAACCTACCCTATAAGTCTCCTCAATAAACCCAAGAGTGAGATGACCCCAGAGGAGCTGCAGAAGCGGGAGGAGGAGGAATTCAACACAGGTCCCCTCTCAGTGCTCCCGCACTCGGTCAAGAACAACACGCAAGTGCTCATTAACTGTCGCAACAACAAGAAGCTGCTGGGCCGGGTGAAGGCCTTTGTCAGGCACTGCAACATGGTGCTGGAAAATGTGAAGGAGATGTGGACTGAGGTCCCCAAGAGTGGCAAGGGCAAGAAGAAGTCCAAGCCTGTCAACAAGGACCGCTACATCTCCAAGATGTTCCTGCGTGGGGACTCGGTCATCGTGGTGCTGCGGAACCCGCTCATCGCTGACAAGTAGAGCCTGCTCCCTGCCCTGCGAAGGCCTGCAGAACCATGCCCAAAGGGCGAGAAATAAAACCCTGTGCTTTTTATTAAAAAAAAAAAAGAAATCTGATGAACATTAACCACTAAAGGAAAAATTTAGAGATAAAGATGGGCAGTGTCGAATGGGGAGCATCACAAATCAATAAAATAATTCAAGTATAATGATAAATATATTTACATATAAACATAGAGAAAAGGATATTTAGCATATTACATTGGATATAAATATGTGTCTAGTTGTGTGTATGTATATATTTTCTGTATAAGAATTTTTTTTTTCGTTTTTCGAGACAGGGTTTCTCTGTGTAGCCCTGGCTGTCCTGGCACTCACTTTGTAGACCAGGCTGGCCTCGAACTCAGAAATCCGCCTGCCTCTGCCTCCCGAGTGCTGGGATTAAAGGCGTGTGCCACCACGCCCGGCTCTATATTTTCAATTGTATAGGTAACATATTAACTATTTGTGGAGAAAATTTTTTTTTAAAAAAAGCATTACACTCCTCTGTCCAGGTATGACATTGTCCAAGGCTTCATACTGAAAATTGTGACTTAATTAGTGACTCAATATTAATCATGTGGAGGTTTATAGTGAGAAGAATTTGAGCAGAAAGTTCAAGTCAGAAGATCTTTAAGGTTGATAATCTTGTCAACCCCAACTCCCTGTTAGGGTCGGCATCATCAGGCAGTGGGACAAGCTGATGAAGACTTCTTTCCTTCCTCCCTCAGATAATTGCATTATCATATTTCCCTTAAGATGAACATGTCAAAAGGTGTCCAATCCGATTACAACCCCCACCCTTTCCAGGGGAAGGTGAAGTTTGCTTGTCTTTTTCCAACACAGCCTGTCGATCTGGAAGGTAGAGTTTGAGATTTTGAACACAGAGAACTGTTCTGGACCCTGGTTTAACAGAAAGATCAAATCCTGGGTGAAGGTTATAGGAGAAGACAGAGTGTGGGAGTAGGGACTAAAGATGGTCCAACTGTTACACTGAGTTTATTAATTTTGTCTATCCTGATATACTTTTCAAATCTTTTCTATGACTGCATTTGGAAGAGGAAGAGACTGAGAGTAGACTTGTGAAATTTCTGTCTGTAAGGACCTTTAAAAAACTCTGTATAGGCAGGGCCTAGGAGCACTGTGACCTGACTATCAAAATGTCTGAATGTCTCAACAGTTTCTCAGACGGAAAGGAGTCTCTTTCTTGACCAGTTTTTGTCACAGAAACCAGATCATGGCTCTGAGGAAGTCTGGTTGCCAAGACGATTATATTCTATGTTCCATCATTATTGTGACTTACTGATGGACAATAGGGGGTGCTTTCCTTCCCTGTCAACAATAGCTCAGGTGTTCTTAGGTTGGCTCCTTAAGGATATTTACCTGTGATGGACTCAGAACAGTCCCAGGAGCTGTTTGTGGCCACACCCATGCTCCCTCCCCAGAGAGACTTTGCAAGTGGCTTTCACCCTTGCTATGACCTGGTTATTATTTAGATCTAAATCTCTTTAATCAATATATATATATATATATATATATATATATATGTATCCGAGTTTCTCTAGCAATGATGATGATGGTGTGAAGAAGCCCAAAGGCAGGGTGGATATTTGTGAATTAAAAATGTACCTGGTTGTTTCTAAGGAGAGAAAGAAAGGGTGTGGAGTTGGGTGGGTGAGGAGGTTGGGAGGATCTGGGAGGATCTGGGGGAGGAAAAACCGTGATCAGAATTTATTATATGAAAAATTTCTATTTTCAAAGAAAAAAAAGGGGGGAACCCTGGACTAAGAGGATTTGGAGTTGATTTCAAGGGTGTAAGTCAGAGATCACAGAGCCTGAGCAGAAGAGGCTGCCAGGGAACTGGAAACTCCAGCTCAGGAGAAGCAGGGAAACAGTTGTTTGCCCTTACCTGCTTAGGTCAAGGATATTTGATGGATGCTCCTGTGGTTTGTTAAAAAGAACTCTGGCCCTAGTCACATACAGAATCTTTAAGTTTACTCTAAGGAAACAATTACCAGGAAAGGCAAAACCACAGTGGGAGAGGGAGAGGGCCCTTCCATGCACACATCAATGCATATTAAGAATAATGGCAGAGCTTCATTTTTCCAAAGGGACTAATTTGTCCCTTTGTTTCACCGAATGCTTGCTGAGCCCCCGTGAGTAGTTCAGAAGCTGTATCTCAGACCACCATCTACCTTACTCCATTAAAATGGATGTGTCCTTCACTTCACGCAGATTCTCGCCGAGAGACTTAAGTTTACAAACAAAACATGGATTATTGCTGCGATAAAAGAATCCTCTGCACAAAGATGAACAGCAGGACACCTCTAAGTAACATATTTCCCTGGTGGGTTTTACAATACAATTCTTGGCATGGTAATTTGATCTGCATACAATTTTTCAAGACACACACCTGCAGGGTCAAGAGTGGAGCGTCTGTATATTCACGATGGCTACTGAGATGGCTAAGCATCTCAGCCTAGATTGTGTTGGGGTCGGATCAGTCACCGGAGCTGGTTCCTGACCACTGGTGCTCCTGCAGACAACTCACAGGAAGCTTTGCTTTTTAGCTGCTGATCTCCTGGAGGGAACCCAGCAGGGAAGACACAGGCAGATCTTGCATTAGCTTTCTAAGAAGAGGTAATGTCCTGATTAGTTTCTGGACTGACTAAGTATAGTGATTTAGAGTCATTCACTCACTGTAATATATGCAGACGTTTTTGACTTAAAAAGAAAGTAATCACGAGGGCTGTTATTAGACACTAACAGAACAATGTACTAGAATGCGCTTTAGTGGGAATGCCAACACATTAACTATTAGTGTTTATCACTGTGCCCTCCTCCCGATGCTCAGAACAGAGAGCTGTTGATCCTCTAAGATAAAGTGATTAAACACTGAGGCTGGCTTTGCTCCCAAAAGATGGCACCAGCACCAAGGCTGGAACAGAAATGTATTTGCCAAGATATCTAGCTTCAGTTTAATATAGGAAAGACTGGAAACTTACAGGTCCATTAACCACCAAGCTGATGGGATGTTACAAGGCTTGCACATCACAAAAGGCAGTTCTGTGACAAAGTGACTGGAGTCCTATTTCCATCTGCTCAGGGGCACTTGACACTTGCCAGCCCAATGAACTGCCCACAAGTGCTGCTGGCCCCTCAGTATCTTGAACACAGCTTATCAGCAGGAAGAACCATTACACAGCAGGAAAGAGATACAATGAGGACAATAAACTGAAGGGGGTGACTGAAGAGCAATAGGGGAGAGCTAGAGGGATGGGAATTTCCATGGACAGCAAGTTCAACGATGGGGATGATGTGAAATGTCACTAGGGAAGTGACATGGGGAGATAGTGATGGTCTCAGCACAGAGAAACAGAGCGTGGTTTCAAACACCAAGGGGTAGAATATCAGATCTCAGAATCAAATGCAAACACAAAGCAGAACAAAGACCATGTGTTAAAGATTAAGATGCCACAGGGCTCAGGAACTGTATTTTGTTTGAGTCTGTAAAACAATGGGCTAAAAAGCTACTTCCTGCAGGCAGCTGACCTATTAGAAGCAGGAATCACTCTCCTTGGTCAATAGTTGCCTTTGGGGACATTACATGATATTAATCCTTCACTCAGCCTTCTGATCTACCAGAAGAAATCTTAGTTTCTGGTTTCTATCTTGGACCTAGCAATGACTTATTAATTTAGCAACATATGTCTGTTATATTTACATTCTTTCCAGGACATCGCGCTACTATTGGTAAGGGATTATAATCAACAGGACAAAAGGAGCCAGTTGACAGCATTAGAACTGTACTCATGTGAGGATTATACTTAGAGCCTGAAGCCCGTCTTGACCTGACACTATGAGACAGAAAAAGTGATGATTATTAGACACAGATAATCTGTACTCGGTTTCCTAGTGAGATTTTTTTTATAGGAATAAACAAGAGATAAGGGAGACTTTTACAATATAATTTCTCCTTTTATTAATAGAAAACAGTGGGCACTTGGAAAATGTTCAATTTGTCTTGAAGCCAAACATCCCTGAAGTGACCGTAGAGGGTCATACTAAAACCATTATCGCATAGCAAGCAAGCATGGGAGTGATCTCATGCATCACAGGAATGGCTGGCTCTTCAGAGATTGGTGGATGGCATTTGACTGGGAGGGGATGATGTTAGAGCTTGCAGTGAAGTACTAGACATCAACAGGAGCAGGATCACATAGTGGACACCTTGGCCCAAATCGAGAGATGAAAGGAACTCAGCAGAGAGACCGTAGAGTTTGTGAATTTTGCATTAACATCTGTAAACATGAGCCTGTAATAGGTGACCTCCATGCTAAAGCCCTTAGATGCAGGTATTTTGGCTTTGAAATGCTTAAGACTATAATTTGACCATAGCTAGAAGGATGTGCAAATGTATAGTCTGTGAAAACAGTGCAGTGGTAGATTAACCACATAACTCACACAGTGGATTATGACAAACCAACCTGCCTCCATCTTAGGCTTAAAAACCATCTTATAGTAAAGACAAACTAGCTTCATTCCTGTTTATGATTATATCTCTGTTTCTCAAGAATTGGGCTTGCCCAACCTGTAACCTTAACTACAAATGGTTCTGTAATGCCTGTTCCAAGAAATGGCAACCATGCCTTCATTTCTAAAGGTTATTATGACCACCCTGTGATTGCTAAGTTGTTATGATGACCTTGCAACCACGCCTTTGTTTCAAAAAGTTGTTACAACCAAGTTATGCTTATGTGCCTCTTCTGTAACCCTGCCTACCTGTGTGTCAAACCCCCTGGAACCCCGTACTCCCGGACTATAAAAGCCTTTATCTCATCCATGTCCAGGGCTGATCTCTTTGAACCTCTCCTTTAGAGGTAGACAGTTTGGGTACGTGAATTTTTAAAAAGGGTGCTTTATTAAATTGCTTGCTTTAATTAATATGGCTATGATTTGGGTTGGTGGTCTTTCTCCTTGCATCTGTGGGATTAACAGTTACATGAGATTCATTCTTAGATACTTCTAAGTTTATTGCATGTCTGAAAATGTCATAATAAAACATTGGGGTTAAAAACTAATACTTTTATCTTGAAATAGATTCTGTACACAAGGTAAAACCATATTTAGTAGAGAGAAATTGGAGCTGAGATCTGGACCTTCTATGTACATTAAAGACCGAGGCATGAGCTCTCAACTAAACGGTGTTTCTATTTCCTAGGACATCGCTCAGTCCTAAGTAAAAATTTCTTCTATTATTTTACAAATTATTATTTGAGAATTTCGTACATGACTAAAAATTTCATTTTTAAAAACTGAACCATGGCTGGTGTTGTATTTGTCCTTTTATAATTCTGTTCTGTGGCTTTCTTTCTCTGATTCTGAGAGAACAACATAGGGACATCTTACTACATTTTGGAAACTAGGGTTTGCATGAAAGTAGATGGTACAAAGCAGAAGATAAGAAATGAAAAGGACATGATATGCTCAAAAGGAGTCTGTGATGGTACAAAAAGTATTAGAAAACTAAAGTAGAATGTAAGGTAGAATGACCCCAAATCACTCACTAATATCAATAATTGGGGTATCATACAGAAAATGTGGTACATTTACACAATGGAGTACTACTCAGCTATTAAAAAGAATGAATTTATGAAATTCCTAGGCAAATGGATGGACCTGGAGGGCATCATCCTGGGTGAGGTAACCCAATCACAAAAGAACTCACATGATATGTACTCACTGATAAGTGGATATTAGCCCAGAAACTTAGAATACCCAAAATACAAGATACAATTTTCAAAACACATGAAACTCAAGAAGAACAAAAGTGTGGACACTTTGCCCCTTCTTAGAACTGGGAACAAAACACCCATGGAAGGAGTTACAGAGACAAAGTTTGGAGCTGAGACGAAAGGAGGGACCATCTAGAGATTGCCATACCCGGGGATCCATCCCATAATCAGCCCCCAAACGCTGACACCATTGCACATACTAGCAAGATTTTGCTGAAAGGACCCCGATATAGCTGTGTCTTGTGAGACTATGCCAGGGCCTAGCAAACACAGAAGTGGATACTCACAGTCAGCTATTGGATGGATCACAGGGCCCCCAATGGAGGAGCTAGAGAAAGTACCCAAGGAGCTAAAGGGGTCTACAACCCTATAGGGGGAACAACAATATGAACTAACCAGTACCCCTCCTCCCCCTGCCGGAGCTCGTGTCTCTAGCTGCATATGTATCAGAAGATGGACTAGTTGGCCATCATTGGAAAGAGAGGCCTCTTGGTCTTGCAAACTTTATATGCCTCAGTACAGGGGAAGGCCAGGGCCAAGAAGTGGGAGTGGGTGGGTGGGGGGAGGGTATGGGGGACTTTTGAGATAGCATTGGAAATGTAAATGAAGAAAATACCTAATAAATAAAAAATAATTGGGGTATTCTAGATCTTGGTTTGGAAAACAAATCATTATAAAGATAGGGACATGAAGCTCAAATTCTAAGTAACACATTCTTGGTTTTCTAATCAGAATTTCAACAAAGATATTACCTGCTTTTCTTCTTATTAAGGTCAATCTAAGATCTTCAGTAGAGATAAAAACTCAAAAACTGAAAAGCAACCTGGAGCTGGAGAGCTGACCCAGTGATTAAGAACACTTGCTCCAAAATCTTAAGGGCTCAAATTCAGATCTCAGCACCCATGTAACAAGTCATGTGCCCTGTGAACGCCTGTAACCACAGCTCCGCGGAAGGCAGAGATCATGAGGCTCTCCGAGGATCTTTGAGGATCTCTGAGAACTTTGTGGCTTCTAGTTTTGTTGAAAGAACTGAGCCCCAGTTTCAAGGACGAGACTCTACATCCAAAGAATAAGCAGAATTATAGAGAAGGAAACCTGAATCTCTTCTGGCCTTTGAACCTGCACGGGTACATGCAGTGTTATGCACATGTGCACACCCATGTACAAATTCATCCATCCACCCACCCATCCATCCATTCTTACATATATACATACATAAGTAAAGATAAAGCTTTTTGTTGTTGTTGTTTTTGGTTTTTGTTTTTGTTTTTCAAGACAGGGTTTCCCTGTATAGTCCTGGCTGTCCTGGAACTCACTTTGTAGATCAGGCTGGCCTTGAACTCAGAAATCTGCCTGCCTCTGCCTCCCAAGTGCTGGGATTAAAGGCGTGCACCACCACACCCGGCAAGATAAAGCTTTTAGAAAAAGCCCAGGATGAGGCCTAACTCCACTGAATACACTCACAAACACACAAGATTTGCTCACCGAGAGTGAGCAGTTTGATCATTATCTAGTTGAGTCTCCAGTTTCCACATACTGCGCCCACGAAAAAGCCACTCCAAAGAGAATGAGATCTTTGCAACTTGAATAACAAAAGTCAAAAATCAAAAGACAATGTATCAAATGCCAAATAGCAGAGAGCTTAATGGGCCACCAAGGTTTATCAGGAAATGGACAAGCAAAATCATCAGTGGGAGCTCATGCTCTGTAAGTATACAAGTCTGGCCTCCTTAACCTCCCACTGCAACAGGCCAGAGCCACTATCAATACCGGATTTGGCCTGCTTTTGGTAGCAAGTGAGGGGAAGGAAGCCCTGCCAATGGACCTACCGGGAAAATGAAGACTTAGAGCTGTTCTGAGCTCTTCCATTTCAGTTATGCCTTAAAGTAGGTACCAAGAAGGATCAATTAAGCAGATTGTTCCTTTGATCTTTATTTTTAAAAATTCCATCAGCATATTTTTTGTGTGTATCCTCGCACGTGTGTTTTACTGTTAAATAGGTAAGTATAACTTTTACTTTTATTCTTTATCTAATACCTTCTGAATAGCCACATTAAGTTTGATCTCTTCCTTTTCCTCTCCTAGGACTGCAAATTCTTTTTAGCGTAATGAAGAAGCTAGAAGCAGGCAGATATTAAAGAAAGCGAGAGCCCAGTATCTATCACGGCAACTCAGGATATATAGGAGAGATGCTCCTTCCTAAGATGTTGGAGGATGCACATTAGGCGTGGGCTAGCCAGATCACACGGCAGCTCTCACTGTTAGTGTTGTGGGGAGTCTGCACACCGTTCCCCATGCTGAACTAATCTGTGTTGTCACCAACAGCATGTGAAGGTCCCTTTTTCTTCAGATCTTTGCCAGGATGTGATATTTTATTTTTGTTGCTAGTAGCCTTTCTGACTGGAATGAGAGGACATCTCATTGAATTTGTATTTGCATTTCTCTGATGGTAAGAAGGCAATATGCACATATTCATTGGTCATTTGTATGCCTTCTTTTGAATTTTGCCAAGTCCTTGTTAATTGCAGAACAATTCACAATAGAACCAATCTAGGTGTCCATCCATGGTACATATATGCATGTATGCCATTATACATATGTATATGTACACATATATATGTATATAATGTGTATATGTGTGTGTATGCATACACACAATGGATTCTTATTAAGCTACAAAGAAGAGTAAAATTCTGTAATTTCAAATGAAATGGAGGAATACTATGTTAAGTAAAATAAACCATACACAGAAAACAAATACCTACATTATCATTCATCTACCCATAATAGTTTAAAATAGTAATAGTAAAATAGTTGGGAAGATGAGGGGTGGGTAGGATGGGTACTAGGGGGCTGGATTTGAGCAGTTCATTCTGTATGCTTGTGTGCTGTATAGTTTTATGTCACCTTGACACAAGATAGAGTTATTTGAAGGCAGGGAACCTCAATTAAAAATGCCATAGGGCATTTTTTTAATTAGTTAGTGATTAATGTCAGAAGGTCCAGTCCACTGTAGGTAATACCACTCCTGGGCTGGTGGTCCTGGTTCTATAAGAAAACAGGCTTAGCAAGCCATGAATAGTAAATCAGTAAGCAGCACTCCTTTATTAGCCTCTGCATTAGCTCCTGCATCCAGGTTTTAGCCCTGTTTGAGTTCCTGTCCTGCTTCCTTTGAACATTGTTGTGGAAATATAAACCGAGCAAACCTTCCCTTCCTTAACTTGCTATTTTGGTTGTCCCTAGCTAAGACTCCACATAATGGGGAATATGGAGCCTGAACCAGTCATTTCCTGTAACCAGGCAAGATTTCCAGGCAAGGGATTGGGACACAAACCCAGTCACAAAACCTTCAACCTCCAACTTGTCCTGCTATCATGATGTCCTGGGATAAAGGTGGCACAGAAATTGTGGAAGTTGCTAACACATGAGCGGTCCAGCTTGAAACCCATGCCACTAGAAGAAGCTTACTCAGATACTATCTGGAGGATCAAAATTCAGAGGCCAGATGGACCAGAGACCTAGTATAGAATCAAACACAACTGGCTAGCAAAGTGAAGAGATGATTCCTAAGGCTATTCTGGTATACTTGTAGACAGGAGAGGAGGCTGGTATAATCACCACCAGAGAGGTTCCATCCAGGAACTGATGGGAATAGATATACAGATCCATAGCCAAACACTAGGCAGAAATCAGTGAATCCTGAGGAAGAAAGTGAAGGACTGTAGGGGCCAGAGAGGTCAAGGACACCATAAGAAAACCCACAGAATTAACAAACATGGACTCATAGGGGATCACTGAGACTGAACCTATTATCAGGGCGCCTACATGGGTCTAACCTAGGTCCTCTGCATATATGTTATAGCTGTGTAGCTTGGTGGTTTTGTGAGACTCCTAGAAGAGGGAGTAGGGGCTGTTTCTGATGCTTTTTCCTACTTTTTGTAACCTTATACTTTTACTGGGTCCTTGTCCAGCCTTAATATGAGAGAGGTGCCTAGTCTTATTGTAACTTGATGTGGCACGTTTCATTGATATCCCTGGGAGGCCTGCCCTTTTGTGAAGAGAAACAGAGGAGGAGTGGATGAGAAGAAGGGAGGTAGGAGAAAGGGCTAGGAGGAAAGGAGAAAGGGAAAACTGCAGTTAGGATGTGATATAAGAGAGAATTAAATTAATAATAATAATAATTAAAAAGCCATGAACTCGCTTTTAAAAACATATTTTGGAGGAACTAAGAGTGCGCAGGGAAGGTGAAGTGGCTCTGAGACAAGCAACTTCAGGACGCTGCAAGCACACTGAGGCTGGACATATGGAGAAAGACACGAGGCTTCAAAACCCAGCCATTTGGGAGCCATCCAAGCTGAGGGAGAGGGAGAACGGTTTCAGGGCTTTTCCCCAGGTTTTGCATCCTGGTTACTTCCAGTCTCCTCCAATTGAGCAAACTTAAGGGGAGTTTAGTTATATCTTCTAAAAGACAGGCATGTGGCATACATCTGCAGTCCTAGCATTCAGGAGACTGAGACAGGAGGATTGCAAGTTTGAGGTGAGCCTCTTACTGTCTCAGAGAATCAAACCAAACAAAACTAGGACCCAAGCTAACACAATAATTTAGTCTCAGCTGTTGCAAAACAGGGCAGTGTTGGGATGACGTGAAATGCAGCTAAATGCAAGAAGTCAAAGGGTACAAAAAGGTGTCGTTGAGGTCCTCTTCCATTTACCCTACCTTCACTCAAAGTCCCGGCCACTGTACACATTCTTCCACACACATGCACAAGGAAAGAAAGTCTGGCATAGCACATGGACATCATGTGGCTTATGGAACATGGCTTTCATTCAAAACAGCACAGCCAGGGTACAGCAGATCTGAGTTCTAAAATAGGAAGGCAACTTAGACTCAACTGTTACACATGCTTGAGAGGAAGCAGAGAGCTTAAATAGCATGCACACATACGCACGAGCGAGAGAGAATATGCCAAATTCTATTAAGTTAAAATCCATTATAAAATTAAAAGTAATTGTGTGTGTGCCTGAGTTTATGAGTATGTGCATCATCCAACTGCGTGCGTGTGTGTTCAAGGGAGCATGTGTGTGTGTGTATGTGTGATGAGTGTGTATGTGTATGTGTGATGCATGTGTGTGTGTATGTATGTGCATGTATGATGTACGTTTGGTGCGTTCATGTGTATGTGTATGTATGTGATGAGTGTGTGTGCGTGTATGTGTGATGCATGTGTATGTGCCATGTGTGTGCACGTGCCCACACATAGGTCAGAAGAGGGCTTTGGATCACCCTGAACTGTCAGTTTTGTTACATGATGTGGGTGCTGGGGGCTAAACCCAACTTCTCTGTAAGAGCAACAAGTGTTGGCCACCCCTGGGACCCTCTCCAGCCCTTACCTACCAACTTTTACTTTTCGTCTCTTAGGCAGAATAATAATGTCTAGATCTACAAAATACCACTAAAGGCCAAACAATGAACATCCAGACAATGGTTAGTTCTTGCTACAAAGAAACTCAAAAGTTCTCTCATGACTGATTCTGTGCAAAATCCTTGTGCAGGAGACTGAAATAAGCAATATAACTCCTTTCTGTCATGTCTCATAAGACGAAAAGTGACAATTTCTTCTTTTCCATGTCTACTTTTCCATCTTTTACATTTGAATGAGTATTTTTTTTTATAAATGCATTTTGTTTCCTGACATTAACCTAGTTAAGCCATGAACAGCTGTCTAGAACATATACACAAGTAATTTCTAGTTGTATTAAAGTTTTGTAATGGGAATATTGGCTTCCTGGAAAGGAAAATTATTTTCCTTATCCACGCTTAATAGGTATTGTCAACCATGCATTATCTTTCTGGTTTCTAATTTGTAAGGTGATATGATGGCACTTTTTGACAGTTACTAAAATGATGTATGGCCATAAAGATACAGTCTCATGGTTATAAGAAAGATTTATGATTTGGGTTATAGGAGATATTTCACTCCTCAGCAACACTACAGGCATGCTTGAAAGCCCAACAAAATAGAAATAAATGTTCAGAATGAGCAAGCTTGTCAGGTAATAAAGGAAGTTCTTCAAATCAATGGTAAGGTTACCTGGGGGCTGGAGGCTTCTTTATGGGTATAATTTTAATGCTGTTTAATAATTTCACCTCAGCTGTTTCTAGTCTATGTCTGTTTGTACTTAAGAAAGTAATTTTCCTATAAAAATGGGAAGCCGAAAAAGATAAATTGAATCTTTTTCCAAAGCGCCAAGTATATAATGTTATGCCCAAGAATTTGTTTTAGGAACACATGCAAAGGATGTTTCCAA
The DNA here is from genome assembly GCF_978045245.1 of Mus caroli. Lineage (NCBI taxonomy): Eukaryota > Metazoa > Chordata > Mammalia > Rodentia > Muridae > Mus > Mus caroli. The sequence goes on from NW_028227258.1 coordinate 94,218,008, forward strand.
AATCTGCATCTCTTCAAAGCCCTTGCTATTTGGCAGAACAGTCTTAAAACTGAGTTGACTACAATTAAATATAGCAGTCACATCACACCTAGAGTCAAGTTTGAAAATGTAAGCTACCAATCTGTTGACTTGTCTGTTACCAGGGGGTGAGGATTGAGATGCCCAAAGTGAGCTGAGTTATTGCGGGTCATTGTCCAAACGTGAAGCGTTTTGGTTAGGATGCAGTGTGGCAGCTCAAAGGATTACTGCCCCTATGGAATTGCTGTGCCAAAAGTGAGCTCAAATTAGGCAAGCCCACAATCTATTTTAGTGAGCCCCACAGAGTGTCTAGGTAACACATTAGTTTTGTAAATAATTGTAGTGCCATGTAAGGATAACAGACAATGGGGATGATGCCCTCATTTGGAATGCTGGAGTAGTTTCTAATGTGGCATCATATGGTGTCATGATGGGAATCACTTTGACCTCATGATTACTTTTAGCCAATATTATTCAAATTTGTTAAACATTTAAAAGAAAAGACTAGGTGATTATAAGTAACATTTAATGGTTGTATAACAACAAAATGTCCATAGGGATAAACATTAGCAACTGCCATATTTGTAAAGCATATGTAAATGTCAGACATTTTACTCAGCATACTGGGCTTCAAAATGAAAGCATTCTATATTGTTATTTTTATAGTGAGTAAAGTTGAGCATATATATATATATATATATATATATATATATATATATATATATAAAATACTGGTTCTTTGTTGTTGGAAGAGATGTTCTTCCTTCATATTCATAGCCCTTCATGTTTTGGAAGCCCTTCTCCACTGGACTAAAGCTGGTGACCCAGGGTAAGGAAAGATCACAAGCATATAACACACAACAGAAAAATGATATGGAAGTCACTTGAGGTGGCTCAGTGTGACACATACTTCAGCTGAGAGCCAGTGTGGCCCGTGCCATCATGATTTGATGCCCAGTCTAGTGTGCCCTGTTCAAGGCAAACCTTAACATGACAGGCATCTGTGAGAGAATTATATCCTCTCTTTTATTCAATCAGGGGCCCCTGGATTTATGTACCAATGGGCTATCAATGCTTATAAATTGTGTGAGGGGGGTCTTGATAACAATAAGAGACAGCTAAAAGCATCCGGCTCCCATTTGTTGAAAAATAAAATATAGTGTAAATTTTCAAGTTGTCCAGAGCTAGTGTAGAGGCTCTGTGGGCTTCATGTTAGCCACTCCTTTTTTGATCCTTTAGCTGGGGGCACCTATTGTATTACGTACAAAATAAGTATTCCCATTGAGAATAAATGGATGTAATTTAAAGACTAAATACAAACTCAAACTTCACAGTTTTGTCCTAAAAGTACAGCTATATGGAACTCATGTTGTATGTGGGGATGATACTGGGTTCTGATGAAGGATTGATCCAGCCTGGCTTACACTTTCAGGTTTGCTTTAACTGCTGGCTCGTGTCAAATGGGCTTTATGTTGGTGTCTGTCAAAGTGTCATTTCACAGGAATTAGTTTCTCTTGGACTAGTTAAGTCTGCCTCAACAATTAAGATTAGATACAGTTCACCCTAAGCACATAATTATTTTGGCTTAGTATTACAACTATGAGATAAAGTTAGGCAGGTAAAAAACAAACTTAGGTACAAATGAAAGCAGTTAAACCTAAGAAGTTGGAGGTCTGAACTTTCTGCATGGAGAGGGAATAGAAAAACACCAGGTCAGTCACCAAACGCAGACACTATTGCATACGCCAGCAAGATTTTGCTGAAAAGACCCTGATATAGCTGTCTCTTGTGAGGCTATGCCAGTGCTTGGCAAATACAGAAGTGGATGCTCACAGCCAGCTATTGGATAGAACACAGGGCCCCCAATGGAGGGGCTAGAGAAAGTACCCAAGGAGCTGAAGGGGGCTGCAACCCTATAGGTGGAACAACAATATGAACTAACCAGTACCCCAGAGCTTGTGTCTCTAGCTGCATATGTAGTAAAAGATGGACTAGTCGGCCATCATTGGGAAGAGAGGCTCCTTGGTCTTGCAAACTTTATATGCCCCAGTACAGGGGAACTCCAAGAAGTGGGAGTGGGTGGGTAGGGGAGCCGGGACGAAAGAGGGTAGAGGGGATTTTTGGGATAGCAATGAAAATGTAAATGAAGAAAATACTTAATAAAAAAATTGGAAAAAAAAAAGAAAAGAAAAACCCCAGGTAAGCAGAAACCCATAGGCAGTGGGCTAGCTGCAGAATCCCAAGCCCCACTGCCTTGAAAGCAAGGAGTCTTATTAGAGATGAGGAGGCATACTGCATACCATTAAAATGACAGTTCTCCAGAATATAGACCAATAAAGACACAAGGCAGTTATATCTAGCTAGCTAGACCAAAAATATATGGGGGAAACACTCTTTCAAACAAATAGCTGAAGAAAAGAACTAAAAAAAGACAGCATTTTTACATGCAGAGTTTGAGAATTTAGTATTCATTTAGTAAATAACAATCAGTCAAGATTAATGAATAATGCAAAAGATAAGGAAAGTGCAATTAATAGCAGCAATGTGCTAAAAAAAAAGCCTCAAAAATTCAATGATTTAAGTTTGTTTCAGCAGGCTGGAGGAAAAAGTAAATTAAGCATCCTACACACACATTAAAAAAAGACAAATATAACTATTTTAAATGTCTTAAAGTAAAATGTCACATAGTAAAAAACAGCAATTACCACAACAGAAAACAAACATAGAACCAACAGAGATGGTTTGTTAAAACAACAACTAAATATGATCTTACTTCTCCACAGAACAAAAATATGAAATTTGGACACCACACACAGCTAAACTGACCCCATTCCTTAATTTAAAGTTATGGGCATTGAACAAAAGTAGGTAGATTCTTGGGGGAGGTAGAACTTGGAAGAAAGGAATGATGTCGTGTGTCTTGTCTGTTATGTCTTTTAACAGAAGCAATAGCAACAAGACAACCTAAGCAAAATCAGGGCCCCATGGATGTGCTGGATGGCTTAGGCAACCATGGTAAACATTATGAACCAGGTCGCCTAAACAACAGAAATGCTTTCTTTTGTTTTTTTTTTTTTAATATTTTTTATTACATCTTTTCCTCAATTACATTTCCAATGTTATCCCAAAAGTCCCCCATACCCTCCCCCCCACTTCCCTACTCACCCATTCCCAGTTTTTTTGGCCCTGGCGTTCCCCTGTACTGGGGCATATAAAGTTTGCATGTCCAATGGGCCTCTCTTTCCAATGATGGCCGAATAGTCCATCTTTTGATACATATGCAGCTAGAGTCAAGAGCTCTGGGGTACTGGTTAGTTCATAATGTTGTTCCACCCATAGGGTTGAGGATCCCTTCAGCTCTTGGGTACTCTCTCCAGCTCCTCCATTGGGGGCCCTGTGATCCATCCTCTAGCTGACTGTGAGCATCCACTTCTGTGTTTGCCAGGCCCCGGCATAGTCTCACAAGAGACAGCTATATCTGGGTCCTTTCAGCAAAATCTTGCTAGTGTATGCAATGGTGTCAGCGTTTGGAAGCTGATTATGGGGTGGATCCCTGGATACGGCAGTCTCTAGATGGTCCATCCTTTCGTCACAGCTCCAAACTTTGTCTCTGTAACTCCTTCCATGGGTGTTCTGTTCCCAATTCTAAGGAGGGGCATAGTGTCCACACTTCAGTCTTCATTCTTCTTGAGTTTCATGTGTTTAGCAAACTGTATCTTATATCTTGGGTATCCTAAGTTTTGGGCTAATATCCACTTATCAGTGCGTACATATTGTGTGAGTTCTTGTGTGATTGTGTTACCTCACTCAAGATGATGCCCTCCAGGTCCATCCATTTGGCTAGGAATTTCATAAATTCATTCTTTTTAATAGCTGAGTAGTACTCCATTGTGTAAATGTACCACAAGAAATGTTTTCTTTGTAGTCTCATGGATTGGAAGTTCAAAGGCAAAGGGGCAGCACTGTGAGAGCTTCCCAAGTGAACTGATGATGGCTGCTGGCCCACTGTGTGCTCATGTGACCTCTTCTTGTGCATGTATGGAGAAAGAGCAAGCATGCTCTGTATCAAGCCTACTTAATACAGGCTTACCCCCTGAATTAATAAATTCAACCTCAGTATGTCTCCCAGAAGTCTGATTTTCCAATACAGTCACTCTAGGTTAAGGGCTTCATCACAGGGATTCTGGTCACAGTAAGACATTCAGTCTGCATAATGGTGGAACTATAGTTCTAGTAGAGAATAGAATTTTCCCTGAACAAATTAGAAATAAAGAAATTGAGGGCATAGCCACAGAAAGGAGAATACCTGCATGTGAATGTCTCAGCTTTAGGAGTGATCTTTGTTCAAATTTCTTTCTTTTTCTATTAATTATTTTATTTATTTGCATCCCAAATGTTGTGTTCCTCCTGGTCCCCTTCACAGAATTCTTCCCCCATCCCCTCTTTCACCTCTGAGAGTGTGCCCCACATTAGGTATCCCCCCGGGGAGGGGGGGTCATCAAGTTTCTACAGGAGTAGGCACATCCTTTCCTGCTGAAGCCAGACAAGGCAATACTTTGCTACGGACCTTGGAGCAGCCTGTGTATGCTCTTTGGTTGGTGGTTCAGTCTCTGGAAACTACCAGAGGTCCAGATTAGCTGGGACTGTTGATCTTCCTATGGGGTTACTGTCCCTTTCAGTTCCTTCCATACTTCCTCTAATTCTTCCATAGGGGTCCTGACCTCCATCCAATGCTTGGTTGCATCCGTATATGTTGTAGTCAGAGGCTGGGAGAGCCTCTCAGAGGACAGCCATGTTAGGCTCCTGTCTGAAAGTACAACAGAGTATCAGTAATGGTGTCAGGGATTCCAGTTAATGGATTATGTCTTTATGAAAAAGACTCCAGTCAGGTAAAGGAGCTAAACTTAGTAAAGCTGCCACCACAAAATATTTGTAATATCAGCCCTGCCAGGTTAAATGATTGTAAATATGGAAGCAAACCAGAATCCAGAGTCCCATAATGACCCCGACATTCAGAGTCCAATTCTCCTTCAACATATGACGAAAGTAGACAAGGAAAGCCATCTCAAAAGCAAAGAAAATCAATGGAGTCTAAATCTGCTATGAGTCAGATGCTGAAATCAGCACCATGCTGTTTTAAAGCAGCTACTCTTCTGTACTCAAGGGTGAAAATGCTGACAATGAATGAAAAGGTTTTGAAGACCTCAGCAGAGAAACAGAGGCTACAAATAATCAAATGGGATGGTAGAACAAAAGGTGACAAAATGGGAAAGTGTTCAAATGCATGCACTTAACCATGAAATGGAGATGGTAGATACGTGTAAACTTCAAGAGAGAAATGATACAATGTAACGAACTAGAAGAAACATAGTCAGAGCCTCAGAAGTTTGAGAGATAATAATGGGAGGCTTTCATGGAGTTCTGAAAGGGGATGGTGAATGGGAAAACATTACCCCATCATTGGTAGTGAAGAGAAGTGAAGGAAAAGAAAGAGGGAAGGAGGGAGGTAGAGAGAGGGAGGAAAAGAGCAGAAGAGAGGGAGAAATATATAATATGCCTAAAAGTGAGTCATTTATACAAAGTCTATAATCCTTAAAAACAGAATGAGTAGCTGTTGTGATGAATTTAATGACAGTAACCTTAAACAATTTAAGGAGAACCCACAAACTTTCTTTAAATATTTGTCAAAATTAACCCTAGAAGGTAGTACAAATATGCATTCTACTCCAGTGAAAAAATTAAATGGGTGAAATGCATAAATGAAAATCCTTAGAAAATGTAGGCTAACAGTTTCTCTAGCATTCTTTTAATTATTTAACAGAGAAACAAGACCAGTTGTGTTACTTGTCTTTTGCAGGGCACAGAGATTCACAGGATACTGTCCAGTTTATTTTGTTCTTGAAGCCAACTTGACTTTAATATTAACACCTGACAGGCATATTCTAAGAATAACGAACAGGGTTATTTCTAGTCATTTCTGGTCAATCTTATTTATGAACTTAAGCATAAGAGTCAAACCCATATTAGTAAATCACATTCTAAGATAAAGGGAAGAATAGCACTTCATGGCAAAGATGAGTTTATTGAAGGATTATAAAAATTGTTTAAACATTCAAAATAAATCCATCAGTATAACTCATCACCGCGATAGGATAATTGAAAAAATGATATGATTATCTCAATAGATAGAAGAGAAGCACTTAAATTCTACATTTACTTGTGACTCAAAAAAGTCTTAGAAAATAATAAAAAGTCATTATGCATCACAGAATTTTGATGAAAGAAGAATGTAGCAAAAAAATTAAAATGTGCATGTTTGAAAATGAAAGATAACGTGATTACAGCTGCAATGGCTATATATATGCAGAAATACAAATGAGTGTTGAATTATCGTAAAGTTAAAATGTGATTTTGAGACTACCCACCCTGCTGACCCCAGTCAAGGCTCCCTGAGGACCTAATAGAGCCTAGTGTCCATTTTCCACACTTTGGAGAATCTTCATCAAGACCATGTAACTAACTCTACAGGGGTTTGTGCCTACAACCAGAAGCTACATCTAACCTCAGTTGAGCTAGGACCATTTCCAGTATCCTGGTCTCATACTAGAGCTGAAGTCCTCAAACATTATTTAGCTGATCCAACACCTAGCAAGTTAAAATAACAGTAAGGAGAGATTTAAATGCCCATTCAATGATGGTGGGACAGCTATCCATAAGAAAAGACATGATCAAATACCTCACACCGGGTGTTCAGGTCCTATTGCAAAAACATGAAGAGTGTACATACATACACTCACACAGACACACAGACACACACCAAAATGATCATATATCTCCTCTAAAAATTGGCACTCCCATAGTAATGGTGCCTAAGAAAAAGTAACTTAAATGACATACAAGATCATGTCACCCCTCTCACCCCCAGAACTGTCACTACACACTTGATGACAAAAGTTCTTTGAAAAGGTTAACAAGATAGAGAAACCATTAGCCAAACTTACCGAAAGGAAAAAGCAACACGAATCCAGATAATCAAACTAGAGGTGAAGGAGATATTACGACTGACACTGAGGAAATTCAGATGATCACAAGGACACATTTGAAAATGATATTATACTAGCCTGAAAATCCAATTAAAGATGAATGAATTTCTATATGCATATGACCTATCAAAGTTAAATCAAGATGAAGTTAATAATTCAAACAGACCGATAACACCCAGTAATATAAAAGCAGTTATCAAAAATCTCCCTACTATTAAGAGCCCAGAGTTCTATGGATTTAGGGAAGGATTCCACCAAACCTTTAAAGGAGAACTAATACCAACACTCATCAAATTATTTCATAAAATAGAAAATAAAGTAAGATTTCCAAGTTCTTTTTATAAAGCCAGTACTACCCTGACAACAAAACCAGATAAAAGACTCAAAGTCAACAGTAGCAGAAAAGAAAATATAGAGTATCCTCCTGATGAATAAAGGTACAAAATTCTTTTTTTTTCTTTTTTTGTTTCATTATTCTTTTATTAGATATTTTCTTCATTTACATTTCAAATGTTATCTCAAAAGTCCCCTATATCCTCCTCCTGCCCTGCTCCCCTACCCACTCACTCCCATTTCTTGGCCCTGGCATTCCCCTGTACTGGGGCATATAAAGTTTGCAAGACCAAGGGGCCTCTCTTCCCAATGATGGCCGACTAGGCCATCTTCTGCTACATATGCAGCTAGAGACATGAGCTCTGGGGGTACTGGTTAGTTTATATTGTTGTTCCACCTATAGGATTGCAGACCCCCTTTACATTAAAAAGATCACTCATGGTGATTGTTTGAATAAGAATGGTCCCTGTAGGCTCATTTATTTGAATACTTGGTCACCAGAGAATGGCACTACTTGAGAGGGAGATGTAGCCTTATTAGAATAGGTGTGGACTTATTGGAGGAAGTGTGTCACTGAAGGTGGGCTCTGGGGATTCAAAAGCCCATTCCAAGTCCAGAATCTTGCTCTCTCCCTGCTGTGTGTGGATCTGGATGTAGATCTCTCAATTACTTTTTCAGCACCATGGCTGCCTATGTGGCACCATGCCTCTCCACAAGCCCACACTATGATGACGATGGACTAAACCTCTGAAGCTGTAAGCAGGCCTCAATTAAATGGTTTCTTTTATAAGAGCTGCTGTGGTCATGGTATTTCTTCACAGTAGTAGAACATTGACTAAGAGTGATCACCATGATCACTCTGGCTTCATCCAGGAGATATGGAAATGGTTCGATATATGCAAATCAATAATTCTAACCTACCACATAAATAGACACCAGAGAGGAACCACATGATCATCTCAGTAGATTCAGAAAAGGCCTTCGACAAAATACAGCATCTTTTCACAATAAAAGTACCAGACTCTGGGACTACAGGAGATATATCTGAGTATAACAAAGACAATATAGAGCAAGCTCACAGCCCAAAATCATGCTATATAGAGAAAAACTGAAACTTTTCCACTTAAATCAGGAATAAGACAAGGATGTCTATTCTCACCCACCAAGTTCAATATAGTACTTGAAGAATTATCTAGAAGAATAAAGTAACAGAAAGAGATAAAGGAGAGAGAGAGATAGTAAAAATAATGAAGTAGTATTTGTTAAATGATATGATTTTATAGGTAAAACCTCAAAAAACTCTACCAGAAAACTCTTGAAGCTATAAACACAGTCAGCAAAGTAGCAGAATGCAAATTAACATATGCAGATTTATAGCCTTCCTAGATATTAACAAAAAACATACCAAGAATGAATTCAGAGAAACAACCTCATTCACTATAGCCTCAAAATTTATCCTTTAATAAATCTACCTAACAAAGGGAAAGATGTGCCATGAAAACCCTAAAGCTCTCAGGACCAAAACGTAAGAAAACACTAGAAGATAGCACACTCCCATGCTCATGGGCAAGTAGAATTAAGAATGGGAAAATGGCCATTATTTGCTAAAAAGCAAATCGACAGATTCACTGCAAGCCCCATAAAAATTCCAATGCCATTCTTCACAGAAATTGAGAAAATAATTTCAAAAGTAATGTGGAAAAGCAAAAGACTGAGGATAATCCAAATAATCCTGAACAACAACAATGTCAGGGAGTTCACCATCCCTGGCTTCAAATTGTACTAAAAAACTGTAGTAGCAAACCAAGCATGGCATTGAAATAAAACTAGACACATCCATCGATGGCATAGAAACAATGGCCCATATTTAAAAGTCCATGCACCTACAGCCACTTGATTTTTGCCAAAATTAATAGCAAAAATATACATTGGAGAAAGCATCTTCAACCAATGGATTTGGTCTAACTGGATTGTTACATGTAGAAGAATGAAACTTGATGCTTATTTTACATCATGCATAAAACTCAACTCTAAATGTGTCACAGACCTCAACCGAAGACCTGGTAGCCCATATCTGATAGAGGAGAACATGATACTTGGTACTTGAACAAGAGCACCCCTTGTCACTAAGCAATTCTATTCTTAGGTATAGAGCCAACAAGTCTATGCGTGGTCTTCAAGCCTTACTCATAATACTCTGACATGAAACACTAGGATTCAATGTAATTCATTTATATTCTGTATGCATTTCTTTAAATGTGCACGCACACATATCTAAACTTATTTTATTCAAAACCATTCTTTTGCTATCTAGTTTCCTATACTCAGGAAAATAGCCCTCCTGATATATTCCTACCAACAGGATGTAGAAAATACCTCTAGGGTCAGTTGATTTTACTAATTTTGTTGCAGAAACAAAGTATACTTTACAATCTGCACCATGTATGATAATTTCTTTATTTTTATCTCAGTACTGAAAGATCCAACATATCACTCACTGGGAGGTAGAATTCTATTCTCTCAATTACAGGAATCATAGCTCAGTGACAAAGCTAGCGAATGGCAGGTTTAGGAAATCCTTTGAGAGCGCATGTAACTTATCATTAAGCATCCTGCCATGCCTCATGCTGAATTGACCTGTGGGTGGCATGATGCCTGCTATTACCAACTCAGTTCCTAGGCTCTGTTCAACAGAAGGCTTAGAATCACTTGGAGCAAACTAAATAGTCCCTTGAAGGGCTGTGCAAATGGCTTTGGATAGTACCCAGCAGAGGGTTTCATTGCTGAAACTGGAGTTTAGATTCACCATTGTAATATTAAGAAAACTCTGACATATTTTATTTTCATTTATGCAGTAGATTAAGAGGAAAGAAGAATTAGAGAAGAAAAATGATACCCTGAATACCTCACATCTAGAGTTCTCTGAAAGCCATTTTCATTAGGTACCACCATACAGATGTAAGCTTCATCCATAAATTGAAGATGGGCAAGACATCAGCCTTGAGAATGGGCAAAGTGTCAGCCTTGAGAACATGGCTCTACATATTTCAGAGCAAGTTCGCAGTACCTTTAAACTTTATTATTTCTGACTTTTCTCCTTGAATGAACTTTGAATTTATGGTTTAAGGTTAAAGAGAATTCTATTTTCCTTCATAGAATGTGAACCTTGTGGATTCTAAATTCTGAATTCTAAATTCCAGCATTTAGAGAGAGACTTTGATTGGGCTTTATTTCTAAAACATTCGCAATCCTTGATTCATTAAAAGTGCTTGCCAAACAGTAAAGTAGATTTGTGTTGATTTGGATCGATTAAGCAATGACATGAATTGTTCACACACATTTGTTCCCACCTCCTTCCCCTGCCCTGCTTTCCCATGCTGAGATTTGGTCTGGAGAGATATCCATAAATCTATCAGCCACCAGGGAACGAGCCACGTCTCCACTGGCTTTGCTGCAGTGGATCCATGAAAGCCCCATTTAAGTAACTGCTCTCTGGGAGGTAAATTAATCAGACAGGGAAAGCAGCAAAGAACTAGTCATAACTCCAGCGCTCTTAATCCGTTCCATGATCCAAACGCGCATGTCCCATAAAAGGCTCCCTTAAAAAACAGTTTAGAATGTTTACGCTTCTGTCGCCATCTGCTCTGACTCTTTTCTCTATCATCCTGGTTTATGATCCTCCAAAACACATATTACCCGTTTTCTGAATGGGCTTGCTGATACTCTTTGCTGTCAGTTCCATCTAACTCCCAAGTCCCGAGTATTTGTGATTCACAAGGGCAGCCTATGTGCCCATCATTTCGCACTGCATCAGCAGTTCAATCCTTGGGCTTAACCTTCTGTTCAGTGTCTTTATTACTCAGCTCCCCAGGAACGCGGCTGTAGACTGGGTCTGCTGCCTCCTCAGCCGCCTGCTACTCTAATGAGTTTCCAGGCAGTATTTTATCAAAGCAACATGTCAGAGACTTTCTGTTATTGCTTTGTGTTTTGATGGGTTAGTGTTGGTTATTAAAAGAGAACACACATCCCCCCCCCCTTTGACAGGCACATTGAGGGCTTTCTGTAATAGGTGCCAACACAGGAACATCTGGTGTACATTTAATGATGCATTGTTGTATTGTTAACTTAAAGCTGTTACGCGCCTTGATACACACATAATGGGCCTCAAGAAATTAAGACAAAATTAAATGTAAATGTTTACACAAACTATATTTCCTTTCTTTTCATTCAGTCATCTGTACTTGTACTTTCTGCATAAGGAGAAGAAAGGGCTATTGCAAAACTTTCCTAGCTTCCATGAGCCACGTTGTAAGGAGCTGAGTGCCTAGCTTCTCTTCTAGATAGGAGCTACAGCTGAGACCCAGTGGTGCCATGGTGGTCTTGCTAAATTATTTAAGTGCTGTCTGTGCTCTCTGGAAATTAACTATATGGTTAAGAAAAATCTTTATCCCCTTGATATAAAGGTCTTCTATGCAGTAAAGTATACTGCAAATTTCCTGAAAATATTTTTTTGTATCATATTACTAGGTTGGGCCTCCAATTTAGCACTTGGTTAAATGCTTAAATGCATTTGCCTCTTTTTCTTACACTGCTGGGAAAGTGCACCAAATAGCCCTTCCCATAGTGAAAACTCACATATCCAAGGGCATGAAGAACATTTCAAAGCCATCCCCAGTGGTTGAGATTCTTTGGAATAAATAACTTTTCTCTTAAGCTACCAGGCCTATGGCATTGTTCACAAGATAGCCCTGTTTTCCTTTCTGAAGAAACATAGGGTCAAAACATAGTTGAGTTGTTCATGAGGGAGGGAGAGTGCCAGAAGGCAAGTAGAGGGAATGTAGAGAGGGGAGGAAAATGAGAGCCACAAAGCAGGAGAGAGAGACAGGGAGAGAGAGAGACAGATAGAGACAGAGAGACAGACAGAGACAGAGAGACAGAGAAAAACAGACCAACAAAACAATTTAAACAGATTTCCTGAAAAGACATTTACAAAAAAGAGACATTCAAATGGCCAAATAGTATATGCAAAACAAAACAAAATAAAACAAAACAAAAACCCTAAACCAACCAACCAACCAACCAACCAACCAACCAACCAACCAACCAACCAAAAAAACCTTACCATCACTCACATCAAGAAGATGCAAATTCAAACCAAAATGAGATGTGGTCTCATCCTAGACAGAAAGACTATAGTCAAACAAGTACAGGGTGTACTGAGGATATGAACAGAAGCTGTTTCAGCCATTGAAGGAAGCAGTAGATAAAACAGACAATTATAGGAACCAGCCACCCTACCACTTGGTCTACAGTTAAAAAAAAATCAGTACAACAAAGAAATACCTATGCTTCAATGTTTATTCTAACACAATTCACAATATCCAGAGTATGAATTAACCAATGTGTCTGCTGATGGATGAATGGATAAAGACAAAACATATGAATATTATTCATCCATTAAAAGGATATACTGTCATCCTGTCATTTTGAGAAACATGGTAACATGGATAAAACTGAATATGATTATGGTAAGTGAAGTAATCCAGGCACAGAAAGACATATGCACATGACCTCACTCATATATGAAATCCAAAAGTAGCTGATTTCAAAGAAGAAGGGAGAATAGTGGTTTCTAGGGGCTGGGATGGGGCAGGCAGAAAAGTGGCAGACTGGAAAACAGCTACCTCTGTGCTGTGCCGGAGGAACAGCAAGTGCTAACAGTAGGGTGACTCTGCCAAAATAATATAAAGAAGAGAGGGGTTAAAAGTTCATGGTTGCACACTTCTTTAATCCCAGCACTTGGGAGGCAGAGGCAGGTGAATTTCTGAGTTCAAGGCCAGCCTGGTCTACAGAGCGAGTTCCAGGACAGCCAGGGCTACACAGAGAAAAAGAGTTTCCAGCACAAATGACTGGCAAGTGTTTAAGGAACAAAATGTTCCATACTCTGATTCTGTCCTGCATGCATTAATGTCCCAAATTACACTGCAACACATTCGCATGCACAATTGTTATGTCCCAATGCAAGCAGCAAGGTGATTCAGTCCCCAAAGCTTTTTACAATACACAACTCTGCTGTGATGGTCTTGGAAATGTGTGGCATGCCCAGTTCTAAACTGATTACAATTTGACAAGTGCACTGGACGTGGGGACTTTATACTATTCTATGTGTATGTCCAGTGTTTAAAAATATGGTGCATAGAAATAGTTTGGCAGTATGTGTGTGAAGGTTAGTTGCCATCCAAGAATACCAGAATTCCACTGCAATGAGGTTCAGTATTCAGTGGTAACATATTCATATATTTATGTGTGAAGGCATATCACTCTACAAGCAGCAATAAATAAATAAATAAATAGGGAATTTCTGAAAATATTTTAATCTGTAAGAAAAGCATTTCTAAATTAAAACAAGGAAGTGATACACAGACACCTGGAATTACTTGCAGAACTATCAACAGATTTTCTCAAGAAATAAAAGATAGGGTGGGTGAAATGGCTGAGAGGGCAAAGGTGCTTGCTGCTAAGCACAATGATCTGTGTTCAATCCTTAGGACTCACAGGTGGAAGGAGAGAATCAACTCTACAGTTGTCCTCTGACTCCCTTACTCTCATGGTAACAGTGACATAAGCCATTCTCTGGCCCAAAATAAGGTATCACAAAAAAAGAACAAATTAAATCAGAGTGGTGGCAGTAGCTGAAAGAGTTTCTTTGTTGCACAGGTCCCAAAAGACAATCAGATGTATTTGTTTAGCTTCTAGAATAACTACAGCACCCCATGTGCCAGGCATTTACACAGGCTCCTACGGCAAGATCCACACTTTACACTTTGTCTGCCTCTCCCATTATTGAACAGAAAAGGCAACTTGTAGTGATAGGAATGTGTTTTTTTTTTTGTTTTGTTTTGTTTTGTGTTGTTTTTAATTCCAGGTGTGGGAATATGAGGCTGTTTAGGACTGCCCACAGCAGCTCACCATGACTTGCCTCCTGTTCTAGCCAAGACATGGTTTTGCCAGCTGCAGATAGTTTCTGCAATTGTATGACGTTTAGAACTCTGAACTTTCCAGAGGGAGTATAAGTGAGCGTCAATAGGCCGGGTGGGGGTGGGGAGTCATTGGTATTGGTGGTAGTGGTGGTACTGGTTGCGATTTGTTAGTAGTTGTGCCCAAAGAAAAAACAAGAAGAAAGAAACTACATTCAGAGATCGCTATCTCTTCCTTCCCTCTATCCATCTTTCTCTCTCGTCTAATGATAAGATGCAATGGGAACTGATGGGGGTGGGAGAAGATAACAGGTGGGAAAAAGAAGAAACCACAAAGTAGCAAAGACTGGTTATAGTAACTTGTGTCTTTTATCCACATTCCAATTTGTCTAGGGTAAATATCATATGGATTTTGTTCTTTACAATTTTTAAAATAAGCACTTCCCAGGATACAATTTTGAGGCCTTCTTGGTCTCATTTCAGGGACATTATAGAAATGAACTGGACATAGCTGGCTGCGGGAGGGGCTAGCAGAGGAGGGGCTGAAGTCTGTAACTGAGTGGGAATCTAATTTTCAGAGTCTAAAGTTCTCTGAATGTGTTCCTAGGAGAATCTAGCCCTTAATTACCTTATTTCTGGTAGCAGGTGGAGAGATTCCTGTGGGTAAGAAGACTTCTCATTCATTTCTGAAATGATGGGAATGAAAAATTGCCAAGGCACTGACAACGGAAGAGAAATGTGATGTTCTGTGCTCCTTTGAAAATGCCTTACTCTATAGCACAGCCCCAATTAAAAGTCAAGAAACAGAAAAAGGTAGAGGTGACCCTAGAAAAGGGCGAATGTGATGCTATTTTGAGTTTCTTCTTTGAAATAGTATATTTATACTACAGGACTTATGAGGAAGGAGAAAGCTAGAATCTATCTATCTATCTATCTATCATCTACCATCCACCTGTCTATATAGATATATATCTTCTTTTTAGCTATCTCCCATATCTATTAATATGAGAATATAAGGCATATATATTGTAATCTAATATCTTCTATAAACATAAAAAGACAGGTAGATGACAGATGGATGTATGATAGATTTCTTTAAAGAAATTTCCATTACTTTAGAATGCCATGAATAGACCCCTTTTTCTCACTTGAAACTATCTCTTCAATATTAGAGTTTTCATATGAGATTTCCAGCAAACACAAACATATATTTTTGTTTTCTATTGGTTGCAGTGTGTTTGTGATGTCACAGTGTGGTCAAATGTTCTTCCCTTTTATTATCTACAACAAATAGAAATAAAGAAGTAGAATTTTTAAAAAGCAACCAGAGGAGAAAAATGTGTAAGACAAAATTGAATTGTAGAAAGCTAAATTGGGATTAATCATTACTAAGCCAGTGGCATTACTAAGCACATGACCCATGCTGTGTAGACACTGTAGAGATACACAAGACTGTGTATTTAGTCCCAAGCATTTGTCAGTGTAGACAAGACTCATGAAGGAAGAAGGGGCAGAAAAATGCACCAATAAAAGCTGCAATATTTTGCACAAACATTCACATCTTTCACCATCCTTCAACCCTAATTAGAGCACATTCCAGGTAAATGGATTTTTCTGTACCAAATTAATGATAAGACATTTACTATTTCCCCTTTTAAATTCATCTTTGTCTTACTTTTGCCTCATTAATGTTCTAATATTGTTGATTTGTATGCATTGAAAATTTCACATGAAACAAAGATTGTTAGGTTGTAAGCACTAAATTAATTGCTTATTTTTGAAAATTGGCTTGTGTTATTGACTATCAAAACAGTGAAAAAATCCATTTGGAATATAGGCAGATCTGCATTTTTTTTTTTTTTTGGTGTGTGCGTGGTTTGTATGTGTGCCTTGAAATTTCCTTCCTTTTGTCAGCGATATTGGCTGCTACTTGGACTGCCTAGCTTCAAATTTCCTTCTTGTACTATGTCTTCTCTTTTCAAATCCAAGGGATTTTGCTGTAATCACTGCAGTCATGTGCCTGTGCACCACATGCGGTTCTGGATTCCTCAAAACGAGAACTGGTCTTTTGCTCAGTTAACAGGGCTAATGTTCTTTGATCCTGGGCAAGTATATAGATCAGGTCATGAGAAAGTATATTTACAACTTGTGTTGGGAGGTGATTGAGTCTGTGATTGCTGTCCTCAGTGCTAGGCATCACTTCAAGTTAGTCCTTCAGGAATTGGCTTTAATACAGATAATGTGACTTTGTTAACAACATTTGTTATCTTTAATATGGGATGGATATTCATTAATTACATTTGTTACTATTCTTCAAGTTGTTTAAAACTTTTAACTATTGCCAGGGCTGGAAGAACATGCCTGAAATTCTAACATTTGGAAGTCTGAGGGAAGAGGAGCTGAGTTGAGAGCCAGCCCTGGGCCACATAACGAGACCCAGTTTCAAACAGCAAAAGACCAACAAGCAAACAATTGAAATGGTTAATCTGTCTTATGTCCCATGGAGAACATACTCTAGTTTTACAAAAATACATTTTGGAAGCATAAACATAACACAGAAATTCATCTTATGCTAGACATCATGCAGAATTTTTTATGTAGGCTAGGTCTCCCTCATAGAGAAGTCATATTTGTAGTTTGTCATCTGAACCCAGGTCATGAAAGGGACTGAGAAGGAGTGTCAACAAGATTGTGCAGTCCATTGAAGTTAAGGTTGGATGAGCAAGCAGGGTGGGTCTACCTTGATATAAATTTTGCTAGTCTAGCCACAACAAGAGTCCTGCTTTCTTTTCTTTGTGTGTGTAGCTGAATCTAGCTTCTACATCAGAGAAAACTTGCAATATCTCTCTCATTACCTTTTCTTAATCCCCTCCCATATATTAGGTTTTATTTCTGCCATATATGTATATATATATGTGTGTGTGTGTATTTATATATATAGTCTATATTGTATCACATGTATATAAATCTATACACATATATATGTATATATATTTAACATTATAGATTTTTAAATTATATATTATATAATTTTAATACATTTAGATTTTATATTATACTAAATATACATTATATAAGTATATTATATTAAATATAAATATATATTATATGTATAATTTTTTGAAAATCTAGGTTCCATGGTTTACCTTCCTTATAATTACCTTCAGTTCTCTTTATTTGAGTAAAATGATATAAATCTTTAAGGATGAATAAAATTTCATTGTGTACATATACTACATTTTCTTTATCCATTCCTCTAATAATAGACATCTAGGCTGGTTGCATTTCTTGGCTAGTGTGACTTATAAACTAGATGTGCTACAGTAAACATGGATGTGCAAGTGTCTGTTGAATGCAAAATTTGTTTCCTTTGAGTATATATACAATTTCTGGAGTGATATAACTGTATCTTAGGGTAGTTCTATTTTTAGTTTTTCCAGGAACTACAAAACTGTCTTCGTAGTACCTGTATCAATTTGCATCCCCATGAGCAAACTGGAAGTAAGGGTCCTCTTTCCTTACATCCTTAAAAGCATCTGTTGTCATTGGTTTTCTTGATGATGGCTGTCTGACTGTGTTAGATGAACTGCAAAGTATTTTTTTCCAATTTTTTATTAGGTATTCTCTTCATTTACATTTCAAATGCTTTCCCAAAAGTCCCCTATACTCTCCCCCCTCCCTGTTCCCCTACCCACCCACTCCCACTTCTTGGCCCTGGTGTTCCCCTGTACTGAGGCATATAAAGTTGCAAAGTATTTTTAATGTGCATTTTTCTAAAGGGAAGATTTCCTGGTCACTTGTACTTATTCTTTTGAGAACCTTCTGATTAATTCACTTGTCTATTTATGGACTGGATGATTTGTTTATATGGTGTTTGATTTTTGGAGTTGTCTATAGATTTTTAGATATTACCTCCCTTTTTTTTTGATACACAGCTGGCAAAGATTCTCTCCCAACATGTAAGCTTTCTGTTCATTCTACTGATTGGTTCATTTGCTGCACAGAAGCTTTTAAATTTTGTGAATTCCCATTTGACAGTTCTTGTGATTATTTCCTGGGCCCTTTTGTAAAAACTCTTACCTAAGCACAACTTGTGCTCAATGTCAAACTACGAACACCCAAAGATGCATGGTGACAAAATTGATTGCTGCCACCCACATGTAATAACGCAAGTAACCCCACAATCTAAAAGATAATAAAATAATTAGAAAGAGATGAATTTTATGTATTTATTATCTTTAGTTTTACTTTGACTTACTTAATTGTAAATTCATATTAATTAACTCTAAAAAAATGACTGTTTAACACTGGGCTCACAGAAGTCCCGAGGTTATTGGTTTGACTCACTGTAGAGTGATGACTCTAGTTCAGTTTGAACTTTCCTCCCCAGTTTATCTCCTTCCCTTCCCTTTAACTCCCTCTATGAGACATATGGAGGTACAATTGTCTTTTCTAATGTCCTGTTTTCCATGCCCTCAGAATGGTCTACTCTCTGTTTTGTTGTAATTGGGTTGTAGCTAGATACTTAGAGCTGCAGTTATTCTTTCTTCTTGTCCACTATAAAGGACATTTTAGTGGGTTGTGGGTATTGTTGTGTCCCCCACAGGCTCCTATATTTGAATGCTTTGTCATCTGTGAGGGGCTCTACTTAAGAAGGAATAGGAGGTAGGGCCTTGTTGGAGGAACTGTGTCACTAGGCATGAGGTTTTGAGGTTTCAGAAGCCCAAGCCAAGCTCAGTGGCTATCTCTCCCCACTGTCTGTTGATCTGGATGTAGAATTCTCAGCTACTTCTCTAGTACCATGTCTGCCTGTATGCTGTCATCCTTCCCACCATGACAAGAATAGACTAAACTCCTGAAACTTAAGATCCAATTAAATGCTTTTTTTAAAGGAGTTGTCGTGGTCATAGTATCTCTTCACAGCAACAAAACATCGACTAAGTTAGGCATCTTGGTGTTGCAAAATGAGATTGGAAGTTGGGATGAGCATAAACAGAGATAAAGATAGCAAGCATACGACTATGTCTTTAAGAGGGTTATGAAGGTTGGTTGTCTAATTCATATCTAAATCCCAGATCATTATTTGGGGGCAAAGGTAAAGTTTGCAAACCTCCTCTTCCTCCTTTGAGTTTGGCTCCTCCTACTTGTGAAAGAATCATGTGTCATGGTAAATGGGTGGTTGTGAGGGTGAGTGACTGACAGCTGCAAAAACAAAAAGTATATACATGGAGAGTAGACTGCAATTTGAAAAGTGTATTGGTCTAATAAATTGTTATAAAAGAGACTAGGTTGAGCTAATTTCTGCACCTGTGATGACTAATTAAAATTTCAGTGATGATAGGAATAGATTTTGCTGTCCAATGTGATAGCCAATAACTGTAGATGCCTACTGACTACTTAAAATACAGATATTACATTAGTATATATACCTAAGGCAGTTAATTTTATCTAATAGTAAACAAATCACTTTTTATTTTAAATATCTGTAAGTGGCTAGTGGATCCATATTGGATAGTGTAGCTCTAGACCAGGAATCAACAAACTTTGGTGTACAAGCCAACCCCAGCCACCATTTGTTTTTGGGATGGTCACAGACTCATATGAACTACAACTTAAAATGTTTAATATTTGTTTTTTGCAGAAATGCTTATTATATTTCCTTGTAAATATTGCATTAACATCTAGAATGGTAATGGCCATAACAAGTTCATACATAACATAACAAGTTCAGTACACTTGCTCCAATGAAATACTCCAATGAAATGCTTCCCTGAAATACCATGAGGTCCTCAAGGAGGGTAAGTCTAACTTAGGAGAGGCTTAGTCCTATAGCAAGAAGACAGAAATAGCAGAGTGGAGTTATGTCCAAGACAATGGCTAAGAAATGGAGGACCACAAGTGTGGCAAGAGTAAGAGGGACCTGCCAGCATGCCCTAAGAGCTACTGTCTGGGGACAGATTGGGCCAGAACAACAACCCAGCTGAGTCTACAGGCAGGTGTAAGTTTGTCCTACTTGTACAATTGGAACAGTGTCCTTGAAGAGATTTTAGAAAAGTAAGGGGCTCCTCCACTGTTTATACTACTCTACCCTCTATGAATGGGGAAGGATGACTAGTGAATGATTACAAAGTCTGAGATTTTTTCCTTTCTTTTTCTTTTTCTTCTTTCATACAATATACCCCAACCACAGCCTCCCCTCATCCCCCGTCTCCCAGGTCCCATACCCAACTCCCTCTTCCCAGATTCATTGCTCCTTCTTCATTTCCTCCTGCTAGAGGAAACAATGGTAAGCTAACTCATCGACTGGCATGAGGAGTCAGCAGTGCTTTCCTAGATGTAAAAACTCTGGTTTCCATGTTATGATATGGATTGCGTTTTCTCTGCACTTCAAAGTATAAGCTTTGGAATACAAAAGATGCAAATTCTCCTTGTCCAGAGACTGTGAATGCCTGCAGTTTTGTACCCACGTGACCACATGCCCCATTTCCCCTCTCAAGCTATGGGATGATTCATGAAATCTGATTTCATGATTTTGAGTCATGAAATGGAGCAGGTGATATATACAACAGCATCCCAGGGCATGGCCATCTGACTCTGCCCCACAACCCTATACGTCTTCTTTTCCTACCTAATGAGTGAATGGTGGCACCAAGGACCACCTTGGGAAGTACACACAGACTATAGTGCAGCCTCTGTGACCTGGCATGGAAGACGGCTTCCCTTCTGTGACTGCTGACATTCATGAAGACCATCTATTGTGTGTGTGGATTTGGGATTCTGTCAGTCAATATAGCCCAAACAAATCTTCCCCAGCTTCCCTTCCCAATACCACAAACAAGTGCTTATGCAGTTCTTTTCTTGACATGATCAAAGGTGTCTCTTTCATTTTGGAGAAGCAAGGACAGATCATTTTGTCCTAGAATAAGCTGATGTTTATGGACGCTTACAGTAACCCAAACATCTCTAAGAAAGGCACAATATTGCAAAGGAAAGAATTGTTGGGAAAAACAAAACCAAAAACAGAATTCACCTTTTGGAAAGAAAAGTTTCTTCAGGTCAGTGTCTTGTCTTTAACTGTTGCAGTTGACAAGAGTGTGTGAAGAACAGAGACCACCAAGACCCTGGCAGTCACAGGGAGGAAAGGAAACACTTTAGCTAGGGAAGCTGAGGCTGAGCTTTCAGTGTCCAGAATTAGCATAGTCGCTAACCGCATGCTCTCCTCAGAAACTGTTCTCGTGTATCTTGTCTGGGAAATTCTTGACTTATGTAAGAATTTTAAAAGTTAAAAGTGTTCTTTCTTCTCTGAATTGCCAGAAAACTCACATGTTAACTGTGGCTTGGAGAAGCCATTGCCAATCTGAAGGGACAAGTTTCATTTGCTCCCTTGAAACTGTGACAAAATTGTTTCACGCAGGTCAGAGGTAAGAGATAAGGATAAAGTTCAGTGAAAGATGGAGGAATCAGGCCCTTGGAGGTGTGGATTTTTCTTAAGCAATGTATGGCTGTGAACTTGGGGAGCTTACAGAGTCTGCCCCTCCATATTATAATTGCCTAATTGGGTACCATAGAAAGACAACAAAGGAGTGCATTAAAGTATTTTACCACTAAAACTCAAGGTCAAAACTTAGCAGGAACACTGTCAGAATGGTTTCACCCTACCAGGTTCAGGAGGATGGCTTGCTTCTGCTCACCATGCCTCCTCTTCGTGTACATTGTTTTCCTTCACCTTTGCCTCTGGTAGCACACCCTCCACACTCTGTCATGTGCTGTGTCCCTCACTGTGGCAGCTGTGCACCTGCTGTGCCCTCTCTACTACCTCAGCCTCTTGCATCAGCTCCATTCCCTCATCCATCCAGGCTTGGACTCAAGCCCCATTCTCCACTGCTGTCTCCAAGTAGTTTGGCCATTCATTCGTGCCATTTGGATAATGTCCATTCTGATTACTAGATCATGACCCCATGGGGCAGGCATGGAAATTATGGTGCAATAACTGCTATACTAACCAGCAAATATCCACCTACTGTTTTAGGATGACACTTTGGGTTGTTTTTTTAAGGTAAGTTCATACTGAAAGTGTGTGTTACACTTAAAACGTGCATTTTGTGATTAGAATTTGTTTGGTGACTCTCTAACTCACTTCGTTCTCACTTGCTATGTAACCACATGAAAGCTGCTTAGCAGAGCCCTAGCCATTAGTTTCTTGAACGGAACAAAGGGCTCTGAGAGCCTGCTCAGGCACTGGAGCGTTGCTTATGGGCAGCATAGACAGAAGTAATTACCCTGGCTGGAATTCAGTCATGACAATGGAAACAGCACACATTACTGTAGAAAGCCCAGGGAACTACTTTTCTGGTATATCTGTTGCCTTGAAGTTTGGGGACTATTATACTTTGCTTCTATATTTCTTCCTATGACTGAACAAAGAAGATTAAGATCAGCAATCAAAACAAACTTTCAAATACTGAATATGTTCATAACATACAGTATTCTAAACAAAGCTGGGATAATTCACTGTTTTGCTTTTTCACTGTGCACACAAGTGAGCCAAATGGTGTTTAGATTTTTCTCGGTTCTTTCTCAATAACGGGTCAGATAAATCACTCTCTGATTGCCTATTACGTTCTTGAGATTGCACTGGCAATGACTGGCAGTAAAAGGCCCCAATGGAAACTCACTTGTGTGCAAACAATAAACATTGTTTACCATTTTTATATCTATGCCAATGATTATAAAATAGTCAACAACCAAAAGACACTTAAAAATAAAGCAGCATCTTGCCTACAGAAAGACATCTCTGACAGAAATTTTTCTCCATTTCCATCTGATTATGCTGCTTCACAACGAGGCAATCTTGTGAGACAGGCAGCCATCCTCAGAGCCACTTACAGCTTTGCTATCAATTACAGAATAATAAGCTGGAGAATACAAACATGCTGCATATTAAGGAAAAACAATACTTTTGTTTGGCTTAATATTCTGTTCCTCTGTGCATAATTCAAAATTGCACAGTTGACCCAGTTTACTGTACAGATTTTCCTGTGTCTCTCTTCATCCTCTTTGCTGAAATAATGCTTGTGAGTGTGCACATTTGTATCATTCATGAGGCTTTGGCCCATTCAGCCTCTCTTCTGATTTGATAAAGCTTTAAAGAAAACCAAAAAGAAACCCCAAAAGCAAGGAAAACACTTTTGAAGACCTATAAGATGAATGTTTGGTTAAATGGTCATGGGAAGCCTGGATTTTTATTTTGCTTCTCCAAATCTGAATCTTTCCTGATGGTCAAAGATAACCTTGTTTGTTTACTTACGCTCGAGGACATACATTTCTGGATCAAGCTGCCAAACAACTATATTGTTCTGCTGATTAATGGATAGCTTCCACTGACCCGTCAGTTTCTGTAGGAGTGCTATCATGGTGTGGGCTATCCAGCTTTGTGTGTGCACTATGGATTACCAAGCAAAAAGAAGAAGAGAGAAGAGAGTGTTCACACACAGAGACTGTGATTACAAGCCCATCCCTGTGCAGGCTGCTGATTGGTCTGGAAGAATTCTTGTAAAAGGTGAAACTTTAGTTGGGTCTTTCAGGGTATAATGGCCTGACATTGTCAGAAAAAAAGCAGATGGCTCTCCCAGGTGGTGGGAACTGCATGAAATGACTCCAAGAACCATTTTAATGGTTATAGTGAATAATTAGTACAGTTACTCCCCGGTATGTCTGCATACTTGCATGTTAAATAATAATTTATCACTATAGGTAGTGTCTGATTCTCATGAGTGTTAGTTAAAAAATAATTGCATAAAGTTTTATTAATTAAAAATATCCAGCCTTCATTAAAAGTATGAAATCTTTCATGTTCTCCTGTGGTAAAGACAGTGTACGTGCTATAAGTTAATATACAAATTCCATCTTGCTAGTGCTTGACAGTGAACAATTTTGGGAGGTTTTATGTCTTGGCATTTATAACTGGTAGACTTTTGGCTGTTGTCATGTTGAAGGTCATTACTCCCTGGAGAACATCAATGAGTGTTTCTGACACTTTGCACATGCATTTTAACCTTCTGTTCTCATCTCTCCTGTGATCAGAGTCTGATATTATATTGGGCAGGGTAGTGCCTCCATAGCACATAGACAGAGACATTAAAGGACTCTCCAACACGGTGCTCACTGAGTGGGGCAGTATGAGCCTCCATCTCCAGTGTGAGCTCGATGTGTTTAAGAAAGCAGAAAATGGGTTTCTGTTAACCTGCTAACTCATTTCTCTTCTTCCATGGAGCCCTCTGAGGGCCGTAACAGAATGAAGTGCTGAGTGAATCTGCTCAAGTGTGTCATAGAGAAGTGGGAGCCTCCATGGGAAGATATGGATGTTGCTAGGCATCAGAGGGCTGCTGGAGACAAAGACTGGGCAGCAGGAAGAGGCCAACCATCTGCTGGGAGGGAGGAGGATTGACAGGCTCATGAGGTTAGGATAATGAGAAGGGTAATGGAACTGGACTCATGTTACAGTCAGGCAAGCAGACAAGCTCCTGAGCTTGGAGCAGGTGCCCCAGTTGTGGAAGGAAAGTGGGAGAACAAAGTCCACAGCCTGAATGACTTGAGACTGCCTCCTACCTGCAAGAAAGTAGGTGGAAGTAGGCAAATATGGGTGATGTTTTACACCTAGCTCAACTGTCACTTTCTTACTTCCAACCTAGCTGTTAGTCTGTGTCTTGAACTTATACCATCATTAGTCACTTTAGCTAATTGTTCAAATTTTCTTCATTTAAAGAAGTGATTGCTTATCAATAAGATTGCCTTGTGAGGCTGGGATGAGGCATTCTGTGGCCGGGGTGTGGCTTTCTGTGGCTTAGCTGGGCATTCTGAGGCTGGGGTGGTCGGTGAAACTATTCTTCCAAGCATGGGAGGATAGATGAACTTTGGGAGGAGATTTGAAGAGAGATGGTTTGGGTGTACATGTCGGTGTGTGCATGTGTGCAGGATTGTGTGCAGGTGTGCAGGGTTGTGTGCATGTGTACTCTTTGGTGTACCTATTTTATAAAACTATTGAAATACTCTTGCTTTTTGCCTGGTGTCAACTGGATGCTAATAAGGAATTTTTGCTGTGGCAGAAAAACTAGAGTTTAGGAATAGCCAGCAGTTGTCCATCCTAACTGGGTCAGAAAAACCTATCACACTAATTTGCATTTTTAGTAGGCAGACTTCTTAATAAATTGCTTGCAAGGGAAGTGGATTTTAATTGGGGAGGGTAACTAATGTCCAGTGTGATTGATCTTATTAAAAATAAGCCCTTCATGTTTGAGGCTTTAATATTTCAACCATGAGATTAGCGCTGTCACGTTGTGGACCTCATTTGGATTGCTTGCCAAAGGCATGAGTGAAAAGCAGGCTCAGCTCGTATGAAGTCTCACGGCAAACAAACAATGGCAGACAACTTGCCGTGGCTGTCAGAGTCCGGTTCATCTGACCAGGTGATTGCCAAGTCAAAACTGATACATCTCTCAAAGAAGAAAATGCGTGGTGATGTGCAAACTCCCTCCCCACGTTTATTCCTTCACAGGGCGATAGAATTAGGTGCACCTGGGGAAGAAACTCCAGCATCTTAGTCGCCATGAGTAATGCAAAAGTTTGTTGAAATCCGCACAGTCCTATTTATAAAGAACACCTGGGAAGCTTTATTTTGAGCTTAGAACAAAGCATAAAATTGTTGAGAACATCATATTTAAATGTCCTCATTTGCATAGGCAGATTAGCAGCAGTAGAGTAGCTTTGCTGTGGATCTGTCTCCTCCTGGAATGAGAAAGGGCCAGCTGCTGCAGGCTTGGGCACGGTGGTAGAAGGACAGCATCAGCACTGGGGATGCTACCTGTGATCTGTTCTTTTTTCCCATGCTTCTCTGCTTTTACTATTCCATCTGCTCCAGTGTCTGTTGGTCCAGCACAAGCAGAAGAATTCTATTCTCCTGACAAAATGTGGAAAGAGGCAGATTTCTTCCATTTAAGGTTGTGTCTGTTGCAGAGGCCGTAGACACACACTTAGGCCCGTGATTCTGTAAGTTAGCGTTGACCGTCTTATCTTCAGAAGTTTTACTCTATTTGAGTAGAAACTGAGCTAACGCTAGGATCAAGGACTTCATCTTTGTTCTTCAATCTTAAACTCTTTTTAAAATGTCTTTCAGAAGTTGTCTCATTAAACAAACAAACAAACCAACAAACCAAACATTCAAAAACCTCCATGGAAAAAGTCAGAGAAGGGTGGGAAATATTTTGCCAACATGGAGGCCAGGAGAAAAGACAATTTTAATATATTTTAAACATGTTTGTGAAAAATGAACTTTATTTTTGGTGAGTTTCATGACTAACGGTAGTTATGAGTGGTGGGAAACTGTGAAGTGAGACAATTCTAAAGTATTTTAAATGGTATTATTGCAAAGAATTAAAAAAAACAGCTTAGTCTGAATTTAAACAAAATGCACTCATTTCTTTTATTTTGCTTGTTTGTTTTTTATTTTATTTTATTTTTAATTAATTTTTATGCTCCATATTCCATTCCTGCCCCCTGTCCATCCTCCCTCTGCTCCACATCCCACACCTCTTCCATACCCCACCCTGTCTCCATGTGAATGCCCCCACTCCCAATCCCACCTGACCTTGAAACTCCCTGGGGCCTCCAGTCTCTTGAGGGTTAGGTGCATCATCTCTGAATGAACACAGACCCGGAAGTCCTCTACTGTAGGTGTTGGGGTGGGGGGCTCATATTAGCTGGTATATGCTGTCTGTTTGGTGGTCCAGGGTTTGAGAGATCTCAGGGGACCATATTAATTGAGACTGTTGATCCTCCTATGGGATTGCCCTCCTCCTCAGCTTTTTTCAGCCTTCCCTAATTCAACAACAAGGGTCAGCTGGTTCTGTTCATTGGTTGTGTGCAAATATCTGCATCTGACTCAGCTGCTTGTTGGGTCTTTCAGAGGACAGTCATGATAGGTCCCTTTTTTGTGAGTGCTCCATAGCCTCAGTAATACTGTCAGTTCTTGGGACCACACCTTGAGCTGAATCCCCCATCTCTTATTAATAGAGAATAGTTTTTTTCTAAGCCTACAAAAGGAAATACAGGAAAATCACCTCACTAATTCAGCCACGCTGCCCATTTGTCCCAGTTCTCCAGACAATTACATGAGAAGACTTGGGCTTCCTTACCAACTGAGAGGATTATGAAGTCCTGGGAGTGCTTCAGGCCATGTCTATTCTAAACCAAGAAAATTGAAGATGGCTTGAAACTGTGGTCTTCTCTCTGTGGTATTATGTCCTCATTGCCTGATGTTTGAATATTGCCTAATGTTTGCAGTATTAAATCTATCTCACACCAACCCATCACTATGTACCAAAACTTCCAAGTCATCTAAAAAACAATAGTATATATGCCACTGGTACTACCATTAAATGACTGTTTCGGCATCTTGAGGCCAAGAGTTATACCTAGCTTTGCACCACACAGAGGGTTCCTTAGCTCTGTAGAGGAAGGGTCATCCCTTTATTCATTCTCTCACCCTTTCATTTGGCAAAGGTTTATTAAACATCTACTATATGCCAGGGGATGCTTTAGACACAAGGAATGTAGCAGTGAACAAAATTGGCAAAATCTTTGATCATGTAGAGCTTAAATTGTATTGAGACAGGCAATAAATAAATGAGAAAAATATGCTATATCACACAGGGAAATGACCCCAAAGCTACTGATGTGAATGGACGTGCATCGCACTTTTAAGAAGAGTCAGCGTAGGCACCATGAGTAGAGTGACATTTGAACAAGCTCTGATAGATGGAGAGAGAACGCCAAGATGCCAAAGGGAAGCACTTCCCAGCAGAGGACATTTTAACGGGAAAAGGAGCACTTCATGCACTGGCTATGAGTATTTGGCTAGGTTTTCAGTACCAGGCATGCTTTTCTTCTTAAGCCCAATGAGATAGCTTTGGCTAACACCATGGTATTTGTGCCATTACTGCACTCTTAGGGTTATTGTGTCATGTTGGTCATCGTTATGGTTCATAGGTGTCATAGCTTGGTAGAACTGTTGCTTCTCTCTTTAGAAAGTGTACACAGCTTTTCTGGTGCTATGAGAACTAGACTGTAGAGAGGAGCCATTCAGGTCAGTTCCAGGTCAGGGGCCTCTGGGTCCTGTATCTGAAGCTCATGGCACCTTTAGCAATAGGTTCTTAACTTGCTCCTCTGCAGTCAACTAAGGGTGAAAATAATACTTTGTAGTGTTGAGAGTCTCTTGGATAGTTCTGACCAACAACTCAAAAGGAGGCTTCTTGTGACTCATGGTGGGGTTTTTGTTAGAAGGTCTTGAGGAAACCTTGCTATTTGAGATGAGAAAAGTTCGTTTAAACTACAATATGTATATTTAAACACAGATGTATGCCTATTGTGGGTTTTTAAAGGTAGACTGGTAATAGTCCTTATGACATTTTCAAACATCCTTACTGTTATTTTTACCTTCTATATTGATCTCCTCACCATGTCCATAATTGGAGTCCCCTTTCCTCATTTCCTTGGTAAGCTCACTCATACCCTATTATCCCCCTTGCTATTGCTTCCCCACAATCCTCAGGCAGTGGCCCCTTTTTAGTTTCCTAGTTTCTGTAGATACTTCACAATACATTCTCACATCTGAATATGTGAAGTTAGGAGCCTCTGATGGAAGAGAGCATACGATGTTTGTCTTTCTGGGTCTGAGTTACTTAATATCATATTTTAAAATATAGCTTTAATTTACATTTTATTGTGACTAAAGATGTTAAACAATTTTCATATGTTCCCTGCTCACTTGTACTTCATTATTTGAGAACTGCCTGTTTATTTCACTATTGACATGGATAGGCATTTTTATATTAATTTCTTTTAGCTCTTTCTAAAGCCAACCCTCTGTCTGAAATACAGCCATAAGGATTTTTCTCTGGTTCTGCAGGCTATCTTTCCACCAAATTAACCATTCATTTGCCGTGCAAAAGCCTTTTAATATCACACAATTCATTCGCCAATTCTTGATGTTATTTGCTGAGTTATTGGAGACCTTTTCAGAGACTCTATGCCTATACTTATGTGTTAGAGTGATTTTCTTACTTTTTAAAAGTTTCACAATTTCAGGTATGTTAAAGTTAAGCCCTGGTTCTTCCTTCTAGCCCCATACTTCCAGAAATGAGATTCAGAGTCAAAATATATTTATAAATACTGAACAGACCATAACTAAAGATAAGCCATTTGTTTTAACCTATATTCTGCCAAAGGGATGGTTACCTGTTCTCAGGTACTACATGTCTGTCTCCTTACATCTTCCTGGGAAGCTCTTCCTGAGCCCTTACTCTCTCCTAGACGTCCCACCTCTATTTCCTGCCTAAGTCGTAGGCCATAGGCTTTTTAATTGACAGTTGATGTATCACAGATGTTACATTAAGTTTTTTTTAAAAAAATCTGTTTGGAGTTGATCTTTGTAGATGGTGAGAGCTAGGGCTCTAATTTTGTCCCTTTCCAGATGGATTATCTACCCATTATTCCTACCACAGTTACTGAAGAAGCTGGCATTTCCCCATACCTATGAGGAATTATTTTGAGTATGTTAATTGAGGTAGTAAGTCCCACACCAAAGGGAGCTGCATTATTCTTTAGGCTTGGGCCCAGGAGTGTACAAAGTAGAAAGCAAGCATCCACCTCTCCCTGCTTTCTGACTGTGGATGCACTGTGACCAGCTTCCTCAAGCTCTTCTGTCATGACTTTCCCAAGATGATGGACTGTCCCATGGAACCCTATGCCCTTACTTTCTTATTTGCTTTTGTCAGGGTATGTTGTCACAGCAAGGAAAGTAGTTAAACTAGGTGGTTGTAGTGCATGCCTTTCACCCCAGCAGCCTGGAGGCAGAGGCAAGCAGATCTGTGTGAGTTTAAGGTCAGACTGGTCTACAGCGTGACTTCCAGGATGGCCAGGGTTGTTACACAGAGAAACTCTTGAAAAACAAACAAAACAAAACAAAGCAAAGCAAACATAATACTGGCCCAGGCCTTAAGTCACTTAATCTATTGCTACTGTTCTCACATATTCACAGGGCAGGAGATTCTAGGGCAAAAGAAACGTTTGTTTTTATCTTAACGGCCATTGACATAAAACACACTTGAACACATTCTCTTTCTCACCTGTCACATAAATCCCTTTATGGAGGCTATCTTAAGTCCCCTGCATTACGCTTTAAAGCAACTCTATATTACTTGCAAACCTTAGTGTAAATCCTCTTGATATGTTTAACTAAGATTTGCTAAAATAAAACCTTGGGCCTCTTTCTTTTGACAAAGCTGTGCTATTTTTCTCGCCCCTGTTCAAATTTCCTCCTGAGGGTTTTGTCATCTTTATTCTGCATGGTTGTATTTATGTGGCAATTGGAAAGACTTCAGGACCCCTATTTCACTTGTCCTCATCCCTACATGGTCTTGCATAACTAACTGCCTGCAGAGTTATGACACCATGCACAGACATATACCTAATTATGCTTTTGGACTTAGTGGAATGAATATAATTCTGTCCTCTGATCACAAGCTAGATATTTAAATTTTTAATTGGCTATTATTTTTCCAAGTGAGCTTTTTATAACTTGAAGTTGAATTATATTGGAAAGTATATGTGAATAAAAATTCCTGTATTTCATGTTTGAAATTTAATGTTACACATATTTCTAATAATAGATTAGCAATTATAGTGTTTGTATCTGCATGTTTTACCAATGCATTGTGTATAGATTTGTGTATGCATTTTATAGTAAAATCTCTTTATAATGTGGAACTGAATAAGAGTCACCAACCAAGAGACCAAGCCTACTGCCATTATTGCTATTTTTAAGAGGTTATACTATAATATTCAGTATATTAAAATTCCACACTGTGATTCCACTAAAAGTCTTTATTAGTCTGGCTGTACACAGAGTGTTCAAACTCTTTAGTTCAAGTACTAACAGTGATGAGACTAACAAATATCCCTTAGAGGTATCTTCTCTAACTAAGGGCAGCACACTAGCCTCTTGCCGGTAATACCTGTTGTGCAAACATTACATACACAAGACTTCTAGAAATGCCCTTAACCCCGAGTTTTTGTATTAAATCTCTTAATTTTAAAATTCAGGCCAAATAAATCATTGGTGCTCCATGCATGAAGCTGTCACAGACCTGGAGTAAAGCCTGCTGGAAAGACCTTGCCCCTGAACACTGCTCTGGAATTTCTTCAGCTTGCCTAACTTGTCAGTTCATGGGCATTGCTCCTTCTAATCAAGGTAAGAATGTCCCAGTCCTCTTACAGGGGCTCTGTGCCTGCACATGACCACTGATGACAGGAGGCTCAGTTGAGCACGGTGGATGGAAACCAACAGGGAAGGGGTGGGGGGAGGGACGGATGCTTTGCTTACAGGACAGTGGGAATGCAATCTGGAAACAACTCACAGATTGCAATTTAGCAACATGTTCAAGAGGCATTTGTCTTGATATTCTGTCTTTAACTCAACCATCATGCTTCTATATATTTATTTATAAAAAATTACTAATTTTAAGTCACATAGGTTTGAGACATCATATGTGAAACAGGTTAGCCATTCCAGTTATTATCTGTGGTGGTTAATAATGAAACAACCAAAATGTGTTATGGTTGTGATTTGAGTCAAGTGTGATATCTCTTTTGCGTGTGTGTGTGTGTGTGTGTGTGTGTGTGTGTACTGTAATGATTGGTGTATTTAAATGCACACAAACACCATTTTAAGTGAAAGGTGAAGATATTAAACATCAGGAAGAAGTTCTAAGCCTAATGTATTGGTATGGAGAATTAGATGACTGTCATTTGTTTTGCATAATACAAGGGTGTACAGGAAAAAGTGTGGAACAAGAAGCAAGCTGGAAGAATGGATGTGTGTGTGTGTACATGATGATACATAGGCTGACCTGAGGCTTATAGAATGCATGCCACAGTCAGGACCTTATTGCAAGGCTGTGGTGTGCCTGCGGCTGTAGCTTGAGCATATTGCTTCAGTCAGAGCTAGCTTTTTGAGCACCCACATACGCATCTTCCAGTACCTCCTAATAGGGTCCTGTCATCAGGAAATGCACTGGGCTGTTTCCCATATCGGTGTCTCATTCATTGCTGATCACATTCCCAGGAGCTCCCGACCCACCTTCTGTTCTTCAATGGTCCCTTTTCCTTTCCTGTTCCTATGGTAGACTTTCACCAGGACCCTTTGCTGAGTCCCCTCCCCTCACTGTGTGCACTCCATAGTTTTCATCTGTTTAGATTTCTTCCTTCTCTAATCAGATGAGAGCTTTCATAAAGGGCGACTGTCTCACACACACACACACACACACACACACACACACACACACACACACGACTCTACAATCTCCTGTACCCAATATAAGCATCAATTCTGGAAGTGTCTTGCTAAGGTCCCTTTTAATAGCTGGAAGTACTGCACTGTGTACCTTCCCCCACCCAGACACAACTGTGTGTGGTGGTCCTGGACCTCAGTTTCATGTATATATTTGTCTTTTTTCCATTACTAAAATTACCTTTAGGGCCTACTTTCTACTTGACAGTGATTACATGCCTGTCCCCAGATCCTAACTCCCAATACCCAGTGCCCAGGATATGGTTTTGTACAGTCTTCAGGCTTTGTAACAAAAAACAAAAAAGGCTGTATTTTTATTATATAAGTTCACATTTCTTTTGGTTTGGGACCTTAAAGGCCTTTATAATTCTATTTTAAAATATGGAGGAAAGGGTAGCATTAATAACAATAGGCTATTATATGATTCCAACAAAAATTACTTTTTTGAAACTGCCTTCTTTTTACTATTTTATCAATTGGCAGTTAATCTTCTGTGACATTTTGTCTCAATAATTTATAGATGAGTGAAGCAATTTGAAAAATTAAAATGAGTTCTTGTTGGGGTTATTTGAATTTCTTTTCTTAAAAAATACTTATTGATTGATTTTATGGGTATAAATATTTTATCGGCATGTATGTCTGGGCACCACACACATGCCTAGTGCCCTCAAAGGCCTTAAGACTAGAGTTGCAGGCAGTTGTGAGTCATCATGTGGGTGCTAGGAATTGAACCCAGATCCTCTGAAAGAGTGATCAGTGCTCTAAACCACTGAACTGTCTCTCCAGCTGTTCTTAAGCACTGAGCTCTCTCTCCAGTCCCCCATCTGAATGCATATCTTCTCAGAAGCTCCTGACCAACCTTGTCCTGTGACCTTCCAGATGCTTAGATTGGCACTTAAAAACATGTAACGATCACTTTGTCTCCACAGTATTCTTGCCTTTGTCATTTAAGAATATGGAAAGTAACGCTATAGGTAGCTACAATGACTCTCCCAAATACTACATATATCTGACACCTTCTGACCACAAATTGTCTCCTCCACATCACACTGGGAAACCCTCTTTGATTGCTTTTCTTGAGCTCTTTAATAGACTTTACCCGAAATTTTGTATATAATTTTAAGATTTATGTTACTTTATGTGTATGAGTGCTTGACTACATGTATGTATATACACCACATACATGTCTAATGCCCATGAAGTTAAGAAGAGGGGATTGGATGCCCTAGAACTGGAATTATGAATGGTTTTGAGCTGCCAGGTGTGTACTGGCAGCTAAACCCAGGTTCTCTACAAGAACAGCAAGTGTTCTTAGCCACTGGACTGCTTCTTGAGCCCCTAGAGCCACCTTTTCTTTACCCCCTCTCTTTCCTTTTACATTTCCATTAGGGTAGAGGTCCAGGTGTAAGCCTTTAAATTTAGACTATCTCTCTTTTAGGTTCATAATATTTTATTTTATTAAATATTACTTTTTTGTTCAGTGTCACATATTATTAGTATTATAAAACTTATCTTCTCAAATGAAAGTCATCTACTAAAGAAATGAAATAGAACCCAAGTTAAATAAATAGAAATCATTCATTATCTTGACTTAGACATAAAGATTTTCTACCAAAATTTTACTTAGCTTTTAAGGAACAAATCTATTCTGAAATTAACCTTGACATGATTTAATAAAGATGTGTGATCATTTTTAAATCAGTTTTATTAATTCTTTGAGATTTTTATTAAGACTTACTTTGATCATATTCACTTCCCCTTTGGCTTGGCTCTTTCTAGATCCACCTCCATTCCCAAACCGCCCAAGTTTGTGTAAAAAAGAAAAAGAACTCATTGAATCCAATCTGTGACACCCATCTCTTCTTAGATGTGTGGCCTTCCACAGAACCTACCAGAAATCACACCCTTAATGACTTTCTGTATTCCACTAGCTATCAATTCTCAATACCTTCAGAGCTAAGAACAGAACTGCATGCCCCAATCTCCTCCCTCCTTGCTGGAATTTTATCTGGCTTGAGCTTGCACAGGTCTTATGTATGCTGTCATAAACACTGTGGGTTTCTATGTGCAATTGCACTGTTGTGAATGGAAAACACTTGTAGTCACCTGTCTCCTCTTTCCCTCACAATCTTTCTTACTCCTTTTCTGCCATGGTCCCTGAGCCTTGGGAGACATGGATGTGATACAGGTGTGAAGTCATTGAATTCACAGTTCTTTTTTCCCTTTTTACTTTGACCAGTATGAATCTGTGTTAACCATCATCTATTGTAATGTAAAAAGAAGGCTTTCTGATGAGGGCTAAAAGATGGACCATGGCATTTCAGTAAGTCATTATAAGCTTGTTTAATGCTATGTCCATTTAGCAGAGCAATAGTCATATGTTCGCCCCCTGGACCTGTGGCCTGCCTAAACTTAGGTTTTTGGTTCGATAATGGTGCCAACTCTGGGATCCACTATGTGGAATGGGCCTTGAGACATTAACTAATGCTAAAGACCCTTTGAGAAATGTATGGAAATCTACCACTGTACAAACTTCCTAAAATATATTTCCATGAATATACATCACACACACACACACACACGTTCTGACATCCCTCGAACATTCCAAGCTAGTCCCTTTGCTCTTGGTTACCCTCCAGAACTTGATGATAAAGTCCTATTGCTGAAGAAATCACATGACTGCATCACAGAACATGGAGAAGTCAAGCTGGTGCTGGTCAGCTTTATCCCTGCTTGCTAGCTTTCACAGTGCTCCAAGATGCTGTGCATACTACTGGAGGAGAACAGTTATCAAACATACCCAGCTGTGAACCTGGCAAGCTACACCAATGACCAGCCTGACAAGGGAAGTTAGTGTGATCGTCACAACACAGTGAATGCCATGGAAATTGCTAAACACTATAAATGTTTTATCTTTACTAATGCATTTCTCCTTGTGTTTATAGAAGATATATTTCTAGAAATTGTTGGAAGGATACAAAAAGGTGATCAAAGTCCAAAGAAGAAAACCTTGTCTTGCTCTCATCCCTACTCACGCATTTCTATCTGCTGCCAGTCGTAGAAGTTATATCCCTCTAAGTTGCTCAGTCGTTCAATATTTTATAGTTAACACGCAGAGGGAGTTTTCTCAATGGGTGGAAAATGGGGCAGCATATATTTTTAGGAAGCCACAGCAGTGCCATGACAGCTTTGCAAAATAAATAGAACATTACAGAATGCTTTTGCTGTGGCTATGTCTGCAAAGTTATCACTGTTGGAATGTCTTCAAAAGAACTTATTTTAAAAGAAATCCATCTCCAATTAAAAGAAAAAAATCAGTGTCCATAGAAGTATGGAGAATAACAAAGACGAACCTACATATTCGCCATCAGTGTGAGTATTCAGACATGAAAATAGCCATGCCAGCCCTCTCAGTATCCTCCGAAGATCTCGTTCCTTTTTTCTTCAGAAGCCCGCCATTATTAGATCCCAGTGCATGCCACTTCTATGCATGCATTTTCCCTTTTATTACATATGAATACATCTAAAATAATAAACTCAAGATTTCACAGCATCTAGTATGTTCCTAAATGATGCACAAATGGTCTTGCTCTCTATATACCCCTCTGCCACCTACATCTCTTCTCACCCTCCAAAATGGTTTCTGAACATTATCCATATTACATATAGTTCCACTTTCTTCCTTCTGCAGTTATATAGAATTGCATTGTATTGATAGACTGTAATTTCACTTTCCATGTCCATAGCGATGGACATTTAGGCCTATTCATCTTTCTTGTGACTACCAACAACATCTCCTTGACCTTTGTTTGCAGACACATGTTCCAAATAGAGAAGGTATGCTGAAACCTGCAATAAGGCTTTCATTAATGGCTCCCACTAGTTGTGTTACAGCCTTTTAAAAAATGTTTTTATGTTTTGAAATTGGCTACTTTTGTTGAATACACACCTCTGCTGAATGTCAATCTCATACAAGAGGGTTTTGGGGTGGATTGTACACATGTACACTCACAACCCAGATCTCTGTATATGCACACAGTTATATGTGTATATATGATGTATATGCATCAGTGAGTTAAAAACATTAAAACTATTTGCTTAGAAAATGTTAAACTAGTGGGAAAATTTAGTTACAAGGTTTGGTGGCTTAAAGATGAGGCAGTTTAATTGGTGACACAGTATGTATCAGTAATACCAACCATTATCAATGAAGGCCCTGCACGATAGTGTATATTATAATCCTAGCACTAGGGGCAGGGGCCAGAGGGTGAGTATTGGCAGAA
The DNA here is from genome assembly GCF_978045245.1 of Mus caroli. Taxonomy (NCBI): domain Eukaryota; kingdom Metazoa; phylum Chordata; class Mammalia; order Rodentia; family Muridae; genus Mus; species Mus caroli. The sequence continues at coordinate 94,255,065 of NW_028227258.1, forward strand.
CTCTGTGGCCAGCCTGGCTCATGGAATGAAATCTTATATCAAAGAATTCTCATGCTTAAATATTAAAATGTTCTCTTCACAGCAAAATCTACTTGGACAGTTCATTTTTCATTTCCAATCCAACTATCACGTCATTTTGAAGGTGTATATTTATTTTGTGTCTTCTGTTATCTGCAGGGTACCTGCTCTGAAAGTAATTTTTTTCTTTTAGTGAAGGGCAGAAACTCACCCTACTCATCTTTCCTGAAAGGGGAAAAAAATGCCAATTCAGCTTCAAATTCACTCACTTCTTTTTCTTTAAGTAAAACTTGTATGATAGAAAGACTTTATGGTCATTGCTATTCCTAGGATAAGAAAAATGAAATTCTCCTGCCTCTTATAATGTAAATCACAAAGCGTTTGGCTAACACTTTGGATTAGAATTTGCTCCGCTATGTCAGATCCGTGCGGGAGCAGTACTCTACACCTGGGAGGCGTCTTCCCACCTCCAGAGCTCCTTCTCCGTGTGGCCTGGACCGGGCTGCGTCTACAGCATTAAAACTTATGGTTGAAAGTAAACAGAAATGAAAACCTGGGTAGGAGGTTCTAGATGGTGTAAGAAAGCAGAATGTGTAAGCTGTGGGGAGCAAGCATCTCCCTTCGTTCTGCCCCCAGGTTCTGGTGGGCTGTGACCTGTGAGATGAACTAAAGCCTCTCCTCCCTAAGTTGCTTTTGATCATGGTGTATTACAGTAGTAGAAACCCTAACCAAGATACATGTAATAACTTGTACAGTTGCTTGTTATATTCATACAATATTTCAGTGTGTATGCTTCCTATATTCTCATCAAGCTATGGAAATCAGCATTGATATTTACGCATCATTTACTATGTCTGGAACCTTTGTGTTAAATCCATTTGGATAAATAAGCCACTCAATGGATGAGTTGGATTGTTAACTCAAACCTATGCCCTTCTTATATGGCCATTCTGGCTTTTACACCTTGGAGCAGGACACTTGATCATTAATCCCTGTATTTATTTAAAAGGTCAGGAAGCAGGGAGTAGAAATAGGTGAAGTTTGGTATAGAGCCACAGATCTGGCTTGATTGATTCATGTGACAGAAACCATTGCAAGGGCTAGGGGGACTGTGTTGGTCTCTAGAGCAGCAATTTCAAGAAACCAAAGGCAGAAGGAATGATGGCCATTTAGAGACAACCAAAGTCATCTCAGGCCATGCATGGCTTTAAAGATGCTGAGGTATGACCAAGTTCTTGATTTGTTTGGAGACTGAAGACAGATATGAAGAATTTCTTGAAACATTGAATATAGAGATACACAGGTGATGTATAGGAAAGACAATAATTTAGGCTATCCCTGAGAATATTTGCTGGAGTGATACTTTTCATTAAATGCGCATGAGTAGGTTTACGAAGGAGTGTAAAGAATTCTACTGGAAATGGTAAGGCAGAGATGGTGATTAAGTATCCTAATGGAGATGCTGAGTGATTGGGTACCCAAGAGATCCAACTGCATTAATTGTATTTCAAGTCATGGACTTAGTTTAGATTCAAACTGTATTTAGAAACACCAAACAAGTAGACATCAATAAAGATAGTTTTGATAAAAAATATTCTGCTTCTCTTTCTTTACTCATAAAACAGAGTGATTCATTGCCAGTAACCAGAAAATAGTTTCATGGTCCCTGCTTGGCATCAACTTTGGCATCAATTTTGGAAGACTGATTAATTCGTGGTAGATTGTTAGATGGCTACACTGACTGTCAGTCAAGAACGATCTCAATTTGTTAACAAAATGTTTATATACTGAGCTGCATCTTGTTTAGAGTTTATTGTGAATCACCCTATAAGCAAATAAGTAATTCCTTTCAGAAGTACCTTAAACAAAGCTAAGTGCCATATAGGGACTGACTCTGTAAGTTTGGAAAATGTGTCAGCAAACACAAATTTCAGACCATCACTATACAAAGGCTTTCCTGGGACACACTTGTAGTGTCTCATGTTTCAGACAATTTCCTGGTTTCTTGTGTTCTGGGCTTGTGGTGAGCTAGATCATCTGTGGAAAGTACTTGGGTTCAGAAATGGCAGCTTTCCAATTGACCAGAAGTTAATTCCACAGCGATTTGGTTATCACATCTCCCTGCAGATACAGGCTCACTCCCTATCCTTCATTTGAAACATTATTAAGATCTGTTTTTCAAATGGGATGATAATGTCAGACAGACATACACAAAGAATCCAATCTTGAGCTGGGAAGATGGTTCAGTTGGCAAAGCACTGGCCACTTAGAACCCATGTAAATGCTGGGCAGGCAAGTCGCCTACCTGTATCCCCTGTGCTTGGGAAGTGGAGGCAGGGCATCCTTGGGGCAAGCTTGAAGGCTAGACTAATTGAATTGGATACCTCTGAGTTCAAGTGAGAGATCTTGTCTCCGTGAACAAGGTGGAGAACTTTGGAAGATATCTGGTATCAACCTTTAACCTTCATAGGCATGTATATACACGTGAACATACATTTATATTACACAAAATCTATCTGTCTCTGTTGCTGTATCTCTTTCTGCCTCTCTGTCTCTGTGTCTCTCTGTGTGTCTCTATGTCTCTGTCTCTGTCTCTTTCTCTTTCTCTGTCTCTCTCTCTGTCTCTTTCTCTTTCTCTTTCTCTTTCTCTTTCTCTTTCTCTTTCTCTTTCTCTTTCTCTTTCTCTTTCTCTTTCTCACACACACCTTTCCTCATGTCTCAGTGAGTATTTGAAAAACTATAATGCTGCTAACAAGGGCTGTTAGCCTTGTGCCTTGTTGCCTTGAAATGGGAAGAGAGAGGCAACTGGGACCCACAGCTTGCCAGAAGCATTTCTGTAGCCATTTATTGGGTGACAGGCAGTGTTAGCCCCTGACCATCAGCATCTGTAATGGAAACAGGCTAGTTGTCAGGCTGAGTCTGAGCACTATTTGGAGAGCGCCAGAGTTCCTGTCTCCCTTCAATCAAGCCATTTCAGATGGTCTCCATGGCATCCACTTATTCTGGGCACACAGTGGCAGCTGGGCTGGAGGGAGGCACTGTGAGGGCTGAACATCTGGTCTAGCCCTAGTTCTGCCCTTCAGTGAGCTGGTCCAGAAAAGACTCAGTTTAAACCTCAGCCTGCTTCTCTGTTTAGAATAATGAAAGGGAGGTAGAAGGAAAGGAATGTGAGTTTTCCTTGTGAAATGTCAACAATGTGGTCATGCATCTGTAATGCAAATAGATTCCTGAGCCAAGCTCATCATTTCTAAAGAAAAACAACGAAACATTTGAACCATGCAGGGAGTGTTGTGTAATAAGCCTACATGCGGTACCACAGCTAGAGAACAAAGCAAAGCACAACAGGCACTGTCTGTGTCCCTCCACCAAGTCCCTACCCCATACACTAGTAATGGGGAATCTAGCATGTATCCATTCCGGGCACATATTTTACATGTGTAAAATTATGTAATTATGTACATATATGACTTCTAAATAACAAAAGCAGAATATACTATCATGGCATACTCTGAATTTAAACTAATTGCATCTTGCTATACTATTTTGATGCACTATGGGGATGCATCCTTACCCATGTAGGTATATTTGAAACTTTGTCTTTTCTGACAAATTACTCTTATGGTGATATAATAATGCATAGCCCTCTTAGTAAAGTCCAGACGCCTCACACTGTTGCTCAGACCAGATACTGTCAGAATTTGAAATTGGTGGCAAATTGGTGATATGAGATGTTCTCTCCTCATGGCTAAACCTACATTTTCCTAACTAGTATTGCTGGCCTTTTAACATGTTCAGTGGCCATTCAAGCGTCCTTTCCTGGTGCATTCCTAACCCCTTGCATTTATCCTTTCTTTCTTCCTTTCTTCTCCATCTTTGTTCTAAAATTACTATTGATTTAAAAAAACCCAAAAAACAAAAAACCTTTTCTCCATTCTGGATCCCCATCTGTTATTGTGCCTTACTTTTCTAATGGTGATTTTGATGGATTTGAATTGAAATTTTAACATGGCCACACACCAGTTTTTGTTTTGATAGTCTGTGCTTTGGGTCTTGTCTGTGCTTAAGGCATTCTTCTCTAGTCTCAGTTCACAAATATATCCAATTACACTTTCTTAATGAAAGACTTATCTCTTATGCTTTGGGTTTTCATTCATCTAGAATTGGTCTTGTGTATGTCACAAGCCATGGGCTTTTGTTTTCATGATAGTTAAGAATCTCAATAGAATTTATCATTACTATTATTTATTATTATTATCATCATTTTTTGAGATAGGGTTTATATGTGTAATGCTGGCTGTCCTAGAGCTTTCTCTGTAGACAAAGCTAGCCTTGAACTTACAGAGATCCACCTGCCTCTGCCTTCTGCTTGGCTCCATATAATTTAATAAACTAATTATTTTTCTTATGGTCTTTAAAGAAGGTTTATTTATGTACATATAAATGCCATCCACATGCACATACATGTCCATGTGGTCTATTTATCTATCCTTGTGTGGAAATTATACTGTGAAAATTACCATGGCTTAATAAGAAGTCTTGACTTAAAATATCAACAAATTTGGCAACTCTCTCAAGCTTGCTCTCCTTCATAATTGTCTTGGCAGTGTGCTATCTATTGTTTACACGTCATCTTGACAAATAATTTGGAAAATTCTATGAAATTTCCGTCGGGTTGCACTGAATTAATACATTAACTTGGAAAGGCAGAGAAGATGTGTTGTAGATCAATTATATAGCAATTCAAATGCTTACCTCGTGCCAGAGCCTGCCCTGATATCTCTTAGGGAACATCTTGGTCTGGGCCTGGCTTATTAAACCTCCTTGTTTCTAGATCCCACCTGGCTCTCTGTTCCCACACCAGGTGCCCCTTCCCTATGAGCAAATGTTCCACACTTTCTCTGTTTTTGTGACTTTTGCAGATTCTCCTCCTTCTGCTTGAAGAACTCTTGGCTCTCATCTCACTAACTCCCACTGTTCATACATTTTCTCTTCCTGAGAATTCCCCGTGTCTTGTTCAGGAGGGTGATGTGCAGTAGGCATCCCTATTCACTAGGGTAAAATGCAGTAGGCATCCTTACTGGTCCCCAGGCCCCCACTGCCATAAACCTCCTGTGGTACAGTAATTTTCTCTGTTTCCTATGCTCTTAGACCAGTGAGGACAGCTGTGTTGCTTCTGGAAGTCTCTCCTGCACTGAAGACACCTTAACCCTGGGCACCTGGTTGGTGCTCAATAAACAGTTTTGTATATTGGTTATCTACCAGAAAGAAGTGCATGTGAAAGATAGACTTTTTCTTGGGGAGGGGCTAAGAGTGTACGAAAAGTAGTACTTGAAGTATGGAGAACATAGAGTCTGGTGAGTTAATAGACTTGTATGTATTAGTCATTCTAGAGTAGAGAAATCCATAAGAACTAACAGATTAGGGCTGCCGAGATGGCTCCGTGGGCTAAAGAACTTCCTGGGATGTCTGATGACTTGAGTTTGACCTTCAAGTCTGAGGACCCAGATTGGGGCAGGAAGACATTATTGTACAAATTATCTTTTGACCTTCTCATATGTGTATACCCACATAATAAATAAATAACTATAATTATAAAGAAAAAGTAATGGATTAAGGATAGTATACAAAAAGTTTTTGTATTACGGTCATCTTTACTCTTGAGCATACATAGGTTTTAGGATTGCTTCTGTTGTTTTAAGTTGTTTGGAATGTAAATATACTTTTAAATCTCACTGATTCTTTAGCAATTATTAGGATATTTCAAAATTATAAAACTGACTAATTTCATGGCAGGTAAGAGTTGGTTTTATTCAGATATAAGATATTCTGGGATAAACATTGTAACAGTTTCTAGTTCACTCAGTATGCCATCTACATTGTTTCTCTCCACTACACCTAATTTGTCTGCACAAGGTTTCAACACAATGGATATGATGGTTTCTTATTTCTCCTTGCTTGAATTTGGGCCCCAGTTGCCCCTCCATCACACAGTCTCTTGCTATTTGTTTTTCCTAACTTTGGTTGCCCTATCCCTCAGACCTGACCTGAGTAGCCATCCTTTCTGGAATAGTCTCTGAAGAACAACTAGAGGCAGAAGAATGAACAACCAGCTCTGGCTTGCACAGGGGGCATCCTCGTGTCAGCAGACCATCCTTTGTTCCACATCTTCATATCATGCTCATCTCTTTTACATTTCTATCTCCATCCAGATGAGTTCCGCAAAGGCAAGAGCCTGAGCAGTTCTGCTTTCATCTCTGAAGCCGGGCATGCAAGGGGCTGTGATTTGCTGGTCAGTCTCACCTTTAGCAACTTTATTTATCTATTTTCATCAAGTGTGTTACTGACTCAGCTTTGTCCCCAGTCCTTTATAAAAAGTTCACTGGAGAAATTAAACATGTAATTTCTTGGACAGCCTATGTAAGTTACTGGTTTTATTTGATAAGTCTATAATTCAATTTGTGGAGAATGTGATAAAATTATAAAAAACAGTAAATAATTTTGTTCTAAAGTAAATTTTTAGTGGGAAAAAGTTATCAACAACTCACAACTTGTTAATAGAGGGCCAACAACATTTTGATTATTTTTAACGAGATGAAAAACAGCCAAAGTTCTATTATAATAACACCTAAGTTAATTATGTAAAAAAGTTCTAGTATGGTCTGGAAGCTTTAATATTATTTCCATACTAGGTTCTTTTATGAAAGAATCAAAGGCAGAGGAACATGCAAGGGGCAGACGGAGGGATACCTGACAAAAGAATTGTCATCATTTGAGACTATATGATTCTACTGAATAGTACAAATTGTCTATTTGATTAGCTCAGTTGGTTTGGCATTATAATATCATTTGAATGTCAATTTAATAAACACCTTCAAATCCATATTTACTTATTTATTTAGTATATATATATACTAAATAAATAGTATATATATATTAAATAAATAAACATATATTTATATATAATATATAAATTATATAATACTAAATAAATTTAGTATATATATACTAAATAAATATATATATTTATATATAATATATATAAATTATATATATATATATATGCCATGCAAGCATTTTATATATATATATATATATATATATATATATATATATATATATATGCCATGCATGTGCACACACACACACACACACACACACACACACGGGCCAAGATGCATATGTGCAGCTCAGAGAAGAATTTTCAAGGAGTCATTTCTCTCCTTTCATCTTCTTGGTTCAGAGATTGAATTCAAGTAGTTAGCCTTAGCAGCCACTACCCACTTATCTATCTTGTTGTCCTGAATGTCTAGTCGGATATGGATTCCTAATGGTGACTTAATGTTTTCAAAGAGATCAAAATAAGTTACAATTGTGAAAAGAGAAGTTATGTTGTGTATGCAGAAGAAAGCAGCATAATAAAAGGCTGTAGAAACCGTTCACTTCTTTTGGAGTGGGTCATAGTCTTTTCAAAGTTGGAAGGACAGATATGACTCATTATGTATCACAATGGTCTTAGGCACTGAATAACCCTGTGAAAGTCTTCCAGGTTGGTTGGGTCTGTCTGTCTGTCTGTGTGTCTGACACAGAAAAATATCAAATCAAATAAAAACTCCTAGACTGCTTTGAAGAGAAGCTACTTAATGTATGGTATAATTCATTAAGGTCTGAGTTTAATCTTTGGAAATGCAAACAGAGCTCTGCCATTCTTCTCTCTGGTTAGATGTTGCAAAGCTCATCACACAGATATTAATGAGGCAGAGATGAAATGAGAGCATAGATGGGAAAAGCTTGTCTCTCCTGAGCTACAGAAGCTGATCATTAAAAATGCTCTAGAAGGTTAAATAAAGAAGACCCTAACCTTAATTATAGAGGACATAATTATATAGATAAATGACAATGTCAGTAAATTAAAAACTGTTCACTGCAAACTTAATATGCTATGTCATTTCCCCCACAGAAGTCTATAAAATGAGATTGCACCTCAGCATCAATGTCTTCCATGGCATTTACCATCAGGGAAACACGGCAGATGTTCACACCATTACCTATTGAGTCATGTCTTTGCTAGCAATTCCAACCACTGCTGTTACACATAGTCCATTGTGAGGACTTTGGAATCCATTTATTTTTCTATAATCAATTGTTTCTTTAGGCAAAATGTGACTGGATCCATGAGTGACTATTTTGTAGATATGTTAGTGGAAACATGACAGTTTTTCCTGACCCCAGTTAAGAATGCATAGACCTGAATTTCAACACAAAGAATGTATCCACGAGGCAGAATCTTCCTCCACTCAGCCCTCTGGGTGATTACTTTAGGAAGTAGAGAACAGAGCCACTCAATTTCCTTTTCCTCTGACATTTACCCAAGTAAAATGATTAGACAATTTTTAGTTAATCTCCCGAATCTCTCCTTTCTTTCCCAACCTGCAGCAATTTTCTCTTACAGTGGAAGGAATATCTGTTTTTCTTTCACATCTTTTTTATATTCATGGATAGAATTGTTGCCCTTTGAACAAGACAATTATTCCCTAAAACATAGAAATGAGTTTACTTCCCCCATGGTTCTGAAGTAATTATATAAACAAAATTTTAGAATGCAAAGGAGAATACAAAATAGAAAGAGCTGTTGGCGGAGTTAATTGGCTGATCTTTTTATGTAGATCTAATTTGGGATGTCAATTGAATTTTTGGAAATCATTGCTTATTTCCTTTGAGAATTATTTATTGCTCTGCATAATTTGAATGTATAATACATAGTTGGTTCACTTCTGCCTTATAGCTTAGTAGAGAAATACTGCTTCTATCAGACAGAGATTAAAAATATTTGTGAATCAGTTTTTTCACCCTTCCAGAATGGGTTTAGAGAAAATATACAGATTTCAAATGAGCATGTAATGAATTGTTAGACTTAACTGTGCTTTAATTATTTCCTGATATTGGACAGCCAGTAGAGGCCTGGTGGGAGGGAGCAAGGGGATGTGAGCTTTGTCTCTCTGTGACCTTGACAGACTCAACTTACCTCTTCCCGGTCCTCAAATACAAATGTGCAAAATAATCTAATAGTGATGTCTGCCAATCCTTCTGTCCCTTCTCTCTGTCCTCTCCCTCCTTCCTTTCTTCCTTTCCCGTTATTTCTATTTCTTGGTTTTATTTGCCTCCTTCTCGTAGGAGATAGCACACTGACTTCAGAATTAGACAATGTAACCTGTCTGATGTGCTAATTCTGCAACGCAGTGATGCTGGCAGTTTCTCTCCCTACTCTGGCCCCATCTCTTGCATTGCAATATGATAACAATCCATATTTTAAGGTGACTTTCAAGACTGTGACAGCCTAGGAAAAGCACATAGCCTAGGTACACTCCAGATCCTCAGTAAAGGACAACTGTTAACGCCATAATGTGGCTGCAAAGAGCTTGTGATAGGACAGCTGTTAAAGTCCCACATCAACATGAAAAATGGTGTCAGCTTGAAATGCAGCTAGCACCTGCTCCTTTTGTAAATCTAACTCAGTCTTGAGTGCAGTGCCTGGGCTGGGTGCCAGCATCGCTCTCTTCCCGCCTGCCCAGAACTTGCAAAGCACCTACTTCTGAACTACTGTGAATTTTGACAAGTTCATAAACTGGTCGATCAAATGTCACTTTCAGGATGACTCCTTTGCCATGGAAACTCAAGCCAAGATCTTTCTTGGTAAAGCCGGCAAGTATTTCACAAAAGGATATTCTAGGTAACTGAGCATGCAGTCTTCTTGGTGAATCATGTCTGGTGAATTGTGTCTGGTGACGACTAGTGAATCATGTCTCTTCCGTATTGGCAACTCTATACAAATGGCCAATCTGCCAGGTGTCTGTTAGGTACAAATCTAAAGACTTGTTTCTTCCTCTCCACCCCAGGACAGCCCAAACCTCCTTCAGAGCTCCTGTGGAGCTTCCATAGTAAATCTTAGTGTTCCCCTCCCCCACACAAAGGACTCTTCTGTAGTCTCAGCATTGATAGACTGCAAGGGAAAACTCATTCTTCGCATCACCATCTTCCATTGCTTATGTGTTTGTGTGTATGCACTTGCACAATTATTTTAGTCCTTGGCCCACTGTAGGTAAACAATAGATATCTGTTATACTAGTGATAGAAGGAAGTGTTCGTGTGCGTAGTGAGAACGCCTGACTCTAAACAGTCACTTAGTTACTTCCATTTTATTGCCCCATATTACATTTTTGTATGTCAACTCACGATACTTACAAATGCTTTTACTTTGGAAGTAAAACTTAGGTGAGCTTTTGTATTTTTAACCCTCTAAGCCCAAGATGTTTTGAAGAATGACCTAACAGAAAACGTAAACACAACTTCATTATGAAATAGTCAGCGGATATAACATTGTCTTAGTATACTGATGGATCTCTTCATATTCAAGGAAAAGTAGCCAGACCTAGCAATTCTGTATGCATCCTCCAATTTCATTACATACATTAGCCATGTAAGATTTTAAAATAAAGACACCTTGCCATATTTATTCAGTCTGCTGTAGAATTCTGCTCTCCATACATCGACTACTTTTAAATTAATATTTGTTTGTGTATAATGTATATTTGCATAAGGGCTGGTACCAGTGTGTGAGGCATGGTTGTGGAGGTCAGAAAATCTAGGATGTTGGTCCTCACTTTCTATCTCAGTTATGACAGGCCTTCTAATGTTTGCCACTGTATATACCAAGATGCAGGGCCCAGAAGCTTCTAGTCCTCCTTCTTCAGCCTCCCATCCTGTCACAGGAGTGCTGGGATGGCAGACAGGCATTGAAGCATCAGTATTAGATTTGAAGATCTGAGCTCAGGTCCTTACACCTGCTCAGCTAGCACTTTACCCTTGGGCCATTGCAGAAGACTTTGACTAGCTTTTGATGCAGCTCATGATTGTTATATCATGCTGTGGAATGGAGGCTTCATGTTATTCGTATGCATAAGGGTCTCAGCCACATAGATTCCCAGGCACAAAGAGAAGCCAGTTCAGGAACTCACAGCTCAATACTTAAAACCATGACATAATTGTTTTCTGAAATGCTTCACACATTTAAAAAAATATTTTGGTTAGTATCCAAAGATACGGGTTCTGCTGTGACATTGTTGTACATATATGCCACCGTGCTTTGTTCTCCAGCTCTCTCCTCTCGTGCTAGCACTGGCTCCCCTTTCTTCCCAAAGAGCTCTTTCTGCTCTCAGAACATCCATACGTACCCCCGTTACTCTTGGGCTTCCTCTCCCTCCTATTTAAAACTCTTCCCTCCCCTCCCAGGCTCCCTTTCCTTTTTATTCCTCTTGCACTTGGATAGGCATCACTTCCTATAGCTTTGGGAGATTTTCTTCTATGATTTTATTCAATTTTGTATGCTGTTGGCATGAAACTCTTGGCCCTTTATACCTATAATCTGTAGATGTGTGTGCCTAAACTCTCTTAGGTTCTGTTCAAATCATTAAAAATGTCCCTTGACATGAAGGGAAAATCCAATTCCCTTAGCTTGTCTTCATGCCATGGTGTTCTGTCCGTCCTTCACATTGCCCAGGCTCTGCTGGCAAGAGCCCCTGAGCTTTGCACTCGGATTGCTGAATTTTTCATCACGGGCATCATTTTAGTTTGGTTTCCTTCAACAGTTCTATCTTTTTACAAGAGTCTGTGTTTATAGCTTAAAATGGTCTCCTTTTTGTCATTCAGCTGTTTTGTTCTGAGCACATATCTTGTTTGAGTTTTTTGAAGATATTTATAGCCATTCTTTGGAATTCTTGGAAAGTTCTTTTAAGTTTCTCTCATTAGGAGTCATTAATATGGGATTGGTTAATTTTGGAGGAAAGACATTGTCTTTTGTGTATGTGTCAGTACTGTGAACGGGAGGGAGGGAGGGAGGGAGGGAGGGAGGGAGGGAGGGAGGGAGGGAGGGGAAGAGGGAGAGGAAGAGGAAGAGAGAGAGGGAGAAGAAGGGAGAGGAAGAGAGAGAGGGAGAAGAAGAGGTAGAAGGAGAGGGAGAAGGAGAGTGAGAGAAAAAGAGAGAGATATTTTCCTTTCATAGACTTACACATCTGGAGTTAATTTGTTGGCTGATTCATTCATTCATTCTCTCTCTCTCTCTCTCTCTCTCTCTCTCTCTCTCTCCCTCTCTCTCTTAATTCTGTTTAAGTATCTTTTTTTTCTGTCCATGGAGACGTGTGCATTGTTCAAAGGAGGACTGAGTCATAGCATGGTTAAGATGCTTTTCCCCTCTCTGTGGGATGCTATTCAGGTTTGTGGGCTCCACCTCTGGTCTTCCTTTGAGAATCAACTTCTCTCTGCCTAATAGTCACTCACCAGGATTAACAGACCAACTCTAGTTAGTTCTGGCCTACCCCTTGCCTCTGCTGTCCCCACCCATGGTATGGGTTCCTGCAGGCCAGATGCCCTAATGAATGTAAGGTCTGGCAGTGTTCCCACCTCTGCCATATGCTGTGGGTTTCCGTGCATCTGGATAGCCTAGCTTGGGCCAGCTCCAGCTTCTTCTCTGCTTCTGCAGCCTTCATTGCTGCATGTTACAGATCTTGCAGTGCTGCACAAATAACCCTGGGATAAGGTCCAGCCCAAGCCCTGCCACCATGGCTTGTTGTGAGACCTGGACTTACCTGGATCAGATCTAGCCTGTCTCCACTTACACACTGTCCTGTACCTCTTGTGTGACTCTATCTTGGGTCAGGTCTGGACCACTCCCTGTCACCTTTCTACTCCTCTGTCCTACCTAAACAGTTGACTGGCTAGATAGATAGGTTCATCATATGAGAGAAAACAATGATATTCTTCTTTATGAGCCTGTCTTCTTTTTTTATTTTATTATTATTTTTTTAATTTTTAATATTTTTTATTACATATTTTCCTCAATTACATTTCCAATGCTATCCCAAAAGTCCCCCATGCCCTCCCCCCCACTTCCCTACCCACCCATTCCCATTTTGTTTAATGTAATATTCCCAGTTCCACCTATTCCCCAAGAATGGCATAATTTCATTTTTCTTTTCATCTGAATAAAATTACATTGTGTACATACATCACTTTAAACAATCTATATGTTGATGGGCTTCTGGCTGGTTCCACATCCTAGTTATCATGAGCACTGGTATGATGACCATGGACGTGCAAATATCTCTGTAGCATGCTCACTTAGAGTCTTCTGGGAATAGTACAGCTGAATCATATGGTAGTTTTATTTTCATTGTTTAAGGAACCCCCACATTCCATCAGGGCTGTGCCAGTTTATACTCTCATCAGCTGTGAAAGGGGTCCCTCTTCCTCCCACCTTTATCAGCAGTCACTGCAATTTGCTTACTTTGGAAATTTTGTTTCTTTTATTTCTGAGATTTTAATATGATTGCATCATTTCTTCCTTCTCTCCCTTTTCTCTAAAACTTCCCATAGGCCTCGTCTTGTTCTCTTTCAAACTCATACCTCATTATTTATTAATGATTTTATGTTTGTATATACAAATGTATTCATAAATATAACCTGCTCAGACTGTATGATGCTACACATATGTATGTTTTCAGGGCTGACAATTGGTACTGGACAACCAGTTGTGCTCTCCCCCGAAGAAGACTGTTTCTTCTGCTCAGCACCCCGTAGTTGCCTGTGGATCTTTGTGGAGGGTTGATGTCTCATGATCTTTCCCCCGCCCACTGCAGTCGGTATTTTTGATGCTAAGAACACACATCCTGTCTAGGGTGAGATGGCTCTCAGAGAAGCTCTAATTTGGATTTCCCCGAAGGCTAAGCATGTTGAATATCATTTCGAATATGTTTTCTTCATGTGTGTTTTTCCTTTGAGAGTTGTTTAATCAATTCAAAAGCTCCTATGTTGACTGGATGACATTTTTTGATATTTAACTTTTGATGTTTCTACAAAAGATTTTAGATATTAATCCCCTTTCTGCTTATTTTTCCCATTCTGTAGACTGACTGTTTCCTTTGTTGGACAGTGGCTTTTCAACTTCATGTAACATAATTTGTCAGTTCTTGGAATTATTCACTGTACTGTCCCTTTCTAAAGTCCCTCATCTACCCTTATATCTTGAAGCATTTGCCCATGTGTTGCTTTAGCAGTTTTAGAGCTTCCAGTCTTACCTTAAGGTCTTTGTCCCATTTTCGAAGTGTTGTTTTTAATTTGTACTAAAGGGTAAGGAACTAGTTTTAGTCTTCTACATGCAGATTCCCAGTATTCCCAGCATAATTTGTTGAACAGGATTTCAAAAGTAAGGAAGGCTGTGAGTTTCTTTCTGGGTCCTTTATTCTGTTTCAGTTTTGTGCCAGAGCCATGCTGTTTTTACCACTATGAGTCTGTAGTATAGTTTAAGAGTAGATGTCCTGATATGTTTAACATTGTTCTTCCTGCTTAGGTTTGATTCGACTATTTGAGGTATTTTGTGCTTCTACATACATTTTATAATTATTTGATCTAATTCTGTTATTGAAATTTTTATGGGAATTATTTTGAATCTAAAGATCACATTTGGTAATACAGTAATTCTGACAATATTAATTCTGACAATCTATGAGCAATGGAGGTTTTCCCATATTCAGCATTTAAGGTTTCAGTTTCTGTTAACTGTACTCTTTGCAGATACCATGCATGAAGCCCAGAGTGAGGCATCCTTACTTTAGAGGAGAAGATGGGATTTTCATCTCCGTATTTTGATGTTGCACTGTATGTATAAGTATTCTTGGTAGTATATTTATAAGCATGACTCAATAAATCCAATGTTGTTTTTTTATGCCATGATGTATTAGCATGAAATGTTGGATCTTTTATATCTGACTGACATTAAAGGTATCTGTAAGCACATGCATATTCAGACTCAGCAGTCTCACTTAGAATGTCATGAGCTCACAATGACAAAGGGAGTCAATACTAACACAAGAGGGGTAGAAGGAACATTGTAATATTTGTCAAGATTTGACTATTAGTGCCACATTTTAAATCAAAATGTAAAAGAACATATTATAATAGTATTGTATAATTAAAATAAAAATTAGTTAGGACCTTTTTTAATAATTTAATCAGAATGTGAAATGAGTCAGTATTATAGCTCACATTCTATCACTGCATACAGAGAAGCAAGAGCAATTAAAACATTACATTAGCTCAACATTTATGAATTTGGGAAATAGGCATGTACTAAAAAAAGGACCCTGGAGAAAAATATAGTGTACAAATTATCTTTTTATTCAACATGTGCTCTATTATTTTGGGAACTCCAGAATCAGGGACAAAATCCTCACAGCTAGGCTAATTACTTTAATAAGGCCTGCATTATTTAAAAATAAATCTAAGTGGATGTCAGAGCTGGATCTGGTAACCAACATTTATCCTCTCTATGGGCTTTCTCCCCATGGCACTGAACAGTTGGTTCCTCATCTCTACGTTGGCGGTGCCAACTGGCTCTTAAGATTCTTGCCAAGTGCACAAGGTAGAATGCCCGTTCTCTGCACGGAGCCGTGGCCTTTCTGTGACTCTTCTCCCCAGATGTCTGTTTTCCTCATAGCTGTGAGACTGCCCCATGTCCTGAGAGAGCATCAGCCTCTTCTGCTGTACCTTCAAAGCCATGCCTCATCTTTCTTAACTTCAGCCAACGCTCATTAACATCTGCACCGTGCCCAGCATCATACCAGACCCACCGATGCAGGAAGCATGCCTGTTACTAGGAATACTTCAACAGAGTGGATGGAGTTTTCTAGAACTAACTTGATAAACTTATTAACGATCAAATATTGTGGTAGATAAAATGCCATTTCTCACATACCATAGATGGGCTCCATAGTGTAACAAGACCTTTAAAAGGTAAGCAATATAGAGAGTGGATCAAAGTCAGCACAGAACAGTTTTTATTTGTCTTTGTGGTGAGGGGCATATTCATGTCTCACAATCAAGAAGCCACTTTTCTTAGGTGGCCTTAATTCACATACACTTGGTTATGGACATTACTCATTTTTATAAATTTTCAGGCTCAATTGTGGTTTATACATTTGTTTTATCTTCATTTCACAGACAGGGACTTTCCAGATAACCCTACAATTTGAATAGGATTTGCATTTGAGTTAAGTGCACGTCTTCACCTCAGAGGAAGAGACACCAACAGGGAAATATTGGGCTGTTGACGGCTGCACTGTCTGTGCTATTCCTTGTCTAGAAGGCAGCAAAGTGTACTGGCAAGCCCTTAAGGGTGCAGAGTAATGTGGGGACCATTCGTAAACTACCCTGTGGAGACAGGTCTTCACCATGGGCAATGGGCTAGGGAAGTGTTGTCTGGATGATACATGGGCAACTGTAAGCCCCAAACACAGTGTGAGTAAACTCAACCAAAAAAAAACTACCCAAAGTGAAGCAATAACCACAGAGGTGAACCGTCTCTCACTTGTAGAGTTTTTAGACTTCCCATTGAAAGTTGTCTCCTGAAGCTGCCAAAGAGACATTTTTGGATCATTGTCACTACTGTACCCTTGTGGGCAGTATAACATTCCTGCTTCTCTCCCCCTTCCCCTCCCCTTCCCCCTCTCCTTTTCCTTTTCCTTTTCCTTTTCCTTTTCCTTTTCCTTTTCCTTTTCCTTTTCCTTTTCCTCCTCTCTCTCTTCCTCGCCCCACTCTCTCCCCCCTCTCCCTCCCTGCCTCACTCCCCCTTTCACTCATCTCTTCTCCCTGCCTTCCTCCCCCTCTCTCCATCTCTCATATAAAGGAATCCTATTTTTAAATTTGTATTTAGTGTGCATTGGTGTTTTGCCTGCCTGAATGCCTGTATGAGGGTGTGAGATCCTTGGGAAGTGGAGTCACAGAGAGCTGTGAAATGCTGTGTGGATACTGGATATTGAACCAGGGTCCTCTGGAAGAGCAGCTGATGCTCTCAACTGCTGAGCCATCTCTCCAGCCCTCTTCCTTGTTAAACCACAGTGTTCTTTGATAAAAAAGTATGTCTACATTTCCAGACTCTCGGGCTACTAGGTGGTTATATTATCTAAACCTGGCTTATGAGATGCCAATAGGAACAACAACCTCCCTTCCTCCTTTCTTTCTTCCTTTGTGGTCTATATTTGTACAGAATCCATGAAAACAAAAGCTACACACTGAGGAAAATTGCAAATAGATAGGAAAAGCCTATGGCTCCCACGATGATGCCACAGAGGAGCTGATCAGGCTCCAGGGCTCCAGCTGTCCTTTCTTGTGCCTTTATGTGACACAAGTAAACCCCTGTATGTAGATTCCTGATACTAGCTATGAGAAGCAGATACTCAACAGGACCACTTTTCTGAAGAGGTGCCTTCTTTTGGCACTAGAAGAAATTCCTAAGACTTTAAAAGTTGTGAGATCTAAAAGCTGGGAGTTGGGGATACAGCATTAGTTCAGTGGTTGGAGCATTTGCTCTTACAGAGGGCTTCAGTTTCATTGCTAGTACTCACATGGTGGTCCACAACCATCTGTAGCTCCAGTTCCAGAGGATCTGACACCGTATTCCATCCTCTGAAGGCACCAGGCATAGAAGTGGTATACATGCATACAAGCAGGTAAAACATTCAGTGTTGTTTGTTTGTTTGTTTGTTTGTTTGTGTTTTGTTTCTTAAGCTGGGCATGATAACACTTGTCTGAAATTGTAAAATTTGGGAGATAAAGGAAGGGGGATCAGGAATTCAAGACCAGCCTTGGCCACATAAGAAGTTTGAGGCTGAGCCTTAATACCATAAAACTCTGTTTCACCAAAATAATTTTTTTAAAAAGTCCTGTGATATGAAAGCATATATTTCTAGAAGAGCAGAGAGGGCACAAACTCCTTGACATTGGTTTTGGCAATAATTTACTTTTGGATATGACCTCAAAGTACAGGGTTTTTTTTAAAAAGGTAAAATGGTATCAGTGGGAGTGACTGCAAATGAAAAGACTTCAGCACAGACAAGAAACAACAGACGATAGAGATGAGAAGGTAAACTGCCACGGAGAAGAACTTGCTTGCTAATGTGTTTGGTGAGAGATTATCTCTAAAATATGTAAGAAACTCTGTAGTTAAAGAAGTGACAACCAGAATGTAAAAGTGGGCAAAGAATTTGAAGAGATGTTTTCTCATACAAGATACAAACTGGCCAATAGAAGTCTAAAACACTGCTTAGCATCAGTCACCACAGCTGGCAAAACTACAAGGTCAGATCACCTCTCTCCCCTGTCGGGTGACCTTTACACCCTTTACACCTTACAAAAGTCAGAGGTTCTGGTGAGGAAGTGAAGGAAAGAGGAACCTTGTCTTTTGTGGTAGGGAATGTAAATTACAGTGGCTAATGTGGAAAGAAATTTAGAGATTATTCCCCAATAAAATTACAAGTATGTTATAAATTATAGCATGGTCCTCTAATCCTACGTCTATTTATTGAAAAGAAATGATATCAGTGTCTCAGAGAGACATTAGCAGTATCATACTGATTAAAACACAGCTCATGACAGGTATGGCGGTCGGGAAAGCCCAAGTGTCCATCAAGAGAGGATGGCAAAGCAAATTGTTATTTATAGAAACACACACACTACCACTTTATTCAGTCTCCAGGAATAAGAAAATTCTACCATTTTCAATAATAAGAACTGACCTGAAAAACATCATGTTATAGTCAGGTATTTGGTAATTATCATGGAAGGTGGAATCTAAAAAACCAAATTCAGAGAAGCAGAGAGTAGAACAGTAGCTCTCAGGGATGGAGGCCGGGTGATGAGGAGATACTGGTAAAATATACAGTTTCAATTATGAGCATGAAAATCTTCTAGGGATCTATACATAGCATCACACATTTGAAATTTGCTAATAGAGTGTATCATGAGTGCCCTTGCCACACACTAATGGTGGGTATATGAAGAGATAAATGTGTTAATTTGCCTAATTGTAGTAAGTTCACTGCATACTTAAACTTCATACCATGAAAACATGAAACAAGTATTTGTAGTCATGAAACCTTCGCTTCCTAAGCCCATGGTGTATTCACTTGACATCCCTAGAGATAATAACTGGTAAAGGTTTATGCAAGCTACAAATGGGCATTGTGAGATACAGGTTCTTGGGTCTTTGCCTAAAGGAACAGAATTAGTAGTGAGGACTTCAGCAGGTAATACACATGAAGTGTTCTTTGATGGCCAATTGTTTCTGAAAACAATATGTCTGCCACTTATCAACTTGACCTCAAGAACATTATACACATGGACTTTAAGTTCTTGTAACACACTGCTGGGGAGACATTGTGTGGTAGGTCTTAGACATAAGGACACAGAAAAAGAGCCTCTTGCTCATGATCATAAAGAGAAGAGAAGAACTGAGATTCAGACTATACATTTGATGCCAAAGTCCATACCCTTTCAGCCACAAGTATGTTCTTCTTCTCAATAGGGTCACGGGTACTTGTATTGCTTATGGAACCTGAGTAAGTACTCAGCGATGTTTTAACAGCCCTCTTCCTCACAATTTAAGTTCTAAATAAATGGCTTTCTACCAACATGCAGCATCCCAGAACTTCCCAGAATGCCATCTCCCAAATGGTCTGCTATAGGTGGCTAGTCCTATGTGTGCTTTCGTATTCTAGAGCCCAAGAAATGGAACCACTTAAAAGTAGCAATTACCGAATCTGTAAGTGAAGTAGGTGGCCAGGGCACCAGGTTCCCAAGTCTGGCCCTTTGTTCTGTGTCTTTTAGCCTCTAAAAGCCACCTTGAGATCCTGCCAGGCAATACTAGCTGTTCAGGACTAAGAGGGAGTAGAGGAAAATGGATTTCCTGAAACCATCATGGAACTGAACATTGAATTTGAGAACTCTGCTTTTATTTGACCAAGAAAAAACAAAAGCTGGGCACAGTCCTCAAGGTCAGACAGAGAAGGCCATGCTTAGTCTCCAGGGAGAGTGCCAAGATGACTGCTCATGGCCAGGAGGTAGAATGCCCACTTGCTCTTTAAAAACAAAAGGAAGAGGAGTAGGCAACACGCTGGAAAACTAAATGTTATCATCCCTAATATCACAGCTTGGGAATTAATGAGCTGGAGGAATGGAAAGAGACGCTTTGCCAGGGCTCAGGCAGACAACTGATGGGATTCTGTGCTAACACATTGTAGAGCTTTGTAATTGTTTCTCTAAATGGTCAATCGTTTTAATTCATAGGCAGTGCGTGATTTTAATCAGCAGGGTAACTGTTTTTCAGGTTCCTTTGCTTTTCTCATGGAAAGTGCAAAATGAGTGATATTTAAGCAAAGTCTCTCATTTTTTTCTCTGAATTTTTCGTAAATACTTATATTAAATATAGGTACAAAAGCTGGATTTAAAAATTCTATCAGCGATGTGTAGAGGATATTATCCTGTATCTCACACGGACCCTCCCATTTAGTCCTGGCTTTAAAACATGCTTTGATATTAACTGGCTGCCTCCATCTGGGTCCCTGAGATTCTTTTGTGTGCATTTGGGGGACCAAAACTACCATGAGCCATTCAGCTCCAGCTCCAATTCCCTGTTAACCATACTAATTACCTGCGGAGAGGAGGCTGTGCTTATCTTTAGCTAAGTTTTTGAACTTCTCATCAGTTTTGATGATGTCAAATAGATATACACACTGAGGCACAAATTAGTATATATTTTAAATACAGTGACAGTAAATGTTTTGTTTACAATACATAGTTGATTTATGAAAGAACTGCTTAGCAGGCTGATCTGGCTTACCATCACCATGGCATACCTGACCTATGATTCTCAGTTAATCAGAATAGCATATGACTACAGGTGTTCACTTTTATTAAAATAGAACTGACTGACTCTGATCCTAACCACTGTCAGTGTGTGCATGTGTGCATGTGTGTGTGTGTGTGTGTGTGTGTGTGTGTGTGTGCCCATGACAGAGCTCATGTGTGGGGCTCAGAGAACAACGATTGGGTTAAGTTCACTTTCACCCTCTCTGTGACACGGTCCCTGTTGTTTCTATCAGTGTACTCCGTACTGCAGGTTAGCTGGTCAGCTAGTTCAGGGCAGTTCTGGCTCGACTTCTCATCTTGCTGCAGGCAGGCTGAGATTAAAGATGTGCCCCACTGCATCCAGCTTCCCACCACCATTTTTAAGCATGAGAGGACAATGTTTGTCTTTAGCTTGTATTAGTTTCTGTTGTACATTATAAGTGCAACAAACCTTTAACTTGTTTTTCAGATGAAGTGGCTTGTGCACTTGGGTAGGAGGACTGAAAAAACTTTGAGACCATCATGGGCTAGCCTGGGCTTCAGGACGAGACTCAGTCTCAGAATCCCACTAACCATAAAAAAGTCCCATACTTGTTATTTTATTCTGTTGGATATTTACAATATTATAGATTCAGTGAAAACATCTTTTTTTCTTTTATAAATTTATTGTACAGCAAAGAGACTCTACATTTAGACTTTCTGGCCTCTGTTACCATGTCACAATAAGACCGTGCTCTTATCCTTGACAATAATAGTCACTGTTGATCAAACTGTCATCGTATGACAGAACATTACACACTCATGAATACGTACATATTTACATGTTTTATACCCATGACTTTAAACTTGTCATTGAGCAGAAAGTAAATACGAAATGTTAAAATGCTATTAATTTAATCACCAATTTTGTAAATCCCAATTCAGTATGCCTTCACGTAGTGATGTGTAAGAGGCTGACAGTAACTCACATTTCTGGAGCCTTTGGCTTTATTTGGGGTCCCTATGGTCCTGTCTAGGACTGAGATTGATACAAGCATCTCCTCCTGTTGTTTCAGCACTTGGCTTAATAGCACACAGGAGCATCTGGGCAACAAGGAACTGCGATTTCCCACAGAGACAAAGTGTGATTGATAATCCATTTATATCATGGGACAGATGAGCTTGATCGTCCCTTAGAATGGTTCTGCCTTTCTCACTACTTGCTGCAGATTAACTGTATTATACCTCAGCCAACAATCCTTTGCTTTTATGCTGAAAATTACCAAGCAGCATCTTTGACAGAGAAGGGAAAAATAGCAAGAGCCATTCATGAAAGTGCTTCCCAAATTTCAATTCATTTAGGAAAAAAAAAATTCCCCGAAACAGCTGTTTGGTTAATGGCTAGTGAAGATAGCAGAAATCATGTCAGTGGCACCCAAACTGTAGCCAAACTAATTGCGTGAGAGGCTGACTTGAAGATAGGTTGAATATATGGTTTATATTTTGTAGAGAGATGATATTCATTTTAAGAGTTCTAGCTTATTTCCTTTTAAATTGAAGCAAGGTAGTCCTGACTCTACCTCTCTATTGGCTGCCTCTCCCATGTCACCTTTCCTATTCTCTCACCATCCTATCTCATTACCTGGCTTTTTGCTCATCTGTCACTCAACAGAAAGACACCACTCACTGTTGGGCACTAGAAAGACTGCCACTGTCACATCTGCTTCAGGGTGGAGCTTCAAGGGTCCAAGAGGCCATCTGGGCTCAGCTTGATCCCAAGAATCATTGCCTAGATTAAATCTTGTTTCGAATTTTGGAGATAGGCTATAGAGTGGAATTTTGATGGCTTTTGTGTCTTTTCTTACTCCTCAGTCACTAATGTGTATGTGTAGGAGAAAAGCAAACTGAAAATAATATCTATTTCTATTCCCATTTAAGAAATACATATTTATGTAAAAGAGCTAATAAAGGAGTCATTTGCCATAATTTTCACAGTGCTTTATAATTAGTACCTGCAGGTCAGGATGCTCAACAAGATGATTAAATTCATGAACTGTGTTCAGTGGGCCCCCCCTTGACTCCTCCTTCATCTCAGAGAATCATTCAGCTTCAATGACTTGTGTTTAGAAGACCTCTTCTCTTGCAGCCTCAGAATTTAACTCCTTGTACTTCATGATCAATCTTTCCTTTTAAGAGTATGGATTTTTTTTGAGAGGGATGATTAGTCATATGGCTAGGTATATGCTTTTATCTAAGCAGGCAACAGAGACAATGGCTTCGTGAAGTGCAGTGAGTGTCAAGAAGGATAATGCCATGTGTGCTTAACTTCTAGTCTCCAATATACGTTTTTCAGGGATGCTGTGGGGAAAGCATCAGGTTTTCATCTGGCTAGTGCAAAGTATCATGTCCAATGCCTTACATCAGGAATACAGTCAGCTTTCTGAGCTTACAGGGACCCTCCCCACCCCACTATACCTATGTGTGTACATATACCCTGGACCAAAACCATTCCTTTTTAGCTTGCTCATTGTCATTTGGCTCTTTTACCAGCCACTGTCCCCAAACTGTACCCTCCTCTGTCTTTCTGACTTTCTGAAATTCTTTAGAAGGACCACTGAGGATACACTTTGTGTTCTCTTATTCAGGTTGGGTGAGGATTTTATTCATGATAGAATTAAACCATTGATGTTAAATATACTAATTACTGTTTCCTCAAATCACATCAGGCAACAAAATGCTTATTAAAAGCAAAAACATGGATTACATTATACTTTTTCTTGCCAGCTTGCTGGGCTGGGCTGCAGAATCGAACATGAGGCCACTAAACTGGTAGGAACTCCCACCTCTCAGAAATCACAGAGGAACAAGCTGGTGATTGGCCTGTTAGACCTCACAAATAAAAATACAGGATGCCGAGCTATCTCAATATCACATAAAAACATTTTTTTAAAAAAATATGAGGATGTCCCAAATATTAGATGGGACACATTTAGAGAAAGAAATTAACTTGTATATTTGAAATCCCACTTACACTAAACATTTTGTATTTTCTTTGCCAAACTCAGTAAATGAAGATGCAAGGTTTATTCTACATGCTTGTGTGCATGCATGTCTTTCTGTGTGTGTGCGCACATGTTTGCCTTTGTGTGTGTCTATGTGACTGTGTGTGTCTCTGTGTGCCTGAGTGTGTGAGTGTGTTTCTGCAGGGACAGAAATAGAGAGGAGCCTGAGGAAAAGAAGGTCCAGCGAAGCAACATACCAAAAGTGGGATCCAGCTCAAGGGGAGTCCCCAAGGTCTGACAATATTACTTAGGCTATGGAGCACTCACAAAAAGGGACCTAACACGACTGCCCTCTGAAAGACCCAACATGCAGCTGAGAGAGTCAGATATAGATATTTGCACCCAACCAATGGACAGAAGCAGCTGACCCCTGTGGTTGAATTAGGGAAAAACTGGAAGAAGCTGAGGAGGAGGGCAACCCTGTAGGAAGACCAGCAGTCTCAATTAACCTGGACCCCTTAGATCTCTCAGACACTGGACCACCAACCAGGCAGCATACACTAGTTGATATGTGGCCCCACATATGGCTGGCTGCTGGGTCTGGGTTCAGTCAGAGAAGATGCACTTAACCCTCAAGAGACTGGAGACCCAGGGAGTTTAAGAGGTCTGGTGGGGTGGGGGCTGGAGAGTGGAGACATCCTTATGGAAACAGCAGGGTGAAAATGAGGTATGGGATGGGGAACAGTCAGAGGGTAGACTGGGAAGGAGATAAAATCTGGAATGTAAAAAAAGAGATTGAATAAAATTAAAAAAAAAAGGAAATTGCATTTTTGAGACAGTGTTTCTCACAGCCCTGGGGTTTGCTTGGTAGGCAAATGAGCCCCGAGGAGCTGGCTGACTCTCCCTTCCCAACTCTGGGATTACAGGTGACACTGTCATACTTGCATTTTCTTGAGGTATTAGGAATTAAAATCAGGTCCTCATGCTTTCACACCAAGCAAGGCATTGACTGAGTCGTCATGCAAGCATTCTTTTCTATCACTATCACAGGATATATAGGGGTTGACACTCTATTTTTCTCATTTAATATTTTATGAAATGGATTCCCTCATGCATTTAGAAATCACTGTAAATATTTTTTTAAATATTGCTCCAAGTTAAGTAAAAGAGAAAAAACATCTTAATAAGAAAGCAAGATATGAATGTGCCACTGTTTTCTAGTGATGCAGCATACGCACAAAACCCCAAGCTCTACCGAGAACAAAACAATTAAAATAGAAAAACAAATTTAGCAGAGTTGCAGATAATAAGCTCAACGTGCAAAAGTCAGCAGTGTTTCAATGTGAGGCCAACAAATCATCCCAAGAGAAATGATGAAAAACTATCCCATTTGCAGTAAAAACAAATTAAAAAAAAACAAAACAAACAAAAAAAAAAAACAAAGAACGAAGAGGTACACACTGGGGTAGTTTAAATAAGAATAACCCTCATTGGTTCATACATTTGAATGTTTAGGGGGTGGTACTATCTGTTAGCATAGGTGTGGTCTTGTTGGAGGAAGTGTGTGACAGGGGTGTGCTTTGAGGTTTCAGAGGTGCAAGCCAGGCTCAGTGTCTCTCTCTCCCAGCACACTGTAGATCTGGATGTTGAACACTCAGTTTCCCTTCCAGCACCACGCCTGCCTGTGTGCCACCATGCTTCCCACCATGATGAAAATGGACCAACAGTCCCCCAAACCCATTTAATTGCTGTTTTTTTAGATCTGCCTTAGTTACGGTTTCTCTTCAAAGCTATAGAACACTGACTAAGACACATGGTAATTTAACCTGGGAGGTGAAAGACTTGTTTACAAAATCTCTAAGACTCTGATGAGAGAAAATGAAGAAAACATGAATGATTGGAAAGCTGTGTCATGCTCAGAGAAGGGAATAACTAATAACTTTGAATATTAGTGTCCACACTAATATTCAAAGTGACTACAGGTTAGGCTGCAATATAATGTTTCATAAAAATAGACAAAGTAAACCATATGAAATCACAAATAATCAAAGTAATCAAAAAAGAATAACTTTAGATATATAATATGCTCAGATCTTAAATCACATTATATAGTGATTACAAGAAGAGCTGGATAACAGAGACAGATAGAAAGGCCAGAAATGACCCACACACTCATGCAGAATTGATTGTTGATGAAGATGACAAGACATGTAATATGCAGTGACTGGGAAAGAACGGCTGCTTGGAGAGACTGGATACTCATGCAGAACCATGAGCATGAATCATGTAACACCCATATACAAAGAGCAGTGTAAAACAGCTAAAGACTTGAATATAGTCCCTGAAACTGACCCTGTCTGCAAACACCTAAGGGATGTGCTCTATTAAAGACCTGGCAATGATACCTTTTGGATATAACTGAAAGCACCTGCAACAAATAGAAAAACGGACAAACGAGATGCTCGAACACAAGAGGATTCCACCCAGTGAAGTAGCTGACTACTGAGGTGATGAGACAGCCTGCAGAGTGGGAGCTGGTGTGTACAAGAGTCACTTGGTAAGTAACTGATAGCCAACACACATAAGGAACATGGCAAGTGACCCAGATTCCTTCTTTTCACCCTGCCTGGCCCTGAATCTTTGAGTCTCCCCATGCGTTCCAGTCCACTGACCCACCTCAGGACTCTCTTGAGCTGTCCAGATAACACTGGTGGCATGCCTGGTCCTCTTGAGTCCCTCTCCAATGGACTCTAAATTGCTGAGCCTACCATCTTGATTGGAGTTTGGGCCAGCTGGTTGTGTCTTTTGATGGAAATTTTGAGTCTGCACCGAGGAGTGGGATCACCAGGACATATACTAGTTCAATCGTAGCTTGTTTTAGGGATCTCTACAGGAATTTGGAGTCTGGTTGCACCAGTCCACACTTTCACTGACGGTGAGTCAGAGCTTCTCTTTCTCCAAGCCCTGAAGCATTTTCTGTCATTCATTTTATTAATCTTAGCCATTCTGACTAGGGTGGGGTAGTTTTTATTTGCATTTTCCCTGTTAACTAATGGTGCTGAAGACTTTTAAAAAGTGTTCATTAGACATTTTTTATTTTTATTTTGAAAAAATTCTATTCAACCCTGTAGACTACTTTTTTGATTGGGTTGTTTGTTTACATGATGTTTCGTGGTTTTGTTTTGTTTGGGAGTTCTTCATGTATTCAAGATATTAATTCTCTATTAGATGTAGACCTGGTAGATTCTCTCCCATTCTCTAGGCTGCCCTTAGATGTGACTATCCCCTCAGGAGGCTTTTGTGTCATGGACTCACACTTGTTAGACGTCCTTATTCCCTGAGTGCTTGGATTTTTAAGTTCGTAGCAATGTTTACCTTCTAAAAATTTCAGAAGTTCACATTGTGTGTTGAGGTATGTGATCCATTTGGAGTTGATTTCTGTTGCAGGGGATGGGTGATTAGGATTCTGCTTGGTACATGTAAACATTCAAATTTTCCCAACTGTATATGTATATGTTCAAGATGCCATCTTGTGTGTGTGTGTGTGTGTGTGTGTGTGTGTGTGTGTGTGTATGTGTGCAATTTTGGCACAGTTGTGAACTATCAAGTATCTGTAATGGTATGGATGTAAGTTTGAAACTTCCATACCATTGAAGTATGTGTCTGCTTTTAGTCTGCACTGTGCATTTTGTATTACTTTGGCTCTGTAGTGTGACCTGAGATCAGTTATGGTAATACCACCAACATTATCCTTTTTGCTTTGAATTGCTTTGGATATCAGGGTGTTTGTGTTTCCATACCAACATTCAGATTTTGGTTTCTATGTCTACTTAGAATGCCATGAGGATTTTTATTGGACTTGTGTGGGATCTGTGCATTGCTTTGGGTAGGATGGTCATTCTTACAACATTAAATGCAATGTTTGTGTCTTTTATTTTCCTTGT
Source organism: Mus caroli (assembly GCF_978045245.1). Lineage (NCBI taxonomy): Eukaryota > Metazoa > Chordata > Mammalia > Rodentia > Muridae > Mus > Mus caroli. Next base: position 94,282,738 of record NW_028227258.1, read on the forward strand.
CCACTTTAGTTCATTCAGGTGTTTATTCATTTCCTCTTTGAGTTTCCTTGAACTCTTTAGACAATTTTACAATTGTTCTTTTGTATTGTGGGTCTTGTGTTTCATCTGAGTTGTTTTTGTTGGGGGCCATTCTATGGTTCTGATAATCTTCAAGAGGTGAAGATTGTCTTGTTTTCATGGGACTGGGGAACTTGGAGAAGAGGCGGGGACTCTCAAAGATGCAGAACCAAAATGAATGGAACCAAAAAGGAGAAAGGGAAGTTAGTAGAGGGCAGGTAATTAGAAAGGAGAGAGGGAACCCTGGAGATGGAAAGCACAGATCAGGTGAAAAACAAACAACAACAACAAAAACAGAGTCAGAGGGAGGGCTAATCAGAAAGAAGAGAGATGATCAGTAAGTATGTGAAAATATAAACCATCATTAAATCATTAGGGAAATAGAAATTGAAATGACAATAAGCCATGACCCCCTGCCTGCTAAAATGGCTGTTATGATAAAAAAGAAGAAGAAAAAAGTTCGGGGGAAAGTGTAGTGAAAGAAGAGTTCCTATAAATTGTTGGTGGGAAAATAACTTAGTAGAGCCATCATGAGAAAAGCTATTAGGGAAGTTTCTAGAAATACTAAACAGGGACAACCTTTTGGTGCAGTGTTTCCACTTCTAGGCATATAGTCAGAGACACTGAAATCACTGTGAAAGGCATATCTGTGTGTTCATTTACCCATTGGTGAACTGAAGATGTGCAATCCTGAATCCATCATTAGATGAAGGAATAGTTAAAGTTAATGGGGGTATCTATCCATCTATCTATCTATCTATCTATCTATCTATCTATCTATCTATCTATCTATCTATCTATCTATCTCTTGTCTATTGACATGTGTAAGTATTAGACCACTACTTAGCTCTAAAAAGAAAGAGTTCTGTTATTTTTGATAATATGAATGAACCAGCAAGGCACTCTGCTAAGTGAAATTATCTAGGAAAAGAAAGTCAAATGTGGCATGATATTATTTGCACATGAAACCTAAAGAGTCTCATGGGTAGAAGCAGAGAGTAGAACACGGGACCAGAGACTAGAGCTGTAGGAGAGGAACAAAAGAGGAAGATGTTGGTCTAATGATTCAATATTTCAGACAAGCCAGTTTTGAAATGTATTGCATAGGATGATGACTGAATCCAACAAAATGTAATATATTTTTCATAATAAATTGTAAATATTTCACCACCATAAAGTAAAAGGCAAATGTAAAAGTTGGCATTTTAAGTAGCTTGATTTAATCTTTGTGCATTATGTATAAATCTTAAAACATAGTATTGTATATAATTATGATATTAACTGAAAGTAAATGTTAATAAAATTAGTATTGATTTTATTATTAATTAATTATATTTGTTATATAAATGATTATTGTTAATTAGTATTATTAAAATTAAAGTAAAAGTTGCTGTGTAACACCCTAGCACCTAATTTCACCATAGCTTAAATTTTCATAAATAGATTTAATTTTTTGCTTTGTTACAACTTTTGTGGTATAGTGAATACACCCTAAAAACATTAGACAAATCATCTGCTGGCTGCTCTTGCAAAACTTGTCTATCTAAATCTAATACATCCCACTATTTTGAACCTCTTTCAACCAAATGCTGCAGTTATTTTTCTAGTTGTCATTGAAAATTACTCTATAAGAATATTATCCCTGAGGAATTTAAGACATATTAGGAAAAAGAATAAATCTGGAGATGCAAAGCCTTTTAAATATTAGGGATGCTAATTCAAACACATGATTATCTCAGGTCACACCCACAGTATGTTCTGCCAGGCAGTGAGTATAGCAAATCAATTCTGATTTACCAGCTCCACAGAAACTTGGGACATCTTGGATTCTCTCCTGAAGTCTCATTAAGGTGTCTATAAAGTCATTTTGATTTATCTGGTTGAGCTGCCTATGAGAAATACTGTTGTGCTTCTCTGGTTGGCCTTTCAATCTAGCCGTTCCAGCTCTAAAAGCACCTGACATGAGATGGCCTGCCATGTCCTTGAATGGCAGAGCCAAGGCACAGCTTTGTCTCGTATGTGTGCAGATTAATGCATGCCTTCACAGACACAGAATAAGTTCAAGCTTGCAGATCAACTTCAGTTGGTAGAGCTGTTGTCTAGAGTACATGAGATGCTGGGCTAGATCCTCAATACTGCATAAAATGGGGGTTATGGTATACACTTGTCATCTTAGCACTTCAGAAATAGAGATAGGAGGATCGCAAGTTTAAATGTGCCTACCTACACATGGAGGGCAGCTTAGAGTACAGGTGATCTTGCCTCAAAATAACAAGACAAAACACAAAAAGGGATTCACTGTGCTTTGCCTTCCTTGCTCTCAGCTTCTTCTCCACCCTCACCAAGAGCTCTCTGCTGAAGCTTCAGCTCCTGTGGCAGCCTTTGCCCCACTTCCTGCTCTGTTGCGCATTCCCTAATTATCCTGTTTCTATCTCCACACTGAGTCATTCTCAGATGATTTAACAATGATTTTGAAGTTGCCAAAAGGAGATACAGAAATGGATCTGGAAGTTTTAAGTAAATTCCAAAGAAGGAGAGCCAGCTTGGGGTATAGGTATTCTAAAGAGAAAGCAAACCAGTAAGTAAGGATAAACAAAATAGAACCAGGCTTGGTTGTTTGTCTTAGAGTAATTTGCATGCTATCAAACTTATTCCTTTAGAAAGTAAAATAATGTAGTGTTTAGTAGTCTTGCAGTTGGGTAGCCATCACCACTGTCTACTTCTAGAACATTTCCTCAGTGTCTCCCCAGATCTGTGTATCTATTATATATCATTTTCCATCTTGCTTACCACTGGAAAGCTCTGATTAGCTATCCCATCTTTCTATATTTACCTGTTCTGGACATATTATATAAATGAAGTCATGCAATATTCACGCAATGTCTTCAAGAATCATCTACCTGTGGCATGTATCAATAATTCATTCTCCTTTTATAGCAAAAAAATATTTAATATTTCACTTTGGTAAGATCACTATCTATTAGTCAATTTAAGGGTGCTTGCAGTCTTTTTGTCTATGAATTATGATTCTATGAGTATTCATGCACACATATTTGTCTGGAGATATGTTTTCCATCCTCTTCATGAATTACTGAATGACATGGTAAATCTGACTTTAAATTCTTGAAGAATTGTCAACCTGGTTTCCAAGGCAATTATGTTATTTTCATTCTTGCCCATAATATATGAGCCTTTTAGCTTCTGTTTGTTTTCAACATCCCTCATTTCTGTGGAACTTTAAAACCACATGCATCCTATTTGTTTTAGTTATGGTTACTATTGTGATGAAACACCAGGGCCAAAAGCAACTTGAGGAGGAAAGAGTTTATCTGGCTTACATATCTTGAATCACAGTCCATCAAAGCAGGGACTCAAACCAGACAAGAACCTGGAGGTAGGAGCTGATGCGGAGACCATGGAGGAATGCTGCTTACTGACTTGTTAGGCTGCTTTCTTAGAGAACCCCAGACCACCAACCAGGGATATTTCCACTCACAATGGGTTGGTTCCTTCTGACATCAATCAGTAATTAAGAAAATGACCTTCAGGCTTGCTTACCCACAGAGCAGCCTGACAGAGAGAGGCATTTTCCCAACTGGGGCTCTCTCTTCTCAGATGGCTCTAGCTTGTGTCAAGTTAACATGAAAATATTCAGCATGCTATTGGAAGTGAAGTAATATCTCGGCATTTTTAATTTTTATAGTAATGTTTCCAGCCATCCCAGAACCAGGACATACTTGGATGACTGGCACTGAAATTCTCTATCTGGTTTTCTGCTTGAGACAGATTTGATCAAGGGTTTGTCTTATGTGGTCTCTGTGGCTTCAGTTTTCCAGGTCTTCCTTTGGTTGGAATTTCCTTTCCCTCTTACATATTTACTGTACAGATGGACACACTCCTCAGGTTACTGGTCTTACTCCTGTAGCATGTGTTTATGAGTCCTACCTATACCTAAACTTTGTCATGGTTTTCTTTCCTTTATCACTCTCCACCTCATTTTTTAGTCAGGGTCAGTTATTGAACTTATTGAACTTAGAATTCATCATTTTGGCTAGACTGGCTGGCCATTAAACTCCCAAGACTCACCTGTCTTGGCCTTTTAGTGGTGTGGTTATGGGAATGGGCCAACATGTCCTAACTCTTACAGGGGTGACAGGGATCTAAACTGAGATCTCGTTTGTGTAGCAAGCACTTTACCTACTGAGCCAACTCCCATGGGCCTTATTTAAACTGTATGCCTCAGCATCTTCATATCTTCATTCTATTGTTATGAAGAGTAAATGAAGATATAATTTAGAAAGATTTTGAAATACTGCAATATGGGATTTCTAAAGTATAAAACTTAAATTAGGGCTGGTGAGATGGCTCAGTGGGTAAGAGCACCCGACTGCTCTTCCGAAGGTCCAGAGTTCAAATCCCAGCAACCACATGGTGGCTCACAACCATCCGTAATGAGATCTGGCGCCCTCTTCTGGAGTGTCTGAAGACAGCTACAGTGTACTTACATATAATAAATAAATAAATCTTTAAAAAAAATAAAACTTAAATTAATTAAGATTCTTAATATACAGAATATTCTCTTGAATTGGGACTTAACAACATGTCTCCAATGGCAGCAAATTGTGACCCTTCATTTTTAACATTGCTAAAGTCCATTTAGTGACCACAAAATGACAGGAACACTTCTTATAGACACATTCAATGTTTCTCAGCTATAGTGATTTAAAGAAAGAAACAGACAAAAACTGGAAAACAAAAAGAAACAAACAAAAAAACCCATAATGTTTGCTTAAAGATCCCATGGTCAAGGAGCACCAAGGAAAAGGGGGAGGAGGGGCAGAAAGAACATAAGACTCAAAGGCTGCGTAGAAGTGCTGTGAAGTGTCTTTGTGTAAGACATGGCCATTACAACTATGAGCACACAGCTGTGGCTACCTCCACAATATCTGCAGAGGATTAAGTGCCTTCTGCAATTCACCACGGGCAGGAGAGGAGCTGAGGCACCATTTAATGCTAGCCAGGGGAAGGAGTATCGTGTTCTTCAGAGTGTAGCCCCGGTAAGTGGTCAATGCTCAAGTAAATAAACACTCTATGTTAAACGTGGTTGGCAGAAGAAAGGAGGGGAGAGAGAGAGAGAGAGAGAGAGAGAGAGAGAGAGAGAGAGAGAGAGAGAGAGAGAGAGAAAGAGAAAGAGAAAGAGAGAGAATGGGAGGGAGGGAGGAAGAAAGGAAGGAAGGAAGGAAGGAAGGAAGGAAGGAAGGAAGGAAGGAAGGAAGGAAGGAAGAATGAAGGGAACTAGCTAGGCCAGGAACCAGGAGGAGGTCATCAGGAGTAGGAGAAAGACAAGAGGAGGTAATATAGTTACAATATATTGTATATACAAATATTTGTCATTTTTTAAAAATTCCATTGTTGGACTGATTATATGAAATGTTCGAAAGTAAGCAAAGATGAAATCTAAGAGGGGCCTTTTGCTACTGGATCTGCAATGAGAAGACTTGAGGTCATTAAACAGTGGAAAATAAAGATTACTGAAGAAGGCTTCAAAGGAGATCAATACATACAAGAAAAGATAGGATAGAGTCTGTTTTTAAAGTGGACCAGTGTCCATTAGAAACTAGCCATTGTAGTCAAGACAACTTGAATCTATATTTGGGAACAAAAGCGACCTGTGTGTAAGCCAGAGAGATAATTGTAGGAGAGGAGAGAACAGAATCAGTCACAAGATCACTAACCTCCATGGTTGCTCCCTGTCTTAGAACATTCCCTTTTATAACCCAGTCTACTGACAAAATGGAAGGAAAATGTCCGATGTGTAAACTGATGTGTTTCGTCTAGCCAATGAGCGTCTTGATTACAGTGTTTTAAGAGAGTGTGTAGTTTCTGTGCTGTTCTTGTCTGCGACTTCTTTTTTTCTCTCCCAGATTTTGTCCATATATTTGGAATCCTGCAGCCACATTTTATGTCGGGTAGACTTGAGTACAGTAGAAACCATTTTGTAAATTTGATAAAACTAAAGTTTCAGTATCACGTACATTACCAAAATTGCACAGGGTGTAGTGAAATTTGCTGTGAAGAATTAATAGGATTTCCCAAAGGATATATTTTCCTGTCAAACCTAATCCTCACAATCAACAACTGTAGTGCCAAGTAATGCTTGATGATTTCTTTTATTCACGTTTTTCCAAGCTCATTCTTACATATCCTCCAGGGTAACTTTTATTAGAGGAATTGCTGGCTTTTCTGCCAAAAAAGAAACATGGGTTTATATTCAGATGACAGGTAACAGAGTCAATGTGTTTTTCCTAATGGTACTTTATGAAATATGGGCAATCTTTTATAATTCTTACTATTCTCCAATTGCAGCCTGAAGCACTGATGTTGTGTCCTCTTTTTTTCAGTAAGTGGAGATAAATTAGGCAATTGGAGTCAGTACGGTTCCAGTGGACTTTCATACGGCGTTTAGTTGTCTAGCTACACACGTTTCTGTACAATTGGTATAGCTATTTCATTTTGAGTTGGGGCACTATGTTATTTTTAAATTGAATTCATTGAGAAAACAGAGCTACATTCATTTTCTATGTGGTTCAAAATAGTGACCACACACTGTGCCTGGTGGTTCAGACTTTATCCCTATAAGGTGTTGACATAGAGCAGCTAGGGAAAGTTTGAAGTCAGACATTTGACTCCTCTGCATCTCAAGCCACTGTGGTGATTCCACAGGATGCACAGCTTTGCAGGGAGGCCTAGGCATGAGCAGGATCATCGCCGTTCTCAGCTCCCCTGCCCATGACTCACACATGTCCCCCAGCTTCTTGTTGCTCCGGCTAGGACTGGAAAAGCTTCATTTTGTATCCTGAGGGCAATGCACAGGCCATTTTCCTTCAGCAGACGGGTAATGTGATGTCTTGTTCTCCTTCACATTTCCCACTTCTTCCTCTGAGACCTTTAAATGCCTCTCCCTCAAATGTTTTAATATGCATATTTAATTAAGCATATTGCAAGAAGTGTCAGAGTTTGTTATTGAGGCCATAGATGACACTAGTTAAGGAGACTGGTACCTGTTAGACATTGGGCTGTATGAACCTAGGCAAGTTACTTAATCGCTCTTTATTCCAAATTCTTAATTGCTACAGAGAAAGTCACAATGTTTGGGCTTCCAGGAGCTGCTACATGGAATGACTTAGAACAGTGCCTGGAAGTGAACAGTATAAGCATTTACTGCTGTGCTTAAGCAGTAATGCCTTATTTTCTCCGTACATGCCTCTTTAAATATCCAATTCTGTATCATGCTTGTTTCATTTGATATCATAACAATTGCTTCCCATGCTGTTTTATAGTTCTGGCATTCTAATGACTGTACTGTTCTAGCCCATACAACGTTCAAGTTGATTTTTATCTTTTCTCCACTATCAATACTGCTGTAATAAATGTCTTTTATTTGAAATAATGAGAATAAAGAAGACTAAAGGTGGAAGACATATTTTTCAGATGTATTTTGCTGAGCAGGGTGTACAATCTTTACTATTAGGGACAAGAAAAACCCATCAATGCCACCGTCACTGACAGTGAACATTTATATTTACCATCTTCATTTATTGTCTAACTGTTTATATTTCTTTTTGTGTTGCTGGCAACTGTGTGCCCAATTATCTATTGCAGAATTTAGATTTACATTCTGTTAGAGGAGAAGAGACCGTGCCTCTGTTGCCATTGCTCGAAAAGCCACCATCTTTCCCTGGTTCGTGTTTTGACTTTATATCTGTGAGAGATGTATATGATTAGACTGTAGATTGACTTTTGTAATTTATTGATAGTGGTTTTAAGTTTCTTAGAGCTCTGGGAAATGATTTAACATTTATGGTGTTCTACTGATTGTCTAATAATTTGTATGAAATTAACTATTATGTGATTTGAGATATAAATAGCCTAATCTGCACATGGGGCCCTATGACAGTAGACACACTGCCCATTCTCTTGCTTCAGTGTGGCTGCCTGAAAATGTACTAAGTCACCATGCAGGCAGAGGCCGATTGGGAGTGCATATCCTCATGATAGTGGCCCGTCTGTCCAGCAGATGAACCTCCACTGCAATTCTTTTGCTTTGAAAGGCATTTGAGCATTTGATAGGATTAGAGCAGCCAGATCCTTTCAAGGAGAGATTTGAAACTGTCCAGTCTATACTGTGTGTGTGTGTGTGTGTGTGTGTGTGTGTATGTGTGTGTGTGTGTGTGTGCGCTCGCGCAGAGGCCAAAGAAGGATCCTGGATGTCTTCCTCTTTGAGACTGAATCTCTTATGGAACCTTGTCATTTGGGGCTTTTGGCTAGACTGGCCAGGCAATGATTTCCCAAGACATGCCTATCTCAGTGCTAGGGTCACCAGCATGCACAGCCATATCTGAATATTTTCATGTGGGTGCTTGGGATTTGAACTCAGGACCTTATGCTTATGCAGCAAACACTCTTATCCACTGAGAATACTCCCCAGTCCTTCTGCTCTGTTTTTAGTGGTTTTGTGTGTCTTTAAAAAAATTATGTAATCTACAGTCAAAAACCCCAACCATCTATACATTTAGAAAAATTTGCAAAGTCATAACCATCACCATCCTCCAAAGTCTCTTGTTCCCCTTTTACACATCATCCCTCCTTCTCCAATCCACTCAACTATTTATTTGATTATTTTCCCTATTTTTGTCTTCTCCAAATTGCCATATAAATAGAATCATAGATTGAGACTGCATTTTGAATATATCTCCTTATTTATATTGTAACACTTCTGAAATGCATCTACGTTGGTGTATAAAATGTAGATCTTCATCCCTAAGTACTCCTTCCTTTTTCCCTTCTTTTCTCCTTCCCTCCTTTCTTTTCTCTCTGATTCTGACATGTGAATCCAGGGCCTAGGGCGTGCTAAGCAAGAACTCATCTCAGCCTGTCAACACTATCCATTATGAGTCATTTATGCTATCTTTGAATATAGCACAACTGTTTTACCATTCACTAGCTCCAGTACATTTGGGTTGTTTATAGCCTTTTTGAAACTGGAAGTAATATTGCTATAAACAGTTATACATTGGGTTCTGTGTAGGCAACTGTATTTGTTTTCTTTCCATCTGAATTTACAAATATATTATTCAGTTATAGGAATATACTGTTAAGAATTGGTCGGTATTTATGTAGCTATTTTTATGGGCAAGAAAATGACAGGTTATTTCATTCATTTTTCTCGACTAGAAATGTAAGCAATGTAAGGGGTTTATATTTCCCCAAGTCTTGTAATATATGCATGTACAATTTTCTTCACATAGAATATACATTCCTACCTAATATTATTATTTGCCAACATTGGAATTCTGTTGTTAATGTGAACCAAATATTTAGAATAATATCTTTGAATAGTTATCTCTAGAACACATAATACAGTAATTGTATATTCATTTTCAATTTAATACATGTGTGAATAATTTGTTGTTCCAAACTGTTACTTGCTTACCAGTTTCAGCAGTGTGTATGCATGCATGCAGGTGCGTGCCTGTGTGTGTGTGTGTGTGGTTACAACATATATTTCCTTTATATAGTATAAAACTGGTATTTATGTTTTAAAAACATGAAGCATAATTACTTTGGGAATTCTCATTACTGCAATTAATGAGGACTATAATGAGCTTTGGTTCTGATTTTGCTGAAGATCCTGCTAGTCATAATTAATTCACAATTAGAGATGATACTTATAATTTTTAATAATAGAATTCCAGTTAAAGACATTTGTTTGTCTATTTTGAGCTAAGGTCTTGCTATAGAGCCTGGTGTGACACTGAATTTGTAACCCCCTTCTACCTCAGCACCATAAGGGCTGAGATCACAAGTATATACCATTGCAGCTGGCTTTCATCACTCTTTATTACTCTTTTCTACCTTGTGAGGGATGGCATGACATTTTATTAAATTCATTTGCCTTATCTATTGATGATTAGGTGAATTTTCATATTTAATATGTTAGTGTTTTATATAAACATTTAAGTGTATTAAATTATCCTTGCATTTCTAGAATGAAAATGACTTGAATTATTTTATCTAGTATTTATTATAACATTTAACATTTGTATCAGGAAAGGAACAAACTTGGATTTGTGCAATATGTCTTTGTATTGCACCATTTTCCTTGCCTTATAGTTTGAACTGCATAGATTTTACATATAATCGTTTTTGAAATAACTTATAATAATGGAGTTATTTGAATATATAAAAATTGATTAGGAACTCATCCAGAAGCATGCGCGCATGCACATGCATATGTGTGTGTATGTGTGTGCGTGTGTGTGTGTGTGTGTGTGTACTTGCATGCAGTCAGATGTCAGTGTTGGGTATCTCCCTTGGTCCCTCTCTGTCTTTCCTCTTCAGTCAGACAATGTTTCACTGAATCTGGAGCTTATAGATTTGGTGAATCTGACTGGCCAGTAGACTCCAGAAATGCTCCTGTGTCCACCATCCTAGGACTGGGATTACTGACACATGCTGCTATACCTGCCCTTTGCATGGGCAGTGGGGATCAGGGCCTCGTGTAGTGTGGCAAGCAGTTTATTGGCTCATCTCCCCAGTCCAGAGAATTTTAAGAAGTGAATTAAGGGAATTTGGTTTGAACAGAATCTTGGTTTTTTGTGGGTGTCCCCCCCACCCCCGTCTGCCTGTTCCCATTTGTAGTGGGGACTTTCCTGTAAAGACTGCCTAATCTTGTACACATTTCTCCTCATTAAAGGAAATAAGTACTTATTGGATGACTATTGCTAATTTTGATAATTCGTTCCTCATTATCTTTCATAAGAATAATATCATTAGTATTTCTCTGAAGTGGAATCTCATAGAGGTTAGAGAACTTTTTAATGTTATGTGGAATTCAGTGTCTTAGTTCTACACATAAGTTAGAATGCAGATGTGGCTTTCCTTTGGTAATGACAGCAATGACATCCCAAAGCAGGTTGCTTTTCCCATCCTGCTACAGTCCACCATTTCCCAAACACAAATATCTTAAATATATGCACACCCTTGGCTCCTTGCTTATGTTTTATGTATGTGACCCTGTAGATATAACTTTCATCGCCTGATGAAATTGTCATTCTGGAGACTTACTGCTGAATAAGCTCACCTTTTCTAGTTCTTTCTGAACTCTGGCTGTCTGGCTGGTTTAACTCAGCTCTTCTGGCTCAAACTCCTCTCCATGCTGACTGATTCAGTCTGGCTTTTCTCAGCTTCTCAATGAACTGCTCTGCTTTGCTTCAAACTAACTCTGGCAATTTGTTCTCCTCTTCTGACTCCTTACTCTCTGGCTTCAACTGCATCTGCTCATCTGCACTGAACTGCCTGAGCTCATGAATGAACTCAACGCCACCGCATTGTACTCACTCCAATGACTCCTAACTGACCGATTCACTCTTTCTGTGCTGCTCTTAAATAGCTTCTTTCCTGGGCTGTTCTTGTGAGAGTTGGGCCTATGCTATCTTTGACTCGTTTTGTCAAATCTTTCTGATTCTTCACTTTGTCTGCCCTACACTTAGACTTTACCTTCAAACATAGTTTAATTTTATCTTAAAGGTGTGTGCATTAAGTGAGTGTCTGTAATCTACCTAGAGGGATTAAAGGTGTTTGGTGTGTCTGCATGTCTAGGTCTTTGGATATGATCCCGTCCCACAGCAGCTATGTTGCTGGACTAAAATATCTCTACATAACCCTTTATATTTTCAGATTTTGGATAACAGTGAATGTGTTTGCAAAGCTTCTAAACATATTTTGCTTATAACTGGATAGAACAGGGCTACTGATAATTATAGTTCCTTATATTGCTCAAGACCTCATGACTGACCAGCAATTAATATTTGACATGTAACAACTGCCTCTACTTTAAAGATACTTGTTTCATTTGGGGGAGGGGATTATCAGTTGAGGATGACCTTGAACTTTTTATTTCCTTGTCTCTACCTCCCCAGGGAGGGGTTAACTGCAGATGTGACTCCCCATGTCTTCTTTATATGGTGCTGAGAATTGAACCTGGGGCTTCATGCAAGCTAGGTAAGCACTGTACAAACTGAGTTACATCTCCAGCCTTGTCTTCTTTTGTTTTCATATCGATAAAATCTTTATTTGTTTAAGATATTGAAGTTGCTTAATCTTTTGGCTAAGCGAGGAAATGGGGCTGCCTATGCAGCCTATCTAGTAACAAAAACAACCCTGCTTTAGTTAACATGTACCTTATGAAAATGAACCTAGTCTGTGAATTTTGGCACATGCCAGCTCAAAGCTGTTCATTAGAAAACTTGCCTGCTATTTATTTCAGAGTTTCCTGGGTTAACTTATAACTGCTCATTTATATTCCTTTTCAATAATTTTATTACCAGAAATATACAGGGACAAACAATAATTGTGGAGCAAAATTTTCCTAATTCTCAAAATTCCTACAGTTGGATTTAGCGTGGAAGCAGAGAAAACTCACTTCGGATATAGAAGCTTAATAATGAATGCTTTATTTTCTGAGCACTCGGAGAGGTGGCCAGTTCAGAATCTGAACCATACCCCTGAGGGCAGATTGTCCAACATTTTTAAAGTATGGGAACACAAAACAAGTGGGGAATTGGAGGGGGGTTGCTGCAGTGTTATCCCATTGTATTTTGACATTATGGGTTAAGCAAGGGAGTACCTGTTGGAGACTAGGCCACAGCCAGGGCACCTGACTTCAAGGTTCTTAATTCTCCTAGACATTAGATTTGGAGCTCAAAGTGATAAGAGGACAAAGGAGTGGGTCAGTTGCATGTAGTTAACTAGGGAATAACAGACAACTAGTTATATATTTTTATAGCTTATGCACCCTGGTCTAGGTAACATCAGTTTCTATATTCTTTATCAGTCAACAGACAATTAAGAAAACATTTGGAGAACCAGGATAGGAATTCCTAGGTCTGGAAACATGAACTTGTTTGACCCGGCCAGGGAGATGACTGGATGCAGACAACTGTCTCCTTACACATTGTCCCTGAGGTGTCTGGACTCAGACAGTTGTTTACAACAGGAGCTGTTCAGGTATTGAGAAGTCCCCAGCTCCCCTAGAGCCTGGAACCTTGAATTTAGTTTCTCCCTGTGATTAAATGGAGTCTGAAAATGACATGGTAGTACATAGAATGGGTTTCTTTTCCTTGTTCCCAGGCCGACAATGACATAAAAAAAAAGTTTCAGTGTTTAAGAACTAGAATACTATAAGCATAGAAAAAAAAATCAAATCTAGTCCACAAAGATGAGGCCAAGAATTACTTCAATAAATAATAGAGATTCTGCCATATACATCAAAACTATTCATTCATCAATATTGGTAGCCACTAAGTATCCAAGGAGAAAAGCATGACACATCAAGAAGACAGATTTTGAACATCCAAGTCACACTGACTGGAAGCTTCAGATGTGTCAGTGACCAGACAGTGACAAGAAGCCAAGAGTCCAGTCTCCAGTATTCTTTCAGGAGATGAGAGAGAACAGCTCGGAGCTAAATCAGCCTTGGCTATGAGGCCCCCTTTGAAACCATTCGCTCAGCTCAACAACCCACAGCGCCTCGGAATGTCAGACACTGTGCAGGAGAGCAAGTTCATTAGTTATGAAGTCGGACACTTAAAAAGTTTGGTTGGTTTAATTGGCACAACTTTCTACGGAGCAATGAAGTTGATCATCTTTTCATATATTTTCTTTTTTTAAGATATTTCTTTGTAGCAAATCACATAAGTAGGATAAATTTATGATTTCTTGAAAGAAATTCTCATTTTGTTTATAAAACTAACTTTTAAAAGAACGTTGTTTTATGCATAAACATTAAGACTGGTTTAACTTTTTTTTTTAAAAAATCCAGGATTTAAATATAAGACCAAGCATGTCACTTTTGTATGTAAAATCCAAGACTGCAAGCATGAAGTTAGCGCCTCCAATCCACTTCTGAAAAACATTACAGTGATATAAAAGCATATAGAAGAGTATGTTAAGATGGCTACCATAGGCATGTGGGTGGAATTTTTAAAGCAAAATGATCATTGGTGGGTTTATTCATTATACTAACATCTATGTAGTCAACTTCAATGTACCCTCTTAGAGAAAATAAGTTTTTTCAACATAAAAACATACCTATGGCTTATTACCTAGTAAGTGAAAAAGAAATAAGGTAATTGGGTCTGGAACAATGTTTTGGTGGTCTAGAGCACGAGTTCCTTTTGCAGTGCATCTAGACTTGATTCCCAGCCCCCACATGATGGCCGACGCCAATCCATAACTCTATTCCAGAAAATCACTTGCCTTTTCTGACTCCTTGTGCACCAGGCTTGCACAAAGTGCACACATGTAACTGCAGGCAAGACATTCATACACAATACATTTTGAAAAAATGAGCTTAGATAAACATGTGTGTGTGCTGTTGTGGGTGTGCGAAAGGGCAGAGGTAGAGACACAGAAGTGTTTAGTGAGAGTTTCAGCAGCATGCTAGGACGGATTACACAAAACAAGGCGTCTTGAATTTTCATCTATTTTCGTCTTTAATTTACTTTTTAAAATTAAAAATGACACTTATTTTATTATTTATTATTACATTATTAATTTTTAGCATATGTGTGTGTGCACACACGCACATATGCAAGCAGATAGAGAAATCAGTGAACAATTTGCAGGGAGCTATATCTCTCATTCCACTATGTGGTTCTAGGGGCTGGAACTCAGGTCATCAGACTTGGCTGCAAGCCCCCTTAGGCACTTAGTGATCTCACTGGCACCTGCTATTTTATTCTTATTGTTGTTTTAAATTTAAGGTGATTTCCATTTGGAGGTGCTAAAACCAAAACAGAACAGAACAAACAACAACAACACACACACAAGCAGAGTGGCAACCCCAAAGGACACTGAGAATAACTGCTTAGAAAATACACTAGAAAAACTAGAAGACGGCATTAGGAGATTAGTTTATCAAGGAGGCCAGGCTCAGGACCACGATGGATTGATGGCTATTCTATTGGCAGCTGAATGCTCATTGCCTCTCCTCTGCAGCTAATGAAACCATTCCTCGGCCAAACTCAGGTTCAAGTCTTACCCCCCTCTTACAATTATTGACAGCTCATGCATAGAGTTGTGAGAACAGTTCTGCTCTCTGCTTCATTCCAAATCCAGTAATTACCCTCCTCCTTGACTCATGTCCCAAGGGGTGTTTTCATGGGTCATTTAAACAATATGTCATGTAAGGAGATGCCATCAAAAGAGCAGCTGCCCGTGGGGCATTCTCCTTTAGACCCTTGCAGAGATTTCTGGATCTTTAATCCTGAGAGCAACCATTTCATTCTTTTTATAACTGGGCTCAAAAAATCTAGTCAGAAGTCAGGTCTGGAACTCAAACTCACTGAGGTTCCAAACCTCTTGCTTGTTCTTCGCCCACCATACAGTATTATGCTTGTAAGTATCCGCTCTTGTGTCCATGGGGTTTATAACCTTCTTCAAATTCATTTCTACATTATTCCTTGTCTCCAAATAAAATTACTCTATTAAAAACTTTTTATAATCATTTTGAAAGGATTTTCCCCTAAAATTTGCTTATGTAAGTCATCTCTCAAAACCCGTGTAAGAGTGCATGTGCTATGGAACTGCATTCAGGAGATCGTTAGCCTCCTTGCTAATCAGGTCATATTTAAGCACTTGCTAGTTTGTTGTTTATTTTATCAATATAGCCTGTTCTTTGGTTCATTTAAGGACTTTGAACTTGTAGTGAATGAATCCTACCTCCCATTTCCCAACAAGGACTCAGGACCTCACCAGCCTTTATGCCAGCCTCTGCTACCAGATCTTAATGGAGTCAAGAGCTTTAAGCACAGAAGAAAGATGCCTTCAAATCAGACTGGGACACTGCACAGTGAGTCATTTAGCCTCAGTGTAAAATCTTATTTCAGCATAAAGAAATATTTACAACACCTCAAAATAAATATTGACCACAGTTTTCCTTTAGCCAGAATTTATTCCCTGTGTAAATTCCCCGTGTAAGTTTCAGTATTTACCTGAAAAGTCAAAATCTATTTACTAGAAGCCTAGGATATCTCATTTAGTCCCACATCAAATACTTGCACAGTGCCCAGTAACTGCAATTCAATTACTAAACGACCTGACTTCCAAAATCCTAACCATGTGTCAAAATGAGTCTCTCTCTCTCTCTCTCTCTCTCTCTCTCTCTCTCTCTCTCTCTCTCTCTCACACACACACACACACACACACACACACCACTATATATCAACTTAAGAGTATAAGAAATCTTTATCTTTATAGTCCATGCTTCCTTTTGTTCAGATGGTCTTTGGCCCAAGAAACAGGAGAGTGACTAGGAAAGTATTGCAGAACACTCAGCTTCACAGCGAGTAAACATTCTGCCTGTAGAAGGACCACTTTCTAGACAACATACCATGATTCTCTGTTTTTTTCTTTCAAAACTTATTATTATTATTTTTAAAATCAATCTTATGATATGAGTGCTCTATCTGCCCAGATACCAGAGGAGTGCATCAGATCCCATTATAGATGGTTGTGAGTCACCATGTGTTTGCTGGGACTTACCTTAGGACCTTCTGGAGAGCAGTGAGTGCTCTTAACCACTGGGCCTTCTCTCCAGGCCTGGATGGTTCCCTGTGTTTAATCTTCTTTCTTGAGGTGAAGAACAGGACTGCTGGTGTGAGATCCCCAGGGGCTGGGATGGTGTGAATTGGATGTCTTCATGTGAAGAAGGTATTGTCTACAGCATACATCCTCAGGTGGCTTTATTTTTGACTTGAGAAGTTTCAAGCCCCCATGTTTTGCCATTAAAAATAAAACTTGTGTTTCCAGTAAAAATTCTGTAATTCTTATGCCAATGTTTAGGCATGACTATTCAAATATTAAATACTAAGAGGCAACACCATGGAGAAGTCCAACTCTGTCTGTTATCATGTATGGACACAAACCAAAGCAAACAGATGAGTGTGGGTAAATGAAAATCAATACACTTGAAAAGGCCTCTTTCATCCAATTGATTCAAGCTCAGTGGATAATAGCCCAGCAGAGAGTGAGATGGTGTTAACGTGGCCTTGGTGCAAATTCCATTTACAGGAATTACAGCAAGTGAACCAAAGCATGGGGGGATTTAATGGGCCACAATGAACTCTTTACTGTGGAGTTTTACAGATGTTTTTAATATAGTCTTATCACCATACTATTTGAACTTCAATGAGGCAAGATAACACTTTACGGTATGCATATTATTTTTCAAAATCTAGACTGTCAGAATAGCAAAATGTTATTTTGTGTTAAGGAATGCAGAGTGCTGGAGTTAGATGTTGGAAGGTCATACTTCATAGAAGAAGGAACAGGAGTTGCCAAAGTCATCATTTGTTGCCTGGTTCCCCAGAATGCACATGATTGACAGACCAGTGTTACTTCCTTTTTTTTCTCTAAAAATCAGTTAGGGGGAAGTGGAATAAGTACACAGGCGATGAGGACTAAAACATCAGGAAAACACATCAGCTGGTTGCTAGGCTGCATTCTCTCATTGCCACCAAACTTTCAGAAATTCCAATGGTAGAAATTGAGCACATTTTTATAAAAGCAAAATTTGCAGAGAGCATTAGTGGTATCCATGGGGACCAGTTAAATGATTCTATTGCACTCATATACTAGATTATTATAGAACTACTAATACATAAATTGAGGGTAATCACTATATCAAGATATAGAAAGACACTATTTATTTTGTTTCTCCGTGTCTTTTTAAGACACGATCTCATATGGCTCAGGGTGGCCTTAAATACAGTGTTTTGCTAAGGATGGCTCCTTCCTGCCAAAAGCTGAAAGCATCTTACATGCAACTCTGATCTGTTTTATATCTCTGTATCTCATCTTCTTGTGATGTCATATAAGGTTTTGAGGAACAGAGAAATTTAGTAATGAACCAACAATTCAAGTTACTCAAACGGTTCCATTGACTAAGAAGTACATTTTAAGTTCCTTGTAGTTAGGAGTTAACCTGTGGTCCCTGTGGTCAGAGTGACTCTAAGCCACATGGCTGGCCTGGAGTTTACAGCAGACTCAACCTCTAAGAGTGGCTCCCTACGTTGCTTTTTCAACATGGCAGAGGAACATAACACATTTTGTCTGGTTAAAGCTATTGTTTCTGACCTACATTTCCCATCTTACTTCTAGCCATTCTGCTCCATAAACCTTGCTCCGAACTCCCAAGATTTCTGATGCCCAACCATATGACTTTGCAGGACCATGATGGCTGGCTTTACTGTAACTTGCCACAAATTTACAATCACCCAAGGAAGGAGCCTCAACTAAGAAATTGTCCTAAATGACTTAATTGATGTGGAAAAACCCACCCAAAACAGAGGCAGCACCTTCTGGCAGCAGCCCAGATGAAAAGGCAGAGCTCCAGCCATAAGGCAGTGCGCCTCAGCCATCCCCATATGGAACTGAACATTTGAAAGGGGGAAGCTCGTCCCCCTTTTGTTACTGTTTTCTTGGCCTCCCTCTTGCTGCTAACTTGACTTACTCCATTGCTGCTGCTGCTGGTAGTGGTGGTGGCAGTGGCAGCAGCGGTGGCTGTAGTGATGACGATGACGAAGATGACGACGATGACTATGACAACAACAACAACGATGATGATTCCTTCACTGACGTTAGGACCAGGATTTCCAAGCTTCCACCACGAACTAAGGACAAGAGGCTGTGTAGGAACCTTTCAAATGTTCCCTTTCCATATTGGGATGGCTGAGGCACACTGCCTTGTGGCTGGAGCATATTACTGGTTCTTGACTTCTCTGGTATGAGATAGCCATTTGAGGACTACCTCAATTGCTGAGACACCCAGCCTTAAGGACCCAGCACCTACAGAGTTCTCAGTCTGCCAGGTGTGAGACAACTGTTGTTACTATTTCAATGTAAGCAGATTTGATAAATTATATATCTTCGTTTCCCAGAATTTAAGTCTTCCAGTAATAAGACTGGAAGGTCCTAGTCACACACTGGTTGATCACTACTAAACACCACAGGCCCTCTTGCATCTTTTTGTTTTGTTTTGTTTTTTGTTTGTTTGTTTTTTGTTTTTATTTTGTTTTTTTCGAGACAGGGTTTCTCTGTATAGCCCTGGCTGTCCTGGAACTCACTCTGTAGACCAGACTGGCCTCCAACTCAGAAATCCACCTGCCTCTGCCTCCCAAGTGCTGGGATTAAAGTCATGCGCCACCACCACCTGGCTTTTTTGTTTGTTTGGTTTTTTTTGTTTTTACCCTCTTGCATCTTTTGTCCATCTCATACATTGCTTCAATTGTCTAGATTATCCTTTGGGTCCTTCTCCATAGAACACTTGTTTATTCACCAAGACTTATCCCAAACACCCTCAGGGTTACATCGTAATCTCCACAGCTACACTGACTAATGTAACAGCTTTCCTTTGGAGACTTTACCTGGTGTGGTGTGGACAGAATTGAATTCAGGGTCACTTCTGTGAGAAGGTCCCCTGTTGAGTCAACTTTGAGAGTGACATTTCTATGCCACAGCAGTTGTCCAGACAAAAGCAGACAAAGGCAGAGGGAAGAGGCAGAGTCTTAAAACATGTTGAAAGCATCTAGAGACTGCCTCTCATGGCAGGCAGGGTGTAGTGAGAAAGTATTCGTACAGAACTGGCAGCCTTGCTTCACAGCCATGCGAGTGGTTCCAGTAGTCAGCAGGGGAAGCTTATGATGTGGTGCCCTGACTCAGTTTTGTAAGACCGCCATGGTAAAGTGCACAGGCTGCATGATCTAATGTCTTCATGTGACCCTCCTCTGTCTAAATCTCTTTGTGTAAAGCCATTCCTGCACCACTTGGATTATAGCCCGATTACAATCTGGCTTTAACTTAATTCTCCCTTGAAAGAACACATGTCTAGGTATAGCTACTGTCTCTGTGCTGGGGTGCATAGCTTCAGATCTTTCTAGTTTAGTTGTATGAGCCAATGAATTATCTTTGCTTTGGGGGTTAACTTTGGTTTAATTTTGACTTAGTTGTTTTCAAGGAAATATTCCTTTGCATATAGTTCTATCCCATTTGTTAAATACAGTTATCACATAGTTCTAAAATAATTGGTTCAGATGTCAACCTTTCCTACTACACTGTATGCAAACTTCTCTGGGTGAAGGTTGTTGCTCTCATCCCTAATTCTGGCCCTTCAGGCTCTGACATGCACTCAGTAAAAGGTTAGCAATAATTGTCAAATGAATTTTAAAATTTACTAGTGGGAGCAAGATGTCTGCAAAAGTCTTTCCTGACTCCTTTTGATCTTCATTTTAACTGTTTGGTGGTTTCCCCGGCCATAACCCTAAGATGTCTGCGACAGAGGTTTTGCACCCTCACCTCAGCATCATTCCACCTTTGCAAGGCCCAGGAGATGAAGGATGGAAGTAGCAGTGGCAAGCAGGGAGACTCTGTGGGGTAAGGAATAGGAAAAAAGAGCAGACATGCCTGAACCTGTGTTTGCAGAGACCACATGCCTTCACTACATGCTGCATAATAAAGCAAGAGACAAAGGAAACTTACTGTCATCTTTCCTCTGAATTGTCAAGTAGATGTGTGATTTTAGATGCCAAAGTTTAGAACAATGATGAAGAATGTAAGTATAGAAACAGGTGAAAGAGATTTCACTGAACCTCAGATGCTCATGGAAATGTGTTAAAGTGAGCTTTTAAAAAAGCTCTTAGTTCCTCCTGCACTTCCCAGAGGAAATGTGATTTCCCTGGGCCTGCCCCCCTCTCCCTCCGTCTCCCTCTGTCTCCCTCTGTCTCCCTCTGTCTCCCTCTCTCTCCCTCTCTCTCCCTCTGTCTCTCTCTGTCTCCCTTTTTCTCCCTCTCTCTCTCCCTCTCTCTCTTAGTGTGTGTGTGTGTCTGTCTCTCTCAATCAGATAAAAAAGACAATTTTTAAACTTCTCCTTTCTTAACTTTTGAGTTCCTAAGGGTTAAACATTAATTCCCTAGTGGCATTTTGCCTTCATTTATCAAGTTCAGATGTCATAATCCATTCTTCTTTGATGTATAAATTCCCTGAGTGATTATCTCTCTGTGCTTTCCACCGATGGTGAGTTTGGCTTCAGTCCAAGAACCTCTTTTACTCCCTATTACAAGCAGCTATTACAACCATCCCAAACCATTAACTTTAAAAAAAAGTTAGCTCCCTGTTAGGAGGTTAAACTAATGTGTAACTTTCAACAGATGTCTCTGTTTTCAGGAGTTAAAGAAGAAACGGAGCCAGGCAGGAACAGCTGAGGCCCGAAACCCTCTGATGTCAGGTATGCTGGCTGGGATTGTCTTCCTGGCCTGGGGAGGCTGGAGCTGTCAAGAGTGACTTAGGGATTGTGTATGAGCAGGAAAGGTGTCTGGTGGGTGGAGGGCCTTTTTTCAAGAGAGGGATCGACATGTTAGAGAGAGCTTGTTACCCAGTCCTGAGAAAGGACAATTATTAGAACAAGAGGAATAAAAATGGAGCAATGTGAAGAGTCACCCAAATGGATATACTTTTCAGAAATTAGTCTGAGTTCATGGTACAGTATTTTAAGTTTCTTTTGGGTTATCTCTCCAGAACACTATAGCAATTTACATACACATGCGAGATGAAGCGTGCTTTAATTTTTTGGTGTGTTTATGCACATGTGTGCGGGCCATATGTGTATGGGTTCACATGTGCATGCATTTGCATGTGCAGGGTGAGATGACAAATTTGGATGTTGTTCCTCAGGTCTCGTCCACATGTGCATTGTGACAGGCTCTCTCACTAGCCTAGTTCTCAGTGATTAGCCTAGGGTAGGTGGACAGCAAGCTCTAAAACCTGAGGATGGGAGTTTGGAGCCACAGTTACATATTGTGTCCTGACTGTAATTAGAACCTCAGAAATGCAAAGATGGAGGTTCCCAGAGCACACTGAACCAGCTAGAAATGCAGAGATGGGGGTTCCCAGAGCACACTGAACCAGCAAAAATAGCTGTATTCTGTGAGCTCTGAGTTTGATTGAGACATCTTATCATAAAGCATAAAGCAGAAGAGAGATTATAATTCCTGACCTCAACCTTAGGGCTTCACATGCACACATACATACATACATGCACACACAGAGACTCTGCGCACAGACACTGTACACATACACTACTGTATACACTAACACACATACACTTACTCATATAAATGCTCATACACACATATACACAGACTCTACACACACACTGTACTCATACAAGCTGTATACATTAACTCACACTCATATAAATACTCACACACACCTGTACACAAAAACATATTCACATAGTTGTACAGCGCACATACCTATACACAAAAAGAAATAAGAAGATGTTTTGTGGTATTTATTAAAATACATAGATTTTTCCTTAGGCCTGACATATTTTAGTGCTGAATCAATATCTAATACATGCTATTTGAAATAGAATATCAATAAAACTAATCATTCTCTCTGTAGCTTTCTTCATTCTTCTCATTAAAGAATTTACAACTAAGATCTCTTGTTCATACAGTTCAACTTTGAAGCTTACCATAAAGTTCCCAGTATGTTGTACTAACTTTGTAATTTCCCCAGCCTCTAATGATCTAGCCATATCCAGGCACCATTTGCCCATGGTCTATGTGTCTGCCTGTCTATCATTCTATCTGATAAAAAAGAGAAACAATAAAAGGTTACTAAGAATGGGCAAGACAAAGATAGGTACCCTCTTTGTTTACCAAGTCATCTCTTTATACAGTTAGCATGCATCACTAGCACAACACAGAATACGTTCTAATTTGCTGATAATTATCTCCAATTAGATTAGCCATCATTCTTGGAAATATCCTAATTATTAAAGCAGCATTCCTTAATGAGAAAGTTGAGCAAATTACAAGCATGATCATCAGTAGCCATATCCAGTTTTTTTTTTCTGGTAAAAATAATATAAAAATGAATATACAAGAAAGTAGTGATTTCTACAAGTTTTTGTCATAAAGTTTTATTTAAAAAATTTTAACTTTATGACAAATTTGTATGGATGGGTTTTATTTTGCCACTTTAATTGTATAGAATCAACCAAATAAATACGTACTGTGAGGATGACATAGCTTTTGCAATCCTTCTTGTCATGCTAGTGTGTTTCTAACTATCTTTAAATAAAATTTACATAATTTCCTGCTTAGTTACATAAAGATTCCCACCTACAGATTCATATACTCAATTTTCTCACTCTCCCACTTTCAAGGTCAGGGTCTATGCAAATCTGACTAAGTGATTTTGTATAGAAAAATACCCATCAAGATCTTTTTTTTTTTTTTTTATGAAGTGGGGCAGTTAATTCTATTTAACTCAACTTGTCAGCTATTTTCTGAGCTCTTCTGCCCTCCACCATGTTCTAAACAATTTCTATAACTAGGTAGATATAGAGATACATCTATGCATATGAGGTGAGTGTAAGGTTTAGATTTCTTGGATGATCTTTTTTTCCTCT
Organism: Mus caroli; assembly: GCF_978045245.1. Classification (NCBI taxonomy): domain Eukaryota; kingdom Metazoa; phylum Chordata; class Mammalia; order Rodentia; family Muridae; genus Mus; species Mus caroli. The sequence continues at coordinate 94,306,331 of NW_028227258.1, forward strand.
CCATGAAGGAATTCTTCTAGGGTATAAGGCACGTAGTAAGCTCTAAATTTAGCTCATCTTTCCAAATCAAAGTGTGAAAACTCCTTGTAGCCATATAAATGAGAAGATCAATCTATCTGATTTTCTTTAAAATGAAGCCCATTATTCTCTCTTATCATTTTCTCAACACAGAATAAAAAAAGGACAACTTATTTGTTATGTTAAAGAGTTTCTATAAGTCTCACTGTATTAGTCTGAGACCCAAACCATGAGGGGACATCCCTGGAATCCAGTCACTGCTCATCCACCCAGCTCCTGAGGAGGGAGGAAGAATGAGCCTCGGAGAGAATGTGATCAGTCATCCTAAACTGGAACCGAAACCATCTGATCAGAGTGAAAATTTCCATTATGTTATCTTATTAGGTTGAAGCTATATCTGAGTGTCCATTTCAGAGAGACTTCATACTGTTCAGTTGGCTCAGATGATCGTCAGTGTAATACGAGTACAACCTCATCACTCAGGTTATTCAAATCCTTCAGGGTATAGGTATTTCTGCCTTCCAACAACCCAGGATAGCTCGCACCCAGCCTGCTTCCTGCTATTCATCTTGTTGGTATGCTAGACTTTCAATAACTGAGAATTTAACTGAAAGAAAGGAAATGTTTTGCTCAAAGTTTTGCATATTTCATTTCATCATGGCTACTATGGATGTTGATATGGTGGCCTGGAGTGGGAAAGAGAAGGTCCACACAGCATGCCTTCCTACTTCTTCGCTTTGTTCCATCTCTCCTCACCCTATGGAGTGACCAGTCTTCCACCCTCATGTATTTCCTCTCCACCGTACCCCCAACATGGCTACAAAAAGTATTTACTCTCTTCTAGGCCATTTTTAGTATAATGGAATTGGCAATCAAAGTTTATCATGTCTGGCAGTTTGGTCTCTTCACCAAAGAATGTTCACTCTGCATCTCTTGGATGAGCAGAATTTTCAGCGAGATAGTACAATACACCCTAGATATCAAATTAGAGCCATAGTCATTTGGATTAGGCTTAGTGTTACTATGGCACCACTCTAACAAGTATCTTGACCTTGCTGACTGAATTCAGTTTCAACACCTATGAAATGGGTTCCTCCAACTACAGGACCATCCTGCTGTGTTAAACCTTTCTCTGTCTCTTAGTTGTTCTGGGACTCTCGCTAGATTTCTATACATTGTAAGACATGACGATAATTCTTTAGTGTTTTGGAAACCATAAGACATAATGTACCATATACCATATATCACTGTCCTGTGTTGTCTGTCTTCCCTGGACATCAGTAGGTAGAATCTGTCTGATTCTGCTCAGTGTAGACCTAGTCTTCCAAGCATACAGAGAGTGTAGTGAGCAGTCCTGGCCCAAGATTCCCCTGCAAAGACATGTCCACCTTCTCTCTGAGACATATCCACCTTCTCTAGGCAGCATCCTAGTCTAGTGAGAGTCCTTATAAAAACCAGTCCAGGCTAGAGGAGAAAAATGTATTTTAACCATGTAATTACCCTCCTCCAGAAATTAAAGACCACATGTATGAGGCACTTACAAAAAATAATCTCCTCATTCTTGAAAAAAATGACAAGGAAATACTTAAATTCATTTCTCCCCATTTTCCTCCTCAAATAAGTGTCAAGCACCTTGGTCTTAATTGGTGGACTCCTGTGCTGAGCATTGTATCATGTTATATAGTTACAGAAAGGAGGGAGAGGTTTCATTCTTAAACTGTATAAATTAGAAACTTTCTGAATGGCAATCGTAAGGTGTTCTCTTCCTAACTCTTGACTCACCAGCTAAAGTACTGGGTACCCTGTCAATTCCATGCCTGCCGTCAGATGGTGGCAGAAGCCTGTACTCCATTCTTCTCTGTCTCCACATCCTGTTCTGAATCTAGGAAAAAAATCACCAACTTCTATCGGCTTCAATTTCTTTGTGAGTAAACTAAGAAGTTTGGGCTTTCAGGTCCCTTTCTGCCATCATCTCTAGTTTCCTATTAAATCATTCGAACATGGGAAAAGCTAAGACTTCTAGGCTACCAAGTGTCCAGATTTATAGGTATACAAAAGTGAATACAAACTAAAAGGTAGCTCGTATGATTACAGAAATTTTCTTTTGTTTTAAAGAAAGAAGCACATTCGTCATCTTTAATTACAGGACCTCTGCTCGACTCCCAAACTCAAGGATAAAATATGAGCAGTCAGTACTTAGGGACACTCAGATCTTAGTCCTTGTCCTCTTTTTACTGAATTCGTTACCCAAGGTCTTGTGACTCTGTCCATTCAGGTTGTTGTTTTGGATGAGTTTCCTTAGGATCTGGCTCAGCAGCTGATAACACAGTGCTTCTTTGGAATCCTCTTGCTGTAGATTCCATCGACCACATCTAAGACAGATGAGAGGCGCACAGCTACTGGTCCTTCTTTGCCCTTAGCACAGAATGCCTGCATAATTGGCTCTCAACTTTGGCCACTCATTGGTTTCACATGGGCCTTCTTTAAAAAAACAATCCTGACAATTATGGTCCAGGTTCCATTGTGTCATAATCCTTTGAGAGGTGAGTGTTCATTCATACTTGTTCTTCAAGTTATAAATCTCAAGATGCCAATGCCAGCCAATGATGAGAATCATGACTGTGCTTAAATCTTCCAAGAACAGAATGAGAAGAAGTGGGATGGGGATTCCAAGATAAGAAGTTACAGACCTAAGGCAAAGAGACTTGGAATTGTCAAGTTCTGAAATTACCATGCCCTGTCTGGGATGCTGGGCCAGGGTGATAGAGGAGAAAGAGGATGGGTCTGAATAAGCATCCTGAGATGGAGGGCAGGTAAAACACTCTGTGGAGCAGCAGCATGTGTTCATCAATGCAAAGTGCCGACGAAGCCTGTGCCCATCACTGCGGAGCACTTGAGCAAGAGTCTAATGGTTAGCAAGACTTGGATGAGGAGAAGCCTGTGTGCCTCTTCTCAGCTTGGCCCCTAACTGAATGCTTATAATGAGATCCTGGCTTATGGAGAGAATGAAGAGAAGTAGTTTAAAATCTTATCACCATCGAAAGAGTACGATTTTTGCAAAGTTGATTATATTTTTACATTTTCAAGTTAAAATGATTTTGATTCAGAAAATGCTTCAAAATTGTGACAGAGGATGAGTTTACAGGAACTCATTGTGTTGAAGGAGAGAATGAAGTTGATTTGATGGTGGATTAGTATAGTGAGCTCCACCCTTCTATTCTGAGGTGTCCATTTGAGAAGGTGTTGGGGACAGTGGCTAAAGGAGATTAGCACATGACAGTTTACCACCATAAATAAAAAAAAATTGTATCTATAGTATATGTCTTATAAAAATGAACTCCTTTGTCCTGAGTCCAATTCTGTTTCAAAACCTTAGCTACCATGAAGACTTACATCAATCAACACAGCGCATGATACTGGTGGGACGCTGCAGTCAGTTGGTTTACGGTGCTTAGACTCAGGCTGTAGAGCCCACTGATGAAACACTGCTCTTTTCGTATGCCTCACAGAATCACTTAATTGTGAATTTATGGTATGAATCCCTTGCTGTGATTTTTTTCCTGTCAATCAAAACCATGGTCATGTGGAACATTCTTGAATTCAGGGCACTCTATTAGCACAGGGAGGGCAAGGGCACATCTAAATTAAGTAAAGCGATTCATTGAACTGGAAACCCTGAACTGTTCATTAAAAACCGAGTCTCTTCTTGCCAATAAGAAAGACGTAAAGCTCACTCTAAGAGACTCTGATTCTCTGTGATCATCAGAAGCACATTCTTTCCCACTCACAATGCTACAGAGGCCTGGGATCCCACACGGTTTCGCTGCATATTCCCCTTTTTGTTTTGACCACAGAGGTGTGTTCTAACACACCCTGAATCCTTCCTTCCTCTCTCTCTCTTCTCCTCTCAATCTCTTTTTTTTCCATCATTTCCATTTCACAGACAGCACCTTCCTTCTAAGATTGGTAAGCCCAATCAGTTTCTACAAGATTAGACCAAGGACCACGGCTATTTCTTGCTTAAAGCGAACACCTCTGTGGCTTTGGACAAATCACCCTGAACCAATAGCAGTTTGAAATGTAGCTATCTACATAACGAATGAAATACTTAAATTTCATTTAGTATCCATGTACTTATTTCTTACTTTATTAAATGGAAAAATGGCAGGCAAAGTGCCTTTTCTTTTCCAAGTAGTGAAACCATCTTGAGAAGTACTATAATAGAGGGCTGAAAAGAATTCTTACTCCTATTATTAAAGTATTTTTCTTCATTATTGTAATGTCTTTGGGCCTGTTGGCATCCCAAGCTTCATTTGCAAAGACACAATTAAATGACTATTGACGTCATTTTTCTGTGTCTGTAATAAAAAAGGGGAGGACAGAGAGGAGCAGAACTTTGCTCCTTGCCAAGGAGGCCTCCACTTTTCTTCAACATTTATTATCAGGCCTCCCGCTGGAGTTTACTGCCTTGCAAATGGCTTTGGTTCAGCTTGCAGGCTTACGTTCTTATCCAAGATCTACACAGCATTTTACAAATGGAGTCAGGAGAGGTACATTAGATTAAATATTGATTTAGCTGTAAATCCATCCTTCTAACATTTGGGCAAAGCAGAAGGCCACCAGGTTACCAGCAGGTAAGGCTGGCCTCATGGATGATTAAAGCAGGGTGTGGCAGAATCAAGGGCACCTGACACCCAGAAGGACGATCTCTGGCACGTCAGTGAGATGCACAAAGACAAACTGTGCTTTGACTGTTGCTCTTTCCACCCCCCTTACCCCCCCCCCCCAGTTTCAGTAGCCCTTTAGAAACTTGAGTTAAATCATTTGCTGTTTTGTAAGTGGGTAGGGAAGGACACTGGAAAGGCTGTATAGGAAGTTGGGAAGCCAAGATCTACTTCCTATCTCTCTTGCTGACAGTTCTAAGTAGTTCTTTGGAGACAATTGTCCCCTTCCACACCACTCTACCTTATCCCGAGGACCACATTACTTCAACAGGAGATGGGTCAGTCTGTGGTATGAAGTGTCATTGTCTATAACACAGTGTGGCATGGCTGCTCTGTAAAATGATGGTTTTATTTCTATTTTATTTCTATTTTATTTCTATTCCCCTTGTTCACTATCAAGAAGCATGCACTGCAAAGGCGACTCTTTTGGTTTGTTGGACATGCATTCAAATTTATTCTCTGTAGCAAATCCTTCTGGAGGGCTAGGCAGAGTCTCACAATAGCTCTCTGACTGGCCAGGAGTTCTCTATGTAGACCAGCCAGTCCCTGACCTTGTGGTAATTGTCCTGCCTCTGTCTCCTAGGTGCTGGGATTAGAAATATGCATCACTACACCCAGCTTCTGGTTTAAAAGGATACAATTTAGTCAACACACAGCAGTCTCATTAGACACATGCTGCCCACCACAACTAAAGCAGGAAGATTAGCAGGGACAGTGTGAAAAGATTGCCAAACCTTTACATATTCATGAAGATGTTTAACCCTCACGGTGACACAATCATGATTCAATGTAAAGGCAAGATGCTTATTCTTACTAAAAAAGGGAGAAACCAAGAATCAAAGACGTTACGTATAACCTGAACAGTTATACTGAAGAGGATGCTGAGACATGGCAGCGCAAGCCTAGGAAAAGGGTCTGGGCTGTGGTTCAAATCCATAGTCTGACTAATATTTGATATGGTGGCACTGATAGTTTAGAAATCCCAGTGTTTCAGATATTCTGGAATTTGGACATCCATTTCCTCATCATTTCTGCCCTTCTGATTCCTTGTTTCTGGGTACCTCAAACATTTAAGCTTATGAAGGCATTTGGGTTCATGATTCTTACTATAGGCCAGATTGCTGGAATGCGTGCTGAAATGAAACTAAGTCATCTTATACGTGTACAGCCTCATGGCTCTTCAGTTCCCAGGCAACTCTCCTGCCATTCAGCCATTTAGTCAAACCAGCAACAAGGCCCTTCCTCCATGATGCTCGCCCAACCATTCCTCGAGAAGTGAACCAGTTCTGTATCTTAAACAAACCCTTAATCATTGATAAACAATTACAGTACAGGTAGAGCCTTGATACGTAAGTGTAGTTCAGCTTAGGATTTTCCTTATTTAATGTGATAGAAAACCAAGACACATTCCAGTGAAATCTCACATTGAATTTATTTATTTTCTGAAGCACTAGGAATTGAATGGGTTTTTAATTAGATTTTTTTTTCTAGGCTAGAGACACATGGTGTGATATTCCTTCTTCATGCTGGGCAGCAGCAATGAGCCACATTTCCCAGTCAGCCAAGCTATCGCCAGGGTAACTGATGGATGCTGTACAGTGTGCTGTGATTCTAAACTAGGATCTTTAAGACATCCTGCCTGGTAATGTGCATATCAAATGTCTTTTCAAATTACAGTGAATTTACTGGGACACATTCCATTTAAGTTAAAGAACATCTATGTTTATTAATATGTTGTTAATTATTGTTTTAATCTATACTGTTAAATAATATCTAGCTTCATATATAGTATATGTGTTTTGTATGAATCAATTTTATACTTGCTTATTTTATATTTACATACATATATGGATGTGTGCACGTATCTTATGTGCAGGCTATATGATACAGTGATCTCTATATATTTTTGTCTCCTTCATATTTAGGACTTAAGGTATATTCTTACACATGGTTAGGGAATGGATAACTTAAATGCCCCAAATATGTAAGATGATATACTGTGTTCAGTATTAGCTAGGTATTTTCTGGACATATATCCCATTATCCATGATCACTGAACCCAAAATTAACAGGTACAGATTTCAGTGTGCCAGGAATTTTGTACAGGAGACCTTACAGCCTCTCTGAAAAGACATTCTGATTTCACCAGGATGTCTATATCTTTACCTAAAATGGTTTTCAAAATGTTTTTCTGATGACACTTAATAAAGTAGCTATGCTTTCTCATTTTTTAAGCTTCTATCAAGGCCCAAGTGGTTCTATTGGATTTCCTTTGTAAGAATGTGTATGTATGTGGGGTGTACATGTGAGTGCATATGATAGTGGAGGCCAGAGGCACCAGGTCAGCCTGGAATTAGAGTGACAGGCGGTTGAGAGCCATCTAAAGTGGGTGCAGGGAACTGAAGTTGGGCCCTTTGCAAGAGCAGTCTGTGCTCCTAACTGTAGAGCTGCCTCTCTGGTCCAAAGGGGACTATGGATTTTAAGAAATCATGTCATTCTAGTTTCACAGTAGGTATGCTTAACTTTACTAATGAGGAGACTGAGACAAGACTTGGGACCTCACTGAAGTCACTCAGTAGTATCTTTAACAAGAGTGCTTAATAAACAAACCAACAAACCCTTCAGGTGGCTAGCAGAGTCCAGCACTCAAGGGTCAAAACTATATTGATGTTAATGTGGAAACAGAGATCCTTACTCCTCTGCATCTTTATTTAGTCTCTGTTCCCAGCATGTCTTGTTTTATTCTCTGTTGACACATGCAGAAGCAATGGAAAGTGGCCCGAACTAGTATATGATCACAGGAACTCGTGCTCATGTACAGCTCTGAACAACAGAGGCACAGATAGGCCTTGTTACTCTCCTCTGAAAGACACTGTTATTTTCTATCATCTCAACATGATCAGTGAACTTTTTAACTTCTTTGCATGTGTCTAAATGCTAACGGGGGGGCCAGGTCTCTAGGTTCCTTGTTGACTGAGGCAGGAGGATTTTGAGTTTGAGCAAGCCTGGGCTACACAGCAAGACTCGATGAAGAAGGAAGGGATGATGAGAGTGAGATGGAAGAAGAGGGAGGAAGGAGAAAGAGAAGGAAGGATGGTATGAGGGAATGGAGGGCAGGGCTGGAGTTACAGTCAGGGAACTATAACTTAGTGAGACATGTTTGCAGTCATCCATCCCCGTTTCTATCTTTGTTTAAATGCACACAAGGCAACATTGCTATATTACAGTAAATATTGTCTTGTTCTGGTCTATGTTATCTGTTCCTCACAAGGAGTGTCCTGCTAAACACTAAGACATATGACCCACTAGGCTTTTTTGGGAGATATCATTGCAACAGTGTTAGCAGAGAGAGAGAGAGAGAGAGAGAGAGAGAGAGAGAGAGAGAGAGAGAGAGAGAGAGAGAATGAGAGAATATTTGTGTGTTAGTGTGTTTGAAGCATGTGTATGGGAAAGTATGTATGAGTATGTGTATATGTGTGTGAATGTATGTGTGTGATTATGTGAGTGTGTATGTATCTGTGTTTGAATGTATGTATATGAGTATGCATGTCTGTGTGTGAGTGTGCTTATATGTGTGTGAGTAAATGTGTGAGTGTACGTGTTTGTATATGAGTACATATGTGTGTGTGAGTGTGTATATATGAGAGTATGTAAGTGTGTATATGTGTGCGAGTGAGTGTGTGTGTGAGTGTTTGTGTGTGAATGTATATGTATATGTGAGTATATATGTGTGTGAGTGTATATGTTTGTGGATGTGTGTGTATGTATGTGAGTGTATATGTATGCATGAGTGTGTGTGTGTGTGTGTGTGTGTGAGAGAGAGAGAGAGAGAGAGAATGTGACTGGGGGTATGTGAGTATGCATGAGTGTGTGTGAGAGTGTGTGAATGTGTGTACATATGTGCTGTAGCAATAACTTTTTTGCTTTGATACAAAAAGTTGGTGAATAGGACATTTATCAGTTGAAAGAATCTCCACGTGCCTGGTGGGTTAGTTGGAAGCCACTGGTGCAGAACAAACAACCCTGAGTCTAATATTTAAGAGTTTTCACAATTTCAGTCCAAAAAGATTATTTAGATTACCCCTAACTCCCTACCTGCACATCCAAAGATCGTGTTGTTTCCATCTAAATTTTGCCCTTTGCTCCCCAGGCTCTGTGTGTTCTTTGTTCCTGCCTTCTGCATCTGTGGTGACTCTAGTGCCTCTATATGGAATGCCCACCCTTCCTGATTCTGAACAAGCCAATTTTTGCCTTCTCTTGGGTCCCTCCTTTCTCACCTAGAGTTCATTTGTCTCTTCTCGCTCTGTGTGTGACTTATTCAGTCTCTCTTCATTCATTTGTCACATTAAGACGTACCCCAATTAATTTGTCACATTAATCTTACCTTCTTGTCTTAGAATGTAAGATTATAATGCTTTAAAAATAGGATTCATGAATGAATATCAACCCTGAGTGCTTCCCTCAGAGAGATTCAACCTACACCAACTAATAAAGTGGAAATGTCTTTAAAGCAATACATTGTCTTTTTGGAGGTTGCGATAATTAATATTCCCAGCTCATTTTGTGTCAGCTGTTGCTTTCACCCCATCATTTCCTCCTGGCATATCCAAGGGGATGTCCTTGGGTGATGCTTGTGCCATATACATGGTTTCCCAAGCACATCCTCAGATTCCGCACCTACAGATGTGATCTGCTCCACACATGCAAAATAGGCTGGAAGTACTGACTTCCTTAGGACTGTCAGCAAATGACCAGTTGTGTAAATGTTTCATCTTCCTTTTCTGTCAGCGATATCTTTTTTGTTTTTTGTTTTTTGTTTTTTGAGACACGGTTTCTCTGTGTAGCCCTGCCTGTCCTGGGAACTCACTCTGTAGACCAGGCTGGCCTCCAACTCTGAAATCCACCTGCCTCTGCCTCCCAACTACTGGGATTAAAGGTGTGCGCCACCATGCCCTGCTGGTGATATCATTCTTAAGTGAGCACCACACAGACCCTTTAAAGGTACAGGGGCATTGAATGCCTCCTGCCCATGCTGTTCTGCACACTGACCCATCCATCTGTCTATTTCCAGTCTCCCTTCAGGAGTCCTGTCTCGTCTCTGTTTTCCCTACGTACTTGACTGCTCCTAAATTCTCTCCTCAGGGTCTGTAGTTGAAAGATTAAACTGATCAAAGTCTCTCCTTTTCCTGTGCTTATTAGGAAATGGGAAGCAAACATCCCCTAAGTGTTCCTGAGATTAGAAAATGGAGAACTTAACTGACAGAAACTGAACTCAATCCCTTTTACAGAAAGAGGAGGTAGATCTTGTCTGCAGATACAATCAAGCCAACAGAGCTGTAGATTACTGACACCAAAACCATTAGAGATGCTGATGCTGCAGACCAGAGTGACTTCATCTTGAAATTATTACTGTTTTCAGTGTTGGGAAAGGTGTCCTGCTCTCCTGGAGGGCCTGAGAAATCCCTCTATCATTATTTGGGAGTAAAAACCAAACTGTATGTGTGGTAATTTTCAAACATGTTTGCCTAGAATGCAGAGGATTACAGAAGCAGCACATGCCTGAAGATGAAATGCCTGATGGGAAAGGTTCACACTTGCAACAGTAATGACATTTTTCCCATTCAAAAAGAGCAATTTGCTTTCCCAACTCTCCCCCCCCCCCTCATCCTGCCTGCTAGAGAAGAATCACAGTCTCACACATGAAATATTTTCAAACTAGAGGTGGCAGGTTTATGTAAGATTACACTGAATGTAGTTGGGTTCCGACCAACTCTCCCAGTTCCATAGTATTTGTGATAAGCACGGCTTCCAAGTCTTGAGTTGTCAGGTTTCCCTGTTAATTGTTAATATAACAGTGAAGTCTCCCTGGAGTGTGTGTTATTTTCTCATTTATAAAATCATAAGGCTTGGGATAATTCCTCATTAAGTCAATAATATTCTCATCAAATGAATGTAACATTGACCATGTTAGAATATTCTGCCTAACTGTCACAGTGAAGTGCCAGTCGTTCCTACTACCCTGTGGATTTCTCTCCTCCACTTCATCTTCACATACACCCTTTGAAGGTTTGGCAGCTTTTACTTGGACCAAAGTGATTGTCTCCCAGTGAGACCACAGTCCTTCCCCCCTAGACTCCTCTAAACCACCTTTCATGCTGTCATTCGGTTCCCTGCTCCTCAAATGACAGATCTGACCACGTGATGACCCCGCTCTGAAATGGTTGATAGTTTCTATGGAGGAAGTTTGTGGTCTACCCTGCACCCACTCTCTCCTCCTAGCAGGGTCGCTGCCCTTTTGCTTCCTTTTGAAGGAATTTTCCTTCTCTTTTAGGATGTTCTTCCCAACATCTCTTTCCTCTCAGGTGTGGGGAAGACAGCTGGATGATCTGTTTCTAAATGTTGGATCTTCAGCTGGTTGCCAAGGACAGAATCAAAGATTGCAGCTCGATCAGACACTCCTCTTTGCTGGGCCTACAGAGATGCCTCTGTCTTTCTGTATTTATTATGTATTTTTCTTTATCTTAAACATAGTCTGTTTCTGTTGTTGACAAGAAAGAAATCTTGGTAGAGCTCACTATAGATTTCAGAACAGAGATTTATTTACAGTTTCATGTCTTGCAAAGTCATCCAGTTTTATGAGACACCCCAGCTGCATCACCCTATCATGCTATTTATTCAAATAAACAAATAAACAAACAAACAAAAAGCATTCCATCACTTTCCACTTGAGGATCCTTGCCTTCTATTGAGGGCCAAGAATAAAGGTCTGAACCTGATGTCTGCTGCCTTTGCTATTGACTCTCTAAATGGATTCCTCCCTAGCCAAGGCCATATGCTTTATTGTTCTTCCCATCACTGATCACTTCTTTATCAGCCCTTACTATATATGTATACAAAGTTCCTCAAGACAAGGGTCTATGGCCATTTCCTCTTCATCACCTAAGAGACACTGTGTCACCTGGAGATTGTATTTGTCACATGATGGTTAGGAGTTGAACATTGTGGACTTAAATTTTATCTCAATACCACTGCTCCCCTGCCAACAAGCTGCTTTTTAAGTTGTTTCACTTAAAAGGGGGCAACGCTGCTTATTTTACACTATTAGGGTGAAAGTGAGAGCAGGCAGGCAGGGAGTCTGACACTAGATAACAAAGGAAAATGAGATGTATCTTGATACATCTTGAAAACGAGATGACTCCTGATTCAGTAGGGAGTTACATGTAAAGTAACCAAGGAAACAAAGCTGCATCCTGGTACTATGTCTCTCAATTGTTAAAATTCCTCTTTGTGGTTAGACAGCCTTAAATTTTCAGCTGGGTTCTTCTTACTGTATCCAAAAATAAGGCACCAGACACTTTTACAGTGCTACACATTTACAATAGCAAACATCCTGACAAAAGGGAGGAAATATTCAGAGGCATTTTGGCCCTAGTGTCAAAATGAAATTGAAGGAACTTAACAATGGAATCACAAGAGGTTGGAGACTGTATGAAAGTACTTAAAATCTACCACACAGACATAATAGGCTACCTGAACACCATCATGCCAACATGCTCAAGTTTCTCTTTGGAGATTACTATCATCAGAGTGCTCTCTTTCAAGTAGACAAGGACACAGGAAAAATCCCAACTCTATAACAAAAGCATGGAGATAGTTCTTGTCATCATCCAGTGTAGTAGGGATGGCAGGGCTGCCTCTATGTAAATGCTGGGGGCCCCGGAGAAGGCACAAAAGCATCTCCTACAGGCGGACCTAATTGAGGACTGTTTGAGAGCCCAAGGATTGCTAGTGCAAATAATGCTAGCCAATCAGGAACTGCTGTTTAGAGAGTTGCTTTCTTGGGACCAATGGGGACATGGGTGGAGGATATTAAAGGAGCTTGCAGCAGTATTCAGAGAGCTCTCTGTGGCTTTTCTCACTGCTCCCAGAGTCTGTGTCATTGACTTTGTGCCAACTCATCCCCAACTCCCAAGGGCAGGTAGCATTGGGTGGCAAGCAGTCCAAGGCACAGGTAACAACCCAGAACCCAAATGTTTGTTTAAAGAATAATGAGCCTTTACTGCCTATAAAGTTTCCTTTACCTCAAGAAAGTATACTGTTAAAAATAATCTACAAATAAATGTGTATGTGTGTGTGTGTGTGTGTGTGAGATACTATTTGAAGGCCTCTTTTTTGGCTAGACTCTAAGAAAACAAAAGGGAAAGACCTGTTTTCTGTGATACATTAACATATTCTCATACATAAAACAAAGGTAGAAATGTCTATACTAAAATAATTATGATAAATGTAGTCATGCTAATACAGTTCTCTTTTCTCTTGAGAAAAATGCCAAACAGCTCTACTGTAGGCTATGGCCAGAAGAAAGAAATAGATATCCATTGTTTTCCCCATCAAAGCGAGCTTTCAGGACCAGTGAAGAACCCACTGAGCTGAGTGACATCACTAATCAGTGACACTGCCATTTTTTGCTGAGTTAAACAAGCAAACAGCAGCAGCTACAGATGAGTGCAGGATGGTTTATGAGTTCGTATAGTTATATAGTGAAACAATATCTCTGTTCAAATATAGCATAGCTACAGAGAGTACAGTTGTAACATACCTGGGGACAGGTTCAAATGATAGTATAGCATGTCAATCATAAAAAGTCCACTTGATTTTCTCAAATCATTGCATACACTAGCAAGATTTTGCTGAAAGGACCCAAATATAGCTGTCTCTTGTGAGACTATGCCGGGGCCTAGCAAACACAGAAGTGGATGCTCACAGTCAGCTATTGGATGGATCACAGGGCTCCCAATGAAGGAGCTAGAGAAAGTACCCAAGGAGCTAAAGGGATCTGCAACCCTATAGGGGGAACAACATGATGAACTAACCAGTACCCCGGAGCTCTTGTCTCTAGCTACATATGTATCAAAAGATGGCCTAGTCGGCCATCACTGCAAAGAGAGGCCCATTGGACACGCAAACTTTATATGCCTCAGTACAGGGGAACGCCAGGGCCAAAAAAATGGGAATGGGTGAGTAGGGAAGTGGGGGGGAGGGTATGGGGAACTTTTGGGATAGCATTAGAAATGTAATTGAGGAAAATACGTAATTACGTAATTTAAAAAAATGTTAAAAAAAAAAGTCCACTTGAATCACTGGGGAAGACAGATCTCTGGGCATTCTGTGGTGTGTGTATGTGTGTGTGTGTGTGTGTGTGTGTGTGTGTGTATGTGTGTGTGTGTGTGTGTGTGGTTTGTGTGGTGTGTGTGTGTGTGTGTGTGCATGTGTGGGGTGTGTGTGTGTGTGTGTGTGTGTGTTCTGGATTGCTTTAATCATGGTGTGAAGATTTATCTACTGTGAGTAGAATGACTCTGTTTAATGAAATCCTGGACGGCGTAAGGATGAGAAAGTGAATAGAACTCAGGCATTCATCGCTCTCTCCTTGATGATCAATGCCAGGTGAGTAGATACCTTAAGCCTGCACTGTTGCAATAGTCCCGCCATGATGCACTCTGTCTTGAGCTGTGAGCTGAATTAAATCCTTTTTCCATTAACTGGGTTTTGCTGAGTATTTTATTGCAGCCACATGAAAAGAAACTTAAGACATGTAATGAATTGAAAGCAGGAAAATATTAAGATACTTATCAATATTTTTAAAAAAGGAAATTATAATTCTAATTTCACCAAAAAGGGTTCAGTGAAACACACGTCTTCATTAGTTATACACACTGATTCTAATACGGTGTACAGATACAGGCCTTGAGTCCAACCAGGCACAGTTCCTCAGTGGACGAAAGACTGCAAGATGCAGCCATATCATGGAACAAGAAGTTTTTGAGGAGCCACCCAGAAATGACTACAGAAGAAAAACACAGAGCTTAGCTTCTTCAGTCTCGCCCTTCTGTGTGCTTGGCTGGATGAGCGCATTTCTTTAGAGAAGACTGATTGATATTAGGGTCATGTGGCCTGGGCCTGTAGGGTCTCTGATGCTCAAGTGGGGCACCCACTTGGACAGACCTTTGACTATCAAATCAAGGCTCAGTGTCAGTTTTCCTGAAAGTAAGGGGCCCTGTGATGATCAGAATTCTCAGCTAGGCTCCCACAGTTCCAAGAATTCTAAGTAATTCCCAGGGAGTGGAAAGCGGAAAGCTCTGGATTTCAGCCCAGCCCTTGGTTTAATACCATGCTTATACATTCCTTAAGACTTACGGGAATATTAATCTAGACAAGGAAGAATTAGAGTAAACATTGTAGTATTTATTGTGTAGTAGACTTTTTTCTAATCCCCATTTTACATTTATCAACTTGCTTTATTTTATAAAAATTCCTGAGAACAGTGTTATTATCCACTCTTTACTGTTAAAGAAATTGAACACAGTTGAACAATCTGCCCAAGTTAATAATTCCTATAGGCAATAAAACTGGGATTAGAGGCAAAGCAATCTGACACTGTTACTGTTTCATAATTCCAGTGCCACACTCCTTCTCATGGTTCTCATTCCTGCTCAAAGAGTCTCCCACCCGGTATTACACACTTGGTCTCCTTTAAATATAAACCTTATATTTAAAAAAACTACTCTTGATTTACAAATTATTCTCCATTATAAGGCTTCCTTTGATCAAGAATTCAGGCTTATTACCTTTCAGGAAAGGGCAGGTAAGAGAATCACTTTTGGTTTTCCTCAGTAGAAAGTAGACTTTAGAAAGTCGGATGAGGACCATTTTCTTTCTCTACTGTTTCTTTCCTTTCACATTTATTGATAATAATTCATAGACCAGAAACCAAGCTAAGCAGGGGAGACAAAAGTATAGAGGTCACTGCTTGTGATATCTAAGATCTCAGAATCCAACTGAAACGAGTATCTATAAGTCACAGGGTTCATTCAGACATCCATAGGCAAACACAGCATGGCAGTCAGGAAGAACACCAGAGACTGGCGATAAGAGATAAGAAAGAATCTAGAAGAGGAACCTTTTCGTATTGTTCAATGAATGGTTTCAGAGGACTTGGCACATAGTAAGTGGATGTAGCACAGGTGAGTACAGAATCATTTCACAAGTTATACAAGTCAAAAGAGGTTATCTAAAGGCATGCATAATAGGTACCATAATATACTTGAGACTCTTCAAATAGTTGGCAAGTTAGGGAAGAGACGAGGTTGCAGGGTTATTTCCACAATTGGCTCAAAGGACAAGTTAGGATTTGTTAAGGGAAGACCTCATATGCTCTACTTTGGATTTTGTCCTGAAGATAGTGAAGTGCAGTGTGGATCTAGCAAAGGGCTACAGGAGATAGGAATGGAAAGAATGAACAGTGTTGGAATAGAATCGGTAGAATCAGAGATCTGTATTCCAAGGCTAAGATATGGAAGGAGGCAGTCATGTTCATGTCATTTACAGTAAAGCTCGCCAGAGTTGCCTGACCCCTGAAGTTTAGACACCTAGTTCTGGACTGTGTAGACAGCCTCACTTTCCCTAGAGCTCTCCTTCCTAGGCACATAGGCTACAGTGACTTACATAACAAACAGCATGCTTCTTCTTAGTGTTTAGCTCCTATGCAGGAAAGTTTAGCTGACTCGAGTCCCACCATTCTTTGCTTTCCATAATGTGGTCAAAATAGACTTTACCTTCCAAGTTTAAGGACCAATTAAAATAAAGAAATGTTTATAATCTTTATCCAAAACTCATCATTTTAGCTGGCAAGTTTCAAAGAAAGAAAGGAAGGAAGGAAGGAAGGAAGGAAGGAAGGAAGGAAGGAAGGAAGGAAGAAATTAAGAAATAAATAAAGAAAGAAAGAAAGAAAGAAAGAGAGAGAGAAAGAAATAGAGAAAGAAAATTAAAAATGTAAAAAGCTCTGTAGGTGACACAAGAAAAGAACCAAAACCAGGGCTAGTGCTGAAACCTACCTTGGAGACAGAGCCTCCTCCAGGTCTCTCTAGGCCTTAATATAGCTTGCACCTCAAAGCACCTGCAGGAGGCAAGTGAAAATGCCAAGGTACAGAGCCACGACTATGCGTCCAGATACTGACAGAGTGCCTGCTCAGTTGTGTTTGACAGCAAGATCTACACTACTGCTATCTGTACAATTTTATCTCGAAAGATTGGGAAAAGATACAGATATAGTATACTCAAATGTGAATGGGTATGTGGAAAGTTCCAGCCTGAGTTGTTGGTTAATTAACCAGCTAATTAAATCACCGACAATTTGCAGGGTTACACTGGATGCTTCGTAGTGGATCTAGCCCCTTTCAGGACACCTTCATTTCCCTACTGATATTTTCAGCTGCCATCAGATCCCATCAGTTAAGGTTGATGCTTAGGGCTTCCTTATCATGCCAATCCTGGTCTTTTGCTACTTGGCCTGCATGGTTGTATCTCCTGCTGGTGATACCATTCGGTGAGCTTGGCTCAGAAGTTGAGTTCAGTCTCATACAAGTCTTATAGCCATATGTTTTTTTTTTTTCAATGTCTGCAAAGACTTTGAGCTTGGTGGGGGATAGAATCACCCCTGCTTAGTTTAAGGTACATCGTCCATGGTCTAAGGAGATGACATCCCACCCCCACCTCAGTAGCATTTATGTAGTACAACTGTACACCACACAATCTTATTACCACACACAAAGTACTCAACAAAATCAAAACCACATTTACATACATCATGTCTTAAAGAATGTTCCTTCTTTGTGAATGAACCTTGAATTGTAAAGAGCCTAAGGCAGAGGACCTTTCGCCTGCCTCTCTTGGTTCATATTTAATCAACTTGAAGGCAATAGAAGTCCAAAGGGGCATGCTAAAGCAAGAAGACACAAAGGAGCACCTGAAGTTAGGAAAATGACCGCTCTGAATTTTTGTGTGGGAGTTAACCCTAGTCCCTTTAGATGTGGGGAAAACACCAGGGATTTGTTTTGAATTGCCTGCTGCTTTGATATGCTCTCATAGCTGAATACACAAAGAAAATTTAATAAGAATAGTTTATAAAGGCCATTCCCCTCAAGTGTTTTGTGAAACATTGCAGTCAATGGAAGTAAAGTACATGTTCTGTGGAATATCTCATTTAGCCTACACAGAAACCTTGTTCTTGTCGTTGCTTTTGTTGAGACAGTATTTCCCTAGATTACTCTTGCTGGCTTAACCTCACAGCAGCTCAAGCTGACCTCAAATTTAGGATGCTCTTGCCTTAGCCAGAGAGCTAGGGTTAGGCAGGTACCGTCATGCCTGGCTACAACCTTGCTCATGAGTGCAACTTTTATTTACATAAGGAAAACTCTGAAGCCTTGAGGAGATATGTGATCGATCAAGTCTCTGATTACCAATAAGATGTATTAATTCCAAATATGCTGCTCTAAAGCATAAAGTATTCTCTGCTCTGCCTCATCAATGGTCAGGTCTCTCCAGCCACAGTTACAGAGTAAGTGGTACTAGGCAGCCAAGGCCAATGGAATCCATGAGCACAACCTACTTCCTTTTCATCTCACGGCTTGGTGGCAGTAGGGTGGGAGCAGTGTCACCTATAATTATGAGTGGCCAGAGAATGACACACAGATTTGTTTGCTTTATCTAAGTTTTATTTTATTTTTCTCTATTGTATGAATACCTGTGTGTGGAAAACAGAAGAGGGCATTTGAATGTCTGTACTTGAGTTTACAAGCAGTGGTAAGTTGTTGAATGTGGGTGCTAGGAACTGAACTTGGGTCCTCTGCTAGAGCAGCAAGTGTTTTTAATTGATCATCCATCTGTCTACCCTCTACACTGTTGTTTGACTGCCCCAAAGACATTCCTAACCAACTATTCTACCTGCTTCTCACTCTTCAACAAACAGACTAGAAACTGAGTTCCCTGCCCTTATCCTTCCACTTGAGAATAAGGATACCATCTTGGACAACGATCTGTGAGGACAACCTCCGGGAGAGACTTGGAAAAGGCCATTCTCTTGCTGTAAAAAGAATACAGGCACAGGGAAACCTCATGCTTGCTGTTCTTGGAGCTTTCTGTGTAAGGCTATGCTTGCTGGAGTCTCAGTAGCCATCGTGATGCCCTGAGAGGAAGCACAGTACTATTGGAGATACACTTACCTATGACGGGATGTCAGGAAAGTCGTGAAGATGCATAACCAATTAAAGCCTGACTGTTTATCAAGCACTCTATCTTTAAGGTTTAAGCCACAGTCTGTTAGGTTTCTTGTTACCTGCTGCCTTATCTAGCCCAACTGGTATGGAGCAGGAAGCAGCTGACAGAATCGCTGCTTTCTTAGTGTTGCCCTGTGACTCACATGTATGTATTTTTGTCATTCACAACAGTTTAGGATGAAGCTGCTGTTATTTTTTCATTTCACAGATGGGAGAAAACAGAGACAAAGATTAAATTAACTTTCCTCACACACAGCTAGTAAGTGATGGTGTAGAATTGAACCCAGGCCATGTGGCACCAAAAGGGCAGCTCTTAACCAGTGTACAGAAGTCATGTTCTCTGCTCTCTGTGTGTTTCCAAACATTTGAGAATAATGAACATAAATGTTCTTTGCATTTGATCTGGGCTTTCATCCGCACAGGAAGCAGGTCCCAGCTTTATGCCTGAAGCAGCTCCCCCTGCCCCCTTACAGAACACTCAGATAGCCTCAAACATGAGTCCACTGATTCCTACCTTCATTTTAAATGTGGTCAACAAAGTTTCAACTCTGGGTGGGCCAAGAAAGTCTTTCCTGACTATAGAAAATGAGTTTAAAGATGCTTTCCACGAAAGGCATTTTTTCACCCTTACAAATGTGAGAAATGTGAAGTCTAATTACTTAGTTTTACTAGATATGCTTTTTCAGCTTCTGCTACACTTAGCACAACACAAACTGTGCTTATCCTGCATATACAACAAGCCTCATTAATTTCTTTTCCCTCCAAGCTCACTGAAGGAAACTGGGAACAGGATGGTGGGGGAGGGCAAATTCATCTCATGTTGGTGTCTCTATGGGCGGCTTCTGCTCAAATCTGACTCTTTCTGCACTTCCAAGGGTTACCAGTTAGCTGATGTGGTCAGAACTTATAGGAACTCTTATGAGAATCTTTGCTTTTCCTGAATAATCCATCAAAGAGTCCTTGCTGAGGTCTGCAAAGAAGAGATACCACACAGATCCATGGTATGTCTGCCCCTCTCCATTCCACTAGAAGTGTAAGCATTCTCCAGTCCTTTCAGAGGCCCCATAGACACAGTGGAGTAATGACACCCTCACAATGCTGTACTTCCTCCCAGGTATGCAGAACAATACACAGTGCATTGTTTCACACCTAGTGAATCTTAGGTCCCCTAAGTATCTCCCATCTCCAATGAAAGATTCTCCAAACCTCTTCTCTTTTTTTTCTTTTTTGAAAAAGAAAAGATATGATGTATACGTTTTATTACTCCATACCCTTTACATTAGCTGCTTATATGCACATAAAATCATGCTATAATTAAATAAAAAAGAGAAAAATATATTCCTATGATGTTGGTGTCATTTATATGTAGAGAAAACTTAAGGAAGGGCTTAGTTGGTTCTATGGAAATAAAAATCAGGCACTTTCAATACATGTCCTTGAATTCTTTATTGAGCCGACATGAACATCTAGCTCTCTGTGTACTGCAGCCACAGCACCATTCTTACTAAAACTCAATGGTCATCACAAAATGCTTAGCCTCCATTTAAACATGGCCACTAATTCTTTAGTTCTCTTCATGTGACAAAGTAGAAGTTGATGGCCTTCCCTCAGGGTGTGGACTCTAGGTGAGCAGAGCAAGGTAGAAGGAATGGGGGTGTAATTTCTAATGCCAGGTCATTAAAGGACTTTCGACACGCCCCACTCCTGCATTGCCCACTTTAGGGAAAACTAACTGCCATACGTTGAAGGTACAATCAGCACCGTGGAGAGCTCCCCAAGGGGTGCTCATAGGCTTCCTGCCAAGATCCAGCACCAACTTGCCAAGTGTTCAGTGACCCATGATGGAGGTAAATTCTCTCCAGATTCTAATAAACCATGAGCCTCAGTCAACCTCACACAGACCTTTATCTAGAACCACCCAGCTAGGAGACCCACAATAATGGTGTGGTCTTGTGAATGTTTGAAGCTCCTACATTTTAGAATCCATTGTTGTGACAAATAGACAATTAACATCATGCCAGGGTAGAGAGATAAGTGGCCTGCAACACAATGGTGTCAGAGTTCTCATGATGGTACATCTGCTGTCAGCTTTAATGCCTGAAAATAGTGACATTTTGTGAAACATTTCCTATATTTTCCAATGTTACCTTTGCATTTACTTTTGTGGCCAATTTTGTGTTTCCTTTTGGTTTTTGCTATACCTGTTGTTATAATTTGCTTCTCTCCCTTTCCTCAACCCCCACCATGTTTTCTCCCCCCCACACACACACCCTTCTCTTCCCCTCCCTTCTTTTACCCCTGTGAACAATTTTTATCCTCAAGCATGAAAGCAAGCAAGCAAACAAAAGAGAACCTCAAAAAATTCTCTATCCATTCTATTTCATTTTTCTGTTTCCCTCCTCGATCCCTGTTCCCTTCCTACCTCATTGGCCTCTACATTGACAGCACATTAGTTTTGAGCACCACCTGTCCTGTCCCTATGGCTTCTCCCAGAGCCCCATCCCACCCCTATTTGGCTATGAGTGACTGCCAGTGCTCACAGGTAGCCCTCTGTTTCTTTTCTACTTCACCATTGGTGGATCTTCTCTATGCATGGCACTGTCTGTTTTCGTTCCTAGATAAGACACACTACTTCTCCCTTTAAAAGAAACTCCTCTCCATAGAAAGTCATTTACCATGGGCTTTGCATTGGCAATGAAAGTCCAGGCCCTAACGTAGATTTCCTTCCTTGGAGCTTTTATCTTTAGCCCCACTCACAATTGCAACACTGACTTCCCACTTCATTTCCTCAGCCTCAGCATCTATCTTGATTACCTGAAGTCTTGCTCTGTGTTCCTATGCAAATACATCTGTCAGATGTGGGGAACAAGAGTAAGGGCTTTACTCTTCCCTTGGTTGCTCTACTGATGAATGCTATTCTCTTGGTCTACCTTGTAGAGTAGACTGATGCCTCTCAGTATTTGCAAAGTCTCAGGGTGCTGTGATTCTGTTGTACTATTTAGCAGTTCTTGTTGTGGGGTCCTCACCCCAACAGTGCCCAGGATAGGGAAAAGAAACCGACTAAACATCTTATTTTCTCATATCACTTGGTTTGCCTTCTTTGTCTCCTGTTTAATGGCTTGAGGACTCTCCAGTGCCCTCAATATTTCCAGCAGACTCTTGGGAAACCAGATCGAGCTGTGAGCACAGAACCAGAGCAGAACGTCACCTCAGGAAGAATTCCTTTTTGTCTGGCACAATCACTAGTTCTGATTACTTTCCAAACCTCCTGGTTTTGTAAATGTAGGTTATATCTAACTTAAAATAGGTGACTTCATTTTAACAAATTGTAAATATAAAATGATGAAATTTTTCTACAGACCTCTTTCCCCTAGCAAATAACAATTTAAACCAAACTTGTTTAGATAATCAGAATTGCTGTGGAGAAGCAGTTTTATAAAACTTGAGGAGCAACTCAAAATGAGATATCCATTTCTGATCTTAGCACATAAAGACACCCACAATCATTTGTTCTCCCTGTATATACAAACCTGTTTCCTTTCTTTCTTTTCCAAGTAAATCTCATCATTTTCTTTTCTAAGTAAATAAAATTTTTAATTGCTTGGATTGGGGATGGAGGAAGTCCAGTATAACCAACTCAATATATTTTGCTAGGTTCCATGTTTGAAAACACTTCTTCCTCCCTTCTGCCTCCTTCAGGGTTTACCCTGGGCCTATGGCATCACTGATATTCATGAGCAACCATGGCGACAGTTTGGTAAACAAACCAATAATAAATCCATCTCTCCCATCACATGCAGCAGAAGTTCTTCAGGGGCTTTACTTGTGCTATTTATATATTCAGGCTTAAAATATGTGGTAATTTTATTTCACAAAGGCACCAGGCAGCAAAGCATCTATTTTACACTTCTCGACCTCATTGAAGAGGTGGCTTAACCTGCTCTTGTGCTTGTCTTTCTGCAAATGAGTGACATAGTATGGAGATGCCACCTGTTTCATGGTGGAAAAGCAAGAAAAAAGTGGAGGATTAATTAGTTAATATCTCCAAAGCGCTTCGCAGATGGGAAGTAGATTCGCCAGTGTGGGTTCTCATTACGGCTCACTGCTCTCCTTGTTTCTTATTCTGGAGGCAGAAACCACTAGGTTGATTTTTTTGCAAATGAGAAACCCTGCTCTAATTTATCATTTAGATGCTTTGATTTTAGAGATGTTCTGTTGTAGTGATGGGGACATTTGTTCCCTACCCTAACTCCTCTGTGAGCAAGGCAAAGAATCTGCATTCTTTAAGGCACCAGAAACAGACAGTTAAGGAAACCCACCAGGAGTGAATACCTATCACTGGATTTCAACATTAGCATGAATGCTCTGTGCTTCTTCTTTTCCTTCTGGGAAAACAGCCAGTTCACATTTAGAAGAGTATATAGAACCTGAAGTCATATTCCTCGGCATATGGAATTACCTAATAGAATTGCCTGAACACTTCCACCTTAATTCCAAGCAATGGAAGGCCGAAGACAGCACAACTCACAATCACCACACATTGGAAACTGACCGAATACCCTCCAAGAGTTGAAGAGATGGGTAAGTAATGGTACATTCACAGAGTAGAATTCAGTACAGTAGTGGGAATGAACAACCTACAACTAAGCCCACCCCAAAGCACACACCTTGTAAACATAATAAAAACAGAATAAAGCCAGACAGAAGAGCACAGGGAGCAGGGCACAGAGAATGGAGCCTAACTGTTATTAGTGAAGCAAGGTGTCACTCTTGCATGGAGCAGTAGCTGGAAGGTTTCATTGAGGTTTAGCCCTGCTGGCAACGTTCTGCTTCCTGGTGTGAGTGGTTGCATAGATATTGCCCTGTGGTGGCAATGTGGTGGGAATTACACTTACTATTTACACAAGATTCTCAAAAGTCTCTGCTCCATCCCCCATCTCTGCATTTCTTGTAGACAGGATAAATTTGGGGTTGAAAGTTTTGTGGGTGGGTTGGTGTCCCTATCACTCTACTGGGGTTCCTTCCTGGCTACAGGAGGTGTCCTCTTCAGGTTCCACATTCCCAAAGCTGTGAGTCACAGATAAGGTCACCCCATTGATTCTTGGTCACCTGTCTTATCCCAGGTCTCTGTCACATCCTCCTGGAGATGCCCTTCACCTCCCTACCCCTGTCAGGTAAAGATTTTCCTTCTTTCTCATGACCATAAGGCCATCTCTCCTGTTCTTTCCCACACCTGACCCTGAACCCTCCCATTCTCTTCCCTATCCCCTATCCCACCCACTTCCCTCCCTACATTCATCTCTTATGACTATTTTATTCACCCTTCTAAGTGGGATTCAAGCATCCTTACTTGTGCCTTTCTTCTTGATTAGCTTCTTTGGGTCTGTGGAATATAGAATGGGTATACTGTTTTCCAATAAGCAACCCAACTTGAGACCCATTCCATGGGCAAGCACCAATCCATGACACTATTAATGATACTCTGTTATGCTTGCAGACAGGAGTCTAGCATGGCTTTCCTCTGAGAGGCTCCACCCAGTAGGAACTCTACAGAAAAACCAACAGAGTCAATTAACCTGAACCCTTGGGACTCTTAGAGACTGAACCACCAAGCTGTATATCAGCTATATATTAAAACAATTAACAGTTCAGAAGGTCAGTTAGTCTAAGCGTATAGCACAGTGGCAATGTGAATGCCTAGCAGAAGTGAGATCCTGGGGTTAGTCTCCAGTACCCCATGCCTCAAATGGCTTACTTTTCTCCTTTTGCATTGGATAATGTCATTGATTTATAGAATAATGAAAAAACTGGACCCACAGAATCCAGGATGGAATGAGTGTCTGGAGTGTACGGCAGGGGTTCCCTCCATACTGTGTCAGGCTACTTGTGGCTAAGCTTGCTTATTTAAGTTAACAATTCTTCAAACATCTGAAGTTTGCAAACTTTCTCAGGATGTGGACACAGAGAAGACTAAAATTCCAGCTCTTTCAAAGTACATATTTCTTTTTTTTTTATTGGATATTTTCTTTATTTACATTTCAAATGCTATCCCCTTTCCAAGTCACCCCTCTGGAATTCCCTATCCCATCCCCCTCTTGCCCTGCTGAGAGTATCACATCACAGGAGAGAAGGTAACAAGTCTCTTGGGATAAGAAAACAAAACCCATCAGGAAAAGGTAGAGTGAATAGAGACTCATGGTGGGAGAGAAGCAAGTTGACAATTTCAGTAGATCAGTCAGATACCTAGTCTCACTGCAAAGATGAGTTGCTCCCTGATGGACACTGAACAATCCTGACCCTGACTCCTTTCTTCACACAAAACAGGCACGCCTTAAACTCTACTCCACAAGTAATTGTTCTATCCCCTAAACAATTGTACATCACATGACCTTATTGGCTATTGTGATCTGCATAGCAGGTGGCACCAACTGCCCACCATAGTCATGGACATGTTTTAATAAAGTGTCTCAATAACCAACACACTAACTTGCTCCTTGGGACAATCAAACAGCCAATTACATTTAAAGGGCATCTGCCAAAAATAATGTGCTTCATTTCTGAGAGGTTGATAATTATGCCATTGTTTCCAGTAATAATCAGATAGCAAGACAAGATGCCTTTTGAGACCTCTTCGAGTTCTGAAGAGACAGATTAATGATCCATGAAGAGCAGATTCCCCTCTTATTCTCAGTAGCCCTGGTGGCAACCATCCACAAACCTTCACATCATTAACTTAGGAATTAGAATTAAGGAGGGTCACACAATGTGACTTTAAGGTCATAATCTACCCTGAATGTAATACCTACCCTTCCCCTATATGCCATCCCATTCCTTTCACCTGACAAACCTGACATGACCTTTGAGAACTTATTTATATTTCCATGCTCCTTGACTTTTCAAAACCTCATGCCTTTGTTCTATCTATCCCTCAGTGCAGGAAGACCAAGAATCCTATCCTCAGTTTGAATCCTCATGGTGATTTTTCTTCTTTGTGAGGCCTTGTGCTCGCTGCCATTTCTCTTTCCTTGGCATTTATTTGGTGTCTGCATTATGTCTTGGCACCAGCCAGAGATTTCACTGGACAGTTAATTATGTTTTATAGCTGTGCCCTCAATCCCTAGTGGCACTGAAAAGACCCTCAATGGCTTTGCATTTCTGGGTCTCAGCCCAGATTTCTTTACTGGCTATATTTTTGACAGATGGCAATGAGGTGGCATTAGTGGGGAGAATCAGTCGCAGACAATAAGAATTGATTCTAGTTCTTCCCCCAAGAGTTCCTTGAATGTTTGTGAATAGAGACTGAGAAAAGCTAGTTGTTATGTCTTGTCACCAAGTTCTCACATGCCCAGTCAATAGGGATGCTATTATGACAACAGGCTATTTTATATACTAGATAAATATACTATAATCCATAGACAATTTTTTCCATTTTTTATTAGGTATTTAGCTCATTTACATTTCCAATGCTATACATACCCTCCCCACTCCCCTACCCACCCACTCCCCCTTTTTTGCCATATCCAGAGATCCATCCCATGATCAGCTTCCAAACGCTGACACCATTGCATACACTAACAAGATTTTGCTGAAAGGACCCAGATACAGCTGTCTCTTGTGAGACTATGCCGGGGCCTAGCAAACACAGAAGTGGATGCTCTCAGTCAGTTATTGAATGGATCACAGGGCCCCCAATGGAGGAGCTAGAGAAAGCACCCAAGGAACTAAAGGGAACTGCAACCCTATAGGTGGAACAACAATAATATGAACTAACCAGTACCCCGGAGCTCTTGTCTCTAGCTGCATATGTATCAAAAGATGGTCTAGTCGGCCATCACTGGAAAGAGAGGCCCATTGGACTTGCAAACTTTATATGCCCCAGTACAGGGGAATGCCAGGTCCATAGACAATTTTAAAGCATACTAAAGTGCGAGTGACAGAGTGTGTTCCCAAATGAGATAAGATACTGAAGGAAAAAAAAAACTGAAGGAGTTAAGATGACAACCTGCTCACTTAGGGTCACTACAGCTATACAAGTAAAGGCACTAAGTATGACACCCTACTGTGTGCCACAATTGAGGTTAGGTGTTTCTTACAAAGTGTCTGCAATCTTGTATCAGCCCATCTACGACGAGAACAGAGATATTAACTGTTCATACTTAAGATCCCTCAAGTAAACTGGGCGTGGTGGTGCACGCCTTTAATCCCAGCACTTGGGAGGCAGAGGCAGGTGGATTTCTGAGTTCGAGGTCAGCCTGGTCTACAAAGTGAGTGCCAGGACAGCCAGGGCTACACAGAGAAACCCTGTCTCAAAAAACCAAAAAAAAAAAAAAAAAAAAAAAATCCCTCAAGTAGAGGCACCGGAAGCCCAACAGATCATGTTTGGAATGATCTCTCTACTTTACCACAGCAGTATGAGTCACCCTGTAGATACCACTTGCTCTTTTATTCATAAGCAGCCACAGATTTGAGAAGTAGACTAGATATCACAAAATATATAATCATTCTGTGTGTTTTAGTTAGGTTTTACTGCTGATAACAGATACCATGACCAAGGCAACTCTTATAAGGATGACATTTAATTGGGGCTGGCTCACAGGTTCAGAGGTTCAGTCCATTATCATCAAGGCAGAAGCATAGCAGTATCCAGGCAGGCATGATTATTTCAAAGGCAAACAGGAGAAGACTGGCTTCCAGGGAGCTAGGATGAGGGTTTTAAAGCCTTTGCCCATAGTGACACACTGTTTCCAACAAAGCCATCCCAATTTCAAGAAAGCCACATTTCCTATTAGTGCTACTCCATGGACCAAGGATCTTCAAACCATCACACAGTGCAAATGAAGAAACTGAAGCTGAGAGGTTTTTGGAGCATGCTCTTATTGACACGCTGTATAAAGGGCAAACCCATAATTAAATCTGAGTCTTAGTGGAACAAGATCTCTCCCATTCTTTCTTTTGTTGTCCTGTCACGGATATAAATGTTCCCCATGGGTTCAGGGTTAAAATGCTTGTTTTCCAGTGATGGTGCTAATTTGAGAAGTTGGGGAAACAAGAAACAGATAGGGCAGAGTTGGAGGGACAGGGTTATTGGATATAGATCCTTGTGGATATAGTACCCCTGGCCACTTCCTGCTTTGTTTACAGCTTCCTGGACTGGGTGAAGTAAATAGTTGTCTTTTGCCAGTCTCCCACTGCTGTCACTTCCAGTCCAAATACATGGACTCAGACATGAAAACCAGGAGCCAAAAGTTCCTCTCTTCTCTCTCTCTCTCTCTCTCTCTCTCTCTCTCTCTCTCTCTCTCTCTCTCTCTCTCTCTCTCTCTCTCTCTCTTCCCCTCTCTCTCAGAAAAACAAATGTAACTAATACCTTGTCTAACAGTGAAAAGGTGAGGGGTCTCAGGAAGAGCAATGAAGAGCTTATGGCCACAAAACTTTGCCATCGGTTTCCCTTGGGCTGCACATTATTACTGGGTCTTGGAACTTTAACTGTGTACTTCTGATCCTATATGAGAATTTATGAGGCCAGACCCACTGAGCAAATAGTCTGACTGACAACAAATAATTCCTTATATTTAAAAACATATAGAGGGGTTGAGGAGATGTCTCCGTGTGTAGGAGTGCTTGCTTGGCAAACATAAAGCTGTGAACGGAAGTTTCCAGCACCCACAGAAAAAGCTGGGCATGGTTCCATGTGTCTATAACCCCAGAAATAAGAACAAACACAGTCAGCTCTGGAGAACTTTCTTGAAAGTTTGCCTAAGTCACCTATGAGACACATGAGCAGAGCTAAGATATTACTCCAGTGTGCTCAAACTCCATTAGCCAAATAGTCAGGCAACCTTCAATTATGCAAGTGGGACCAAATCAGCAAAGCCTTTTAACTACCTCTGTCCTGTGGCCACCAAGTCTTACTGGGTGGCTACTAGGCTCAGTGGCATAACTGAAAGGGTAAGCTATTGATTCAGTGAGAGATCCTATCTCAAAACAGTTAAGGTTCAGAGTGATAGAGGATGATACCTGGTATGCTGCTCTCGCCTCCCTGTGGATGCATGTACCACAGATACACACCCATACACATATACCACACATGCACACACTCATGCACACACACCGCTACACATATGCCTACACACCACACACTCATATGAAATTCATACACATCACACATGCACACGCATATGCATACATACCACTCATTCACACACATATGCACACCCACACCACACCCACACAAAGTACCTAGTACACACAGATATATAAGAAACTGTCAGAACATGAGTGATAGTGATTACAGTCAATAATTTGTGCAATTTCAAGGAAGAACATTACAAGGTATAGTTAATAAAATTTAGAAGTTGATAAATATCAAAAATTTATACCTTTCTTTCAAAAAGTACATTTTCTTAGAAGAGGTTGAAAGGCTCCCTCATCCTCCAAATGGAATAATGAGTTGGTTCAAGCAACTGCAAAGTAAACTTTTAATGGAAGTGGCAGAATCTGAAAGGTATACATCCTTTGACTTAACAATTCTATTTTTAGGAATATATCCTTTATGTTGGCATGCTAAATATTCCAAAAATTTTGTATGAGTTCTTGGCAATGTTGTTTGGCTAGTAAAGACATGGAAACAACATAGATTTTTGGTTATAAGGAATAAATTAAATCAGATCTTACTTGAATTTTGCAGCTAGTTCAAAGTGATAGATCTTTTTGTGGTGACATAACTTTGGCATGTACCAGTTACCTCCTGTCACAGAACCATTACTTAAAAAAATCACTGAGCCCAGCAGCCCTCTGGCTATTTCTCAAGACTTGATGGTTACCTAGTAACCCCAACAGGGGTCACTAAAAGTCTTTGCTGACTTGGCCCCACTCACGTAGGTAAGGGCTGTTGGGTTATTTGGCTTCTGGAGCCTTGGCTTTTCTTGTGTTTCTCAAAGGTGAGCCAGGCAAACTCTCAAGATGGCAAAGTTTGCAGGAGTGTTTCAGTGCATAAACTTCTTTCAAACTCTGCCCTTTCAAATATGCTACTAACATACTCACCTATTTGTGTGTTTCTAGTGTCAAGTACAGGGACAGTAATGGTGCAGGTCAGCTCTCCAGATCAGGAGAGGACTGCAAAGTTACAGGACGGTCTGAGGATCTAGCACCATGGTTGCAATCTGTCAAGGCCCACCAGTAAGGGAGTTGTTTCCTCTGATGGCTCCCATTACTGTTCGTTTATATGTTTGCCCATGCAATGGTATACATAGGTCTGTATATATGCCTATATATCTATTTATAGCTAGGCATTTTATAAAGGTTTCCAAGAAAACTTATAAGAATAGTTCATTCTTGGAATTGTGAGTTGTGAAAGTGTATGTGATAAGCTTTTAAGCCAAAATTAGAATCTCTAAGACTTTATCATTTGCATGGTTATCATGAAGTAATGAATTTGGGGAGTTTATTGAGGCCATGAGGTTCAGGTGATTGTGCAGCTCTGACTGTGAATCTCAAATTTTTTTCTGTTAGTTTGGTCTCCTGGGTTCTAAACAGTCCTTTAGATGCTTCGGCTAATGACTGGGCTTCCAGAGCCTGCTTTGCTGAGGAAGAGCTCATTAGCAGGCAGTATAAATCACACAGACTTGCCTTCCACAAACCCTGCCAGAGGAAGTGGACAAAAGGCAGAGAAATATGTCATACATAATAGCCAGTGTGAGGGGAACCTCTCTTGGCCTGAAATTGAACACACAACCTCTGTTCATTTTCAGCTGCATAATAGATTGGCATTGACCCAAATCATCACAAAATTCATATTTCTTACACGTGACCATGTTGGCTGCAGCTTTCTTTCACAGAGCCATAACTAGCTCTCACAACCATAGGTTGCTCTCTCCCAAAGAAATCAGGAGCTCTATCCACGTAGACAGGTTTGACACAGCTGCTACTACACTGTTGGCATTTTGTTATTGTTACATAATTTAATGCCTGCTGGGCTACCCCACATAGCCATACCACATGTGTGTGTTAGATGCTGGGAAGCTGAAAAATTAATGTCTTCCTACTTTCATTGGATTCTTCTATACTAACAATTCTGAATCAAGATTTCAACTATGGAAATCAATCTGGATTTAAAATTTACTAAAGCAGGTTGATGAATTATTAACTATTGGAGAGGGAGTAAAAAATAATACAATTAAGTGAACAAATAATATTATGGATATTCTTCTAGAAAAAGCTAATAAAAGAATTTAAGAAATTGTGAGCAGTGATGATTTATCTGCTTGTTATGTGCTAGACATTGTTCCAGGATTTGAGGATATCACAGTGGGAATGAAATGATGTGTTTCATAGAGCTAAGTACTACTTTACTGGATAACGTAGATAATAAGTGAGAAAAATAACTAATATCAAGTGGTGGTAAATACAATGTGAGAAAATGAGATTAATAAGATGGATATGTGAAGGAGAAATAGACCAGTCCCTGGGATGAGCGATAAGAGAGATCTCTCTAGAAAGGTCATACCTGTCATATTTCTTCTAAGACACAAATAACAAAATAACTCCATAACTATGAGGAAATTCTGTGAGCAAGACATGGGTAGTACAGAGTCCCTGAGACTAGAGACTTGGGGGCAGGCACTAGAAATACTAAGGTAAGTATGAACAGGAGAAGAGTTGGGAAATGAGACAGAGGTACAGGAGGGGCATGGATCATGGGAGACTTGGAGACCCTTACTCTGTCATACAATAGATTTTAGCCCATTATAAACCCACTTTGACTTATGAGAACACAATTGTTTTGCTCTTTTTTGCCTGTTTGTTTGAGAAAGAGAGAGAGAGAGAGAGACAGAGACAGAGACAGACAGAGAGAGGCAAACAGAGACAGACAGACAGACAGACAGACAGACAGACAGACAGACAGACAGAGACAAAGAAAGAAGGGAACAGATATATTGACAGACAGACAGAAGTGGCATCGATTTGGATGGAGTCATGCAGAGGACCTGGGAGAAGTCAGGGGAATGGAATATGTGGTCAGAATATATTGTATTCAATATATTTTCAATAAAAGCAAGCAAGCAAAACAATACAAAAGCAGCACTGTAGGATGGCTAATTCTCCATCTGTTTGGTTGGATTTAGCATCTCCAAGAGCCTGAGGCAGTCCTCTGGCTGTGTGTGTGGGTAAGGAGACGACCCAACTGAGTATGGATGGTAGCACCCACAGGCTGGAGGCCCACTCTGAATAAAGTGGGATCAGGAAAAGTAACCTTACCCTTTCTCTGCATCCTGGCTGCTGTTGGGGAATTGAACCCTCTGAACCTGGGAGTCAAGAGGAGCAATTCCCGCTCACATTATTTTCTCCCCGTAGCAAGAACAGTAATTAATGTAGCACATAGGCTGACAATGTTGCTGAGATGCTTGTATTGTCCAGCTTGTCATTATTGAAGCGTGTGTTTGCTTAGAGAATGGTACAAATAAAAATATTCATTGAGGAGTTTGTATACTCTGAGTAAATTGTATGACATATCCATTGTACTCATACATTTACATATTTCTATTTCAGAATTAACTTTGCTTATTATTATTTAATCCTCAAAATGCCCAGTATTATATTATTTCCTCCATTTTTATAGAGGATGAAACAGAAACTTAGATATTCATAGTAATTTATTCAAAGTCATTCACTATTAAGTATAGGAAGTAGTATTTGATACGTATATAATTTAGTCCCCAGATCGAGTCTTTCCCTCACCATTGTTGGTGTTAAATCAACCATATTCTCATTCACTTAGCTAAGCTTCTGGTCTGATCACAAAATGAAACAATATTTAACCAGGGGATATTGTCAAGAGAGATAGGCCATTTAAAGAAAACAGTGGGCATATTCGAGCACACACAGGTACTTGGCAGTGCACTGGAATTTACAGAGACCCTTCCAATTAAACAGCATAGGGGTGGGCTGGCTGTCAAATCAATCTGATGCTGCAACTATAAGCAATAGAAGCTGATGTGAACTGAAGGCCTGACACCATCATACTAGGTAGCTGCTAAAGGGAAGATAGCAACACCCCCCCCCCCCCACCTAAGACTTGAAACAAGACCTGGAGCTCCAAAGCCTAAAGTCCCAAGTATTCAGAATATGATTTTTTTTAAAAAATCATCCTATCATGAGAAAAATCATGACTCACTTGTGAGGAAGACAACCAATAGGAATTAATGATTTACTATACCGCTTTTAATATGTAATTTTATATCTTAATATTTAATTTTATAAGGCTAAATATAAAAAAAATCAACAGTTAATTTTTTTCAAGTCTATAATTAAATGTAGACTAGTCACAAAAAGGGAATAGCTTTCCATGGCTCTGGATTCAAACAGCATCTCAACTGTCTGTAATGACCAGATGGAATGAGTCCCTATCGTCGAATTTTCAGAGTCCTATTCTCAAAAAAAAAAAAAAAAACCCATCACCTGAAGTATAACTGCAAGCAACAGATGGTTATAGCCTGATATCACAGAACTGCAACCCCTGACCTGAGCCTCGGCGCCCAGCATCCAACACTGGTCAAACAAGACAGGTTTTATTTGTGTGACAGAGACTGCACAAATGGAAATTAGGGGCATGTGGTTCACAGTAAGTTCCTAGAACCATACACTTACCATCTGGACTGCCCCATGTTCTAGGATTCTGTGCTAGAAAACTGCACATGTAATAACTCAACCCAACCTAACAAGTGTTTCTTACAGTAGAGACCCAAAGCCACACTGCCTTACACTACAACAGGTACGACACTCATTGCTCAGTCTACTGCCTCTTGTGGTATACCTAATATATGGATCTGTTTTCTTTCTACTGGTTTCTTCTTTTTTCCTTTTTTTATTGGGTATTTATTTCATTTACATTTCCAATGCTATCCCAAAAGTCCCCCACACATTCCCCCACCCACTCCCACTTCTTGGCCCTGGTGTTCCCCTGTACTGAGGCATATAAAGTTTGCACAACCAATGGGCCTCTCTTTCCAGTGATGGCCGACTAGGCCATCTTCTGATTCATATGCAGCTAGAGACATGAGCTCCAGGGGTGGGTACTGGTTAGTTCATATTGTTGTTCCACCTATAGGGTTGCAGACCCCTTTAGCTCCTTGGGTACTTTCTCTAGTTCCTCCATTGGGGGCCCTGTGACCCATCCAATAGCTGACTGTGAGCATCCACTTCTGTGTTTGCTAGGCCCCGGCATAGTCTCACAAGAAGCAGCTATATCTGGGTCCTTTCAGCAAAATCTTGCTAGTGTATGCAGAGGTGTCAGTGTTTGGAAGCTGATTATGGGATGGATCCCTGGATATGGCAGTATCTAGATGGTCCATCCTTTCGTCTCAGCTCCAAACTGTGTCTCTGTAACTCCTTCCATGGGTGTTTTGTTCCCAATTCTAAGAAGGGGCAAAGTGTCCACACTTTGGTCTTCATACTTCTTGAGTTTCATGCGTTTAGCAAATTGTATCTTATATCTTGGGTATTCTAAGTTTCTGGGCTAATATCCACTTATCAGTGAGTACATATTGTAAGAGTTCTTTTGTGATTGGGTTACCTCACTCAGGATGATGCCCTCCAGGTCCATCCATTTGCCTAGGAATTTCATAAATTCATTCTTTTTAATAGCTGAGTAGTACTCCATTGTGTAAATGTACCACATTTTCTGTATCCATTCCTCTGTTGAGGGGCATCTGGGTTCTTTCCACCTTCTGGCTATTATAAATAAGGCTGCTATGAACATAGTGGAACATGTGTCCTTCTTACCGGTTGGAACATCTTCTGAATATATGCCCAGGAGAGGTATTGTGGGATCCTCCTGTAGTACTATGTCCAATTTTCTGAGGAACTGCCAGACTGATTTCCAGAGTGCTTGTACAAGTTTGCAATCCCACCAAAAATGGAGGAGTGTTCCTCTTTCGCCACATCCTCTCCAGCATCTGCTGTCACCTGAATTTTTTATCTTAGCCATTCTGACTGGTGTGAGGTGGAATCTCAGGGTTGTTTTGAGTTGCATTTCCTTGATGATTAAGGATGTTGAACATTTTTTCAGGTGCTTCTCAGCCATTCGGTATTCCTCAGGTGAGAATTCTTTGTTTAGCTCTGAGCCCCATTTTTAAATGGGGTTATTTGATTTTCTGGAGTCCACCTTCTTGAGTTCTTTATATATATTGGATATTAGGCCCTTATCTGATTTAGGGTAGGTAAAGATCCTTTCCCAATCTGTTGGTGGCCTTTTTGTCTTATTGATGGTGTCTTTTGCCTTGCAGAAGCTTTGCAATTTTATCAAATCTAAGTGGATTAAGAAACTCCATATAAAACCAGACACTGAAACTTATAGAAGAGAAAGTAGGGAAAAGCCTGGAAGATATGGGTACAGGGAAAAAATTCCTGAATAGACCAGCAATGGCTTGTGCTGTAAGATCAAGAATCGACAAATGGGACCTTTCTACTGGTTTCTAAAGGGGGAATTAAGTCACTGCCTACCATTCCCTTGCTCACTGTCATGATGAATGGCTAGTCCAACACTGTTTACTTTCCCAGGAGTTAGTCATCTAAAATTTACCTTTTCTCCTCAACTGTCATTTCCTTATCTTCAATTTCTTGAAAACGAATTCAGTTCTGCTCTTGTGTATGTGGTTTGTGTCTGCCTATGTGTGCATACATGCGGGTGCCTGGGGAGGTCAGAGGCACCAGATTCCCCTGGAGCTGGAGTTACAGAGAGCTCTGAGCTGCCTCATGTGGGTGCTGGTGACAGTTAGGTTCCTCTGCATGACTAGTTTTACTCAGACACCTCTCCAGCTCTTATTTCCTCATTTAGGTGAAAGACAATCATGTTTACCAGATAGATTTCTTGGAAGGTTTAAAGGTCACACATGTACAGCTCTGTGATGGTCTGACAAGTGGAGGGAATATTAATGCTAGTTTCTCCTTTCCTACACTAGCTTGGCAAGTGGTACCAGTCCTGACCTTGAAATGAGATTTTTCTTCTTATTTTGGAAAGGGGCAATAATTTCTAGAGTCTTGTCTCCATTTCCAATGCAATAATAATAGAAAGAAAAAATGGAATTTCTTCCTTAGCCACTGTTCCCTGCCATTGACTGGTTTCTGAGGTATGCTAGGTCTCATAAGGCCCACAAAGAACAGAGTCAGTCTTCTATTGTCATATCCACAGAAGAGGCCACAGGGAAGATTCATCACACACACAGTACACACAGCCACTCCTGTAGGCCGGCTTCTTTCTTGGCTTATGAGTTACCCTTTTATTTGTATATTACAAAAAATACCGAATGTGACACATTTGGGTAAATTTAGACTTTTAATATTGAGAAAGGAGAAGAAATTGAAGGATGCATTTTCAATTGCTTCTCAGCATTTTGGCTAAGATCAGCTATGGAAAAATAGCTCTGAAAGGCCAATCTGACAAAAGAGAAGACAGCAAAGTCGTAGGGCTGGAGAGTCAGGAGAGACCTTGGCAGGTGTCCACCACAAGGGCTGAAGGCTAAAGAGGAGGTAGGATGTCTATCATTTGGAAAATGATTGTTTATATAAATAACTGTTAAAATGTGCCACTTTGTGTAGGAATACCTAGCTATACCAAAATAAATAAATAAATAAATAAATAAATAAATAAATAAGGATCTGTCTTGCTCATTTTTTGGGATTACAACTACTAGAAACTTTTAGTAACACATTTTCACCCTTCAAGAGGTATTTGTTTCTGAATCTAGTTCTATAGGCCTGTGATCTGAGTTATTTAAAAGACAGAGGCAGGAAAATTCTAAATTCTAGATCAACTCAGGTTATAAAGTGAATTCAAGATCAGAAGTGGCAATTTCTTGAGACCTTGTCTAAATATTTAAAAATAAACAACTAAAGAGTGGGCTGTGGATACATGTGTGGACAAGTGTCTGTCGTGTACATACGATGCCATGGGTTTGACCTCTAATACAAGGATGGCATAGGAAGGGTTGCTAAACAAACATATGAGTATTCAACTCCCTGAAGATGTTGCATGCATTATGGTGGTTTAAAACACTAACTTAGTAAATAGTCTTGCCAATTTACACTGTTCATTTTGATTTTAATAAACATAGTGGATTTCCAGAGGAAGACCGATGCTTGTACCGGAAGGAAATCCACATGGCAGCTGAGAGCATCTCTGTTTAGCTCTGCTACTTCACTTTCTCTTGTCTTCCTCCACTCATTTGCTGGGTTTCTATTTTCTCTTGTTCTACCCATTCCTAGTCTATTCTGGATCCAGGAATCTGGTTAGGATGCTACAGCTGGGGGGTGTCACCTCGCTGACAGAACTGCTTTTCCTGCTGACTAATGGCCATTAGGCTCTGGCTT
Source organism: Mus caroli (assembly GCF_978045245.1). Classification (NCBI taxonomy): domain Eukaryota; kingdom Metazoa; phylum Chordata; class Mammalia; order Rodentia; family Muridae; genus Mus; species Mus caroli. The sequence continues at coordinate 94,343,547 of NW_028227258.1, forward strand.
TGTAACTAGGTACCGGCCTTTCATCAGCTATATAAAGGTTCTTGCTTTCCTGAAATGTCATCGTTCAACATGACTCCACAGAGTACCCAAAGCACCCATTTGGATCCGTACAATTGATTGGTTCCTTTCAAGTGGGGAAAATAGATTTTCTCCAAGTGCCTCAGTGGTCTCTTAATGTATTGCTGTATATCACAATGGTGCCCTGCAGGTGTCTGGTATACTGTCAAGCTTTTATGCCCAACTACATTACAAACTGATACTTGAATTCTTCAGACAGACAGAAAGACAGAGAGACAGACAGATATTGTAAGGATATTGATTAGAGAGATAATAAATAGTCTCATATATCCTCTAGGAAATGCACAACAAAATTATTTATGAAACATCATTTTCAGACCAAAAGAATCTTAGTTTGGACAATAGCCCTTAGATTAACAGAATCAGTCTTACCTTGGAAGGCATGTTGAGTAGATAGGACATTAAAATTGGAATGAAGTGATGAACTTGGATGGTGGTTTGAGACCATGGGTCTTTGGACTCAAAATCTTGCTTTATCTCTGGGGGAACATTTCTTGCTGTTTGGAAAGCTCAGTTCCTCAACTGTAACCATAGACACAGAACAGTGACAATCTGCTTGGTTTGCAAAGCAGTTCGCATAATATCTGGTTTGTAACAAATATATTCCTTTTAATAATAGTAATGTATCAAAAAAAACTTGTAAAAGTGGTAGGTGATCTTAATTCTTTCTTTGAGTTTGTTCTGTTTTAATTCTGGGCTTTGTTCAATTACTATAATTTATTATCTTTATAATAAAGCCATCGTTCCTATCAGTCTTGGTCCCTGTTCCTCATGAACAGTGCCTGGTTCATGGTCTTGAGCTTTACAAAGTGACTTTAGAGCCTTGTGAGCATAGACCTCAATTCTAGTTGTGGTTACATTATCACATGACAGTGATTCTTATTGCCCTGCCAATGGTCTGAGAACCAGATCCAAAGTTCAGGTGTTGAGTTATACTTCTGTGAATGAATGACATGAAAACTCATGGGTTTAAGTTTAAATACACATTGAGAGTTTCTTTAGGCTTTTATTTATTTGGGGTACTATTAATCTTCCAGCACATATTGATGCACCAATATTTTTGACCTTTTGTTTTCTAACTGCTACTCTTTTATTCATGCCCTGCATTTCAAGTGAGAATCATTTGTAATCTCATTGATGTCATAGATATACATTTAATTCTTCCCAACTTTTGTTTCTGCGAAGACATTCTCAGTTATTTATTTCTAAGTCCTATTTGGACACTAACAAAAGAAATACCCTAGTGACTGTGGGATTTTTGCCCTTGAAAAATCAGCTTTAATTTAAAATTTAACTAAACTAAAATTTGAATTTATTTTAGTTAAATTTATTTATTAAGTTTTGAATTTAATTTAGTTAAAAAATTTTTAGTTTCAAAAAAAATCAAAGTTTATTTGAGAGTTCCCAATAATTCTGATGTTAGACACAAAGTTGTCTTTCAATTAAGAAGTCCCTAAGATTGATAAGTTCTTGTGTTTGGGGGGGGGCATTGCTAACTCAAAATGTACGTGGAAAGCAAAAGAAAAGAATAAATGTTGTAGACAAATTTTCTTGGACTTGAATACTGGTTCTTCTTCATTTCCTAGCTCTCTTCTCTGCCAAATATATATTTTTAGTTACTTGTACTACAACAATCCATTTGACTTTTCTTTTAAGTAGAGGTAAAACAGTAACTATCTGATGGGCTTGGTGTGAAGGTTAAATGGATTTGCAAGGCAGCATAATCTCTGGCATGTAACAAATATGTTGCTTTTAGTTATTATAATGTATCAATACTTGGAAAAGTGGTAGGTGATATATATATATATATATGATACAAGCATACATTATATATATTTACACATTATATATATGATACAAGCATACACTATATATATTTACATATTATATATATGATACAAGCATACATTATATATATATGTCAAGTATGAGCCACTTTTCACTTAGGCGCTCTCCCTTCTGCACACACTCTTGCCATCGAATGCCCAGTCAGACATTGGTAGAGATATCAATATGTACTGGACTCAGTGCAAGAATAGTTAGATCACTCCAAGTTCACAGAAACGAACCATCAGTCTACTGCCTTCCACTCAGGACCATCTTCTAAGCCCTTACATCCCTCAAAGTAGCATATCTACCCAGCCAGCCAGAGCAGGAAGCTTAGAGTCACCCCCAAATGTCCCTACTTCACCAAATTCAGTGAATGATCAAGTCCTGACTTCTTGCTTCAAGATCCAAATGCTCTGAGCCTTCTGCATACATCCCCCTCAGTGTCTGAGATCAGTCCCCAACATAGACCTCCCACTTCACAGCTGATGCCCCAGCCAATCCTTTCTGTCCATTATTGCTTTCTTGTCTCCACTCTCCCAGTCATTTTTCCCAAGTTATTTTGAAAGGACCAACTAGATACTTTTCACTCCTTATACTGAAATCTGTCCATGACATTGAGGGAATCACACATTGAGTCTCCATTGTGGCTCTTTAGTCTATTGTTCAGTTATTCTAACCTTAAAAATATTCTGGACAGGGCATTTTCTTAAAATGTAGTCATGTTTTCAGTCCTATTTCATTGGACTCAGTAATGACTTAAATTGTTAAGAACTAGAGCAGGCAAGAGCACAAAATAGCCAGGTAATGAGATGGTCACTAGGCCTGCGGTGCTTCCAAAAGTTTAGGCACTTGAAAGAAAACAAAGAAGGAAGAAAGAGATACTGAGGCATTTCCCTCCCTCCTCCAAATAGAAACAAAGCTACCCATCTTGTTATAACAGTATATCTACCCAGCCAGTCTGGGTCCCAAAGAGTCTACCCATTAAGTCAGTTTTGCACAACTGGGTTTACAATTGGAAGGCTGGACTTGCTATGCAGTCACCTTTACATATAAGGGTTGGAAGCCACTCAAAGCTCAGGCCTCACTGCTCCATGAGTTGACATTGTTTTTAATGGCTCCAGCCATGCTGTCCCTTCATCCCCAGGGTGGGAATAAGCAGGACAGAAGGACAAAGGGGAAGGAGCAAATAGATGCACCGCAGGGATGGAAGAATTAGTGATGTTTTCAGCACACTCATTCATTTCATAAATATTTATTAGGCATCTACTGCATGCCAGGTCTGTGTCTTGGACCTTGACCTAGGCACTTGTCTTGAATGAAATTCTACTGAACTGTAGAAATAGTTTGTCTATAGAAACACAACACTAGCCGGGCGTGGTGGCACACGCCTTTAATCCCAGCACTTGGGAGGCAGAGGCAGGCAGATTTCTGAGTTTGAGGCCAGCCTGGTCTACAGAGTGAGTTCCAGGACAGCCAGGACTACACAGAGAAACCCTGTCTCGAAAAAAAAAAAACCCAAAACCAAACAGGCAAACAAACAAAAAGAAACACAACACATAGTTTAATTGCTTCCAGGTGAATGCCCTACTGAGCCTACACTGCTGAAGGTTTGCCTTAGAAAATGTATCTTTTTTTTAAACCTCTTCAGCATTGTGTATTCAATCCCTGCATAAAAGAAAAAGAGGCCCCTAACTGACACCTTGAAATCTAACATTTGGATGAAATAAGTTTAATTTACGAATTTATCAGGATTGCTATCAAAATGATTGAGAGCAGTAGCAGCAATAACAAAAAGTCTAAGAGAACTAGATCTCTTCCTTCCTTCCTTCCTTCCTTCCTTCCTTCCTTCCTTCCTTCCTTCCTTCCTTCCTTCCTTCCTTCCTTCCTTCTTCCCTTCTTCCCTTCTTCCCTTCTTCCCTTCTTCCCTTCTTTCCTTCCTTCCTTCCTTCCTTCCTTCCTTCTTCCCTTCTTCCCTTCTTCCCTTCTTCCCTTCTTCCCTTCCTTCCTTCCTTCCCTCTTCCCTCTTTTCTTTCTTTCTTTCTTTCTTTCTTTCTTTCTTTCTTTCTTTCTTTCTTTCTTTCTTTCTTTCTTTCTTTCTTTCTTTCTTTCTTTCTTTCTCTTTCTTTCTTTCTTTCTTTCTTTCTTCCTTTCTTTCTTTCTTTCTGTGCAGTAGAAACTTGTCCACTATAATGGGACAATTTAAATGCATAACTGTTTAAACAAACTCCTTAAATGGTTCCCGGCATGCCCCAGCACTCATCCCCTTGACTAGTAAGACATCAATTTTTCATAAAATACTCTGTAAATGAAAAGGAGACATTTAAAGGAGAGGGGAAAATTGAATTTGCTGTTTCAGCTCGGGCTCTGGTGCGTCTGGTGCTTTATAAGGTAATTAACTGATTGGGTGACAGGGAGAGGCAAGCTGATCTTCACAGAGCTTGCAGGTGGATCTCCAGCTTCTGATATTCCTCATTTCTTAGGCTCTTTGCTTGTTCTTCTATTCTCGCAGGCATCTCCTGTGTGGCAAAAAGGAGCTGGCTACGTGGCAAAGCCTTCACTGCTGTCTCCACTTCCACCCCTGCAGACAGCCCATGCCTGTAGCCCAGGCTGGTAGGTTGGGTTAGCACAAGCACTGCTCTATTCCATGGACTTTACTACTCACGCTGCACTCCATCTTGGTAATGGGGAAGAAAGGTGGGGAAATGGGGTTTCTTCCTTCAAGGGCTCTGCCTAATATGTTTATATTTACAGGAACTGAAGGGTGTTTTACTTGCTTGCTTGTTATTGTTTTGTTTATTAGATGGTGTATTTTAATTGAAAATAGATTTTTTAATACAATATGTTCTGATTGTAGTTCCATCTCCCCCCCTCTCAGGTCCTCTTCACCTCCCAGGTTCTTTCCCCTCATAGGTCCTCCCCCCTCCCAGATCCTCAACACCTCCCTAGCCACACACATACCTACCCTTTCTTTCTCACTCTCATTAGAAAACAGGTATCTAAAAACCAGTATTTAAAACTAACCAGAATAGGACAAAACAGAAAAAAAATGAAGCAAAGTAAAAGTATAAGAAACATGTTTAAGTGAGCGCATCACAGTGTCTCCCGGTCGGCATCCGTAACCTCTTCCCCGTTCACAGGAATATCTTAGTCTAGGATAAGATAACACAGGACCTCCAGGGAATATTCTCTAGCTCTTTATGTTTTGTGAACAATAGATGATCCTCATCCCTGTCTCAAAAGACAATATCACAATATCACAAAATAAAATCTTATTCTTCTTCAGGGCAAAGTTTATTTTGATTTTGAATAAAAACAGATGGCTAAAAAGTTATGGCAACATTCAAAATCAAAGCTACTTATAATAAGCAACTACTGTAATACTGTCCTGAAGTATAATTTCTGCTGAATATTATTTATCTTTCAGAGTTGGAAAACCACCAGGCACACTGCTCAGAGAAGCTCTCTCAACCCTAAATGAGCCATTATCCATTGTATTCTTTGAAAGCCACTTGTGTCAAAGTCCGGGCAATGATCACAAGACAAGTTTAGTCCGAAGTGTCAGCCAAGTGCCTCTTTGCTCTGTTAGGAAATCTTTCACTTCTTCAGCATATACTGCATTTACAAAGCACCAGCCTAGTGTTGAGACACAACATAAACCACTGTGATTGTCCTCTTTCCCTATACCGTAGAATCTCATTCCCACCTTTAGCAATTCAACAATGACAAGTACTTATTGACCAGCTACTATGTAATAGGTCTTAATTGCCTCCTTGATATCTGTCAGTAAATGAACAAAACTAGCAACTGTGTTGTAGCCTGTGTTCTAGAGGAGAGTCAGACAATGTGCATGCTGCATACATTGACATATCATGTGTTCATTTGAATAGGAATGGCCCCCAAAGACTCATGTGTTTGAATGTTTGGCCTATTGGGAGTGGCACTATTAGGAGGTATGGCCTTGTTTTATTAAGTGTGGCCTTGATGGAGCAAGAGTGTCACTTTTGAGTTTATATATGATCAAGCTGTGCTCAGCATGACACACAGTCTCTCATTGCTGCCTGGGGATCAAGATGTAGAACTCTGTCCCCAGCACCAGGTTTATCTATATGCTTCCATACTTCCTGCCAAGGTGATAATGGACTAAACCTTTGTACACCAGTCCCAATTAAATATTTTCTTTTATAAGAGTTGCCTTGGCAATGGAAGCCTAAGACACATCTTACTTAGAGCAGGGCGGGAGTATCAAGAACAATATTAATAAGGCAAGACTATCAAAGCCAAGGGGACATTTGCATCAAAGGTCATTATGTAGGCAGATATTTGGAGATGAGTCTTCTAAGTGGAAGGAGCGACCAATGAAAGGTCCCAAGGGGAAGTGTGCCTGGGGTATGCAAAGGACAACGAGAAGACAGGAGAATGAAGTGGGGTAACTAATAGCTGAGGGAGGAGGGATACTTGGAGGGGCAGGGAGAGGATGCAGGCTGCGGTAGGCAGGAAGGCTGGCACAAAGAGATAAGGAGCCAGCTGAAATTTGGAACAGAGTGGTAACTGGCTGACTAAAATTGTAAAGCAACCATGTGGGCACTGTGTAGAAAGCAGACCACTGAGTCAGCAAAGAGGCCAATTCAGAGACCATTAGACTTTCAGCAGCGGTATAGCCCAGAGCCTAGCTATGTTAATGGGAAGGTGAGTTCGTGTTTTCAAAAGGGTTTCTCGGTGGGTTATGTATATGGGATTCAAGACAAACTAGTCAAGTACGATGCTAATGTTTTGGCCTAACCTAACAGATTTTCTAAAATGGGAAGTTCCATATCAATTAAAAAGTTCATATGTTATGTGTAAGGCAGCCGTCAATTCCCAATAAGAAATGGGATTCAGGTTTAAATGCAACTGTCTCAGCACTTAGGGCTCACAATCCTCTTGGCCCCAGCAGGATTTGCCTACAACCCTTGTTTGTGGTTTATTAATCCACTCCTTATGTAACTTTCAGCATCAACTGTTTTCAATGACCAACTCCACACAAGAACACTCGTAAACAAATGGGAGTAAATTAAATGCCTCCTTGTAAATCCAGTTCACAAGGTAGTTAACATTGGCCCACACGAAACTCACACTTATATGGTAAATTTATAGCATTAACAGTGACTTAACTAGCAAATGCTTTGGGTCTCTGTTATCCCATGCATAAAATATCTTTTAACTAGAGCACGGGCCATGGCTTTTGAGAGATGAGGTAAGCAAATGGCTTGGGCTTTGGAGTCAGGCCAGACTGAGTAAAAGCCTGGCAGGCTGCAAACTGGGGCAGTGCTAAACCTCACTTTTGTCTCTGTGTCCTTAGGGCAACAATTCCAACTTTCCTGGACCATGTGATGATTTGAAACTACATATATAAAGACTGGAATTTGGTGGATCCTAGAAAATAGAGATGCTATCATAGCCTGCACTGTGCAACTCGACGGTTATTTTATACTGCTGTGTTTTAATGTTGAAGTTTATATATGAACACATTCTTCAATTGATTTAATCACAACACCAATGATACAACAGTGTCTTGTAGTAGATTCAAAGCAGAATTAATCTTTTTTTTTTTTAAATCAGAACACCCTGTAGTGATTTTATTTTTGGTGGCCCATATATTGCTACTGGTTGTGATGAAAAGGAGACCCATAAATAAAAACATGTCAGCCTTAAACACCTTAGCAGCTGTTGGGAAACAGGGCAACTGACAGCTGTTTCCCTAGTGGTGATCCTGCAAGAATGAGAATACAGAGGAAGATTATCTGCCAGAGACCCAACATAAATACGATTTGTGTCACCAGCCACCCCAGATTTTAGAACTGCTCATCTTTACAAATTACCTCAGAAACGCTTATCCCAGAAGGCTTCTTGACTCAGCAGTTCAAGGAGGTTGCAATTTAAAAATTTCCTTCCTTGGAGAGTCAGATTTCTTTAAGACAAATCAGCCACACACCAGTTGAAGGTCACATATTCAAAATATATGGACTGCACAAATTAGACTCAATAGGCTTAGTAAAAAAGGAGGACACAATGTTGGGTGGGTAGGGGAGAAGGATTGGGTCTGGACAGAGTTGGAAAAGGGAAATATATGATCAAAACACGTTGTACAAAATTCTCAAAGGTACACACACACACACTCCTTCTTCCTTCTCCCTTTTTGAAACAATAACTGTTAAACTGGATATCAGGTAATTTAAACCCACATTCTAGGCATCAAACTTCCAAAATGTCATGATTTGTGTCTTTTTAGCAAAAGATTCAAGGGAGGTTCTTGGGAACATCATGGTGTTCATCGAACTCTCCATTTGTGATGCAGTTCTCTTGGAAAGGCTGAGGAAAAGACAAGTTCTCTCTAACTTAAGATGCAGTGGACAGGTGGAAGACCTGATCCACCCGGTCAGGCAGGCCTGATCATCCCAGATGTTGTCTGGCCCACCTGACAAGGTGGATGCTATAAAAACTGAAGCTGGGAAAGATGAGATGTGAAAACCTCCTCTGCGTATCCCGTACAGTGGGGCCCTGTGGGGAGAACACCATCTACTGCTTTCTCACGGGACTTGTCAAGCCCTGTTTCTCACAGACAGATGACTGCCTCTCTCCTTCTCCTGTCCATTTCCCAGGAGATCAGGCAGCTTTTCTTCCTGTCATTTGGTTGGGACCCACAGTGCCACTAAAGTGGCTAGCTATATTCTGAATTACAGAAATAAGTTTACCCTACCAAAGGCTAGAGAAGACTCTTCTAGACCCATCATGGTAGATTGTACTTACTAACAGAGGATTAGTAATTGTGTGACTCTAATCTTCAGGCTCATATGAAAGCTCTAAAAACCTTTTGGGGGAAATTAAAACTTGCTTGTTCCAGTAATTACAATTGATATGACTCCATTTTATTCATCCGTGTTTAACCACCGCAGGCTATAAAATCATTGGCTAATGAAAAGGACATCCTAGGTTTTGATTTATTGTCTCTGCTCTAAGAGCTGGCCACGGCCACCTTTACAAATGTGTAAACAGCCATAATGAAGGTTTAATGTGCTTTGATCAGAGGTCACCATTGTCTGTGCCCTGAAGATGAAGCTTGGTATGCCTGAAATCGTGTAATTAAAATCCTTCCACTCAGAAGAAAAGCAATTCAGTTATCAACAAATTTATGAAAGCGGCAGGAAGACTCTTCGATTAACAGCAAGAGCCTCAGCAGGAATTCTGACTTAGGCGCAGGCATTATTAATTGGCACCATGACTTTAGAGATACTGACTTTCGAGATGTTAAACCTTCTTGAGAGGCTGTGTTTAGTGTCAGTAACAGATGCTGGGAAACACAGCTACCAGCATTCTTTTCAGTTACCTGCCTTCCTGCCTGTGTAAGCTGAAACAAAGTTGTAGACTGTGGGTAGGTTTTGTTTTTTTCCTTACTTCCATTAATTTATGGACACAGGTCTGTAAACTATCAGGAGCCAACTGAAAAGCAAGATTTAGTCCTTGACTAGTGAAAGCCAAAGACACAGGCAGGGAGTGTCCAGAAGGAAAGAGTTGGCAAAATGTGAGCTAGCCATTCTGTTCTTTACTGAGTGAAAAATAGGATTCTCTTTGGGGACAAATTGAAGTTGTCTAGCATGAGCTCAGGGGAGTGCTGGGTGTGTATAGAGACTGGGTTATTTAGTCTAAGTTTTTCTTGAATACTTTGGGTCAACTTTCAAAGTCTTCCTCAGTGGCTTCTGTCAACCTCTGTAGTGTATTTCCCATTTCCTCAAACTCACCTTGTTTTAATGTGACAAACTAGGAATTTTTTAACTGTACTAAAGTTTATTTCAAATGACTGTGCTACGGCAAATGTACTCTCTCACGAAATATGCTCCATTTGAAGAAGTGTTGTCTTCAGACCATCTGATGCAGCCCCACATTGCCTCTTACTGTGAGAGTTCCCACCCTCTTGGGTGATGCCTTCAAGGCACTGTGCCTGGATGTTGCCAATGCTTATGCCATTGTTATGTATCATGGAGGAGCTTATTGTGTGGTCTACTTCATACTTGAACTCTCTTAAGGATGCTCATGTTTTCTGTTCAGTACTTTGCAGCAGAAACGAGAGAGTAGCCACAATCATGTCTGAAAATGTTCAGTAGGCACATTACGAAAGTCTAAATACAGAGAGCAAATTAATTTTAATAGCATCTATATAATGCAGTAACAGAGTAGAATATTACTCTTAACCATATAATTAGTTAAACTGTAATTTAGAGTAAAAAGTCTTTTTTTATAGTAAGTCTTCAAAATCCAATGCATATTGAATACTGAGAACACATGTCAGTGTAGATGGGCCATAGCTGAAGTGCTCAAAAGTCACATGTGCTAAATCACCACCATGTTGGAATGCACAATTGCATTCTATTGGCTTGATACATGGATCGGCCATGCAGTCATGCCGGCACTTAACAGTATGACAATTAATCTTCCTGTGCTTCTACATGCTTCTTTCTGACACCCAGGAGATGCAGCTTTCCTAAAGGCCACTTTGCTTTCAGGGACCCTAATTTGCTCAGTCCCTTTCCATCGCTCCCCTGCCCCTCTCCTCTCTTAAAAACCTTCTGTTGGATGTGTTGCTTGCCCGCCCATCACTCTGTTTACCTCCTCTGCCCTTCCCACTTTCCTCTGCTGATTTGCAGAGTCCCAGGCACGCGTACAAACACAGCTCTACCTTTCCTGTATCTAAACACTTAAGAGTTACACATCAACAGCTGAATAAAACAAACTCATTGCTCTCTCTTGTCAAGGGCACATTCAAAATATCGGAAATATTGATGTAGAGATGCAGCCACATTTTTAAATGTTATGTCAATAGCCTAGCAATATTAGAGGAATAACAGAACTGAATAATGTCTTGATAAGAATGTTAATTAGTGAAACCACTGTAGGACCCATATGTGGCTTCTGTCTTTCTTTCATTTTATTGTGCAGGCTGACCTCAGGCTCACTCTGCAGCAAGGATGGTTCTGAACTATTCATCTTCCTGCCTCTACCTCCCAAGTACTGCTATTACAGGCATGCATCCATCTGAAAGTGGGCTCTTTGGAAACCAAACCCTGAGAACAGAATGACAATATGACCTAGAAATCACTGCTTGGGGATTTGGAATCAGCAATTTTAAGATATATCTTCACCTCCATGTTCATTGTGGTATCACTCACAATAGCAGAAGTGTGGAATTAACCCAAATGTCCTTTGGTGGAAGGATTTATAGGAGACTGCTTCATACATAGTGGAATATTATTTGGCCTTTAAAAAATAAATGTTCTTACTTGTGACAGCAAGGGTGGAATTGGAGACGATTATGTTAAGAAAAAATAAACCAGTCATAATAAAAATGAGCATTTCATATTTTTAAGATTATGTGGAATCTAAAACAACCAAACTCCATGCAACAGGTTAGTAAAGACCAAGGGGGAAGAGGGAAATGTCAATCAAGGCACAAATCTGAACTGCACGGGGGAGGAAGGAGAGCACAGGCCTCAACTGATGGGAAGGAAGGTTTCAGTCTCTGGGACACAGCACCACACAGACAAACATAACAATGAATATATACTGGATGTGTCAAAATTCTTGTGAGAGGTTATTTCCAACATTCTCTCCTCAAAGTTGTTAACTCTCTGAAGGGTCATACATGTTGATTGGATTCATTTAATCATTACACATTGTATTCACAGATCATGCACATCACAATTATAATTCAAAAATGTAAATGATCCATAGATGATATTTAATCATTTTAGCTTCATTATTAAAAAAGATCTAAATAGCTACATATCTTTGAGTTTTTTCTTTTTTTTAAAGAGACCATGATCCTGTGGTCTAGTGTCCCTTGTCTTCCAGGACTAATAAAGCACTATCTCTTACTCATAAATATTTTAAGCATAAAATTTAGAAATATATGAGGTTCCTAAATTATTCTTATAACTGTTACTTTCTTTCAGATGTGATATTACTATAATCAAGGTCTCCATGTATTCTCTGTCCTTCTGATGTTCATGATTTAAAGTGTGAGTCCGCACACCTTTTCTGTGAGAAACTAACGATACTCCCCTCACTGTGGGCCCAGGCCTCTGTGGCTACCACTCCGTGCTGCGGAGACGGAGCTAAACAGCTTATGTGCAAGTCACTGCAGCTATGTTAGTTATGGACACTAAAATCACAATTTCCCATAAGCTTTTTAGAGCACAAATACTGTCACTCTTTTGATAATGTTTTTCAAAACTGTTTTGTAAAGTAAAGAAAGCTGTAGAATTTGTGAAGATTAGATTAGGTCCTCACCATATTCTTTGCTAACCTTTAACATAAAAGACCAGAAATGAAAGGAAATTTAGTTCAAAGTATATTAGGCTTGAATGTGTTATAAAAATTTTAAGTAAATACAAAAATAGTTGCTTGTATAATTCTTTTTGTTCTAAGCTGGCCATGGTGGCATATACTTGTAATGCTCCCGTGAGTGTAAGGTGAGGGTAAGAAGATCAGGAGCTGTAGGCCATCCTAGGGCGTATGTGAGTTAGTTCAAAGCTAGTCTTCATTACACCAAACCCAGTTAAAAAGACCCTGAAACACCATGAGTGAATGAATGAATGAATGAATCTGGTAATATTTAAAAACTTTCAAAATAAAATAGAAAAATATACATGTCGTCAATAACCATAAAAAATTAAACCAAAATTACTTAAATATTTCAGAGTGCCTAGCTCCCATTTTATCACTATAATTCTTAGCTCTTGATGAATGCCTACTTTCTATAGTTTTTGAAATGGTTAGCCTTTGTTTTAAGCTCCTTCTGCTCTGTTCTCAATTCTATTAACAATTTGTACACTCAAGAAATGCAGCACAGTTTATTTTAAGACTAATTTTTTCATTGTCCTATTTAATTTGTACTCAGCCTAAGAAATTAGAGACAACATCTATTAATATGAAAAAATTATTTAAAATGCTTAGGCATGGTAAATATTTCATATTTCTTTGATCAGTATGAATGCATTCATTTTGATCATTTACTTCAATAAAATTCAAACATTCATGGGATGTTATTTGCTTAACTAAGTGTACTGGCTAGTTTTGTTTCAACTTGACACAGCTGGAGTTATCACAGAAAAAGGAGCTTCAGTTGAGGAAATGCCTCCATGAGATCCAACTGTAAGGCATTTTCTCAATTAGTGATCAAGGGGGAAAGGCCCCTTGTGGGTGGGTTCATCTCTGGGCTGGTAATCTTGGTTCTATAAGAGAGCAGACTGAGCAAGCCAGTAAAGAACATCCCTCCATGGCCTCTGCATTAGCTCCTGCTTCCTGATCTGCTTGAGTTCCAGTCCTGACTTCTTTCAGTGATAAGCAGCAGTATGGAATTGTAAGCTGAATAAACCCTTTCCTCACCAACTTGCTTCTTGGTCATGATGTTTGTGCAGGAATAGAAACCCTGACTAAGACACTAAGTATCCTAAGAGATGCCTCCAATGGCAAACAGTTAACACAGGGAAATGATGGTGGAACTCCATGCATTTCACCATTGCGTTACACTACAAAGCATTTCCATAGACCAGTTGTTTTTATTTTTAAAGCTCTATGGAGCATCTTCTTAGAATTGGGAACAAAACACCCATGGAAGGAGTTACAGAGAAAAAATTTGGAGCTGTGACGAAAGGATGGACCATCTAGTGATTGCCATATACAGGGATCCATCCCATAATCAGCTCCCAAACGCTGACACCATTGCATACACTAGCAAGATTTTGCTGAAAGGACCCAGATATAGCTGTCTCTTGTGAGACTATGCCAGAGCCTAGCAAACACAGAAGTGGATGCTCACAGTCAGCTATTGGATGGATCACAGGGCCCCCAATGGAGGAGCTAGAGAAATTACCCAAGGAGCTAAAGGGAACTGCAACCCTATAGGTGGAACAACAATATGAACTAACCAGTACCCCGGAGCTCTTGTCTCTAGCCGCATATGTATCAAAATATGGCCTAGTTGGCCATCACTGGAAAGAGAGGCCCATTGGACATGCAAACTTTATATGCCCCAGTACAGGGGAATGCCAGGGCCAAAAAGGGGGAGTGGGTGGGTAGGGGAGTGGGGGGTGGGTATGGGGGACTTTTGGGATAGCATTGGAAATGTAAATGAGGAAAATACCTAATAAAAATTTTTTAAAAATACATCCATTCACTATAAAAATAAAAAGCTCTATAGTATGAACAGTGACTTATCATTGGTGACAGGCTAGTAGCTGAACTAGAACAGACCTTCATCCATGAAGCTTTGTCAGTCTTTTCCCTAGAAGAGTTAGATGTTCTGCTATGATATGAAAAACAGTCTTCACAGTTACTCATCAAACCTATTCACCTGTCTTGGTAAGGGTACGCTCACATCTGCAGATTATGTGCTTCCAAGAGTGAGGACTGCAATGTCTTTACCTTGGAGTTTTCAGTAGCCATGAGGATGTATGGGAAGCAATATATATCCAGGGGATATATGAGTGATTCATTTTTATGTTCAATACATACTATTAAGTGTTTTGTTTTACATTTTAAGGATAACAATTTATGCAAGGAATGCAAAAGTAAATATAATGCAAAAAGTCCCCATTTTTCATTCATTTCATTCTAGCAAAGTAAGACAGGTAATAAAGAAAGTGAGAGAATTAGTCAGAGATAGCCCCAGGAACTGAACTAAGAAGAGACAGACAGGTAGATAGACAAATGTAAATGATACAAAATATATAAACACAGACACATGATAGACTGATGGTAGTGGGTGATATATAGATAGAGGTCATAGATTAACAATTGACAACAGGTATACATGATAGTAAATATAGGCAGATTAGATACATGATAGAGGTATGCAGATAAATTATGAAGTGCTAGAGAAATATAGATTGTAAATGGTATATGAAGGTAGGTAGATAGACAAAAGACTCATTATGTTATGATAACATGGAGAAAGTGGTGCGAAGGAAATATTGGTGTTTGTGGAGTTTAAAGGCAAAAGAACCAGAAACTGTAATGTCAGAGGGCAGGAGAATATTGAAGTTCTAGATCTAGAAAGGAGACAGAACTGATCATCCTTCTGCCTTTGTACAGTCCCTGAGCCCTGGATGGGTTTGGTCCTTTTCACATCATCTGTTATTCAAATTCTTTCCTCCAGAAATGCTTTCAAAGGCATGGCCAGATACAATGGTCATTCCTTAGCTCATTCAAGTCCACACAATTACCTACCATAGGCTCTAAAATGGGTAGCATATTTGAAAGCCTCCAGGGCCACAGATAAAAGTTGAGCAAGGGAGGATGTAAGGCATACTGAGGTTGTGATTATTCAGCAAGAATCTTACATTTAAGTAAGAATTGAGGAACATTGTATAGCAACCTTATTCATGGAGAACTAGAGAGAAAATGAAGGAGTACGAACAATTTGTTGAAGACAGACTAGAAAGAGAGGAAGAAGAGAAATGAGAGTAACCTGTAACATTACCGAGAAGAGTGTTTTTGCCCCACTTGAGAGCATTGGAGGTTTTGAGCATAGTATTGACACATTAGATATGTATTTCCGCTGATAGACCTGGTAAAATAATGCACATTAGAAAACTTGATGCATGAAGGAGATATTATTTGCCCAAGGTCACACAACTGATATACAGAACACATGAGACCTGTTTATAGACTTCCTGGTCTATGATTCTCATATTGCTCACACAATATGAATGAATAGTTTTCATAAATGTGATTATGGTTGAAAAGAATGATTTAGTTTCTTTGCAAATTGCTCATTGATTATGTCTGGGGCCTGTTGAGTCCTTTCAAGAAAAATCAGAAAAGAAATTAGTCAATCCCAATATTCTAAGCAGGCAACACAGACATTCTTCATGTTTTAAAATGCATATGTATTTGTGACTTTCCAGACAGGGCATTAAGATTTGAAGTCAAATTGCCCACTTTTCAGATGCCTTTCTGTGGGTCATTTATGCACCAAAATGTCCTTAGTTTTATTTTTATATATGATAAACATCACATGGAAGCAGTTATCAGTGAATTTGAAAGTGCTTGATGGATTCCTTTCTTTCATAGACAAAAAGCAAAAACCCAAACCACCATATCGTTGCATAGGAGTACTACACACATTTATTTTATTTTTCTCCTTAATCTGAAAGTCTGTAGCTACAAATGATTGACCTGATGGTAACATTGTATCAGTATACAATTGACCACTGTGTTCTGAAATCTGTGTTCTTGGAATGAAAAAGACTATCCACCTAGATAGATGACAAATAGCACAACAACAAAAATTCATCAGTATTGCAACAAGGTTAAATTTCATTATTGAAAGATGATTCCCAGATAGCACATTCATATTGTTTATCATTTCATTTGCAAAAGAATATCATAGATGATTATTAAATAAATTACTGAAATAATCAAAGTGGTAGCAGTCTCAGAATTTGAAGATGAGAAGAGTTGTATCTAATAACTTTTCACCTAAAATAATGATCTAAAAATAATTAGAAAATTAGTTGTCAATGTTATCACACAATTCTTAGTAGCAGAGAAAAGCACTTCTGTTTTCATGAAAGAATATAGATTCCCAGGAAGGAGAAATCCTCTGTAGACCAAGGACATGCCTAGGGCTATCCCCAGATACCCTAGACATGCCTAGAACTATCCCAGATGTTCTATTCTTCCTCCCTTCCTTGTCTTATAACACTAGGGACCAGAGTGAAGCATCAGTAGGATTAAGTCATATGCTGCTTTATATATCTGATGCTCAGTGTTTACAGAGTGCACTCATTACATGGCATCTCATTTGCTTCTGTTTCAGCTTGGTGTCAATCAGTTACCATGAGAGTATGATAACTAGTCTATCTGAACCTGTCTTTCTTGGCTTAACCATTCACTGTTTCTTCATGTCCACCCCTCAAACACATCTTGGATTTAGAGATAAGTCTGACTTGGCAAACAATGAGCCCTATAGTATTTTAACTATCTCTCCCATCATGCCTGCTACTTAGAGCTTGCTAAGTGTGTGGTTAGGATCGGCTTCAAAAGACAATTTTGTTGTTCATGTCACTGACAAAGGCAGAGGCTGTTTCACAGGGTTTTCAATTTTTAACTTTTATCAGGAAATGAAATCGTATAAAATGTTGGCTTTCTGTGTTCATTACTGCTCCTGTGACTTATTAGAAGTTGCTTGCATTAGAAGCATTCCATTTCTTCCTTGATCTTCTGATTCCTAGAACAGTGTTGAGAGCGGCTTATCTCTACAAAATCATATGTCCAGTTTCTAAGAATTAGCATCATTATGTACAAGGGAATACATGTGGTAGAGGTAGAAGGGAGGTTGGAGAATGCCAGAACATGAGGCTTGACTCTGAGAAGTGGTTAGCCAAGGAAGACAGAGATGGCATCCATGAAAACTAGGAAAGCCAATAATCAGGAATCTGCAAATGTTGTATGCAGATATGGGAGACAGGCTGGATGGCGATCATTTTAGGTGCGTGTAAGAACGAGAGGTCTGAACAAGGGAGTTGTAAAGGCTCAAGATGAGAAGAAGGGAGATGTTGGAAAGACTCTAGAAAGACTTTAGATTTATGTCCCATCCCTCATAAAAGGAACTTCTTTATGGAGCAGACAGATCATTACAGAAAGACACAATGGTCAAAACAGATAAAACCACTGACTGTGGAATGACCAAGCCTGTTGATATATCAGCAACAAGGTCCCTGCATCAAAGTTCAAAGAAAATGGGGGAAAGGGAGATGGAAATATCATAAAATCCAGAGAACCATGGCATCCGCTGAGAGATAGAGTCTCTTATATATGACAAAGAAGCTATATTCGCAGACCCTCAAAAATATGACCACATCACATGAAATGTCACAATGGAAAGGGGAACTCTCCAAAGGTCGTATCCCTAGATGAAGCGCTTCAGGCAAGTTATTCTGTGAGGAAGAATTATCCTAATGATGATAATCCAGTAATAGATGATCCAGTCCTAAGCAGTCAGCTCTAAACACATATGCACATAAGCAACAACAAATGAGCCCAACAGATTGGATTATAAATGGTATATGTAAAAATAATAATGAAAGGATAAGAGGCCATGAATTTGAGGAGTAAGAAGAAGGAGAAGGATGGAAGTTTGTGAATATTATACTCATATGTAAGATCTAAAAATATATACTAAAAGTTAGGTAAAAATTCCTAATATCAGGATTTAGACAAGCTAGAAGTTTGCAATGGAAATAAAAAAAACTATCTTAGAAAAGTAAAGAGAGCAATGTGCTCTCTGTCAATCAAGCTCACGAGGTAAGGAAGACACTGTAAGACAGAAAGACCTCCAATGCCCATGGATTGGTAAAAATGGCATTGCATTTTTAATAAAGTCATGGTAGTTTGAAGAAATTAAAAATTTTAAGTGTTACTATAATTGTTACTTTCACATTGCTATGACCAAATGCCTGACAACACAACTTACAGGGAGATTTCTTCTGGTTCACACAGCAGAGGGTAATTTGACCCATCATGGCAGGAAACGGATGGTAGTTAAAAGTGTGTGGATGAATTCTATCACAAATAGAGCCCGCATTTCCTGTTTTCTATTCACATCATACAAGCAAACTTTCTAGTATGAAGACATGCGTCTACCATTCAACTGGCAGCAAGAAGATATTAACACATATTAAAATAAGAATAAATTACATCATACAGCTCATAAAACCCCCTCTCAGATTAAGGCTTCTGATTCAGTGATGTTGACCATCAGAAAGATCGTCTGTGGCAGGCAGAAGCTTAGGGAAACTACTTGTTACAGGGGAAAAAGGCAAAGAACAGAGCTAGTCTCTAGCCTCAAATACTTCTTTCATGACCCTAAATTATCCAGATAGTCCCATGTCCACAAGTTTCCACTAGCTCCCTAGACAATTCTGCAGCTGGAAACAAAGCATTCAAACACACAAGCATATGAGGGCATTTTACATCCCACCCTAAGAATTACTGTTTAACAATGTTTCCTATGATATAAACTTTTTCCCTTTCAAAGTATTTCTGAGATGCTATTGTTCCGTGCAAACATGTAGGAAGGCTCCCTTGGGCTAGTAGTGACTCTGGCGGGCAGGTAGCAGGGAGTTGATGTGGCATGCTTTCTACTTCATGATGGTCAATTAAGTTCTAACGGGGATTGTGAGAGACAGTTCTGGAAAGTTGGAAAGGAATGTATAGACAGAAAATATTAGTAATATTAATCAAACAGTGAACATTTATTGTTGACTCTATGCCACAAAGGAATCTGATATTATCATTAATATTTATAGTGAGGATGCATAAAGATAGGAAAAGAGTAACTTGTGCAAGGGAAAAGGCTTATTAGAAGATTTGAACCTTATTTGTTTGAATTTGGTCTTTATGTCTTACTGATGTAATCTGACTTCCATTAGTGTTAAAATGACCATTGAAAATAATGATTCTAGAAATGTGTGCTGAGAACCAGTGAGGAAGATAAATAAAAACTGAGACAGGGATCCTTAGTGATGACTCAGTTTGAGAACTAAACCTTGGGTGCTACTATATTTGGTAATCATGAGTTTGCAAGGGTTGAGGGGTGATCTTTATGGATGTATTGGTTTGGATATTGTACCAGAAGGAAGTAAGACTGTCAGCGAGGTGAAGAGTTCCTAAGAAGATCAACTGAACTGTGCACAGGTCAAAGGAGAGCAGTCTTGGACTTAAGACTATCACTATTCATTAATTTGGCAGATCTTTGAAGTACATATCACATCTTATCACGTACCAGGGGCCTCTGGTGACCAGGTAGACAAACTCCATGCTCTCCTGAAAATAATTCTCTACCAAAAAGGAATGGTGATACATTGTATAGATTGTGGGTGGTGGTGGTGGTGGTGGTGGTGGTGGTGGTGGTGGTGGTGTGTGTGTGTGTGTGTGTGTGTGTGTGTGTTGAGAAAGAAAGAGTAGAGAGTGCAATAGAGATGGAATCAGAGAATGGTGCTATTTTAAAAAACGGTTATATGCATAACAGGTTCCTGACCCTGAACTTACACTTTCAAAGAGAAGGCTAACACATCTCAACATACTGCCACATAACAGAACGATGCTATAGAATAGTCCATGCCATTCAGTTACAATTACATGCTACTCCAAAATAACAATATCTGTCTGCAGCAAAATGTCAAGTCAGGCCAATATGATAATATTTTACACCAGGAGACAGGTTACCTTTAGGTACCACCTTAACCTTCCTCTCTTCAGGGTGTGGAGATGGGAATGGATTTGGTTCAACACAAGCACTGCTCACAACCTACTGTCAGGTTGTTTTGCTATGATACTAAATGACAGCTTTGAAAGCCAATATGTAGAGAATGCCTGAACTCAATAGCTCATTATGTACTTTATTCTGCACTGGAGTGTTTTCAAAATATCATCAATAAAGTAGGAACACTAAGAGAACAGTCACCTTCCCCTTCAACCCTGTAGAAATGTATATTGTACATGGAAATAATTGACAGGAAATTCAATAAACTCGTTCTCTAGTCTAGCCTATCCTTATGGGAAAGAACTGTATGAACTATGTGTGACTAAAGGATAAACAGACCAGTGGGAGCTTTATTGTGAGTGTGCACCTGTGACACACTTACACACTGCCCTTCCAAATCTTTGCACTAGTGATGTTCCCCATCAGTGTTGCCCAGACTTGCAAAGACTTCTTTTTATTTCTGCTTAAAATTGAAAAGTTCTTTTAAATCCCAGAAATTAGACAATATTCTTTCTGGGAAACACAAGGGGAGAAGAGCAGAATATGCTTTCTTTGTTTGTTCCTATAGATCCACTCCACGGATGCTCATGCAATACCTATGTGGTAGACATAAAGGCCTTAAGACATCAATGTCTTTGCAGTACAAACAGCAGCAACATGGTTCTTCTCTCTGTGAGTCTGAGCTTGATGGACACAAATGGTTTCTTCCTCACTATGCTGCCTTTATCCATACACCAGCTGTTCTAGGAAATCCATCTCTTCATGGGCACTGAGCCCTACCTAATAAATCCGAAAGTCTTCTCCTTGAGCGTCTACTGTGGGCTAAAAGGAGCATTCTCATAGATTATGATTTATGGGACACTTAAAGAGTGGTATCAAACTCTATATGCCTGCATCTTGGCTGTGCTAGTGTGCAGTTCTTCTCCTCAGATCAATGAAAAGTCACCAGACCTATGGTAGCAAGACATGGTTATTGGTAGAAAAAAATAAGAGGTCTCTTCCTTTGGGAAAGTCCCAAACACTGGTTCAGACTATTACAATGTTATAAGCACACAACAGTGAGCACAATGGGCATGTGGTTTGTGAATAAAACAAAGAAGCAAGTTTGGCAACCAAAGAAATTCATAGTTTTCACTAAAGTAAACATTACCAAATTTCTATTTTTTTCCCTATTTGACTTCAGGTATGCTGTAGTTTTAAAAATGTATTTCTAACATCAAGTGAACATAAAATGCATCATACATTTAATAAGTATATGTTTATTTTTTTCTGGCAGAATGGAAGCAAATAATAGTAACCAAAGATCTTCAATAGACAATGCCAAATGCCATCGCAGGAGCAAAGCTGGGGATGGATTGGTGCTGCTGACCAGCTGCCAAGATTTGTGGGGCAGAGCCCAATGTTGTGAGTAGCTTCAATAACGAGTGTGTGCATGTTATGGGGGCACATGGACATTTTTCTACATCAAGGTGGTTTGGTTTAGGGAGAGCAAAGACAGTTCTTGGTAAGACATAAACATCATATTCTGCATTATGAACGGCCTACTTCATTCCATAATCTTGATCACATTGTGCAAATTTAATTACATGGGAATTTAAATATGTCAAAAACAAAAAACCCAACCAGCTAATTCTGATAGAAAAGTTCAGCAACAAATCTTATTGGCAGCCTCCTCCTTCACAGCTAAGACTAGAAAATTCTGTATCATCTTTCTGAATAAAAGAATTGGAGATGGAAATGTACATGTAATGAATGGAGAAAATGTTAATTTTTGCTCACTTGGCTCTTTAGACATATGAATAATTTAAAATTATCTTCATTATTAATCAGTGCTTACACAGATTTAGTGGCTGACAAATATTTCATTGTAAAAGTAAGAGAAACATGATTAGATGATTAAAACTCAGCACTGTGCAAAATCCTCCCTTCCCCTTTTCTCTTCTGTACGTGGAAGAAGTTTGCAGTGTTGGCAGATATGAAAGTTCCGTGGAAGTGAAAGGGAGGGAGAGACATACCATAGTCTGTCTCTTAAGGTTTATTATAGAAATTCAAGAGAAAGTTGATGTTAATTGAGACAGACCATGGTATATCTTCTGAGCTGGGCTTTTGCCTACATTCTTACACCAAAACTGCTTATGATAAAGATATCAACTCTCACCTCCACATCATCAAAACCAATGGTTTACACTCAGTTCCATCTTACTTATGTTTGTCTTCAAACTTCTCCTCGTCAGATAGCCTCCATTAGCTCCCATAACATCATGTGTCATTGATTTCAACCCCCACCTTTACTGCTTCTCTGCAACTACTCATGCTGAAGGCTTTAAGACTGATTTTTGTCCTGGTTTTTATTCTGCAGTTCCCATCTGGTCTGATGTCAGATAACATTTGTATATCAGGAACTCTCAAACTGATAACTCTAAATGTGTTCCCAGCTCCCAAATTCCATGGAAAGCCTAAATATCCCTAGATATTTGACATCTTATGTTAACCATGCCCTAGGGTTAGAATGTAGCTCAGTAGAAACACAAGAAATGAGGTTGATCCCCAGAATATATACACTAAGAGTGGTAGTTCATGCCTTTTATCCCTGAACTAAGGTAGTATATGTAGAATAATCAGAAATTCAAGGTTATCCTGACTAAATATAGTGAGTGCAAGGACAGGCTTGGATACATGAAATTGTCACAAAACAAAACATCTCTCTCTTATACACACACATACACACACACACACACACACACACACACACACACACACACACACACACACCAGATGGCTCAGCAGGTAAAGGCATTTGCTGCTAAGCATAATAATTTGAGTTTGATCACCAGAACCCACATGGTAGAGAGAGAAAAACTGACCCCCCCACAAATTGTCTTCTGATTTTCTATGCACATATGAAGTATGTAGTGTAGAAACTAGAAACAAAAACCCAAACTTCTATACTGATTTTCCCTATATCTGTTATATTCATGTTCTTTCTGATCACTTGAAGAAATTTCAACTTTTCAGTTCCCTGGCTCAGAAGAAAATATATTTTTTTTAAAGATAAGTTTTCCTAGACTGGTCTCAAGCTCATGGGCTCAAGGATTTCTTCTGCTTCAACCTCTTCAGTATCTGGTAGTATAGGCATATATTGCCATAAAATGATGTTACTTATCAATATTATTCTCTGATCACAACTCATATTCTATGTACCTAGAAATATATCCAGAATCTAGCTTCTGGTTATACCATGGTCTGTCTCCATTAACATCAACTTTCTCTTGAATTTCTATAATAAACCTGGATCCCTATTGCTATGGTCTATTATCCCAGCATTTGTCAGAAATTGCTGTAAAACCTAAGTTGCACCAGGCAATCATTCTTCAGAAAACCCTGCAAAGTTTCCCATTGCCCTTAGATTAAATCCAGGTTCTAGACTCCTACATGACCTTAGTCCCTGTCTTAGTTAGGGTTTTACTTCTGTGAACAGACACCATGACCAAGGCAAGTCTTTTAAGGACAGCATTTAATTGGGGCAGTCTTCTAGGTTCAGAGGTTCAGTCCATTATCATCATGGCAGGAAGCATGGCAGCATCCAGGCAAGCATGGCACAGGAGGAGCTGAGAGTTCTACATCTTCATCTGAAGGCTGCTAGCAGAATACTGACTTCCAGGCAGCTAGGATGAGGGTCTTAAAGCTCACTCCCACAGTGACACACCTACTCCAACAAAGCCACACCTACTCTAACCGGGCCACACCTTCTAATAGTGCCACTCCCTGGTCCAAGCATATACAACTACCATAGTCCCCATCCTCAAGTACTTTTATAATCTCACTACTCTTTAGTCACTGCTCCAGCCAAGTTGTTTTCACATCCAGTCGTTGCAGTGCTTGTGTCTTTAGCTGGGTATTCTTTCCCCAGAAGCTTCATGCTTAACCTTCTCCCCCCATGAAATCTTTGTCAAAATGTCCCTGAGGATCATTTTAAATGCCATTGCTATCATTCTCTAGCACTCACGACCTTCACTCTGGTCTTTTCTTTGCGTATAACTTTTCACTTTCTTATGTCCTGTGCAGTTTACTGAATTATTATTTTTTTGTGATTTACTATTTGCCTCCACCAGATGGACTGTAAATCTCACATGGATGGGGATTTGGGTATGTTTCGTTCACTGTTTCCTCCCAAGTGTCACGGATGGTGGGTAGTATTTCATGCATGCTCATGTGTTGAATAAATGAGGGTGAAAAACAACACATATGTTGTGTAAGGGAGATCAAGAATTCCACAGCAGTCACCTGGCACCAGGGAGGGACGGGTGGAGGACTTGCAGGTCATTCCCTCCACATCGCCAGCATTGTATATGACATCTGATTTTTAAAATGATGGATCAGTGATTACAGGGTAAAGCTTGGCTTCAGTAAGGGTAGAAATCTACTGAGGCCTTTAAAAAGGAAGGCCCAGTGCAGTGAGCGTGTATGAAGACATGATCTTTTCAGCCCCATGTAGCCGAAGAATGAAGAGAGAAGCACGTGATTCACAAAACTAACAAACGGACTGAATCAGAACTTAGCTTCCCTTTGACGCACTGGTCTAAGCGCACAACTATAACAATTTCTCATAGATCAGAATCAGAATCAACCTCAAGCAACAAATGACTGCACAATGGATAATCTTCTTCATGTGATTTCCTGGGAAAAGCAAGATTATAGACACACGGAACAGACCTGCTATTGCCACATGTCAGACATGAGGGAAGAGGCTCACGATGAATGGTTAGCTGATTCAAGGGAACTCCTTGAGATATTAGGACTGGGCCTATTTCTTGTTTTGCCTGCTGGTTAAATGAGTCTCCATATATATTAAAATTTGTAGAACTGTGAACCAGAAGGAAAAAAATTAAATACCACTACATGTAAATTTGTTTAAAATGACATCCCCCATTGACAAGATACTGCTGATGCGTTGCTAAAAATCTAAGCTGAAGGCTACACGGTCGTAAATTTGAAATAAAATGGAAGCTTAATGGTCCCCGAGCTCCTCCTGATGCTTACATGGAGAATCTTTAGATGATCAAGAAGGACTCCTCTGGGTCCAGATATTTACATTTGTCCAGTCATGCACTACTTGGCAATGGGAAGCTCTGGGTATGTGTTTACTCTATGGTGTCGTTTGTTAATCCCACTCTGTTCGAGCCGGCCGGTCACCTCCATGTGTGCTGTCAGCTAACAAGTAAATGAGGTATACAAACAGCAGTCATATTTGTGGTCCCTGCTTTCACACCATCCTGATAGTCTCAGGAACTGCATATGCTTAGATCTGCTTTGCCTTTAAACTTCCTTACTTCAGGTCTTCATTAACTGGTTCTTTTATAGGAGGCTGGTTTCCTGAAATTACACTGTGTTTGATACTTGCTTAAAGCACAAGCTATTGTCTTTTAGAACCTCTGCTTATCCCACCTCACATGTGTGTTCCATTAGAATTCCAAATTAATGTGTGGTACTAGTTTAATAAACTTCATCTTGTGAGCTTGAAGCTGTTGCATCTATTAGTATGGTGATACCTTATTTTCATGTGTATCTTCTAGTTGACCACCTACTTCTATCTGTGCAGCATCTTTTCATCTCTTAATAAGAACTGGAATTGACATTCGGGTAGTATCATTTCCATTTTAAGAATTCTGACTCAGAGATCTAAATTGGTTAAGTACCTTTCCCAAGGTCACATGGCCCATCAGAAAAGCAGTGGGAGAATTAGATTCTATGAAATGCATGAGGTCAGCCATCTTCACTTCTTTTATGAAAAATGAATCCTTGCACCATTTTATAAGACTCTGAAACTTATCAGCATACAATCTCATGTTCTTTGCCTTGTCCTTTAAAATGTGGGTGACTACTGAGTAACACAGACGTTTGACTCAATTACCATATGAAATCCCATATGCTCTTCAGCACCAAGTCACACTTACATTTTTATTTATACTACCAAGAGGCTATCTTGTAGGTGTTGTCGAATGCCCTCCCTGGTCACCAGAATTACACCCATTTTATAGGTTGCCTTCTAGACTTTAACAAGTTGAGAAATTGCAAGGCTATGTAAGATAGCAATTAGAATTCCATCCCCTTAGTGGGTGAGTGTAGGTGGTTTAGCTACACATCTATGGCTCATTGTAAAGCCTTTGCTCAGGAAGTTTCAAAGCCAATCAAATTCTCCTGAAAGCAGATTCTTCAACAGCAAAAGGCTTGTAGAGGGAAGGGAAGAAACTGAGTTATGGTTTGGGGTTCCTAGCCACTCTTGAAGCTCACACTGTATACGTGCAACTCTTATGAAAGACACTGCTTTCCAAGAGGGAGTGCCATGATCATATACACCTTGTACGCGCTTCCTACTCAAGCCACAAAGACTCATCCTCCAGCTCCAAAAGCATTTCTCAATTTGATTCAGCATTCCTCTCTTGGTCGGGAGGACTCTCAGGAATGACTATGAGAAAAGCTAATGATAATAAAAGACATCAGGGCAGAAATGTGGTAGGTACATCTGGTAGAAATGTGTCATCTGTCCTTTTGAAGCTTCCTCTGCTCCTTCCGTTCTCTTCAGGTGACATGTCTGCTTGTCATGGCAGCCCTTGCTAGCTCCCGAGTTTTAGTATATCAGACTTCTAGCTTTATCCCCTTGCTTCTGTTCGTTGATGACTATTCTTTAGGCATGGTATTATATTGTTCAAAGTGTGTTTCAAGTGATGCCACCCACCTCATATCTGAGGGGACAGAAGAAACTGTACTTTGTTCTGAATTCTACCCTTATTCCACAGCTGAGTATAACCCACTGCCTGCCTGATGAGAGATCCCAAGGGTACTGGCTTCTATACATGTCTGGGTTTTCATCAGACATCCTGAAAAGTACCTGATGCTTACTAAATGCTCGATGAGTATCTTTTGGTTATACAAATAAATATATACTATTTGGAATTCATATATATTGATATAATGGAGGAAACAAAATCAATGAAATAGACAGCTGAATGAAAGGATGATGAATGAAACCCCTTTGTTTCAGGAAATCACCTATCAGACTCCACTCAGGACCCTTGGTTTGTGAGTCACCTGATCTACATGGTGTGTGTGTGTGTGTGAGTGTGTGTAAACTCACATATACTCTGGGTCAAGCCCATCATTTGAAATATATGCATCATTCTAGAATGTATGATTCTCACCAATCTTGAAATATATTTGAGTAGAGAGCTTTCCCTTACTCCATCCTGTGTCTTCACGTTTGGGTGTCTAAAAGACCCCAGGGTTATCTGTAGTCTACCTCCTGAACTCATGCTTTCTTAGCTTTGCTTTAATAACAAAGCCTAACAAAGTGGACAGTGGAACATTATGAATTCAAGTGATATCCAGCTATTAGACAGTCATCTCTTTATCCTGAAACACCTTCTGTCTTTTTAGAGCTCATTCTCCAAATTTGTAGTAGAGTGTTTTTGATCTTAAATCTGATCTAACCCAATTCAAATAGTGCAGTGAAATTATGGGAAAGCAATGGATAAAACTCGGCTGGTTGTTCAGATTTATTTTCCTTCCGATATTCAATTTAGTTTAAAAGAATTGAATTCATTTGCCATGTTCATTTTGGGAAGCATTGTGAGAAGTATAATTTAAAACTGCGCTCTCTTTTGCATGGCCTCTGCAAGAAATAAAAGGGGGCTCACAATACGTGTTTCTCCTATAATGAGGGCTCTGTTCTGTCTGTCTGCCTCTGTGTGAATTGCTCCTTCAGACAGAAAGTTAAAACTGTAATGAGTCAAAATTCTCGCAGGGCCTAAACTGCTCCTATGGAGTAAATGAGACATCTTCTCATGCTTAACTCTTTCAGACCCCCAGACACTCTGGAAAAAGTTGCTAATGGTTCAAGAAACCCATTTTTGCTGTCAAAGTTGTCTCATTAGCTAATGGTGAGTGATCTCTCCAGACCTTTTTTCCCCCAAATTAAAATACCTAGTTTAGATTCTAGCAACAGCAGCAGCAGCAGCAGCAACAACAACAACAACACCTACCATATTTCTCTGTCCACTGTTCTCTAAAAAGGACTGTAAGAACAATTTCCTAAATAGTAAAATGTCTACCTTTGAAACCTAAATAAGAATCCTCAGCCAAGCCAGCACATGGCTGACCAGCCCGAGGGACCAAACTCTGTGTGTGTCAGGAGAAATGGGTGTGGCTAACAGGAACACATCATGAAAAGGGTACATTGAGTAGTCGCTTGGCCTACATAGCATATTCACAGCCAATCCCATCTGGAAGAATAGTTACTGTGGACATAATTATTTTTCATTAAAAATTTTTGAATCAAATTATTCCTTCCAAATTCTAAAACAAAAGTAGCACATTTAAACAAATGAAGTAGTTTTGTTGTTGTTGTTGTTGTTGTTGTTTAAGTTATTCTAACTCAGTTTATTTAAACAACAGCCCTCCACAAAATTGTATTTAATGTGTCCAGGTCAAACTTGCTTTCATCCAGAAAAGTATAATAAGGTAAGATTGTGGGCTGAGCACAAAGGGTGGGCGGGAGAGTTCCAGAGGGGAGGGCCAGGAGGAAGCAAGATTATTAAGGAAAGAAACTCCAAGAAACTGAATATAATTTTGAATTCAGGATAAATACCGAGGACCAGACACACAATAGATTCTTATCAAGTCTCTATTCGTGCATCTCAGGAAATTGATTTCCACATTCTGAGTTCACAGCTATCTGGTTTTGTATAATGTCACCTTCCTGTGCTCTAATGACTAAGATGAATGTCCCCAGCCCTGGCTAGTTTGGTTAGTCATTTCCTTATTTTTGTTCTGTACTGGTGTTGGGAGGCTCAGCACAAGACAGATGTTGTATTCAGAAGAATGTCAATGATATGTGCCCTCTGACAGACTTCCAGGGAGCAAATTAGTAGGTCCCTTTTCATGGTTTTAGAAGATTTACTCTATTTTTAGAAGCATTGGCATGTGTATGGAGGGATGTATTTGTGTCTGTGTATTTAGAAATCATCAGATATACACAGCCCAGTCTGGATTGTTATATCACCTTCAGGATAGAACTCAAGAGACTTATTGGTAATACTTAGTTTCTCATTACCTATAAGCCAGGCACAAGTCTGATAGATCATCTAGCAGACCAGGAAAAATGCATTGTCAATAGCACAAAATGTTCAGTCCATGCTGGGATTATAATGGAGTTGGCCAGCTTAATCTCATAATATGATTCATTTTAAATATTTTGTGTGCATGGATGTTTGTTTATGTATGTGTAAGTATGTGTATGCATATTCATGTAAGTGAGGGTAGCTTACAGGTAACTGTACATGTATGTGAATAACCTTAGATGTCAACCTTCCTCAGCATTGTGCAATTTGCTGTTTTTTTTTTTTTCCCCGAGACAGATCTCTGGCTAACCTGGGGTTTGCTGAGTTTGACAAGAGGGAGTCTGCCTGTCACTAACTCACCAGTGCTGGAATGAGGAGACCTCAGGGCTGTGCCTAGCTTTCTGTTTTTACATGGGTCCTAGGGATTGAACTCAGGTCTTCAGGCTGGCATGGTGTGATGCATAGTTTTATGTCAACTTGACACAAGCTTGCATTATCTAAAAGGGAGAATATTAATTGAGAAAACATCTCCATAAGATCCAGAATACAGCATTTTTTAAACATATGTACGTATGTATGTATGTATGTATGTATGTATGTATGTATGTATGTATTTTGACAGAGTTTCTCTGTGTAGCTTTGGCTGTCCTGGAACTCTATAGACCAGGCTGGCCTCGAACTCACAGAGATACACTTGCCTGTTTCTCCTGAGTGCTGAGATTAAAGGTGTATGCCATCGCCACCCAGACATATGGCATTTTCTAAATTAGTGATAGATGAGGAAGGTCCCAACTTATTGTGGGTGGGGCCATCTCTGGGCTGGTGCTCCTGGCTTCTATGAGAAAGTAGAGTGAGTAAACCTTGAGGAGTAAGCCAGTAAGCAGCACCCCTCCATGACATCGGCTCCCACCTCCAGGTTCCTGTCCTGCTTGAGTTCCTGTCCTAACTTCCTCTGATGCTGGATTACAATGTAGAAATGTAAGCTGAATAAAGCCTTTCCTCCCTCGCTTGCTTTTGCTCATGGTGTTTCACTGCAGCAATAGAAACACTAAGACACCCCACACAGCAAGCATTTTACCAACCTGAACTCTCACTGGCTTCTCCTGTAGCATCTTATTGTCAGAAGCAAAGCAAGGGGCCCTTCTGGTGGCACAGTCCACCATGTGCTTCCTTCCTTTTAATACCACCATGAAAAATAGAAATACAGTCTTAGTGGCATCTTACAACCTAACAGTTCTAGTCACAGTATGGAAATAGATGAGACAAGTTAGTTTCATTTAAGTATCTATCTATTTACCATGATTTTTTTTGTTCATCCTGACCCCAGGAGACCTGTTTAAAGAGTTTTCCTCCCCCTCTTCCTGAACTTATTAGATGTGGAAGTCAGAATTACTTTGTTCACTGAGATTATTTTAGGTCACCATGAAGCCATTTCCACCCACTCTATTTCTACAGGGGAATAATCACTTTATGTGCGTCTAAGTTCCAATAAGAAGATTGTTATACAAGATGGCTTCATAAATTCAGAACATGAAATGAAGATTTCTTCTCTCCCCAAATAACCATTGAGAAACCTGAGACAGATCTTTGTGAAAGAGAAAACTCTACCTCTCATAATACCCAAAAGGAAATTCCTATGAATTAATGCAGTGATAAACACTGCAGATATAGCCCCTCAATATATAGTAACACACTGTTTTCTAATTAGGATGCAGCAGGATCCACAGAGGCCGTCTTTCATATTAACAGCCAGAATTAGAATAACGTGTAAAAGACGACACTCGCTCAGGCACGTTCTCCCATCATGTATTTTCAGTGAAAGTTGACTAATTTTTGCTCAGAATGTAATGGGATTATGGAGTGACTCTAACTAAAATAGCCAGTTTACTGCTAGTGTTGTAAGTCAATGAGTAGCAGAATTTTTCTTTTAATTTTGTTACTGTTTAGGAGATTGTAGGGAATGAAAACACAGATACAAATTTAAAATAACTCTGAGCTTCGGAGCTTAGTTTCTACAAAATTCAATTTACTTTGCCAGGACATAAAGCAATGTATAACTTTGCAATGCTCAACTAGTTGAAATTACCATAAATCCAATAACTAGCCAGCAGAGTTCTCGAAGGCTGGCTTCAGGGGTAGCAGTGTATAATGAAGTGTTCAGTGGGATTGGTATGTGTTTCCTCTGGACCAAAGCTTGTGTTCAGTGTGGGACTCTCACTAGTGTGTTCACTGGAAGGTGGGGGGATGGGGCAGGGAAGAAGGGGGGTGAGTGGGTATTTTGTTTGACATTTGTTGCACGGTTGGGGAAATGGTGAAACACTGAAGAACAGCTAACTGATGATTTGATTCTATGTGCCAAATGGTTCACCATAAAACACAATTTCATTGGCATGGTATTGAGGACAGTGAGGGGCTACTAAAAGTCTGAGAACACTAAGCCTTCAGGCAAGGCAGTCCCTACCTGAGACTGAGTTTAGTGTGGCCCACAGATGACAAGGCCAGTTTCTGAGTTGCCAAAGGTGCCGTTTTGCAGAGAGAAAAATCTTTTTACCAGAGAGTAAAGGCAGAGCATCCTGCCTTGGGTGCCAATTTCTAAAGCTGGAGAAAAGGACCCTTGCCAATTGCAGAGTTATAAATTTCAGTTTACCCATCCAAACTCAAGGAGGAGCTGAGAGATTGTGGGGTAAGAGAGGAGGGCCTAGACTCTTAGGTGCAATGTCTTGGAGCTTCTTTGTTTTTCAGCCTCGAACCCCAAAACTATGAGTGTCACAGCTCAGTTATTGACAGGACAAATCCCACTGAGTCAATTCAGGGGCGGAATGATTCCACAAGCCTGGTCTCAGGAGAAGAACTGTCATAGTTTCAGTAGAGACTCACTCCAGATGTAGAGACTCCAGATGAACCGATGTCCAAATTGCTCTGTCTTGAATAGTGAGAGCCATCAGTGCCTCGAATCCTAGAGACCTAAATTTAGGTCTGCATTTTTTCAGCTATGTGTCCAAAGTCTGTGAAAAGTCTGTTTCTGTATAAAATTCATACAAGAATGCCAGACATTTTTGTCATAATGAAAATATAGATTTATATTTTTAAACCATGAAGAAAGTAATCAAGAAAATAATAAATGTTGGCCCTAAATTTAAAAACAAAAGCAAACCCAGAAGCCCTCATGTTTTCTTTGTTGCCATGTCTCTAGGAGAATGAAACAGCAGCCGAGGCTCACATTCACGGGATCGTAAGCTTTAACTCTCATTCTTTCTTCTTCACTTACAACAGAGGTCTAACTTTGTGGATATGTGTAGATAGATAGATAGATAGATAGATAGATAGATAGATAGATAGATAGATAGATAGATGAAGATACATGATAGATACATGATAGATACATACATATATGATAGATACATGATACATACATATATACATGATAGATAGATAGATAGATAGATAGATAGATAGATAGATAGATAGATAGATAGATAGATAGATAACAAGCAGATAATAATTCCCTTTGCCCTTTGGGAAAACTAAAATCCACTCACTATTTTAATTTATACTTCATTTTCCTCTTCAACTCAACACGTGAATTAAAAGCAGAAAGCAAAGCAGTTTTCCATGAGAGCTTTGACGCTGAGTGTCTGTTTCCCTGTAACGTTCTACCCTTCTAGTCCATAGGCAGGGCATACTGGCTCTCCTGGACTTAACTTCCTCTGTCTGCTCCAGGGGAGATAACCAGCTAAGTTATAACTGAGTCCTGAAAATGGAAACTGCACCATGGGTTGTAGTGCACAGCCAGCTCAGGGTGATTTGTAGAATTAGACTGACCAAGCAGGTGGTCACTCCCCATTCAGATAGATCTTTTCTCCTTGCACTCACCGTCTCCCAAACACATTGCCTTAACAAGCTTTGGCCAAACCTGTGTATCCCCTGAATCGTGACTGGCCTTGTTCACTTAAAGTGACTACTTTCTTTTTTTTTTAATATTTTTTTATTACGTATTTTCCTCAATTACATTTCCAATGCTATCCCAAAAGTTCTCCATACCCTCCCCTCCCACTTCCCTACCCACCCATTTCCATTTTTTTTTTTGGCCCTGGCGTTCCCCTGTACTGGGGCATATAAAGTTTGCATGTCCAATGGGCCTCTCTTTCCAGTGATGGCCGACTAGGTCATCTTTTGATCCATATGCAGCTAGAGTCAAGAGCTCCGGGGTACTGGTTAGTTCATAATGTTGTTCCACCTATAGGGTTGCAGATCCCTTTAGCTCCTTGGATACTTTCTCTAGCTCCTCCATTGGGAGCCCTGTGATCCAGCCAATAGCTGACTGTGAGCATCCACTTCTGTGTTTGCTAGGCCCCGGCATAATCTCACAAAAGACTACTTTCAAAAACCTTAACTAACCAAGTTACTTTGATCCTAAGCAGTGTCTTTGAAATCGGGGTTCTGACGAAGCATTTTCTTTCTATGTTAAGGTTGAAATGACAGCCATTAAAATGTTCATCTCTTAGCAGAATTATAGACAGGAATAGATTTATGGCTTCCAAGGAGGAAGGTGATACCATTAAAGGGCAGCTCAATGCCTCATAGTGGTTCTGTCTTGACTGTGGTGGCCACATAAATTTGCATGTTATGAAACTAAATCAACTAAACACAAAGGTTTTTCTTTTATCTTTTCTATTTTTTTTTTAATTCTTGAAATTACTTAAAGTTAGCAGACTCTCCTTGTCAGTTTCCTGATGTGTGTGTGTGTTACCAAGTTCTCTTTCTGTGTTTGTGTTCACTGTAGGACTTGGGATACATTTGTTCTAATGTGGTTTTGTTGTTTGTCTGAGATGCAGTTTTGGTTAGGCATATTATATTTGCTTGCTTGTGAGAAGAGGGCTTGATAAGTAGTCAGTCTGGCCTAGAACTTGGGGCCTCCCTGCCTCTCTACCTTCCTTTCCAGGATTAGAATTACAGGGCACTATCACACGGAGGTAAGCATGTTGTATTTTATATGATGATCATGCATTTAATCTGACATAGGAAGCAGAATAGCTTTGTAAGTGCATTATTGATAAGAAAAATCACATATGCTTAAGGTAAGAGAACAGTTGACAGCTTCAGTAGTATACATGGTTGTTTGTATTTTACTCTGCCCCAAATAAGGTGAACAGCTAGGGCCAGTCTCTTCCTGTCAAAAGTCAGCTCCCCCATTTTGTGTAACGTTAGCTGGACAAATTCTAGCATTCCTTTGACCCAGTGGTCTGTACCTTCTCTCCCCATCTTGTTCTGTACTCATGTAGCATGACCTGCAAGGCAATAGAAAACGATTGGTCTAAGAAGTTACCTTGCAAGTCCATCTCCTACATACTACTGCCTCCCACAGAATATAATGGCATCTGTGCCTGCATGCATTAGCTTCTGTAGCTATGGTGTGGCAATATGTGCTGTACAGGATGCAGGTAATTTTCCTGACTCTGAAAACAGACAACCACTAGTAACTTTGAGATGGTTGCCAGGGTAAGCAGTGTGGTTTAGGGAAAGACTGCTCTTGGATTGAGGAGCTCTGGGTGTGATTCTGGCCTTTGTCACTTATCAGCCCTGAGAATTTATAAAGGACCCTTAGCTTCTCCAAACACTGACTTCTTCCTTAAGCAAAATGGGCATCTTCACGTCCCATGTCTAATGCCCTTAGAAAACACTGTGCTGTCTGGGGAAAAGCACATGAGATGGGCTCCTCACAACTCTGTCCTCCAGCTATGTGACCAGGGGAGCCTCTGGAAGTGTTCAAGCCAAGATCAACACATCACTCACTCTATCAGATTCTGTGACTTTGCATCAGGTCTTTCAGGAGAAGGAATCATGATGGTCTTGCTAGAGAAGCAATCTTAAAGTAATAGTCACAGTCATTCTTCAATTGTTTCTGTCTTTGTATTTAGATCATGGCGCCTAATCATTTTCAGGGTAGTTCCATGTTTCTTTTTTAAATGGAAAGAATCTTGAAATAATGAAAAATGTTTTCTCAAGAAATTCCTGATGAAAATCTTAGTATCTTAGTTTTCTTTGAAAGTTAATATTAAAAATATCAGATTGGTTTGAAAGAAAGCATTTGCCTTCTCCAGTCCCTATATTCACCACTATTTTAAAGTAGGGGGAAAAAATTCCTAATGATTTTCAGATTATAAAGCTTAATACTCTAAATTCACATTTTAGGATAAATATCTATAAATCCTTTTACTATATAATTCCTAATTTTCACACACATAAAAAAATCCTCAAAAATCTTGATGAAAAGATATAAAGAGAAAAGAATGATTTTTATAGCATCGGAAAGAGACACGGTTAACTGACAGGACTAAATGTCATCTCTGAGGTCAAAAGGAATGAGAATGTGTGTGTGTGTGTGTGTGTGTGTGTGTGTGTGTGTGTGTGTTTCTGCTAGTATAAAACCCAGGGACTTAGGTGTGCTCAGCAGGCACTCTACTGTCAAGCTATACCAGCACCATGTCCCTCCAGTTGAAGTGAGGTCTTGAAGTCTGCATTGTGAGACTCATTAAGCAGTCTGTGCAGTCATTGGTCTTAGAATCCTCCTGTCTCAACCTCCCAAACAGTTGGAAATGTGGGCCTGCATCAATAGGATGAGCATAAAATTCTCTTCCCTTGTTCCTCTGAAGTTTGGCTTGCTAACTGCAAAGCTATTGACAAGCTAAAGTGTGATGTTATTAAATACAGTGACACATGGAGACCATTGAGGGAGTGAATTGCAACTGCGGTATATTCATGAGTCTGAACAGTAGACTCTGTAAAGTTGTCTCATACTTCTTTGGTAAACTTTGATAGGCAGTTCAGTTTAGTCTTCAAAAGCTCCATTTGGGGGCTAGAGAAAATGCTCAGTAGTTAAGGATACTTTCTGGTCTGACCGAGTATCAGAGTATAGATCACAGCATCCATGTCAGGTAACTCATAGCCCCTTATAACTCCAGCTTCAGGGGATCCAACACCCTCTTCAAACCTCTATAGGTACATCCATTTATGCCTTCATATCCATATGAAAGCACACCAAATTCACATGAATAAAAAAAATGAAGTAAGCCTTTAAAATGTTCTACTTGCATTGCTATGGAAATGGAACTTTCAGCCTTAAATCTTATAAACAATAAATAAACATACCTCCTATGTCCTATATGCACAGTAATAACAGATTGTAGATGTTCATTAATTGATAGTGATATCATGGTTTGCATCTCCCTAGTTGACAAAATTAACCAAATCCTTGACCAAAACTCCCTAAAAATAATTAGTGGAAGAAAAGAGTGGCATTGTTGTATCTCTGTGGGGGCAATACTGCAGCCTCAAGTTTCCTTCATAATCAGACAATAAAAATAATGTTATCAAATGAATGAAAATTGTATATCTCCCATTCATATCGGAACCCTTTCCCTCACACCAATTGTCTTACAGTTTTACACTGCAGAGTTTCCACACAAACTGTGGCTTGTTTTAGACCTGACTTGATGTCCCCCAACCCTAGTCTTTGCTGATCTTGGACAACTGAATATAGACAATGAAAAATGAAATTATTAAACTCTTTAAAACATTAGCCTGTTTAGTTGATGTATCAGAAAATTAGCTTTCTATTTGTGTCTGTGTGACAAGAAGACCAAGCACATGAAAAGTGAACTCTCCAGGCAGACTGACTGGCCGATGGTCTATCTGCAGATACTGATTTCTTCATATCATAAAGCAGAAAAAATTATAATAACCAGTGCTACACATCACCCACCATTCCTGAGATTCTTGACCATACAAAGACCCATATATACCCACACACTGAATATTGTTCTTTGGAACTATTTATCTTCACACTGACAAGAGTAGAACTCCCTCGTGCTTACCAAAGACTTGGCTCCTTTACATAGTCACAGAAAGAAGGAGGCCAGAGTAGTTTGCTAGAGGGTCAAAGGTCAGGGTTTCAAAATTACTGCTTACTTCTGAAGAAATGCCTTCAAGGAAGGTACGCCTGGAAGGAATCTTTCCCATCACCCCCAGGCCTCATCTCCAGTTTCCAGGACACACATACCTACTGGAAGACCCTAGGAGGTGATGGGTCTGGAATAGAAGTCAGGTGCTGAGTCTCAAGCCAACACTTCCTCAATTAAATCATGTAAACTAGCTGTGTTTAATAGAAGGTATTTAGCCAAATTTGGGCTCATAGGTATAAATGGCAGCAATAATAAAAATGAGAATAGTTTTTTAGCAGAAAAACCTTATGTTTCTTGGCCCTTTCCCCATGCCAGTCACTGAGCCATGAGCTATGTATTTGACAGACATCTTCATCTGTACTCACAGATTAGCTCCACTGGTTGGCATTATGCTACCATTCACTTGATTTGATCTAAAGAATTAAGAGTTAGGAACTTGCCCACCATCACAGAATTAATAAGTATTAGAGTCAAATTCTAAGCCGGTTCTGTCTGAAAACACTAGCAGATCTTTAGCTAACTCCTAAAGTATAATAATGATAGCAGAATAATATTAAGAAGTGTAGCATATGAAGAATCTCTCTTATCCCTATTCCCACTGACATCAGAGACCGTGAACTTCACCTCTCAATTTAAGTGCAGATGTAGATGCTGTCCATTATCACTGGGGGAAACCAAATGAGCTCTTAGAAACATGGTTAGCATGCCAATCATGACCAATCCTGGAAATCGTGGCTCTGAGGATAAGTGTTATCTTTGCACTAAAAAAAAATGGCATTCATTTAAATAAAAGAGAAGGTGCTTGCTCAGTCATAACCCAGTTCCACAACAGGCACCTGTCATTAACCCAGCACATAACTCTTGCATTCAGGCTGAGTCGTGCTTTAGAAACTAGCAGCCAGACTATTAAACATTCATACATACATTGAGTAGAGATTTATTTTTTTCAACCACTCACTCCTCTCAGACGGAAAAGGGAAGGTGTGTATTGTAAGGTAAGAAGGAACAGTTCTTACTGTTTCCCCCAGGACAGTTCACAATGGGTGGAAGCACTATATAGCAATTTCCTTACAATTGCATACTTTCTTAGCTTATTAAATTTTGAAGAGGTTATCAATTTGGAATAGAACCTAAAGAGTTTATGTTTCATAATTTTACTTTATTGCTGAAATATTTATGCAAATATTCAGTGTAGGAAGATGCTGCCAGATGGAAATGCAATAGTTGTGGAATTCTTCCTGGCATTTCCGACAGAATGTATAATATCGAATCACTTTATGCTAATGTTTTGCAATGGAATACATATTTTATAGCTACTTTGAAATGCAAATGTAAAAGATCTGAAAACTCTCAAAATCCTGCCAATGTAAAGTAAACTAATATAAAAAGAAGGAGTTGGATAGATAAATTACAGCCATGCCAGATCAACTAGATTTTGGTAAAAGTAGCAAACCATTTCTTTATACCAGTCGTGTAAATACACTTTGATATTTAGAAATAGAGCTGTGATATAGCTGGGTCCTCAGGTAATACTATGTACAATTTCCTGAAATACCCCACAAAGGAGAGGGAGAACCTGTTGAGACCATATCCAGAGGTTAGGCATGGTCCCCTGTTTGAGGGATGGGACCACCCACCCATCTCCAACATTTTTACCCAGAATTGTTTCTGTCTAAAGGAAGTACAGGGGCAAAGAGTAGAACAGAGACTGAAGGAAAGGCCATCCAGAGATGGCCCCATCTGGGGATCCATCCCACATACAGACACCAAACCCAGACGCTACTGCTAATGCCAAGAATTGCTTGCTGACAGGAGCCTGATACAGCTGCCTCCTGAGAGGCTCTGCCAAATCATGACCAATACAGATTCGGATGCTCACAGCCAACCATCGGACTGAGCACAGGGGCCCCAATGGAGGAGTTAGGAGAAGGACTGAAAGAGCTGAAGGGGCCTCATCTGGCAGTAATGGGAGGGGAGGCTCTTAGTCCTGTGAAGGCTTGAAGCCCCAGTGTAGAGGAATGCTAGGGCAGTGAGACGGGAGTGGGTAGGTGGGTGGGTGGGGAAGCACCCTCATAGAAGCAGGGTAAGGGGGAATAGGATAGAGATTTGTAGAGGGGGGAAGCAGGTAAGGGGATAACATTTGAAATGTAAACAAATAAAATATCCAATTAAAAAAAAAACAAATAGAGCCATGTTTTGGCAGGGTTAATATTAAGCACAAGTTCTTATGACACCTGAATGATGCCTTCTGAGGTCCATCCCTACTCCGCTTCCTCAAACCCATTTTCATCCGGAAAAAAAATCTGTGGTGTGGGTTTAAGGGATCAGTTGCATCCAAGCCTGAATGGAAAGTATGAGCTTTGCATAGTGACTTTGAGTCTTGGGAGGATTAACTTGGTTTTTATCACAGATCATCTTGTGCTAGCACTCGTTCACTTCAGCTTATCAGGTGAGCTATACCGCCACACTTTAGAGCTTTTAAGAAGCACAACCATATCCTAAGCCCATCATTCCTAAACCCTGTGCTCAGAGCCTGGCATGTAACTCTCAGACCTGTGAACTGATACCAGAATGCATAGCTTGCTCACGGAGTTCACGGAACTATTTCCTCTTCACACGTTAGGATAGATTTCTTCCAGGGTTAAAAACAAAAAGCATTGAATTTTGAAAGGTGTGATTCTTCTTGACCATGATTTCAATTTGTGTTGTCCATTTTGAGCTACTTTACCACGAATGACGACTCAGAGATTAAATCTGGGCAGGAAAATCGTCTTTTTTGTGTGTGAATGATTTAAAATTATAAACTCCAAAGCTTGATTAAAATGACCATTTTTGGATCACTTCATGGCCTAAATATACTCTGGAGTATTTTCTCATGTCTCATCTTCCCCGGTCTCAAGGATATTAAAGAACCACAAACACATCAATGCCACTGGAGTTTTTTTGTTTGTTTGTTTGTTTGTTTGTTTGTTTTTGCAGATAACAGATTATTGAAATCCAGTAGAACTGATTGAAAGATATTGCTGAATTCCCTATTAATCAAATATATTACACTGATAATAAAATCCACTGCATTTGGAATTAGTCATTATTTCACTCAGGAAAATCCCAGTTTGGCAGGCAGCTTTGTAGCATCTGGGAACTGGCTGATGGACAGGAAGTGTCTACCAAGACTAGTTCCTTGTATGGTGCTTCAGCTCTGATCATTTCTGTCTGGCATAAATGTGTGGAAGGACTATAATTCATGATTCCTCACAATCACTTTCATCTGCTCCCTCTCACTGGGAGGCACTTGTTAGAATACCCACTGCTTTCTTTCCTTTTCCCCTTCCCCAGAGCCCACAGACACAGAACTACGTTCTGTGTAAAGTTTGTGGTCCTACTGTATAGTTCCGCAGCCCTACCTGGGGATTATATGGAGTATCTCTGTGGAGGACAAAATGTGTGAGGGACTCAGATACAGTCAGACGAATGTGAAGCCATGAGGAAAATAAGGAAAGAACAGACTCTTCCAGTCTGCCTTATTAGAAGCCCTGACCTCCAGGAGGAGCCCCTGTCCAGCACCGTGTTCTCCTGATAATTTGCACTTAAAGTCACCCTGCATTTGCAAATCCCAAACTGAGATCCCAGGAATTTTATTTGTCAATGAAGAAATCGGAGTCTACTTCTTTCCTCAGAGTGCAGACATTAAACTTTTACACAAGACTCTTGCTTACGCTATTAGAATTCTAGGGTGAATTGCTGTAGGGTATACATACCCACGCACACCAGTGACCACAGCAACTTCCCTCACTGAGGCAAGATGTTGTGGGTGATTATTCTTCATAATAAAATTACTATTCTCGACAGCGCGCAAACCCAAGCTAATGCAAAGTGAATCATGTGGCTGCCGACACATTTGAGGTAAATTAGGAATCACCATCTGGCAGAGAGCGTCTCTTCTTAAAATTGCTCTCTCCTTTTTTAATTAAAATGTGTTTTAATTAAAAATAGACATGTCAAGAAGTGCTGTATATCAATTACATGACTGACAATATGCTTACGTTTTTTTCAAAAAACATATGAACAAGGAGTGGAGTGTCATGTTGTCCCTCAAGACAACAATGATGTACAGCACGGGAAAAGTGAGCTTTGCTACCAGGAGCCACTGTGGCTATGTCAGAATTCAACCAAGTATTTTCTGGAATGTTTTATTGCTTTGAAAAAGAACCTTAAAAGGATGTTTCCTACACATTTTACGCAAATGCTGGGGTTTTCATTCATCCCTCACCATGAATGGTTTGCAAAGTGCTCTCAAATATTCTCAGCAGCCCAGTGAGTGAACCTGGAAATTCCAAGACATATCCTTATTTTTTCAGTCCATCTTGAGGTGTGTGTATATGAGTGCATGTAGGTGCATGTGTGTGTGCACGTGCACTCATGGGCATTCACTCATGCATACATATGTACCTGTGAATATAGAAGCCGGAGGTCAATCTCTCCTGTTTTTCATCAGGAACCATCTTTATTGTTTCTCTTTCTTTTTCTCCCTCCCTCCCTCCTTCCCTCCCTCCCTCCCTCTATCTCTCTCTTTCTTTCTTTCTTTCTTTCTTTCTTTCTTTCTTTCTTTCTTTCTTTCTTTCTTTCTTTCTTTCTTTCTGAGTCAGGTTTTCTCACTACGACTGAGGGCTTGCCAATTCTGGTAGCCTGTCTGACCAAGTTGCCCTAGGGACCTGTTCATTTCTGCCATCCCAGTGCTTTTTACATAGGTCTGACTGGACTCAGGTCCTCATGCTGGCATGGCAAACACATTCTCTCTTCAGTTAACTCTTCTTGAGTGAGTTATCTCTTCAGCCCCTTGGGCTCCCTTTGAACATCTCCCAGCCCCCTTTCAGGACTAAGAAGCACAAAGCAGTAAGTGCAGCTATGTGATGGGGAGACTGTGGTATGTGATAGTGAGAGGTGAATATTAAACCCATGGGAATGATAGGTGGCAACACACACACACACACACACATGTGTGTGTGTGTGCATACGCACACGTGTATGTCCATCTGTATATGTGTGTGTCTATGTGTATGTGTGTGTGTGAGAGAGAGAGAGAGAGAGAGAGAGAGAGAGAGAGAGAAGAGAAGAGAAGAGAAGAGAAGAGAAGAGAAGAGAAGAGAAGAGAAGAGAAGAGAAGAGAAGAGAAGAGAAGAGAAGAGAAGAGAAGGGAAACATAGAGAGAGACAGAGAAGAGAGACCAAGAGATGTTGTCAGGTAAGTAAGACCAGCATTTGAATATTCCCACAACTGCCTGAGGGCTTCCCATGACAATTACATGAGAGTGTTAAACTCTAAGTGGCTAAAGTCTAAACATCAGTAGCCACGATGAGACACATTTTAGCAACAGTCATGTAGTTCTGAACGTGACTGATTTTTATCAGTTGCCACATATGATCAGAGTCTTATTTCTTTAAAATAAATACGCTTTTCTATGCTTTCTCTGTCAGTTTGTTTTATTATGCTCCTCGGTGTCATGTGCATGCAGTGCCCAAAGAGGTTACCAGTGGGCCTCCACTTACCTGGAACTGCAAGCAGACAAAATACCTATTTTTTTTTAAATATGAAGTTTTTCTTTACTAAACTAGGTTATAGTGATACCTTTTACAGGGGTCAGTGAAGACCATCAGAAAGAACAGATATTTCCATCACAATTCCTACCACTTGCAAAGTTACACTTATAAAGTGGCAATGAAAATAGCTTTATGGTTGGGGGTCACCATAAACCTTGAGGAACTATAATAAGGGGTTGCAGCATTATGAAGGTTGAGAACTACTGCTCTTGTGCCCTAGTTCCTACTAGAATTAAATTTTCTTAGTAAACGTTCCTGATTTAGAGTAGTTTTACATTTACATTAAAAAATAAAAGAAAACTACCAAGTTCCCAGTTTCCTTCACTATTAATAAATCAAAATCTCAACTGAGGAATACCGAATGGCTGAGAAGCACCTAAAAAATGTTAAACATTCTTAGTCATCATGGAAATGCAAATCAAAACAACCCTGAGATTCCACCTCACACCAGTCAGAATGGCTAAGATAAAAAACTCAGGTGACAGCAGATGCTGGCGAGGATGTGGAAAAAGAGGAACACTCCTCCATTGCTGGTGGAATTGCAAACTTGTACAACCACTCTGGAAATCAGTCTGGCAGTTCCTCAGAAAACCGGACATAGTACTACCTGAGGACCCAGCAATACCTCTCCTGGGCATATACCCAGAAGATGCTCCAACATGTAATAAGGACACATGCTCCACTATGTTCATAGCAGCCTTATTTATAATAGCCAGAAGCTGGAAAGAACCCAGATGTCCCTCAGCAGCAGAATGGATACAGAAAACATGGTACATTTATTCAATGGAGTACTATCATCTATTAAAAACAATGAATTTATGAATTTCTTCGGCAAATGGATGGATCTGGAGGATATCATCCTGAGTGAGGTAACCCAGTCACAAAAGAACACACATGGTATGTGCTCACTGATAAGTGGATATTAGCCCAAAAGCTCAGAATACCCAGGACACAATTCGCAAAACACAGGAAACTCAAGAAGAAGGAACACTAAAGTGTGGATACTTTGATTCTTCTTAGAAGGGAGAACAAAATATCCATGGAAGGAGTTACAGAGAA
The DNA here is from genome assembly GCF_978045245.1 of Mus caroli. Taxonomy (NCBI): domain Eukaryota; kingdom Metazoa; phylum Chordata; class Mammalia; order Rodentia; family Muridae; genus Mus; species Mus caroli. Next base: position 94,387,489 of record NW_028227258.1, read on the forward strand.
AAAGTGTGGAGCAGAGACTGAAGGAATGACCCTCCAGAGCCTCTCCCACCTGGGGATCCATCCCATATACAACCAGCAAATCCCAGTATTGTGGATGCCAGCAAGAGCTTGCTGACAAGAGTCTGGTATAGCTGTCTCCTGAGAGGCTCTGCCAGTGCCTGACAAACACAGAAATGGATCCTCACAGCACAGGGTCCCCAGTGAAGAAGTTAGAGAAAGTACCCAAGGATCTGAAGGGGTTTGCAGCCCCATAGAAGTAACAATAATATGAACTAACCAGTACCCTCAGAGCTCCCTGGGACTAAACCACCAACCAAAGAATACACATGGTGGGACTCATGGCTCCAGCTGCATATGTAGCAGAAGATGGCCTAGTAGATCATCAATGGGAGGAGAGGCCCTTGGTCCTGTGAAGGTTCTATGCCCAGTATAGGGGAATGCCAGGGCCAGGAAGCAGGAGTGGGTGGGTTGGTGATCAGGGGGAGGGGAAGGGGATAGGGAGTTTTTGGAGGGGGAACCAGTAAAGGGGATAACATTTGAAATGTAAATAAAGAAATTATCTAATAAAAAAAGTGAAAAAAACAGCAAAAATAAATTCATTATACATTCTTATATATTAAAAAAACAAACAAACAAAAAACAAATCAAAATCACTACACTATTGTTAGCTTAAGGTTCTCTTTAACTCAGACTTGCTGAAGCACCCCAGGTCCCTTCCCCCTGGAGTCCTGTTAGGACATTACTTTATCTTCACTTACCCTGTCTGTCTGTGTTCCTCTCTGCGGAGGTGGGGGGTGGGGGTGGGGGGCGGCATTTCTCAGATGTTCCTCCTTTTTGTTGACATGGGTCAGGTATATGGGTTCTTCTTTCCCCGAAAAAGATCATAGAAAGGGCCACGTGGCCATATCACATCAATGGGACTTTCTGCCAGTGCAGCACAGGTGTGCTCTACTGGAACACAGTACATCTCTTTCTTCGCTTTAGCTGACATCTTTTTTTTTTCCTCTCAAATTCTGTTTTTATTATTTTTAAGGTCACTTGTCTCCTTGTGAGTTTTATGTACGCCAGTTCTGGGGCCTACAGAGGCCAGACAAGGCTTTTGATCCTCTGGAGATGGAGTTTCAGGCAACTGTGAGCCACCTAATGGGGATGCTAGGAATTGAACTTGGGGCCTCTGCAAGAGCATCACATGCTCTTAGCCACTACGCTATCTTTCTATCCCTCTAGCTCTAATCGCTAAAATTATTATGATAAAATTAATAGTTCTAAAAGATATAATTCTTGACATAGTGTATGTATTACAGTGTATATATTAATTTTAAAGATAAGTTTGAAACATTACTTTCAAGTAGAACTAATAGAATCTAATACCAGGTGATTCAATGCCTGCAACTATCAGTTTTCATACATATTTGAAAGGGCGCTTGATCTGGATGTTGAGAATAACAATCATTACTCTCACCCTAAGAAGGGAAATTTTAGAAATGACGTCAGAAGAAGGTACCAAAACAAAACCCAAATAGGTATAAACATGCCTAAATTAAGCTCCAGAAAGTGGCACGTCCTTCATGATTCATAGCCGAGCCACAGAGAGGGGAGGGAAGGTGCCAGCCACCATTAAGTGAATACTGAGCAGCCACTGGTGGGCTGGCATGATGGATTATTTCCCCTGGAGGCCTATCGTCTCTGAGAATATTCATTCATCCACATATTCACTCACAGGCCTTTCAGGAGTATGAAGGGAAATATGTCCAAAGGTCAGAAATCAGAGGAGGAAGGATGAGCATGAATTTCCTTTGAGGTACATAAATATTGTCCCAGACCAAACTCCCCTGGAAGGTGGAAAGTATTGTGGGACACTGAAGGACCATTGGCGGGAATATAGCTTAGATTCTCTGAGCTTTCAACTACCAAACAGGGTAGACAGAGGCAAAAGAACTAAGGGAGCGACCTCCAGGCCACCCCAGGTCCTCACCAAGTCCAGGGAAGCAGTGTTGCTGCAGACTAAGTGGGCTAAAGATATTACCCCTACTGCAGAATGAAAGGGACAAGTCTAGATAACGAAGACAGCTCCCAGTTGACACAAAAGCCAACGGCAGCTGCGCTGTAAGCAGGGAGATATCTCCCATAGCTCCAGAGTTTGGCAGCTGAACTCTAAAGCACAAAAAGGCTTCTGGAGTCTTTCCAGGGCTTTGACAGGAAGCTCAGTTGAAAGGAAAGCCTGGGTCATCCCTCTCAGACATCTGCAATCAGGGTTGAACCATGTAGAGAGTCAGATGGAGGGAGCCCCAAGTTTGATCAAACACGGTTCAGAGTCATAGTGTGAGCTCCATAGAAAAGGGTGTTATCCTTTCTCCATTGCCTGCTGATTACTTATATAAAATGGACACACACATCGCATCACAATGTATGAAAAAATAGTACGAAAATATGACTCATGATAGAGAAAAGAAAGAATCAACAAAAGTAGATTCCAAACTGGCCCAGAGGTGCAGAGTAAGTACATTCACCTCATAGAAAGGACTAGAGTATGGGTAGACAGCAGAATGAGGGAGTGAGCAATCTGATAGTTTGATTCACCTATTGTGTACAATATGAATTTTATACTGTGAAATCCCCATTGATTCCTTCATCTAATTCTCTGTGAAAATATAAATTATTATGAAAGTTATGTCCTGACTAAAAGATTCCAATATTTTAAATATTTCACTTATTATCATTTTAATTATCATCATTATTGTGGGCACTGCACATTTGATAAAAACAACAAATTTTGAAAGATAACTATTAGAGGCCAAATTATTTTTATTGGAATAATATCATTTATGAGCTGAATCAAATCATTTCTTTCCATTTGATCGTCTATTATTGAGTAAGAATCACCTCTTAACAGAACAAGACAGGTTTTATCCATTGATTCTTTTTCTATTTATCATTTTTAATAAGCCTGAAAATCTATATGAGAATGGGTAAGAATTCATTTGTTGACCAAGTCATTAAAAATAAGACTCTTACAACCCCAGCATCTGTCATCAAATAATATATTTGATTATCTATCAATTGATGGTTGGATTGGATCATCTTTAATTTTATTGAAGACAAATAATTAAGTACTCTATGATTTGTAAAGCTATTTGCTACCCCATGTCTTAGTTAGGGTTACTACTGCTGTGATGAAACACTATGAACTAAGCAAGTTGGAGAAGAAAGAGTTTATTCAGCTTATACACCCACAGCACAGCTCATCATCGAAGGAAGTCAAACAGGACAGGAGTCTGGAGGCAGGGGTTGATGCAGGGGCTGTGAAGGAGTGCTACTTACTGGCTTGCTTCTCATGGCTTATTCAACCTGCTTTCTTATAAAATCCAGAACCATCACCCCAGGAATGGCACTACCCACAATGAACTGGGCCCTCCTTTGTCAATCACCAATTAAGAAATGGCGCTATAGGCTTGCCTATACCCTAATCTTATTTATGTAGGCATTTTCTCTCTTGAGTCTTCCTTCTCTGATGCCTCTAGCTTGTGTCAAGTTGATATAAAACTAGCCAATGCACCTAGTGATTAGACTCAGTCTTTTTCTTAAAATCAACATCAATAACATCTCTATCTTGGAGATTCACATGCAGGTAAATGATGTGCACACAATTTGGGACAGGTGGAGGATACATGTCTTTAAGTAGAAGGGTAGTTATGGAAGGAGAAGGGATGTTCTCAAGCATTCATCGTGGAGAATGCTTAAAGGAAAGGCAAGGTTCTGTGAACTTTAGTCCATTAAGTTCCACCCATGCCCTCCCAATCTATGGCAAGTATTTTTGTAGCTGCACTTTGAGTGCCATGGACTTGAAACACCCATTAGGTAAGTAAGTACACAGACTGCATGCCTTTCTATCAAATGTCAGGGAAGGGAGTGTCGTTCTTAGATATCTGAATCACTGCCTCAAATACAGCTTTCTGTTTTGTAGAAAACACAATGGTTTCCATCCATGGAGGAACAATTCATAATTCTCTTACTTCCTGAGAAAGAGTAAGTAGTTCTGAGGAAGGTGATGTTTGTGACCTTGGGTGGACTTTTAAAAGCCAATTGGCAGAGACGAACAGCCCTTTTCATTCATGCAGAAACAAGGAGTTTCTTTCTTTACCAAAATAGCAAGAAAACAGATGTGTGATCAGACATCGCTGCGCCGTCATTCTAGTAAAAGCACCAAGGGTTTTTCCTTTTAATTATGTTATATTTGGCAAAGACAGTGCCATTTTGAAGACTGCAGGAGCCTTTGTATTTTCTGAAATGGCTCAAAATGGGGATTCTTTGATGTAAAGGTTGTGGCTACAACAGAAGGGAGCCAGAGCTAGCTTCATCTGACCGTTTCATAAGATGCCTGTGGATATCTATGGAGCCTAGGAATATTCACATAGTTGGCTGTCAGTATTAGGAATTTACTCCAATACTAGAGATACATCATGCTATCAAAATGAAGCAAAATGAAGTATCATGTTTCTTCCTCAAATAGAGGCTATCTCCAGAGTATATGGATTCAGGTTTCCAGTGGAGGATCTTTGGCTGGGAATTGCAATACACTCAATATATATGGTCTTTAAGCACAGAATTTTATATTTGCTAAAATAAAAGCATTAATGAAATTCCAGTGTGCTCAAAACAAATCTTAGGATCAGTCATAGAACCCAATATCCTACTAGACTATTCAGATAGCTAAACAGCAGTGTGGATGGATTTGGGCTTCTATTGGTTATTACCCTGATCCAAGCTACTTTAATATTTTACCTGGGTCACAACAATAGCCTCTAAGTTTGGTTTTCTATTTCCACTCCTGGACCCAAGCCTGTGTTCTGTTTTCAATGGCCAAGAATAAAACTTGTTGTCACTTTAGTTGCCTGAGAGTGCTACTCAGTATGGTCTACCATGACCTCTCTCATCTTCTGCTCTACTCTTACTTTCCTCTGTAAAAGCCACCCTGAGTCTTACATGATTTCTTTTCCTTGCCATGTCAGCTGCTGTACCAGTGCACCCACTTGTTTCTCACAGTAGCAGGGCTACCTGCAAGGTTTACCACCATCTTTCTCAGTCATCACCTTCATAGAAGCTTTCCCTGACTCTCCCATTTAAGATGGCAGAGCTCAATAATTTCCTAAAATCTTTTTACTGTTTTATTATTTTTTTTATCCATTTGAAGGCAAACATTTGTATGCATTTTTCTCCCTGTTGTATTTCCATAAACAGCAAAATTTCTGGCCCAAAGAAAGAACTCAACAAATATTTATTGATGTAAGGTTGTAAAAGAAGTACCGGACTTCTGTTTCATCATAAGTGGTAATGAAAAAAGGACACAAAGTTAACTGACTGTTCCTGACTTTCTTTTTTTCCATGTGCATGTATGTGCTTGTGTGTGTGCATATGTGTGTGTGTGTGTGCATGTGTGTGTGCATGTGTGGTGTGGTGTGTGTGTGTGTGTGTATGCATGTGTGGTGTGGTGTGTGTGTGTGTGTGTGTGTGTGTATGCATGTGTGGTGTGTGTGGTTTGTGTGGTGTGTGGGTGTGTGTGTGTGTGCATGTGTGGGGTGTGTGTGTGTGTGCATGTGTGGGGTGTGTGTGTGTGTGTGTGCATGTGTGTGTGCATGTGTGGTGTGGTGTGTGTGTGTGTGTGTGTATGCATGTGTGGTGTGTGTGGTTTGTGTGGTGTGTGTGTGCATGTGTGTGTATGCATGTGTGATGTGTGTGGTTTGTGTGGTGTGGTGTGTGTGTGTGTGTGTGTGTGTGTGTGTGTGTGTGTGTATGCATGTGTGGTGTGTGTGGTTTGTGTGGTGTGTGTGTGTGCATGTGTGGTGTGGTGTGTGTGTGTGTGTGTGTGTGCATGTGTGGTGTGTGTGGTTTGTGTGGTGTGTGTGTGTGTGTGTGTGTGTGTGTGTGTGTGCATGTGTGGGGTGTGTGTGTGTGTGTGTGTGTGTGCATGTGTGGGGTGGTGTGTGTGTGTGTGTGTGTGCATGTGTGGTGTGGTGTGTGTGTGTGTGTATGCATGTGTGGTGTGTGTGGTTTGTGTGGTGTGCATGTGTGTGTGCATGTGTGTGTGTGTGTGTGCATGTGTGGTGTGTGTGTGTGTGCGTGTGTGGTGTGGTGTGGTGTGTGTGTGTGTGTGGTGTGTGTGTGTGTGCGTGTGTGTGTGTGTGCATGTGTGGTGTGTGTGTGTGTGTGTGTGGTGTGGTGTGTGTGTGTGTGTGTGTGTGTGTGTGTGTGTGTGTGTGTGCATGAGTGTGGAGGCCAGATGGTAATCCTGGGTGTTGTTCCTTAGGAGACATCTGTCTTGTTTTTTTGTGACAAGATTTCTCACTGCCGTCTGGGGTTCTCCAACTCAGCTAGACTAGCTGGCCAGCCAACCTTGGGATCCACCCATCTCCACTTCACAGGCCAGGGATTGTACTGAAGTGCCAAGCAACATGTTGGATTTTTCTCCTTTGGGTTCTTATCCTTGTGTAACAAGCACTTTCCATGCTGAGCTACTTCCTCAGTCTCACATGATTCAGTGTCAACATTTAAGCCAAACCTACTGTTAAGTGAAGATGAGCATCATCTAGACAATAGCAGAGTGTGTTTACAACCAACAAAAAGAAGTATTTTAGATGACATAGGAAGGTTATAGTGATGGATTCATAATGCTTGATGGTGTACATGTCTATCTCCTGCCATTAGACATTTCTTTGAATTAAAACAAGACAAATAGTAGCAACTAAAGAATGTCTTTCAAGATTTCTTGACAGAATGATTTAGGCACAAAGTTGTTACTTGGCCCTTAATATTACAAAGAATAAAAACAATGATCCACGTTTCTCATCCATCTGAACTAAGTACCACTTATTAACTAATAAGTACCACTTACTAACTAAGTAAGTACCACTTATTATTTGCTAAAGTCCAATGTCTACTTGAAAAGTCATTTTAGCACTTGCTAGGATGGCCACAATAAAGGTGACTGACCCTAGCAAGGGTTATCTAGGTTATAGAATCTCTTAGGCATTGCTCACATGACTATAATATGGTAGAGCCTGGAAGACAGTTGGATCATGTCACATATAAAAAATTTATCCCAGCAATCCACCTAGCTCTTTTACTCAAGGGAAATAAAAACCTACCTTCATACAAAATCTATATATGCATATTTATGACAGCGTTATACACAAACTGTAACTAATTATACATAAACTGTAAATAGTTCAAATATTTAATGGGAGAACAAGTCAACAAAATTACAATGATGCAATGGGCTCCACTACTAGTGTTTGTAAAAACACGAATTGCTTTCAAATGCAATTGACTAGGAAGAAGAAATCCATCACTCTTACATATAAACTCCATTTATATATATTTTAGAGAAGACATGGGACAGACAGGTTGGCATTACTAAGACTTGTGGAATGTAGACTGATTTGACTGAAGAATCAACATAAGAAAACCATGGTAGTATACATGATTTTTTTTTCATCCTTATAGTGGTGGTGACCGGAACACACACACATGTCAAAATCCATAGGCATTTTCATCAAATCAAAAGTATTTCATTAAAGAATTTATAAAAGTCAGTTGTTGAAAAACAGGAAATAAATAGTATGATTCCCTAGCATAGGCTCTGGGCAACTTTGAAGGAATGTATACCAAATCTTGGGTCTAGTAGTGTTGCTTGTAGATGATTGATCCTTACACATATATGACCTCTCTCCCCTGTGTCACATGTACAATTAGATTCTGAACAGAGTCACGTGTGATGTTTTCCACTCTCCCAGGTGACCTAGAAGGCCAACCAGAGGGGCAGATGTTATCAAGCAGGATTCTCACTGGATGCTATTCATTCCCTCATGTCCCATTCCTGGCAGCTTTATTAAGGGTATGCAATCTTGTTTTCATTTTTCTCTGCAAATGGTAATCTTTGGCAGTGTGTTCCACTATGCCATGGAGTTTTGAGTTTCATGAAAAAAGGACAACACCTAAACACCTAAACACAGTCCTGTTATCTTTTTGGGTCAACAAAATATATATAGTTCATTCTTGGAATTCAGAATTATCTAGTTAGAACATGTTTCTAGCCCGTTGCTGGTAAATACTAATTTATCACCTCCTACATGCCAAAGTTTACTTAGGAAAATACTTAAGTTTTGTGCAACGTAAGTTTAGGTGTCTCCCAGCTCAAAGTTAATACAAAAATTTCCCAAAGTTGATACAAAGGGATCTTACATTTTGGTGATAAAAAGCTAATTCAAGAATTTGGCCTAAAGGTTGGCTTCAAGCTAGTGTGCCTAAAACAATTATTGCAAGAAAGCCCATGTTTGTAGTAACAATCTTTGCTATCCTCTACTTCCATTCATGTCTCCTGTTATGGAACCATGACCACTGGATATATTGTAAAATTTAATTTTATCCTCATAGAAAGCATCAATTGTTTGTGTGTGTGTGTGTGTGTGTGTGTGTGTGTGTGTGTGTGCGTGTGTGTATTGCTAAGAGCTAGATATTGATTGGTTAATTTAAACATAACAGAAGAACAAGACCATACTATTAATACCCACAGCAAACATTTTTATTTTAGATACTGTGAGAAGAGTTTTACCTCATATTTTCAATTATTCCTCCTCTAAATTCTCACAGAGCTGCAATTTCTAAGCCTTATATTTCTCTTTGGGGATTTGACTGTCCCTGTACATAAATGGATATAAAAAAAATGCTTGCAATTTTAATTTTATAGACAATTCAGCAAATACTGCTTATTTTTAAAATAAAGAAACTGATGAATTCTGTTGCACAACATAAAAAGAAAAACGAAGACCCCTTGGAGGCTGATACAATTTCATCTTGTGATATTATTTCTTTATATTTTCCAAGGTATGGGCTTTGCTTCAGAACGAACACCCTCTTGTATCACATCTTCTTGTGTGCCACTCACTTGGCTTAAACACAGTGACCACTCTCTAGGGCCAAGATGCTCTGAAGACAATGAGGACCAACACACAAAGACTGAAGCGGATGACAACTCTCCTAGGGACTTGAATCAGTGAATAGTGCAGAAAGCTCTAGAAACATCCATGCAACTGTTCTGTAATTGATAATCGTCTCTCTTCCACACTCAGTGATGTGTGAAACTTTACTGCTGTGTCCCAAATCTGCTCATCCCCAAATCCCACAGTCCCCAATTCTCATATAAATCCTCTCCATTGTCCAATTGGCCCAAGATTTTTTAAATTCCTGAGCTCAGATATGTCAAATTAGCTAACTGGTTCATAGGAATCCTACTACAAAGCCACAAGCCATACACAGCATAGTGTACATAACCTAACTTGCAGCTCTAGTTGTGTTCTTGGTCATGAATATTTCATTTCTAAAAAAATCTTAAAATGTAAAGGACAAAACAATTAAGGCTGTTTAACTAAAAGTTACCGAAGATCAAGTGGAAAAAATATTTGGTGCCCTACAATATTTATATTAACAGGATTTAACAGAAAGAATATAGACTTTCTGAGACTAACTTGAAATCAAATCTCAACTTGATAGTTTATTAATTGTGATTTTGAGCAAGGTTCGGAGATATGGATGGCTTATAGGGCTATTTTAAGGATTGACAAAGGTAACATAAACAAAGCAATTGGAATGGAAATCTACTATGAAGAGACATTTGGCAAAGTACTCAGAATTTGAGATTAATGGAACTAGCCACAGGGAATGTGTTCCAAGTTGAGGATGTGCACAAACTAGAAAACAATGGCACTAGACTGGCTAAGTAGTGTGTTTTGTCTTGGGAGTGAGAGATGGCATGTCAGAGGAGCCACCTGAGGGGGTGAATTCTGTTACAATTTTACTGATGAACTAGGACCAGCATAGCCTATGTAGAGACCCAGGGGCTGCACATGCAGCAAAGAGTGAGGCCAGAAAGTGACCTGAGATAGGAATGGTGACAGTATGAAACACCTCATGTTCAGGGTTCTGCACTGTTACTGCTGATTTTAATCAGAGAAAGTTTGTAGTCATGTTGTGTTTTGGAATCTCATTCTGGACACAGGAAGGATTGTATCATTGGTGGGACTTGAGGCAGGAAGTGAATGAGGGAAGTGTGAAGAAAATAATTAGGATCAAGTGACATGGTGTCAATGGTGCTGATGAGAGAAAAGTGTTACACATTAGAGCTATGCCTAGTACAAGGAGGTAAGAATGGATCAATTTGCATTCTTCTACACGATAACCACCAGTTGTGCCAGCACCATTTGTTGAAAATGCTGTCTTTTTTCCACTGGATGGTTTTAGCTCCCTTGTCAAAGATCAAATTACCATAGGTGTGTGGGTTCATTTCTGGGTCTTCAATTCTATTCCATTGGTCTACCTGTCTATCGCTATACCAGTACCATGCAGTTTTTATCACAATTGCTCTGTAGTATAGCTTTAGGTCAGGCATGGTGATTCCCCCAGAGGTTCTTTTATCCTTGAGAAGAGTTTTTGCTACCCTAGGTTTTTTGTTATTCCAGATGAATTTGCAGATTGCCCTTTCTAATTTGTTGAAGAATTGAGTTGGAATTTTGATGGGGATTGCATTGAATCTGTAGATTGCTTTTGGCAAGATAGCCATATTCACTATATTGATTCTGCCAATCCATGAGCATGGGAGATCTTTCTATCTTCTGAGATCTTCTTCGATTTCTTTCTTCAGAGACTTGAAGTTCTTATCATAGAGATCTTTCACTTCCTTAGTTAGAGTCACACCAAGGTATTTTATATTATTTGTGACTATTGTGAAGGGTATTGTTTCCCTAATTTCTTTCTCAGCCTGTTTATCCTTTGTGTAGAGAAAGGCCATTGATTTGTTTGCATTAATTTTATATCCAGCTACTGCACTGAAGCTGTTTATCAGGTTTAGGAGTTTTCTGGTGGAATTTTTAGGGTCATTTATATATACTATCATATCATCTGCAAATAGTGATATTTTGACTTCTTCCTTTCCAATTTGTATCCCCCTTGACCTCCTTTTGTTGTCTAATTGCTCTGGCTAGGACTTCAAGTACTAGATTGAATAGGTAGGGAGAAAGTGGGCAGCCTTGTCTAGTCCCTGATTTTAGTGGGATTGCTTCCAGCTTCTCTCCATTTACTTAGATGTTGGCTACTGGTTTGCTGGAGATTGCTTTTATTATGTTTAGATATGGGCTTTGAATTCCTGATCTTCCCAAGACTTTTATCATGAATGGGTGTTGGATTTTGTCAAATGCTTTCTCAGCATCTAACGAGATGATCATGTGGTTTTTGTCTTTGAGTTTGTTTATATAGTGGATTACGTTGATGGATTTCCATATATTAAACCATCCCTGCATCCCTGGGATGAAGCCTACTTGGTCATGATGGATGGTCGTTTTGAAATGTCCTTGGATTCGGTTTGCGAGGATTTCATTGAGTGTTTTTGCATCTTGATATTTTTTAGAAAGAAAGAGAGAGGGAGGGAGGGAGGGAGGGAGGGAGGGAGGGAGGGAGGGAGGGAGGGAGGGAGAGAGAGAGAGAGAGAGAGAGAGAGAGAGAGAGAGAGAGAGAGAGAGAGAGAGAGAAGAAAGAAAGAAAGACAGAAAGAAAGACAGAAAGAAAGAAAGAAACCTGGTGGTGGAGGATAAAGAGCTAGAGGAAGCTGGTGATGGAGGATGGAGAGTAGCTCTCTTTTGGAAGGGGATACATGCTGTATCAGTTTCCCAAGACAGAGCTAAAACAAGTTTTAAGAGCAGGCTTTGGGCATGCAGCGGTTAATGGGTGAGGAACAGGAGTAAATCTAAGACACCATTGATACTGTCTCCTAGATTCCCTATTTGGAGCAAACCCAGGTGCCCACCACAGGAATCTTCTCCACAACACATCTTAAACCCTGTTTCACTTCTTCAAACTCCCCCCTGGAGCTCTCGAGACACCTTCCTCAGTTAACTGCTTTCCTTCAAGCCCTGGCAGGGGAGTCTGCTTATAGAGCTACCGAGCCGACCCTCACTCCCAGCAGAAGTGAAGCAGGCAAGTGTGTGGGCTACAAGAGGTCTGAGAAGGATAAACATAGAGACTCCCGTATATAAACGGAGATCAGAGCCAACATAAGGAATGAGTTCACCTTGAGGAAAGGAGCCTGGGAGACTGATTGGGACATAAAGTAAATGTAAAATCATTTCAGCCAAGTTTGGGAACTGGATAGCTTTAAGAGGACCCTGCAGGTTTTCCAATGATAATCGGTGTCAGGAAAGTTTTCCAAGTTGTGTGGAAATCCTGGACTAATTATTTGATAGTTATATAATCAATCTAATTTATGGTTCCTCTGCTGTAGTTTGAAAATTGACTATTTGCTGGTTCTTTATGAGCTGTAACATTTTATGGCCTGTCAGAGCATTGATTGATACAGGGCACTGAAAATAATTATATAAGATTACCTTAAAATACGTATCAGTATCTGTCATTCTGACAGTGGAATTGCAAAACTATAAATCTACAAAGATTAAAAAATTTAAGTCAAGTGTTCTAAGTCAAATATTTATTAAAATATCTCAGAGAAAGAAACAGAAAAAAATTCTAATTTGACTAGAAGAAAAGTTAGCCTTGTGATTCTGGGATTATAAGGGCTCTTTTTTTTCCCAGTTCTTAAAGTTCTCCACCATGGCATCTCTAGTAAATGACAGGAAAACAAAGAACTCCACTATGTGTCACATGACAAATATTTTCCGAACTAGTGTGTAGTCTTTGAAGATACCATCTCTTCAATTTCATTTTAAGCAACATTTTGAAATAGCTAAAGGAATTACTGATCTGTGAATTCTTTGATAAGTCTACTCTAAAAATCTGGAGAAAACAATAATTCAGATAATTGATTTTCAACACCTTGAACTAGCCAGCTGCATCTAGCCACTCTTGCTGTAGCCTTTCTTCATCTACTGCATTGGACCACTATCTTGCATAAGTTTCCTCACCTGATCCATAACATCCCTATGATAGTATGCAGACCGACCTGTACAACACAACTCTAGTCACTCAGACTTATAAAACTGCAAATTACTCAAATATAGGAGTCACCTCTTAGCCGCCATGTACTCTTGGGGTGCTGCTGTCCAATAAAAATGTCCGGAATGAAGGAAATATTCTTCTACCTCATCAATACAGTGGTTATTTGCCATGTGTTCTGTGCCTTAAGATATGTATCAGAGGAATTGAACTATTAATTTTCTTTAAAAAATTTTGAACTCAGTAAGAACAATGACTAATGGTTATCATACTGGATAGTTCAGCTAGCAGCCTTATCAAGGGTCTGGAAAGTAGCAGGTATAATATTTGCTGACATGGACAAGACTTTGCTTGTTAGGTCACCTAGGTTTCCCCTCTAGCCCAGCTCAAGTCTTTGCTCCATTTAAAATTCTTCTCAATCACTCCAGTGATGGAAACTTCTGACCCATCTTTCATTTTGCCCATATACCCTCCAGGCCTGGCCAATGGAGCATCCTTCTCTGTCTCAGAACTCCTTCCCACAACAAATTGTTTCCTTTGCTTGTTTCTCCCATGTTCCTCACTTCTACAGAGGCTATAAAACAGGATTGTATTTCCACCAGAGTCTCCTCCACAACATGTAACCATAAAACACTGAAGCAGAGTTATTAAAGCCTCAAGGGGAAATGTATGAGCAAAATATCAGCCTGATTCATTATGAACAGCTATTACAAACAGTGGGCTTGCTGGTAAATGACAGGAAAACTAATTTGCATTTGCAACAAAACGATGCCACACACATCCATCCACTGCATCTCCCACCCTCCTGCCCATTGAGTTACTGAGACTTTTTAATTAAAGAAATCCTGCCAATTTAGAAGGTTTGGGGGGTCTGTGACTCTTGCGTGGGGTCTTGCCTTGAAATCTATGCTAACGATCTGGGTATTTCACACACTTTCAGGAAGATAAAATGTCCTCTCAATACCCATGAAGATGCTAAGTTATTAGATACTGACAACATTCCAGGCAGAGTGCCAAAAATTAGAAATCCTTTATCCCCACCCTGGCACTTCCGAGTATTCCCAGGAGGGGTTTCTATTTGCATTTGAGTAGGAGGAAGAGGAAAAGTTACTATTTCCCCTACAGAAGGAGCTTCCCAGCTCCAAACCCTATATTTTCTTACTAAACCTCTTGGCCCCTCTCAGGTGTCAAGATATTGTTCCAGCAATTAATAAACTCTAGAGCAGATAATTTAAATAGAAATCATTTTCCTCTTTATATATAAAAATCTTCATTATCATGAATCATACTTTTAAAGATATCTTTGAGTTCTTTATCATCAAGTAAATATATCCTGATTCTATTCTCTTTTCTTTAACTCTCCTATTTTGTAAATGTTTCTAACACATTCATAGTCATCTAAGGATGAACTCTGGGATAGCCTCATGCCATCTTGTGTTGCTTAATATCTGAGGTATCTGGGTTTACCACTTTGCTGGATGCAAGCAGCGCTTTGTGGAAGGAACTAGAACTAGCTGTAAACATAGAGTAAAATACTGAACTGAGGCAAGTGTTAGCTTGGGATATCTGCTTTCACTTTTGATTCTTAACTGCCTCATTTCATAAAGTGATGAAAATAACAACAGGGGATATATGGTAGGTTTTATGAGAAACGAATTAGCATTCTATGCATACAAAACTGCTATATCAAACAAATCTAATCTTAATGTCACTTTATCATTAATATGTGTAATTTACATAATTAACATGCCTTATTAAATTAGTAAAATACTTCAACTTAATAATGAGCAATCTTTTGTAAGGGTAGGGCAAAAGGATGAAGAAATAAAACTCTCACCCTATAATATAATGCTTGGACATTACTATAATAGTAAAATGTATGAAGAAATACATTAAATAATATACACTTAGTACATATGTTTTTATCTGCAAAATAGTAAGACATAGACTAATACTGAGACTGGAATCTGTATTGAATCAGTTTTATCAATATTAAATGGGTGTTTAATTCTCTTTTTAATGTCTAGACAATAATAGGCATCAAATTCTGCTATATTCATAGACTAGTGCCTAGCCAAATCCTCATCAGAGAGGTTTCCTCTGGCAGCTGCTAGGAGCAGATGCAGAGACCCACAGCCAAACATTACCAATGAGAGAGCCAGAATTGGAGGTCTTTTTCCGGTCCTTCCCCTTGGAGCTCAGGGAATCCCAAAAGGGAGGGAAAATTGAAGGAGTCAGAGGGGTCATGGACACTAGGAGGACATGTTCCATAGAATCAATTAAGCAGGGCTCATAGAGAATCACAGAGACCAAATTATCAATCATGGAGACTACATTGGTCTGCAATGGGTCCTCTGCATGTTTCAGTTGTTAGCATCTTGGTTTTGTGGGGCTTCAAACAGCAGGAGTTGGAGTGTCTCTCATCCTTTTGCCTGCTCTTATGAGCTTTTTCTCATACGGGGTTGCCTTGCCCAGCCTTGATATAAGGGTTTGTGCCCAGTCTTACTGTATCTTGTTATGCCATGTTCGGATGATATCCTGAGGAGCATGTTCTTTTCTGAATGGAAATGAAGGAAGGATGGATGGGGAAACTGCAGTCAGGATGTATTTTATGAGAATACAATAGAAAAGTCATCAAATTAAATTGTATTTTCACAAGAAGTAATAGTGAATTAAAGGTTCAAAGTAGGGTAATAGTCAAAAATGATCACTGTGAACTAGTTCCACCATCTTCTCAGGACCTTGAGCAGAAGATGTTCAGAGTCTCTTTGCTTTAGTGCTACTGCCTCTCAGCAAGAACAATAGTACTAACTAAGAAACAGGGTTGCTATGAGGGATAAATGAAGTAATACATGCAAACTTCTTCTAGCAATGTTTGACACATTATAAGAGCCCAACCATAGTTCACTGTAAACATGAAAGGAGAATTAGTACAGAGATTTCAGATGCAAAAATCCTAGCTATAGTCATCTATGTCTTTTAGTATTAAGCCTATATTACAGTTAACATTGTAGGAGAGTAGTGATCCTTTCTTTCTAAACTAAAAATGTTAAAAATGAAAAAATGCAAACCAATGATACATCCTGTGAGTGCAGGTATGTATGTATGTTTGTTTGTTTTGTTTTTAATAAGAAAGTCCTTGAACATTCCTACAATGAGCTGCCTACATTCCTGAAGTGTAATGATGGTGAATAAATATGTAATTAACCAAAAATCAAGTCCACATTAGAACCAACACTCCTCTGAATCAAGTAGACACCTTATATATTATCATCATAATTTGTTCCATGATCCTACTTTTCCAGACTAGGGGAACTAGATTTTAAGAGAAGTCTGGAAACACATCTGTGCACGCATGTGTTTGTGAGAACTCATGCACCTGTATAGTTCACTTTTCCTCAGGTAACACTGTAGTGTGCACAAAAGGGAAACAATCTATTCTTCACTCCCAAGGAGCAAGTGTGGAGTCTTAACCATAAAACTGGAAATATTGAAACAAAAATTGGAGTGGGGAAGATCTACATAGTTATCAAGACAAAGTTGGGGCAAATATGTGAATCTGCTGTAAAATATTTCTAATGCTCATATCAATAACTAAGATGGTTTACAGAGATGGGAGCAGGGCTTCATTATTCTCTAAAGACTGGTACAGAGGTAGGCAAATTACATTCTTCATGGAACATGTGGAGTTGGTTTGTATTGTATGCATTGGAAGCTATCCAGTCAGTACTTGGTTCAAGTTATAACATAGCTACCTTATAGATATACAAACTTATTCCAAAACCAATCACACACATGATCAGGATTTTCCAAATTATGTGAAATAGAAGACGTGTCTAAGATAATATCTTTTTAGGTTATCATTTTTAGGCCAATCAGATGAGTGAGATTCTATTTCCTGTTAAATAGTTGGGTTTCTAATTGCCATTCCACATTGCAGCTCTACCTTCATCTTAATCATGTTTTGACATTTTATGATCAATCTTCTGTGAGGGAAAAAAAAGCCCTCAAGATGAGTGCTGACAATGGGTAAGTAAGGTAGGACATCCTGTGACCTAATTTCCAGGTTTCAGACATGTCCCTTCTTGGTTTTAGGTTGAATTTTAAAGGCAATAAGACCAAATACCAGAGAGTTATTCCTTTATCAAAATGTTCCTTGATCGGGGAGGAGGTGGATTTAAGCAGTCTATATCAGGAATACAAATAGATAATATTTAAAGAAAAATAAACAATTTTACAGAAAATTTCTCAACCTCAATCACAAATTAAATTATCCTTTTTACCTATGAGAAGTACAAAGGTGGAAAGTTCTGGCAATACAAACTCCTACCTCACTCCAGGCATAAGGACACTGCACACAGATCCAACTTTCAGAAGCAATTTACCCATCTCCCTCTCTCTGTCTCTTTTCTGTAGATAAATAGATAGGTACATAGATGATAGATAGATAGATAGATAGATAGATAGATAGATAGATAGATAGATAGATAGATAGATAGATAATGGGTAGATGACATATAGATAAATTGGTAGATAACTTTTGCTAATAATTTCACTCTAAAGAATTATAACTATACTCACATATATGTGCAGAGAGACTGAAAATATTAATAGATAACGGTTAGATCATATTCAAAAATAGGACTCTAACTCCCTATAACCTAATCAGGAAACTAACCCATTTTCTTCAGTAAACAGACTGCTATGAGTCAGGATTTCAGGAAGCCAGATTGCTTTCTCTGGTAACAATCCAGGAAGCTAAACAGCACTATCTTCAGTAATCATCAGCAAATGACCTTCTGTTGATTACAATCTAACTTAGCAGCACCAGTCGGAGAAAGCTCAGTATGCACGCCCAAGCAATCAAATGGTCAGTCCCTCTCCTAGAGAGCTCCTAACTTCATTCTCAACCTCCAACCTGCCTTTACATGAGAGATCTGCCCCCTTCCCCACTTCAAGGCATTCCCTCTCCTCTGCCAACTTTCGACACTCTGTCTGTCAAATACAAGTAGCAATGGCCAGCTTGGAGTATAGCTAGCTTTTCTCAGTTAATCTTCATTTATTTCTATATTGTGCAGTGGCTACATAAAAGAATATTCATTCCAACATTACTTAATGTGTGAAAGGGCTAAAACCCAATGTCCATCCACAGAAGAATTCTACTTACAAATGTGATCCCTTCTCGAATTGAATTGTGTACACATATTAACAAGAAAGAGGGAGAGAAATGAGGGTGTACATGGACAGTCACCAGGGAAGGTCAGCTAATAAATAAATTTTACAATGTGTGCCAGGAAGTGTGCATTGTATATACTAATGCAAAGCTAAATATCTCTAAGTCAATTCACAAGAAACTGATGGGAATATTTGTTTGGGAGGTGAGTAAGAATAAGGATGAGATGCAAATGTACTTTTTTTGAGACAAGATAGCCTATGCTAGCTCTATAGTTAAAGATGACCTTGAATTTTATGATCCTGCTGCCTCTATCTCTCCAGGGCTAGAATTACAGATATGTGCTACCAGGATTAGAACATGAGGTAGTAGAGACCGAAAACAAGGCTTCCATGTGGTAGGCAAGCACTCCACACACTGAGCCACAAAACATTTTAATAACTTTTGAAACATCTGATGTAACAAAAGAGTGGCTGGCCATTTCCTTGTTAAGAGCCATAAGTCAATCAATACCTTCCACCAGCAGATATATAACAGACCTGGAGCAGTGGCTCAGCAGATTAAGGTGCTTGCTGTCAAGCCTGAGGGTGGTATGAATTCAATCCACTGAACTCAAGTAATGGAAGGAGAGATCCAATGGACTCACAAGTTGTCCTAAGACCTCTACATGACATGTGTGCTGTACCGGTTCACAGATGTGCACACATATGCAATAAATAACTGAAAAAGAAAATAAAACCATGAGATCTCATTGTGGTAATTTTAATGCTAGGTCTTTGAACTGGGGCAACAAGACAAAGATAACAAGACCATGTGTGAAGTACTCAGGGGAAGTTGCATGATGGTGCACGCCTATAATCCCAGCATTCAAGGCAGAGGCAGGCAGATCTCTGTGAGTTTGAGGCCAGCCTGGTCTACAAAGCAAGTTCAAGGACCCCCAAGACTATTACAACAGAAAAACCATGTCTTGAAAAAACAATGACAACCAAAAGGTGAAAGATGTGTAGTTGCAGCTGGGACTGTGGGAGACAACTGAGGTATCACCCAAGTTATCTTCAATGACTACTGAAGTGCCAACAACGACAGACAGAAATGCCTGACCATCCCAATCTGTACCTTTAGAGCAAAGCTCCGTTGCCTCCCACACATTCAGAAAAAAAAAAAACCACATCATTATATAACATCATCTCTCTTCTCACCCTTCCATACCCAGAAAGCAGAGCTCAAAGTCACTTAGATACCTGATGCATCCTGTATCATGTGGCATAGGGAGGATGAAGGAAGGTATCAAAAGCTTAAATCATGCCTATTTTAGCCTTCTTAAAAAGCATTCCAGATAATCTTCATGCAGAATGTAGGAGGACCTCCCTCCAGCACACTGAGTCACCAGGGTGCTCCTAACTAAACATAACCTCCAGTCTCCAATGGGATTACTGAGCATCGCAACAGATTTTCACTTGAACACAGACTCGTTGGCACCCCATGGGGATCTTACTTAACAGTGACACTGAGTGTTTTGTCTGGTAATGGCATGAAGGACTGAGTCCTCAGAGTCTAACAACAGAGATGGGCTGAAAGACTGGCAGCAAACTGCACATTTGGTCCAATGGCTTCCAGTGGATTTCGCAGTTGGAAGTCGACTGCCAAGTTAGTGTTTGCTCCACCCCCTACACCCCATGATTTTGACTTCATGCTAGTCTCACTACCAATATTAATGACCATCCCTAGGCCAGAATTCAGGTACTCCACAACATGACCTTTTGACCAACATCACTGGAACAACTAGTGTCTGCCACACTGTGGGTGTTAAACACGCACCAGATAGGTCAGCAGTCCCAGCATCCCACATTCAAGGTTAGGGAGCCAGCTTTATGTTCTACTCATTATTGAGTCCACTCCAAGTTTAGTGCTTTATCAGTTTTCCCTTTTTGTCATGTGTATATATGTATGGTGTGTACTCATCAGTGTATGTGTGTTTGAATGTGTGTGGGTACACATGTGTGTAGGTGAGCATGGATGTGTGTGTGTCTGAGTGTGTGTGTATGTGTGTGCTTGTGTTTGAATGTGTGTGGGTACACATGTGTGTAGGTGAGCATGGATGTGTGTGTGTCTGAGTGTGTGTGTATGTGTGTGCTTGTGTTTGAATGTGTGTGGGTACACATGTGTGTAGGTGAGCATGGATGTGTGTGTGTCTGAGTGTGTGTGTATGTGTGTGCTTGTGTTTGAATGTGTGTGGGTACACATGTGTGTAGGTAAGCATGGATGTGTGTGTGTCTGAGTGTGTGTGTATGTGTGTGTTTGTGTTTGAATGTGTGTGAGTACACATGTGGATGTGGGCATGGTTGTGTGTGTCTGTGTGTGTGTGTGTGTGTGTGTATATATGCATATGGTGTCCTGAGGTTGTATGTCAAAGTCTTCCACCTTATTTGAAGCAAAGTCTTTCAGTGAAAGTCAATGCTCAGCAATATGGTTAGTTTGGGCAAAAAGCTTAGTCTGGGAGTTCCATCTCTGCCTTCTGAGGCTACAATAGATAAGCTCCCACAACCACCATGCACTTATGTGGGTTCTGAACACTCATCTTCTATCTTCTTTCTTGCCATCATCAGCCCAGCCTGAATCTTGTGCTGTAAATCCTTCAAACCTCAGTCTTTTCTGCCCCGAGAAATTGATGTGAACTATTGTCAAAGATGGCCCAGAGAATAACGCCTGTGCATGGATGTATACTAAATTTAAAGCAAAAGCTTTCTATGTATATTCTCTGACCAAAATTCTGCTTAGAAAAATCAACCCATGAGATACTTGCCAACTGTCACAGATAGTTACTGAATATAATGTTGAAATTATATCACTAAACTCAAATGAATTATGAAAAAGAAATTCCAAAATCTGTACCTCATATCAACACTTAAATGCAGACATTTGCCTAGAAAATCTTACAGATGTTCTTTTAAAATTTAATCTCAATGGATGACCTTTTATCTTCTCTAAATAACACTAGTTTCTTGGGAGGGAAGGTTAAAGACCAATGAAAAGGATATATTTTTGAAAATCTAAAATTTACTAGATTTAGATTCAATTATTTCCTGTAAGAACAAATCATGGGTGGGACGGCCTGGACTCAGTGGGCAAAGGCACTCACCGCCAATCCTGTCAGCTTAAGCTCAATCCTCTGGAGCTACGTGGTGGAGGAGAGAACAAACTGACGAGGGTTGCCCTCTGACCTCCACAGATGTGCCCTGTGTGTGTGTGTGTATTCACAATAAATAAATAGACGTGAAGAAAATCTTTAAGGAAAACTTACTGCTACGCTTTTCTTTTGTTTAAATTCCTCAACACAATATGTTTCATACAAAGACGAAAATGCTACCTTTATGTTCAGCCACGTCTGGAAACAGTAGAAGCTTTTATTTCTCAGATTCCCAGTTATTTATTCATTTAAAATGCAGATATCTTCATATCATCATGAAACATGAAATGTCCCATCATTGAAGAACCAAGAGGGACATTCTTTGAAATTAAAATAACCATGGATTATCGAGTTTTCACTTTAAATTGATTATATCTAAATCTACAATGTCTTCCCATGCAGATTCATGGAGTTCCCAGGAACTACAACACTGCTGCTGACAAAGGAGCTGTCATTGCAATCACAACTATGATGTTCTATGTCACAAGCTCATTCCTTGCTGTCCCTTGCATGTTTTGGGAAGTATAGAAATTAAGAAAGTTGCCTACTAGCAAAAGTGTACTTCATATGCAGAATTTTTCATAATTCCACCAGCCACGATTATATTATGTTTAACAGAAATACTATAACTCATTAAATATGTCTGAAATAAATAGTCCTTAAAGATAAAATGCTGTGAAGGTCTGGGCTGGCATTTGATTAATGGTCAGACATGAACCACCAGAACCACATAGTCAAGACTATTAGTCTGTTCTGGATGCTGTAACAAAATACCACAGACTTGAGGATGGAGAGATGGCTCAGCAGTTAAGAGCATTGACTGTTCTTTCAGAGGTCCTGAGTTCCATCTATAACAGGATCTGATGTGATTCCCTCTTCAGGTGTGTCTGAGAGAGTGACAGTATACTCACATACATAAAATTAACAAAAACAAAAACAAACAAACAAACAAAGAAAAAACAAAAAAACAACCAACCAACCAAAAAAAGAAAATCCACAGACTGGGTGCCTTATAAAAATGGAAATTTATTTTTCACAGTGATGAAGGTTGGAAGTCTGAACTCAAGGTGTCAAAGTGTGCTTGACTCCCTGTTAGACACCACCTTTTTTTTTAATAGCCTGCCAATTGTTTCCTGTGCCCTCAGGTTGGAAGGAACAAGGCAGCCTTTCTGAGTCTCCTTTTATAAAGACACTAAATTCATTCACGAGGGCTCCACATTCTATTGACCAGTTCACCTCCCAAAGTCCACACCTCTTTATAGCATCACGTTGTTAATGAGGCTCCTCCATAGATGAGTAAGGCACGATAAGCCATCAGACCAGAAGCTAAGCTGACTTACATCTCTAGGCGTGCCACCCAGTGCTTCGGTGAGAGTGTCAACAGTGCAAACCTGTGAACTACTTCAGCACTTAATTGGCCAACATTAAATACTGCTTGACAGATTCAAAGGGAAGCTAAAGCTAGGTTATGAAAGACCCTGGGAAGAGGCTTTTATCGCTAATTATACTTGGAAAGCAGCAAACAACACTGGGGGGAGGGGTGCCTTTTTTTTTTAACAGAAGACTCACAAATTTGTAAATCAAATAGAAATAAAGCCATAATGTTAGAACAAGTACCTCCTTACTCCACTAGACTTTAAATATAAACATCAATGCCCAGAAAAAGGTGTTAACTGTTGACATTTTAATGGGTCTTTAACATACTGAGTAAGTCATCTGGCCCCATTCTTGGCTACAGTCCATGGTCTTAAGATCACACCTTCTGGAAGTGTGCAGACATGTGTGGGGATTTATAACAGTCATTTAAGTTGTTCATAGCAGGGATTTTTCTTTTGTCCCAAAAGTTTTTAGGTCCAAATAGTTGCCTCCTTTTTGGCTCTTTCTAGCCACTGTGAAGTACAGCATAAAGACATTTGTTTCTGCTTACTAACTGTTCATGTGCTTTTTTTACATAACAGTTTATACTTAGGTCATAGGGTTGGCTGGAACAGCAGCTTAGAGATGCTCTCTGGCATCTAGGCCAGTTTGTATTCTGCTCTGTTTTTATATTTCAAACTATAGCATTCACAGATTATATGCAGGTAGAGCTATGGAGGTTATGAAAGTGAATTGTTGTCTCATTATTTTTCCTTATTAGGAAAGAACATTTCCTTCAGATGATACTAGCACACATCTTTATCTCATATCTCACTAGCCAAAACTCAAAGGCAGACTTGTTCCAAAGGAATCTGCCGCCAAAAGACATGGAATGATATGATTTGGCCCACAGTAACATCTACACTGCAATCACGGTGCACTGACCACCAGGATAATTCACTAAAACAGCTGATGTAAATAGGATAGATTTGGACTCCAAATACCGAGTTTCTGGCTCCTGCTGAGAAGCAGAAACAGTACTGGTCTCAAACAAACACAACAAAGTTGTAGAGAAAATCACCTCTACAGACTTTCTATTACTTACAAAAGGAAAGTCAACCAATGACCCAGAGTTAAGAGAGAATCAAGTATCTACAAAGAAGACAAGATGCAAGCACTGGACCAAACTTTACCTCTTAAAGTATTTGTTAATTACAAATAGGGAAGCCCGAGGGCTCACCTGACAGGCTATCAAGATATAGGCTCTGGACCAGTCATTACATCTTCGTGATGATTCAGATGGCTGCTTATGTGATGCAACTAGACAGGAGTTATAGTGCTGGTAGCTTTCTTTCCCCAAACCCATAACTTCAATGTGACTCCAATAAAACAGCAAATGAATCAAAGTTACAGGACATCTTAAAAATGCTAAACAGTCTTCTTCAAAGACTATAAAGTGTTGAAAGAGAAGGGGATGACAAAGAACAGTTTCAGGTTTGTGGAAGTGAGGGACACATGAAAAGACAATACAGCTAGGCTCCTGGGTCAGGTGCAGAAGTGGAAAGAGGACAGCAGTAGAAGAGAGGATGAGATCCAAAGTCTACAGCCTTGTCAGTACCATTATAGAAATTGAACCTCTTTCTTTGCTAGAGCTATTGCTTTGTGGCAAGTACTAAGGAAAAAACCAAGCACGGGTCACAGGAGTGCTCTGTGACTATGCTTACAGTGCTTCTAAAGCTAAATTTATTCTGAATTACAATTCTAAATGGTGATTCTAAAAATTCTCTTTATCTTATTTCCGAGTCAGAAAATTCAGTAGATGGCATCAAACTCACATATTTTTCTAGTTATTTACAACAGTAGCCTTTGTGAATGTCACTATGGATTCCAAGAAGTGAATATATTAACTGACAAATACATAATGCATCTAAGTTTTGGAAGATTCAGCAACAATTCAAATGTCATAAAAGAAAAAAACCAAAAAACCAAAAACAAAAACAAATAAACCTCTGTACTATACTGTGACCTTCTGCCATGTGTATCTTAATTTAGAAATAATTTTATCAACTGTTTGGGCTCATACTCTTCTCCCACAGTTCTCATAATCACTGATAAAGAGCCTCTGTTTTTGTAACTGTGTTATGTGCTTTAAATAATAAGGATTGTTGAGGATTTTACTAAGTGACTTTAAGGTTGCTAATCTGAGCTACATGAGAGCAAACACGTTGACTATGTTCTTAATATGAGACAAACACACTGGCAATTACCCAGGAGAAGGAAGAGTAAAAGGAAAGATGACATTTGTGATTGAAGCTAAAGAATAATGCAAGATTCTGTGAAGGCTTCCTACCTGACTATTGATTCTCTGCTTTCCAGGCAGAAAATGTCAACCATGATGTTTTCCCATGTTTCATGAAGCATATAGTGAGGGATGAGGAATGGATAACTTGCCTTTCTAGTTCATAGGTCAGTAGAACACTAGAGGGTTACATGTGAAACAGGGCAGACACTGAGATCTCATCGTAAGGGTGGGCGGGAGATGAAACAAGCACTTGGTGAACTAAATAGTGAGGGGCAACAGGTCTGCTGGGCATTACCTACACCCCATTTTTAGTTCCTCCTGGGTCAGACTTCACTTGCAGACAGGAGAAATCACGAATTCAGTTCTGGCCATGGAACATCTGAGGAAGTGATATGTGTCATTTGCAGAATGGCATGTGACATGCCTTCTCTATGCCTTTTGCTTCTTTTTTTGGCCAAATGCTTACCCTCAAAAGTTCCTTGCTTGCTCCACGTCACAGAGAAAAGAGTCCCTGTCATTAGAGGATTCTGAACTATGGTAGACTAACCATCATTCCTTCATCCATATAATGGAGTATGCTGTGAGTGAAAATAGAGACTTTTGTCTCATGCTGCTGAAGTTGTTCTTTATCACAGCAGGTAGTCTACCATTAATAACAGAGTTTCCTTTATGATGTAGGAAATAGGGACAGATGAGTACCCTGTATTTCAACCTGCTGTGCCGTTTGTTGCATCTTGATGGATGGAAGTAAAGGAGGCACACTTGGATGTTTGTCCAGCATCTGCCCCTTCTTTGATCTTTTGTCTTCTGGTCTGTTATTACTTTATTGTACTTGAGCTTTGAGAAATGAGGTAATCATGTGCTCCCTATACAATGATTAGCATGAAACTTCCATGTTCACATTTTGTATATCAAATTATATAGTTACACTTGTCCTCAGCAATCTTTCTGTCTCCTCCTTGGGAATGTATGAGACATCAATTAAAGAGTGACTGAAATAGATCTATCACAAAGAATATCTGATTTTATGAGTATGTGACACCACACATTTCTTCTATTGTTTTGAATAGCCAAAATATATGCTTTCTATCGAAGATATTACATGCCTATCATTTCTTTATGAGCATATCAGTCACAGTGATTGGGAAAAGATTAAATTGGAAACCCATAGAATATCATGTTAGAATTCATTCAATGGCTTAAAAATTGGTTTGCTGGATATTGTATAGTATATTATAATTATTATCATGGGGTTACAATTCAGTTATCAAGCAATAATAACTTTTAAACTATGACATAATGGTTTGAGATGAAGGAAATCTACTCATGAGCTTAGATTTCTCATGGGAGCTATAACTGGGGAGGAGAAATGGGTCACTCGTGCATCCATAGACTTAAGCTTGCATTAAAGTCTATGTCTAAAGATTAATTCCATGTGAATCTTTCCCATTTAAATGAATTTCAAACTGATAAAATATACTTTATTGGCAAACGGGGAGTAATTCTTATTTTCTGCATCATTAATTGCAAATAGACATTTCTTCACACTCCTTTGAGACAGTTTGAAGAAATCACTTTAATTTGGATTGCTTTTTCCCCCCAAAACAGGTTTTAAAATGAAACAATAAAAAGGGAAGATGTAGCTATAATGATGACGTCAGGGTTAATTAGAAATTAACCTTAGAATAGCTTCTTCTTAAACAATTACAGTGAAGACCCTTCCCTTGCAGGAAAAGAGTGAGTATAGAAATGAGAGTATGTCTTGTGATTATAGACTGGCGGCTGTCATCACATGATATGAAAACATAAGTAGCAAATTCACCTTCCCCCCACTTCCTCAGTAATCAATCCTAAACCTCGCCATTCTGAACACGGACCACAATCTGTTTTAATTCCGACATGCAAATGAGATTGATTTTATTCAGGTCACCACTTGAACCTACATCATTGAAATCTCTCTCACCTTAGTTCAAACTTAGGGTCAAAATGCCACTAACCATTCATGAGAATTAATCACAAAACATGCTGGAATTTTGTGTTATAGCTTGTACCTGCAGACCTATTTGAAACGTGCCCTGCTGCATTGAGTTTCTGTCTGAAATAGCTGATGTAAGCCCTTGATATAGTGGCGCTGGTCCTCCATTCATTGTGTTATCATTTTATACAGTCTGTCCATAAAAACCCCAAGAGAAGAATGCACTGTCTGTCCATAAAAAAATAACTCACCCTCTGTGGCCTATGGAAACAACAATAGAATTTTAAATACCTCGAAAAGGCAAGGCTATTTATATGATTCTGTCAGTGTCCCACTGGTTGGATGGCAACATCCACATAAAATGAACAAAAGAACTCAATTAAACATGCGCTCTAATCAGGAATGGAGGGCTGAGATTTCTGCCACTTTTCAAAAAACGAAAGCTTCCAAAATTTAAAATAATGAAATAACATGGCCGTTGGAGAGCCAGGCATGCATTATTAGACACAGTAGTAAATGTCAAATATAATATACTATGGCAATATTCTTCAGTTTGACTAAGGCTCTCTTATTTCTCATTCCCATGTATCTCCTGCTGTTACCTGTTCATCTCCCATCAATTCTATTCTCATCAGTAGATGCCCTGGTCAGGCACAAAGACTATCTAGGTTTAATTAAATGTCCCCACTAATAAGAGGAGGCGAGGCAGGCTTGGGCATGCCTGAGGCACCGGCTCTCCCATTGAAGCAGGTGGTGACAAGCCAGGGCCTTACACTGAACTCTCAATTTTATATCTTCTGGAGTTAAAGACTTAGAAAAAACTTCTCTGAGTCTTGAGGCCCTGAAGAATGAATAGAATTTATACCAAGATAATTGTTATTGATTTTTGCTGCATGGAAGTCTGTCATAATGACATCAGATATATTAAGTACCCAGTGATGTTGCTTTCACTTAAACTGTAACACAAACATCTCACTGTGGACTTTTCAAGGTGTTTAGCTAAATCATATTGATTGGAATTATGAGTTAGGTGTTGAAAACATTATTAGTCAATTTTACATGAAGGAATAAAAACATGAGTACTTTTGCTTCATCTGTACCCATTTCAGTCTCATAGAAGGGAATTAGAAAATGAGGAAGAGAAATAGCTGTGTATGTGCTAGTAACTTGAAGGGGACAGGATACCCTCTTCATGGGAGTGGGAATCCCAGGATCTTTCACCATTAGCAAACGAGGTTGACTCCTCAGTCATACCCACATCTGGGGGAGTGTGGATGAATCAACAAATGGCTGCAGAATTTCAAGATATTGAGAGCAATTGGAATCAGAAGCATCAGTGTGGCCCATGGCTGCCCTTGGGATTGTGGTACTCTACTGGGCTGGTTGATCCTATTTAAACTGATACAGACCTAAATTAGAAGCAAGCCTAATTTGTAGTACACTTTTGAGGGATTTCTCTTGCTGCTGGCTTCTACCTAATGCTTATGTGTTATATAATGCAAAAATCATTTGAATATTAACCCACAAGCTCCCCCATCCCAAAGCTTCATGCTTTTCTTAGCAATTCTTTCGGTCAGACCCTGCTTTGCATATATGTAACAAATCAGTGCACAGTGTTTGTCTTTGGTCCTCTGAGTACTGCAATTAATCTCCACAAAAACCTGAGAGTGTTGTTCACATTTACAAGAGGAACCAAACCCTAAGAAAGCTTAGCAATTTGCCATAGGTTGTCTGACAGATCAAAAGATCCTAAGACTAAGCTCTGGTAGGTTTTTTGATTTTGGGTTTTTTTTATCTTTCCTTTTTAAAAATTAATCACTTTATTTGTTTACATTTCAAATGATATCCCCTTTGCGGTTACCCCTTCACAACCTGCCCATCCAATCCCAAGTCTCCTCCCTCCTCTTTGCCTCTATGAGGGTGCTCCTCCACCCACTCACTCCTGCCTTAAAGCGTCCCCTCACTCTAGCATCCTCTTATGCTGGGACATCAAGCCTCCACAGGACCAAGGGCCTCCCCTCCCATTGATGCCAGATAAGGCTAACGTCTGCTACATATGTATCTAGAGCCATGGATCCCTCCATGTCTACTCTTTGGTTGGTTGTTTAGTCTTTGGGAGCTCTTGGTGGCCTGGGGTTAGTTAATATTGTTCTTCCTATGGGGTTGCAATCCCCTTCAACTCCTTCAGTCCTTCTCCTAGCTGTTCCATTTGGATTCTTGAGCTCAGTCTGATGGTTGGCTGTGAGTTTTCCATCTTTATTGTTCAAGTGCTGGTAGACTCTCTCAGGGGACAGCCATACCAGGCTCCTGTCAGCAAGTGCTGGTTTCAATATAATGCCTCCATACCCTTGGCCACTTTAGCATGCAGCTCCTGTTTTACATGATATGGCCATGTGTGGTCATTTTATATCCTGCCTTTGCCTTTTCATCAAGATAAGTCAACCTCTCATCTGTATTACTGGATGACAAAAACCCATTTGAAAGAGTGTTTAATGGATTCAGTCCTTCAGGATATTTATGTACATCTCTTTGCTTTTCCAATATACCTAGCACACTAGTGAACATTTTCTTATGTAATCCTATTTTTCTTTTTGGTTGGTATATAATTAGTTGCTAAGAATAAATTCCCAGGAATTGTATTGCTTGTTTTGGCAAGAGATATAAGAAAAAATATTTAATTATTTTAAATGCATATATGTGGTTTTATGTATATTTTATTAAATATATATACATTGTACTGGCTATTTTTGTGTCAACTTGACACAGCTGGAGTTATCACAGAGAAAGGAGCTTCAGTTGAGGAAATGCCTCCATGAGATCCAACTGTAAGGCATTTCCTTAATTAGTGATCAAGGGGGAAAGGCCCCTTGTGGGTGGGACCATCCCTGGACTGGTAGTCTTGGGTTCTATAAGAGAGTAGGCTGAGCAAGCCAGAGGAGGCAAGCCAGTAAAGAACATCCCTCCATGGCCTCTGCATCAGCTCCTGCTCCCTGACCTGTTTGAGTTCCAGTCCTGACTTCCTTTGGTGATGAACAGCAGCATGGAAGTGTAAGCTGAATAAACCCTTTCCTCCCCAACTTGCTTCTTGGTCATGATGTTTGTGCAGGAATAGAAACCCTGACTAAGACAAATTGGTACCAGCAGAGTGGGGTATTCCTGTGACAACCTGACCATGTTTTGGGGAGGACTGTGGAAGGACTTTGGAACTTTGGGCTTGAAGATCCATTCGTTGTTAAGAGCTCTGTCAGATGTTGTGTAGGAGCTTGGAAGATAATGCTGAGAACAGTGCAGAAGATGGAGGCCTGGTTTGTGAAATTTCAGAGGGAAAATTAAAGACTCTCTTCAGGGCCATTGCTGTTTTTATTGTGAAGTTTTTGTAGTTCTGGTTAGCTGGGGCTGAAGAATCAGCTGTGATTAACAGGATACCAGAACTACTAAAGCAAAAACTTTGCATTACTGGGACTATTGATGCTGGTTAGCTGGAGCTAAGAAATTAGCGGTGATTAAGAAGAGACCAGCATCGTTGAGATGACATCTTCTGGGAAGTGTTTTCTGAAAGCACAAAGAGGTTGTGTTCCAGAGATAGGCAAGTTTGTACTCCTTCTGCAGTGGGACTTGGTAATGTGTAAGGGTCACCCAGGTGGTACTGGTTTTGAAGGCATGAAGGGGTCACACAGCAGTTCAGGCTCGGCACTGTGAGAGGCCATGGAAGGCCATTGGTGAAGGTGCAGCCCCAGTTGTAATTGAAGGCCCAGGACTGAAGGGGTCACGCAGTGTTTTGGAGATGCCAGTACCACGAGATGACCACCAAGAGCAGCAGCAGCAGTGGAGTACAGGCATCTGGAGCCCAGAGGACGACATGTGTGCTACAAAGGGCATGGCTGGAGAAGTGACCCAAGCCCTTGGAGGAGCCCAGAAGATAGTGAGTTGGATCCCAGACTTTGGACGGTTGGAGATTGATTTTTGCTTTGATTGTGACTGTGCCCTGATATTTTCCCTCTTGAAGGAAGAAACTGTTTTGGTGGAGCCCACAGTTAAGAGACTTTTAATTGTAAAAAGACTTTGGATTTTAAAAGAGACGGATATTTTAAAGAGATTGAAATTTTAAGAATATGTAAAGACTGTGGGACTTTTAAAGTTATTTAGATCTTGGGGATGAATAAGAATGTAAAGGTTGAGGCTTACTAGTGATGTGTTTGTGTGTCAAGTTGACAAGGGGTCAATTGTACTGGCTATTTTTGTGTCAACTTGACACAGCTGGAGTTATCACAGAGAAAGGAGCTTCAGTTGAGGAAATGCCTCCATGAGATCCAACTGTAAGGCATTTCCTTAATTAGTGATCAAGGGGGAAAGGCCCCTTGTGGGTGGGACCATCCCTGGACTGGTAGTCTTGGGTTCTATAAGAGAGTAGGCTGAGCAAGCCAGAGGAGGCAAGCCAGTAAAGAACATCCCTCCATGGCCTCTGCATCAGCTCCTGCTCCCTGACCTGTTTGAGTTCCAGTCCTGACTTCCTTTGGTGATGAACAGCAGCATGGAAGTGTAAGCTGAATAAACCCTTTCCTCCCCAACTTGCTTCTTGGTCATGATGTTTGTGCAGGAATAGAAACCCTGACTAAGACATACATGTATTAAGTCCATACATATGCATACATTTAAAATAATTTAATTCTTCTGAATGCACATACTCACACCTTATAGAAGTTTTAGAAGGCATTTTATAAAAGGGTTAGAATTGTAGTGCATTATTTCAGCATTTCCAGTGTATTCCTGTTGCATGCTGAACAACATCTGATATTGGGTATACAAACCAACCCATCAGAATATCAGGTCTCTCCTTCCAGGCACATAATTACACTGAGGTTAAAAAAGAACCTGAGTATTCATATTCCAGTCAAGGAGATAATTTATCTTTTGGATATAGTCAACTGAATTTTCCCTGGATATTTATACTGAAAATTCTAAAAATCAAAAATCATACCATCATATTAGTTAATAGAAAGTTGTTCTGATATATACTGGAAAGGAGGAATTAAAAGCATTATATCCAAATTGGCAATGCTATAAAATTAAGTTAATGAAAATTCAACACATCATAACAAACTCCTCTCATGGTCTTGCACTTTGCTTTAAATTTGTTCTAATTGGATTTCATGTATTGGGTATGTGTGATAAGATGTGACATGAAATGATTGGGATAATTATGGCTTCTATTCTATTGTATGTATATAACTAAGGAGAAACAATATTGTATGAACATTGTCTGTGATTTGTGATAAAATGTAGAATTACAAGATGGACCAAATATTGAAAAATGTGCAGCAAACTGTAGGGAGAACCAGAAAATGTTTGTCAAGAGTTGAATGAAAGAGAAAGAACTAAACATACACTCTCTCTGCTTTTTCTTTTGTGGAGCATGACTAGGAGATAATGAGGCTTGCTTCTGTGCCTAATACAGTATTAATCAATTTGTACAGAATATCTTATGGACCAAAATTTTCAATAAAAGAATTAGTGGAAGAGTTTGAAATGCAACCATAGGCTGGCCAATTGATTCACATTTTTCATGAGTTATATTATACCAAAACTCAAAAAAGTTCCTTCTAATTTATTAGAAATCCAAAGGCTACAATGTCAGGTGTTCATATTTATTTTCCAGGAAGAAAGTTAGCACCTATAGGTGCCTGGTACAGTACACATTCCCATACTTTGCACACATCCTTGGTTAATTTACTAAATATCAGTTTCCTCCTCTGTGAAATAGGTAGAAATGTGTCATAGCATTAATAATATCACATATTTGGCACTTGTTAAGTTCTCAATAACGGTGTATTTGTTGGAGTTTTCTAGAGGAACAGAAGGAACAGAATTTACAGAATGGATATAAATATATATCCATATATATATATATATATATATATATATATATATATATATATATATATATATGGGATTTGAATGGCTTACAGGTTGTGGGCCAGCAAATCAAACAATGGCTGTCTACAAATGGAAGGAATTTAGTAGTTGTTCAGCCCATAAAGATGCATATCTCAGCTGGTTTTCAGTTTATGTCAGAATCAGAAAGAAGTAGGTTCTGATGCCAGTGGAGGAGTGACTTGCTAGCCAGAGCAAGTAGACAAAGAGCAAGAGATTTCCTGTTTCCTGTCCTTTATATAGGCTGCCTAAAGAAGGTGTGACCCAAATTAAAGGGTGTAATGTAATTAAAGGGTGTACACCCACAGGTGTACCTAGACACTTGGGGTTTGGTTAGTTAAAGATGTAATCAAGCTTACAAACAAGAATAGCCATCACAGTGTACTGATTCAATAGTGTCCTGGAGGTGCTAAGACAGGCCTTATGAAGGCAGTATCTATACACATAGATTAGCCAGCAGTACTCATCAAGAACTTTCATTCACGTAGCAGTTATTAAGCATTCACTGTTACTTCCACTGACTGCTATTTCTTATACAGGGGCCATTCTCATCCATCCTGTGGGGAACGTTACTGGGGATGGCAATTTGTGCTAGTCATGTAGGAAGTTGAAGCCAGCATCATCAGCAGGGGATCCCTTTTGTACTACAGCTTGACCAACTGTTCTGTAGGTTGGGTAAGAAGCTACTGCATTCAATATATAAGCACACTGTAAACAATACTGACAGATATAACTCACTTAGCAAAACAGGTTGAAGTAGAATGTGAGTGAGTAATTTGATAAGAAATACAGGAAGGAAGAGAAATCGGGGCTCATGGAAGCTATCATTCAAATTGTTGCCCTAGAAATGTCAGTTTCAATGCTGACATTGAACCTGGCTACTTTATCCCACCAACCTTGCCTACATCTTGATTTTCTGATCTGACCCAAAAATGGAATTAATAACTCACACATAAAATTGTTATGAAGATTAAAAAAGACAATGTATTCTCAAATGATCAGTATAAAGAAGGAGTTTGGTGCTATTTAAACTTCCTTTCTTTTTTTAAGAAAAGAGAGTCTTACATCCATGTTGTAACAAGAAACTCAGGGAATTTGTTATTGATAAAACATGATTCAGAAGAATTGCATGTATGGGGACAGATATATCCAGTCTATGGCCCTCATGCTGTTTTGATTGGTAAATAAGGTTGCTGGCTGCCAATGGCTGGGCAAAGAGACAGAAGTGAGACATTTAAGATTCTTGGGCAAGGGACTGAGAGAGGGAGGGAAGATGTAGCTGCCATGCTGGGTAGCATGTATAGAACTGTAAACTTAATTAAAGCCATATAAGTGTGTGTGCATGTGTGTGTGTATGTGCGCATATTTATTCTTGTAACTCATCTGTGTTTCTGTAATAGAACTTTGTTAGATGACAAATTCATTCCACAATATCAAAAGGTTTGATACAACTATAGGGTAATCTGGAAGTATCAACTTTGGTCAAGAAGAACAATATTTTCTCTGAGAAAAGAGAAAAAAAAGTAAGTGTTATTTTAAACATAGATAAATTTACAGATGTAGACTGGGAAGGTCAATAAGTTTACACCTAATGGCCTGTTATTTCTGTAAACAAAAAGTTGTTGTTTAAATATCCATGAGATGACAAGTTAGGGAGTAAAGGAGTGTTGTAGATTTGATCTAATGCTACTTATTTAATTTGGTCCCCCAAATTACATGGTAATCCACGTCTGCACATAAGATGATGAAGGACCCTGCCGCCAGTTGGTTTTGATTGGTAAATAAAGTTGCTGGCTGCCAATGGCTGGGCAAAGAGACAGAGGTGGGACATTTAGGATTCTTGGGCAAGGGACTGAGAGAGGGAGGGAAGATATAGCTGCCATGCAGAGAAAGGAGTAGCTGCCATGCCTGAGAAGGCAGGACAGAGAGACAGGCAATATGTAAGAGCTGGGGAAGAATAGCCCCAGCCCCAGCCCCAGCCCCAGCCCCAGCCCCAGCCCCAGCCCCAGCCCCAGCCCCAGCCCCAGCCCCAGCCCCAGCCCCAGCCCCAGCCCCAGCCCCAGCCCCAGCCCCAGCCCCAGCCCCAGCCCCAGCCCCAGCCCCAGCCCCAGCCCCAGCCCCAGCCCCAGCCCCAGCCCCACCCCACTGGTCTAGGGAAACAACAATGGAATACAGATTTTAGTAAGTAATAACCCAGGTATATTGGATGGGAGGTGTTAGCCACGTGGAGGTTTGGGAATGGGCCAGCCATTGAGCTGTTTGAGGCATATTAAGATTTAAGGCTGCATGAGTATGTCTTTCATTCAGAAATCCAGAACACTGGGGTGGGTAGAAAGGAATGCATAGCTGCTGAATCAATTAGAGAAGAGATTAGTTGAAAACCACAACATATACTATGGGAATGTGAGGGCATCTCAGGAGAAAGTATTGATGGGCAGCCTTGAGGACATAGCTTGAATTGGAGACCACGTTTGTAAGTTATCCCATTATTACCAAGCCAGCAGAACTTGAGACCAGTGCAGGAGAGGAAGTCAATGAGTACAGTGGATTGGAGAACTAGTATTTGTATATCAGGGATCTAGATAAGTTGAAGTAGCTTCTTCAAGAAGGGTGGGAACATGGGTGCAAGAGTGAAAAGTCCAAGCTGCTGTAAGAACTTAAGGACATAAGACAGAATCCATAGATGTTGATAAGTGTTAAGAGCAACAGCCTTGAGGATAAGAGTGTGACACAGACAAGGATGCTACCTTAACTGGAAGCCCAGGAATTTCTGAGCAAAGAGCCTTTTGTGTCATAATGAGGTCTCAACTGAGCTAGTGTTAATCAGAGCTGAGTCTTCTAAGAAAGTAGGCAATGTAACTGAAAATAACAAAATTGGAGACTATGGACATGATAGAGAATACATTTATGGGATGTCAAAAATATTTTCAAGGGGAACAGAAAGAATGAAATAGAGTCATAAGCCAAAGTAATTAAAATTCCATTGAAATTGGTATTTCTTTGATGAAATACTTTTTGTTACTTCACAAGAAGCAATGCAATCTTACTCTTGCATTCATGTGACAACCAAATCTTGTTCTTTCATATGCATGTTGCAGCCAAAACAATTTATGAAAGCTATGTGAGAACTAGTTAGCCTATAGGGGCAAATACAATCATGAAGACATCAGCCTTCTTTTTTTTAATAAGGCATTTTTATTAGATATTTTTTCATTTACATTTCAAATGCTATCCCCAAAGCCCCCTATACCCTACCCCTGCCCTGCTCCTCAACCCATCCACTCCCGCTTCCTGGCCCTGGCATTCCCCTGTACTGGAGCATATGATCTTCGCAATATCATCAGCCTTCTTTTATGAAAGAAAATTTTCAGAAGTATCACTAAAATGTAATAACTAACAGAATTGTGGGATATACTCATGACAAATACCAAATATTGATATTCACCTCCTAGAATTATTTAATTATTCTCTGAGGGGAAATTAAAGAAAAAATATAACTTTGTCCTAAATTCTGAATCCTAAACTCACAGATGCCATGTAAATTGACATATTTCCTCCCAGCCTCAGAGAACAACTGGATTTTAATTAATTTTATACTATAAATTATTTCTGCAAATTAAAATCAAGCTCGTTGTCATGGCAAAGGGTTAAAGATTCTTCATCCCAGAAAGACAAGAACCAATGGAATGTTAGGTTGAAGCAACTTATCATCCTGACATCACAAGCATAACTCTCCATGGTACTCCTAGCAACCATCGGGCAAGCATAGCAACAGCAGCTGGTACACCGGAATGACATTGTTTAAAATAAATATTCTTCCTAGTTGGCATTTGCAAGTGATCTTTTCATTCTCACTGTTTAAAATATAAGTGTGAACATGTCTTAAGAAAACAAACGAAAAAGGGAAAGCACTTAGGTATGAGGGAACAGTTATAGGAAAATGCTCACTTCCAAAGAGTCCATGTGTTACCCTCTATTGCCACCAGAAAATCCCTCCTCGGAAAAACCAAAAGGTTTAGCTACAATGGTCCTCCAAATTTAGAATGTTACAACCCTCTTTTTAAAACCCACATAGGCTATTTCATTCCTCCAGCACTTGGAGAATGCTTGTGGCTTTGTCATGTGTGTGTGCGCCAAGAGCCACAAGTTTCCAAGAGAGGAGAAACACCACAAGTCAAGCCCACAAGGAGCTATGAAGAAACTATGTAGAAGAGCAGAAGCATGACCTCTGGGTGGAGACCTGGGTCTGGATATGGTTAACTTCTGGCAATAGTGACTGGTTACGTTCCTTAGATCCTCTGATGTTCAGTCCTTCAGCACTGAAGTGAAGAGTCCCAGGAACTCCAAAGGTTAGTTCCAAAGGCCCATGTGAAGCTCAAGTGAGTTAATTTATAGAAAGTGCTGCTTAAAATAAGACCAAGAATAAGTAGCAAGGGCTGTAGATGAGTGCACTTGCATTAGTTTTAAGATAAAATGTGAAGGATACCACAGATTAGCTAAGATGCCACGCAATTGCTAGCTAAGAAAGGCAGTATAGCTTGGAAATTGAGCAAAACTATAAAGGAGGTGAGTTGGATTAGGCTTTCAATGGAGAACAATGATAAAGGTACTCTACTCACCAGGGAGAAAGGTAGTCAACTCACCAGTGGCTTGCAAAGAGGGAGAAGGCAAACGGCATACGGAGGACCAGGAGGCCTTCACCTTATATTGTGGCTCTTCAATGGCTTCACTGACAACAGGCCACTACAGTCAGTAACTTTTGATGGAAATCTACATGTTTGATGTAAGAGTTAAGTTTTAACCAAAAAGAACGCAAGGAGTTGAGGTTGGCTGAAGGTGCAGAGAAAGGCAGTGGGACAGAGGAGGGGGAAGCTGCACACTCCAGTGACGTCATACCGAGGAGCTGGTCTTTACTGTATAGGCATTATTCCTCAGTGTGTCACGGGGTCTTCTCAAGGTATCAACTTGAGAACATTTTAACATGTTAGTTAAAAAGGTATATTTCTTAAGTGAAGGACAAGATTTTAAGATTAAAAGAAAAAAGAAAGTTTCAGGGGGTATGGGAAGACAGAAGCTTAGAGGAGCAGGAGCTCAGGATGACCTGCTAAAGACCCTGGCTTTAGCTTCTTCCTTCCTCCCTTCATTCTAAGAGATAAGTAATTACTGCAGTTAATAATGTGTGGATTGTTATCCACCTCACTTCCATTATAGATTTACAACCATCAGTGCCACCCTTGAATATATGCTTTGAGATCCCAGCACCCGAGAGGAAGAAGCAAGCAGATCTCTGACTTTTATACCAGCTTGGTCTACAGAGTGAATTCCAGGTCAGCTTGGGCTACACAGTAAAATGCTGTCTCAAAAAACAAAACAAAACAAAACAAAACAAAACAAAACAAAACAAAACAAAACAAAACAAAACAAAGAAAGTACTTCACATACATTGAGGTGCAATGTATGTGAAGTAACTACTCCATATATCAGTCACAGCAACATCAGAGATAAGTGAGCCTGTGGCCATTCATGACATTCCAAATGTATTATACATTAGGAGGGGGCTGCAGACATGTGGAACCACTCTTAGAACCATTGTGCTATATGAAATGACCCAGTCAGACAGCTTAAACAAAATCTCGCTATGTACTACTACACATTTTCATACTGTGTGGTATGAAAATGATGTAATGTCAACTTGACAGCTTGAATAGAAGCTACAGAGATTCGGGAATAAGAAACACATTTCTTTCTCTGGGGTCTTGGTGACTACCATAGAGAATCTTCTCTGTTCATTGGCTGTCTCTGTGCAAGTGTCTCTATGCTTTAGAGGTTACTTTTCAAATTCCCCACGTCTCTGTACATTTTGTTGGTATGTTTAAAGAGCCGCCTGTGTCTAACTTGACAAAATAGCATCTGCATCGGTTGTAAGTCACACAAAGCAGTAGGTGCACATTCCTGTTCATGATCATGATGAGAAAGCCAGTCTCTGCTGAAGCTCAGACTTGGGGGTAAGCAACACTGGGATAGCTGGAACGCAAAGGACGTGCTTCCTCTGCAGGCTTCCCTGACGGGTTCTGAGCTAGCAAAGTGTGAAAACATACACACAATGCATGTACTCTCTCACAAATGTACACACATGTACACATGCACACACATGAACTGACATACATGCACACACATGCACATATACATGCACACACTCACACACATGCACAC
This sequence comes from Mus caroli, assembly GCF_978045245.1. Taxonomy (NCBI): domain Eukaryota; kingdom Metazoa; phylum Chordata; class Mammalia; order Rodentia; family Muridae; genus Mus; species Mus caroli. Next base: position 94,426,619 of record NW_028227258.1, read on the forward strand.
ACACATGCCCTTACCCACTCCCATGTGCACATACACTCATACATTCATTCTCTCTCATGCACACATGCACCCACATACACACACTCACACATGCATTCTTTCTCACACACATATGCACACACTCTCTCACACACATGCATACTCTCTCTCTCTCTCTCACACACACACACACATGCACAAATTCTCTCACATGCATGCACACACACATATACACAAGAAGAATCTTAAATCCTGAGGTCTGTAAATGGTGTGCTTTAAAATTAAATTATGATTTAGTACTGTCTTTGTTAGAAGGCTTGGCAAACTTTTCACTCATAATCTTCTAGGATCTGTACTATGAAAATTCAGAACTTTGAATAAAGAGTTAGATCATAAGACACTCATGAACTTCATATGAACTCATGCTTCATATGAAGCAAAAGGCATCTAGATTTCACCAGGACCTGGGATGTCTGGCCTCTTCACCTTCTCCTCACTTTTTCCTCACAAAACAATCTCTTATAGTGGTTTTTCTCCCAAGGACCCTACAAAACAAGTTCCCAATATCTGGTAGCAGAACAAGTGCAAAGGTGAGAACAATCCCAACAGTAATTGTGCTTGCAGCTATTTCTGTATTTAATATGATCTTTCCACCCAGAAATCCTCTACCGAGGAAAGATAACATTATTATCTTTCCTTGTTTCTATATTTCTAAATAAAACAAACCCATTCACAACTCGTGAAATCCAGCTGAATATAGATCCCAAATATTGGGGTTTCTGGGCTGGTGGTCTTCATCTTCAAACCTTCTCTAATTAAGACAGTAGTGATGACCTCCAGAAGCCTCACAATCTGGGTCTGTGACGTCACTTCTTTTCCCATCTTCTTCCCCCAGCCCAACTCCTGCCACATTCTCATTAGTGTGAGCTTTCTAGTTCAGCCAACTGTTAGCAGGGTATTACAAGGATGTGCAGAGCCATTTCCCTCCTCTCAGAAGACAGATTAAGAATCCATGGTATAGCATATGATACTTTTTAAATGTTTTTTCACACTGCAAGCTACAAGCAGGAGGTATATAAAAACTTTCTATTATGGGTAAATATTCAAGATAAACAGAAAAAAAGCAAGTTATAGTGAAGTAAAATCCTTTCAGAAAATAATTTAAGTGGCATCTTCTTACAGGGCCACAGAAATTATTGGAGCTGAAAACTCATGTAACAGGAAGGTCTACATACAGGGAAGTGCAACATGATAACATGACTGTGGTTATTTCCATGCTTTGGAGATGAGAGTCAACCAGGCTATGATTCCATGAATTTCAGAGCTCAGGCCCTGGATTCACACCGGTAGTTGAAATCTCTGCCTGTCTCATATTATCTATATAGCCAGAGGGAAGTTACTCAAAATCTCATTCTTCTATTTCCTCCTCTGTAAAATGGGACTCCTAATAGAACAAGTGAAGGACCAAATGAGACAACTCTTCATTGTCCTGCTCATGAAGGGTAGCTTCCTAGAAATGGTGCCTACTACATTATTGCACGTTTTTACAAGGAGATTGCACTTCTTGTATAACTATGAAAATTCAAAAAGAGACTACGATGGCAGGAGAGAAGACAAATGATTTAGCTTCTGAAGGCTGCCATAACAAAGTCCTACAAACTAGACTGCTTGAACAATCGTGTCGTAATTCTGAATGCTAGGATTCCATGACAATCAGCAGGGTTGGCCCTTCTGAGAGTCATCAAGAGAAAAAAATTGATCCTGGCACTGCTCTTGCTTCTAGTGGTTTTCTGGTGAGCCTTGGCACTCTTTTGCTTATAAAAGCATCATCTGGGCCTCTGTCATTATGTCCATGTGAAATTCTCCCATACTCAAGTCTGTCTTTTTATGCTAATGACAATCAATAGGTAAGAGCTCACCAAAAAGATGTTACCTTAACATCATTATCTGAAAAGATGTGTGTTGGTGATTTTCTTACTTCTGTTACAAAACTCCTGACATAAACAACTTGAGGAAGTGGGAGGTTATTAATATTAACTCATGGTGTCAGAGTGTGTGGCCCACAGTCTGCTGGAACCATACCTTTGGGAAGAATAACATGGCGGCAGGACTGTGAAGCACAGTTTACACGTTGGTGCATAGAAACAGAGTGAGAATCACAATGGAGGCAGTGATGAGTTAACATCCAGGATTCATCCTCTGTGACTAGTACTATCAGTTCTAAAGAACCCAGAACTTTCCAAAACAGCATGGCTAACTGAGAACAAGTTTTCAACTTTAACCACTGGGGAATAGTTCACATCCAAACTACAACAGACTTTACATCCAAACTACTGTTGCCGGTGGTCAGAACATCATTGTTTTGCGGTGGACATAATTAAATCTAAATGATAGAGAAAATCAAATTAAAAGTTATTGTACTTATCCAGATTTTATCTAGGGCACTGGACTAGACGAAACCATTGAGTAGGAAAGATCAGCATATTCTTTAGTATTTATAGGGAATCTATAGTCTCTAGAATATGGAAGCAATTTATGAAATCTGGGGTCTCTTGGGCATATTACTACATGTCTGATTATTTTTTTCCTCTTAAAATATAAAGCTCACCAATACTTGGGAGGTTCAAATACATAATGGAACAGCCATTATCAGTTATGATAATACCAGCTAGTAACTTAAGTCCCTCTTCAAAACCAGAATGGCAACACCTATTTTAAGTACAAATGTTGATGGAAAGGCCAATAGGTCAACCATTACAAATATCAGCAAGGCAGCTTCCCAAATGATTAAAAACTGCACTAGAATATGGGCCAATAATCACAGCTAAAGCAAATAACAACATAATGACTTCTGTCATTATGTTAAAGCAGATCTGCACACCATGTCCATTGCACTACCCACAACACTGAGGATACAGAAGCAAGCTAAGTGTCAGTGAATGAAAGAACAGAGAAGAAAACATAGTATTGTGGATGTAACTCAGCCTTAAGAGGACAGAAGCCATTCTGTTTGTGACACCATGAATGGACATAGAGAACTACAATGCTGAGTGAAGTCAATCAGACATGGAAAGACAAATACTGTATGATCTCCCTGACATGTTGACCCTAAAATCAATGAGAGTGGCATGGTGGTTCTCAGGACCTAAAGTGTAAGGAAAATTGGGGAAATGTAGTCAGAGTTTCTATTCCTGCACAAACATCATGTCTAAGAAGCAAGTTGGGGAGGAAAGGGTTTATTCAGCTTACACTTCCACACTGCTGTTCATCACCAAAGGAAGTCGGGACTGGAACTCAAGCAGGCAAGAAAGCAGGAACTGATGCAGAGGCCATGGAGGGATGTTACTTACTGGCTAGCTTCCCCTGGCTTGCTCATCTTATAGATGAGCTTTCTTATAGAACCCAGGACTACCAGCCCAGGGATGGCACTACCCACAATGGGTCCTCCTCTCTTGATCACTAATTGAGAAAATGCCTTACAGTTGGACCACATGGAGGCATTTCCTCACCTAAAGCTCCTTTCTCTGTGATAAGTCCAGCTTATGTCAAGTTGACACACAAAACCAGCCAGTACAATATATAAAAGGTAAAAAACATACAGTTATGAGTCCTGAGGACAAGATTAATGGATATCATGGTAATCATGATATAGTGATTAATAACGTATTGCTTGCTTGAAATGTGGTAAGAGGGCAGACTTTAAGCATTCTAACCACCCAGACAGACAAAACAATAATTACAGGTAATAAGAGATGATAACCAATTGGATGATGATAATCAGTACATAATACCTCTATGCATTAAATCTTCATGCTGAATAATATATACAACTTTTGTCAATTAGATATTTTAAAGTGAAATGCTCAATGATTAAAAACATTTATGGCTTCTGCAAAGGTTCCAAACACCACCACAATGGTGGCTCACAACTGTCTGTAATTCTGCCTACAGAGGATCTGACCCCTTCTTTTGACTTGACTGGCGCTACATACTTGTGGTGAATGGAAATATATGAGGTAAAACACTCATACACAAAAAATTAAAAGAAATAAATCCTTTAAAATAAATACTCTCTATGGTATCTGGGATATGTAAAAACTCAGATATAACTAAAAGGAGGTGCTTAAGCATACACATACACACTCATATGTATGTATGTATATATATATGAGATCTGTTGCTTTATGAACTAAGTTTAGTTCACATGTTCTTGCCTATAAAGTATGGAAACTCCCTTCTTCTTTCCCTGTATCAGGAAAATCATCTTTATTATTGAAAATTGAGATTTGGAACAGTGAAATATAATTGCACAACCGGACACACAACCCAAACATTGATGATCTCTGAGGTAACTAGTCTTTCTGTTTCCCCCTCACATTTATCCTTAATTTTTGCTTGAATATTTCAGTAGCTAGCATACACAGGCACATTGTTAATTACATATTAAGGATGACCTAATGCAAGGGAATTCCACTAAAATGTATAAAATATCTATTCTGTGTAATTTCTGAGAGATAATACAGTGGCCAACACCAACCACATCTGCCTTCAAGTCATGGTCTAGAATGAAAAGCCTGAACATGTACAGTTTCACTCAGGGCATGGGCAATAGAAAGCAAGAACTATTATGCTGGGCAGACAGCTCTGGGAGCAAGAACATTTGCTGCACAAACAGAAGGCCCTGAGTTTGGATCACAGTGCCTGCATAGAAATCCTCCCTCTCTTCTTCCACCTCCTCCTCCCCTTTTCCCCTTCTTTCCCCATCCCCCCTCTTTTATTTCCTCCCTTTAGTAGTTTTCTGGTTTGGGATCTATTATTAGATTCTTAGTCCCTGTGCTCCTAATAATTATGGCCCAGACCGACATGGTGCATAAAATATCCATAGAGACTTGAGTTTCAGTTGCAAATGGAGGCTTGTTGCTAGTCTATTCCTTTGTTTTCTGAGTACTGAAAACCCACTTCTAGTTTTTGTGGGTAAAGACAGAAGCCTGTTTTTCCTCTACCATTCAGTCTTTCCTTCTTTGAGAAGTTAGATCTTGATTCTCTATGAAGACTTTAAAATGTTTTGAAGGGAGAATCTGAAAAATAACTGTAAATATACTTGGCAGGATTTGAATAATTTTTCAACTTTCTGCAGTGTATGCAGACAGCAGACAAATAAAATTATAAATCATGGTGTGCCACTTGAGAGTTTTGTCGAATGAAAAATGTCGTCTCAAATCTTAGCCAAAAGGTGGGCTATAAATAAATGCCCACATATTCTGAAGTTAAGATTTCTGAAGCTGCCCCCCCCAACGGGGATGGAGGTTATTTTTAAAGCATCTCATTAACAGACTTGGCTTGTAAGAGCTTATGGAAAAACCCAAACCAACATGGTGATAATAGTATTTGTCGTTTCTTGTTGATGAGAAGATGGAAATATGTAGACATTGGATGCTGGTAGGCTGAGACTTCACACTGCTTTAAACAAATGTTTGTGGCTTTTGGAAATGTGCCACCTGACTTAGTATACAAAGCCATCAGAGTAGCACTTCAGAAAGGTCATAAAAAGCAACGATTCCAAACTTCTCATCATACCAATGTCATCACAAACTCTGAAGATGCATAAATACTCTGTTTGGGACCTCATGGATGGTCATACAGCACCAGAGTAATGATTGCACATTTTCAGAGGCATGCTCCTGTAGAGTACTAGCTCTGGCATAAGACCCAGCTTGTTCCCTGGTTTCTAAAGCATGAATTTTAAAGCATGGATCTTCCACTAATCCTTGGTCCTGTTTGGTTCTCTGCAGTCCCCTGTGTTGCTTTGTTTTTCTCTAAAGAGAATAATTATGTGAAGAAAAAAATAAACATCTCTCTTCATTGCATGCTTTCTGTCCACTTCTTCCTTTCCAACTTAAGGGGGACAGGTATTCTCTATCTTAACTATTGAATTAATTAGTCTGAAAGGCATCCTGAGTATGACAGGTTCCCAATCTCCAGAAGCTAATTTGATAGTAGAACAATAAACAGAAGGATGGAGAGAAAGAGTATTGCCTCTGACTTTGAGATTCCGTTTGCATTAACCACCTGCTCCTTGCATCATTTATAATTCCTCCAGACAGGCTGCTCCTTTCTTTGCATTGTTAACAGTGAAGTCTCAGGATTGCAGCTGTGCTTCAGACCAGGTTAGAACGGAAGCAACACTTACTGTCAAACTATCTTCTCCCCAACTTTACCCCTTCTTGCCTCTTCATGAACATTGGTGCTCACCAAGATGAAAGGATGGAGCAAATTTGGTAGCCTCAGGGACATCCTGTCAGCTTTTTTTTTTTTTTTTTTTATTTAAGATGTATTCCCTTTTGTATTTGGAAGCATGTGGGAGTGCAGTTAATTCCTTATTTAAGAAGACATACCAGTGAGTACATATTGTGCGAGTTCCTTTGTGATTGGGTTACCTTACTCAGGATGATGCCCTCCAGGTCCATCCATTTGCCTAGGAATTTCATAAATTCATTCTTTTTAATAGCTGAGTAGTACTCCATTGTGTAAATGTACCACCTTTTCTGTATCCATTCCTCTGTTGAGGGGCATCTGGGTTCTTTCCAGCTTCTGGCTATTATAAATAAGGCTGCTATGAACATAGTGGAGCATGTGTCCTTCTTACCGGTTGGGACATCTTCTGGATATATGCCCAGGAGAGGTATTGCTGGATCCTCCGGTAGTACTATGTCCAATTTTCTGAGGAACCGCCAGACTGATTTCCAGAGTGGTTGTACAAGCTTGCAATCCCACCAACAATGGAGGAGTGTTTCTCTTTCTCCACATCCTCGCCAGCATCTGCTGTCACCTGAATTTTTGATCTTAGCCATTCTGACTGGAGTGAAGTGGAATCTCAGGGTTGTTTTGATTTGCATTTCCCTGATGATTATGTACTCACTGATAAGTGGATATTAGCCCAGAAACTTAGGATACACAAGATATAAGATACAATTTGCTAAACGCATGAAATTCAAGAAGAACAAAGACCAAAGTGTGGACACTTTGCCCCTTCTTAGAAATGGGAACAAAACACCCATGGAAGGAGTTACAGAGACAAAGTTTGGAGCTGTGACAAAAGGATGGACCATCTAGTGATTGCCATATGCAGGGATCCATCCCATAATCAGCTTCCAAACGCTGACACCATTGCATACACTAGCAAGATTTTGCTGAAAGGACCCAGATATAGCTGTCTCTTGTGAGACTATGCCGGGGCCTAGCAAACACAGAAGTGGATGATCACAGTCAGCTATTGGATGGATCACAGGGCCCCCAATGGAGGAGTTAGAGAAAGTACCCAAGGAGCTAAAGGGAACTGCAACCCTATAGGTGGAACAACAATATGAACTAACCAGTACCCTGGAGCTCTTGACTCTAGCTGCATGTGTATCAAAAGATGGCCTAGTTGGCCATCACTGCAAAGAGAGGCCCATTGGACTTGCAAACTTTATATGCCCCAGTACAGGGAAACCCCAGGGCCAAAAAGGGGGAGTGGGTGGGTAGGGGATTGGGGGGCTGGGTATGGGGGACTTTTGGGAGAGCATTGAAAATGTAAACGAGGAAAATACCTAATAAAAAATAAATTAAAAAAAAAGAAGACATACCAATGTTCAAACAAGTAACTTTAAAAGTGAGACTGGAGTTTATTCTAGCTTATTTGGAGAGAATATTTTGGTCAGTCTTCATGTGTCCATTAACCAGATCAAACAACTACCGAGAACTTCATATCCTCCCCAGCCCTCTTTTCCACAGCTCCCTCTTCTCTCATCATCTTATGACTTTATGTACATGACATGAATCCTATTACTTCCTAAGAATTCTCAATAGACATTGATACAAATGCTCAGAAGTCTGTATGCTGGATGAACACACTGATGAAAATTCAAAGTCATAGAATAGAGTAGCCTGAAACATCAGAACATCTCCTTAGTTATTTAAAGCTTATGTTCTAGACATGGCCATGAGTACTTGCAACATTAACCTGTTAGTCCTTGTGATTTTCCTACTAAAAATATGCAAACCCATTGCTTTGTTCTACTCTCTGGGTTCTCCTATTCTCTTAGGCTAACTCCTCCTTTAAAAATCACCATAGTCCTAATGCTGCCATTATGAATGGATGGAAAGGACAAAAATGATGTATATCACTCACAACAAGTTAATTGTCTCAATTAACTAGTCAACTATCCAAGATCCTTAGCTCAGGGTCTATTGTTGGTGCATATCCTGGAATAATGTGTAAAAAAAAAATGTCAGATAGTCTGTGTTAGCAATGCTGAGAGCACTGTAATCTAGTGGTGTGCCTCTGCAGATTTTTTTAATGAAAAATCAATGAAGTCGAAAGAGACCATAGCAACCCAAACAGCATTTGTAACTGGAGTCCTATCAGTCTCTAAGAATGACATAATCACTAATGATTAATCATACTGAGTACAGTTGTGTTTTGTTTCATTTTTCTTTACAGTCTGTACTTCAGACTCACTGAGCAGAGGGAATAACAGACTGGAACTCCTGTGACGTGACTTTAAATAGTTTCGGTTTATGTAATGTATCTAGATGTGATATTGAGAAGATTAAATCAGATGCCATCCATCACTCATGACATGCCGTGGCTTTCCCCCTTTTCTCTTCATTTCCTTTGCCCAGGAAGCTCCACTTTCATCAACTGCATGATATTCTGACAGTGCCTCAGAAATTGATTTTTGTATATGAAGGGCTACATTAAACTCCACAGAAAGCCATTGAATATTAGTCATTTACTTTCCCATTTTAAATTTAAAATTTTATTTATTTGTCTACTTGAGGGGGGCTAGGCACAAAAGCAAAGAATTTAAAAAATAAATTTCTAAGTCAGGCTGCCTTTCCCTTGTGTCTCTTAGTAACCATGTAACTAGGGAAAGTTACTCTTAGGTTAGTCACCTGTAAGAGAAGAGCATCTATGGGACCTACTCCATAGGACGGTTGTGAAGAGGTAGTGCCATCACATACTTAGAGTACCTTAACATAGCAATCCTCTATACGGTTCAGCTACCATAACTGTGACCATAGCTGTGTGCTAGGCAGTAATTGAAAACAGATTCTATCCTATACTTTTATCAAAATTGTCCAAGCATCAAATGCTCTTTTTCTTTAAAGTTCCTATTCATAGCACAAAATACCAAAGATAGTGAAAGAATTTTTTATAGAATACTCAGACTCAATAGTCCTACACCAAGGCACTGAAACAATTCATTCATAAAAACTTAAAAAAATGAATACTTTCATATTCAAGTAATTTTAGAGTGTTTTAGAGGAGAACATAAATAAAAATAAGGATAGTAAAAGTGTAGTATAAACAGTGACAAAGCAGCAGGAGACAGTGTGGTAGGAAGTAAAAAAGACCAAACTTCATTATAAATATGCGTGAACCTTCAAAGAGAAAAAGATAAATTTTAAATAAAATAAATATGTTAAACCTAGTTTGTTATTGTGATGTCTTGAAACAGAATACAAATATCAGAGCATAGCTCTTGCAAAGGCCAAATTTAAATAATTCTTAAAGACATAGAGACAATCTACAAGTGAAGTCTGAGAGGTAAAAGAGGGGGTAATGAGACAGGGAAATTAATAACAGGAATCAGAACAGCATCACCATGGAGCCCACTGGACTTCTAGTACTGACCACTGTCCAGTGAAGTGAAGAACCTCAACGGCATTCCTCAGATAAGTGAAGACTTATTAAAAATATTGCAAAGAGGTGACTAATGATGCAATTTCATTTTTACTTTTAAAGTCATATATGTATTTGTAACTACCAATGGGGTGAAATTTAAGCAGAATAACTCTGGAGTAGCTCTAGAATTGTGACAATATTTATAAATATTTTGAAAAGGTTGTAACAAAGTCTAATACTCATGATGAGATCTTAAAGTGTAATGGAGATATAAAATCTAGGGATAGCTCCAATGGTTTTGACATTGATCAATGGCCAATTGACTAATTGTTTAATGCCTTATAGCATGCGTGTTCATGTAAATATTGTTCCTCTAGCCTGAAAGATTGAGAAAATTGGACGACAGAAATAAAAACTTGATCTTAATTTTACTCTTTTTAAAATTAAGTGTACCCTACTAACTGATAAATAAAAATGAAACAGGTTTTTGTAGGGTTACATGTGATGTTTTCATTTTATATTCGTTGTTTAATGCTTCGATACTGAGTAAAAAGTACAGTACAAAAATATTGCAAATACTTCCTTCAGGCCATAAAAATAAAGAGATTCAGTTTTCCCTAATTCATATATTTAATTCCAGGGAAATCTATCAAAATACTAAAAATAGTGGTCCACATTTGATTAAAGGTGAACTAGTTTATTAAGCTTTGTTTATATTTCCTGAAATGAACATAGATACATATTATAACTGGAAATCAATAAACATTGATTTAAATGTGACAGGAATTTTTATGATATGGAAACAACTCTCAAAATGAATTGACCCTGTGCCAAAATAAAAGAGAGCCAACAATGTGTGGACTAATGGAAGGTAGCTTGCCATTATTGACATGTTTCAGTGAGGAAGAAGCCTCCCTTCCTAAAAGCTTCAGATAAACCAGTGGTCACTGCGCTTTGTTATGAAAAGTAAACAGCACTCTCAGACCTGTCAATCTTTATGAAGATGGGAAATTTACTGAAATTAATAGATGGGATTCTGAAGGAGAGGGGTGGAAGGGTCCAAGGTTGTTGGAGGCTGAGGCAAGACAGTGTTTTCTGGACTAAGAAGAGCTTTGAACTCATGAACTCGCAGCTGTGGTTGCCTATACAAGACTTACACACGGTGGAGCCAGTCAATATTCCAGCATGGGTGGGAGAGATACCATGTGGGAGATCCACGAGCTTCCACCACTAGGTGAGAGGCAATAGACAATTGATGGATGCCAGGGGTGGGAGAATCAGCTTTCTTTAGGGGTGTGGTTCCCTGTAAGCTAAACATGCTCTAGTGGATGGCACCACACCTGTGCTATACGGCCAGCTTGAATAGGGTTATTTTATTAAAAATAAGAAGAATGAATTTGGGTGTGGGACAAGCTGGGTGGGAGGAGTGAGGCATGATTATGATTGAAATATATTATATTTGTCATATGTCAAATTTTCAGAGTTAAACAATAAAGAATAAGTCAGTCCCAAACAGGGCTGTGCAGTCCCTGGCATGGAATGATTCTTCCTAACACTTTACTCTCTGACACCTAAGGATTCTAAAATCTAAGTTAGTTCATTTTCAGGCACAAATATGGACACCTAAGAATTGAAAATGAATCCCTTCCAAATGGAAGAAGTCATTTGGAACCAGTTCCTCTGGATCCAGCGAGTTTTCCTACCTTCTCTCTTCCAAAATCATTAAAGCTAAGTTCCAAAAGGGCGAACATTTCTGTTGTACATTTTAATTAGCCCAGTCTGTAGTTCAGTTGCCAACGGGTGACACTCGAAACGCCTAAGAAGTTCTGTGGCTGTTGGTAGGGTTCACATGACCACTCAGAAGCCACCCAGCCATAAACAGCCCACAGGGCACAGGGAACTTCCACAACACATGAATGTGTGGATGGCTGCTTCCCCATTCCTATCCTCCTGGCACAAGTCAGAGGTGCTATTCCAAGTGTGAACAGTGGGTGCAGTCATCGATCTATAGGGTGTGACTTTTCTGTGACTGTTGGTGGGCGCTGAACTGGGCCTGGCACAGTTCATCCCTCACAAACACTGAATGCCATCCCTTAGGGACAGGACCATCAGGAGCCCAGAAAAACACAGCTTTTAGCTGCTTGGTGCTGAAAACTTCAGGCAAGATTCCAACAGCCCTCAAAGCTAATGTCGAATTGACAAAGTGCCAAAAACCTCTCTGGCATTAAATTTCCACTCTTTCTTTTCCCCCTTCAGGTTAACAGCTTGTGGAAATAATAATGTGATAATGCCACCCTGTGTTCCAAATATCTCGAAGCACCATCTTGTTAAGCCTAGTGTCCCTTTGAGACTAATGAGAATAGAGCCGACTTTTCCATTCTACAGATGAGAAAACCTCACAGGAGATGGGTCAAATGTCTGGGCAACAGCCAAGCAGACTTATCATGTAGGTCACAGGTCTGAATTAAGCTCTCAAACAAGGCCAAGTGCTGTAGAAAAGTGTCTGAAAAGCTCAGCTAGTATCAGAAAAGGCCAGAGCAGGACTCACACAGGATGCTAGATGGATTAGGGTAATCAAGTGGTGAAAGTGATCAAAACACATCCTAGGAGAAGCAATGGGGCTTAGGCTTAGGCACAGCAATAAAGCAGTTTGGGCGCATGGCCAACTGGAATGGAGGAGAACCAGCATGGGCCATCGCTAGATCTAATGAGGCAGCAAGGGATTCTGATAGCCTCAGGCACAGGAGTGATGTGTGTGTGTGTGTGTGTGTGTGTGTGTGTGTGTGTGTGGTATCTGAGTTCCCCTTTCTTGGGATTACAGAACCTATTATGAAAATTACACTTGGAAGAAGAGAAACATCTTTCTCTTCCTGCATTTTAGCAGTCTAATCCAGGTAATACTATGGCTAAGCTCAAAAATTTTGATCTGAATGAATTGTCTCTCAGAGAGACAAGTAATGCTTTAGAATACCATGGCCATTGCATCCAATGTACTTCAGCAGTATTGTCCCTTGCCTGGGCTTCTGAATAATCAAAATTCTTTAGTTCCCACTTAAGTCTCGAGGCTCATTTTCCAGAATTCCTGTCAATTAACGTGTTTTAAATGCATCCCTTTTTTGTCTGAAATTAACCAGGGTCAGCTTTCATACTTATCAGCCTGACAGACTAATGCAGACACAGAACAGAGTTCAAGGTGTGGAAGAAAGTCTTAAGTGCTCTAAAATTTTGTTTCTCTTCCTAGTGCTCTGGAAATAAGTGCATTTCTGAGTCTTCCCTAAGGTTAGGTGTGCTGTGGGTCTGGGGTCAGTCTGGGATAATGTGAGGGCTGTGGGATGTGTGCTTTCCAAAGAGGATCACTCAGGCCTCCCATATGTACCACTCTGTCCTCTGTGTTGTCACTCCTGGTTTTCTGGAAGGAAGGTAACTGCCTGTTGGCTTTGAGAACTGTGTGCTAGAGAAGGTCAAGCTCATGCTATCCTGGGTTTTCTGAAGAACTGCCGGAGATACTGCTCTACCGACTTGTTCCACAATCCAGTGCTAACATGTAATTATAAAAGAAACCTCTGGGCAAGGCTATGGCTCAGCAGACACATTAATCACACAAGACCGATGACCTGAGTTCCATCCCCAAATCTTTGCACACAAAGATGGATGTGAATGTGAACCTGTAATCCCAGCATTTCTACAGCAAGATAAGAGGAGCAACCAGGAGAACTGGCTAGAAATTCACAGGTCAGCTATCCAGAAATGCACAGTGCAGCAGCAGAAGCAAGAAACACCCTGCTGCTTCAACAAGATGGAAGGTCAGAACTGACTTCCAAAAGTTATCACTGATCTGCAGGATCATTAGAGCATTGCAGACTGTCGTTATTTGATGTCTTTGTGAATGCAATCATAATTCTAATTGAATATGGTTGAATTGGTTAAATAGCCTTACCAAAGAAGTGTTAGCTAAGAATGTGAGTGACATTGGGTCAAGTCTCTCAGTGCATGTTATGTGTATGGAAGTGTGCCCATGCAAGCATGTATGTAATCATGGTCCTATGTCCAAGTATGCCTGTGCATGTAACAGACTAAATTATCCCTAAGGTCCTCTTCAGTTTAAACATAGAGGGGGAGCAATATTGTCTTATTTAAAAGCTTAAGAGCTGATGAGATGGCTCAGCAGTTAAAAGTTCCTGTGCTCTTTCAGAGGACCCAGTTTGGTTCCCAGCACCCATGTTGGTAGCTCAGAACTGCCTATAACTGCAGCTCCAGGGAATTTGATTTCCTCTTCTGGCTTTCACAGGTACACACACACACACACACACACACACACACACATTAATGTTTTGGGGGTTCTATTTGTTGTGAATGAGCCAAAAATATGGCATGTATTTTAAAAACAAACAGATAAACTGTTAATCAAGCAGAGATTTACAGTCAGAGCAAACCTTAGGGATGGATAGCATACAGCTTCGGAATTTCTCTGAATTATAAAAAGGAAGTGTTGGCAGCTGGGACTCTCTGGATCTACCATTAGCTCTAGACACACAGAGTGGCCAGCTGCAGGCAAAGGATGAAAACAAACAGCAGGAGGTTGTGTTTACCCTGAGTACAGCCACTGGGGCCACTGGGGTGGTCAGAGATCAGGGTGTTCCAGTATTGCATTTCTCTTCCACATATCCCATCATCTCCATGGTAGACACAATGAAGACATAAATTGTATTTCTATCTCTGCTCATTCCCTTTTATTCCATCGTTTCCCTTTGCCAGCAGCTCCAAGTGATACATTGCACTCTGCTTCCTAGATGTTTTCCAACTCCAGAGGTTTAAAACAGAACCATCAGGTGTTTTTTTTAACTTATTTCTCAATCTGCCTCTTTCTTGCTCATTCTTAAATGATTGGTTCCTTCAGGGCTCAGGAATAGTCAATTAGTCATGTTAGTCCTTACTTCAATATCAGAGTACATAACTAGTAAAGGGTGACTGAATAAAGGTTTGTCTTCTATCTTTAAATTTTTATTCCCCCCCTCTCGCTGTGTGTGTGTGTGTGTGTGTGTGTGTGTATGTGTGTGTGTGTGTGTGTGTGTGTGTGTGTGTGTGTGTGTGTGCCTGCCTTGTGTAACTGTAGAGTCCAGAAGAGGAAATCAGATTCCCAGGAGCTACAGTTATAGGCAGTCGTGAGCTACCAACATGGGTGCTGGGAACCAAAATGAGTCCTCTGAAAGAGCACGGGAGCTCTTAACTGCTGAGCCATCTCAATATTGCTTCCCCTCTATGTTCAAGTTGGAGAGGACCTTAGGAATGATTTACTCCATCATATGCACATGCATACATGGACATAGGCACATGAGCACATATGTGCTTGCATGGGCACACTTCCATACACATAACATGCACTGAGAGACTTGACCCAATGTCACTCACATTCTTAGTTAACACTTCTTTGGTAAGGCTATTTAACCAACAAAACTATATTCAATTATAGGTAGAGTATGATTTCATTCACAAAGATGTCAAATAATCAACGTAAATTTACATACAGTGCCTGTATCTACAGTCCTTGAGTAATCCCAAAACAAATGAAACATGGAAAAATTGTGTAGCTTTCTCTAAGCCATTGAAGTCTTTTGTCCTTGTCTAATTACTGTCAAATCATTGGACTCAACCAATCATGGATAACTTGGAAAGCCATATTGATATATTAGAGAGTCAGCATGCTTGTTTTTCTTAGGACAGTCTTATCAATTCCAACCCACCCAAAACAAATCCAAGTGGAGAAAAGTTTCTTCCCTGCCTTTGTGGTGAATAAACTCCAGAGATGAAGACCCCAAGACACATCCTGGAGATGACTAAAGCAGATGTCACTGTAGAGTGCTGGATTCTGAATGCATATCACTCAAAAGATGCTCTTAACAAAGCCAGGCTGAATGTGGCAATGTGTTGAGTCCAGAAGTATGGCTAAGATAATCTAAGATCAATCTAAGTCAGATGAGAGTTCAGAGCCTGCGATAAGTCATGTAAGATGGAGATGATATGTGTACATTCTAATGATTAGCTCTAACTTCTTTGGTTTAGGCTTGTGTATTCTGAATTATCACTAGATGTTTATTTTTTTTTTTTGTGTGTGTGTGTGTGTGTGTGTGAGAGAGAGAGAGAGAGAGAGAGAGAGAGAGAGAGAGAGAGAGAGTCAGGTTCCAGTTTGTGAAATACAAATTAAAATGAGAAAAACATAGTATCAAGACTTGGGTTTCATTTTTAATCTTTCAACTGCATAGATGACCTCCATGGGAAATCTCTAAGTTCTTTTGAGTTCAACTCTCTGAAATAGTTCAGATGATGCCATTATTTCCAAAAATGATTAATACAAATCCAAAATTCATATTGCATGAGTATATTTTTATTTATGTAGGTCTATCATGAAAGATGAAGTTAGACTATTTCTTATGTGTATAACTGGGGAACTGAAAGAATAGCATTCAAATTCAGCAGTCAAAACAAAACTCACTGGAGAACCTACAGCTTAAATATTCCCAGACCAAGATTTTTCAAAACACAAGATGTTTTGAGTAGTAGCATCATGTCATGTCATGGAATTATTTAATGTACAAATGGTTTGAAACACTTAGATTGTCTTTGGATTATATAAGTTAATTGCATGTTTATAATTGAGTCTAAAGCTCAAAATCCTCAGCCCCAATAATTGCTGATAAAGAGTGCTCAGTGTGTGAGAGATGGGTGAATCTAGACTGATGCATACGTTCAGAGATATTCTTTGGAAAACTGGGTTCTGATCTTAAGACCCTGACATTCATTGAGTGCCATTCACAGTGACAGAAAGCTTTTAAATTAAGTCAAGAAATCATTTGGGACCAACCAACATCCTAATAAAAATAATCTCAGGAATTCAGTGTGTTTGTAAATAGCTGTTTCATTGACCCAAACCTACTCCCAAGCTCTCCCACATGAGGAGGACTCTGCTGTCACTGTAAGTCCCAGATATGTCACATCTAGAAGAAGCTCTGATGGAAACAGATCCAACAGTAGGAAACATTTCCAGGCTGTAAGAACCATTTATAAGACCAACTTCTCTGAAGGATTAAAAGGGTTAAAAACTCCAGTGAAAACATATCTATCATTCCCATCTATGTCCAGCATCCTTACAAAGGATTTTAACTACAGTGGTTTTTGCTAAACAGATACATCCCCCCACTTTTTTCAGCCAAAGGTTATAGAGCCCCGCAAGGGTGGGTGAACCACAAAACTGTGAGCATATTTTTACGTTGGCAAGAAAAACAAAATGTCAGTCAACTAAATTTAAGATTGTTCACACACATCTGCTACCAACAGAATGCTGTAAAAAAAAAAAAAAGAAAAGAAAAAGAAAAAGGACAAAATGGGGAGCGCTCACAGTCTAAATAGCTCTGTGTGTCTTCTGTTGTTGGGTGATTTGCACTCTTTCAATAATGATTGAAAGGCTATCAGACCTGAAGCTAACATCTGTTGGTGGTTTGTCATGTAGCAACAATTTCTAGTTAAGCAAATACATAAACAACCATATCTCAAACTGTCTAAGCTAGGTAGCGGCAGTTATAAATATATCACCAAAATGTTTTCCAAAGAGGAACAAATGTAAAATGCTTCACTCCTGACAATATTGTACCACATTATGTCCTTGAGAGACTGAGAGAGAGGAAAAGATTGACAGATAACAGATCCCTGAATCTAGCAAGCCTCACATACCCAACTTTAGAGCATACAGCAGGCACAGGTTATGACACCAGCCTCGCATTGCCTGTGTTATTGAAGGATAGTCTCCTTGTCCAAGGTCCACTTCCACTAGGGAAGAGACACAGCTCATGAGAAAAAGAATGTTAAAACAAAGTCCCACAGTACAGCTACTATGGGGAAAAACACGGTTTCCTCCTAAAATCCATGCAGAAACATAAAACCCAAGCAAACACAACTAAAAGATCTGGGTGGTAAAGCTAGGTTTCACACATTTCAAATCGCTTAGTTCTTTTAAATGTTGAGATCAATTTAGGAAAGCTCTAGTGTATCTACTAAGCAAAGCTGTCAAAAATACATATAACAATAGCACCTTAGTGCAAAATTAAGTCATGTCTTTTTAAATTATACATTTCACATACTGTCAAGAATAAGTACCATTTATCTAAAAATCAAGTGCCAAGTTACTGAAGAGTTAAGATGAATGGCAATTCAGCTGAAAATAATGTATAATAGAAAGAAATATCTATGCTTGATGTTTTCAAATATAAGAACCATTGAGAGAAGTGAGTTTTATATCATAATAACATTAAAAGAGTGTCGTTATACTTTAAAGTAAAGGGTTTAGCATATGTGTCTGAAACTATATTTAACTGACCTGAAAAAAATTTTTTTCTTTAATTATGTTTTAAATGGACCTATGTTCTCCTACACAACTCTGAACAGAAAATCAGAATATGTGCTGGGGTCGTTATTGGCAGCAATTCAGAGGATCTTCTCCCTTGGTTGTGTGAGGTTCTAATATACAGTTCTCCAGGGGTGTACGGATGATTTGTAAGGATGGCTAAAGAATGATTTGGGGGGGGGGCAATAAGTTTGTTGTTTTTGAATTTTTGATTTAAACAGTTACGTTGGAAGTTTTGAAATTAAATAAATATATCTAGTGATACTGAGATAGCAATTTCAACAGCCCATATCTAATCATCTTATTTTAAAAAGCTGCTTATAACCTCCATCAGTTCCGCTGTATGTATTTGATGCAAATAAATGCCAGAGCTTTAAGTCACAATTGTCACCTGTGCATCTGAACATTAGGACAGCTAAGTGCTCTTTTGGAATGGAAACTATGATCTGTGGTCTAAGAGTTTAGCTGTTCTTCAGGTTAGTGACGAATCAGAAACCCCCTTTCAGTTTCTGTTTACAAAGAGCAACAAACTGCACATTTGAAACTATCTATGCATGTTTATAAAATGATAGTTCCAAAACATCTGGATTGTATATTTACAGTGTAATTAATTTGTGTTGGAGTTTTACCTTTCAACATTCTCAAAATTCAAAGTACAGACATTCACATCATAGAATGCAATATTTTCTTTAAATGAGCATATTAGCTCTTTCTAAAATAACATTTACCTGGTTGTTTCTAAACTTTAAAATGCAGTGAAGAACCTATCTTTTATAGTGTCTTTTTTATTAGACTTGGGGGTTACTGTTCCCATATGTCTATGGTATACAAGATTGGATGTGGAAAACTTACTCTGTCAGCTTGCTTGCCTGGGTCGCAGTCCCACGCGGCCCTTACGCGCTGCTCAGACCTCTCCATGGTGCTGAAGAGCTACCCTCATCCATTTGAGAAGGAAGAGCGGTTCACTGAAACCGGCTTGGAAAGGAATCCATAGAGAGCCACTTTGTTAGCAGGTAAAGTTACCTAGAGAGTTTCTACAGGGCATGCTGTGAGGTGTGGTGTCTCCCCTTTAGTTAATAACCCAGGCAGCTTAAAGCAAATCTTGGAGCATAAATCTTCAAAACTGAAGGAAAAATGTAAGTTTCCCAAGAGAAGAAACTGCCTGGTTTTTGTCTGCGTTGTTCAAATTGGGGGAATAAACATACAAAGATGACCAGGCTCCTTGGAGAACAGAGAAGTCCAAAGAGAGAACCTCTTGATCTTTATGAAGAGAACAATTCCCCTCTAATCTGAAGCACTTGATTCGCCTAATCTTCATTAACTTAAAAAATATATGAAAATAAAGACGAAAACTCCACAAGGCTCCATTGTGGAATTCCACGATACACACTGTGCAAGCAGCTCTGCCTCCCTCTCGTCCCGGCTTCTGTCTGCTGAAGATTCTCACAGCAAATAACAGCAGACTCTTCTGCTTCTCGTGGGTTACCTCTTTCTGAGGCTGGAATGTATAAAGAGCCACATGACACCCAGTGATGTCATCTTGAAAGCAGGTCACAGTTGCTGCCGTATGTAGATGAAATCCTTCTATTAAGTATTTAGCATAATGATTTTCTTGAAAATCTATTTGCATCAAATAACTTGGTCTTCCAGCAATACGGTTAACCCTATCAACAGAATGCCTCAAAGAGGTCGATTCCCAGCTCACACGTGAAGCCGTCTCGGTCTCGGGGTGAGCTGGGATGAGCTCCTGGTGCTGCCTCAGGAGATGAGTCATCATGATCAACTCATGAAGAGTGTGAAGCCCCTTCTCTGCTCCCCAGGAGCTGCCGTACAAATGAGAATGATTTCCTCAGACATGGAATCTACTTCGAAAACAACTCAGAATTTTTAGCACATTAAAAAAAATGTAATCTTTTAAAAATCAGATCACCATGACTGAGAAATAAAAGCTCAAGCGACTCCGTTCAACTCCTAGCACTATTTTATTTAATGGGATAAAACATTTCAAAAGCATCAAAAACTTACTACTCCTGAAAAGATTTGATTTGTATTTTCCAAAAGTTGGTAGGGAGCTTTCTGTAATTATTCACAGGTGTTTTAAATACAGAATGAAGAAATAGTTAAAATGTTAATGATATATTCTGAATAAGCCACTGTAAAAGATAACATACAGGTACAGTTTTAAGGGACTTAGGATGAGAGTGTCTAGTTTTATTCTATACAGCATACTTCTTTTTTATTTCTAGTTAGTCACATATCCTAATTAAAGATTTTTTTTTCAGTCATGATTGGCAAAACTTCCCTTGCATGGACTCAGTAGGTTATAAGAGGGGGGAGCATGTATGACAGGGTAAGTGAAAGGTGGGGGGAAGGGAAGAATTGCAGAGGAGGGAATGGAGGTGGATATGATCAAAACACTTTAAACACGCTTATACAATTATCAATCAAAAAGTTGTCACAAAAGTTAGTGTTAGTGCAACACTGAAATAACTAATATATCGAATTGTATATAAACATACAAAAGTGAAAGCAAGTAAAAAATAAGGATGCTATGCCGCCGGATACAAAGCCAAAATATTGTTGCATGGAGTTTTGGATTGCCTTCTTCCAACCTCGAGTTTCCCTAAGGGAGCGCTTTTCTATAAGTCCCACAGCCACTGATGCCCCTCTTTTCCTCCTCTCCGGGAAGCTGGAAGCTGCTCAGGCTGAGGGATTACAAACTAGGGCCTCTGTGGTCCTGATTTGTCTCCATGCTCAGGACTCCCTTGGCCTTGCTCGTGGGTGGGGTCAGCAGCTTTCAATGCTACTGGTGGCTGCTAACAGTTGATTCTAGGGTCCAGTGATGATGCTCAGCCTTGCCTCTGTCTGAATTCTACCCAGGATTCTAATGTTGGTAAGGAAGAAATCTCAGATGTAGATCCCCTGCTGTCTATCACTCTTACTTCCTAAGAAGACGCTCCTAAATCAGGAGGGGAAAGGTGCTGTCTACTAACTTCTGAAATCCCACCTTCCAATAGCACTGATTTGTTGGCTAGACTTGTGTGGTTTAAAGCATGCGCACACACACACACATATATATACATAAATATTCATATACATTCTATGATGTAAGAAGTTTTATGTGCAAACTAACTAAATAAAACTTTCATTGGTATAATATAGCTCTATAATATAGGTCTAAAAAGGGGGATGCCAAAGTCTTAACTAGACGTATTACACAATGCACGGTTCAATTCATATTAATGTTATTATTGAGCCACTGAATTCTATGGATCAATTTTCTGATAAGATAAAACTAATAATGTATTTTATGGAGAAAGAAACTTGGAAATGTGCGAAAGTGTCTCGTTTTTGCATATTCAAGTCTGCGATGACACAATAGATATGTACAAAATCCTATGGTAAATAAATTTACTATCTCATCTTCCTTCCAAGTAACAGCTGCTATAATATCTATAAAAAGTACTATTTCTGGTACCAGGTTCTAGAAAATTATACCCTAGAAGATGTTGTGGCAGTTAGATTTTATTAATAAGAAAATATTTCAAGTCTACACAAGAAATAAAGAAATCTGAGTATCTCCCTTAAGTTACTGGTACGTTTGTTACAAGAACTGCCAGTCATGCCTAGGGAATTATATAGAGTCTGTGCAGGTATACAAGTTGTAATGTTTGCTTGATTTAGTAGTGATCACCATGTCCCAGTGTCTTAGTGTGGTAACAAGGTGCACAATAGCCCCTCAGATAGTTGCAGAAAGAGTGTGGAACTAACAAAGTGGATTTAATTCAGGATGTGAGTAACTCTGCCATCTTATCCCACCACAGACATCTCGGTTATAATAGGCAAACCTAGAGAACCCAAGGACCAAAAAATTTCCAAGCAAAGTAGCTACAAGAGTGGAACACATCCAGTCTCCCCACATCCCACTTCTCTTTGGACCCTAGCATGTTCTTCATGCGATCTGGTGAGGTCTGGTACAATGTTAATGAGGGCTCAGTGTGCATGTAAGACACAGAGCCATCTTCTGTCACTTAAGCTGTAGAGCAGGGACAAGACCATGGTGTGGACAGGTGTCTACAACCAAGTAAGATTTCTTTTCTACTGTGTTTATTGAAGGCACATTACCTGGTGACTAGTGCTCTGCCATCCACACATAGGTCTTGATATTAGCTTTCAGATCCCAACAGCATCTTCATTATATTAGGAGAGTAAGCGAGTCCGTGATCAATGAAGTCACAATTTTGTACATCAGTCAATGTTTAAGGATTAGCAATTTAAATTTTTATTTATTTATTGTTTTAGAAAATATGTTTTTAGTTTAAAACTGTATTATTAACAGTAACAATAATTAATTTATTTTATTCATATGGGGTTTTGCATATATATATGTCTGTGAACCACATCCATGCCTAGTACCTGTGGAAGCCAGAAGAGGGCATATCCCTCCAGGGCTTGACCATGCCCTCTCAAATATGGCCTCTTTTTCCTTAATCATTATTGGTGTGTGTATGTTCATAAATATGCAAATGCAGCCTGCTAAGTCAGTTTAGTGTTGCCTGTACTTAAATGATTTGGGGATGACAACCAAGTATTGGGTAACCAATTAGAGGCTCATATCCAGAGGAAACTATTTTCCCACCTTCCGGCTGTCATTACAGCTAGGAATGAGGTCCCATGAGAATTTCGCCTTCCATATTCTCATGTCTATCGGTGCTGTTATTATTCATGTCTTGTTTAAGTTGTCATATTGTTGAAGTATCATAGCTTTCTTGTTATATCTAGGAGACAAAAATCTCACAGCAGAATTTCTGACCCTTTGGCTCTTACAAACTTTTCTCCCTGTTTCTTCCACCACAGTGTTCCCTGAGCCTTGAAAAATTTTAAACCCTAAACCAAAACAGCTTGTTCATATTTTAAAACCTGCCAGGGGGAAATTATCTTCAAACAGTAAAGTTAAGAAATATTGGGGGAAAGAATCTGTGTTATCAATGAATATTCAAAGACTTAAAGGGAAATGTGTGAAGACGTTTTTATACAAAATATCTTTTTGTACACTGTCATACATTGTTCTTTATTATTAAAATAATTTCTGAAACTTTGTTCATTAATTTTCAATCACTCAGTTTCAAGAGAACGGTGTCTGTTCTATGTAAATAGGAGTCTTCCCCTTTTTCTCATATGGCTGCTCTATTCTCTGTGCTATTTGTGGGTCTGAGACACAGGGTGGAAGATGAAATTTGGATATTGAAACACTAAGACTCAAGAGACCTAAATCTGTAAAAGCTGGATACAAGCCTATAACTTGTCTCTGACCAGGAAAATTTGGGTTGTTAAATTATTAAACATAACACAAGGCTTTCATTCTCTACAATTCCAATGCTGGAAATTGTATTGGAAAGGGCCACTACAAAGCTTCTTTTAGGGCCCAGTATGCTCTTCCTCCTGAGTGGGCATGGCATGACTGCAAATCCCTTTATACACCAGATTCCTCCTGGTGTACTTAAAATCTGGATATTAGAGATCCAAAAAGAGCAATCATCACACGTGATGTGAGACTGACTAGCTGTAGCTCTGCCTTCAGGGGCATGGTTGACTTTAGAGTGTTAAAGCTTTGGCGGATCTATCAAATCCATGAATGTCTAGAGACTCTTGCTAAAAGCTAGAGCCACTTGGACAATGCCAGTAATCAAATGAGCTGACTGCCCCTTTCTCCAGGACAAATGAGACACTAGGATCTTCAGGTGGTCCAAACCTTTTTTCTTTGAACTTGCTCAGAACTACAATCCTTCTGCTTGGGAGTGGGGTGATCCCTTGGACCTGGGCTTTCTGCAGCTGTTGGTATGAAGATAACCCCTCATTCCGCTTCACAAGGGTCTATAATCCTCTGGAAAGATGATCTGCAACTCCTCCACTACGTGTGAAGTATGGTCTCTCGGGAGATGTCCACTCATGCAGACACAAAGACTAAAATTTTGTTTCATTCTCAGAAAGTCAAAGGCTTTGGTAAGAATACATGCTTAATGATGTACACTTTTTGTTGTGTTGATATCATACACACACATATATGCACCCACATATACACACATGTTCATTCTAGGACAAACTGATTCTAATGGGTTAATTTAGAGGATCTCAAACAAGTGTGGGGCCCCAATCAGTACTAAGTCAAAACCCCCCTCCCTGTAGTGGACACTGTTTTCAACAGTGCTATGGAAATGAGAAAAGTGACTGAATATCATCAAGAACAGCTTCAACTATTTTTTTTTGAGAGCCTCGGGCCCCCAGGCTCTGTGCTGAGTTTTACAGACAGCATGTCATTTAATCTTCACAGCAATACCAACCACCTGTGAGGTGGGTATTATTTCCAGTGGCAGATGAAGAAGGACTTCTCAAGTGATATCTTAGATGCACGGAAACAGTGGGGACCCCTATTTCAGCCACATAGCTTTATCAGACTAGTCTCGGTCCCTGTACCATACTGCCTCTTACAGGCAGGAAGATGACATGACACCCACCCAGAGGAAGTGACCATGTCTAGGAGGGCAGAAGGGTCTTGGCAACCAAGTCAAGCCAAATGGGATTAAAAACTTGTAAAATCTCAGCCTTTGTCTGCCTGAGTACATGCTAACAGCTTCTACACAGGTCACCGTCTCAGAGTCTGTGTCCTCCTAGACAAATCACAAACCACAGGTACTTTCACTTTGTACTGGGAATCTGACCAGTACAAAGTGCATAGCATTACCACTGTTGTTCTTGCAAAAGAAGGGATGTTTCTGAGATAGGGAGGGCAACTTTTCCTCACCTCGACACCTACCATTTCCATTCCCCAATTACAGTTGCTATTCAAATTTCTTATTTCTAAACCCAAACTTTCCAGTTACCACATGATACACTACAGTATGAGGGCACTTAATATGCAAATTGCTAACATAACTTAATATTATCTCCCCTCCTGTTGCTCTTTAATTTGGCGCTGAATAGCTGAGGTTTGAGATTTTAATCAAAGAGCACGGAGTAAGGCAATTTATAAAATCAAATGGGCTTTTTCAACTGTTTCATTCACTTTTTAGAGCTATCAAACTGTAGTCTTACAAATGCAGTAGCTGATTGCTGCCCCTCCTCCTTGAGCATGCCTAAATGAAGGCTTGCTTTCAAGCTGTGTGAAATGACAAAAGACAGAAGTGGGCAAGCTCTGGTCAGTGCATAACCCAAGGGTGGCTACCCATCTTTCAAGTTTCATTTCCATCGTCTGTAAAATGGAGATAATAATTGTGCCTCCTCCTCATGGACACTGAAAGGACTGAATGAGGTAACCTATGAGAAGTATTAGCCAAGAGCCAGGCATGTGACAGGTCTTCAGTTTTTCTTAAGTGGGAGTTGAGAGCTCATGCACAAACATGCCTGCTGTTCCATATTTTAAAGCAGACACATTCTGGGCTCTATATTAATCACTGCGTTCTGCCAAAACAGTGAGCAGAAGAGCCATTCTCAAGTCAGTGAGAGGATTCAGTTTGGATCAAGGAACTGGTTCCCTATGTGATGCACATCTGGGACAGGCAGTAACTGAAGCTGTGACAGTGTGTGGGTAGAGAACAGCTGATCTAGCTCCAGAGACAACACAAGCCAGTCAAGAAAACTGGGCATGGTCTAGGCAGTTACAACAAGAGGTTCAGCAAACTACAAGAAAAGCACAAGTCAGGCCTAGGCACTCTCCCAGAGGGCAACGTCATTGGGCTTGTGCTGAAGGTTTGAAGAAATAAAGAACAGATAATATAATGTGCCTGACGGTTTGTAGCACCAAAGCTCTCAATGGTTTTGTTGGTCATTTGTAGAACCTGCTGCCTTTAAGACAGGCTTACTTCATGTTAAACCAGGGAGCATCCTGTGCCCTGTATAAACTTGAGCCAACTCACAGTGGGCAGGGAAACCAAGCCTCCGAACCAGGGCCTTCTGAGAGCGGTAGAGGGCCATGTGCTTGAAGGTTGCTCAGAGTAAATCATAGTAATTTTCTACTTTGTCTTTATGTGGGCTGCAAGCCCCCAAAAGATGTAAAGATAATGTTTCTGTAAGGGTCCTGCTGCAGTGATGACCATGGGATATAAAAGAACATTTATCCAGTTATATTGACTTCAACCCACTAAGCACAGATTTTTTTTTTTAACATTATGCCTTGTAGGATAGGGCTATAGCTCAGTGGTAGAATACTTGTAGACCTACATAGGCTTGATGCCCAGCACTGAGAGAATAAAACTAAGTCTTGGATATTTGCCTATCTGACACCCTGGAGGCTTAGAAACAGTTCAATATCTAATATTGCTTATGTCTTACATTTTGTGTGTTGTCTTGTTTTGTACAGTTGCTGTCACATGATAGTCACCACTAATATCAAAGTCATCGATATGATCAATGGCCCCTATTAGAACTCTGAGCAGGCTCTGCTTGCTTTCTGATAGCAGATTGCAATAATGAGTTTTTGGAAGATTTGTTTGACTCATATTTTGCACAAGTTTAAAGATTTCTTTGTCCCTCAACCCACAGAGCTAGACTACACTAGAGTGACTATTGGGTCAGATACACCTTATGAAAAAGCCAGTTGACAGGGAGAAGTTTGGACAATGCAAGCTCCTCTATTAGAAAAAGATTCAGGGAACTCAGGAGATTGGGTGGTTTAGAGGACTCAGCACCAGGGGCGGATACAAATAAACTGGACGAGCCACAGCACAGGAGATCAATCATTAACTCAAGTGTTTACCCAAAACACTTGAGGTGATAGGATTGAAGGAGCAGGGCAGTAAGAGGCCAGGATACATTCTAAGATGTCAACAACTCTCAAAGGCTGAAGGACACACACACACGCGCGCGCACACAAACAGTGGGTCACCAGACTCAGCGCGGCAGCTACTTGCCCTGAATTGGGACCTTTAGAGCAGCAGTTCTCGACCTTCCGCATGCTGCGACCCTTTAATTCAGTGCCTCATGTTGTGGTGACCCCCTATCATAAACGTAGTTTCGGTTGTTACTTCATAACTGATTTTGCTACTGTAAATATTTTTTGGAGCTAGAAGGTTGCTAGAGGGGTCGCGACCCACAAATTGAGAAGCACTCTAGAATACAGGGGCAGCTTGAATTTAAATCCCTAACTCACAGACAAAAAACGGTTTCTGAAATAGAGTTACATAGACTCTTCACAACCATTTAATTGCATTTTCTATTGGCATTCACAGCAAAGGCATCCTAAGATCTCAATTTTCACTTTCTTTTTTACTCATAAACCAAGCGCTGCCCAGCATTTTCCAATGTGGTTCACAAGCGCCCTCTAATGACCGGGAGGCCAGTAACCGGGATCCCTTTCTCCAAAAGACCAAATGTTGGGTCCATTAAACAGATCTGCCTCTTTTACTTTCACAGCTATAAAACCAGCTTTTTCTTTCTTCTAAGAACTAACTAAACTAACAACAGCAGCAACAACAACAACAAACCAACTCACATCTACATTAAAATATTAGGCAATAATGCCAAGCCATGCAGTCTTCATTTCAAAGAAAGTAACTTTTGCCTGATCTCATCATATGACTGAGAAAGTATGACAGCAAATTATAGGAAGAATATTTTTTAATAACATACTTTGCATAATTACCTCTTTCCAACTTTTTATCATTTCTGTGACTATAAATAAATGCTCACAATGGCGAAACGCGCTGATTTAACAGAGCCTAACAGAGCCCTGCCACCCTCCCCGCCCCCCCCCCCCCCCACACACACACACATACACACATTTAGTGCTTATAAAACACAGGCTTGTAGCAGATGCGTTCATTCCATAACCCCATTCTGGAGAATTCTTAAACGGGTGGTCAATTTCAGTGTGCAAAATCATATGTTTCCCTTTCAAAACTTCTTAATGGTTGAAACCACTGAAAACTCTGGACTCAGGAGAACTGCACTTGCCAACATCTGTCCTGCATCTACAGGTGCGGCAGGTTCCCCCAAGCCCTATCGGCAGTCCTTTCAGGAGGGGCCTGTGTTTAGCCTCTGACACACTCAATCCATTTCAGCAATTTCAGTCTGTGATCATCTTCAATTTTCCCTGCCAGAAGTTCTCTTTCTAATCCTAATTACGAAGCTGACCTTCCAACCAGACAAGCATCACATAAGCACATACCAGAGAAAGCACGCCATAAGAAATGGGGGGGGGCGCACCTCAGGGATAGAGAAGCAACATCGCACAGAATCCCCACTCTATGGACGCAGTGAGTTCATTTTTGGCTCATGAATCTTGTCTTAGTTCTACCATGTCGAGAACCTCACTGTGGGCTCCCATGCAGCAAATAAGCAACCCCCCCACCCCCAGCCCCACCCCCACACCATCACAAACCATCTCAAGATCTTTTCTTGGAACCAGAGCCTGGGCTATCAAATATGCAGTGCAAGGCAGTCCAAGCACGGCCGGGAGACACTCACGGGTGTGCTGCTGTCGGAGAAGGTGTTCATGCTGACAGAGCTGCTCAGCTTGTCTGAAGAGACAGAAGGTGGGGATGGGCTCCGCTTCTCCAGGGGGTCCTGCCTCTGCAAGTACTCTCGCCATGCTCGCTGAATGCTGCAGAAAAACCCAGCAATATGTCACGGCCAGCCATCACCCACACACTCCGAAGGGCACGGGGGCGGGGACTGGTTTTAGAGATAGAGAAACTGTAAGCTAGATTGTGCTCGAAGGAAAAGCGCTTGGGTTTTAGCTCCATTTTGGCCACCAAGACTGGATTTAAAAAAATGAAACAAATAGAGCAAAACAACAAAACCAATTGGATTGCCTTTCTCAGTCTTAACTCGACTAACTCAGCCTTAAAAAACAAATTTAGTAGGGGAAGAAAGAACCCACATCAGTCAAAGTCAAACTGGCTCATACACTGATTTTTTTTCTGTGTGTATGTTTTAATTTCTCATCTTTGAGAAAAATAGACAGGTGGATGATTGCATATTTATTCATCCAATGCAAGATTTTAGAGGTTCCATGGGTAGGCTCTGGACAGGGAACACAGAGCACATTTCCGGGATTCCACTCACACAGACCTCAAGGGGGGGGGGGGTTGGGGGTGGCATTCTCAACACTGAGCAATATGTCTGCATGGCCAGATGCTGTGGTCTGGTGGCCCTGATTTGGGGACAAGACCACAAGAACATTATAGTCATTTACTTAACATACTGTAGAAGGGACACGGGTAGTAAAGAAATGCCCAAAGTGTCCTATGCTAAATAAGACACTAAAGTAACATAATTAGGGGACATTTTGTTTTGTTTGGTTTTTAGTTTTGGTTACTTTTTTTTTTTTGGTTGTTTGTTTTTGTTTTTGTTTTTGTTTTGAGACAGGGTTTCTCTGTGTAGCTCTGGCTACCCTGGAACTCACTTAGTAAACCAGGCTGGCCTTGAACTCAGAGATCTGTCTGCCTCTGTGTCCTGAGACTAAAGGCATGCATTTCCACACTAGGCTTTTGGGTTTGGGGGTTTGTTGGTTTTTGTTTTTGAATCTGTGGTTAATATCAGGAAAATAAAAAACCGAAAACCTTTCTAAAGCATAGGTGCCTTTGCTGCTCCTGTGTGGGAGTTAAGGAACTTTTCCTGGACCGTTGGCTCTCACCTCAGGCTTGACCATCTGCATTCATGGGTAGCCACTGAGTATACTGAAGATTTTCTTTGACATTTGGACGTGCACACACCAACTGCCAGGCTCAGTATCTTAAGATAATAAAATGTGAACATTCTTCCTAGAGGTGCCAGGCCTTCCTCTCTTCTTCCACACAAGCTGAGTCGTCAAGGTTACTGGCATGTGAGAAAATGAATGCTTCTTCCTTTAAGACCATCAATCCTCAGTAGCCAGTGGGTATACGGAGCAAGATGTGCCGTCATATTATGGAACTTGAATTGTTTTCCTAATTAAGGCTTAATGAGTTATAATACTCAAGAAAAATTCCAGAAAGCAATGTCTTGGATCCAGAGGCTAATTCCCTGAAACTATGATGTTTACGCATAAAGGCCTCTGCTTGGGGGAGGCCAGATTTCTCTTCTCGTACCATGTTCTATGTTCTTTGTAGTTTGTGTAGAATTCTCAAGAGAGATTTTTAAGGGGTGTGGTGGTTTGGATAGCAATGGCCCCCACAGGTGTATAGGCGTGCACGCACACACACACCACACACACACACACACACACACACACACACACACACACACACACACACACTATTGTTACCAGAGAGTAGCACTATTAGGATGTGTGGCCTTGTTGGAAAAAGTGTGTCATCAGGGGTGGGTTTTGAGCTTTTAAATGTTCAAGCCAGGCTCAGGGTCTCTCTCCCTGTCTCCCTGCTGCCTGCTAATCCAGATGAAGAGTTCTTGGTACCTTCTCCATTACCATGTCTGCCTGCACACTGCCATGCTTCCTACAATGGTGATAATGGACTGAACCTCTGAACCTGTAAGCCAGTCCCAGTGTGATGTTTTCTTTTATTAGAGTCCCTATATGTGTCATCTCTTCCCAGCAATAGAAACTATAAGACAAGGACTGTCAACATACAGCCTGGTCCTTCCTTGCACAGCTGCTGACCCTCTGTAGTGATAATTGCTCACTGTTTTATTTCCTGCTTCTTGAACAAAATGTACCCTCACAGATTTTTCCTTGGGTTTAAGGTTTTAAACATAATTTTAAAGTCCTGCAGATGGCTTTTGGTCCCATTGTTTCCTCTAGGACATCCTTTATTAGAGAGCTGAAAACTTGTGGATATTTGTGAATCACGGAGCACTCTGGATAAACCTAGTAATTTAGGTCTCAAAAATGTTCTATTTTAAAAAAATACTGAGAGTTTTTAAGACTCTAAGGCATTCTTCTCTACCATTTGTTCCAAGCAAGCAAACTAACAAAAAACTACCTTTATCATTCAGAAAATAAAATGTACCAGCTGAAGCGCATTACACTTTAGCACGTTGAACACTAGGGGGCGGTGTAACTCTTTAGTGATTCAAACAATGTGGAACAAACCCAAAATAAGGAACTTGGTTAAACATCCCCCTTCCCTCTTAGATTTTTGGAACCCAGAGGGCAACATACTAATTTTTCTCACATCAAAGATTAAGAAAGCATAGTTAATTTTTTAAGTGGACAGACATATTCTTTCATTGAAAAATACAATAGCAACATTGACTATCTTTTGAATTATATGACTATACACTGTAAAGTATTTCATTTTAAAATTTGTACTAAAACATTTCTATGCCATCTTAATTTCTTAACACACACTATTTTATTTTTGAACATCTGATACATAGATATTGTGCAGATCAGAAATAATTATATGTAGTTGAAAGTATATTACCTTATTATTCTTTATCTTAATCATTAAAGTTTTAAAGACTATATTGCAAACTTACTTCAGAGGTTAAAAACAACGAGCCACACATGCCATTGTATACTATTATACCAAATTATGACTTTTTAAAAATGGTCTCTGGGCCCGAGAGAAATGTTTTTATCCAACACTACTCATTGACACTAAACTAAACCTCCAGCATGGCCTTCAAACAGTTGTGTGTTCTAGTATTAAGCATCGATAATACCATCTGCAATTGCTGGAGGAGAGGATTAGAAGAGAACCCAGATACTTCTCACCCACGAGTCACAGGCACCACTTTTTCATGCTAACTTTACTATAATTCCAACTAGGGAGTCTCTGCTTATGGATGCAAAGTACGGTTTGGAGGGGCTGCCTTGATGTTGACATTTTTATTTTTAAAATTAAGCAGCGACATCACATAATGTATTTAGAATTGGTTGGAATCAAGGAGTACATAACGTTTACTCTGACATCGCTGGTAACAGAGGCTGAACATCCTATGAAGTCATGTTTTGGCTCTCAGTTTTTATTTCTCCCGTCTCGTGTGATTTTCTGCTTCTGCCCTTAGTTGGCTTATTTTCATCTCTTTTAGAGCAGGGGCTGATAGTGGCTGTCATCCTGTCATCAGATAGCCTGATACCTTGTGAGTAGCTTCGAGAAGCTTCCACGGGAGGGCTGAGATGCTCAGGGAAGGTTTGGGGTCGTTTGGGGCTTTGAATTGGGTCTTAGAGGGTGGATTAGAGTTGACAGAAAAGACATGAAAAGAGAATAGATATCAGACAGGAGGCTCTGGCGAAGGTGGTGAAGCTAAGAGGCTGTGAGGACAGCTCCCTCACCGGTTATAGTTTGGACAACTTGGGTGTTAATTCTGTAACACTCTTTTCATTCGGAAGACAGAGTTCTTCTGATATGTGGCACATAGGAAGCCAGGAGTCCAACACAGCGAAGTGCTCCCTCATGACAGTATGAAACACAGAAAACAAGCCCATCACACGATGTCATCTTCCCAGCAAGTCCAATTTCCTCCCATGGAACCAAAAGTCCTAGAGCAATGATCACCCACATATATACATCACTGTCCTGTTAGTTCCTGTACAACGATGAGTAGCTCATTAACAAATGTATTTTCCTAATATCATGTTCTAGAAATAGCTTGAAGAAGGAGTTGTATCTCACAAGGAAGTGTGTTTGGCATGATAGATGTTCTTGCCCGGTTTTACTTCTCATTAGCTGTGGCCTTAAGCAAAATGCTAAACAGTCTGGCCTACATTTTGCTCTTCCACAATAAGAGCATAATAATAAATTCTTTCTAATTGTTTCAAGAGGTCAACTGATGAGATATGTACATACACACCATTTAGCCTGACACTTGACAAACAGAGCAGGTCTTGATAGGCTATTATTGTCACTTAAGAAAACAAAAGACGTAACAAACACTTTCAGGTTATATGCAAATCAGGTATCGATGGTCTATTCTGGGCTCCTGAAAATACCACAGGCTTTGCTTTGAGGACAAGGTAGGCATATAAATATGTTTGGAAAAAATACATTTGTGTAGCGAGAATACTAGGCTAAACATTTTTCTCTGATGCTCTCCCAGAAAGGTCATTAAGATCCTATAGAAAGGACCCAAGGAGCTGAAGGGGTTTGCAGCCCCATAGGAAGAACAACAATATGAACCAACCAGTACCCTGGAGCTCCCAGGGACTAAACCATCAACCAAAGAGTACACATGGAGGGACCAATGGCTCCAGCTGCATATGTAGCAGAGGATGGCCTTGTCAGCCATCAATGGGAGGAGAGGCCCTTGGTTCTGTGAAGGTTCAATGCCCCAGCACAGGGGAATGCCAGTGCCAGGATGCAGAAATGGGTGGGTTGGTGAGCAGGGGGAGTGGGGATGGAATAGGGAGTTTTCAGAGGGGGAACCAGGAAAGGGGATAACATTTGAAATGTAAATAAAGAAAATATCTAATAATAATAAAAAAAGATCCTGTTAGAGTCGGAGTGCAGGGCTTGACAGAGGCTTCCAGGGTTCCTAATGTCACATGGTAGCTGAGAGCTGGGCTGGGATTTGGATCTAGATTGCTCAGTTCCGAAGTCTGTTCTCTGGAGCACCCTTCCCACATATCTTCCATAGCTACGCTTTGGGCTGTAGTCATGTTTTAGTTGATATGATAAGACATTGACCAAATGCATCTTAG
This sequence comes from Mus caroli, assembly GCF_978045245.1. NCBI lineage: Eukaryota > Metazoa > Chordata > Mammalia > Rodentia > Muridae > Mus > Mus caroli. Next base: position 94,460,243 of record NW_028227258.1, read on the forward strand.
GGAGAAAGGAATTTATTGCAGCCTAGAGACCCAGCATTGAAGGAAGTCAGAACAGGAGCTCAAGGCAGGAACCTGGAAGCAAGAACTGAAGCAGAGAATGTGGAGGATGCTGGTTACTAACGTGTTTCTCCTGGCTTCTTCTGTTTGCTTTTTATAACTCAAAACCACCTGCGAAGGTGTGGCACCACCCACAATGAACTGGGTCTCTGACACCAATCACTAGTCAAGAAAATGCTCCCACAGGTCACCTTGATGGAGCCAAGTCCTTCATCCTCCCTCTTCTCAGTGACTCTAGCTGTGTCCGTTGATATAAACTATCTAGAACAACGAGGTAGATACTGTACTTTAACAATGTGATTCAGCCAAGCTTTTTATGAAATGTTCTCGCAAATTCTGAAACCTCAACAAGTGTCTTTTTCTCTTGCAAGATATCCAATTCTGTCAAATATATTTTTAAATGAAAAATGATTGATGTTCAATATGCCCATATGTTGGTTCTATCAGAAAATATTGTCAAATCATCTTCCCAGGTGAGGTCACATCTATTCTTGCTTCCCAAGGGACAATGCCCTGGCATAATGGTAATGGTTTAAATTGGGAGAACTTTTTAATAGTCACTTATAACCTGGTAACTGGCCCAGACGTGAAGGGTGATGCTCAGGGAGCTGAAAGATGGCTCGTTTTTCCACGGGGCACCGACACTCATTTGTTGCCCACAGGTCATTCTAGCTTGCAGTCAGAATACACTCAGCTTTCGTTCCCAAGCTGGGCTGGCATCCTTCATCTGGATGCTTACCTTCTCCTGGTGTGTGGGGAACCTGTCTTTCATTTTCCCCAGATGCCTTCCATAAATTCTCTGTGGTCCTGTTTTTTTTTTTTTTTCTCTCTTGACATATTCCATTGATCATCCAAGTCTAAAACTCAGAATGACTTATCACCACGTGTGTTCTTGAACCAAGTCACATGATCCTGATGACTACCCCCCCCACACACACACATGCACTCACACACTCACACATTTTATCACCTGTTTATGCCTCTGCTTCTTTCTTTAGGCTTTGCCCTACTGCATTGCAGTCTCTTTCTGAATTTCTTTCAAATGTGTTTTCCTTCTCACAACGCCTTGAATGTGAGAAGCCAACTGAAGGGATCGTGTGCTGCCCCACACTCCATGTTGGGGTTCGAGCTCACTTGACCACACAGGACACGTTGCCTGTACCAAGAGAAGTTCTCTTCTTGCTTGTCTTTGATATTTGGAGTTCTGCCTCTCAAGGTCTCTTTCTGACCCAGCTTTTCGGGGCTCGTCATCAGTCATGTAACCCCCTGCAGCACTGGAGCCTACAAGTGCTCCTCCATCAGGGAGGAGAGAGATGTTCCCAGAAAGGTAGATTTTATGATAAAATGACCATTGCTTTTCTCTTTCATCAGCAGATGTTTAACAATGTCACCACCAACAGAGGACAGAGGCCCTAAGACAAAGCCTGTAGCATTGGTGGGTGACCCTAAATGCTCAGACAAAGGCCTCATTTATACCAGTTCTCTTTATGCCAGAACATTGTCCCTTGGGAAGCAAGAATGGATATGCCCTCTCCCAGGAAGATACCAAGGTCCTGCAGAAAGGTTTTCATAAAAGACACCTGTAAAAGAGCAAGAGGCAGAGCCAATGAGGAGGTGACGTCTGCATCATTGGTGAGGGCTTGTGGTAGATCCTGTGGTCCCATCCTCCAAGATCCCAAGCCTTGCAGCCCCCGTAAAAGAGACAGAGGTCTGGAAGCCTGAATGTTCATCATTAGTGGGGCACTTGGGCAGCTTCAGGGAGGTTAGCACAGGGGAGGTAGGACGGTCTACAACAGAAAGGAGAACAGGAGGAAGGCAGAGAGAAGGAAGGTAGGAGTAGACAGGGTGAAGGTGCAGGCTATATGATGTGAGCTCTCTCTGTCTCTGTCTTCCTTCCTCCCTCCCTCCCTCCCTTCCTCCATCTCTCCCTCCCTCCTTCCCTCTCTCTATGTCTCTGTCTCTGTCTCTCTGTCTCTCTCTGTCTCTCTCTGTCTCTGTCTCTGTCTCTCTCTCTCTCTGTCTCTCTCTGTCTCTGTCTCTCTCTGTCTCTGTCTCTCTCTGTCTCTCTCTGTCTCTCTCTGTCTCTCTCTGTCTCTCTCTGTCTCTCTCTCTCTCTGTGTGTGTGTGTGTGTGTGTGTGTGTGTGTGTGTGTGTATGTGTGTGTGTGTAAGGGAGATGAGCAACATACCCAGGGAGTTAAGAATTTAATAACCAGATTAGACAGGACTCACTGAGCTGGAGTGAACTCTGATAGGACTCAAATTCCATTATTGGGCAAGATGAAGTTCTCTCCCCCATCCCCCTCCAGTGACTGGAAATGGGGTTCAGAGCTATTACAAGAGATAAAAAGCATTCATTTATTCTTCACTGAGCTGAGACTCCTCCATCAAACCAGCAAACATGAAGTCATAAAGCCCCAGCTCTCTCCACTGGCTGGACTCACAAACCCAGAGAGTTGATTTTTCTTCAATTCGTTTTCTTCTTCTTCTTCTTATCCATTCCTCTGTTTTGATATATTGGAGATGATTTTCTAAAAGGATCAGGCATTTTCCTAACTTAATCCTACCATGAAGCACTCTCCATTTCCCCACACAGCAGAGTCCCTATGCAGTACCTTTTCATTTAACAGGGCTCATCTTAATGAAATTCCTAATAACTCAGCAACCTGTGCCTGAACTTCAACATGCTCTGTAATGAAAGTGGCACCTGCTTGCAGAAAGCAATTCGACAGGCAGAGTCATTCCAGCCAGGATGTGAGGCACAGAACTTCCTAGCAGGGTACCTGGTCAGTTCAGAAACTGTCTGGGCTTATCATGAAGGGGAGTCCGGATGCTCACACTGTGATGTGTATGGTGGGCACAGATTTGTAGTGGTGCGTATGGCTATTTTCTTCCCTCAGCAGGACATTATAAACGTGCTGTTCCGTTCCTGTTTAAATTCCTTAACCCAGAGATGGCGTATTGTTCAAAGCCACTCACCCTCAGCCACCCTTCTTCAGAGTGACTTCCTTGAGCTTCTCCACAAATGATCTGTGTTTCTCAAGTTCAAACATATTGAAACTCTGAGGGTGTTCAAATATCTTAGGGCTTTAATGGGACTGGGGAGGAGAGGGAGGAAGAAGGAGAACCCTGTACTTCAACATTGGCAATTCTTATTTATGCCTCTGAAGGAGACTCGGAATAGGGAAGAATCCCAGCATGAGTTGTGAATGGAACACTCTGGGTACTACGCAGGAAGATCTGAAAGCTCCTTTCTCTACCTAAAAATACCTTTTAAGGGTTGATAACTTGCTCTCCACTAGGATTTGCCTCACTTTGGGGCTCACCAGCTTCGTTTTATTAATGTTGTGGTAGAGTTATCACTAACTTATTATGATAGTCAGGTATAGCAGAAAGTGGGGGGTCACGTGGGTCTTTCTTGAGTGGAGCTATTGGGGAAGTATCAGCCACTTCAAGGGAGCAGGAAAGATGAGGGTCATTTCCCCCAACACTGGAGGTGGGGATGGAAATAGGAAGAAAGAAGGGCTTTACAAAACAGTGTGCATGCATGCAAGGCGATGTCTCCAACGGCGAGATGACAGAATGAAGGCTGATACAAAGACTTGTGCTAGCCTTGAAAGGAAAAACAGAAACAGTAAGCTGGAATTCCATAAAATCCATCCTACCATGGCCAGTAATGGGAGGTGTGGGCCAAAGGTACCTTTGCTGCTGTTTAGACCCTGGCTGGACCCGCGGCACACAAATGTGAAATAAAGAAATGTGTGACTCTGTACTGCTACGCTGCTCCAAGTTTATTCACAAGCACCCAAGGCACACGCCTGCCGGAACTTTGTGACAACTTACATTTTCACCTTTGATTCCAAGGGCTGTAGGCTGAGGGGATAGTTCTCGATGTTATTCTCCACATCCATGGCCAGCTGGTGACTAGAAAGAGAAAGAATATATCTATGTAGTTCAGTCCCGAAAGCCATTGTTTACAGTGATAATTCTTTTAACTTAGGCAGTTTTGAAAAGAGTGATGTTGATTGGTTAACAAAAAAATCCTAAAAAAAAAAAAAAAAAAAAAAAGTGTGGTAAGGAACCTGGCTCTGCAAACAAACCTTTGCCTTCTGGGCTGTGTTTTCTACCCATCTCTGCTACTCAAGTGCTAAAGCTTGAAAATTGACCCTTTTGGATAAATGAAGAGGAAATGCTGGCCCTTCCCTGAGGGTTAGACCCACAAAAAACAGTACTCACCTCGCAGTGACTGCATAGCTCCAGTGGACTTGTTTTAACCCCTTACTTTCTTTTCCTTCTTATTTCTACCCCTTATCCATCTTCAAAGATACCATTGCCAAGGCCCTTCCCCTTTCAGCCCTTAAGCTGTTTCTGAGCTCACAATCACCACGACCACAGCTTCTTGCAGACATGGTCCCTCCCTGGGTGCTTACCGCTCAATATGGACGCTATCCTTGGCAAGGTTTGGAAGAGTGGATAAGGAAGTGAGAGTGGAGCATAAAACAAAAGTAGAAGTAGAAAATATCAAAGCCCCCCCCCCCCCAGATAAAGGGCAATTTAGCAGAAGTGGACGATAAAAAGGGAGGGATATATAAAGAAATGATTTGGAATAAACAGGAAACAAAACAATTTTGTGGTCATAATGTAGCTGAGAAATCGAAAGCCTGTCGGAGTTCATTTCACATCGCAGAGAACTGCACAGTCATTCGTGTCTTGCTACTCGCTCCCTGCAAGACACTGTCTGGAAGATCTGGTATCAGGCTTGAGAGACTCCAATTCAGATCAGTTTAGAGGTCGGGTCTTTTATAGCACTGTCTGGGATCCTGGCTGGCTGAGTGTTAACTGGACACAAAGCTAGAGCTATATGGGAAGAGGGAACCTCAACAGAGAAAATGCTTCCATCTGATTGGCCTGCAGGCAAGATTGTGGGGGCATATTCTTGATTGATGTGGCTTAGCCCACTGCAGACAGCGCCACCCCTGGGCAGGTGGTCACGGAGATATAAGGGAGGTACCTGACCGTGAGCCTGGAAATAAGCCAGTAAACAGCTTTCCTCTAGTTCTAGGGTCTCTGCTTCAGTCCCTGCATCTAGGTTTTTGCCTTCCTGATTTCCCTCAGTGATGGTTGGTTAACAATGAGTTTCAAGGAACCCTTCCCCCACTCCCTGCCCTCCAAGTTGGTTTTAGTCACTGCTGTATCACAGCAATAGAAAATCAAACTAGGACTTCAGTCGTATAATGCATAGTGCGTACAAGGGATGTGGTGTGTGTGTGTGTGTGTGTGCGCGCGCACACACACACACACACACACACACACACACACACACACACACACACATGGCTGGACCAAAAACGTAGGTCATACTTTGATATTTTTGTGTGTATGTTTTATTAAAGGCAAGTGGTAACGTACCAAGCTGTAACAAGCCACCAGTGTATGGGGACCTCCAGTTCGAAAGCCAACACTTCAGGGAAGCAAAGGATTTTTTTTTTTTTTTTTTTTTTTTTTGGTTTTTCGAGACAGGGTTTCTCTGTGTAGTCCTGGCTGTCCTGGAACTCACTCTGTAGACCAGGCTGGCCTCGAACTCAGAAATCCGCCTGCCTCTGCCTCCCAAGTGCTGGGATTAAAGGCGTGCGCCACCACGCCCGGCAGCAAAGGATTTAAAGCAGGGGGTTCAGAGGAATGTTTAAGACTGACGCAGGGGATGAGATGGGAATGTGAGGTAGCTACACAAATTTATGTGAATCATGACTGAGAGAGCAGGAAAGAACAGACACACGCGAAGAGAAAGAGGAGGAAACTGTCCTAGAGCTACCCCACTAGGGTCCTTCACTCCAGTGAGAAAACCTGACAAGGCAGATATTCTATATGACCACTAGGTGGTGCCATGAGCCCAAAGTAGCTCCGCTGTTGCTTAGCCTGATTGTTGATGATAAGAAACATTTTTTCCCCCTTTCTTATTCTGTGGCATTGGTATTCAGAATTTACTGTCAATTCTTTATTATTCAGCCATTTGTGGGCCAGAAATAATTCAAAGAATGTGGTTAAAATGGTGATAACACCAACAATAGCTCCTGTTCTTTCAGTCTAGAAGGTGTGTGTTACAAGGGTGTGTGTGTGTGTGTGTGTGTGTGTGTGTGTATAAATTGTGTGTGTGAGTGTGATTGATTATTAAACAGGAAACACAAATGGACCCAACCCAGAGTAGGTGAGCATACAAAACTCACTTCATGACCATGCAATCTTATAGCACAGCAGTCTATAACAACAGTGTTTTAAAGTTTAAGTCTATTAAGCATACCATTAATTACAAATTAACAAATTGGCAAAGAGTACCTGCAACGCAGGCAATTATCACTTGCAATAATCAAAGGCAACAACAGCAATATTTTAATAAAGAAAATACTTACATGACCTAATTTGGTCATATAACTTATACATTACCAACAAACTATAAATGATAAACATCTATTGGCTTAAACTGTCTTGTGACAACTAGCAACTCACTAATAATTTCCTGTGCTTCATCAAGTCATTATATATTATCAGCACAGTGGTGGAACATAGAAAGCCAAGTCTCCTGTCAGAGATAGCGAGAGACTAGCTCAATAATTACCACTAAGAAAGGCACCTAGACTAAGGTATTACTTAAGTTAATATGTAATTATCATAAATAAGAGACTCCCAAGAAGCCTTCTAATTAATAGCATTACTAACGACTTGTCTCTGGTTTTGGACACTTGCCAAGCTCTACTGTGATTCTGTGTGTGTGTGTGTGTGTGTGTGTGTGTGTGTGTGTGTGTGTGCATGTGTGTGCACAAGTATGCATACATACACACGTATGTAAATGCCCTTAACTGGCTTTACACAGTGTGGAGTTGTAGCTTCCCTGCCCTTCACACCAACTATCTACCACAAAATGCCAGTTGAGTGTTTGGGATAAATGTAATTTTCCAAAGGGGAACAACCAATCAACTGCTCTGACACGATGATCACTTAACTTACGGTCATTGTGAATTGCAAAGGTGATTTACATCGCCACCCAAGTCAGCTACAGCTGGAACGAAATGCCTCATCTGCTCACTCAAAGCACCCCAGGTTTTTCAATCAAACTCTGACAGTTTTCAAGGGCAGAGTCCTGCCTGGAAGCAAACCAGGAAAAATTTCCAGCAATCTATGCACATGTACGACGAAATCCATTTAAATGTTGAGTCTGGCGCTCATAGCATTTGCTTCTCTCTGTCCCTGACAACTAGGAAAGAGATGGTTTCATTTGAAACTCTTCCCTGCATGGGAGGACTTGTGCCTGTCTATGTGCTTCGAAGGGAGCCAATTCCCATCCCTAGAGTATTCTACCCTCACAGGAGAATACATCAAACTGCAAGACAGGCAGGTCACTCACAGCTGTTTTTAGCTGTTCTGGGTCTCTGGATGGCACAAGGGAAATATTACACTGGTGTTGGGGCTGGGGGAACAAGCCCACACATACTTCACTGATGCTCAAGTCTCCCCAAGAGCCCAGAGTGGGGAATTAACATGGTGGTGGTAGTGAGAGATTTGATATGGAGCTGTGGTCAATTAGGAAGGGAGAAAAAAACTTTTGGAGTTCATTTCCTACATTTAAATCAATAATGAAAAATGGATGTAGCCAGGTTGACTAACACAATCGGCTGAACATCACAGAGGCACTGCCTCCTCTGAGAATGTGGCTGCTTGGGAGTTTGCTGAGAAACTGCAAAGACTGGGATGCGCCTACGCACATCCTCATCCCAGATCCCCCTCAGAACCACTTGAAGGGAGCTCTTAGAGGCTGCTTCCCAGGGCTCCAGATTCTATTTGTCTTTCATAATCTCTCTCTCTCTCTCTCTCTCTCTCTCTCTCTCTCTCTCTCTCTTTCTTTCGGCAAAAGAAGTATGATGTAGCCCTAATGCCATTACTAGAAGAAAATTCTTTATAGGATGAGCTAAAATCTTTACTGTTTACATATAGCCAGTGAAAGTGTTGATAAGAAAAGTTTTTTTTTTTAAATATAAGTTTGTTTTCAACTAATCAAGGAAACTTGGACATTTTAGGGTTGACAGGTGGCTCAGCTGTTAAAAATGCTGCTTGCTTGACCTGCTACCACGGAGCCTAGAAATCAGATCCCAGCACTCATGGGACAAACCTAGAGTCTGAGCATGCGTATAACCTCAGCTGCAATGTTCTGGAGAAAGCAAGAGCTCTGGGGCCCTTACACTTCCTTCCCAGTTAAGAAAACATGGGTGTCAGGTCTCAGGAAAGATGCTATCTCAAAGGAATAGATAGATAGGAACCTCTTGTTCCCATTCAACGGCAACGAAGACAATACCTACTCCCTCTTTCTCTGCCCCCAAACTGTCCCTCCCAAGCACCTGGAAATTTCCATTCTACTTCTCCACTTTCATGTGATCAACTATTTTAAATTACACAGATGAGTGGTCTAAAGAGTTCCTTCAGTATCCGGGTTGCTTATTCATGCAATTTCTCCAAACTTATCCACATTATAACGAATGGCAGGATTTTATGCTTCTGTAGATGCATAATATTCCATTCTGTCTGTGTGCCACATTTTCTTTATCTATCCACTGCCCCCTGGGACTGTCTCTATGTCTTGGTGATTCTGAGTCGGCTGCAGCCGACAGGAGGGTACAGCATCTCTTGACAGACTGTTTTCAGTTCCCTTGGATGTATATCTTGTAATGGGAATTCTAGGTCATAAGGAAATTCTACTTTTTAAAAACTCCATGGTATTTTCATAGTGAATAAGTTTCTGCCTTCTTATTTACTTATATTATGAGACCAGGCATAACAATAATGCCCTAACTCAAATGTGTGTGTAACTCAGAATCTTCATCTAATCAGCAGTGAGAAACTGCCCTTCAGTAGATGACATGGCAAGGCCGTACACCACGGACATGGAAAAACCTGAGATGCCCTGTCCAAACACCCACCCACATGGGAAGGGAAGGGGGATGACAGTGAGGGTGTCATCTGTCCTGGGTTATCTTTTTTTACGTCATCAGGGACGTGGGTGGTTAAATGGTGGATCCTGATCCACAAAGCAAGGGAAAGAGAGAAAGAGAACTCGCACCTCAGGTGTTCCACTTATAGGGATATTTTCCACATCCTGGGTGTTTTCACCTCTTCTCTCCTAAGGCGCTCCTTGTACCTGTCACCTCATTTCTTAACAGAAATGTCTGCTCTGGCGTGGTGCAGGCTGGCATTTCAAAATGGTTGTCATCTGTTTCAATAACATGGCTGCTTCTATAAACCCTGTTCACTAATCCATGTTCTGCTTTCTGGAACCGAGGAGGAACTTAGCTGCTCCTTAGCGACCATCCATTGTGTTCCTTCTGAGACGCGTTTTCATCCTCCCAAGCTACTCGGGCTCACTTCTTTGTAGTAGTGAATGTGCTTTGAGAGCTCTCACGGTTGTCATTTACCTACTTTTGTATTCTCAGGAATACTAACATTCTTTCCTAGTGCCCAGAACCATGCAAGACTCCCGTGCCTGTTGCCAGTTCCTGAGGACTCAGCTGGTGGTTGTTGACCTGAGGGCTCGGGAGGCCTCCAGACCCAGCTTTCACTGTCAACTTCACACACCAGCTGAGGATAAGTGACTTGGAGAAATTACCGAAACCTCCTTTATCTGCAAAAAGGTCATAACCCTGCCTAAATCAAAGGTCACATCTGAGTTGAACGAGGAATCATGTGCTAAGCCTTAGCAATATAGACTCCACTATAAGTCCCAGCAAAGGATGGCTACGTTTTCTTCCTTTGTCTTGACAACACATGTTTTGTTTTGTTTTTTAAATCAGCTAAACATATTAAAGCTTTAGAATCCTTATAAAATTACAAACTAAAGTTTAATAAACCCTTGAAGCCTTGACCTTGAGTTGAAGTCAAGACAGAATTCTCATGTACTCTAAATAGTATTCATTTTTTTTTAAATGTAAGTGTAAGATCATTTATCTTTCTCTTTGGCTTTTTGTAGAGCACATTTTTAACTTTATTTCTGTTTTGAAGTGCTATTTCAAATGCACACTCTATTAGTCTAGTTTGTCCCTGCCTTGTTTAAAAAAGTATGCTTGCCTTCTGTGATTAAAACCAGAGACAAAACAGGGTTAAGTTTCACGTTCTAGGACCTACACAGGAGATGTCTACACATTTCATTCATTGGTTCAATCAGTAGAACTAGCCCAACCTACCTACCTATATCTCAATGAGAACACATTTCTTAGCTCAAAGATACCGTGAGCAACTGTCAAACTTACTTATTCACTTTCGCCTTCTCAGAATTTGTTTTTCATGTCATCTTTCTAAGGTAGCAAATAATATAACTTCCTTTAAACTTTCACTTACTTCTCAAGCAAATATTTTCCATCGTCAACTTGTTCTAAAGGATTCTGTAGTCTCTTTAGTTCTTCCTGTAAAAAAGAAATAAAATCAGAAATTAATATCTTGTATTTTGGGCAATATTATTTGAGATCAGTTGTTAGCAATATTGAGGTAGTAATAGTTAAATTCTGTAGCAATGGTTAGGTCTTTAAACATGCAATACGGTTTAATTCATCTTTAATTAGAATATGATATCGTCACACAAACAAATTGATCTTTTTCATCACTAAGAAGAATGTTTTCAACAGGTTTTCCAGGGTGAGTGTGTTTTTATGGGTCCACATACATATATGAGTTCACAGCAAGCAAAGTATGCAGAAGTCAGGTTTGCTGACTGTGACTCGAATGAATGTATGCTGGGTTTGGCCATGAAACAAACATTCTTTCTTGTATTATGGTAACCACTTCTATGTAGTCCACAATTGCAGGTGTGCGCATGTGCAAGCACGCACACACACACACACACACACACACACACCTCTGAATTTTGAATATTTGTAGACACTATGGTCTCATTTCTGTACTTACAGAGACGCTATAGAAGTTGATGTGGGTACTTGATAAGACTTCCAACAGGTTCTCAGTCTTAATAATTGCAGAAGAGGAAATGTGAGGAAAGAGTATAGTACTCTCATCCTGGGGAGATCATTCCTTAGGGCTATACTAAAGTGCTGAAGTGACAGTCCCAAAGGAAGGCACAACCAGAACTAAGGGGATCCCTCACTGAGGGGTATTGATCTGAGATTTCTAAGAACTCCAATATCCCAGGTGCTCAAGTCCTAATGTTGATATATCTTTGAATATACCCTACACATCTCTTGGCACACACTTGAAAGTATAACTGCATTGCATTGTGCATTCGAGAACTTGACCTTACCCCAACCTCTGTCCAGTCTCTCTAATCTTAACATTGGGCCGTTTGTAACTTCAGTGCATCATCGGTGAACGCTTCTTCCTTCAATTCATTTGGACACTCCCTAAATTATCCTGGTTTAGCTGAACCATGCCTTTCTCTTCTGGGAATAGCTAAATTTTTATGAGAGCAAAATCAACAGACTGTTTCGAGAAGAGTTTCAGCATTTAGAGGATTTTACTAATGACAAACTTGGCTGAGACCCACAGTATGCCTTCTTCCTGAAGCCCTCTTAGAAGGGAACCATTTCTTCCCGAGATCTATATACAACATGGACTAGAGACAGGGTGGCTCCTCCTTATTCCTGATTATATCTTCCTGATTTTCTCTACTCCTACATAGCCTCAATTCCTTGTACAATATGCCAGCCACTCATTCTGGGCTTTGTTCACCCTGTCTGTCATTCTCAGTACTGTTTACTTCTTATGGAATTTTATCCACTCTAGATAGATAGGTAGCTTGATAATTGATAAGTAGGTAGATAATCAACAGTCTCCAGAACATCATTATCAATGCAAAACCTAGCATTTTGCATTAACAGTAAAATTCCGTCTTCAGTACTATAAGCTTACTCTTTATTTACATCTATCATCTTTTCTCCAATCCTTTCTACTCACTCTGTCATATCTCACCACACCTTCAATGTCACAATCAGTAAATGCAAGTTATAGAAATGGTAGTGCTTATACTTGCTTTTACAGAGAACCCATTTATAAGAACAATATCTTTGTATGTGTGTGTTTAGAATTTTTAGTTCCTGAGTTGCAAAAATATTAATTAAGATTTTTGAGACAGACTCCTGTTAGATACAAGCTGCAAATGTGAATATACTCTATAAGTTACAGGGTAGAGACTGTAAATCGTGGAGTAGAGCATCTGTGTTATTAGAACAACAGTACCCGTTGCTTCACTTACGTATGATGAGAAGATCAATTCTAAAGTACAAATATTGTCTTGCTTGAATGTCCACCAATTATGTTTTGTTGTTTTTGTTTTGTTTTTGACTGTTTGTTTTTGGAAAATCGTATGGCTATATAACAGCGCATCTCTGTCTTAACTGCATTTGAAAGCCAGAGTTCAACTCTTAGGCTTTGCATCCTCCACACTATGGTTAATAAGGAGCACCAGCTCTTGGTGGTCTTAGCAGTTTCTTGTCTACTGTGTGCTGTGATGTGTTCACTGTTACTTTCCTTTTGGGGAGGACACTCAGAGAAAAGAGTTGGAAGGGAATAGTTTGCATGCTCTGTGCCAGGCACTTTCCTCCAGTCCTCAATTATGGGAGTGTTCTGGGTGGGGCAGGCTTTGATGCAACACATCATTCAACCTGACCATTGATGTTCGAGGAAATTATACCAGACATAAGGTCAATGACTGCCCTGAACTTTCAGAACAGCTGCTTTACTGACGATTTGGAGGATGGATTGTGTCATTAGGTTATTTATGCTAACGATACAAAGCATCTCACTTCATTTGGTCTGGAAGTTTCAAACCATGTCCTCATTGTCACAGAGATGAATCAGGAAGTTGGCTTGCTCAACAATCCCCACTGGGTGTTTTATCTTTGTGGAAAGTCTGTTTTATTGTTAAAAACATACGCAGAGTCTCTGTCATTAGTTTCTCTCGCTAGTCGCCTCTGTGTTTGATTTTTGTATCTGGCAATAATTGTTTGCTTTGTTTTTGTTTTTCCCTGAAACTGGAAAGTATCTCCTTGATGCTGCGGGGATGAATTCCACCCCCACAACTGAGGTCTTAACATAGTTGAGTTTGAACCAGCTTGCTTCTCTCTGCTTTACCTCCTCTTCCCACACTCCTCTAAGCCTGCTCAGATACACAATGCCAGAAACCACATGTTCTCCTCCATGATGCTCAATAACTAGGTCTTCTCATCTCTTCTATCAGCTGGTCCCATTCTTCTTTGAGGATGCCTCTAATTACTCCCCATCCACAAATGTCTTCCCAACCCTCAACAAGGGTTTTGTCTCCTGCCCCAGGTCCTTAGCAACACGTCATCATTCCACTTTCTATTTACTTTTAATTCCCTCCCAACTAAATTTCTGGAGATCAGGGCTGCTGGCTCATCTACCTGATGTACCTAATCCCCCCTCAACAAAGCATTTGTGGGCGGCTTAATAATGATGTGCTGACTAAATGAATTGAATCTGTTGTTGTGGCAAAGACACAGACACTTTAGTATCAGGAGGGTACAGTCTCGGCTCTTCCAACTGTTATTCCTTCCAGTGTTCTCCATTCTCCTCTGTGTCCTGATGAGCTTGTGGTTTGGGTTTTTATTATCTATGATCCTTTGTTCACAACTCTTGGGAGAGAGGCACCAAGATGAGTGAGAGAAGCCGAAGACTTCAGGAATGTACATTATTGCTGGAATACAGATTGGCAGGAGGTAGAAGCCACAGCTCCCAGTGGCCCCTCCTGTGGCTCTTCCAGCCATCACCCAGTAATTCCCCCTTTTCTTCCCTTGCTCCCATCCCCTTCCATTCCCTCTACTTCTCCCCTTACTTTCCTTCGCTTCCTTTTCTTCCTCTCCTCCTCTTCTTTTTCCTTCCTTCACACTATCAATAGCTCAAGATTCTTCCCCAAGCTTGGAGTGATTCCTAGACCCTCCCTCCCTCCCTCCCTCCCTCCCTCCCCTGTCAGCCATCTACTTAAGTTACTTATCTGTTTTAGCTCTGGGTACCAGCTGAAACTGCAAGAATCGTAAGTAGCTTTTGTTTGCCCTGCCTGGTAAGCCCAACAAATACAAGGGATACAATTAACCAGTTATCTTGGTAGCTTGAATATCAGGGTAGCATATCTACCCAAAACTGATTCCTTGTGGGAGAAGCTTTCCAACCCAAAGGTTCAGACTTACTTTATGGCTCAGTTTCACTCAAAAAATAACAGGGCAATTCCTACCTGACTCTATTTGGATACTGTCTTTTTGAGAAAAAAAAAATAAGCTCAATGCCTCTGCAAAATACAAGTTGAATTATTTAGGTACAACCTATATACACAGAACCACAATTCTTCCAAATGAAATCTGTTCTGAGTGGTGAGGGAATGTAAGCTATACCATCATGGTGAATAATTGACTGGCTCCTTCTCATGCTTCCCACTGTCGGGAGAGTTTTTCCTGGAGTAATTTGGTTGTGAAATATTAGAATGAGTGGCCAATAGGGTATTTGCTTTTTTGTGTCCAGCTTCTACCTGTCAAACACGGTAGGATACAGCTAAGAGACTGGTAAGTTCATTCCCATGGTTCAGCCACCGGACCCACTCAAGAGTCAAGCAGTTTCTTCTGTTTGTTTGTCTTTTTCCTTTGGCTTTAACCCATTTATTTTCTAAATAAGTTTGGTATATTGTTTGGACAGGTTTAAAATCAGAAATCTTTTTAAATACTGTTTTTCCTTTAAAGTGCACTCATGCCAAAGTAAAACCTTTTGGCTCCTCTGAATTGCATATTGTCCATGTTATTCCCAGCATGCTCTGGAGCATCTAGGGAAACTTAAAATTTGAACAGAATCTACACTTTACTTCATTTTAAGGCAATAGATGATAAAACCAATAACACATAAATCGTGTGTGTGTGAGTGTGTGTTGGGAATAATTTCATATTAACCTACGGGTAACTATTTAACAAAAGTTAAAAGCCAAATGTACTTTTGATGCTTTTGACTATTTAATCATTCAATTAAATATTAATAGGTCTCTTCACCAATCCCCCAACAGATTCTTTTTTAAATGGAACGATAATAAAGGCACTAAAAGGGGCTTACTAATGTTTGCATAATTTGGAAAAGTAGAAGACATAAAATCTATACTAATTTTAGCTCTGAATCATTAAACATGAAATATTGATTATGGCTCTTTGTAGCCTGCTCTATGGAGCTTGGCTGCTGTGTCCACATAAAGTGAGTATGGTACTTTGCCCTTGGACCCCGGTGGCTGTAAATGATGCCCCTGGTGACAGCTGGGAGGCAGGCCTTCTGATCCACAGCCCTAAGAGATGCATTTCTCAGATTAGACCAGGGATGACCCAGCTGCACAGCTCAACTTCAGAAAATTAAATTGGAGGGATTCCAACCTCTGTTGAAATAACTGTGTGAATTACAGCACTTCCACGGGCCTTGTTATAATGTAAATGTGCTTACAATTTACTGCCATTTCCCCCTACCCCTGCTGTGAATATGGGCATTAATAGTCGTCCCATATATTTAAAGGCAAAAAGGCATCAAAAATAAAAACACAAGACTTATGCTTTCTCCCTTTGGAAGAAGGGAAGCTAGTTTTCTCTTCCTTTTTCTTTTGACATTTTCTTTCTTTTTATTTTCTGTAAAAAGAACAGTTTATTTACGTATTATGCATTCATGTTTTTTTTTATGGCCAGCACACCTGTAAATTTCACATAGGGAAGTTACCTAGAAGCTGAACATGAATTTCTGTGGGAGGAAAAAAAATGGCTAATGCCACATCAACAGCTCATTTAAGGGACTCATTCAGGTAAGTTATGGGCACATAGGTGAGGTAGTAGACTTTAAAAGACATTTTTCTGTTTCCAGCACTGTGAGGACATTTTGAGAGTCCCTTTTCTTGCAGAAGGGCTGTGACTTTATGGCAGTGATCATCAGGTGAGGGACTGGGTGAGTGTGGGGACTCTTGTGACTGTTTGAAGCAGAATTATTACTCACAGCAAACATAGAGACTTACTAATGTAAGACACAACAGGAATTATACTCGTTCATTGTTTATTCCTGAATGACCACCTATATCACACTCACAGGGCACTCTAGCCTTTGACTTCCAAATATGAGTGTCCAACACCTGAACTCATCTGAACAAATGCCAAGGGACCATGTTACATAAAATTAAATGAAAACTTCTGAGTCATCATCCTAGTCCCTGGGTCTGAGGTGATCTCAGTCCTTGGGATTGTCTTGGAGTGCAAGTTGTTTTCAGAAAGATCCAATGACAGTGATGTCACTCGGGCCAGCCCTTTGCCCACATCGAGATACACTGATGGGATGAGTCAGCCTCACATTATTTTGAACAATATGCTTCAGGATGAAGTGCCCTCTCTGTCCTTTTCTAAGCTGGAGTGAGGTCTCGTGAGCTTATGCTGACTTCAGGTCACAGATATTCTAACACTATCCCTGTAAAAGGAAGTCACTTACTGTAAAGCATCTTACACACTATAATAACTCTACAGTGTAAGACAGCTGGACCTTATTAGTAATGATTTTAAAGTTGTCATTTTACCCAAAGATTATTTAGGGGGGCTGACGAGGTGCTTCAGAGAATCCAACATTGTGAGTTCCATATCCCACAGGGTAAAGGAAAGAACAGACTCCCACTAGGGGTCCTCTGATTCACACCCATGCATATGCATAGAAGCAAGTACACATGCATACATGCACATACACACACTTGCAATGTTTTCTTTTTATTTATGTATTTTTTTATTTTTTATTAGGTATTTTCTTTATATACATTTCAAATGCTATCTCGAAATTTCCCTATACCCTCCCTCCGCCCTGCTCACCTACCCACCCACTCCTGCTTCTTGTCCCTGGCATTCCCTTGTATTGGGGCATATAAAGTTTGCAATACTAAAGGGCCTCTCCTCCCAGTGATGACTGACTAGGCCATCTTCTGCCACATATGCAGCTCTGGGGGTACTGGGTAGTTCATATTGTGCCTCCACCTATAGGGTTGCAGACCCTTCAGATCCTTGGGTGCTTTCTACAGCCTCTCCATTGGTAGCCCTATGTTCCATCCAATAGATGACTGTGAGCATTCACTTCTGTGTTTGCTAGACGCTGGCATAGCCTCACAAGAGACAGCTATATCAGGGTCCTTTCAGCAAAATATTGCTGGCATATGTAATAGTGTCTGCATTTGGTGGCTGATTATGGATGGATTCCAGGGTGCAGCAGTCTCTGGATGGTCCATCCTTTTGTCTCAGCTCCAAATTTTGTCTCTGTAACTTCGTCCATGAGTGTTTTGTTCCCAATTCTAAGAAGAAGTGAAGTGTTCACACTTTGGTCTTCGTTCTTCTTGAGTTTCATGTGTTTTGCAAATTGTATCTTGGGTATTCTGAGCTTCTGGGCTAATATCCACTTATTAGTGAGTACATATCATGTGAGTTCTTTTGTGACTGGGTTACCTCACTCAGGATGATGCTCTCCAGGTCCATCCATTTGCCTAGGAATTTCATAAATTCATTGTTTTTAATAGCTGAGTAGTATTCCATTGTGTAAATGTACCACATTTTCTGTATCCATTCCTCTGTTGAGGGACATCTGGGAAATGCAAATCAAAACAACCCTGAGATTCCACCTCACACCAGTCAGAATGACTAAGATCAAAAATTCATGTGACAGCAGATGCTGGCGAGGATGTGGAGAAAGAGGAACACTCCTCCATTGTTGGTGGGATTGCAAGCTTGCACAAGCACTCTGGAAATCAGTCTGGCAGTTCCTCAGAAAATTGGACATAGTACTACCGGAGGATCCAGCAATACCTCTCCTGGGCATATATCCAGAAGATGTTCCAACTGGTAATAAGAACACATGCTCCATGATGTTCATAGCAGCCTTATTTATAATAGCCAGAGAACCCAGATGTCCCTCAACAGAGGAATGGATCAAAACTTTCTTTATCTCCATCACTAGCAGGTAGATCCTAAGCCCTTAAGCCTCGCGGGACTGCAGAAAAGAGTCAGAGAAGAGTCTTTGCACCCTGCTCTGGATGCCCTTCAGCCCCTTCCCCTAATATTTCTACTCTCACCACATACAAACCTCTTAGAGCTTCAGAAGGTTAGAGGTCAAATTCTATGAATCGTGGGATGAGTCAGTCTCAGTGTTTGGATGATTTAACCAAATGGGATAGCCAGGTATTGTGGTGCATGCCTTGGATCCTACAACTCTAGAGGTAAGCAGGGGATCTCTGTGAGTTGGAGGCCATCTTGATCTTTGAGTTTCAAGCTATATATGAGCTAGGGCTATATAATGGGACTAGATCTCAAAAAAATTTACAAAACAAGGATAAAGCAAATCCTTACAAAGAGAAACAAGAAAGCAGCACACTACAATATGTAGTTGAACATGCAGATTACCATCAAGTGGCTCCCCTTGATCTCCATAATTTTCCTTGTCTTTCAGTCACCTGAAGGCCAGTTTCAGAAAGTACCATATCTTGAAACACACCTTTGAACCTGAATGTAAAGGCACAAAAGACACATAGAGACAGCTACTGTCCCAATCCCACCTACATTATCTTGAAATCATCATTTAAATCTTTCCCTAGAAAACAATTATTAAAATTAAGAAAGACAGTAAAGGATGTTAGAAATCAGTGAACTCTCCTTCAGCCATTTGATCACAGTTCTAGTCATTACGTAGCAGATGCAGTCAAGGATCAGGCACTGTCCTTTGTGTGAGACTGCAGTGGAAGACACAGCGGAAACAGCCCACAATCTCCTGCAGGGTTCAGCACCAGCCAAGGAGGAAAAATGACTGGTAGGAATTATTGAAAATGTTCATATTCAAAAATTGGTCTCCACATTTTTTTTAACATGGCCGGGAGCAAAGTGTGAATTCATTGTATAAGACTGTTTGTTTCAAGACATTATTCCAGGGAGGCTAAGGAAAGTGGACTCCTGAACTCATGAGACTGCCACTCCTCACTGGCTAAGTTGAATGGCGTACCAACATGGAGAAAGTGGAGAAGGCAATGAAAATTGCCACAGAGTTCAAATATTAATTGACAATGGGATAATTAAGAATGATGAGTATACTTAATGACCAAGAAAAGACAAGCACACAAGAGAACAAAAGATAACGGGTCAGAGGGCACTTTGTCACAAGCCATGGCACCACTGCCAATAAGAATGCCCGCTTTCCTCCCCAGAGTATTTTAATTTATTCTCAGCTGCCAAGTACCATGCTGTGGCTAATAACACCTGGAAGGCAGTGTTTGCAGAAGACTAAACCGTTAGAGTTATGCATCTTGAATCAGATGTTCATTTTCTTGAATAGACAGATCCTCTCAAGGACAAAGCGGTATTAGCTATGGAAACAGAACGCCATCATTTGAAAAACAAGGTGTTTCCAACAAGACAGCCTTATTCTGTTCAAAGGGAAACCCCCTAAAATGCCCATTACACCTTTAGATCTTAGCCCCTCCCCCAAGTGCCTAGCAAGTGGGACAAACACTTTGGTGCAAATAAGCATTTTATCGTAAAACCAAGCTGTATCAGAATTGATCATTTCTCTTCAGAGTATGATAGCAGAATGTGTGGAAAGAACATCTCAGTTCCAAGAAACGTCAAGTCTCGGTTGAGTCCTTTGCTATGACAGTTTCTTTCAAGGTGGTTAGGTATTGCATGTACTGACAACTGTTGCCTAAAATCCCAAGTGTGTGTGTGTGTGTGTGTGTGTGTGTGTGTGTGTGTGTGTGTGTGTGTTTAAAGCAAGTCATCTAAAGATGGAGAAGAAGACAGGAGAGAGAAGATCAGGACAAAAGCATGGAATGCTGTTCCCATTCCCCAGCACTGACCAAGTTCCCGAGTGTGGCCCCCATCCTCCATTGTAGAGTTCCAGAAAGCACCCATTCCCAGGTTGGTTAGTATACTTCTTTCTCTTCTCAATTCTTATTAACTGACTTCCAGGCTGTGATTTCTTATTCTGCATCTAGTATGAAATTATCACAGCTAACACAGTTAAGAAATTTTCATGACTAGTGCGCTAAGTTCTCCAGTGACTGAAGCTTCTGGAAGCCTTTGCAGTGATATCACATCCTCACGGTGTTGGGAAGGAACTGCCTTCCTTTTTTTTTTTTTTTTGTGAAACAGCTGCAGTGAAGTCTTCACTGAAACTGTCTACTTCGCTCTGTGGAAATCTGTCAGATCCTCTCCAAGGAAAGCTCTAGCCACAGTTAGACGACTGTGATACTCAGAGTGTTCCCAGGGTAGCCAACATCTGTTGAGGTGCATTCTGGTCCTGACTATCAACAACTCTGAAGTAAAGGGACAGCCACTGAATCCATAATGCCACATTTAGAGCCTATTCTATTACTTAGCATTAGCTCTAGTGAAAGTTGAGCAGAGTCAAATAAATACAATGGAACATTCCCTTAAGAGAAAGAATCTGATATTTCACCCCACCATGCTACACATTGAATAATAAAAATGCTTATTTAAGATAGTTTTGAGGATATCAATAGAGGACTTATCTGCTTTAATATACCTTGGAATTCTGTTAGCTACAATTTCATGGTGGCTAAATAATTTATGATAATTGACAATTCACTAGATTTTAATTCACCACTGCCAAACCTACAGATTTCCTAGCATCTTTAAAATCACACATTTTCAAGGTGAAGCATGGCATTTGCTATGTTCATTGCTCCTGCAACTGCCTAATTTTATTAGTTTAGAATGTATGCTGTTATTTAAACCTGGATCATTTGGAGGTTTTCCCTAACACAAAGCAATAAACCTAAGAGCATAACACTACCTCATTAAACCTTCTGATTCCAGCAGCTGTCTGAACATTAGCTGAATACAATCTACTGTGTGAGCTGGTACTCTGTATATCCGACTCTGCAAACAAAAGCACAAGCAGAGAGTAGATGTGCCTGCCAGTGCACATGGTATTTACAAAACACATGGAAGTAGCACGGAAGATTACTAGGCACACTCTTGTAATTTTTGTCCAAGGCAAGAAATTAAACCTTGCCAGACATGTCCCACCCTCATTACAGTTCCCTCATCTCCTTGTTATGGCCTCCAAATATATCTTGAAGATGACTTTGAACTTTTGATCATCTTGCCTCCACCTTCTCAGTGCTATTACAGGCCACTAGGCCTAGAGTTATGCAGTACTGGGAACTTAGCAATTGAGATACATTCTCAGCCCATAAACTCATTGTTTGAAGTAATTACACATAGGAAGAAAAATTTTAAAAAATGTTCAATGGGAACATTTATTTTGTTGGCAGTGTAGGTGGTTTTGTCTGTTTTTTTTTAGAGTACTCAATATCATTCTCACAAACCAAATCCTAGAACACATTAAAACAATCATCCATCATGATCAAGTAGGCTTCATTCCAGGGATGCAGGGATGGTTCAATTTATGGAAATCCATCCATGTAATCCACTATATAAACAAACCCAAAGAAAAAACCATATGACCATCTCACATTAGATGCTAAGAATGCATTAAACAAAATCCAGCTCTCCTTCATGATAAAAGTCTTGGAAAGATCAGGAATCCAAGGCCCATACCTAAACCTGATAAAAGCAATATACGGCAAACCAGTAGCCAACATCAAACTAAATGGAGAGAAGCTGGAAGCAATCCCACTAAAATTAGGTACTAGACAAGGCTTCCCACCCTCTCCCTACCTATTCAATATAGTACTTGAAGTCCTAGCCCGAGCAATTAGACAACAAAAGGAGATAAAAGAGATACAAATTGGAAAGGAAGAAGTCAAAATATCACTCTTTGCAGATGATATGATAGTATACATAAGTGACTCCAAAAACTCCAGAAGGGAACACCTAAACCTGATAAACAACTTCAGCAATGTGGGTGAATATAAAATTAACTCAAACAAATCAGTGACCTTCCTCTACACAAAGGATAAACAGGCTGAGAAAGAAATTAGGGAAACAACACCCTTCTCAATAGTCACAGATAATATAAAATATCTTGGCGTGACTCTAACTAAGCAAGTGAAAGATCTGTATGATAAGAACTTCAAGTCTCTGAAGAAAGAAATGGAAGAAGATATCAGAAGATGGAAAGATCTCCCACGCTCATGGATTGGCAGGATTAATATAGTGAAAATGGCTATCTTGCCGAAAGCAATCTACAGATTCAATGCAATCCCCATCAAAATTCCAACTCAATTCTTCACAGAGTTAGAAAGAACAATCTGCAAATTCACCTGGAAAAGCAAGAATACCTAGCATAGTGACAATAAAAGAACCTCTGGGGGGCTCGCCATCCCAGACCTCAAGCTCTACTACAGAGCAATTGTGATAAAAGAACCTCTGGGGGACTCGCCATCCCGGACCTCAAGCTGTACTACAGGGCAATTGTGATAAAAGAACCTCTGGGGGACTCGCCATCCCGGACCTCAAGCTGTACTACAGGGCAATTGTGATAAAAGAACCTCTGGGGGACTCACCATGCCAGACCTAAAGCTTTACTACAGAGCAATTGTGATAAAAACTGCATGGTACTGGTACAGTGACAGACAGGTAGACCAATGGAATAGAATTGAAGACCCAGAGATGAACCCACACACCTATGGTCACTTGATCTTTGACAAAGAAGCTAAAACCATCCAGTGGAAAAAGGACAGCATTTTCAACAAATGGTGCTAGCTCAACTGGTGGTTAGCATGTAGAAGAATGCAAATCGATCCATTCTTATCTCCTTGTACAAAGCTCAAGTCCAAGTGGATCAAGGATCTCCACATAAATCCAGATACACTGAAACTTATAGAGGAGAAAATAGGAAAACGCCTTGAAGATATGGGCACAGGGGAAAAATTCCTGAACAGAAGAGCAATGGCTTGTGCTATAAGATTATAAGAATCGACAAATGGGGCCTTATAAAATTGCAAAGCTTCTCTATGGCAAAGCACACTGTGAAAAAGAAAAAAGGCCACCAATTGGAAAAGGATTGGGAAAGGATCTTCACCAATCCTAAATCCCTTAGAGGGGCTAATATCTAATATATACAAAGAACTCAAGAAGTTAGACTCCAGAGAAACAAAGAACCCTATTAAAAATGGGGTACAGATCTAAACAAAGAATTCTCAACTGAGGATACCAAATGGCTGAGAAGCACCAAAAAAAAAAAAAAAAAAGTTCCACATCCTTAGTCATCAGGGAAATGCAAATCAAAACAACCCTGAGATTCCACCTCAAACCAATCAGAATGGCTAAAATAAAAAACTCAGGTGACAGCAGATGCTGGCAAGGATGTGGAGAAAGAGGAGCACTCCTCTATTGCTGGTGGGATTGCAAGCAGGTACAAGCACTCTGGATATCAGTTTGGTAGATCCTCAGAAAACTGGACATAGTACTACCCGAGGACCCAGCAATACCACTCCTTCATATATACCCAGAAGATGCTCCAACATATAATAACGACACATGCTCCACTATGTTCCTAGCATCCTTATTTACAATAGCCAGAAGCTGGAAAGCTTCTATATGGCAAAGCACACTGTAGAAAAGTCAAAAAGGCAACCACAGCAGATTGGGAAAAGATCTTTACCAATCCCTAAACAGAGGAATGGGTACAGAAAAGGTGGTACATTTACACAATGGCGTACTACTCAGCTATTAAAAACGATGAATTTATGAAATTCTTAGGCAAATAGATAGATCTGGAGGATATCATCCTGAGTGAGGTAACCCAATCACAAAAGAACACATATGATATGTACTCAATGATAAGTGGATATTAGCCCAGAAACTTGGAATACCCAAGATACAATTCACAAACCACATGATACTCAAGAAGAAAGAAGACCAAAGTGTGGATATTTCTATCCTTCTTAGAAGGGAGAACAAAATACTTATGGAAGGAGTTACAGAGACAAAGTGTGGAGCAGAGACTGAAAGAATGACCATCCAGAGACTGGCCCACCTGGGGATCCATCCCATATACAACCACCAAACCCAGACACTATTGCTGATGCCAACAAGTGCTTGCTTAGAGGAGTCTGATATAGCTGTCTCCTGAGAGGCTCTGCCAGTGCCTGACAAATACAGAAGTGGATGCTCACAGCCATCCATTGGACTGAGCATAGGGTTCTCAATGAAGGAGCTAGATAAAGTACCCAAGGAGTTGAAGGGATTTGCAGCCTCATAGGAGGAGCAACAATATGCACTAGCCATTACCCCCAGAGGTCCCAGGGACTAAACCACCAACCAAAGAGTATACCTGGTGGGACTCACGACTCCAGCTGCATATGTATCAGAGGATGGCCTAGTCAGTCATCAATGGGAGCCATGAATGCTCTATGTCCCAGAATATGGGAATGCCAGGGCTAGAAAGCAGGAACGGGTGGGTTGGTGAGCAGGGTAAGGGGGGAGGGGACAGGGGGAAGGAGATTTTGGAGGGGAATCCAGGAAAGGGAATAATATTTGATATGTAAATCAAGAAAATATCTAATAAAAAAACTATCAGGGTAAGGACAATGAGGTAACTTATTGGCAAAATCCACGTATACTTCTCTAGAAGAAGGGGGAATGGAGGGAAGGACTCCTAATTTTTCTTTCCAGCTGAACAGCTTAAAACCTAAACTTGTCTGAAGAGTATGTTCAAAGTGTTTCTGTCTATAAGAATCATAGTATGCACACCTTTAAAGGGGGAATATCAAGAAAATAAAGCGGAAGAATTTAAAATAAAGAAAAAATAAAGTAGAGTATTACTGTGTAAATTAGGCCCATGTTAAATTGGCAGCCATTTTTCTGTCTCTACCTGAGAAAGCAGGCCACCACTGTACCTGGGAAGGACCCTTTATTTTAATCACTGGCCTTAATCCTGACTCCTGATACAAGGGTTTGGCATCTCTAAGTGTCTTAATCAGGGTTTCTATTCCTGCACAAACATCATGACCAAGATGCAGTTGGGGAGGAAAGGGTTTATTCAGCTTACACTTTCCACATTGCTGTTGTTCACCAACAGATGTCAAGACTGGAACTCAAGCTTCCTTTCTCCTCAGGAAGCAGGAGCTGATGCAGAGGCCATGGAGGGATGTTACTTACTGGCTTGCTTCCCCTGTCTTGCTCAGCCTGCTCTTTTATAGAACCCGAGACTACCAGCCCAGAGATGGCACCACCCACAAGGAGACCTCCTCCCTTGATCACTAATTGAGAAAATGCCTTACAGCTGAATCTTGTGGAGGCATTTCCCCAACTTAAGCTCCTTTCTCTGTGATAACTCCAGCCTGTGTCAAGTTGACACACAAAACCAGCCAGTACACTAAGTTATAAGAACTCCTTTCATAACTTAATAGAATGACTGATGACTGGATCCCTAGACAGCTTCAGGTGGAGCTAGTTGTTCTATTAAACAATGATAACTAACAAATGGTTTAATCAATCATGCTTATGTAATGGAACATCAATAAAAATTCTAATTGAGGTTCAAAGATCTGGCAATGATGTGGAGATCCTGAGAAACTTTTATCATCTGAAGAGGGCTTGGAAGCACCAAAGTTCTCATAATGAGTTGTCTTATTCATAACTCCTATTTTTTCTGTGCCTGAAATACAATCTTAATAAGAAACCATCAAAGTGCTTTCCTGAGCTCTTTACGGAATGTATCTATCAGAACTGGGGTTGCAGGATCTCTCAATTTCTATTCTATCAAGATGGAGTTATAGAAAGTAACCTGGGACTTGTGAACAGCCATGGTAGTAGGAACAGTCTGGATGCCTGGAGCCCTTTAATCTAGGTGGGATTTCATGCTAACTCCATGTAGATAGTATCAGAATTGTATTACATCACAGTAAAATACCAAAATATACAGTTGCTGACAACAGAGAAATGGAAAATTGTTAAGTATAAAACCTAATTAAAATCAATCAATCAATCAAACAAAAACATATATATTTGATGTTAGAAATGTGACTATAGTGAGATGGCTTTGTTTTTACAATGATAACTCACAGAATTTATTAGAATTCCATCAATTATATAGATACTCTCTATATGTTTATAGGGTACTAC
Source organism: Mus caroli (assembly GCF_978045245.1). NCBI lineage: Eukaryota > Metazoa > Chordata > Mammalia > Rodentia > Muridae > Mus > Mus caroli. The sequence goes on from NW_028227258.1 coordinate 94,486,377, forward strand.
ATATTCAGCCTTGAGTAACCACAGCCTTCATCAATACACAGAACTACCTACTTATTATAAAGCTGCTCCCAGTATTTTCTTATGACTCCAAACACCCCTTCTCACCCTAAATTCCCTGGCAAGACAATTATTCATCTGTATTCCACCTTTATGACTTCTTTGAGATATCAAGAGTGAATTAATATAGCACATGCCTTTGGGAATATCCTTTCCCTCGTAGTGTCATTTCTTTGGGGCCCATTCACTTTGTCTAACAATAGCTGTGGCTGTGTTCCCTTATTAGCAAGTTATCTTATGGTTATGTTTGTTAGTTTATTGATGGACTCACTGAAGAACATGCAGGTTGAGTCCAATTTTTAGCTATTCTAATAAAGCCACTATGAGCACTTATGTATGGATTTTTATATGAACATAACTTTATGTCTCCATAATAGCCAAAGAGTGCAATTTCTGGGTTGTATGCTCAATGTTTCTGTTTTTAAGAAAAAATGTTAAGCTATTTTCCAGAGTAATTATATCATTTCACAGTCCTCTCAGTAACACAGAAGTGACCCTATCTGCTTGGGCCCTTGTTAGTATTCTGAAGTTCCCACTTTATTGCACTAATTCATACGTTTCCCAGCATTATCTTTCCTTTCTTTCCTGCTATCTTGTGAAGCTCCCAGGCAGGTTCATCTGTGGAGTGTTCTAGTCTGGCTTTTCTGAGCAGATGCACACATGGACTTCAGTTAGCAACTGGAGCCAGAGACTTCATCAGATGTAATCTGACCCTCTGGAGAGATACAGGCTATTCCTCAGATGTGTCCTTTCATACACGGTTCAGAGTGGGCTGCCGGCCTCTGTATTTCCAATGATAGCCCTTGAAGCATAAATCTATTCATTTGTGTGTGGGAGATGTGGACAAGGTTATATATTCATTGGTACGTTTTTATGTATTGTGTGAAAGAGTTCTGTAAAACCTTTCTTTTCTCGCTTGCTTTATATGATCATAGCAGGATGAATGCTGGTATTCTTCCTTTCTCAGCTTTCAGAATAATATGGTTCTTTGCCGTCTTGCCCACTTGCCCAATTATTTTTTCACACCACTAGGACCTCACAATTTAAACAAGTTCAATCTTTCTCTTCTTACTATGCTGAATACTTCTAATAACTTGATTTTCTTACTACTAAGACTCAAATTATGATCTGGGAATGCAGCTCTGTTGCTAGGGTGTTTTCCTGGCTTGAGTGAACCCCTGAGTTTGCTCCTAACACTCCAAACTGACCATGTTGTTTCATACTTGCAACCCCAACAGTTTGGAAGTGGAGGCAGGAAGATCGGGTGTCCAAGGCCATCTTTGGCTACATAGTGAGTTCCAGGACAGCCTGGACTACATGAGATCCTGTCTCAAAACAAACAAACAAGAAACCTCAAGACTGATTCCACTTCGGGGCAGTAGGAGCCTCTTCTAGTTAGCCCATGGGTCAGTTTAACACAAACCTTGTCATATCTGGTGACTATTGCCCATAACAAACTTGACTGGACCTTTACACTTCCTGCCACAAACCCCAAACTATCCATTCCTCCTCAAGAAGCACTGGCTCCTTCTACTGGGAGAAGATTTTGTGTTTGGTAGACATTACCAACTAGATCTTCCAATGTGTTTTCAGTAGTTGGCATGTGGTCTAAGTTTCCTTTTATCTTTCTCCTTTAATTTACTTTGATTTTTAGCATTTTCTGTTTTCACCTCCTTTCTCACTCATGAGGTCACCTGTGTGCTTGTTCACACTCGTGCTTCTATTAGCATAATGCTCAACTCTAGAATTTTAAGTTCTCTTTTGGTTCTGCCATCTCCTCAGCAGAGATGAGGACTCATACAAACCCTCCAAGACAAAACAAAGTAAATAAAATGGAAATGGCTTTTTAAAACTGCTTCAGAAAATCCTTTTTGGTCTGCTTTGGAGCTGAGACTTCAGGTGTCTGCAGCTTAGGAACCTCTAGGCTGTGGGAAAGGCATGCAAACTGACAGGAGGTCCTTATCTAAATCTCCATGGAGCTTTTGAGATGGCAGGCAGGACCTTAAGGCCTTTCAAAGCACGGGGTGTTCGTCTCTACTTAGAGAAAATTGTTATAATTTATAATGGCTTTGCTCTCTGTGGGAAAACACTCAGGAGCAATCACCTGCTGGCCATTCCTTTCAGAATCCTAAGGCCATTGCAGGCCCTTTTAAGAACAGGTTTTCAGAGAAGTATTACTTAACCCTTGAAGGTCTGTTGTCAAATCTCTGTGGTATTGGGGAAAGCAGCCTACAGAGTATGGAACACTTGATGTCAAGCTTCTATAGTTATTATATTAATTAATTGCCTCTGATGTATAAGAACACTGTAGCAACAAGGGACACTTTAAAGAAGAAGCAATTGTAGCATCAAGAACTTTACCTGGGATCACACAAAACAGCCCAGCTCATGCATGCAGGCTTGGTCTAACTCCACGAACATAAATTCCGTTACCTTCTGTTTGAAGCTTGGAAAAATCAAAATACATAGACCAATAGAACAGAAGAGAGAGTTAGAATCCAGCCCATGGACCCACGGACACATAGCCAACGGACCTTTACACAGATGCTCAGAGTAGCAACTGACAAAGGATAGTATTTTCAGGAAATTGGGATGGTAGTATTAGATAGCCACATGCAAAAGAATTAACCAAGACCTTTACCTCTCACTAGTTATAAGAAAAAATCCAAATTTCTTTTTTTTAAATTTTTAATATTTTTTATTACGTATTTTCCTCAATTACATTTCAAATGCTATCCCAAAAGTCCCCCCATATCCTCCCCCCACTTCCCTACCCACCCATTCCCATTTTTTTGGCCCTGGCATTCCCCTGTACTAGGGCATATAAAGTTTGCGTGTCCAATGGGCCTCTCTTTCCAGTGATGGTCGACTAGGCCATCTTTTGATACATATGCAGCTAGAGTCAAGAGCTCCGGGGTACTGGTTAGTTCATAATGTTGTTCCACCTATAGGGTTGCAGATCCCTTTAGCTCCGTGGGTACTTTCTCTAGCTCCTCCATTGGGAGCCCTGTGATCCATCCAATAGCTGACTGTGAGCATCCACTTCTGTGTTTGCTAGGCCCCGGCCTAGTTTCACAAGAGACAGCTATATCTGGGTCCTTTCAGCAAAATCTTGCTAGTGTATGCAATGGTGTCAGCGTTTGGAAGCTGATTATGGGGTGGATCCCTGGATATGGCAGTCTCTAGATGGTCCATCCTTTTGTCACAGCTCCAAACTTTGTCTCTGTAACTCTTGTTCCCACTTGTAAGAAGGGGCACAGTGTCCACACTTTGGTCTTCATTCTTCTTGAGTTTCATGCGTTTAGAAAATTGTATCTTATATCTTGGGTATCCTAAGTTTTGGGCTAATATCCACTTATCAGTGAGTACATATTGTGTGAGTTCCTTTGTGATTGTGTTACCTCACTCAGGATGATGACCTCCAGGTCCATCCATTTGCCTAGGAATTTCATAAATTCATTCTTTTTAATAGCTGAGTAGTACTCCATTGTGTAAATGTACCACATTTTCTGTATCCATTCCTCTGTTGAGGGGCATCTGGGTTCTTTCCAGCTTCTGGCTATTATAAATAAGGCTGCTATGAACATAGTGGAGCATGTGTCCTTCTTACCGGTTGGGACATCATCTGGATATATGCCCAGCAGAGGTATTGTTGGATTCTCCGGTAGTACTATGTCCAATTTTCTAAGGAACCGCCAGACTGATTTCCAGAGTGGTTGTACAAGCTTGCAATCCTACCAACAATGGAGGAGTGTTCCTCTTTCTCCACATCCTCGTCAGCATCTGCTGTCACCTGAATTTTTGATCTTAGCCATTCTGACTGGTGTGAGGTGGAATCTCAGGGTTGTTTTGATTTGCATTTCCCTGATGATTAAGGATGTTGAACATTTTTTTCAGGTGTTTCTCTGCCATTCGGTATTCCTCAGGTGAGAATTCTTTGTTCAGTTCTGAGCCCCATTTTTTAATGGGGTTATTTGATTTTCTGGAGTCCACCCTCTTGAGTTCTTTATATATATTGGATATTAGTTCTCTATCTGATTTAGGATAGGTAAAGATCCTTTCCCAATCATGTTGGTGGTCTTTTTGTCTTATTGACTGTGTCTTTTGCCTTGCAGAAGCTTTGCAGTTTCATGAGGTTGCATTTGTCAATTCTCGATCTTACAGTGCAAGCCTTTGCTGTTCTATTCAGGAATTTTTCCCCTGTGCCCATATCTTCAAGGCTTTTCCCCACTTTCTCCTCTATAAGTTTCAGTGTCTCTGGTTTTATGTGAAGTTCCTTGATCAAAATTCTTAATTATAAAACCCGACACCATGAAACCACCAGGAGAGAATATAGAGGAAATGCTTCAGAGCATCTAAGTAGATAGGAATTTTATACAGGACCCCCAAAGTTAGGGGAGACAAGCAAAAATAGACAAATAAGATCATATCAATCTAAAAGCTTTTATATATCAGAAGACACCATCAACAGAGTTTAGGAATAATCTATAGAATGTTGGAAGATATTTGCAACCATTACCTGGCAAAGAGTTATTGTTCAGAACATACAAGGAGCTCTTAAAAATGCAATAGCAAAATCAGCCCAATTAAAATGAGATGAAATTAAAATTAACTGGCCAGCAGATCTAGTTAGGACATACAGGTGACCAGCAGGCACATGAGAAATGATGCTCAGTCTCACTACTCATCAGAAAAATCATTGTCACGTCCCTACCATTGTCCCAGTAATAATAGCTAATCTAAAAAAGTGCTGGCGAGGACATGTGGGAGATCAGACCCTTCACACTACTGATGAGAATATAAATTAGTATAATGATATGGAAAACAGTGTGAAGGCTCTTCAAAAGATTAAAATTATGATCATCACATGACCCAGTAACATTACTCCTTGAAGTATAGCCCAGGAAATTGAAATCAGCATGTTGAAAGGACACCTGCAATCTCTAGTTGCTGAACTCCACAAAAGACAAGAGATGGAAACAGCTTAAGTGTCCACCTGCTGAGGAATATGTGAACTGCGATACAAATACACAGTGGCATATTTTTATTCACCCATAAAAAGAATGAATTACTCTCACAGTGGCAATATGGGTAGAACTGAAGATTATTAGGTTAAATGAAAGAAGCCAGGCAGTGGAGTGTAATCTGATGTCATTCGTACAAGGAACCTAAGAGTTGACTTCACAGACATTAAGAGTTGAATGGGGTTTATCGGAGAGAGCAGAAGGCAGTGGGGGAAGGGGTGGGGAAAGACTGGTTGATGAGGGTACAGTTTCAAAGGACGAATGAGTCCCCATGCTCTATTAGAAAGAATGGTGACTGTAGACAGAGAGAATGCACTATGCACTGGAGAAAACTAGGAAGCAGGGTTTAACAGAAATGACAAACAAGAAAATGAACATGATAATCCTCATTTAAATATTTTACAATAGGCCAAGCCATCAGATTCTATATCTACATCTACATCTATCTATCTATCATCTATCTATCAATCTATATCTTGTTTTTATTTATTGGATTGACAAACACCATAGTCTGAAAACAGCTAAGCAGAAAAGGAGGCGTTTTTTGGCTTCAGCAGATCCACTTCTCTTGGCTGCTGTGCCTGATGCTTCAAATGCTGTTGACTGTTTCTCTTCTCAGAATACGTATGGCCTTCTTGTATCATGAGGCTTCTTCTCTAAAATCAAGTTCTAAAATAACCAAGCACTTAGAGGACATGGAATTGCAATGGAAACTTTAGACCCTGAAGACTATTTCTTGAAAACCTGACAGTTAGGCAAGTTCCCTGAACTCTCAGCTTCATTATAACCTCTAATTCTAACATTGCAAGCTAGGCCAGGCCAATCCCAGAAATTCATCAGTCAGTCCTCAATAGCAGAAATCAGTGAGCTTCATGCTGTCTCAAAGGTGTAAAATGTAGAGCGATAGAAGACTTTTGACATTCTTTTCTCTCTAACTTCTGAAGGCACCTACATGTTTGCTTTTGAATTAAGCTTCACTTGCTTGCAAAGGTCATGAAGGACCCATATAAGATTCTCACTGCTGTAGCTGAGGGCTGCTTTCTCTTTCTACTGCCGTGGAAAGCAAGTTGGCCTGGCCATAATAAAACATTTGCCTTGTCTAGTCCCTGATTTTAGTGGGATTGCTTCGAATATGAACTAACCAGTAACCCCAGAGCTCATATCTCTAGCTGCATATGTAGCAGAAGATGGCCTCGTCGGCCACCACTGGGAAGAGAGGCCCCTTGGTATTGCAAACTTTATATACCCCAGTACAGGGGAATGCCAGGGCCAAGAAGTGGGAGTGGGTGGATAGGGGGAGCAGGGCAGAGGGAGTGTATAGGGAACTTTTGGGATAGCATTTGAAATGTATATAAAGAAAATATCTAATTAAAGAATTTTTGCCTTGCAATATTGTAGTCTCTGAAAGTGTTTGAATTTCAACTCTGCAACACTACAACACACATACACACACACAGAGAGAGAGAGAGAGAGAGAGAGAGAGAGAGAGAGAGAGAGAGAGGAAGAGAGAGAGAGAGAGAGGAAGAGAGAGAGAGAGAGAGAGAGAGAGAGAGTCAGAAGCTAAGCTAGTGTTTTAAAACCACATAGCTGATATCTGCTTCTGTTCCATATTCACCATGGATCTACCTTGGGTGCTGGGTTTTCACTGCATTGATGGTGGAAATGAAGTATCCATCACCCACAGAGTTTTCACTCCTCAAGACCAAATAAACAAGCAACTATATTAGCTTCCTAGGCTGCTCTAACAAAATAGCCATTTATTTTTATTTTTTATAGTTCTAGAAGCTAAAAGCCCAATATGCCAGCGGGATTAGTTTCTTCTGAGGCCTCCTTGACTTGCAAATGATTGCTCTGCAGCGGTGTCCTGCCAACCCTCCTGCTGTGTGCACACTTCCATTCTGTCTTTTCCCTCTTCCTATTAGGACAGCAGTCTTTCAGAATTAGAGCCACATCTTTACAACCTCAGTTAAAGTCTCTGTTTTAAGTCTCTGCCTCCAAATATGTTCTAAGGCACGGGTTAGGCAGCAGCCCATGACCCTGAAGGAAGTGGCAAAGCTCAGTTCACAGACACCCAAGCACACAGTTTGTCATTCAGTTCTGTCCCATAAGCTCCCTCCTCTTTGTGCCTGCTGCTGAAGCTTCCTTTTAAACTCTGACAAAGACAGAGTGAAAAGGATTATCAAAGACTCTTAAGGGTGCACATGTCATAGAAATCTGTGCTTCGGGAAGAATGGAGGCACACTGCCCGGATGCTCATCTCTCATCCATTAGGCTTCTTTCATGCCTCAACAGGGAGGAATTTCAAAACCGTAAAGGACAAAGAGAAATCTATGAAATGTCTTCCTAGAGTTACCACTGGGCATGAGAAAACCTTCCCATTAGGCAGGCTTTTCTCTTCATCTACCTGGCGTCCCATTCATTGCCATCAAGGGAGAATTGGAGGTTTGGGTGTGAAGTGGAAACTGTGAGGAGGTATTTAAGCCTGGCTCACAAGTCCTTTCTCAGCTATGAACACATGAATCCCCTAAGACTGCTGTCCTAATAAGACCAGTTCTTCCAAATCATCAAGACAGGACAACAGGCCCAACATAGTCAGAAGGAAGAGGTTAGACTCCATACCAATAGCGAGATTATTCAGAGTTTACTTTAAAACGTTGTGGCTGTGATCCTTTTGAAAATCTTTGACTTGGTTTTCAAACACCGGCAATTTATTTATTTATTTATTTATTTATTTATTTATTTATTTATTTATTTAAAAGCTTTATTTATACCTTTTCTCCAGGGTATCAAAGGGTCTCATGTCTTCTAAATGTCAAAAGATTATCTCCTTTGCTGACCACTCAGTGATTATGATAGACCACTCTCTAATCTTATGTAGAGATATGCTATGCAATTGAAACACAGTGCTTCTTCCCTGGCAGAGGAAGCCTCTATCCACCCTGCAATGCATTTAAGCAGATCTTTCCTGATTCAGATCAAAGCTTGGAGAAAGGATTTGTATTCTGCTTTTGTTTTTCTATAATACTCTTCAAACTGGCCCTGTAAATAGAGATAGCCTCTTATCAGAGGTGCATAGTCATTTCAACTGGAGGTTCTAGGAGAAAGAATAAGGCTAGCCAAATGTTTTCACAATTGTGAATGTGCTAAGCTGTAAGGCAAGGGAACCTTTGCAGACACCAAGATGAGGAGTATATTTTGGGTGTGCTGAGATCACAAGAATCCATACATGATGTCAAAGGAGTCAGAGTCCAGTAGAGCTCAGGAGATAGTCTGCTGCTGGCTTCAGTAATGGAAGAAGGAGCCACAAATCAAGAAAAGCTGAAAAACCTTCAGAAATTGTCTCCAGAAAGAGGAAAGCCCCACACAGATCTTGATTTTAGTCCAGTGAAACTCACTGCATACTTCTGACTTTTAGAACTATAGTCCAATACATGTGTACTAGCTTAGGCTACTTAGAAGTTATTTGTTCTAGAAGCAATGGAAAACAAGTGGAAAGATTCACTCCATAGAGCCTTCCAATAGGACTTGAAATATAGAAGGGTATCTGTATTATATTCATCCATTGGCATTATGAACAAGTCTTAATAGTTCCCAGACCTAATTTCCCAGTCCAGGTTACCTACAGAGCATCATATAGTCCAACTAAGCCTCAAGTGGATGCTGATACTAGTTCTTACCTACTATATGTATGACAAAATGCAAAACCTTATGACACAGTACCACAGTGCTACCTGTCTGACATCCAGGCCCATCACCAGCATACCCCAAATTATTTGCTATCTAGTCATGTGTTCAAATGTAACTCCCACTAAACACATGTGAGCATCTATTGGGAAACTATCTACCACTGTGATTAAATTTCAGCATAATCTCTGAGGCATCGCTTGGTGAGAGCCATATGCCATGTCCTTAGGCCTGTGATTACATTTTCTTATATTCAATAGTGTTTAAGAACCCATGGGCTTTGGGCACAATACTTGGATTCTGATCTCAGCAATTCTGATTGATAGCTCTGTGGCCTAGAATATTTAATGTAATGAACTAGGGGAAGGAAAGGTGAATGCTCATTTTATCGTGTTTTAGGGAATAATAACAAGAATTACATATGATGTTATTTTTGATGCTTTTAAGGACAAATAATTAAAAACACCTACAACAGCTACTGCCTTGTGGTAAGTGCCACCAGCTATTTCTTCTCACATTATTTATTGTAGTTGTTAATCACCATTGCCCTGATATGTGGACGACATCAAAGCTGCAATACTGAAGATAGCTTAGTCCCTGTCCTCAAGTCACCTTCCTTCTAATGGGAGATCTAGGAAGATAAGGAAACCAAAATGACTTGCTGAGTATGTCTGTGTCTGAGCAAGACCTACAAGCATGTATTTGGACATAGAATCAATGAGGTGAGAGGGGGAACAGTCTTGCATGCAAGTTAGCCTGCACAAGGCTGCTTCAGCTGTGTCCTGAGCAAGGAGGGACTTGGTTGGTGTTATGGTTTAGATAGAAAATGTCCCTCAGGATTCATGTTGTTGAATTCTTAGTGTCCAGCTGGCCCACTGTTATAGGAGGTTCTATGACCTTCAGGAGGCCTAGTGAGAGAAGTGCATCATTGAGGGTGAGCCTTGCTGTTATATAACTGAGCTTCACTTTCTGTTCCATTTATCTGCTACCTGGTTTGTCTCGATAAGCCCACACAGCCTCAAGCTCCCATCCTCATCTATGAAGAGCTGCAGCCTCAAACCAAGTATCAGAAGAAGCTTCCCCCACTTAAGTTGCTTTTTTTCAGTATTTGGTCACAGTGCCTAGACAAGTAGCTAACATGAGAGAATAAAGGAGTTGTCGAATAAAGGGCCATAAAGCAGCTTGGAAAATGGACAAGAATGTTCTTAAGTTGGGTGTCCACTGAAGGAAGCAGAATGCCTTAGGTACAATGCAACTCTTCTTGATTTACTGAGGCCTTGTGTTTTTAATTCAACATGCAAATTCAAGATAAATTTAGATACCATGTGGAAGGCGAAATCCATATTCCAGAATAAAGCCAACTAAGCATGAAAGAATGCCCAACAGACAGATGACAGAGTTCAGATCTTCTAAAGAGACATGACTTGAGGAACCATTTTGAAATCCAAAAGTCAACTTAGTCATTTGATAATAGGAAAATAACAACTAAATGTTATAACATTGGTAGAAAACCAAATTTCTAGAAAAATTCCAATCCTAGGTACATACTGAAATCATGTAGACACCTATGGAAAATCACAGGCTCCTATCCTAAACCTATTAAATGATATTATGTATGAATGGGCGTGTTCAAAAGTGACAGAGATACACAGCTAGGAATGAAAACTACAAGCTTAATGTCTGTAAAATGTTAAGAGTCTTGGAAGAGTCCGAGCCTTTCTATTCAATGATCTAACTCAGACGAATGCTTCAACCCAAACTTGTTGAGTAAATTTGAAGAAATAATCAAGTCGTTAAATTGGTAAAATGGAAGGTACTCTGTCAGCAAGTAAATGGACCCTGAGATCTGGGCTGTCTCCTTGCCTTCGTGGATCATTGGCCTCTATGTTTACGTCACATTATTTTGTTTTTAAAGGTAACTCTAGGCGTTGTTTTGATAATTTGCCTGTGACCTTTTATTGTACTGATGAAATGAACACATCATTAACAGAAGATGGAAAGTATGCTGTGCTGGGCTGTCATTTACTTTGCAAGAAAGAAATGCATGTATTTCAGTCAAGAGACAAGTCACAGGCTGCAAAAAAAAAAAAAAAAAAAAAATGTCCTGCTGAACAGAAAATTAGCCAATGGTCAGGAAACAATGGGCACTGTAATGGAAATCTTTCAAGCTTGAATTAGGTTACTGACTAATGAAGATCCTGCAGGGAAGGGTGAGAAGGGAGGCTGGATGCTTATTAAAGAACCATTCATGCAAATTACCTGATTGATGGTGTTCCTGGCAAGGCCTCTAAGATGTCCCTGATAAGGCAGGACCTAAGGGGCAGCAGCCATTAGGCAATTTAGACATGGAAGTATCTGGGGAAAAGAATTTTCTTTACCTGGATTCCAGGAGGAGAAGGTAGCATTATTTATCAAAAGAGGGAGACTTCAGCCAATGTGGCTTAAGAAATTAGACCCAATTGTCAGTTGAAAAGGAAAGATCTTTCTTTCATTTGCTGTTTATCAACAAGAGTATGACACGTTGGTGACAGGGTGACAGAGGGCCAGAGGCTAAGGCCTCTGTGCATTTGGAGTTTCCAGGACGAAGCAGTGGAAGACAGAAAAACTTCCTGTTTCTTTTCTAACACACACACACACACACTCTCGCTTCCATTTATTTTTGCAACTTTGCCCTTTTTAGGAGAGGAGAGAAATCCCACCAGTTCCCACCAGAGGTGGGTGTGTCCATGCAGTTCCTCGAAGACAGTGAGACATGCCCATGTAGTTAAGTTGTAGGCCTCCTAGAATCTGGAGATTCTAATAACTTGAACCAGATGAGTTCTTGACAGAAAGTCCATCACATAGGAAAAGACCCATGGCGCAATTATAGCTTAGTGGAGGGGAAAGCTGTGCTTCAACCAGGAACCTGTGCTGCAGACATATTCAGTGCATGCTTCTTTTGGGCTATCTGGTCCAGCCATTCAGCATCTTTGAGGTATTTTACAACTCCATAGATCATAGAAGACTAACAGCAATGCAGAATAATCCTCTATAGATACATGCATTGTCCTGTCCGGTGCAGTGTCAACCAACTTCTCTCTCACTTTGGGAGAAGGTAACTTTACTTCTACTTGGACTCACACTTTGATATTTCTGACTAAATACCTTTCTTGCCCACTCACCTATTCCTTTTCCCTGTCTAACTCCTTTTTTTTTAAACTTAATTTGTTAGTATTTGTGCTGGATTTTTACAATTTTAGATTTGGATGGGAGCTATGTTTTTTGTCATTGATCAATTCAAGACACATTGCTCTTCTCAAATAGCACGGGGACATACTGAGTATTTTATGTTGAAGGATTTATTTAAGGACCTAGTGTGGAGGAGAGGCTTTCTGAATTCTCTATGAAAAGAACATAACAGCCTTCTCTGCCTAGTGAGGAGCCTTATACAAGAGAAGGACCAGATTTATTGCTGATGATGAAGGGACAGAGTGGAATTCAAGCAAGCCTTACTACCCCTTAGTGGTTTATTACATTTAATTCAGATCAAATTTCTCCATGATCTACATTTCATCAAACCTGAGCAAAACACCTCCAGAACTGGCCACATCTTAGGCTTCATTCTGTAAGACCCCCGTACCATGTAAAATTTATATTATGTAAACATACTTAATGTTGAACTTTTATTTTACAACTGTCTTTTTTACTGGAGTCTCAGTCATGGACCACAGCACAGTGAATATTTTGTGTTGGAGGAATTTAAGATAAGAGAATATTATAGAGGAAAAAGTTGTCATTCCCTCCACCCCCACCTTGTTTTGAAAGGCCCATAGAACAGTAGATTTCCCAGCAGGGTAGCAGACAGAGAAGAGCTAACAAGATACTATCTGAGTCCAAACATGTGTACTTTGAGATGAACTTGAAGAAAAACTTCAGACACATAGCCAAACTCCAAATCAAAACAGGATGACCTCTAGGTGCCAGAGAAGAAAGAGAACTAAGAAGCGCAGCATGAACCATCACTGGAGTCCAGACGTTCACAAAGGAGTAGAAGGTACACCTCTCACTGTGCAGCTAGCCAACCTGCTAATTTGGTGGGAAGGGTTACTTTCATAGGCTGGAGGCAAGCAAGAAGTTCTTCTGCCTATAAAAGGGTGGAGAAAAAAAAATGGCTTCCATCTGACTGCTTTGACACATAGAGAAATCAAGTCATCATTGGGGGATCATCCTGGGTTTTGTATTTTGGAAGCTTGAATTTAAAACAGAAGATAGATGGAAAACTCAAACCAGAAAAATTAATTGGAAAAATGTAAATGAATAAATTCTGTGTGACTCTAACAAGAAGACCTTTGAACAGCTCAAGCAAGACAGACTGAAGGCTGTGACAGAGAGGACCCAAAGTAGGCAAGATGAAGCCAATAACTCTGTGGAAGACCAGAATAAGATAGCTTAGATTGAAATAGGAAAAGGAGAGTGATCTATGACACTGGAGTTTGACTCCATTGATCCTGGAATAAAGCGTGTCATTAACAACAGGAAGAGAAAGAATGAGAAGACAGGGCAGCCTCCAGCAGAGGTGGCAATGGCCTGGATTTGCATTTAAGTCATCAGGGAGGTCTGCAACCCAGAGACATAAAGCTGTCTAGGACACAGACTTGCAGAAGCACAAGATTGGAACTGGAAGAGTGAGATTTCCCAAGGAAACCAAAGTAGCACTCTGAATGAAGAAGGAAAGCCCCAACTGTTGCATGCAGTTTTATACTACCATCTTTAGCTCCAGCACATTACCAGTCCCCACTTGGCTTCCCTTGTATCCTGGGACAAAAGACACACACGTTTGTTTCTTTTCAACTTGCCTTGGAACACAATTGCTGTGCATTACTATCTCCTGCCTGGAAAAGCACACCCTTAATAACATTTTTATCCCTTCTCCTCCTGCCTGCCCTAAACTTCAGTGGCTGGTCCCATCTAGTCCCTGCCAAAACATCCATGACCACCCTCCTGTAATAGTGGCCACAGGCCCCAGCTCCTCCGAAGACCCCACATGGCAACTGGCTTCTTCTCTCTCCAAAGCATGGCAACCCCCCACCACCACCAAAACAATTCCTGCTCTTCTTCCTTGTGTCTGCCTTTTCCTCCAGGAACCCAGAAGTCCCACCTGTATCTAACGCTCAGCAATTAGCCCCTGGCTTTCTTTACTGACAGATCAAGAACCAATTGGGGAACAGGACCTTAACATCAGAACCACCCCCCCTTCACCAAACCACCAAGCTGAAAACATGGTCTATTCAAATGAGCAGACTATAACAAAGTGAAGCCTCTGATCTAGGCACATACAGGAGGGAAGAGCTACATTTCTGTGGTTGAGTAAACTCTTTGTGGAGAAATACTTGTTCCTCTTGAGCTAGGTCCAAAATAGAGGACTCACTTTACCACAAGGGTTTCTTCTTCTCTGACCTTGTCTGGGAAGCTCAGAAACCCCCACATCCTCTAGTTGAGGAGTATCTGAGAGTCTTGTTTAAGTTACAGATTAAGCTTCCTCTTTCCTGATAAGAACCTGTCCAGCAAGCACCTGGAATTGCTGGAATGCCTCTCCATACAAATGAGGCATTATTCTGTACCCTTAGTTGTAGGCAATGATAAGAAACCTAGAGATCTCTACTCTCCCCACCCCCCAATACTATATAGCCTTTGCTCCAATTAAAGTTGAGCTGCTTCTCTGAAACTGATTGGGAAATAGTCAATTCTGTCATACCCTTGGGCCATTCAAATCCCATTCTTTAACTCTGCTCTCCTTGTCCTCATGGCCAACAGTGCCCAGCGAGAAGGGAGGATCACAATTCCTTTTTCAGAGTCTTCAACCACAAAAATGACAATGTCTTTAAGGACAACAGGTTGGTCTGAGACCTGGAAATATGAGGCATTTACCACTAGGCCAGTATTCAATGAGCACACACTCTGAGGGGCAGTTGCTCTAGTCCACACAGCATCATCTTCTTTCTTCAATTATTAGGCTTAAAAACATAAGCATACAAAGTATCGAGATTCATTGTGGAATTTTTATGCATACTTTGCTTATATTGAGCTTCTTTCTTTGCTCTTCTCCCCAAAACTTTTGTCCCCAACTCCCATTAACTCTTCTGCTTTCATGCCACATGCATTCTGTTGCCCTCTATCTCCTCCTTCCTCTACCCTTGCTTAAGGTCTCTTTTTCAAATACCATGGTACCCTTTCTATTTTTTTGACTTACCAACACACACACACACACACACACACACACAAACTAAGCTCCACACATGAGAGTTTGTCTTTCTAAACTTGAGATATTTCACCTAAGACAAAAATTTCCAGTTCTATCCATTCTCCTGGAAGTATCATGATTTCAATTTTGTTTGCAGCTGAATATAACTCCATTGTGCGTTTGTACCACGTGTTCCTTCATCTGTGCATGGATCCAGGCTAGCATCATTTCCTAGCCATTGGGAATAGTGTGGCAAGAAGCACAGATGAGCAAAAATGTCTAAGATATGTCTTTGATGTGCTGACCAAGTAATGGTATGCTTGCAGTATATAGTAGTTCTCTTCAGTTTTCTGTGAGGCTTCAATGATGATTTCGCCTGTTTATACTTACACCACCAATGAATACAGGCTCCTCTTTCCCTCTGCCTTTAGAAGCGTTTGCTGTGTTATTTGTTTGATGTTAGCTATTCTGACTGGGACAAGGTAAAATCTTAAAGTAGTATTACTTACCCTTTCCTGATGATTAAGGATGTAGAACACCTTTTCAAATGTTTACTATTTATTTCTTCTTTTAAGAGCTTAGATGATAGTCTTAAATTGTGAGTTTCCCCCTGTGGCATGGTATAACTGAAAGTGAATTTTGTGGAAAATGTAACAGAAAAGGTCTTTTTTTTAATTCATCAAATGTGAATTTAAAGCCAGCTGCATATGTATCAAAAGATGGCCTAGTCAGCCATCACTGGAAAGAGAGGCCCATTGGACACGCAAACTTTATATGCCCCAGTACAGGGGAACGCCAGGGCCAAAAAAATGGGAATGGGTGGGTAGGGAAGTGGGGGGGAGGGTATGGGGGACTTTTGGGATAGCATTGGAAATGTAATTGAGGAAAATACATAATAAAAAATATTAAAAAAAAAAACCAAACATGTAATGAATTCCAAATGTATCTTCTGGCAATCTTGTCCATGTTATATCTTCTGGCTGTGTTACAGCTTTTGATTCTAAACATATTACATACAACTGTGCACACCATCTTATCATGCAACATTAATGAATGCTGCCTGAGACATCTTGGCTCAAGCCAGAGACAGTTGTATATTATAAGTTGCAGTCTTCTATTACACAAAGTCTTGTGCTCTTACAGAAATTGTTTCATTACAGAAAACAACTTAATATTTTCCTACTGTTATTTCTTGGCATGCATTGTGTAAGTGTGTCCTCGGATGGTATTGTTTGAATGTTTGATTTAAAAATTTCAGTTTGACTTGTTTTAAGTTTTAAGAAATATTGTAAAATGGATTTTGGCTTGGAATTAGAGATAATTTCCAACTGTTTACCGGAAATGGCCCCAATGAGACCACCACCATTTTGCACTACTTATTTATATGAAACAGCATTTTCAGCATTAATGATTAGAAGATCAAATTAATCATCAAATCTAAAAAGACTGAAAATTATCTATGACCTAAAGTTTCAAATATTCAACCAAGATTTAATTGTTTATTGAAAAATAAGCAAGCACATCTATCAATTGATAGGCATAGTTTGATTTGTTTTAATGAATGGATAAGCTATATGTATACCAGAGAATTGTTTGAAATAAACTTCTTTACATACTTTTATCAGTATAAGTGTGTCGTGTATATCCACTTACATATACTTTTTCTTTGGTCCCTGTACTAGACAATTGGATTCAGGAATCTGAATCCCAAATTTAGTGACAAGAATTTAAGCCATATAGAAAGTATATAATACAGCACAGGGCAAACTTAACCAGGGTCTTAGTGGAGGATGCCCTAGGAAAATGCTATTAGAAAATGTCCCCGGAGGTATTGATTTCTTGACTTAGTCTGAAGTAATTGCGAGCATTAACACAGTATTTCTCAAGTGTTGGGTTTTATTCTAAGTAGCTGTATTGCACATTTAAATCATTCCATCTCTGGAGCAACCCCTAGGGTAACCATGACTTACAGAAGACAAGACAGTGCTGAGGGTGACTTGTCTACAACCACTCAGGTAAGAAAGAATAATTCCAGGAGCTGAACACAAGTGCTCTGCTTCCACAGTTCATCTTAAAGCCTCCATAGTCCTTATCTTTGAAAGATAGCTCAGAAGTGCTCAGAAGTTCAGTGAAAGGACCAGGATAGGTGTTTCCTACCCAGAAAAGGATGGGGGGGAAACAAAGATGGAAGATATGGCCCATATGATGGATTTCACCTGCAATTCTCAGGGACAGGGTGTGGATTGTTTGTGACTAGATCTGTTACCTGATGCTGATATTAAGCTGTTTTATTTAAATTTGGGTTGTGATTTATTTTCTCAACAGTCTCTTGTCTAGGGAACTCCTGAAGCCATTGCAAACACCCCCTCGACATGAACTGCCTCCCCCAGTACCTTACATGATCTCCCTTTTGAGTCTTTCTAACCTAACTCGGGCTTTAATAATTCTTAAATGTCATTCCCTCTCTTGTGCACCATCTCTGTCATTCTTCTGAAAGGATAAAGCAAAGGAATAGAAGCTTTATGCTCCACACTTTCTTTCTAAACGACTCACCTGCAAGTCCAGTCAATGGAAAGATTTGCAAAGATTTTCAAACAGACTCATAATCCACTATATCTCTTTACATGGTATTCATTATTATAACTCAAAATTGACAGTAAATAGGTAGCCGACATTCTTAATACATGATCTTCATTGCCTATATATTTTGCTCTAAAACACTATTTTAGATTCTAAACTTTGTAGTGTGTGGATTGAATTTGCCCTTCACATAAAGGGTAAACAATGGGGTCACTTTTGAGAGTGAAAGGGACTTTTCTAATTGAGACACTGGGTAATAACCACCTTACTTTCTCTGGAAGTTTCTGGTAAAACAATCTTTACGTTGACCAAGATAACATTAAGCCAAGTATTTAGGTTTGGGGAGACAAACCTACCACCCACTACCCTTCAACTTCCATTTTCTGCTTTTCCTCACCCACACAATGATGGATCCTATAGAGTTAAAACCCACAGGGCATCATTTTAACAGGCCCCCTTCACACAATAATAATCTGTTGTTGTAACTATTTGATAATTGGTCATACTCATATTATTTTCATGTGATGGTCATACTCATATTATTTTCATGTGATTCTTATTCTTAAAAACTTGATTCTTAGTTTTCAAACAATAACAAAGATATTTTCTTTCCATTTTAAAAGATATTCAAGCTCAATAAAATATTTTATATATGAAATAAAAATAGTTTATCTTGCAATTGTGTTGTATGTGATTGGATTATACCGTCATAAATACAAACCGCAAGGGGCCACATAGAATGACAGAAATTAAATAACTTATATTGTTTACCTTAAATATTCTATACTTCAGAGTTAGAAAGATGGTTCATCCATTAAGAGCTAGGCTTACAACCAAAAATATAAGAATCTATACTTCATATGAGCCTATTGTATACATACCCTGATATGAACATAATAGTCATGAAAACCTCCCAAAGTGACCAGATATTTTCTGAAGATTATATACTCTCAAAACAAGCACATATAGCTGAGCTTGAACATGTCAGTGCCATGCACAACTCAAATCCAATCTTGTGCAGAATATTTTATGTACAAAGGCAAAGTGACAAAAATGTGCCAAATTTTGATTTACATACATGGCATTTAAACTCAGCAGTTTTGTAGAAATTGAATAATATTATTAGCAAAATATTGAGGGGCCTATTTTGTCATGGATATCATTTAAAATTGCTGACCTGTGATAAGCTTTTAAGAACTGATTTTAATAACTGACATTACAAATGTAGTGAATTTTGTACAAACAAGATGGCTACATTGTCTACCAGGATCACTCCCCTTGATCCACTCTTGCTTGGACTTAGCCTCCATGAGGCCATGGTATCCCTTCTGGCACACAGCCTGTTCCTTTCGCAGCTTCACAGCCTTATTTCTCCCTATCTTTGTCAGTGAATTTGGTATACATTATGCCTTTGTGATTTACTTATGTTCTGCTGTGTCATTTAAAATGTATTACCTAGAACCTAGGATCCTTAAAAGTGGAGGCAAATTGTCACTTCTTGGCTTCAGATTAGTGTCAGCTGAGTCACATTCTCCCAAATGCTCCACTGGAGAATCTTTTCTTGCATTTATGATGGCCCCAGGTATTCCTTGACTTGTCTACAGAACTTGAGTTAACTTGCCCACTTGAGTTAATCCAAGAGCTTCACATGAATAGAAATGTAGAGAAAATATTTTTTCATTGTAAATATAAGACCATTGTCTAGAAGCAATGCTCTGTGTGAGGGAAGAGTGTCCTGTGAAATGATTGAAAATATAAGAAAGGCAGATATGGCAAAGAAAAATTCTATCTAGTCTTATCTCAGAGGAGAACAATGGAGCCAAGCATACCACAGAGAATTTTTCATCAGGCAGAGTGCACAGGACACTTTGGGAACCGTCAGGCACAGGAGCCAAGGCCCTTTCTGACAAAAAGAAAGGGTAGAGCTGCTTAGAAGCCCGAGGCATCAGTAGGACTATTTAGGCTGAGTATAGTACAGCCACTTTCGTGATGTCTTTGAGGAATAGCCTGGGCCCTTTTCTGTCATCTGTCAAGAATTCCCCAGAAGCATCCACACAGGGCACTTTCACTCTGAAAGGTCTCCGGACTTGATGGTCCATGAAGATTCAATGAGTTCATTTTTCCTCCCTTCTAAATTGTTCCACTCCTACACTAGCAAATGCGCATTCATTATCTTGTCAAAACTGTGCTAAAGGATAATTTTTAAAATAATGGTGCAGTGCACCATAACCCTAATTGCCTCCAAACTACTGTATATTTGCTTTCTTAGCAAGTGTACAAATGATCTCAGATCTGGCAGCATTTGTTTTCAGCGTGTTCAGCTGAGGATGCTTACTAGGAAAAAAATAGTAGTTTTCAAGTGCCTCAAAGGTTTAAGATGAAATTGGTTATCAGCGCTCCCAACACCAACTAGTTGGAGCTGGAATCCTAATAACTACCACAAATGCTCTCCCCCAAATGGATCTTTTTAGGAACATATACCTAGCCACATTTTACTACATTCCCCAAACATGAACTTCCCTTCTTATCAGTGTTTGATGAATGATCTGAAATCTTATTTACAGCTTCCATAAGTGAGAATATGAAGCCTCTGTCCCATGACACCTAAGCAGAAACAGCTCTGAAAACCATAAATTACAACAGTCTAGTGATTTTCAAAGTCATCTTTTTTTAAATCAAAATGGTACACTAGACATTTATTTTTGTTTTTGATCATTTTTTTTGTATCTCAATTACCCACGGATCTTCATTTTAAAATGTCATAGCTTTTAACTTTCATATTTTATTGAGAAGAAAATGCTGAGAGAAAAATAAAACAGCAGAGCTATATTGTCTATATTTTTTCTTGACTACACACAGATGGCGGCTTAAACCACTAGGGTTTTCTAAGTGTGTTTCTGAGGAAGGCAACAAATGCAGTCTATTAACTATGAGGTTAACTATTTTAGTTTATAGTACAAAAATAAAAGGGGCATGTATCTCTCTCGAGACTGTACTGGTTGGTTTTATTGTCAACTTGAGGAGACTAGACTCAACTGGAGAAGAAAACTGGGGAAGAAAGACCCTCAGGTGAGGTGAAGAATTGTCTGGGTCAGCATGACCTGTGGTCATGTCTGTGAGGAGATGTTTTGATTGATGATTGCTGTGGGATAATATAGCCCACTGTGGGTAGCGCCATCCCTAGACAAATGTACCTGGATTCTATAAGGAAACTAGCTGAGCATGAGATCAGGGAGCAAGCCACCGGACAATATTATTCCATGGTATTATGGCCTAGAAGTCTAAGGAAATTAAATTCTTTCCTCCTTGAATTAGCCAGGGTTCTCTTGAAGAATAAAGCTAATGGTGTGTGTGTGTGTGTGTGTGTGTGTGTGTGTGTGTGTGTGTGTGTGTGAATTAGGTATGTTTACATTAAAATATCAACAACTGTGGAGTTGTTCAGTGTTTGAGACTGGAGACCACTCCTCAGGGAAGAGCAACAAAGCAGTAGTTGCTCAGCCAACACTTGAGGGCCTTAGTATTCCCAATCTGTCCCTGAAACTTGCAGGGTTCCTGGACGGCTACTGATTGCTAGTATACAATGGTAACCTTGAGATGCTGCTTCTAGTATCAGTGAAAGAAACCAGTCACAGCAACAGGGGAAAGCAAGAGGGAAGGCTGGGGGAATAAGGGTGGATCTTCCTCTGTTCTGCCCTGTTTATTTACACTGCTGCCAGAAGCTGCCACCCACAACTGAGGTGGGTCATTCTATATCACATAAGGCAATCAAGACGATTTTTTTTTTCAGTTGAGAGCCCCTACTAAGGTGTTCAAATTTGTGACAAATTTACATTAAAACCAATCATAATACTCCTCAAGTTGCTTTTAGTCATGGTGTTCATTACAGCAATAGGAAAAAAAATACTAAATACACATTCTGCACCATGAAAATTCCTTCTTTTAGAATAGTATATGGAACCCAGACTATGGGGAACAGACTTTGGACAATGATTCTAGAGGGGTGGGTACCTGGGTGGGGTGGGGCTGCAGATAACACCATGAAGGAGAAGGTGGGGTTGGGGGAGAACCTGAAATAGCTGATCATTTGGAAGCAGACAGATTTAACTTTTCAGAATTTGTGTGTTACTGACAAACATGTCATTCTTGTTCTAGGATGTCCCAAAGAATATTCACAGGATGGAAATCCAATTGCCCTGGTCATTGCTGTCTCTTGGTGAGACTGACTAACAAATAATTTCATCCACTGGAAAAGAAAGTCTACCTTCTTCCAACTCTCTACTCAGTTACTGAGGAGTGTTTTGCTTGCCAGAGTCCTTGAGTTGGTCAAATTACTCAGCGTCATGAAAGTGGAGACTGACAAATTGTAGAGACTGGGACTTGGGTGGGCACTTTAGATCACACCTAAGTTAACTTGCAATCAAAGTTTCCAACATAGTGGAATCTCAGTGGATCCTCTGAACATGGGTGTTTGGGGAAGTTTTCTTCCCTAGATATATTCTGCGCATTGCATTCAATGAAAAGAAGGCTCCTATACCATAGAAAGGCACAAAATCCATGCAATGACACTTTTCCAACTCTACCCTGAGTGTTTTCTTTCTTGGTCAATTTCAACCTGTTTGTTTCCCTGCATACCATAAGAGGTTTTATGACACCTGTTGGAAAATTATTGCAACTGAGGGTAGTTTATGATGATCTTCAAACTTGTGGTTGATTTAAGGGGTGAAGATACTTTTGAAGACCACTCATTGTATCTTTGAAGTTGACCAAATTTATTCCAGAGAAACACTGGGTGAAACGGGATGTCTTGCTGCTTGTCAACTTGACACAAACTATGACAATCTCAGAGTGGAAGCAAAGGAAGCCCTTTTATTAGTTTCTGCTACCCCTTACAACATCTGCTGGTCCTCCAGACTTAGGAAGCTACAGGAACAAAACCTAACTGACAGGACATCAAAACACATTATTCATTCAGCCCTACCCAGAGCCCTCCAAGTTATGTCACCCTCCAACCTCCAGTCACAAATCTACACAGGTCCTCTATCGATGAAGTCCACCCTGTAAGAACCAGAATGAGAAAGGTTCCTTCCTCACCCTCACAAATCTTGCTTTCTCTCTATTTGAAGACTCAGATGTTATTTATAGATCCATGAATCATTATGGAGAATTAAAGATGCTCACAAATTTTTCAGCAATTATTTCATTGACAAATGCAATATATATATATATATATATATATATATTCCTCCATTTGGATCTGGGCACATTCTAATGACTTTGAACTAACTGAATTTAGTGGAAATGACTCTGCTATTTGGGGTTTCATAGCTCTAGTTGCTAATAGAGTTCACTTCTTGCATCTTGGAGCACCAGGTCTAATACTCCCAAGGCACCAAACAGGTTCAAATTAACCACTTGAAAAAATGGCTGGCCAACTTCAAAGCAAACATTCATACATAGGTACTAGAGTGAGAAAGGGGGCTTCTTACATGTGCCAACCTCTGAAATCTAGACGTGAATTGAGAAAGGAGCATCATGAACCAGAAAGCAATGTTGGAGCTATGCCGGCATATTTGTAGTCATTGAAACCACTTTGGTTGAGGATATAGTAAAGAGAAAGCAGAAAACAACCATTCCTCTATGTCCTTGACTTGTATTAAATCCCCCAAGCCATAAGATACAACAAATGGTCATATGCTGTAAGGTTAAGTTTTAAGCTTTAGGAATTTATAGCTGTAGCACTCTCTCATAAGTAGACATTCACACAGGGAGACTCAGATGTTTTACACCCATGGTCATCTGCCTCCTCTCCCCTATTTAGAGCTTGTACCGATACAGAGAGCCATGACTCTCTGTCCTCTGAAGTCCACAAACAGCTGACTCTCATACATAAGAATTCTGTCACCTTATGAATCCTCTTTCTCACTCAAGGAGATTCACCTGGGTAGATAGAGAAAAACATTGTCATGAAAGTGCTCGAGTGTGCATGCATGTGCACGCACACACACACACACACACACACACACACACACACACACATACACACACACGGGAAGGGAGAGAACAACTCTTTCTCCTCAGACACCTCCTTAACAATACTTAACAATGTTCTCAGTGCACAAATGACAGACATTTTAGACCTCTTAGGAGAGGGTGGGGATGGAATAGGCTTCTAGACAAATGAATGGGACTTACTGTGATGTTTGGGATCGTGCTGTGATAGCAGGACATAAACTAAACCAGAAAACCTAAGATTTAGACTACCCATCCCTCATCATTGATGTAAAATTGAATTCGTGTCACCTCCACTTAAGTGTGACACCCAACTTTGTCATTTAAGGCAGGCAGTCACCCTGGAGACCATCCTCTCCTTGACTGTGGTTGACATGCTCAAGCTCCTGCCTCAAGTCCTTTCAGGAAACATATCTAAACTGATTGCCTTGTACAAAGAGAGAATACCCAAGCCAACTTGCTCAGTGATGCTGAGGCCTTACCCTCTGAGTAAAGAGGGAAATGTCCTTTGTAAGACATTCAACTCATTTGTAAGAATAAACTGCCAATAGAAGGAGGCTTAGCTAATGGCATTTCTCAGAGTGCTAGATGCACCAACAGTTAGCAAATGCCGGTTGAAAAGCAGTTAGCAATGTAAGAGTCAATTAAAAATCCATTGTACCTTATATAATGAAAAAAAGAAGAATCTGTTGCTTGTCTGGGCTCAGCTGTGCTCACTGGGCTGAAAGGAAAGCTGAGTGAGGCAGCTCCCCCCTCTACTAGAAGCTCCACATAGCAATCTGCACAATTGTGCTCAGCTGCCACTTAGCCCCAGAACAAATGCAGTGATTGGGCTTTTACTGTTTGCTCAGCTTGCCACCACATAGCCTCCTACAATCTGTCAGTTAAGGTGTGGACCGAGGAATGCCAACAAGAGCAAAAGCAACCATGAAGGAATGGCCACCATTTTATCCTCATCTCAAGAGAGAACCGATTGTGTCCTGAGGAGGAGGAGGAGGAGGAAGGTGAGGAAGAGGAGGATTCATCCATAAGAGGCACGTCAAAAACAAACTCCCCCAGGGATCAAAAACAGAGACACTTGTTCTTAAATCACATTTCTCTTTCCATTTGCTTCTGTTTTGATTAGACATCTGGCCTTTTTGTTTTCATGTTTAGAATATGATACCAATCTACCAAATAACTTCTACCCCTGCTTCAACACTCAGACTTTTCTACTTTTGGAATATTCCAAATGTGTTGAAAAGAAACTTAAGCACTAGAGTCTTACAGTTAAAGTCACACACACACACACACACTCATACACACACTATCTCACATACTCATACACATGCACACACACATAAAACTCTCTCACATACACTCTCACAAACACATGTACCCCTTTGCATATAATTTCAAATAATGATGAGTTATGTAAATAATGTGATTCTGGAAATAAAGCAACTTCCTTTAGATTGCAAACTTTGAACGGGTCAGGAAAGAAGCCATTCATGTCCCATTTCCCAGTATAGTGTATTTCATGACTCAACATTCTATGCATTGGGGGTGTGACTTTCCATGTGAGTCACCTAGCCCATAAACGTGAATCCTGTTTACAAACCCAACATCAATGTAACAGAGGGACAAGTAACTTGTTCCCACAGTTCATTGTTGAAAAACTGAGGAAAAAAAAAGATAATGGATTGAAAATCACTCTAGCCCAGGTCAAATGGTAGATTATGAGCGGTTCTGTGTGATCTGATGTACTAGTTCCTTTTCTCATTACTGTGACCAAATATCTGGCAAGAAGCAACTTGGGAGGAAGGGTTTGTTTGGACTCAGCGTTGGAGGGTATAGCCCATCCAAGGCAGTAGGGGTGGCTGGGAGCTGGTGTGGACACTACAAGAGACTAGTTGCTCACAGCACTATGGACCAAGAAGTGGGAAGAGGGAATGACATTGTTTTGCTGGCTTTCTCCATTTTCCTTTTTATTCAGACTGGTATCCCAGCCTGCGGGATTGTGCTATCATACTCAGGGCAGGATTTCTTCCTTTGTTAATCTGTGTATAAGACTTTCACTGACACACCCAAATGTGCACTTTCCTAATGCCCTGGGAATTTCTTAGTCCAAGAAAATAAAAAACAAACAAACCATTGCAAGGGACAAGGGAATAGAGACATGAAAAGAAAGGATAGGCTCTATTCCAATCAAGGAATATAAGAGTGAAAGATATCTCCAGCAGGCTCTTACAACCACTGGAAGTGCAGGGAAAGAGAAGTGAAAGTCAGTGAAGAATAGCATTTGGCTCCAAATTGCCTACTAAATATGTTATATCCAAAGACAACTTCTACTCTCAGCCTTCCTCAAAGAGGCTTTTCTTTGTCATGGGCAGTGGTAAATGCAGAGATTTGTGGCTGCTCTAGGTGCTGAGGAGTGACATTTGCTCAGTCTTTTTTCTTTTTCTTTTTCTTTTTTTTTTTTAACTAGATATCCTCTTCATTTACATTTCAAATGTTATTCTCAAAGCCCCCTATGCTCTCCACCCACCCTGCTCCCCAACCCACCCACCCCCGCTTCCTGGCCCTGACATTCCCCTGTACTGGGACATATGATCTTCACAATACCAAGGGCCTCTTCTCCCATTGATGGCTAACTAGGCCATATACAACAAGAGACACAGCTCTGGGGGGGATTGGTTAGTTCATATCGTTGTTTCTCCTACAGCATTGCAGACCCCTTTAGCTCTTTGGGTACTTACTTTCTCTAGCTCCTCCATTGGGGCCCTGTGTTCCATCCAATAGATGACTGTATTTGCCAGGCATTGGCATAGACTCACAAGAGAGAGCTATGTCCGGGTTCTGTCAGCAAAATCTTTCTGGCATATGCAATAGTGTCTGGATTTGGTGGTTGTATATGGGATGAAGAAGCTGGAAAGAACCCAGATGTTCCTCAACAGAGGAATGGATACAGAAAATGTGGTACATTTACACAATGGAGTACTACTCAGCAATTAAAAACAATGAATTCATAAAATTATTGGGCAAATGGATGCATCTGGAGGATATCATCCTGAATGAGGTAACCCAATCACAAAAGAACACACATGATATGCACTCACTGATAATCGGATATTAGCCAGAAACTTAGAATATCCAAGATACAGTTTGCTCAGTCTTAAAAGAAGCCTTTTATATCACCCTCTCGAAGGTCCGGAGATTATCATAGCAGACAGGACAGAAAGAATGTGAGAGCCAGAAGATAGGGGTAGGGTTTTGAAGTGCTACCTTTGAGTATGACTCAACCACTGCCACGTGATCCCACAGCAATGGCATTTGGCTCTACTGGGCCTGAACAATTCAGAGCTTTTCATTAGTCAATCATGGCTCACAAAGGAACTATTGGGCTCTGCCCCTTCTTGCTGAACTATTGGCTCCAAGGGATCATTCCAAATTTATGGTGTCCTGGTTTAACTCAGTAGGCCATAAAACAAAACAAAAACACATGAGCATGAAAACTGGACTTATAGAGACAGGACTAGGAGGAAAATAGGCGAGGGTGGGGATGAGAATAATAACTAGAGGGCACGTATGAAATTGTCAAGTAATACATTTCTTAATAACAATTAATTTTATATATCAAGAATGTTTATACATAACATAAAATATGTAATTAACATTTAAATTATATAATTTGTAAATAATTATATTAATTAATAATAGATTTATTTAAAATATAATAAAATACATATGAATAAAGTTGACTTCAAAATCCAATAAAAACAAATCTTCCACTGTATACACTAAAAGAATCTAAATCAGCATACTATAGATACTTGCTGTTCTAAGCTTGTTACTACACTATTCACAAGAGTCAAGATGCAGAACCAGCCCAGATGTCCATCAAAGGAAAATATATATTCATATAGATATATAAATATTATATAGAGTTTTACTTGGCTGTAAAGAAGAATGAAATCCCATCATATATAAGAAAATAGATAAACTTAGAGATCATATTTCGAAGCAAAACAAGCCACATCCAGAAAAACAAATATCACATGGCTGCTCTTATATGCAGATATAAATTGAATCTATACTCATATACATATGTATGACACAAAATAGAAGGAGTGTCAGGGGCAAGTCTAAGTGGAGGCTGGAAAAAGAATCACTACAGGCTGTTCTCAATTCTTTTTTTTTTTTTTTTTTTTTGGTTTTTCGAGACAGGGTTTCTCTGTATAGCCCTGGCTGTCCTGGCACTCACAGGCTGGCCTCGAACTCAGAAATCCACCTATCTCTGCCTCCCGAGTGCTGGGATTAAAGGCGTGCGCCACCACACCCGGCTTGTTCTCAATTCTTCTTTTCCCTTATTCTAACACAGTTTGTTTGCAATGTAATTTTGTGATTCCAACTCTTTGAAATTCTTTTTATTACAAAGGAAGTGATTTTAAAATACCATATATCATATTTTAATGAAATTGTTTTAAAATTTTATTTAAAATCATAAAGCATGCTGTATTATTATGGTTTCTCTTCCATCAGCTACTTATTGAAGTCACTCTCTTCATAGAGAAAATTGTCCCTGTGGTAGTATGACTGAAAATGACCCCATAGGCTCATAGCGAATGGCACTATTAGGAGGTGTGGCCATCTTGGAGTAAGTGTGGCTTTGTTCAAAGAAGTATGTCACTGGGAAGGGCGGGGGTGGGCTTTCATGTCTCAGATGCTCAAGCCTGGCCTGGTGTTGCACTCAGAATATTCCAAGTTAATATTTCTCTCTTTTTGATTTTTTTGCTTGCTTGTGTGTGTGTGTGTTTGTGTGTGTATTTGCATATGTTTATGTGCACCTATGTGTTCAGGGGCACATGTATTCACATGCAAGTTGAGTCTAGAAGTTGACTTCAGATGTCCTCCTCAATAGCTCTCCACCTCATGTATTCAGTCACAGTCTCTCACCTTGAACCCAGAGCTTTCTGATTCACCTAGTGTAGTTACTTGGCTTTCTTCAGGGGTCCCAAGTCTCCACAAGGCATAGTCAGAGTGCCATACACATCTAGCATCTCTGTGGGTGCTAAGAATCCCAACTGTGGTCCTCATGCTTGCAGAACAAGTCTTCACGCAATGAGTCATTTTCCTAGCCCCCAAGGTAATGCTTCTTAAAAGGCCTAATTCCCCTGTGTGAATAGAGACAGGAACCTAGAATAAAAGAAATTACAAATGGGAAGTCTTTATGATTTATTGTCATGGATTCTTTGTTATATATTATATTACATAATTCCAGAAAGAAAAAAAAAGTTTTTCCAGTCTACTAAAAACACATTTTTTTCCTCCAAATTTCTATTTTAAATCTCAAACTGACTTTTGGTTGAATATGAAGTCATTGTGTTCAGCAGAAGAGAATGTCAAATGCACAGCATCACTTAGCTTCTTCCAAGTCACTACCCTCAGCATCATCTCCTCAAGTACATGGTCCACCTTCTGTCTTACATCGCACATCTTTCCCAAATGCTTCACTTCTGAATTTCCAGCCTGCCAGTCCAAAATCCTGATTTCCTTCCCACCTAGTTGCAGGCTTCAGATTTAGATGAGAAGGAATGCTTATTCCTCTAAAAAATAGGATGTTTATTATGGTCAGGCACAGCTGTCACATTAACTTTTGCTCAATTAGAGTAACAGTTGGATGTCGGTAGTCTGATATCTGTGTGACTGAAATGTACTTCTTGATGATACAAGCCAATGTAGTCATTTGACATCAGTGAGTGGATTTCTTTCATGCAGTGATTCAGTGTTTGTGTTCTTTTTGCCTCTAGTGGGCATACTATCATTTTCCATTTATATCTAGATAGCCATATCTAAAGGTTTTCTTCCTCCTGGAAAGGGTTTCCCCATTCTCATTGGTTCAGCTCATATACAGTTAATATAGTCATATCATCACACAGATTTGTGAGGAAGGCTGAGATGCAGTCTAGTTTTGTTTCTGAAGAAAAGGAGAGTCTGGCTTCTGATGTGTTTCTGTGCTCAGCACACTCAGAAGTCTGAGCTGATTGACCCAATTGCTCTGTTTACTGTGTGAGAAGTCTGAGGTTTCTAGAGCTAGGACTCTACTTGTAGACTTTGCTATCTATGACTTCTTTTTCATTTTCTCTGGATCATTGGAATTATTATAGCATCACCCAACGTCTCACCTCCTTCATTAGAAAGAGAAATGCAATAGAAAGGATGGGTGTGAGCATTCCACAGTGATGTACTTGAACCTTATTTCTAGTTATAACTATCTTTATAGTCTCTGGTGAGTTGTTTTATCCTTACCTCTTCACTACTGAATGAACCCAGGACCTGATGGATAGCTAAGCCTACCCTCTACTATTGATCCACACCCCACCCTTAATTAGACACTTTCTCAAGGAAAAGATTTTTTTGAGACATTTACCTTAGAACTAATCACTAATGTATGATTGGCAAAACTAACAGTCCTTAGTCAGGTCAGTCTGTTGCTTATATGGAAACACACCCATACGAAGTAAATTGCCCATCACTGAAACTCCTGCCAAGCCAACAGGAATGGGCTGCTTATAGTATTTATGGCATGACTTGCATACACTAGATGGTCATTAATGCTAGATGCTGCTATTTTCTCCTTCCCTCTTTCCAGTTGTTGAGACTCAGAGCATCTCGTTTTTATGGGGAAATGTTGGTGCAGAGAAGAGCATGGTATGCATGCTTTTCTACTTGATTAAAATTTCACAGTCCATCTAGTTAGCTCATAACCACTGAGAGAACATCTCTGTTTCTGCCACACGGTCTTTGTTTAATAGGATAATGCTCATTTCAGAGCTTGCTGGAGAGCACTTTCTATTAGAATTTACAAGACCTACTTGCAAAATCCATGGTCTTAGGGCATTTACAGCTCAACCAGAGAGTCAGAGTGCAGAAAGGGGAAAACAACCTTCCCTGGACCATTGCTTACAAACCAGAGTGCACAGAACACAGCATGCTTTGTTTACCTAAGTTTTGATACTGAAAAGTAGCAATGGGTTTCCTACACTTAAAGACCAAACACTGTATTGTAATGTCTGGCTTGGCCTGGGTTGGGGAGGCAGGAAAAGCTGACCTGGGTTCCTCAGTGCTACAAAGCAATAATGAATTCACCAAGGAACTGCTGCACTCTTGTATACCCACACAACACCCACATCGCCTGCCTGGAGGTAACAGCTTTTGCCTTTTGTTCTGGACCCCATGCCCTTTAAGTGTTTACTCTTATATTTCTTGTTCATGTTGAATGCATTCACACCATTTCCTAAGCTCTCTAATGATGTTTTTGCAAATTATGCTTAGAGTTGAGAAAGAATCTCTTTCCCGCTGACCTAAGATGCTTGTGTTTCAGTCAGGTTTATCGGGATCAAAGGTTGTTTTAAAGAAGGAGCAAATAATCAAAAGACTACAGAAATGGTTTAGAAGACAAGAAATGGGGGTGGGGTGGAGCTATGGAGTGGGTAATAGCCATGAAAAATGACAGGATAAGACAAGTGTCAAGATCAATGTCAAGCAGGGCAGAATTGATGGAAAGTGGTATCTGAGGGTATCTCAATTCTAACCTTTGCTTACTTGTCCATGCCTTCAGGAAGAGATGACCAGACTTCCCCCACTCTCCCTCCCATTTCAATCAGCTTCACAGTTCATATTTTTCTCTCTACTTAATAATTTGCTTATATACATGTGGTAAATGTATCAAAGATAAACCTTATTTTTCAAGTGGGAAGATAAACCTAGTAGCTTTAACGAGAGAAAATTTAAAAAAGAATGTTGGAAAATAAACATTTTTCTTTCTTTTTAACAGCCTGGGCCTTGGGAAAAGGCTGGATGTGGAAAAGTCAATTTAGTTTAGCAAATAAGAATCAAGCCATAGATGCAGTTACTGGTTTGGTTTAACAGTTCTGTGAACTGATCACACCGGAATTGGAATGCTGAGGTTTGATTCCTACCTCTCCTCCTTCTCAGCTGTGTGACACCTGATAGGTCACTTAACCTTTCAGTGTCTTTTTTTTTCCTCAGAAAGATGACAATTAATAATTGTGCCTGCTTTATAAAACAGTGCAGGAATGAGACTGGGTCTTGAGAGAGGCACGAGCCTTCATAGGCATAGAATAATGAGTATGCCCCCTTGGGAAAACACCCCCTCACCCTGAAGAAGGGACGAAAGCCAATTGCAGAGCCCTGTGTGGTGAGGCAGAACTGGCAGAAGGGCCCCAGAACAGTGGTTTCCAAACGCGATCGAGTATTGAAATCATCTGGAGCAGTTCCAAAACTACTGATGCCTGGGTCTCTTGGCCCCAGAGATTCTGCCTAAAGTGTTCTGGCATGTGGCCGAGTCTGGGGAATTTTAAAAGTTACTCAGGTGATTCTAACATGCAGCCCATTTGAAAGACTATGCTTCTAAATGAGGTACACAAGCTTTAGGACCCTGCCCCCATGCTCATCACAATGTACATCTAAATGTAAATACTACTGTGTCCTCTCATTAAATTGCCATATATCAAAGACTGTTGAAAGATAATAAGAATAATAGCTACCACTCACTAGCAATTATAGCAAAATAATGCAGTGGCAATGAGCACAGACTCTGAATTTGGTTAAAATCACAGCTCTAGTCTTAATGTGTGAATCTGAGGAAGTTACTTATCTCCTTGTGTTTTATATTCCCGATATGTAAAATGAGAGTTACATTACTATCTATCCAAAGGGTGATGCACATTAACAGGCAAAAAGAACTCAGAACTGTGCACTGGTACTGGTACTGAGCTAGTACCTCTTAAAGATTTGCCATTCGTGTCTTTGATATTGTTATTGAGTCTCTATTCTCTTCTAGACACTACTGTATTACGTCCTTATAAACTACAGGAAGTCTAGCTGACATGTCAACTGGAGTCTTATATTCTCCTACCACAGACCCACCAATAAAAATATATTAATTTTCTCTTTCCTTCTTAAGAGAGTCTGATAGGATTCTTGTGTAATAAGTCTTATATCCATCTACACAGTGTGGGGCAGTTACCTCTGTATCTCCAGCCCAGCCAAGTGTAATGGGTGATGTAGTGTGTTCCCAAGGTGCTCTTTCAGGACACCACATCACGCATTTCCCTGATGCTATGGATATTGCTTCTGCTGACTGACCAAGGCTGCCATCCTCCCCATGAACTACCATTGGGTTTAAAGAACTATTTTCATACAAGTCAACATTCCTTTCTTGGGACCTCCAATGACTGATAACTGTAGGAATACCGCAGTCTAATTCTCTGACCTTTGTTTGAGGAACAACAGCCTTCTGGAACTCTCACTGTAGATCGGTTGATCCATCTTTTCTAGCTTTGTGTTAGTACTATTCTGTCTTTCTCTGAGGGAAACCATTCCTGAAAGTACACTCAAATACAATTTCTGCACTAGACTCATCTCAAATTTAATTCCTCGGAGTCTAACCAGCTGGTGTTATGAGTGACCCAACCAAAGAGACTCTTAAATGGGTTTTTTTAGATGGTTCATCTTTAGTCACCTGATATAATCCTGTCTACAGTAGAATGAGAAGAATAAACACTCCCTGTAGAGCTTTCCTAGTGCAGTTGTTTGAATATTCAACAGTTGTGAGTTGAAAAGGGATACAGGGGAAGGGAATGGCCTAGCAGATGCTGGGAAAAGAGTCATTAATAAGAACAATTATGTTGGATGTGTATGTATGAAAAGTGCATTAGAACATTACTGTGACTGGCTACTAACTTAAGTGTTTTCATTGATACTACTTTTTTTTTTCCTTTGGAGATGGGGAACAGGTCAGTACTAGAAATTGAATTTAGGGCCAGACATGCCAGGAAAAATGTAAAATTTAGAATTTTTTTTCCTGGACAAACAAGAAATAAAGTGTGGGAAAGTCAGAAAAAGCCTGAAGATAAGAACTTAATCATAAGGGAAGGAAAATTTCAAGAAGACTTGAGTTTGCTATCCTGTGAGTCTGCTGCTAAGACCTTGTTGGAAAAGAAACAAGACCCTGACTTTTGGAATATAGACATCTGGTTTAAAGTGCTTAAAAAATCTTGTAACTCCAAACTCCAGTGAACCAATGAGTTAATAAAAGATGCCCACACTGCCAGGCGTGGTGGAGCATGCCTTTAATCCCAGCACTTGGGAGGCAGAGAGGCAGGCAGAT
The DNA here is from genome assembly GCF_978045245.1 of Mus caroli. Classification (NCBI taxonomy): domain Eukaryota; kingdom Metazoa; phylum Chordata; class Mammalia; order Rodentia; family Muridae; genus Mus; species Mus caroli. The sequence continues at coordinate 94,520,125 of NW_028227258.1, forward strand.
TTCTGCGTTCGAGGCCAGCCTGGTCTACAAAGTGAGTTCCAGGATAGCCAGGGCTATACAGAGAAACCCTGTCTCGAACTGACCCCCCCCCCAAAAAAAAACCAAAAAAAAAAAACGATGCCCACACCTTCCTGTCACAGGCTAAATCATAGTATGACAGAGAACTTGAACTTGAAAGAAAACATTTGCTTCCTGGATCTACTATCTCCCCATATCCACTTGGCTACAAGGACAACATGTAGAGCCCAGAAGTGATGGGGTCTGTAGGGATAGCTAAAGGACTCTTAGCAGTGGATGTGCAGAACTGTAGTCTATAAGTACTGGTTCAGGGGAGATAAGTAATAACTTAGGTAAGGGATTATTCACTAGTAATATAAGATTTAAGTTGCACTGATGACTTTGGAAGATGTGTTCATATGCTGATAAAATGATTACCATGGCACAAAACAGAAGAAAAATATCAAGTATTTGAGTGTAATAGTAGGCTAAAATTGGCAGACTACATAAGGTTGTGCTCCCATCATACAATTACCATATTCAAAAGACTCAGCTCAGAACACGCAGCATGTCCTGTATGTTGCTGTACAGCTGATGGGAGTAAAAGCATCATTAAGAGGCTCAATGATGTCCAACCTTTATCACTTAGCTCTAATGTAGAAGAGTTTATAAAACTGGACCCGCTGTAGCAGTAGATCTAATGGATTTAATGGATCTAATATCTAACCCAATATGATAGACACTGAGTGGTGACACTTAAGCATCAGAAACAATGGCAAAATCAGGGAGGCTTCAAAAAGCGTTTAACACAGAGAACTATGGATATGGTTAACACAACATACATCTCTAGTGAGTGAACAAGTGGGCAGTCAACCAATACATCGCATGGTCCATATAACACAAAAACATTAGGCACAGATTACCAGGAGATTCAAACTAAGTGTCTAAGTGTGTGTGTGTGTGTGTGTGTTTGTATACCTTTCTTAAATAAGTTTCATTTTTGAACAAGTTTTTAGAGCTAATCCACATTGACTGAAAGAGAGGCTGAGCTAGGAGACAGGACTCTGATACATCACAGCAAGTACGTAGGTTAGCTTCCTCAGTCCATCCTCCAAAGGCCTTTCCTCAAGACCATTTATATGCATCCAGATACAGAAGAAAAACAAATGTCAAAGAATTTAAAGAACATCAGCACTTATGTACGGAGGCCTCTGTCACTGGCTACACTGATGTCAGCAGTACAGTCATATAACCTAGTAGCCATGGTGGCAAGGATGGAGGGTACATATGAGCTCAACAGCAGGAATGCTCTCTGCTACTAAGTTTTATTGTGCTCTTGCCATTGACAAATGTCCCACATGCCAGTTAAAAAGAAAAGACCAATAATAATCCTCCATATGGCATGGTCCCTTGAGAAGACTAAGCATTCACTTGGTGGCAACTTTATAGCACTGAACCCCTTCTAATTAAAAGGGACTAGTGATTCATTACAATTGAAGTTGACATGTGTTCTGAGTACAGAATTGTCTTTTCTGCTTCCAGTATATAAAAGCTCATACAATGTTTGATCCTATTGCATGAACCACATAGTTACTATCACACCTAACAACGGAACCCACTCTACAGAAAGGAACATCATATGTCATATACCAAGCAGGCTAAAATCTTCTGGTCTCAGCTAAACATCATTTGGCTCTTGGAAGTAACAGCTTGGAGATGACATCCTTCCGAACAATGTGATAACATGATAGGATCTGTAACCAATGGGTGGGAATGGTTCATTGACATCATTCCTAGTGAGTAACTTGGAGAGATTGTATCTCATCCTCATTACTTTGAGCCTTCTAGGTCTTCAGGTTTCTATTTGAAGAGAGCAAGTACTTTCCTTTAGCCTGAGCTGTAGTTCTCTCCTACCCATGTTTGGGGGACAAATATGGCTGTCACAAATAGACAAGATGGTGATCCAGGATTCAGACTCATCAGGGATGAGATCCTGAGATGTCTCATAACATAAGGGTACTGTGACATGCCAAAAATCAACCACTGTATTTCATAATCCATATAAAACAAATAAATGAAGGATAGATTACCAGGAAGCTCATGAATGTTTGAGTAGCTTGGGGGGTGGCAATTAGACAGGCAGCAGCTTTGTCTCAGAGAACAGCTACATTACAGGGACTAGGATTCATTTTCTAACCTTCAACTGATGAGATTCTCCTGGGACCAGAATTATTTTTTTTAATATTTTAAAATTTAATTGACAAAATTTAAATGTATGTGCTTATTCCCCAAGCATAAACAGTGTTATTTCCTAAATACAACTTTTTAAAAACTTATTCACCTTACATCCTGCTTACTCCTCCCCTCTTGGTCACTCCCTTCCAAAATCTCTCCCCAACTCCCCCTCCCCTTCTCCTCTGAGCATATGGGGCTCCCCTTGGTATCCCCTCCCACTCTGGCACATCAAATCTCCATGAGGTTAGATGCATTCTCTCCCAGTAAGGCTAGACAAGGCAGCCCAGCTGGAAGAATATATCCCATGTACAGGCAACAGCTTTGAGGATAGCCCTCATTCCAGTTGTTCAGGACCTACATGAAGACCAAGCTGCACATCTACTACATATGTGCTAGGAGGCCTAGGTCCAGCCCATGTATCTTCTTTGGTTGGTGGGAACCAGAATTCTTAAGGCCCTATTTTCAAGTTGGATAAACTTAATATCTGAAGACATCATATCTACATATATAAAGGATGAGCTACAGTGGGTGGCTGTAGTGTGATTTTAATTCGGGATCAAAATACTCATTGCCCCAAAGCAGCTTGATGGCCACTGCTTATATATATATATATATATATATTTATCCATTCTAGAATTTGTTCTTTGCTGAAGAAGACTTCCTTGTCCAAGTTTATAATCCCTTCTCTAGGCAGTCAACACCCAATGACTGGTCCATTACAAAGGATTTTTTTCTTTAAAAAAATCCCCTTTGCTCAAGTACAAACAACTACAAAGGCTCCGTCCTGCTCAAGAGTTCCCAGTGGGACTGATCACAAGAGCTTCCCAGTTCAACTTGTACCTCTGTGCAATGTTTTTTCTTACTTGTGGGGTACCTGTCTTATAGAGAACACCATCATAAGTAGTCTGCCTGCAAACACCCATCTTAAGTCTGGGATATACCTATATATCTAATCTATATCTAATCTATATCTATAATCCGTATCTATATCTATATCCATATCTATATCTCCAAAGCATTATAATCAAGGAATATGGCTGTATAAGATAAAAAGATGTTTCTTCAAGCCCAATTTCACCCTCCATGGTAGTGGAAGGTTTGTCCACCTACTAATCATGCTATTGTTAAAGAGAAGACAAGAGTATAGCATATGTAGAACATGTACTTGACCTGCAGAAGATCTGGCTTTAATCTGAGCACTAAAAAAAAAATGCACAGAAATGGATAACAGAGTATGTCTAAAGAGACCAGACTTCTGATTTATCCAAACACAATATCCTTTACAAAAATACCTTCAATACTAATCTCCTCTAAATCCCAGAGCACTAACTAGTGTGGATATTTAACTAAAGGAAAGACCTTCTTCTTGCCTTCTTCCACTTAGAAGATACAGGGTCACTCCTTTGGGAAAACAGACAGAGCTTCCTGAGGGAAATAATTTCCCATTGAAATGTGAGAAAGGAATTCAGTGGCCCCACTGGTCTCCTATATTCTAAAATGTACTGGAGATGCTGACAAGAAAATCATTATAATGATAAAATACAGAACTCTATACACTCCCTAATCTGGAGAATGGGATATGGAGCTTGAGTCAGACTGCCAGTGTTTCCTGAAGAGAATTTTTAACCTCGGTCAGAGTGTTTTTAAGATGGCTTTATACTAGCTGTAATAGAGATAAAAATCTCCCTGTTAAAATAGCTATAATATTAGTCACCTCAGGGGGATGCTGTCAGGCTTTATGAAGTACTTTGTGGTTCCTCAGATCAAAGCAAAGATAAAGCTGCAGTGTTATCATTTTTCAACGGGGAGGGCTATTTGGCTAACCCTCTGCATGAACTCACTCTAATAAACCAACTCTCTTGCCTACAGAAGCCATCAACTCCATCACCCACTTCATTTCAGTGGCGACAGGGGAAACAAGATGACTGATTTCTCTAGAGACGCTGGAAAATGTCACAATTTCACTCAGGGGAGCAAGAGAAACTGGGCAGCGAATGCTACGAGGTGTCTAATAGACATAGCCTTGCTGTCCTCCAACATTCTGGGGCAAAGTCATTTTAGATACCCAGCCTGGGAAGTAAGACTTCCACCATCCATCCCTAACTTTCTTCCTCTTCTTCTCCACAGAGGCAAGGATGGCAAAGTACACCAAATGCCACTCTTCACTGAGCAGAGGCAGGCACAGGGTTCCTTATTCCTCACCGGATGAGGTATGGCCACAAGACTTATTCTCACCAAACAATCATTGCTCTTAGGCCTGGGTAAATGTTAAGAAAAACTGAATTAATCCCAACTGTCCCCCTCTGACTGAATATCAAGCTCTCCGTGATCCCAGCAGCTAGTGAATTGAAAGATGTTTCAGAAATAAAAGTTTTCTATAGGATGGTACATGAGAAAACAAACAAACAAACAAACAAACATCCCCAGACTTCTAATTGTATTAACACTGGAATGTACCTGTTCCAGTGTTTACCAATACCTGAAATTACATAAGAACACTTTTTGAATTATTGAAATATAGCAGATACCTTTCCAAGCAATGAACCCCGCTGTACTTTCAATCCTGACATTAGCCTGCAAAGCAGTTACTATAATTATCCTCATTGCATAGATGAGGAAATGAGGGGCAGAACAACTCAGCAGAGTGACCCAGCTCTAGCTCACATAGGCAGTATGACCAGAGCGGGCCCAGGTCTCTCGGATCTCAGTGCTATGTATTCTTGGCCAGAGATCACTGGGTCCACTTGGCTCCCTCATTTCATCCCTTAATTTCTTGCTTCTGAGGCCACAGCCTCACCAGGTCACCCACCTTGTGGGTAACTTACTGTCTGTAGTAGTGACTTTTGCATCACTATAACACAATGTCTGGCGGTAACAACTTAGGGGAAAGAAGGTTTATTTTAGCTCACTTTGGTTCATGGTTCCCAGGGGTCCAGGAAAGTGTGAGGAGAAGCTCAGAAAAAGGAGCACACAGCAGTCACACACATCAGGGAGTAGAGACCCTATCGTGAAACCAAGGGCCAAGCATCATCTTCAAAAGCCTTCCTTTGATTATCTACTACTGTCAGCTGGGCCCCAAGTCTTAAAGCTCTTCACAGTCTCCCAGAACAGCAACATCAGCTGGGAACGCATCATTGAAACCCTGGGTCTGTGGGAAAGACTTCATATTCAAACTAAAACACTGACTGAAACCTATCAAATTCAACAAGACACTGATGTCTCCAGCTGCAGCCCAAGAACTCCATCCTGGTCCAGATCATCCCCTCCTTAACCTCACTCCATCCTTTGTGCATCTGTCCATCACTGGGGAAGAGTATATTTCCTAACGGTCTTCCCAAAAGAATGACTTGCTCAGGGTTGGCTTCCCAGATGTGGATGCAAGCATAAGAAGCCAGCAGTGCCTTGCTTTCACAGATCTGCACACCTCACTTGGCAGAAGCAGATCCCGAGAACTGTTTACTAAATAAAATACTTGCACACAAAAACACAGCACTAAGCAAGTCGACATGTCCTTAACAATTCGCCCAGAGAACTTTGGGAACCACTGGTTCAGAAGATGCCACAAACACAAGAGTCTTGTTTGGCAACAGATGGCATTTCTCATCCTTGCACTTGAGTAGTGTGCTAATCTCTATTTTTGTCTCTAGACTTGTACAGGTATGGATACTTAGGGCATCCACTTAAGTACCACTAGGGTGCAAGTGATTCTACTTAAAACAATATCTATCCCTCATACCCTGCCCAGTTTCTATAATGCTTGAAATCCCTCTATTAAGAGTTCAAACATTGACAAAAGTTGAGAGTCTTTATGCATTCTCATCTGGATACAAATAGCTTAGCTACACCATTCCTTTAAAATAGGATTCGAAGGGTTAGGGAGAGGGCTCACCAGTTAAAAGCACTCTCCTCTCTTGAAGAGGCCTCAGCTGAGTTCTCGTACCTATGTCAGGCAGCTCACAACTGTTTGTAACTGAGTACCACACGCAGGCATACACAAGATTTAAAAATAACTCTTTAAGAGTGGAATTTGAAAAAAAAAAAAAAAAAAAAGAAAGACAACAGACTTTTGGAATTCTAACCTAACGATCCCACTTTTGAGAAACCAGGTATGAGAATTCAGGGTTAGGGCAGGTGGAAAGATAGCCCTTGGAACATAGGATAGCAGACTTGTCTGCTTTGTCCAAATGCTCAGAGAGAGTCTGAGCTTGAGATGATTGTATTCACAGAGGACCACGGGCCTATTTACAGAAGTGGACAGTATGGCAGCCTCTCTGCATTACTCTAACACAGGTCTTCTTGAATAGGACTAGAAAAACTCAACCCTTCATCCAAACTAATTGGCTTTGGGAAAGATGCTGCAATGGTTAGGAGTAGGTTGGTCACCAGAACTACCCCATGGCAGAAAGAGCTATACAACTACCTTCTAAAACTTCTCTTACTATTTTCTCTGTTTCAGTGATGCCTGTCACTAGCCCTATCTAGCCCCAGAGGCTTAAGTCTGCTCAGTATAAAAGGATAGAAGAGTCAAAACTTGCTAGAACAACCTGACTTTGAAAGCTCCAATGCTGACTTTAACTAGCTGTTAGAAAACTGAAAACTTAAGATTGATCATTAATGACAAATAGATGAACTTGGTAGGAATGATCAGTCTGAGTCCCCAACCCCACAGGTGTAAAACACTCAGTAGCAAGCATCCCACGTGTAATGCATTTGAGCCTAGCCTTGACTTCCAAACTTCCCTTCCCTTCCCTTCCCTTCCCTTCCCTTCCCTTCCCTTCCCTTCCCTTCCCTTCCCTTCCCTTCCCTCTTCCCTTCCCTTCCCTTCCCTCTTCCCTTCCCTTCCCTTCCCTCTTCCCTTCCCTTCCCTTCCCTCTTCCCTTCCCTTCCCTTCCCTTCCCTTCCCTTCCCTTCCCTTCCCTTCCCTTCCCTTCCCTTTCCCTTCCCTTCCCTTCCCTTCCCTTCCCTTCCCTTCCCTTCCCTTCCCTTCCCTTCCCTTCCCTTCCCTTCCCTTCCCTTCCCTTCCCTTCCCTTCCCTTCCCTTCCCTTCCCTTCCCTTCCCTTCCCTTCCCTTCCCTTCCCTTCCCTTCCCTTCCCTTCCCTTCCCTTCCCTTCCCTTCCCTTCCCTTCCCTTCCCTTCCCTTCCCTTCCCTTCCCTTCCCTTCCCTTCCCTTCCCTTCCCTTCCCTTCCCTTCCCTTCCCTTCCCTTCCCTTCCCTTCCCTTCCCTTCCCTTCCCTTCCCTTCCCTTCCCTTCCCTTCCCTTCCCTTCCCTTCCCTTCCCTTCCCTTCCCTTCCCTTCCCTTCCCTTCCCTTCCCTTCCCTTCCCTTCCCTTCCCTTCCCTTCCCTTCCCTTCCCTTCCCTTCCCTTCCCTTCCCTTCCCTTCCCTTCCCTTCCCTTCCCTTCCCTTCCCTTCCCTTCCCTTCCCTTCCCTTCCCTTCCCTTCCCTTCCCTTCCCTTCCCTTCCCTTCCCTTCCCTTCCCTTCCCTTCCCTTCCCTTCCCTTCCCTTCCCTTCCCTTCCCTTCCCTTCCCTTCCCTTCCCTTCCCTTCCCTTCCCTTCCCTTCCCTTCCCTTCCCTTCCCTTCCCTTCCCTTCCCTTCCCTTCCCTTCCCTTCCCTTCCCTTCCCTTCCCTTCCCTTCCCTTCCCTTCCCTTCCCTTCCCTTCCCTTCCCTTCCCTTCCCTTCCCTTCCCTTCCCTTCCCTTCCCTTCCCTTCCCTTCCCTTCCCTTCCCTTCCCTTCCCTTCCCTTCCCTTCCCTTCCCTTCCCTTCCCTTCCCTTCCCTTCCCTTCCCTTCCCTTCCCTTCCCTTCCCTTCCCTTCCCTTCCCTTCCCTTCCCTTCCCTTCCCTTCCCTTCCCTTCCCTTCCCTTCCCTTCCCTTCCCTTCCCTTCCCTTCCCTTCCCTTCCCTTCCCTTCCCTTCCCTTCCCTTCCCTTCCCTTCCCTTCCCTTCCCTTCCCTTCCCTTCCCTTCCCTTCCCTTCCCTTCCCTTCCCTTCCCTTCCCTTCCCTTCCCTTCCCTTCCCTTCCCTTCCCTTCCCTTCCCTTCCCTTCCCTTCCCTTCCCTTCCCTTCCCTTCCCTTCCCTTCCCTTCCCTTCCCTTCCCTTCCCTTCCCTTCCCTTCCCTTCCCTTCCCTTCCCTTCCCTTCCCTTCCCTTCCCTTCCCTTCCCTTCCCTTCGATAGGATAAGGTAAGGTGCTCTCATGGCTTTTCCTCTGCTACATATGTTATTCTCTGACTCTATTAGGTTAAAGTTCTTCCCTGTGGCATGCTGGAGCCTTATATAACCCTAACCCAACATACAGTGTGATTTCAGACGTACCATTGATTTTCAGATGGATGAATAAAATATTCATTCTTGTAACTCTATACTTCAGCCTCTATGAACCTGTAATTTTATGCTGTCTTTGATCACATTCTAGTTTAAGATACAAATTATGCTGGAGGAAAAGCTCTACCATTAAATAAACAGAATACTTAAATTGCCTTTTAATAATTCAACTATTCAACAAATATTTCCTCTGCTCCTACTATGAGCTGGTTACACCAGTTTTGCAAAGGTGACCTTTGTTTTAAGTCACAAGAAAGAAGAGGATGGCAAGAGGAAGGAAATGGGGCAGGGGTGGAGCTGCCTGAGGCAAGAGCAACTGTCACAATGACTATGGGTGGGGCAGAATCCTGATTGGACTCGAAGGCTCAGCTAGTAAAAGTAATATAATTACAATAAGGTGTGGGCCCTACTCAAGAATGCCTCAGTGGTCCATTAATTGTATTAAAGATACCATGCAATGCAAAAGATTAAGAGGGAATTTAGGCTGGAGGTTGATAGGAAATTCCCTCTGTAATCTGTTACTAATTTTTCCATAGATCTAAAAATAATCTTTAAAAGGCCTATCTTATAAAGTAAGGAGGAGAAGGCCCAGGACACCAAGGACAAAGCACTCAGGACACCCTCCCCTCCTTTTCTTCAGAGAATTTGAGCTTCCTTTATGATACTGTTTCTTACTTAGCTAGTCAGTAGCTTGGGGATACATCTACTCCCGGTTCTGACAAATTGCTCTCACTGACTTTAGCTGACAGCATATCCCACCCACCCTGCCCAGACAACTGCCTAAAAATCTTGCATGTGCCAGGTCTGGTGGCACCGGTTTATAATCTTAGTTACTCTGGATGATCAGGCAGAAGGACCACCAGCCCAAAGTAGGCTGGACTCTATCGTGGGTTCAAGACCAGCCTAGGAAACCTAATGAAACTGCCTCAAACTAAATAATATAAAGGAGGTTAGGAGTATATATTGCATGAAAACTCTTGCCAGGCATGTACAAAGGCATCAGGTTCATCCCCTAGTACCCCAAACCAAACCAACCAACCGAACGCAGAGAAGCAAGGCATGTAATGAGCAAGAGAAGCAGGACTCAAGGAGCCCTCACTACTGCTGCCTTCAAAGCCTTTCCCGTCTCCAGCCAGCAGTGAGTGTGAGGACACCAGGTACCCAGTGCGTCAGCCATAGGTACCCAGTCCTGCCACCATAGGGAGAACAAAAAGGGTATGTAAGGGGAGGGAGCACAGGGAAGCAGAAATGACTTGATTATGTTATAATCTCAAAGACAAAAAATAAAAACAATAAAGACAGAAAACAAGAGAACTAGACACCAAAATATCACACACACCCCGAAGAAGCAAGATGGAGAAAGTGACCTTCCATGCCATCCTTTGAGATTTCCTGAGAGCACGTGTCTGAGGACAGTGCTGCGTGAGACAGGCATGGAAAGTTCCAGCTAAACTTTTGGACCTACTTTGAGGCTGGCTTCAAGGCTGACTTGTGGACACTTGGCCAAGTTGACCAGAGCATGGAGGAAGAGATGGTTCCACCATGGTGAGACACCCTCCTTGTGACAAAGACAAGGTCACCAAAAGGCATGCAAGTGCCTTTATGGTGTTTATGGTGTTTGCTTTTTAGTTTGCAAGCAGAGTAACATCAAGGATGAAAAAGTTAAGCAACAGATTCCCGTGTTTTCACTCCTGGAAGTCTACCTAAGGCATACTGTCGTCTTTTCTGGGCTTGCAGCAATAAAGGTCAGAGGTTTATTTGATTCCATATTGAGTCTCTTGTCAGGAAAATCAGTTGGACGTACGAGCCATGGAAGAAGGAAAAGCCACTTGTTTCTGTTTGCCTCTTATTCCAGGGCTCAGCACCCCAGCAAACATTTAATCAGAGCTCTGTAAAGATGTGTTGAATAAAATAAATGCAAAATATCTTTAACTGCAGAATAAATTATCTAAATAAAACTAATGGCGAGAATTGCATGTCTAATCCCTTATCTTTAGAGCAGAGACTCCAAGGCAAGTCAGACATATAAGTGAACAACAGCAGCAGCTGAAGGCAGAGTATACAGGTTTCTCAGAAACCTGTCTGCACACCACAATGGTCTCACCCCGAGGCTCGCTTTTCTCGGAAAATGAGCCATGTGACTGAAGATAGCCTTCCAAGGATGACCAGTCTGACATTCTGTTCTCTCACCCTCTGTACGTTCAACCACGCCGAGCTGGCTCGGACCTGCTAGCTCAGATTGACAAGTGAGAACTGCTGCTCTCTCATTAGCTGCATCTTGCTAGACAGGAAACAGCTTTTCAAAACAACCAGCAATTCAGCCCGTTGGGGAAAAGAAAAGCAGCTAAGATAGAACAGTAATGTCGCCTTTCCTCCCTTGTGAATCTGATAAGCCTGAAGGTGGTAGGCATGCGTCCTAATGCTCCAGAGAGATGCCTCATTCCCTCGTGACATCAGCGTGTGAGGCTTTTGGCCTGCTCTTGATTAGAGCTTCTGTTTGCTGCTTACAAGTACTGAATGACAGCTATGTGGGAAAAGCACAAACTGCTTTCCACAGTGTTTGAGGGTTTTTTGTTTTTTTTTCAAACTGTTGCAAGGTATGTTATCTTATCGTTAAACAAGTGACTTGCTGATCCCCAAGTATGCAGACTCATCATATGAGACACTTTATTATATTTTTAAAAATAAAATTTAAATGTATTTAATTGTAGCATAGGATATACATAAAATTGGGATAGTTTTAAATCTAACTATCTTCCTCTTATTTGATCTGTCCCTCCCTCCAGATGATAAATGTAGTCAAGAACATGTGCCACACTGTCCCATTGTGCTAGGATCAGGGGACATTCAGAATCCTTGGGCTGACATAGATCCCTTATTGCTAGCCCAGGCCTAGAATGTTCTACCCTCGCCAGCATTGCCATTCACTGCAGTGTTCCTCAATCCTGGCTAACACCCTTCAATTCCCTTCCCTGTCAGCCCTGGGTGGATTCATCCAACTGGTGTTTTTTTTTTAACATGTCTACAAGTTCCCTTGTACTCCTCCCCTTAAAAGGGGAGTCTACACTCCTCTCCCTTCTAGAATAGATTGCACTTAGTGGCTTTCATCTCACTGCAGAAGCGGCAAAGAGTGACTTCCAGAAAAGTCTTGAACTATTTGTGGTCTCCTGGTTCCTTCTCTTGGAACTCCTACTCTTGGGGAAATCAGCTACCACGACATAAGGAAAGTCACAGAGCTTTATGGAATAACTTACATGGTAAGGAATGGTGGCCATATGCAAATGGTCATGTGATGTCTCTATATGAGTTCTCTAGCCTCAGATCCTTTGTCAAGACCTTTTCTGTTTTTTTTTTTTAACTTTAAAAACATACATTTATTTATTCAGCCGCCCCTCCCAGTACCCCCTCACACAGGTCCTACCCCCATTCTCCTCCTTTAAGAAGAGAAAGCTCTCCCCTGGGTATCACTCATACTCTGCACCTTGCCCCAGAACATCAAGTTACTGCAGGACCTCCCTCTGAGGCCAGTTGGTAGAATGGGGATCCACAGGCAGGCAACAGATTCAGGGATCGCTTCCCCGCTTGTTGTTGGGGGACCTGCATGAAGACCTAGCTGCACTTCTGCTATGTATGTGCAAAGGGCCTATGTCCAGCCCATGCTCACTCTTTGGTTGGTGGTTCAATCTCTGGGAGCCCCCAAGGGTCCATGTTAGTTGACTCTGTTGATCCTCCTATGAAGTCCCTGTCTTCTTTGGATCGCTCAATCTCTTCTACAAGATTCCCTGAGCTCCAGCTAATGATGGGCTGTGGGTCTCTGCATCTGTTTCCATTGGCTACTGGGTGGAGCCTCTCAGAGGACAGTTATGCTAGGTGCCTCAGAAAATTTTAATCACTGTGGATCGAGTAATATTTGACTATCCCCTTATCTCATGAGATAAATCATATCCCACCTTTGATGCTTCCTATTACAGCCATAGTGTTATGGCTCTAGAGCCAGCAGACATTGGAGTATCTAAATTTGATAAGTAACTAGTTGTCATAGAAAAGTAACAGTGCCTATTGCAATGTGGCTTCATGGTAAGGCACCTATATCTTGTATTTCTTTATTGGACAACATCAAGAAGACAAGATTACCAAGAAGAAGGCAGTTAGGTGACGTTGAAGAAGCATTCTAAGATTAATGACAACTTTTATAGAACACAGTAAAGAGTTTATTTGTTTTAGGCAAATGTAGGCCGTGGCCTGACTTGGGTTTTGCCCTCTAGCTGTGGCCTAAATAATGGTCCAAAAGAGAAGGTAGGAAACTCTGGATAACCCCGGCCAAGGGATGATGATGATTTGAACAGGAGTTGATGGTGACAGGAAGATGTGGTTTTAAACTGATTTCAGTATATGACTGAAAGAAAGTAAAATGTCTCATTAACTTTTATACTGAATATGTGTTGAAATGGTAGAATTTTTATACAGTTCAATTAAAATATAAATTATACTACTAAAACTAACTTCAACAGCTCTTTTACATTTTTAAATATAGATAAAATAAATTTAAAATTATAAATATAGTTATGTATATGCCTTACAGTAGAAATTAAGGTTGTTATTAAAAAGCAAAATTTTACTTACATTTCTAAGATTCATTGGTCATTCCAAACCTAATGTTCCTTTTAAATAACTTTATACTACTACTAAAAGTTGTAATTTGAATTTGATAGTTAATAATAAATCAATTATTTCTTTAAGACTATATATAAAAGACTCCTACAACTGAAATTTAAGAAGATAAGCAAGTTTGTTGAAAGTAGTCAAATATTTGAATAGTAGTGTCACTTAAGGGTCTTATAGGAATGACAAAATAAGTACATGAGCAGATGATTTTTCAAGGTGATTAATGAGTCATTAAGGAAATGTATACAGCACTGAAAAGGAGCAGAATCAAGAAACCTGGTCATCCAAAGCACTGGGCACAGGACAACTGCAGCCCTTGTGTGCTGATGATAGGATTATAAAACAGTAAAGCTCTTTGGGATGGAGCATGGCAGTTCGCTGTGTATTGGACATAACTCTAGCCAAAGACTCTCTCTAATCCAAAACAAGTCTTGCAAGAGAATAACTCTAGTCATGATAGCTCAAACCGAAGCCAACCTCTATTTTTCTGAGTTGATGGGTAAGCATCTTGTAGAATGTGCATACAATTCAATACTACTACTTGGTAATAAGTGGACGTGAGCTACTAATCCAGACAGCAACCTGAATGAATGTCAAAATCATGATTCTGAACAAAATTCTAGGAGAAGGAGACCATCATTAGACCAGTGGTTGCCAAGGCCCAAATGTGTTTGATTATATGTGGTTTTTGTTTTCTTTTGTTTTTAGTATAAGCACAGATAATAGAAAATATATCCTCTAAATATTCAGAGAATGCTTTTGTGATGATATTTAAGAACCCTATTTTGAGTTCTAAAGACTACTCATTTCTGAACACTATTAATGCAAATAGCATCAACATTAAATTATAACAATTCTTGGTATATATTTTTTTTATTTTTATTTTAGGCATATGAGTGTTTTGCATGCATGTATGTACATACCATGCATATGCAGTACCTGAAGAGGCCAGAAGATGGTGTTGAAATCTCTGGAACTGGAGTTATAGAAGGTTGTGAGATCTCATATATGGATCCTCTGAAAGAGCAGTGAGTGCTCTTAACCCCTAAGACATCCCTGGTTGGTACAGTTACTACCTGGTCTTCAGGGATGCTTAATGATTGCAGGGGACAATATAAACACATTTTCTCCAGTCTGAGTTCTGTGTGTTCCTCAAGGAAGTCCTCAAGGACTTCCCTCCTCTGATGAAATGGTCAAAGCTGGAGGAGGCACTATGGCAGATAGTCCAGTCTTAACAAATTCTTCAAAGCAAGAATGGAGATCTGGGGCTGGTGAGATGGCTCAGTGGTTAAGAGTGCTGACTGCTCTTCCAAAGGTCCCGAGTTCAAATCCCAGCAACCACATGGTGGCTCACAACCATCGGTAACGAAATCTGATGCCCTCTCTGGAGTGTCTGAAGACAGCTACAGTGTACTTACATATAATAAATAAATGAATCTTAAAAAAAAAAAGAAGAATGGAGATCTGGTTCTTAAGTCTTGTAACTAGTGAGCAGTCTCATGACAAAACAAAACAAAACAAAACAAAACAAAAACCAGTCATGGAAGTTGTTCTTCTACATTTTCTTACATAGTAACATAGTGACCTAAATCCTAGCATCTTTGGGAACCCAGAACAGAAAACAGATAATAATTGGCATCTCTTGTAAGTTCTTTAGATATTGCAGGCATGGTGAATAGAAATGAGTTTCATAGACTCATCACTCATCATAAAAAGAAGATGAACCATCCTGCTACTCCCCTTTGGCTGCTCCCTGCCTCAATGGAACCATTAAGCTCTTTCCGTGTCATCTCTGAGGTAATTAGCATCACTAGGAAGACATCTGAACAGCCCCTGCCGTACAGAAGACATGTTCTGTCATTCAGGAAGAGCTGTAATTAGGAACTGCAGCAAATGTGAAATTCTACAGATTTTATTTCAAATGAAGAGAAAGTTATGGTACCTCAAGGAAATGAGAGAATAAGTTGATGCTAAATTCACACACACACACACACACACACACACACACACACAAGCACATGCACACGCACACTCGCGTGAATGTTGTGCATTTTAACAGTTGCAGAAAAGTCAAAAATGGAAAAAGACACAATATCTAATCCTATTTTGTAATGTGACATCTATTGTTTTGGTTTATTTGCGTGTGGTGGTTTTAAGGTATCCTTGTTTCATGGCCATAATGTAGCATTTGTGTATTTTTAAATCAGATTTAAATGACAAACATTTTTCCATGTTGCTAACTTCCACAGCTAGTCCATTATGCTACTCCATCATTATGAAACCAACCACCTACTCATGGAGACTTTTAGCTATATCATAGTCTGACCATTATAAAAACCAGTTTCAGAAACATCAAGCTTATAGCTATTTTCCAGGTCTAGCTTCTTTCTTCTTATTCTTGATTTTTTTCTAAATGGAATTACAAGATCAACAGTGACAGAAGTATTCATGAATCTTAACATATATTGCTACAGTATTTCCAAAAGAAGGCGTAATAGCAATGGAGTGTGGAGGTTCTGGCTGAGCCTGTTCTGCCTGTCAGGGCAGTCACTCTCTAGGCCACAGCACTCTCTCAATATTGCTGTGTTGTTCCTAGGCTTCCAGGTTCTCTGGTCAGCTCCATGGGTACCTAGCTAGAACCCTGTGCTGGACACAGAAATCTACATTTGACAAGCCCTTCCGGAGGTTTTGAAGTTGACTCAGTTCTGAGTCAGTATCTGGCAGCATTGGCTGTGACTGACCTGCACAGAATAGTGTTTAGGGTTCTAAAAGCCACGTAAGAGTGCAGATTTGAGTCTCTAAAAACACAAGCATCGGTTTCCTCCCTGGGGACATTAGCCTATAACCAGGGCTGAGACCCACCGTCTCAAGTACTGGTGTTTGCTTGTGATTCTGGTATTTGCAGCACCAAGCACCACCGAGGACTCTGTGATACTACAAACTTCTGACTTCCACACAGAATCTTGGGGATGGGGTTAGATCTGAAAATCCCCTTTGTTGAATAAACTGATAGATGTTGAAGTGTGAGAATTGCTCATTTGTCTGATCGAGTATTTAGATATGGACACAGTCTCTCTCTCTCTCTCTCTCTCTCTCTCTCTCTCTCTCTCTCTCTCTCTCTCTTGTGTGTGTGTATGTGTGTGTGTGTGTCTGACAGTGTCTGTGCAGCAGAATACCCATGCAGCAGTAATATAGCTGCACCTCCACCCTTATTCTCTTCATATGACTGTGATCAAAATATCTGACAGAAACATTTAAGTGAGGAGTGATTTGCTTTGGCTCTCAGTGCCAGAATATTTAACCACTCATAGTGAGGAGGGTATGGTGGAGTTCACGATCATGAGAACATGTGGGTGGGGAAGATGCCTCACATCAGAGCACACCATAAAACAAAGCCAGAGCTGGGGTCAGGCTATAAAGTTTAAAGACTTGCCCGTATTGACTTATCACACTGACCTGCCACCTCCTAGTAGTTCTACAAATCCTAAAATATCGCCTCCTCGGGAACAAGAGTTCAGAAAATTAACCTGTGAGGAACCTTCTAGAATGTTCTATCTATTGTCTGTCTGCCTGCCTGCCTGTCTGTCTTCTTTCTACGTTCTTTCTTCCTTTCTTTCTACGTTCTTTCTTCCTTTCTTTCTTTCTTTCTTTCCTTCCTCCCTTCCTCCCTTTCTTTCTTTCTTTCTTTCTTTCTTTCTTTCTTTCTTTCTTTCTTTCTTTCTTTCGTTCTTTCTTTCGTTCTTTCTTTCGTTCTTCCTTTCTTCCAATCATCTATTGTTATCTTTATCAGTCAGTGTCCTTAGGGGGCAGCTTTTAGAACATCTGGGATACAAATATCCACAGATGTTCATCTTTTACTCAGCAAAAACCATAACACTTACAAATCACCTATGTTCAAATTCTGAAATAAATCTTTAATTTTTTTTCAGTCAGGTATTCCAGGCTGGCTTTGAACTTGCTATATAGTAGAGGCTGACTTGAACTTTTCGTTGTTGTTTTGATTTATTTTATTTTATTTTATTTTATTTTTTTTTTTTTGGGTTTTTCGAGACAGGGTTTCTCTGTGTAGTCCTGGCTGTCCTGGAACTCACTCTGTAGACCAGGCTGGCCTCGAACTCAGAAATCCGCCTGCCTCTGCCTCCCAAGTGCTGGGATTAAAGGCGTGCGCCACCACGCCCGGCTTGATTTATTTTTGAGACAAGTTTTCTTTGTGTAACAGCCCTGGCTATCTTGGAACTTACTCTGTAGACCAGGCTGGTCTCAAACTCACAGAGATCCACCTGTTCCTGCTTATACTGGGATTAAAGGCGTGTACCACCAGTACCTGATGACCTCACATGTCTTGATTCTGCTGGGATTATAGGTGTGTCCGACCACATCTGATTTATGTTGTGTTGGCTAGCAAAATCAAGGCTTTATGTATGCCAAGTACTTTACCAACTGAGCTACAACTCCTGAATTCTTCAAGTAATCTTCAAATTACCAATAATACCCATACAATGAAAATGTTATGTAAATGGACATTATGCTGTATTGGTTAAGAAATGATGGCAAGACAAATATTTTGTATATATTCAGTATATTTGCAGTTTAACCAATACTTTCTTCTGTGTGTGGTATATACACCTACACAGATACATGTATAGAAGTAAGCATATGGAAGATAGAAGTCAAAGATCATTGTCTTCTCTAACACCTTCCACCTAAATTTTGAGGAAGGGTCTCCTACTGAACCTGGTGGGCACAGATTGCCTAGGTTGGCTGTCCAGCAAGCTTCAGGGATACGCCTATCTCACTCTTTCAGCTCTGGGTTTCTGGAGTAGCACCTTGCTTGGGCTTCTGAACTCAGGCCTCACGCTTGCACAGAAAGCACTTAGCACATTAAGTAATCTTCCCAGTCCCCCGGGAATATTTTCAATCAATCTTCAGTTGGTTGAAATCAATAATAGGGAATTCACAGATACTCTGATATATATACATATATATAGATATATATGATATATCTATATATATGTATATATATCAATATATATAAACAAACAGAAACATGTGGACATATGAACAGAATATGGGAGATGTTAACTAATTTCATGAGGGATTGGTGTTTAGTAGTACCTTGTTCCTGGATTGTTGTATTTCTTCAATTTCTAATTCATAAACATGGTCCATATTTGCATACTCACTGATTTCCAAGAATACTATGTTTAAAAACAAAGTTTGAGGTTTTGATTGATAAAAAATATTATAATGAACTGGCTGGGTATTAAGTTATTAGCTTATAAAGGCCAACATAAAGAAGACAAAACTTTCCACAAGCATAAGGAGAGAGCAGAAAAGGTATTTAAATATAACCATGCCTCAGAGAATGACTAAAGAAAACACTGCACCTTAATTAGCTGGGACTGGAAAGCTAATATTAGATGGGACAAAAATGATGGATGACTTCACTGCTCCCTTTTTAAATTAGGCTTTGGGAGAGAAACCCACATCTGAGGCTTTGCAGCTAGATGCTTGTAACTAGAAAGTATGAGAACCCAAGCTCATAGTCTCTATGGTCCACCTCACAAGACCTTCCTAAAGGGCATGCTGACTATGATCTTCATTTCAAAATAACAAAGTGGTCCAACCTGATTCCCAATACCCCTCAGAGTCTTTAGAACTCTCCTACTTTGTCAATTTACTTACTTATGGGAGTGATCATCTTAGCTTGAAATCCATCTCCTGGCTGCTTTTAAACATATCATTGAATTCCACAGCTGAGATTCCAATGTTACCCATAAATAACATGTTAACCAAAGGCAAGCCAATGAGAACTTAAATGCTTATTTTGATGTCTCTGACTCATACTGATTGGAAGTACAACTTTATGATTATCCAAATAGGATATGCATTCCAATGGAATTATACTCCAACTTTTGCATTTTGATCTACTTTCTAGTGATCTGTAGTACAATTGCTTCTAATACTAGGAATGGCAAGGAACCCACAACTCCTACATGCTACCTCATTACAAGAACAGAGAATCCACAGCCTCCTCAGGATCAATTGGGTAAGATGTTCAGGAGCTCAGGCAAGTTAAGCGCAGGTTCTGTCTCAGATGTTTTCAATCTCCAATGTGAAGTAACCACTCTCTTAGAATCCACTGACAAAGAGACACAACACAAAGGTGTTCATCTCTGGATAGATACCAGACCAGCTCTGCTGAAGGTAGGAAAGTCTTCTATCCAAACTGAATTGCATCTGGTCTTCCTGGTCAGAAACTGAGAATACATCCTTCTGTCTGCCCTGAAAGAGTTGCTAAGGAATCAAATGTTGTGAGGAAAGTGAAAACTCATGACATAAAGCTTTATGAAAACACAGCCTCTCAGAGGAGATGGACCCAGTTCTTTTGTGCATTCAAATGGAAGGAGAATACTGTGCTGGGGTTTCTCAGCAGCTGGAATGTCAGCAGAGGACTCTGAATGGGAGAGGACAGGAGAAATCATCATGGGTCCAAGGCAAACTTTGTCAAAACTCACTTTGTTTAGGACCACCAGCCGAATTAGAAATATCATTATTCTCCCTTACAGAATTCAATGACACTATATGAGTAGGGTAATGACTCCTGCATCTCTAGCATCTGGCCATGTATTAAATGCATGTCCCTGGATCAGCAGGTCTGCCTCAGCTTGCCAGGTGTCATTTCCAACGGCCTGTGGGAAGTCATGATGATGGAGGTCCACTAGAAATGTTAAGTACTGCTTTGTCTTCCTTTTGGGCCTCTATGAGTATCATGGTCAGCCACAGGCTGATGTGAGGAGGTCATTCAACTTTCCCTTTGCAGAAAAATATGTCTGTAACCATAGGTAACTACCCTCCAGGCTTCAGGCAGGACCAGGGCTGATAAATACATGTAAATGCCTCTAACCTCACATGTCTGCCCTTGGTGCAATGATCAGCAGTATATTCAAATTCTTGAACTCATTCATGGCAAATCAACTGACTGTATTTTTTTTGCAGGGTAGGGAGTAGGAGGTTGAGGGAGTTTACATCAAAGCTTAATTACAATCCAGCGACTTCGATGAACTCACTTTTCTGAAGTAGCCAAGACTCAAGTAGGCATAATTTTAACTCCAAGGACATTGAAAGCAGCATGTAAGAATCCTCTTGTCAATAGATCTCAAACTTAAACAAGCTATAATTGAAAGAGGATCAACCATTTTAACTCTGTTTGCTGCATTCCACAGCTGGCATGACCCAGGTCTTAAGCTGTCTTTGAAGAACTTGCCATCACTGGTGAAAAAGGCTATTACAGACTGGGACAGAGGACAAAGGTTGCACAACTTCTGTACACTGCAGAGGTTCACTCAAAGTCTGATTCAAAATAACTAATTGTTCTGATATTTAAAAGGAAGGTTTGGAAATTATTTTAACACTGAAAATAGTTGCCTAGCAACTCTTCCCTGCTTTGCATGATTCTGTTATGATTCCCACCTGCTAGAGAAAAGCATCAATAAAATTATTTCCTTGCAAATCAAAAACGTAGGAAAATGAGCCAGTGATTCAAATGAATACATGGTATGCTTGCTTGGTTCCAGACATCTGAAGACATATGTGTGCTTACTTTCCTAAAAGATGCTAATATTTTAAAAAATGTACTTTAACCAATTTTGACAATGGCCCAGGCTTTCCTAAATGATGCTTATTTCAGTAGAGTTTCTGTTGTAATTGAAAATACAGAAACAGCCTTCTGTTCAAGCAGCATGTGCAGTTGCCTGAGTGATAGAACTCAAGAGGTTAAGCAAAGCCTTCCGTCCACACATCTCTCAGGGATACAGAGAATCTGTGTCACCACCCTTTTGGGTAGTGTCTGAGTAGAGGGTTTACATGAACTAGCCATCACTATGTCAGTATGAAGTTAAGGAGTGGTGGTACCCTAACACCTTGCAGTATATGACAGCATTATCCTACATATTTGGATGTGCAGATATAATGTTCAAGGCATTTATTTGCCTTGGAAAGCAATTGAGCTTAGGATATGCTGCCCCACTAGTATTGACAAGCATCATTAAGATGCCCAAGCTGTGTGTGTGGCTAAGGCTGTGAGTGAGTACTAACATCCAGTTAGTCCTACCACACTGTAGTATAACAAGTAATTTTTAGTTTGGTACATTCAGCATTTCTTATGCAGACTGACACTGGACCAGTTAAAATGCAGATGCAGCCGGACAGTGATGGTGCATGCCTTTAATCCCAGCACTTGGGAGGCAGAGGCAGGCAGATTTCTGAGTTCAAGGCCAGCCTGGTCTACAGAGTAAGTTCCAGGACAGCCAGGGTGATACAGAGAAACCCTGTCTCAAATACATACATACATACATAATACATACATACATACATACATATAAATACATACATACATAAATAAAATAAATATATATAAATGCAGATGCAAATGTGAGTGTGGTGTGCTAGTAAGAGTTCTTTACAGTAGACTTGACTTTTTGTGTGTACCTTTCTCCTCTTTGTCTTACTGAAATAAGGATGTGATTGTTAGTGCTGAATATCCATTTTATATTGTGCCATCAAGGGCCAAATATAAGGATAATGGAATGACAATCTTAGAGATGCCTTATCACTGTGCACCTTCTAAAATGGCTCTGGAAGATGTATAGGAAAAACTGTGAATGGTATGTAATATAACCAAATGTTATTGGGGGTTTGCTCTCACGTGCAGCTAAATCTAATCCCAACTGTATTAGGTTTATACAAGAAGTTCAACAGAAAAGTTACGAAAATATTTTTGTAATATTTTAAAGTAATAATGAAGCCAATACTCATGGTTTACATTTCTAATTCCAACTACTCAGAAAGTGAGTCAAGAAGATTTCAAGTTCAAGGCCATCCTGGCAATCTTAGTTAAACACTGGTGGTGCACACCTGTAATTCTAGCATTCAATAGGCTGAGGCAGGAGAATTACCATGAGTTTTTGATCAACCTCAGCTGCAGAGTGAATACATGCAAGTCGGGGTTACAGAGGAAGACTGTCTCAAACACAAACCAACAGACAATAGTAAAGAATACAGTCTGAATATTGTAGCAAAGGCGGCATAGCCATCCCCCACAATGTGAATATCTGTCCATGCCCATCTGTCCCTGCATGTGGAAGAAGACTGGAGAATCAATGAGTATGCCCCGAGACTTAGCCATCCTTCTGCAGCAAAAGTCAGCCAGTGATCCTGGCTCTGTCCCAGAGAAGGCTTTTGATGTCTGTCAGTTCTAGCTGGGTTTTATGGTCCCTGATCAAGTCACATGGAGTGAGCTTCAAGAGTCTAGACCAGGGTGTACTTTAACTTAGCAAATAATTTATTGAACAGACACAGCTTCACTATTACCATCAATTCATTTCTACAGTTGCCCTACCTAAATCCCCTTTGACTCAGACTGACTTTCAAACTTCTCTACACACAAGCTGCCAATCACCCAAGAAGCCCTTCAACCAACATCATTCGAAGATGGACTAATCTGTTCATAACCTAGGCACGCCACATATAGACTACCCCAACCTTAGCATGGCTCTGCCACTGGTGTGGCACATGGCCAGGTGGTTAACATTCTGGACTTTGTTGCCTTGCCTGTGAAATGAGAGTAAGAACAACACATATTTTATATAAACTTTACATAAGGAACAAATGAGATGGGGCATGAAAGGCATATTTTGGGCATGCAAGAAGTGCTTGACATATCACAAACATGGTGAGTGTCTTCAGCCAGCACAAGTGACAGGTCATGAGGGAATGTTGATGGAGGTGCTAGGTGGCAGTATAGTATAGAGTATCTACCTTTCTGTCTTATGTTTGCTGAACATTGGTCAATAAACCAAATTTAGAGAAAGACTCTGTCTCTGTCTCCAGAACCTATCATTGATGAACATGGTGATTACCATAGTTTCTATTTCAAGACAAAGTAAGTATGCAGAATCAACCAAGGAGCTGATTAGCTTGAAGTATGGTTATTCAAATATCTTAAAATCCCAGTGGTAATCAGATCTCTGTTTCTTTTTCAGCATCTGAGGTCTTGCTCCCTGAGTGCCCTATTGTCTGAGCACTGACCATTTCCTCTATCAGACTTACTTACCAAGCCAGTCGAGATCAGGTACGACTGGAGATGTTCTCTGTAGTTTCGAATTCATCAAACTGTACAGGCCTAAGCTCACTCAGCCTCTTCCTGTTCATCCTGTGTCTTCCCATGAAAAGCTAAGAATGACAGAGGACCATCATGCTACCCTGTGGAGCCCTTTACAGTGTGCCCTACCTCTTGCTGCTAGAGGCCTGTGATGGTTTTATATGCTTAGCCAAGGAGTGGCACTATTAGAAGATCTAGCCTTGTTGGAGTAGATGTGTCACTGTGAGGGTGGGCTTTAAGACCCTCACCCTAGCTTCCTAGAAGCCTTCCAATGAAGCTGTAGATCTCTCATCTATGCCTGTACCATGCCTGTCTGGATACTACCACACCCCTGCCTTGATGATAATGTACTGAACCTCTGAACCTGTAAGCCAGACCCAATTAAATGTTGTCCTTAAAGGAGTTGTCTTGGTCATGGTGTCTGTTCACAACAGTAAAATCCTAAGATAAGGTCTGTGAGTACAAACCTCTCCTTTTGGATAGCCAGGGCCCTGAGTAACTTGCACATCTCCCCATTCCCAACTAAACAAGCCCAAGTTCACACTGTAGAATGGTGGCAGTGTGTCTAACACCATCCTCAGTTTTTGACCTCATGATGGGTATCAGCACCCCTAGAGGATATGCAGTCATGACAGTGTGACATGGCTGTATGTGTGATTCCCTTCAGTGAGCAAGTTAGTTGTCCCTAATTTGGCTGTGGTGTACCTATATTTATAATTGAAAACAATGAACCAATTCGGACAGTGATGAGAATAAAAAAATGTTTTCCCTCATATGCAAATTCACCGATCCTTGAATTACACACTGCAATGACCCCAAGTTAGGAATTCCTTGAATAGAGGGAGCAGATTTTACAGTGATGGCAAAACCACCAACTTTCTAAAGTTCCTTTCAGGTTCCAGTTCTGAAGCACGCCTTCTAGTCAGCCACTAAGGACAGCCAGTGACCTAAACAAGAAACCTTACCAAGTGACCTCTGACCACTGATGCAAATCCCACGGGAGACATTTTTCTGCCTCAGAGAGCCTTGGTGCACCTCCCAGAATTTCCTTCATTCTGCAACAGTCTCTGACTTTAATGCAGAAGTGCAGCACTCACCACTCTAATGCAGCACTCACCACTCTAATGCAGCACTCACCACTCTAATGCAGCACTCACTCTAATGCAACACTCACCACTCTAATGCAGCACTCACTCTAATGCAACACTCACCACTCTAATGCAGCACTCACCACTCTAATGCAGCACTCACCACTCTAATGCAGCACTCACCACTCTAATGCAGCACTCACCACTCTAATGCAATAGTCACCACTCTAATGCAGCACTCACCACTCTAATGCAGCACTCACCACTCTAATGCAGCACTCACCACTCTAATGCAGCACTCACCACTCTAATGCAACAGTCACCACTCTAATGCAGCACTCACCACTCTAATGCAGCACTCACCACTCTCGTGCAGCACTCACCATTCTAATGCAACAGTCACCACTCTAATGCAGCACTCACCACTCTAATGCAGCACTCACCACTCTAATGCAGCACTCACCACTCTAATGCAGCACTCACCACTCTAATGCAGCACTCACCACTCTAATGCAACAGTCACCATTCTAGTGCAGTCCCATAGTTCACTGGGGCATTACAGCTATGGCTCTGAAAGAAGAGCTATGAGACTCAGGAAAAAGACACATGTGTTGTTTGGTCACAGAACCGTGCCTTATAAATATTTTGAAGCAGAAAATCCAATTTCCATTACACATTGTTTGCATATATCATTACCTCTCACACACAATATAATAGGAAAAAGAAACTTTGATGTGAAAGAAAATCCTATGGGAATGAACTCATTGTATTAAAACAAATATTCTTCTGTAGTCTAACAAGTTCTAGGAAACAGTGACTTACCCTAGTACAGAAGTATTCGGTTTTGCACTGACTGTAATGGGAAGAGCTGAAAATGGCCCAGATGTCTATCTGTAGGAAGCTAGTTTAAAAACAAATCAAAATAAAACTAGTCCATTCATACATAGCATTTGGATTCTTTCCAGAAAAATAAGAAGGCTTTATGTACTGACGCCTCCTTAAGTTATCAAAATATGTTAGTGAAAAGCAGCATGCATCATATGTGCTACTCTGTGCATAGTACATTCCCAGCTCTTGTGTACATGAAAAGAGAAGAAAATGTGTGTGTGTGTGTGTGAGGGAGGGGGGAGGGAGAAGGAGAGGAGGAGGGGAGGGAGAGGGAGAAGGAGAGAGAGAAGCTAACAGCATTGAGATTTGAGTGTGTACCACTAGGAATTCTGCAGATGTTAGACAAAGAAAGGAAGGGAATTCTTCATTTTTATGCTGCTCTAGCTCTGTCTCTTCCTATAGATTCACATTTCTGCCAAGACCATGTGATGTGATGCCTTAGCCAGGGCAGTTTTGTTAGAATGCCTTCATAGTTGAACCTCATACCTACTAATAGGCTAGCATAAGTCCATTCCTTACATTATGTATGGACAAATGGCTACTTACCAAGCCACATTGCTGAAAACTTCCTTTGGCCAAAAAACATTAAACGTTTTGTTATTTGTTTGTTTTCCGTTAATAAAGCCAATCACCAGAAAAAGGGTTACTACAACACAGAGCTAAGAAATACACCTACAGTCATCAAGGTGGCCACTTGTAAACACATTTATGTAGAGCAGATCTACCATAGCTTGTCAAAGAAATGGTTTTCTAGACACTGCTTGATTGTAATTACCTGTTGGGGGGATAGTCCATAGAGCAAATTATGTGTGTCTAATACCATGTCCTGAGCCAGCTCCCCAGACAACGCCTGCCTCCCTCTTCATTTCTCCTATGTACTCTCTCTCTCCCCCTCCTCCTCCTACCCAGCCTTGTGTTGCAGGAATGCAAACTAATCTCTATGTTAGACTAAGCAAAACACAATCAAAAGGTAAATTTGCCAGCAGACAGATCAGGCAGTGCCACCCCGAGTCAAACATAACTGGCTTTGAGAGTAGCCACTGTTTTGAAGAATCACGTGCATGGGTAACGCATCCATCTGTAGACTCGATGGACTTCAGAGCATGAAAACTGTCTTCTAGTAAGGCCTGCTTAGCTTTCTTTTAATATACGAGTTGGGAGACAAGTCCTTAGTAACTAACTAAGCCTGGAGTGTAGTCAAAACCTTTGTCTTTTTATTGTGTGTGGCACTGGTCTCTGTACCTATTTTAGCATGAGGAGCCTTCTTAAAGAAACTGAAGAGTACATAAAACAAAAGCGGAGCGCTCAGAACTCTTATCTACCCATCATCCCCTCTGCCTTCACAGCTTCCCTACAAAAGGACAAGACAACTTCACAAAGGCTCTGGGTTCTCAGAAGCAATTTCTTTCTTTGTTGTTTGGTTGGTTGTTTTTTTAGAAACATTGATCATGTTCGGTCTGCTTTGCCTGGTGCTCAAGACTCTCCAGAAACAGTTTCTCACTTGCTCGCTTAACCAGCCTCTGCCATAAACCAGCAAGTGGATCTATTCCTTGCTCCTGAAGGACATTGTGCCACACCCCCTGTTTCCTCAGTTAAAGACCCCTCCTTCCCTTGAGGGAGCCTCTTAGCCTAGCCCAGCCCTTCAAGGCACACCTTCCTCAAGAAGTTTTCTACCTGAATTAGCTTTTCCTTGGCCACACCCCATTTTACTCATTGAAAACAACAACAACAACTGTATCAGTTTTCCAATAAAATCAAAAATGCTTCAAAAAGGACATGGTTTGCAGATTCCTTTTATTTCTACGATCTACCACACAGTAGAACTTAAGACACATTAAATGAAAACACTCAAGAAAGTAGATGACAACTGGCGGCTGTGAGACCGTTTGTGGTGGTTCCTGCACGAGCATGTTTAGACATGAGGTGTGTGCTTGCTCTCCAGCATCCTTTCCAGGTGTCTATAGCAACAATTCAACTTTCAAAATAGTGTGGGCAATTTTAACACTCAACAAAGGAGCCGGATTTCACTACTCCAAGAATTATCTGCAAATCACCGACTAGATGTTTGTTGATGCCCATCTGTTGTCTGTACTGTTTGGGGTGCATGAATATTGCATAGTTTTTTGAAGATTTAAAAATTATTTCATTCTTGTAAAATAGTATCTGCCTTCTAAAATTAAAACTGGTATTTAAGGCTTCTGATATTGAGTTCACATATAATCTCTAGGAAAGCAAAATAAAACTGACATATTAAAGCTTTATTGAATGATTGGAAATTTAGTTAAGGTAAACTTGTCCCAAGGGGATGTGGAGAAAGAAAAAGGACAGGATATGAGAGAATATGCTCAAAGTACATTATATGAATATGGCTTTATATAAATGAGTATTGCATACACATACACTGCACAAAGAATTATCTTCCTCACAATTTCCTGTGATCAAATCTTTCATTATCTGGGTCTAGAAAAGACCAGATGAAACCTTGTTAATATCTAGAAACATAATGTGTCGTCTTCTGTAAAGATCTTAAAATTGACGGGTGGGATTCTCATCACCTACAAGTTAGGCAAGAATAAATGATCAAGGGATATTGTCCTTTACGGAAACTATCCAGAAATATCACTCACAGGAATCACTGAAGAAATTGGCCCCTTATGCTCAGTAGAGGCAATTTCTGCTTCATTTCCTACAGAGTCTCAGGCACACTGGGGGGATAGAAAGCCAAGACGGAAGCAGGATACAGGTATGAAGAAGAAAGAGTCATATGGAAAAGGTGAAAAAGAGAAAAGTGTGGGGAGGAAGGAATGGAGGAAGGGGGAGAGGGAGGGAAAGAGGGAGGAACCTTCACGTAGAAAAAGGGCTGATGCAGACTGGTTAATGATTAAGGTTATAACCATAGAGAGTAATTCATGAACGATGTAAATATGTAATTCTAAGTCAAAACATAGAATGTACATTCACACTGCCTTAATTTCACCCCAGTGACTTCAGGCTCCTCTTTAAGTCTCTGGGGCACTGATCAGTCCTGGCAGTCCCAGGTCCCTCCTACAATGCCTTAGCACTCTTTGAAACTACCTTCCAAAGAGGATCCAAGGCTAATTAAAAACTATGACTATAAAGTCATTGAAGTGTAACCAAGGAACCAGTGTCCTGAGGTAACTGCTACTACAGCTGACACTAGAGTCATTGCTCTAGACTTGTGCTAGCATCACTTAGCTAGCAAAATTGATGTCACATGTGGAGCAGTGGATGCTGTCACAAGCACATGTCATTGTAGATCCTGCTGTGTACCTGAGAAAATAGATACAAATCTATTTTCACAAATCTACTACAACTTTTCACTTACTATTCACAAAGATCAGTAATTCCTACTTTACACACACTTTTATTACTTAGTTGTTGAGCAAATTATCTAAATTACATAATTATAAAGTGCATGCAGCCTGTGTTGGTCATTGTCCCATCTTCTGCACCCGAAGCAAGGGTTTCCATGGATTAGAGGATCAAAACGTATTTGTTGAAGAACAGAGTGAAGAATAAATACATACAGTAACCAGTGTTCTCACCAAGCACCCAGCTTGATCAGCTGTAGTCGGCCTCCATGAACGTAATAACTGAGTTTTCATGATGTCATGGACATCTGGTATGTTATTTCATAGAGAAAAGTTTTGGGTCATTTGATTAAGAGAAAGTTAGTTAATAATAAGTCCTTAAAAGATTATTTGTAAAGATTGTGTATATGTGTGTGTTTGTATGTGTGTGCTGTTCAGGAGACTGAAAAGAGACGCCCACACATACTCAGTGATCACTCTGCCTCAGAATTACACCCCAGCCCAGATTTGTAAGGATTTTTAACCTTATCTTTTTCCTTAAAATGAGTTGGGATATGATTCTACACTTTCACAACTATGTCAGACATTCTTAAAATTATATTTAAATTTTTTTTAGTATCTTTTACAAAACCATTTATTTACTTCTTTATTCTTTCATTCATTTATTGCTTTGGAACAACTTTAGACTTAAATTGGTAGAAATGGATTGCCCACATACTCTTCACCCAATCCTGTCAGACTTGACAAAACTAAGGCTGTATTACCCAAGCTGCACAGTTTCCATTTTATCAGTTCCCCAACTATGACCCTTTTCCTGTTCCAAGATGGCATGTTGCATTTAGTCATGAAATAGGCTACTTTTTTTGTTTATATTTTTATTGGATATATTCTTTATTTGCATTTCAAATGTTATCCCCTTTCCTGGTTTTCCCCCTGGAAATCCCCCATCCCATCCCCCCTGCTTCGATGAGGATGTTCCCCCACCCACTCACTCCAGCCTTGCCACCTTCACATTCCCCTACACAGGGGCATAGAGCCTTCACAGGACCAAGGACTTCTCCTCCCATTGATGTCCAACAAGACCATCCTCTGCTATATATGTGACAGGAGCCATGGGTCTCTCCATGTGTACTCTTTGGTTGATGATTTAGTCCCTGGGAACTCTGGGAGAGGGGGCATCTGGTTGGTTGATATTGTCATTCTTCCTATGGGGTCGCAAACCCCTTCAGCTCCTTCAGTCCTTTCTCTAACTTCTCCATTGGAGACCCCATTTTCAGTCCAATGGTTGGCTGTGAGCATCCACCTCAGTATTTGTTAGGCTCATATTTGATGTTAAAATGTATTAGTTCTTGGAGTTTCATGAAACATATTTTGGTCATATTCCCTCCCTCCACCAATTCCTCCAAAATACCCACTTCTCTATCCATAAAAACTGCGTCCCTTTAAACCCATCAAATGCAACTTGTGATGCCCGTATACTGTTGAGTGTGTGGTTGATTATTCACTAGAACTTGGTTGACCTAGTAGAGGGTTCAATTATAAAGAAAACTGACTTCTCCTCTCCCCCAGCAGCTAACAGTTGTCAACAGCTTCTCAGCTAAAGGTGGAGCTTCATTCAATAACACTCTCTTTTGTCACATTGAGACTTGATCTTGTGCAAGGGTTATAGATGCTGTCATAATCGCTATGAATTCATATGAGCAACTGCCCTGTTATGCCCAGGAAATACTGCTACTGTGTAGTCATCCACCACATGTGGCTCTGACAGTCTGTCTGTGCCCTCTACTGCAATGGCCCAGGAGCCTTGCGAAGAGAGGGTGAGATGCAGAGGTCCTATTTAGTTATTTTGAGATAAAAACATTTCTAAAATATATGCATTGTTTCCTTAACATTATTCCACCTTTTCTTAATGACTCAAGGTTGTGAAAATGACTTACTTAGTCATTTCTGTATGTATGAAGTATGAGAGTCACCAGCTTGTGTGTACAATGGACCAGACTATGCTGGAGTGACTATAGCCTGGGATGTGCCATCATAACTCATCTTCTAGCAGTAGATTTTTTTCCTACTGAAGAAAAAGAAGGAAGATACATTTAATTGAAACTTGGCCATAGTATTTCTAGGGAAATGAGTAATTCATTTTATTTATTGTTACATTTTCAGATTATGTTGTCATTGTTATTTCTATCTCCTTTACTGAAATTTGAGTTGAGGGTGAAGCAATGATTATTGCTGATTTTCCTTTGTGTATCTTCCCCACAAACACAACAATCTGGGCCATGCCAAGTTCTCAATTACTACTTATGGAATTAATTTTATATAAGTCTTAAAAAGCAGGTATTGTCCATTTGTTCTAAGTGAAGAAAGTAAGATTCAAAGAGGTAAAGTAACCACGCATACTTACTGAGTGGCTAGGCTTGTATTTAATAAGGTCTTCCATATGACTTTAATGCCCATATTCTCTCAGGAGGCAGAAGCACAGTTACCTATAGTGGAGAGTACTTTAAAACCACAGCACCCCTCTAAAGGCATGGTCCTTGAAGTGTGAGAATGAAGACCAGCATCTCCAAGAAAGGAGACCACGAGTTCCATGGTGGAAGAAACAACCATTTTCATAGCTCAGCACTTATTTCTGAGCACAACACCAACGCCACTCAGGTAAACATGACCTGATTCATAGGTGTTACTGTAGAACACACATGAGCATTGCATGGCTGGTCCTCAGGGTGGGTGTCATTGCTGCCCACCTTGTGTTCTGGGGAGAATTGTGAGCCACTTAAAGTTTTACACATTTAGGATGGTTGACATACCTATCAATGAGTTCGCTGTGGATGGGAAAAGCCTCAGGTCACAGAATTTGAATGCAAAAGGTGGATGGAATTTTAGCAGTCATTCCTTTAAGTTTCTTCTGTTTTATTTTGTTTTCATAGGGTGAGACCAGAACAACTAAACGACTTAACTGAGCTTCTCCAGAACTTGCACCATGAGAGACATGATGCCTCAGAGGATAGATGATAGATGGGGGGAGAAAGAAGAAGGATGAGGGATGAATCAGGCTGCATGCAGTGGTGGGGAACTGTGGTTGGAGAAAATGCAAGTAAGGCTTTACGATTCTCAGGACACTGCCAAGCCAATCAGGATAAAGCAGTAGACTCCAGCCCAATTAGCTTGATCCAGGAAGCCCTGGCAGGAAGCTCAGGCCCCCAAAGTACAGACTGGCTAGCATTCAGGCTGGTGGGGGGTGCATGGCAGTGATACTCCAACCACTGGGGAGTGGGGATGAGAACTCACCTTCATTTAAAGCAGTGGATCTCAACCTTCCTGATGCTATGACCCTTTAATACAGTTATTCATGTTGTGGTGACCGCCCCACCCCCAACCATAACATTATTTTTGTTGTTACTTCATGACTGTAATTTTGCTACTTTTGTGAATAGTAATGGAACTACCTGATATTCAGGGTATCTGATTTGCAACCCTTACCCACAAAAGGGTCACTACCACAGGTTTAGAACTACTGATTTGAAGGAATGAAATGGAGGAAAAGGTGGAAGAAGGGGTGTTGTTAGGGTTAGACATGTTGGGCATGTTAGACAAATGGATCCAAGTCAGGAAAAGCAAGAGAGGCTCTCTCTGGTGCAGAAGAGAATATAAAGGACTCAGGCACTGGGGGATGGGAGTGAGAGTAGCAGGTTGTGGGAAGGATGCGAAGGGAGGGGACCTGTCTACTACCCTTGGATGCCTCCCTGCAGAGCTTCCCATTTCTCTTGGAAGTTGAAAACACAGATGTAAAGGCTCTAAGGCTCAGTGTCAAATGGGGCATAAGAACAATAGCATCTGCGGAGTAAATCCCTTAAATCCAATTTACTGGTGTTAAGATTGCAGTGAATAAAAATGAATGTTGACTCTCCTCTCTTAAATACACTGGGAGGAGGGCCCAGATTTTCAAAAGCGAAGCCCACATGAATACTTCCATTCTAACTCTCCATCTCTTCTCTTTTCTCTAGAGAAGCCTTAGCTTTAGCCCCCAAACAGCCTCTTAATGTTTAATGTTTTTGCTAATATACCTCGCCCGGAACTACCTAAGAGCTATCTGGAACAGAAAAAAAAAAAAAGTTCTATTTTTAAAGTACCATGAAAAAAGACCCTAGCATAGAAGCTGCTCCCATCCAATATCTGAGAGAGCTACGGTCGGTATGAATAATTCAGAAACAGCTTCAGACAAATGATCCTGGGATTATATGGAAATATAAAAAACCCTCCAGAGTCTGCCGCTCCTTTTATTAAAGCTCGGCTCACATTGAACACTGTTTTCTCTGGGGTCATTTCTGGTACAAATGAGCAGTCAATAAGATGGGATCTGCTCAGGATCACGCCCACGTGAGAGCAGGCAGAGAGGGCATTTGGAGTTTTAAGCCATTTGTATCTTGTAAATTATTAACCATTGCAGGCTGGGTAAAAATTAGAAGTATGAAAATCAGTCTTCATTTGTTTATTTAATTATTTAGTGGGCTTCCCAAGCTTCATTGCAAAACATATAGGAACATGTGACTCTTATTAATTTGTGTGCTAAATGTGCACAGATGTGACATAATTAAGCAATGATAAAGGTGTCATCTAAAAGGTAACTAAGAGAGCCTTGTCAGTCACCCTGCCTGTGTCACTGGCAGGAAGCTCCATCCTGCCTTTGTTCATTAAGGTATCTGCCAAGGTGAGTCAAACAGGAGCTCTCTAAGAAAGTGGCTGTTGGGAGCTGGACTTCCCCTGAAATTGCTTGTAACCTTTGGCATCATCCTCCCTAAACAAAGGCACTTGTAAGAAAAATCCTTGGTTGGCAATCACATCCAGCACCCAGTGTGTTGATAAAGCTAGGTGGGCATGGTTTCGCAGTGCCTAAAGGAATGCCTTCTGTGGCAAGGGAATCCTTGAGGAAAATGTCATGGCAAATAGGGAAAGATGCTGCCGGTGAGAGGCAAAAAGACTTCTTGGATCCAATGTATTTAAACTAAAGGATCACTTTGTACTAGGAAGGTGTCAGTATGTGGGTGCTATCAGACCAAAGAGCTCAGATATTTAAACCTATGTCTAACAGATTCTCTTGAGAGCATCTTGTCTCGAGTGAAATTTTGGCTTTGCACACAAGCTAAGAACTAATGCCAGGAGATAGTCCTGGGGCTTTTATTTATTTCCCATGCTAAGAACACATTAGTTTATTTGATACACTTTGGCAAAATAATTGTATGGAAGATAGTGAAACAACAGGAGAATATGGGTAAAGGGAAAAAGAGACCCAGATGGAGAACTGAAAGACGGTGAGCAAAGCTTCAAGTCTGTGACTCGAAGAGAAAAATAAAGAGGAGAAGATCCATGGTCTCCACAGGACTCATAAACTACGATCAAAGATGCACAGTAGCTGTTTTTCTAAAGCTGGGTGTTAATGCTAATTCAACCATTGAGCATAGTTAAATGTTCAGAAACGCCATGAACTGGGGCTTCTCAGGCCATAGCTTGCATTAACTTGGAAAAGGATGGCCACTTAGGTCTCCTCACTCTAATTCAAGTCTGATTCAGTGGATTTAGATTGGAGACTAGCAATTTTTGTTTCCTTTATTTCTTGAAAACTTGAAAAGTGTGTGTGTGTGTGCACACGTGTGAGCATGTGTGTGTGTGTGTGTGTGTGTGTGTGTGTGTGTGTGTGTGTGTGTGTGTGTGTGTGATATGTGAGCAGTATTCCAAAAATCAAGAAGAGGGTGTTCGATCCCAGAGTTACAGGTGAACCAACCACCCTACATGGATGATGGAAACTGAATTCAGCTTCTCTGAGAGAGTAATAAGTGTTCTTAACTGCTGAGCCATCTCTCTTACCCCTACCTTGATTGATTGATTTATATTGATTGATTAATATTGATTGATTGGTTGATCAATTGATCGATTGATAAGTCTGTGTGTTTTTATTAATTCGCTTATTTATTTAGTGGTAATATCATTACTTGTCTGTGCTCGTATGGGCACCCAAGCATGTGAGGTGCGTGTGACAGCACACCCCATGGCGGTCAGAGGGCAACTTTGTGGGGTTACGTCTCTCTTCCCACCTTTACATGAGCTCCAAGGGTCAAACTCAGCTTGCTGAGCTTGTGCAATTGTCTTTATCAGCTGAGTCATCTTTCGGAACCAAGTCTGCATTTTCTGCATCTCAGATACAATTCCTACTCCTGGTCTAATGGATGGGGCTTTGAGAACTACTGGCATAAATGGATTTAGCAGAATATCTACCAAACAGTTCACAATTCTACAGTTGGTTATTCCACCATGGGTAAGCAGCCTTAGAAATGATACCATGCCATCAGCCATGTGTTTCTGGGACCAATTCAGATATAAAAATTATGTAGACAAGCCAACCATGAAAACTGCCTATATTAGGTATGTGAATATAAACTGAGACAATTATCAAGAGTTGATCTTTGTTTTGTAACGGTAGTTTTTCTGTAGTTCTCCCTAGCCCTCTCATTGCAGATTTCCTCCAATCAGAACTTCACCCAAAAGGAAGAAGGGATGAGGGTTTTCCTCCCTGAGATTTATGTTAGACCACAGTTAGTTTGCTGAATGGTTCAGGACCTGGGTCAAGGTCAGTCCCCAGTTAACAGCAGGAAGCTCTAGATGTTCAGAGAGGTTTGTACGCTGTCTCTCAGAGCCTTATATTTTCTACCTCGATGTGCAACCATTATTCTGTCCCATGATGCACAGCTTGAGGAAGGGTAGGACCAAAGACTGGGATGAGAAAGCCAAGAGCTGGTCAGTTTCTTACAGCCTGGCAATAGTGAAAACCATTACAGAATTCTAGTCAGGATTCTAAGCTCAGTCCACACGCCAGGAGAAAATTTCAAACAGCTCTCCCTTTTGTACTTAACAAGTGTCTCTCTTCTCTGCCATTCCTTAAGGAGTTCAAAGAAAGGCTCATTTTAGTATGAAGGCTTAACTTCGTCAAAATTAGCATAAATTCCACACTGACATAGTAAAGAGAAATTACACAATTGTGAAAAAATGAATTTATGTTCAAGAGGCAAAAGTCTGGAGTTAAAAGGAGTGTTGGTTTATAGATGTCGGAAACACCATATGAAAAACAAGAACATAGCCTTTCATTTATTTTAATAACTGACATTGATTTTAATTACTCATGGTAATCACTCAAAGTCTATTTTTAACATCAATGAAGGCTGTGGAAGCTGAGCCCACTAGAGAGCCCTTGATGACTTAATCTTGGCTGGGAAATATGGTGGAACTGTAGTGTTCTCAGCAAGAATGTCCCATCTCATGAGCTAGTAAGGTTCAAATCATTCTATGTAATTACTTTATGCCTGGGGCTCTTATTTACACACTTGAAAAAAATTTAAACCATTACATTTTTCTCAAATATACCATCCTGCTTTTATGGATGCTAGGGCTTCGAGTATGTTTTATCCTAGTAGATGAGAAATCTAAGGTATAAATGTAATTTAGGGGTTTTCTATAGCCCTTTTTTTCTCCTGAATAACTGCAGGGAGTTTCTGCACCTGATCTAGCCTATTTTAGCTCCCGGATAAAGACACAGAGACCTGGTATTTTGATTAACAGGCTGCAAGCACTAACAGTTGGGAAGATTGTGATCTATTCTAACCCATCTTGGTTGCTAGAATCCAGCCAAATGCCCATCACTTGTCATTTAGTCTTGCCCTGCCTCACTCTGGTCCATGTGTGTCATTATGGCTGCTCTCTTACAGAGACTTCATGGCATCTCCTCCTGGTTTCTCCACATGGTCTCTCCCCCTTCTTCTTCTCCTGGTTCCTCTTTGCTCTTATCTCTCTAGGACCCCTTGACTGGGATCGGAAGTCCTACCCTATTCTCTTCTGCTCAGCTAATTGGCTAATATGCTCTTTATTAACCAATCAGAGGTGTTGGAAAACAAATGTTACATAACATAGATACCAGATATGCTTGACAGTGGCATTGTCCAGACTTCAGCCAGATGTCTAAGCATAGAAATCAGCATCCAAAAAACACAGTGCACAAAACCATCCCTCAACAAAACCACCTCCCAACAGAAAGGTCCCTACAGGCTAAATGCCTTGTCAAAGATTGAATACAGAATAAAGTCAAGATCAGACTTGAGAAATAAAGGTACCTCTAATTCTTGTCCCTCACCATCCAAGGAACTAGTCCCTTGGAAGGCAGGGTGAAAGAGAGGCTGTCTTAGAAAGTCAGGTGTTGAACGACCCCTCTTCTCATTCTTTTTACGTGAAAGACGTCTTTAGAGGTCATAGACAGGGAAGAAGGTCTAAAAAATAGTCTCCATGACTGTCCCTTGAGTGGCATTCTGTTCTGTCACATGTCACTGCCTCCTCTGGATCTCACCTTTAAAATTTCAAGCAGCAGCAAGTATTTATAAAAGCTCCTCACCTTTTCCTCCACCTGATCTGATGGCATCTGCTTGCCATGCCTTCAATTGGAGTTATCCAGCTGACATTTTTACAAATGCCACCAATCTCTGAGCCATAAAGGAACCCAGTTGCAATTCTGTGCTTTTCCTATAGATTCCCTTCCTCTTGTCCCACTTTAGTATCAGGGTCAAAACCCTACTCAAACTAGTTTGCATCCCCACATCTTCTTTCTGTGGTCATCTCTAACACAGAAATTGCTTCACAGTGGCTCTGATAACTAAAATTGGTAACATTGATTCAGGCTGTGGGTCTGAGCTTTCTGCTTGTTCATAGCTCTTGGAGGCACATACTGTGGTCTACCTGTTATCCCGCATGCATGTAAACCTCAATAAGCATTTTTTAACTTTATTAATATTTATTAAATTTACTGTTATATATCTAGAGCCAGTGAATTTTGTTGAATGAAAGGATGAGTGGAAAATCAGAGGAATCAACAATTGATGGAACAAATAAAGAATGACATAGGACATGAACATGAGTAGACTATGCATTTTTCCTCCAGACAAATTCTTCTCCTAGTATTCTAGAAAATGTTTTAATAAAGCATAATCAAGAAAACTATTTCAAGAATCAAAATGCTCTGGTTCCCTCTAAAAAAAATATTGAAAATTAATTTTCACTAATTGCAATAAAAGAAATCTTTGGAAATTGTAAAGCCACTGATAGTTTGTTTTAATACTTGTATGAGGAAAACACTATTTTCCAAAATTGAAATGGATTGTTTATGTTTGCCAGAGAGGAACTCCTGGAAGCCCAGATGATGGTTGGCTCCACTCACAGGCCTGCGGCCATGAATGCCTTCCACAGTCCAAGGGAGGGCCCTTCCCCTTTTCTGACTCCTTCTCCATCATTCTCAACAGGCACAATCCCCATGTTCATTTTCTTTCTATATTGGTAGAGAATCACCATGGCAACCATCTGAAATAAATCAATTCAGCCCTTGCTTTCTGGATGGCACAGCCTTGTTCAGGGGTCAGATTTCAAAAGGAAGCAAAAGACTAAAGCTTCTGACAGATGAAGGAGGCAGAATTTCCTGCTAACCAAACAGCACCAATGAAAGGAAGCAAAAGATGATATCATCCTTACAGGCCCAGAGCGGGGGCCGGGCAGAGGTGGGGCAGGGAAAGTGAGAAAGAGAGACTAAATCTTCTTGCAAGGAAACTTTTAAGCATCCCTGAAGCAACGTGGAAATAATTTAAGCGAAGTAAAAGAGCACAGGGCTTCTTTATTTGAAATGAGGCTATTTCTTCATAGCCAATTCTTTAAGGAATTTCTCTTTAAAGCGTTCATCTATTTTCTTCTGAAGTTACCAAGGTTGACTTCCTTACCCAAAGTAGCAAGACCTTACAATATCTGACTCATTCCACTAGGGTGATTTTTAAATGTAATAAGTGTAGTACATGCACAAGTGTGTGCGTGTGTGTTTGTGTGTGTATGTGTGTGTGTGTGAGAGAGAGAGAGAGAGAGAGAGAGAGAGAGACAGAGACAGAGACAGAGACAGAGACAGAGACAGACAGAGGGAGAGAGGAGGAGGGAAGGGAGAGAGACAGAAGGAGAGAGGAGGAGAGAGGGGAGAGTGACAGAGAGAGAGAAAAGGGAGAGGGAGAGAGAAGACTGAGAAGTACATTAGAAGTCAGCAGATCTGGGGATTAGCTCAATTGTTTACAGAGAATTGTGACCTGAAACAGGTCACTCCACATGTCTGCATCTTGCATCTCTGATCATGTATGATCATGATTAGCCCGTTAGAACAGGCTAATCATGTCTGTGAAGCTGTCTCACAGGGTTATTGTGAGGATTTGTGACAGGAAACAAAACTATTAACCATATTTCTGTTTTGTTTAGGGTCAATAGCAGAAATCTTGTTGATTCTTAAAACGCTGAGGTATGTGAGCTATTCTGTGCCTTTACACAAAGCCAAGTCTAGTGTGCTAGCATAGCTCTCTTTAGAAAACTGGAGGAAAAGGATGGGGAGCTAGAGGGGAAATCAAGGGGCTTAGTTTCAGTACTAGACCTGCAAGTGAACAACTTGTAACGTCAACTCACCTGCTCTGACGTCAGTTTTCTCTCCGTGGTGCCTTGCCTGTGTTCAGCCCTTGTGTCCCCTCTAAAAAGTGTACTGAAAACTCCCAAGAGATTTGTAACTAAGAACTAGGCCTTTGAGGAAGTGATTAAGTCACAGTGCAGAGCTGTCCTAAATGGGTTACTAATACCCAAGGAAAGGGCTCAAGCACACAACACTGCTTCTTGAGTTTGTTTTCTTTTCATCTGGTGGGGACATTGCCTTCAGCATTCTGGAGATGAGCACACAAGGTGACAACCTAGAAAGCAGTCCTTACCGGACACCAAACCCACCTTTACCTCAATTTGATTTTTAACTCCAGCTTTCAGAACTGCAACAAACCTTTCTTTCTTTGTAAGTCACCCATTCTTGGACATTTGGTTATGTTACACCAATATAATAAGTTCCTGAATAGCCCAGTAAGAGTGAACTGGTTAACATTTTTAAACTCAATAATTTTTTTCAACTGATTTTGGAGAAAATTGATGATGGGAAGTTTCACACCTGATCTCCTTTCCCCAACCTGTAAAGACTTCCCAGTGACCATTCACCTTCTCTTCTGCTTCTCTGAGAATAATGACAAATATTCTAGGTGTAGGAGAAAAAGAATGTCGACACATGGATCATCTGTGGCGAGGATGGGACATAAAGTGAAAACTAAAGATTCAGGCCATTGTTTGATAATACATTCCCCTAAATATAAGACCCATCTGTCTTAGTACATGACCTTTAAATGACACCCGACTGCCTACATCACTGTCAGCAACACAGCTTTCTCACTGATGGCCCACAGCACAGCTTTCTCATTGGCATGCCTGCTGTGACAAGCACAAGAAAGACCTGATATCCTCATGGGACATGAGCAACAAGCACGTTTACTTTAGTTCAGTCTGAAGCCTCAGGAAATGAGTTAAACTGTGATCAGGGCAGGACATGAGAACAGGCAGGTTTTTAACACTGATTGCAAAGTCAAACACAGCCAATCAGCTGTCCATCTCCCCTCCCTGGGGACTGTGGGGGCTGCTGTCCAAGTGAAGCAGCTAAGCAATGATGTAATTAGCACAGAGGCAGACTGTGCGTGAGGATGCTGTGAAGATGTAAGGAAGAGCATCGCCCTGTGCCTACACTGTCAAACTAACTGCAGAAACTGATTTTTACGTTTGTTTCCTTTAGCTACAAAGAGTATGTATTCACAGTGCCAATGCAACTTCATGGGCAGCAGAGAAAGAAGAATAGAGCATTGGCTAATACACTCACAAACAGAGCTTTGCCCCCTAAAAGTGGCTAAATCTGTGGCTTACTTGCAATTAAAGCTCTCATGTGTGGAAGTGGTTCTACCAGAACCCACCACTCTGCACACAGTGAATGCTTACCGTGATGATTTGGAAGAAAATACAGCTTTGGATAGCGCACTTCTGCTAGCATTATGTGAGGACCCCTTCAGACCCTGCTTCTGGGTCAAAGTATTTCCTTCACATACCATGTTTGGTCTTAGGTTCTCTAATGAAAATGACCTAAACATTTCATGCTGTGTGGATTAGCATGCCATTTTTATTTTAAATTAATTTTTTAGACAATATATTTTGATCATGTTTCTTCTCCTTCTCCAACTCTTCCCAGGTTCGCCCCAGCTTCCTACCCAGCTGACCTTCTGTTCTTTCTTTCCCTCTCCCTCTTTCAAACTAAAAACAGAAACAGGGACAAAACAAAACTCCTCAAAATACAAAAATGAAACACAAACAAAGAAAGGATAATAAGACAAAAGAATACGAAAATAGAACAAAAGTCCACTAAAACACCATTGAGTTAATTTTGTGTTGGTCAACTCTTCTGGGCATGGGTCCTGCCAGAAAGTGTGTGCTTGATATCCCAGGACACTCCATTGGAGAAAACAGATTTCCTTTTGCCAGAGGAATCAATTGCAGATAGCATCTTGATTAAAGGTAAAGGACCCTTTGTCTACTTCCTGATCCCAGTTCCCAGGCCTCATCTGGATTGAACCTGTGCAAGTCTAATTTTGCTACTACATTGTGTAAATTTTTAAATAGAGAGGTCTAACAGCTGGCATTCAAGCTATAGAATGTAGCAGAGGCTTTCAGAAGACCAGTGTGACCCTCAGACATAGCTCCTTATTCCTCCGTCAGCATTGGCTAATCTCTGGTTTCATCTCCTCCTGGGCTTGCTGGGCAATATATCTGAAGTAAGAAGGTCATTTTTACTGTGATCTAAAATAATGCCACAATACATCTTTCTAGGAACATAAACCATGCCATACCATAATGAACACTTATGCTACCCAAGATGTGGAATGCACACAGGCATTAATGTGCACTCATCAGCTCCAGCAAAGATACCACTGAGATGCCAAGGACTGGCAGAGGATCCCTGTGTCTGGTGACATGCTCCTGTTGTTTGGAGGATAGTGGATGCTGTACTTCCTGCTCCACTCTGCAGTACTCTAAGGTTGCTAGAATGTAGCCTATTCCATGTAGGTTCTCACTCCACCATTTCAGTGGCTTTAGGATAAGTACGCAGGCTTACCTCGTGGCTCTCCTGGTCACATCATGTGCAACCAGTATGCTCAGCCAGCATGGTTTTGCTGTCTTATGTTTTTTTGTCAGGAAAATAAGTTCTATTTCTTTTTTACGGTCTACTTCCCCATCTTATTCCCGTGGCATTGGCATGAGGAAGTAGACACAGGGTCCTTTACCTTTAACCAAGGCACTATCTGCAATTGATCCCTCTGGAAAAAAGAAATCTGTTTTCTCCAGTGAGCTGTCACTGGGTATATCAGCCAGACTAAAGGGCAGGACCCATGCCCAGGAACAGTTGGCTAACACAAAATTGACTCAGTAGTATTTTTGTGGACTTTTGTTTTATTTTGGTATTCTTTTGTCTTATTAGTCTTTTTTGTTTTATTTTCATTTTTATATTTTGTGAAGTCTTGTTTTGTTTTGAAATTGAGGGAGGGAGAGGAAGACTATAATGTCAGGTGGTAGGAAGCTGAGGAGGACCTGGGAAGAGTTGGGGAAGGGGAAGAAACAAGATAAAAATATATTGTCTCTTAAAAAAAATATGAAATCCACCCTCAACATATGATCTAATTCTAGACCAACACTGAAGGAGACTCAAGTACACCTCTGTGCAAGGCCAGTTTTAGTGTCAGGTGCTTCCAGTAGGGGATGTAGTAGAAGATCTCTCAAAGAAGCTTCCAAGCACTGCTTGGGAGGAGAGTGGTTTCCAAGCGTGTATTCTGGGAATGCTGTTCCTCTGGTTCTTCACAGCAACAGCCCCAAAAGTGGAAGCTGCTACTTGCCAACTGATGGACATTGGCAGTCCAGCCAGGCTCCAGGCAAGTGGGGTTCAGCCCCAGGGAAGAGCAGTGCAGCAGACATCATGAAAGCCACTTGACTGTAAAGGCATGTGTAAATCATATCAGGAAAAAAGAAAGCTTTCGTGACACCATGTGACTCGGGACTCTTCCAGCTCAGGCACAGTCACAAAAGTTATAATAACCTGCCCCCACACAAATGTGGGTGCTTTTAAATGTAAATTTGTTTGCAGATACAGTTCTGCGTGAAAGGAAATAAACACAAACATAATGAGTTCATTTCCTTTTCTTCTTCTTTTACTTCAGGACCAGTGCTGGCAGGAGTAGCTTGTGTCCATTTCCCCATCAGTATGTCAGCAGCCAGAGGTAAATAAAAACCCAGCATTCTCAGTATGCAAAACCAAGGGAAAAAAAAAACCATTTCTTTTGTCACATTTTTTCTTTTTTGGAAAAAAATACACTTTATTGAGATATGGACCTG
This sequence comes from Mus caroli, assembly GCF_978045245.1. Lineage (NCBI taxonomy): Eukaryota > Metazoa > Chordata > Mammalia > Rodentia > Muridae > Mus > Mus caroli. The sequence continues at coordinate 94,563,165 of NW_028227258.1, forward strand.
AATGTGCAGCCTCACTCAACTATTGTTTTGGCTTCTTAAGGACATAAAGCCATCTGCTACAAAGCATCAATGAAAATATAATCGTTCTCTTCTAGGGCAAGTGAAAAACAGTCATAAATATTCTCTCCAGGAACCTATTAGTGGATCCAAGTATCTGCTTTTCATATAAAAGTCAATTTGAAGCATAATCCTAAAATTGGCTCTTATCAAGTTCTACAATCTGTATTCAGAATGAGATATGAAATATCAAGCTGAGAGGAGGAGTTTCATAATCAAAGGAAAGGAAGTGCAGGAAGGTGCGGAGCAAACCCTCTAGGTGTTCTGTGTGACGGGTGGGGATGATGTAGTTAGCTTGAATTCTACTCTTCTTGCCTGACATCTGAGATCACCTGGATGCATAATATTTTTTTTTTTTTTTTTTTTTAGAAATCATCCCAGCATAACACTTTATCTTGCTCATTTGATTTTCTTATGAGTTGTTAAAAAAAAAAACATTTCATGTTTAACAAATCCTAGTTTAGTTTTAGAGATTTATTTTACAATGTTTATGCAGAGCATTAGAGATTAAAATAAAATAGATTACTTAAGGCAGGGTCATTTGTGACTGGTGTTAGACTCATGTCACTCATAAATGGGCACTAGCCAAGCTTATGACTTAATTCATAGTGATCAAGTAATGGTCACCATCTGGAAATGAAGAAGAGTTGAAGTTACAGAACTGTTTGATGAATATAATTACCATTGCTCTATGGTAAATCAGATGAGGGTTTGTAAATCCAAAAGAAAGTTTTAAAGACTGATCCATAGACATTTTTTTTTCCTAGACAGCTCCAAGAAGCACAAAGGTCAGTACACTGGCTGGGAAACATTCTTTAATATTCTTTTCGGCTCCCTTAATAAAGCATGAAGGTCACATCACTAGTGCTAGAAATTCTTTTTCAACAATAAGCAAACCTGAATTGTGTGAAGGATTTTCTAAAGCTCACTGGGATTCTTGACACCAGTGGCTGTTGGCTTCACCTGACACAGAAACACTTTGTGAACCTGTGCAGCCGATGTGTGCCATACTGAAAGCCCCATGGCAGCTGGAGGTCTGAGGTAAAGGCATCTGCAGTTCGTTCATAGCCCTGCCCTACCCTTCTTGAGTTAAGTAAGCAGCTACCATCTTAAAGTTTAACGTTGTTTCTACAAAGTTGAGGTAGGGACTCCGGACAAGTAAAGTAATTCTCTGAAGAGGTAGGAGATGATTAGAAGCTGGAGCTGTCCTGAGTGGTTGGTGTCCTTACCAAAGAGACCCCAGAGAACTTTCACTCATGTATCACATGAGGACAGAGGAAGAAAAGAGCCATTTGGGCAATGGATGCTAAGCAGACATCGAATCTCTCCCTGCATCTAGACGTTTTTTTGTTGTTGTTGTTGTTGCTTGTTTGTTTGTTTGTTTTATAGTTGCCTCGTCTGTAGCATTTTGTTACAGCAGCTCAGGTTGACTTAAATGCAAGCATGTCTTCAGCCTCAAACAAAGCATTCTGATTTTTGTGCATGTAACAACATCAAAATAGTATTCTGTGGGGAGTCCACTCACAGTTCCCACCAAAACCCACACCAGGCTATGAGAGGCTCTGAGTTTAATTCAAAGCATAGATCTTCATGTGTGAGCATAGAGACTAATTGCCTGTGGCTGTGTGGTATGGGATATTTCAAAAACATCTGTGGATGGCACTGTGTACTCTACAAAGGAGGAATAGGAATATCCTGGCTAAAGATGCAACTCAGTGATAGGACTTGTGTGTAGCATCCATGGGATTTTTATTTAACCCCCAGTACCACACAGAGAACGAGATATCTTTCTTTCTAGGTGAAGCTTACTAAGACATCAATTCCCTTATCAATAAAAATACCTTATCTTTTATGTCATAATTCCCATGGAGTTAGGAGTTGTATAGCATTGTCACAAAACACTAACTCTGAACTCACAATGTCTGTGTTCAAATCCTCTCTCCTGCCACCCACTATCCTGTTATCTTGAAAATTTTTCTCAACTGCTCTGTGCCTTAGTTTTTGATCTGTAAATGTAGGTTATGGTACCTACTCTTTTAGGATATATATCTGCAATGGAACTACTATTTTAACAATAATTTGTGACAAAATTTGGAATGCACAAAGTTATATATAAATATTTAGTGAGACACTATTCTTCCCCTCAGAGATGTTACTCAGGATGCTGGCTCACTGCATACGCACAGAAAAGAGCTTCATGGTTGTCAAAGGTTCTGTGTGGCAGAAACAGTATTATTGTTTTCTCTCCTCCCTGGCCACATAGACTATGGGTCCCAGACTCATTTGTACTCAGGCATGTCCAGCAAAGGCAAGAAATGATGGGTACCAGGCCAAGGTTAGTCCACAATATCTTAATGCAGTCTTTCAGAATCCTTCTTCCCCAACAGTTTCAATACTGATAAACATAGCAACATAGGAATCATGTGTTAGAGGATGGAATTTGGGTGCCAATTTACTTTTTCTATAGGAGAGAGAACACCTTGACCTGAGCCCCTGGCCTGGCCTGTTGTGTCATTAGGAAATAAATTAATCATAGGATAAGCTATGCTTTCATAAAAGTTACCTAGTAAATCACCGCAATCACACATTCCAATATTCACCACTGGGACTATATGCTATAGTGGAGGTATGGTTAGTGCCAGTTGGGTAGAGTTGAGGTTAGATACCAGGAGGGCATGGTGATACTGAAAAGACAACCAGAAAAAAATTAGAGTGGGAGGTCAGCCAAAGACAGGTGCAAGTAAGCCTCCCAGGAAGTGTCAAATTTAAATCATAACCACAAGACTCTCAGAGGAATTGACTTGAAAGATGGCTGCTGTCAGCACAGCTGCCCGGAGCACAGGGACTCACACTAGTCCAGCTGGCTCCAAATCATTTCTTGAAAACAACTTCCTTTTGTTCACAACCATCCCCCTTCCTATTGGCGCAGAAGCTGTCCTAACGAGCACTTTTCTAAGTCTTTGGATATATTCTAGGTCTTGCATTTAATATAGAGTGCCCAAATATCTTTTTAGGCAGTCTTGTATAACTGATTAAAATCTCTTTATTTCTTACAACCTCCAGCTCAAGTATTGTACCCCATGCACTCTGCATTGGGTTCAAATACAGTTGTTCTCCATCCTGATTCCTGAACAAGTGAGCACTGCTTTGGAAGAACAGTATCCCCCTTCTTAGATGCATGCCAGGAAATAGGGAAATTTTGATGATGGGAAGGGCTGGATGCTGTGTGGAAAGTTTCTGAGGAAGACAGCTTGAATATGTCAGTTCTGGGAGAAATGCTACCCATCTGAGTGTTTGAAAGCCATCCTTTGAAGGTCCTAGAAGGGCAGAAAAGGTCACAAGAAGGAAGTTACATTTGCTCTTTTGTGTATGTATTTTCTATTCATTCTTGGCTTTGTTTCATGACTCCCTAGGTAATAATTCAGATCAAAGCTGAATTGATCCAGCAAATAAGCAGGCCCCTGGAATTCTCTGAATGAAGGACATCCTCACAGGTGGTTTTACTCTGAATCCCCACCTTTTAGTGTTTATGTTGCTGTGTGGCCATATTTCCTTGATTATGGAAGAGATCTGACTTGCTTCTGCCTTAGAAAATACAACAAAACTTATAGATTATGGTGTTTGGGTGGCTATGATATCAAACTAACAAGATACTCTAGACCCTTTCCCTACTGACTTAATGACAAAAGCACCCATAATAGGAAAGACAGACAGCAAGAAAGACAGACAAGGAACTACAGTGGCCTCTGAGAGCCAAGGAGAGTCTCTAGTTCAAGTGCGCAAGAGAACAAGTTGAGGCCCTTAGTCCTACCTTAAAACCACAAACAAGTTAATTCTGTCTACAACCCAAAGGCACTCATATTTTCCTTCAAGTGCGGCCACCGATGAGATTTCAGCTTTGTAGGTACCATGTTTACCATGTTTACAGTCTGTGAGATCCTCCACATAGGGATCATTTAAGCACTGCCTTGGTTCTTCACTCATAAAGTTGTAGGATAATAAATTTGCTGTTTGAAGTTTCTACATATGTGATAGATAATTTGTTATACAGCAACAGGTAACAAATACACATTCTCATAGCATCCCTGACCACCATTACCTCCCATTCTGCTAATATTACCCTTGTAGTGTTCCTCTTGTACCATGATGTCAACATATATTGAACAATATTCAAGCAAGTTATGAAATATTTCTAGCACTTCACTGACAGTTTATATAGCTTCATCAGTGTGTGTATGTGGGGAGCATACTGGCTAGTTTTATGTCAACTTGACACAAGATAGAATTCCACATTTTGGAAGAGGGAACCTCAATTGAGAAAACATCCCCACAAGACAGGCCTGTAGGCAAGCCTAAGGTGCATTTTCTTGGTTGATGATTGATGTGGTGACAGTGGTAGGGGTCAGCTCACTGTGGGTGGTGCCGCCCTTGGTCTGGTTGTCCTGATGCTATGAGAAGTCAGGCTGAGCAAACCATATGGAGAAATCTAGTAAGCAGCGAACCTCCATGGTTTCTGTTGCAGTTCTGCCCTCCAGGTTCCTGCTCTGTGTTTTTGCCCTGACTTCTCTTGATGATGGACTATAATGTGTAAAGTGAAATAAAACCCTCTCCTCCCTCCTCCCTGAGCGGCTTATGGTCATTGTTATATAGCAGCAATAGAAACCCTAACTAAGACAGTGTGTGTGTGTGCACATACATATATGTGGACATACATGCAGAATTAGAGGTCTGCGTCAGGTGTCTTTCTCAATTGCTCTCTTCCTTATTTTCTTTTAGTGTGTGTGTGTGTGTGTGTGTGTGTGTGTGTGTGCATACTTGAGAGTGCAAGTCCTCCTTTCACCACATGAGACTTGGTGATTAAATTAAGACTGCTAGGTGAGCATCTCTATCCATTAACTCATCCACTTTCCTTGTCAGCTTTTGAGATCCTCTCACTGAGCCTGAAGCTCACTGGTACAGCTAGACTGGCTGGATAATACGTTACTTTGATTTTCCTGTCTCCTCCTGTCTCCAGCTTCTCGGTACTACAGTAGAGAGGTATCTGTCAGTGCTGAGGTTGAATCAGGTTCTCACATTTATGCACTGACTAAGCCGTCTTTTTAGCCATACTCAAGTGCTGGTTTTCTTTTATTTTTTGGTACTGTATGTGTATCCTTGCATGTAGGGTGCATCTGCTCTACAAATGAGCTGCAGCCCTAACACCTAGACAGATTTAAACTCCTTCAAAGATTGCATGTAGTTTGCTGTTAGAGACCTCATTTCACATAACATAGTGGCCATCACTTGTTTTCGTATTACCTATTAAATATAAGTTTCTCTGTAGGAAAAGTAAAATGAGAAAACTTATTTACGTCTTTGCCTTAGAAATTAGTTGGCCTGAAACACAGTTTAACTAAGAATGTCAACGATTTCTTGGCAATTATCATGGTAGTTGGAAATTTGTGAAAGGGGGGCCTCTAACCTTCAAATGCTTTCCAAGATCATGAAATTTTCATAAATACTAAATTGAACGATTAATGAAGCTGGCATAGTGTTAGTTTAGGAAATGCTTAATTAAATATTTATTAATATCATTTCTGAAGAGTTCCATAAGAATTTTGGAACCAATGATTTCTGATTCAGGCTTCAATCTGCTCCGTTTTCTCCTGAGAGACTCATGTGTCCTGGGATCTGTGCCAAGAACATATGATAATAAAAGAGGCCTGCCTGTTTTCTGTTTGCATGCTTCCTTTCCTTTCTTTCTGTATTGATAGTTGTCCACACCAGTGAATGTCATATATAGGTCAAAGATAGTCACACTCTCAAAGAAAGGCAAAAGAGTTCTAGAGAAAACTGAAAGCAAAGTCTGTGTAACTAAAAGCAAAATCTAAGAACACACACATACACATACACTCACACCACAAACACACGCACACTCACTCACTCACACACACACACACAAACACACACACACACACACACACACACACACACACACACACACACACCAGGGTTATTTACTGCTTTGCCTTGAAAAATAGTTCTTAATTCCAAACTAAGGAGCATAGAGGGCTGGTCTTCTCAGTCTTGGAAATCTTTCTCACCCTCCCCAGGTCAGTAGCAACTCTGAAATTATGCTTTTGAACTTCTTATCCTTGAAAACCAGAGAGCAGGCAATCTTTCAAATAATCAAACCCGTCTTTAGCATTGAGGCTTTGATATTAGGAGTCATGAACAGGTGATCAATGAAATGATCATCTCTGACATCCTTGGAGTCCCTGTGTCCATGTCCAGGAAGCAGACTTGAACTAGATTTAGAGTACTAGCTGATCAAGTGACTTCATTATGCTGACCTTTCTCATAGAAAGTATGTAATAAAATAACTTATGAATGCCAAATCTATGTAAAGTTATGCTTTCTTGGGTATTTAAAAAAAGAAAAACCTAACCTGAAAGGTCTTTAAACAACAGCATCTTAATCCATGCATAGTTATCATGAGGTTTTGTTTTGTTTTGTTTTGTTTTGACAAAACTGTCTCCTGTATCTCAGGCTGGTCTAGAACTCACCATGGTGCCAGGAATGACCATACACTCTGCCCCTCCAATATCCACTTCTAAGATTGCAGGCATTCCTTACCACAAACCCACTATGCAGTGCTTAAATTGAACCTAGGGCTTCTTGCATGGGAGATAAGCACTCTAACAGCTGATCTATGTCCCCAGTCCCCAAATCAGATTCCACAATTGCCTAGAGGTTGAAAGGGCTAAACTTAGTATTGATGAGAATGTTCCCCAATTACCTCTGATTGGTTAATAAAGAGCTGATCAGCCTATAACCAGGCAGAGGTGGTAGGAAGTCCCAGGTACGGGGAAGTAGAAGAACCACAAGCAAAGGAGGAAAGAAGTTAGAGAGATCAAGTGGAGAGGCCAAGAGGTGGCCATGAGGCAGAGGGTCCAAGAGTAGCCATTATGAGCAGATTGCCAAGGGATTTGCCATGAGGACATATACATGGAGCAGAGCAAACCAGGGTGAGACTCAGCTTGAAGTATAAAGGACCACATGGCTGAGAAATAGTTAGCTTAGAGGGTTAGAATATATTAATATCTTCCCAGCCTAGGTTTGCAGCTTATTAATAGACTTAATAGGTCTTTGTGTCAATTATTTGGGAGCTGACCGGAACAGATAAGGTTTCCATGCATAAATTAATGCTTACAGAGAAGCTAAAGAACATGTCCCCAAGATAACCTCCAGCTACAGTCCTAAGTCTTACGAACAAAAGCAGAATTTTCTCCATTGAAAGCCAGGCTATAAAAATTTTAGGAGGAATTCTGCTAATCAGTACAAGATCTTGATTCAGTATTTAATATAAAAATATATAATTTTGCAAAAGGAGGAGCAGGTTTCTATGTTGACTGGAAGGTGGCCACAGGAGAACCCTGGCTTGCTTGTGCGGGAGAGTGAGTGGGCTTGGTGTGGAGAGTGGGAGCCCTCCCTACCCACAAACAGAAAACAAAGCCAGGTAGACACACTGAGAGCCAGAGACCCCCACTGATTACTACTGTTTTATATTTTAATTAATCCCTTCCCACCTTCCCCAGTCAAGATCAGAGCAGAAATAATAGCCAGCACAGCTGCTTCCAAGAAAGGGTCTTAGGAAGAATGCAGGAATGTGAAAAGGGGGCTGGGACAGAAGGAAGGGACCACAGAGCCGCTCAGAGCCTGGCAGCATGAGCAAGTTCCTCTCAACCTTTAGGCAATGTAGTGCACTGAATGTAGAAGTCACAACTCTTGCCAGAACCTAGCTACTAAAGCAGAAAGATGGCAGAGAGCCCAGCAGCTCTTCCCCCATTGCCTTCTGATCTTCAGTGTCCATTAGCCATTGTCCACTAGTAGCCAACTGGCCGGAAAGCTCCTGTGGTTCATTTATAGAGTGCAGACACACTCAGACCACAGAGAAAACAGAGAAGAGATGAGGGCTGGGATGGAGGACCAAGGGAGAACCACCAATCAACCGAGGGACACAGACAGCAGGCATAACTAAGTTGCTGCTCCTTGTAGGTTACAGAACAAGTACCTGAACTCATGACCTGTACTCCCAAGTGTGTACTCACCCTCCAGTCAACCTCACAGCCCTGTACCCTACATGTGCGAACCTTTGCTGTTTGCCAGTTCTTCCAAGCATTGTCCCCCAGAAATAGCTGGAGGGGAAAGAGGGTTAGATTTTAGTTCTGTTTTACAGATGAAGTAGCTAAGGCTCAAAGAAGTAATTAACACTCTTCTCCTGAAAGATAGGTGATAATTAACGACTTTGATCCTCTGAATGGAGCCTGCCTACTACCTAAGTTAGCAAAATAGAAGAGATTAAGCAAGGATTTGATGATATTTAAATTTTTCAATGCAAAAGGCACTAATGAGTATTTATTATGATAATCCTTATTAAGTTTGCAAATATCTCCCATCATTAGTCTAAATTTTATTTTCCCTAAGAACATATAAACAAAGACAAGAATTAACATCCAGTTAATTAAGTGTTGCAAGCTTCTACAACAATTGCCCTTAAAGCAGATGCTGCTGCCAAAGGTGGATGTCGGTTCCTTCTCTCTAGTGCTACAAGAGATAGGCTTGCAGTCTTTGCTATTTAACAAAATGGAAAAGACAGTTAATTTATAACAAAGGGACATTATTTTAATTTATTATGTATAAGAAAACCTAAAATACCTGTTTCCACGCAGATTCTACTACTCCATTTCTGCCTCAGTCTGCCTCTGCACTCAGACTGCGCTAGTTGAAAGTGGGTGTTTCAAAAATTGATCTGCCATCTTTGACCCTTTCTACTTGACCCTGACTCTTCTCTGCCTATAGCAGGTGATGGTGAAATAAATCTATGTCTATGGAGCTACCATGGTTCAAGGCAAGGTGCATGAATGTGTCCTTTCGTCCTCACCTCAACCCAGAAGCCTGACATCCCACTTCAGATAAGAGTGTTGAGTGTGCACCACTCACCAGGGTGTGGCCAGGAGGCATTCACATTTCTGACCACTCTGCTCCCTCAGCTGTCATCTAATATACTGTCACCTGTATCCATCTTGCCCTTGGAAAACTGTTTTAAGGCAACGCATGAGAAATAAAAGTAAATTACTCTGCTGGGGGCTGGGTAGATGGATCCCTGGTGAAAGCGTTTGCTACACATGAGGATTTGAGTCTAGATATCCACTGTTAGCTTACAGACAATTCCACTAGGCTCCTCCCATTCACCTAGCAATGGGGACCTAGCGATAGCTTGTGTATCACCTGTCCCCATTCCCTGTCAGGTGCAAATGGTGGCATATAAAGAGATCTATTTTCTCTCTCTCTCTCTCTCTCTCTCTCTCTCTCTCTCTCTCTCTCCATACTTGTTTCTGACCAGCTTCTCTCCATCTCTTTCTGTCTTCTCTACCTCTGCCTCTACCCCTTCTCTAGGTCCTCAATCCTACCCCTCCCCCCACAATAAGCCCCCTTTATACCAGGTCTGTCACATGCTGTGATTTATCAAAGGGACACCTTGGCATTTGGCCTGCCATATATCTACTTATCCCCACCACAGCCAAATTATATTTCCTAACACCCAGTACCCACATAAAAAAGCAGGGCATGGCCACACCATTTGTAACTCTAACCCTGAGAATGGAGAGAAGAGGATCCCTAGAGTTCCCTGGTCAGAGAGTCTTGCCAATCATTGAGTTCCAGGTTCAGTGAGATATTCCGAGAAGAAGAAGAAGAAGAAGAAGAAGAAGAAGAAGAAGAAGAAGAAGAAGAAGGAGGAGGAGGAGGAGGAGGAGGAGGAGGAGGAGGAGGAGGAGGAGGAGGAGGAGGAGGAAGAGGAGAAGGAAGAGGAGGAGGAGGAAGAGGAGGAGGAGGAAGAGGAGGAGGAGGAAGAGGAGAAGGAGGGTAAAGAGGACTACATCTTCTATAAGTGACTACACAAGACAGGACTGTGTTCAGGAGGGTGAAAAGCTTGGCAGGGGTAAACTCTTTGGTCTTTGAAGGCCAAAGCTCCCATGAAAACTTCTGTCTATTCCCAAGAACTTGCATCCAATTCACAGAGTCGCAGGGCCCTCCATCCACAGGATACACTTGTGTAATACTAAGTGCACATGTGTAGGGACACGCATATCCTTGTGTGCATACGTGCACAGGAGTGGGTGTCAAATCTGGTAAAATATGAACAAAGTGAATGGTTGTGTCTCTGATAATACCTGCTATGATACTGAACCATGCTTGGTCAGGAAATTGTCCCTGTATGGCTGGCAGTACCTGGTATGATACTGAATTATGCTTGGTCAGGAAGTTGTCACTGGATAAACTGAAGGTCATGTGGACTTTCAATTTTCTTACTCAAAATTGAATGTAAGTCTAAAATTACCTAAGAATTTAACAAGTTTTTAATTTGTTTTTAAATTAAAAACACTGGTGTTTCTAAGTGTTGAAGGCTTTCATTGCTGAGAATTGCCTTTATACCATACCCCTCTCATCAGTGTTCTGCCTCCTGACTCCCCTCCTTTCCGTAGTTTTCTTCTGAGAACCTTTTCCCTTCTATTATGCAGAGAAAATTACCTTTGTCCCATTCCTATGAGTAAAGTAGCATAGCTACAGACTGGAAACGTTAACAATTACCTCAGAGACTTGTGATTTTTTTTTCTTCCCTGTTTACCTCAAGTTGCTAATGTTGTTATGGTGTGTGTGTATGTGTTTTATTTTTAATTAAAGTTAAAAAATGCATTGTCCTTGTTGATGAACACACGATGAGTTGATACATAAGGCTGATTTCAGTGGTGAATAGAATTTAACAACTAGAATTGAAAGTAAGACAGAAAGAATGTCCTAGGATGCAGAAACAGGATGAACAAAGGTACAGGAAGAAAGCCAGGGATGTGTGCTTAAGAAACAAGCTACCTTGTTTAGAAATAACATCCAGGAGGGTGTACAGAACATGCCTTTGGTAAGCACGAAAAATGAAACCTGTGTAATGATTGGAGAAAAATCTGGGGCTTGTTGTTGTTGTTATTGTTTGTTTTGTTTTGTTCTCAGCTTTGTGGGGGAAGGTAAGGGATATGATCTGATGGAAAACAGACATATGCTGCATAAACCTAGGGACCCAAGTCCAAATCCACAGAACACAAATAAAAGCCAGGGGCATAACCAAACATCTATAATTCCAGGACTGCTAGAGAACTCTCAGAAGCTTGTGGGCCAGTTAGTCTGGAGTTTTCAGTGGAAACCTAACAACAACAACAACACCAAGAACAACACCGACATCAAAAATGTTTCAAACCAAACAAGGTGGAAGTCAAGAAAACAGCCAAGATTGACATCTGACCTTCATATATGTGCTGTGACACATGTAGATCCACATTCACATTTATGATCACGCACACACACAGACACACACACACAGAGACACACACACACACAGACACACACACACTGGACAAATGAGCATTGTTTATACAGAAGGCATTTTCTCTTTGAGTAGAAGAAAGGAAAGTCCCATATTTGCCACTCACCTCACGGAAGAATGGCTAGACTATGGTGGTAGGAAGAACTGGCACATGTGTGACATGGAAGATGAGAAGGGCAGCCTCTCTTCCAGAGCCTGGGCACAGCATGACAAAGTAGGGAGGATACATCCAGAAACCCAGGGACATGTGTGACAACCCTGCAGGGGCTGTTGAATCCATGGGTAAGAAGGGAATTCCAACAGACACTTCTAGAAAAATCCTCAAATGCTGATCGTAGGTACCAGGTAACAAGAGACGGAAATGTATTTCTGACTTCCATTCTATTACCACACAGAGGAGGAAGTCCTTCCTTTATAGGTGAAATGCCAGTGCCAAGCTGAAATTAACTCTTTATGTCCAGATTTCTGTCCATTCGTTGGACTCTTATATGAGCAAAATTACAACCAATTGTAATAAAAGTTATTAATAATTTTCAACCCCCCAAAATGTACCTCGGTCTCACTGCTTCTGCAAGTATGCTCTCTGGTATTCTCTCTCATGGATACCTGAATTTTAGCATGTATCCAACAATAAAACAGAACCATGTCTCTAGTTCGTGATTTATCAAAAAAAAAAAAAAAAAAGAGGAAATGGAAAAAAATTGGAGTAGTGTCAGAGTAGTGTCAGAGGCTTCTAGAGACAGTAACCAGTAACCAGTAACCAGTAAGCAAAATTTTCGTATTTCTTTTTTCATACCCTTTCAATCATAAGACCTGGGTCTCTTGTAACTAGCAGTAATAACTTACAAAGGACCAATGATAATTGTTTATTACCTAAGTAAACACTGGAGCTTCAGAACCCCCTGATTAAAGCAGAGCATCCATTACACTTCTGCAGTGCAGCAAAATCGTCTACATCTAACAGCAAACCCAAAGGCATCCCCACTGGTTTTTAATTAAGTGTCATTCCCACTGAGTTAATAAGCATGCCATCAATAATGCAGCTATCCTTTAAAGTTTTGATAATTACTCAAGCTGCATTTTACAATTACCATTAATAGATTGGATAAAATTCTCTAATTCCCACCATCTTCTCAACACCCCTGACTAGATGTATTTTGCCTCCTGTGCTTAGGAGCAATACACCCTTCCATTCCTAGAGTTTTAATAAACACGAGTCATGAGAAATTGATGTTCACCCCAAGAATAACGTACAACTGGGAAGTTCAATCCTGAAACACAAACAGATTGCTTGGTTGCTAAAAGAATAAGTACTGTCAAGATTAAAAACAACTTCAGTTTCCTGAGCTCTTATTTTGTACCAGGGCTGTGCTAGGAGATTTTATGGGCATTTCATGAGTGTTTACTGAAAACGACAATCAATACAATATACGAAGGCCTAAGGGAGGCAGAGATTAGAAGGCTGGTCCAGATTCCCACAACTGGTCAGTGGAGTCAGAATACCAGAATGTGTGCTATTTTCACAAGCCCCCAATTCCTTCTGTCTGATGGATTTTTCACCATTCCTCTGAGAAATGAAGAAGCTGTAATAGACCCCAGAAGAACCATAGCACAGATTCTATCATATCTACTTGACTATCATAGTGGGATGAGAGCAGATGGGAGGAGATGAAAAGCTACTGTGGTCACACTGGTGGAGATGACAGTGGTCGTTTCCAGACAGACAGCTGGGGGAAATGAGCACCAAGGGCTCTGGAACACTAAGGAAGAGGCTATAAAGGAGATGAGCAAGTCAGATCTATGAGGGGTCAGTCTGCATTTTTGTCCTGAGGCATTCAATGGTAGGCAATAAGTTTGAGAAAGAGTGGGGTAACATGAGACAGGCAGGAGATACAAGGTACATTCAAAAGAGTGTGAAGACTGGGTGGTGAAGGTCCCTGCAGGGTGATCACCTGAAGGACTTTAGCTTCCTAAGTTAGAATCTAGGAGGGGGGACAGTTTAAGCAAAATTGTCCATGATATTCTCAAGTCTCATGACTCACAACAAGAGTCTGGGTGGGGTTTCTAACGTCATACATGTTCAAGTTCTTTGTTTTCACTACATCAACTCATCAGCTCTTTCTTTAGGAAAGCCTCTAGCTCCTCAACTCTTTCAAGGTCTCTAAACAGCCTACAGCTGGAAGGTTAAAATATCAAATTCGGGGACCTTTAAGAGTCTTAATATTTGAATATAGAGGAGCAGAAAGAGCCAGCCCCTTGCTCACAATTCCCAAGCTCTGGTCCATTTAGAAATTCTGTTTCTGCCTAAGGACCCATCCAGAGGACTAAATAAGTACAAGGAAACCCCAGGACATCTAACCAATATCTTAAATACCCACTCTTTTGATCCAGGGGAAGCAGTTAACGTTTTAGCCTCCACCCCAACCCTCACATCTTAGCAGCTCATCGGGCAGAAGCATCCAAGTACCTAAGCATCATCAGTGGGATCTGGAAGAGGTGCATGAAGCTATTGTGAGTGAGATGGAAGTCACAAGAGGTATGTAGTTAAACGTGATGGGCAGAAGAAAGATTGCAAATGCACAAAAATATCCCTTCTCATATTTATTTTGCTTTGATACTAACAACACTATATTATTCTAGAAAATGGCCTATTTACTGCCCACCATATTAAAAATTGTTATTATAGAAGAAGGGAGAATCTGGGCCTCCTACTTTTCAAGTTCTGGGACTGACTGAGATTAACACGATCTTCCTCTGAAATTTCAAATAAAGAAGAACCATTGCCACAATAATCACCATCACTGTTCGTCTTGGTAGTAATTACCTGTTCATGCCAACGCCCCTCAAGACTTAAACTCTAGTTAAAATGCAGAAAGATGAGCAGATTGAAAAGTGAAGCTTATCTATTTACTTCTGAAGTGAGAGTACCATTCTGCCACCCAAAGACTTCAAGAAAAAAAATCTGACAGCCCAAATTACTCCCACCTCAGGAAATGGCTGTGGTGGGATAAGACATTAATAAACAATCTGGACTTGTCTCTTTTAAGCTTGTGTTATTTATTTGCCAGTTCTATTTCATCTATATTTCAAAAGCCACTTTACTGTAAAAGTCCATATTCAATTGAAGATGGTTAAAAGCAAAGCGATAAAAGAGATATCAAAACCTTTTTAGAGAAAATAGGAAATAACTTGACTAAGAGGCCGAAGTAAGACATTATTCATGTGAGCATCCACTTGGCTCCAAGTTTTCTAGCATCCAAGACAAAAACAAATAAAAAGGGAAGACTTTTAGACGTCACCTAAGAAGTATACTTTGTTCTTAAGAGAGGAACATTATTTTCCTGTCACCAATTTCAGCTCAAACAGTGACTACAGATAGCAAAGTTTTGGTGTTAGAAATTTTTCTTCATTTCATTATTATCTGTGTCTGATCTGTTGGAAGTTGCTCTACAGTTATCCTTTGCAAATTTATTGTGTTGAAAGTCTAACCCCCAATGTGGTGTTATTTGTCTTTATGAGTGGGATTCATGTCTTCATAGCAGGGACTCAGAGGGCTCTCTGTTTTTATTACCCTCCCTGTAAGGTACAAATCGGCATCCCATAATGCAAAGGGATTCCTCACTAGTACGTGACTGTGGTAGAACCTAACCCTGATCTTCAGCTCCCAAACTAGGAAAAATAAAACTACTGTTTATAAGACTCCCAGTCTATGATAATTTGTTATAGCACCCTGTTTGGACTAAGACATAATCCTAGTGTCTAACAAGTTTATGGGGAACGGCTTATGTTGAGTATACTCTGATGAAAGAAACAGTGTTGCAGGATTCAATATTGTGCATTGAGGAAGATGTGGAGCCTCATTGTCTCTTCTTCTCCATCAAGTGTCAGTTTCTCCAGGAATATGCTAACCAGCAAAAGGCCAGAATTTAAATTCCAAGATTCATACTAAAAGTCTGTTTACATCTTTCTTTATTGTTAACTAAGAGAAGATATACGTACAAAACATTTCAACTTTAAAGAAACTACATATATAATTCTAGGTGTGTATGTGTGTGTGTGCATATGCATTTGCATTTCTCTATATGTGTGCACATATTATGTGTTAGGTGGCATGGATGAGGAGCCCAGAGAGAGTATTGGGTGTCTTCCTCAATCACTCTCCATCATAGTTTTGAAAACAGTCTCTCAGTGATCATGGAGCTTGCCAACTAGGCTATACTAGCTGTCCACTAAGCTCCAGAGACCCATCTCTATCTCCCCAGCTTTGGGACTACATAACTACCACTCCTCTCTACACCCTGCTTCATACCTAGCATTTTTTTGGTAACTTGGGTGCTAGGGATAAAACGCAAGTCCACATACTTGTGTGGCAAACACTTTCCAAATGAGCCACCACTTCAAACCTCATAATGAAGAACTCAAGAAGGTGGACTCCAGAAAGTCAAATAACCCCATTAAAAATGGGGCTCAGAACTGAACAAAGAATTCTCACCTGAGGAATACCGAATGGCAGAGAAGCACCTGAAAAAATGTTCAACATCCTTAATCATCAGGGAAATGCAAATCAAAACAACCCTGAGATTCCACCTCACACCAGTCAGAATGGCTAAGATCAAAAATTCAGGTGACAGCAGATGCTGGCGAGGATGTGGAGAAAGAGGAACACTCCTCCATTGTTGGTGGGATTGCAAGCTTGTACAACCACTCTGGAAATCAGTTTGGCGGTTCCTCAGAAAATTGGACATAGTACTACCGGAGGATCCAGCAATACCTCTCCTGGGCATATATCCAGAAGATGTCCCAACCGGTAAAAAGGACACATGCTCCACTATGTTCATAGCAGCCCTATTTATAATAGCCAGAAGCTGGAAAGAACCCAGATGTCCCTCAACAGAGGAATGGATACAGAAATTATGGTACATTTACACAATGGAGTAATACTCAGCTATTAAAAAGAATGAATTTATGAAATTCCTAGCCAAATGGATGGACCTGGAGGGCATCATCTTGAGTGAAGTAACACAATCACAAAAGAACTCACACAATATGTATTCACTGATAAGTGGATATTAGCCCAAAACTTAGGATACCCAAGATATGAGATACAATTTGCTAAACGCATGAAACTCAAGAAGAATGAAGACCAAAGTGTGGACACTGTGCCCCTTCTTAGAATTGGGAACAAAACACCCAGGGAAGGAGTTACAGAGACAAAGTTCGTAGCTGTGATGAAAGGATGGACCATTTAGAGACTGCCATATCCAGGGATCCATCCCATAATCAGCTTCTAAACGCTGACACCATTGCATATACTAGCAAGATTTTGCTGAAAGGACCCAAATATAGCTGTCTCTTGTGAGACGATGCCGGGGCCTAGCAAACACAGGAGTGGATGTTCACAGTCAGCTATTGGATGTATCACAGGGCTCCCAATGGAGAAGCTAGAGAAAGTACCCAAGGAGCTAAAGGGATCTGCAACCCTATTGTTGGAACAACATGATGTACTAACCAGAACCCCGGAGCTCTTGTCTCTAGCTGCATATGTATCGAAAGATGGTCTAGTCAGCCATCAATGGAAAGAGAGGCCCATTGGACTTGCAAACTTTATATGCCCCAATATAGGGGAATGCCAGGGCCAAAAGAATGGGAATGGGTGGGTAGGGAAGTGGGGGGCGCTATGGGGGACTTTTGGGATAACATTGGAAATGTAATTGAGGAAAATATGTAATAAAAATATTAAAAATTAAAAATAAATAAATAAATAAATAGCTGTAAGTGGCAAAAAAAAAAAAAAGAGAGATTGTAGCAGCCAACTGGAGCTCAGACCAATTAATAGATTAACACATCAATCTCCTTTCTCCAGACCAGCATCACACATGGCAGACTACTGAATATACTTGGACAGTATTTTTCACTTTTATCTAAGTAATAGATTCTGTAATTCATTTAGGTAGGCATGGAGACTTTTAAAGGTCAGATTCCCCACACCCTTCAATACTGATTAGGTACATTTTTCTTAGGATGTAATATGATTGGGTATTTAGAAGAAGGTTATCAGAAGGGTCTTTCTTGGAGGGTTCATTGCAGAAACTCAACAGACATTTGCATCTCAGGATTTCGCTCTTCCTCCTTCATCTTACTTAAAGAGAACATGATGTGTAGGGAAGAAGCAGCCATTTGGAGCCAAGGGCCATGTAGAAGTCAGAGATGAGAACACTGAGACAGAAGCAGGGAGGGTCTTGGGTAATTGGTGCCTCAAGCACTCTGCCAGTCCAACTGCCTATACTGCACTCTCTATTAACACAGGGAAATCAAACTCCTTTTCAGTTAGCTGCTCCATATAGGTTTTTGTTACAACCAAGAAGACATGACCCTTTACTAGTTAATTATCACTTTGGCCTCTTTAAATTGCTCACTCGAGCACCAAGAATGAGGCTCTAAGTCCAGGGAGGTAGAATGGAGAGAATTAATCCCTCACTCAATGTAGTATACATTCTCACGGACAAAGTGGGGTTGCATGTACACCAGGCCCTATTTTATTTAGCTCTTGAGTATGATATCACATTCTTGCTTGTTTGTTTATTTGTTTTTGAGACAGGGTTTCTCAGTGTAAGCAGCCTTAGCTGTCCTGGTCTTTGTAGACTAGGCTGGCTTCAAACTCACAGAGAGCGACATGCCTCTATCTCCCGAGTGCTGGGATTAAAGGCATGTATCAAACCCTGCTTACATTCATTATTTATGAACTATCTAAACTAGGATTTAATCAGCATCTTTGAATTCAACAAGAGATCAGAGAAAAGTGATTGCTCATACAGGAATAGAGAGTATAGTGCACAGAGTATGAAGGAACACACAGTGTCCATCAAGAATGTCCCAAGCCATTTACAGGACATTGTGTTCACTCAGAGAGCGTCCTATCCAGCTGGTTGTTCTGAGACTTTGGCTGCAAATGTTACCCTTCTGGAACTAGGTGCCATCCTAGCAGGATGGTCAGTGCTTTTGCCACAGTATAAATCAAAATCACATGAAATGAGGGGGTTACCATGGAAAGTCCTTGGCTAACAGCTGAACTTGAGATTGGCATGGCTTGGTGCTTGGAGCCATGGTCTACTCTGATGGGAAGAAGGAAATAAGAACAACCATGTCAGCCGGGCGTGGTGGCGCACGCCTTTAATCCCAGCACTCGGGAGGCAGAGGCAGGCGGATTTCTGAGTTCGAGGCCAGCCTGGTCTACAAAGTGAGTGCCAGGACAGCCAGGGCTACACAGAGAAACCCTGTCTCGAAAAAACAAAAAAAACAAAACAAAACAAAGAACAACCATGTCTCTAAAATTCTGAGAATTCTCTGCAAAGCATCTCTCCCCCTCTGCCATATGGTATATTCCAGAGGAAAGAAAAAAGCCTGTTGTTTATCAATGACTTCAAATCCTCCCTCAGTGGTATAGATTAGACATGGTAATCAAGAAGTTTACAATATGAAGAAACAATGCCAGAGATGTTACTGTCACAATGATATGGTAGGATCTCTAAATACAGATTAGCAAAACAATAATGTGTGTGTGTGTGTGTGTGTGTGTGTGTGTGTGTGTGTGTGTGTGTGTGTATACAACACAGAAGTCCTTGTTGGGATAAGATCAGTAATTATTAAAAATTCAGGCTAGGGGAGACAAGTCAGTTGGTAAAGTGTATATCTTGCAAGCATGTCCTGCTTATTTATTTATTTATTTATTTATTTATTTATTTATTTATTTATTTTTGTCATCTTGTCACCTGGGAAAGATTCTCAATTGAGAAAATGCCTCTACAACATTTGCCTGTGAATAAGTCTGGAGTGTGATTTTCTTGATTGCTGATGGATATGTGAGCATCCAGCTCACTGCAGGCAGTGATATCCTCAGGCAAATGGCCCTGGATGGAATAAGAAGTCAGGCTGAACATGGCATGCGGGCCAAGCCAGTACCCAGCACTCTTCCATGGCTTCTGCATCAGTCCAATGTCTAGGTTCCTGTCCTGCTTGAGTTCCTGCCCTGACTTCCATCTGTATGGACAGAAATCCAAAGTGGAAGGGAAATAAACTCTATACTCCCCAAGTTGCTTACAGCAAAAGAAACCCTATGATAAAGCATGAGCTGAATTCAGATCCCTAGGACTCACAAAAACAACCTAGTACAGCAGCATACACCTGGACTCTTAGAGCTGGGGAAGCTGAAAAAGAAGGAGCTCAGAGACTTACTGTCTGTGTAGTCTAGCTGGATAGATGAGCCCTAGGTTCAGTAAGAGATCTCATCACAAAAAACAAGTTGGAAAGTTCCTAAGGATGACATCTTAGGTCAACCCTTGGCCTCCACAGGCATATACACAGGTACATACACACTTCTGTGCAACACATATGACACACCCAGTAACTAGATCAATCAATCAATCAATCAATCAAATAACTGATTAACAAAACTTGGACTTAGGAGCCAGCTGGGTGTGTTCACATCCTGATCCTGTCACTTATTAGTTGTCTGAGCCTAGACAAGTTACTGCATGTCTCTAATGCTTGGTTTCAGACTGGGAAATAGAAATGACAATAATAACTTTTACTTCTCTAACTTCTTAGAGATCATATAGAGACCTAAACGAGGCCAAACCTCACCACACTGATCAAATAAGGACAGTATACATGTTTGCCACCGTGACCTCTAATTGCTCCTCATTCCCTCCTCAGAATAAAATAGACAATTGCCAAATTTCACTATTTGTGAAATGGAAAATGCTGTCTGTTCACTCCAGCTTGTATCCCCTAGATAGAGCCTCCAAGACAGGATTTGCCCTTGGAAACTGAGCAGATAGTATGCACGGCACTCAGGAGACTCCCCTCAAACCTCCTTCACATGGTCCTTTATGCTCACTCTGTTTTGCCATCCTTCTGCTATGTGAGGAAGATGAGGCCTAGACCATGAGAGGGACACTCCAGAACACACACAGGAAACAGATCCTCTCCCCTCACGCTGCAAATCAGACAGGTGCAGGCAAGAAATCATTTTTTTTTCTGAAGCCACTAAGCTATGGGAGTTGCCTGTCAACTAGCATGCTAACCCAGGAAGGCAGCTGAAAACACTTTTTTTTTCTCTCTTTTCAGGCATAGAGCAGAATCATGCAGTGTGCTTTCCAGCAGAGGCTGGGCATGGAAACTCTGCAGACTTCACATGGAACTGACACATTCACATGTGGGCTATTTTAGCATAAATTACACACATAAATTACACCCCCCCCAAGGTACCCAGTACCAGGAGACCTGACCACTTGAAGTTGCTTGGTTTTGTTGCTGATTTGTTTCATTTTTGTCCAAGTTATAGTAACACACTGTTGGAGAGGAAAGAGGGAAATGTCAAAGTTTTTGAAACAGAGCATAGTTTCTCAAAGAACCAGGGAGATTTCAGATGAAAGATTTCCCCTCCCTGAGACACAGAGAGCTCCCTAGTCCTCCTCCCCTGTTTCCCTGTACTGTTTTTACTAGGTTGAATGTGCAAAGGAACTCAGAAGTTAGCCAAAGAATCTACTTAAAACCACTTAGAAACAAGAAGTGTTGCGTGAAATTAAACCTACGTCGCTGATTTTGTAAAATACAAAAGAATTACTCACACACCAAAGAACTCTGCGCCCCCATATACGCTTTCCTATTTCCTCACAGACCAGGCATCACACATCACATACGCAGAGAACGTGGGGTCTGTTTGCAACACTCTTCACTCTGAAAGATGGAGCGAGCAGATGAACTGGCATCAGTTTTGCACAACACTCTGACTAATTTCTTCTTTTTTCTTTGGGGTGGAAAGAGGGAGAAAATAACAGAATTATCCTTGGCAGACAAGAATGGGGCTGAAAAGAGGAATCGGCTAGAATTATTATCTACCTCTCTATTATTTCTAGCAAGCTTATGCCATCCAATATTTGCATTGTCTCTAACCCACCCTGCCTCTTAATTTCCAGATGCATAAAAAGAAATATTTGGGTGCTTTTCTCCCTATGATGGTGCCATTTGTCTTATTCACCACTTCAGGCTCCATAGAGTCAGTACAATTTATATGGTCAGAGATCATTAAATAAGCAGCAGTTAATTAGAGGTCCAAGTCTTCCATCTCTAAGTGCCTTCCCATCCAGCTCCTCTGCTCTCCCAACTGGTTTCTGACAGGTACCGATGATGTAATTACCGTCTCAGTCCATTGTACTGAGGTGCCAAGAATATCACTTTCTATTGTGAGTGCTGTAAAGGCAGAGCTATCTTTAAAGTCAATGTTGCTTATTAAAGGAACATAAAGTAACTCAGAAGACAGTAAAGGACCATTCTGTCAATAGAATGTCCCTATAAGAATATTCGCTTGCTTCTCCATGACAGATGCTGTTTCAGGGATCATATGTAACTTCTCTTTCGTTTCCTCCCCTTGAATATGGTTGCTGTCCTCATGATAAATCTGCAGTGTGCACCGTGCAGATGAATAACAGCCAGGGCTTTTCCGTATGCCAAGGCTGTGGGTCACATCTATCATTCCTTCACCTCTGTTTTCCTTTTAATGATCTCGCTTCAGTTAGAAACTTGACTTCAAATCATAAGCCTTAGGAGAAACTAGATTTTAATTTACAGAAACACCAATAAATATATTTTGTTCCAAGACAATATTTCATAATAAAGTCGGGTGTCTCAGGGATCTTTAAACCAAATGGCAACTATAAACATTTTTCCTCATGGCATGGTGTTTTGCTTTGAATCAAACCTGGGCTCATCTATAGCCCATCAAGCTAAAAGTTATGTTAAGCGTATACTCTACCTTTGTAATAAACTACCTGGCATGCTGTATCCTGAATCCATCACATGTTAAAGGGGACTTTTCTTAAATGAGTCACATCTTTGGCAACTTCTGAGGTTTAGGCTCTGTTGGGGTCTAGTTGACCATTTCAGGGAAGTGTTTCTTCTTTCTCAATGTCTGTTCATGTCTGCAGGTTCTAAACGAGCTCATAAGTTGGGCCCACCGTGTGGCCGCTCAAACAAGCTCACAGGTTCCTTCAGCTCAGGGATTGCATTGAAGTGCCACAGCATGTGTCTCTCAGTGCAAGGGCCTTCAGACTGCAGAGCAAGCTCCCAGGGCTGTCTCACTCTCCAGGAGGATTCACACCAATTAAGAGTTCTGATGGCCTCAGGATCAGAGGCACAGAGGGGTTGGGTCTGTTCTCCAGCTACTGCCCAGCCATCTTTGTCGGAGGTATTAAAGCTTTTTCTGAAGGGATATTAGTTCTATGTGTCTAAAGGTCTGGGTTAAGTGTTTTCCTTTCCTTTCCCTTTATATTTTCCTCTCTCAAGGGACGAAAAAGCTTTCAACTTCCAACAAGGAAGGTGAGTGCATGTTTCACGAAACCTGATTGAATGAACTCAAATGTGGCATTGTAGTTGCTAGAGTCTGAGAATCTGAAAAAAAAATCCAATTTTATGGGTCAGACTAGGTGACTAAACAAATGGCAGGAGTCTCTAGGGTTTATAGACTCAATGTTAGAGGCAGAAGGATGCTTAAAGACCATCACTATTTCATTCAGAGAGCTAGCTAGCACCTTGCTCACTGTTGCACAAATCTGCCACAGAATTAGGACAAAACCAAGGATTCTCCTCAGTTCACCAAGACTTTCTTATATGCCTATCATCATCATCATCTCATACAATGTATCCCTAGCTCAGCCTCCCCTCCCAGTGCCATTCCCTTCCCTCTACCCCAGATCCACTCCTCCTTCAGATAAGAGCAGGTGATATCAACTGCATATGGCATAAAAAGATGCAATAAGACTAGATACAAACCCTCTTTTCAAGGGTGAGGAAATTCAGTAGAAGAAACGGGATCCCAAGATCAAGCAAAAGAGTCAGAGACACCCTCTCCCCTATTGGTAAGTGTCCCACAAATTTCTCAAGCTAAAAAACACGGCATGTATGCAGAGGACATAGCCTAGACTCATGCGGGTTCTGTGATTGCCACTTCTGTCTCTGAACCCTGTTTAGTTGATTCTTTGAGCCACAACCTCATTCTGTCCTCAACCCCTCTGGCTGCTACAATCCTTCCTCCCCCCTCTTCCATTTTGCTTGCAGGGCACCATGGAAAGGATACTTGCTAACTGAGAGAATTTTTCAGGAAAACTTGCACTGTAAATAGAATCTATTGCAGTCTTCTGCAAAATGCACTAATTACATGATTTGCTTTCAAATAACTGATGGAAAAATATCATGACACAAAGTTGCCTTACATTAAAAGTCACAAAGTTATTTAAATATGTATATATGTAACAGTAAAGCCTTTATGCTGATTGTTGTTTCAAAAGACTATTAAACCAGAAAAGATTTTCAGATTAAATGCAAATGAAACCACAAAGCTTCTACCCCCAAATCCAATTAATAGCATTAGTTAAATGTGACATATCTATAGGTGTTTCCTGCCACTGAATGACATGGGGTGGACACAGCACTGACTGTTAGGATCCAAGTTCTATAGGGTTGAAGAGTCCCACACCACTGTGTAATGTGAAGCAATTGGGCAGTCTGTCATTTTGGTCTGGGCTTCTCTTCTGAAGGGAACAATGAGATGAGTGACATTCACATGAACAGCATGCAGCCCCAGTGAGGGAAGGATGGTCCAGGATGGCTAGGCTGGCTTTCAAACCATCACTGTCCTAGTCACTGTTCTATTGCTGTAAAGAAATGCCATGTAAAGTGACACCATACATTTTTATAAAAGGAAGCATTTAATTAAGGGCTTTCTTATAGTTTTAGGGAATGAGTACCTGAACATCATAGTAGGACATGTGACAGCAGACAGGCAGGCATGAAACAGGAGCAGAGGTCAGAGTTTACATCTAACTCACAAGCTGGATACACACACACACACACACACACACAATGCACATGCACAAAGAGAGAGAGAGAGACAGACAAAGACAGAGACAGAGAAACCTCAAAGCCCACTCCCAGTAGCATACCTTTGCCAACAAGGCCTCCCTCCTCCTTCGTCCTTGTAAACAATCCACCAATTGGGAACCAATCATTCAAATCTATGAACTTGTGGGGGCCATTCTCATTCAGATACCACACTCACCAAAACAAATCCCCTTGCTTTTCAGATTCTCAAAGAATACACACATGTCCCGATAATATAGTTCAAACCCAGAAAGAGATACTATATGCTTCAAAATTATCTAAAATCCTTTGAAATATTTTATATCACTCCAAATTTAACGTTATTTCTTGAATTCCAACCCCTAGCACAAATGAACTCAATGAACAAATGTATTTGGTTGTCAGAGATTATGGGATACACTGTATCCTATATTTATACAAGCTCTGTTAGAGTGGAGAACAATAGAATCCCAAAAGTAAATCACAATGGTGGCAGTTCCATGAAACCTCCAGGGAGAGCCTCTACTTGAGTCAGGGACATCCATAGTACCAAGGAGACATCAAGAGCAATGCATCCCACATAAAGCATCTGAGAAGGTGGCTTATGAAGAAAGCCAAGTGAAGAAGCTCAGCTGTGTGTTCCATTATCTTAAAAAAAAACCATCATTTTCTAATGTAAGTAATTTCATTTCAAGCTCCATTGTGTACAGAGCTTGAAACCGCTATAAAATACCTTTAATCATAATTTCAGAATGGAGTTTTCTTTTGGTTGATGGCAGATGTCCACTTGATGTAGGAATGGAGAGAAGAATGTGATTTTTGTGTAACAACCCAAACTTCCAGATTCACTGCCCTTGGGCCCCTTTCCAATAGGTACAGCCCAGACTGTTTGCCCATGAAACCAATGTTGGATATCTAAAACCATGCTTGACTGAATGCAACTGTTTTTCCTCAGCTGCTTGATGCTGCACTTTTTCTTGGAAAAACGTGATGCTCTATAGTGAGTTAAACTTCTGAGATTTTTCTGATCCTTAGCATTTTGAATTAGTAAAGTTTTATTATTTTGAAAATTGAAGACATTTCCAAAACATCTCCACTATTGATTATAATCTACTACTGTCACATGTATGTTTATGACTATTTTTTAAAAATCCTGTATTTTCATTAAAGGAGAAAGAAAGAAAGAAAGAAAGAAAGAAAGAAAGAAAGAAAGAAAGAAAGAAAGAAAGAAAGAAAGAAAGAGAGGGAGAGAGAAAGAAAAAAGAAAGAAAGAAAGAAAGAAAGAAAGAAAGAAAGAAAGAAAGAAATACACAAAGACACAAAGACACAAAGACACAAAGACACAAAGAAAGAGAAAAGAAGGAAGAAAAAGAAGGAAAGAAGGAAGGAAGCACAGAGAAGAAATCCAGTTGAGAAGCCACCACAGAGCACTCTATCTTCCACGAGCTGTGCTGTGGAGAGATATAGTACTGAGTAAGACAGCTATGCAGAACAACCCGCACTACACAGGAAGACCCTCCCTGCAGACAGGTTCTGTGGCAGTCTGGGTAATGCCTCAGAAGCTCCGAGTGACAAAGGAGAAAGAGGCACCAGAGAAGAATGAGAGCTGTGTCTGGGCTGGATTTGAGGAAGTGACATTGTGCAAAACTATAGGAATGTGTTTCAGAAGGAAGACCAAGTGGGACGAGATGCAGAGGGGACACATGCAAAGGCACAGAGGCCCAAGTGTGCTGAAATGATGACAAGGAGATTCAGAGCAGCCATCTTCACAGAGCGATTCCTTGTCCCAGGCACGGCTACAACCACTTCGGTGCATTATTTCACTTAAGCATCACAACACAGTTGCCCCATTTTATTGCTGAAATATTTGAGTCTCCAGGGGGTCAATGATCCTACAGCTGCTAAGTGGGACAGCTCGGTAGAAGCTGGAGCGAGGTCTTCACAGCAGTTCCCACCTCTCCACTCTGCTGTTCAGAAGGCTATAAATAGCCTGGCATTGCTAATTCATGAAGTCAAAGCAGACAGAGCCGCACATCTGTTTGCTAGCATACCACATTGGCACTTGCATGTGTCTTCCTTCAGGAGTACTGCTTCATTCCGAGAGCATGCTTCCAATACATTAGAGACACGGCTTGAATAAATTCTTCATTTTGTTCTTGGTAAGGAGCTGCTCTGTGCATTGTTTACATTTCTGAGGTGATTATGATGAGAAAAAGGACAAACCATAAGACAATGAGGCACATACAGTTCCTGTCAGCCTCAGTGAGCTCTGTTTGTGAGGCTCAGTGGGCCCAGCTGCTCTGCTAGCTTCACCAGACAGCTCAAAGATGAGTCTTGGAGACTGGTGATCCCAGGTCAAACTTCCTGTGATCGGTAAAATAAACACTAATCATATCTACATCTAAGAATTGTTGAAAGGATTAAATTAGTTAATATGTGTGGTGTCTTGCACAGTCCTGGGGTCAAAAGCTATTCAGCATCAATTGATACCACACTCAGTTCTACACAAACCCAACCCATTTCTTTGATAGTGCTATTTTTTCATTGCAATATGTTCAGATGTCTGAAAACAAAACAAAACAACAACAACAAATAAAAACAAGAAAATACAATGAGCTTATAGCATAATCCTTGATGTTTGGAGACTTAACACAGATATTCCTGAGGCTAAATAGTGGGTGTATAAAGGGATCAAGAAGATAAAAGTTCACGACTGAGCTTCACCATAAGGAATGAAGATGTCCAACAAGTTATAGGTGTAGTTTCTTATGATCCAGCTGTGGCAATTACTGCTGGAGAGTCTTTTCCTTTTGTAAAGAAGACCGCTTAAACAAACAGGAATATACTTTTTTTTGCATTCTTTTTTTTTATTAGATATTTTCTTTATATACATTTCAAATGCTATCCTGAAAGTTCCCTATACCCTCTGCCCCCGCCCTGCTCCCCTACCCCCCCACTCCCACTTCTTGGCCTTGTACTGGGGCATATAAACTTTGCAATACCAAGGGGCCTCTCTTCCCAGTGATGGCCGACTAGGTCATCTTCTGCTACATATGCAGCTAGAGATACGAACTCTGGGGGTACTGGTTAGTTCATATTGTTGTTCCACCTATAGGGTTGCAGATACCTTCAGCTCAGATTTTGCTGAAGGGACCCTGATATAGCTGTCTCGTATGAGGCTATGCCAGTGCCTGGCAAATACAGAAGTGGATGCTCACAGTCATCTATAAGATGGAATACAGGGCCCCCAATGGAGAAGCTAGAGAAAGCACCCAAGGAGTACACTTTCTAAATAAGCCTCTTCCTTCCGCTGACAGCAAGACCAACCTTCTTTTTCTTTCCTTATAGCTTGTTTATACAGGAACAAGACACTCAAACCATTGCATTTGCTTCCAAACAACCAAGAGCTACCACACATTTAAGAATTTATATCTTCTGATGCAATTGCTATCTTTAAAATGTTTTATTCTACAAGGTGAGAATATAGTCAGGTTTATATGGAACAAGTAACAAAATATATGCAAATCAAGTAATTAATTTTAACCAGATCTTCAGTGTCCTTATTACTGGCAGAAACAGGAGAAAATTAACCTCAATTTGTCAATATTTAGAATCTCTAACTAAATAAAGCTGCAATCACAGTCAGAGTTTCATAGGATTCCTTGCAGGCTATTTAGGTCATGAAATTTCTTTTTGCTTATGCAACCTAAAAGTTAATTTCCTCTAAAATCCTCTTTTAGCAGATTGGTTATTCTCTACGAAGATTTTTTTTGAAAACCCCAGATGTAACATCCTAGATATATTGGGGAAGCCGTGTGAGGAAGCACTGAGTTGTCAAGAGGTTGCTGTGGTTCAGGAGCTGCCTGCTGTCGTCAGTACCTCCCACATTCACAGAACTCAGTGACATTCATAGTACACAGTGTGGATGTGAGTGTACATACACAATCTTCATGAATAAAGCTCCTATTTGGGCACCCAGACCTTCTTCCAACTCTATGTCTCATGTTTTATAATGTGTCTCAGTTTTCTGGTCCATAGAGCTCAATGACGAGATCCAATCTCAGAGGAGTCCCCAGCACATTGCATTGACAAGCAAATGATCTCCATCCCTCTCACACTTAAGCAGTCCATTTAAACTACCATAAGCAGATAGATAGCTAGTCACTTCAGAGGAAACGAGCTCTCTCTCTCTCTCTCTCTCTCTCTCTCTCTCTCTCTCTCTCTCTCTCTCTCTCTCTCTCTGTGTGTGTGTGTCTGTGTGACTGTGTGTGTGTGTGTGCATGTGTGAGTGTGTGTCCTGCCTGTGCTCACTCCTCCACCTCCTTCTCACCTTCTACCTCTCTTGCTAGTCTACCGTATCCCTTGCTTTGTCTAGCTGCCTCACATCTTCCTGTGTTCTATGCATCGCAGTCCTCTGGGAGCTTAGCCTATACACTTGTCTACCTTATGTGCCCTTCCCTTTCACCCGTGGAGCAGCCCCTCAAGGATCCTGGCTTTAGCACAATCCACATACTGATGACTATCTTGCCAAGATCTAATCTCTCTTCTGAGCCCTGGGCTGTTACTCCAACTCCCTGCTGAACAAGGTCCCTGAATGTCTAGAAGATATCTCAAATGACAGACTTGGCTCTCTACGAGACACTAACTCCACACTCAGTCTTCATCACCTCAGAGAGCGGCTCTATCATTCCACTAAGCTCAGCACATCTTCCTCATTTTCTCTACCCAACCTCATCTATCGCACTTCCTCTGCATAAATGTACAAGCAAGCAAATGGTCTCATCATTTCCACAGCTACTATGTTGAGCTAATGTCACAGCTTCCTAACTGGTATCTCCTCTCTCATTCTTTTTTTCTACTGTAACAACCAAAGTGATCTTTTGAAAACACAAATCAATAACTCCATTGTTTTAAACTTTCAAATGACTCTCTATCATATCGACAATAATCCCAACATGTCCTAGAAAGGAATGAGATGTGTCGATCACCTGCCCATCTACTGCATCTCCTTCACTTTCTCATATCTTCATCAAGCTGCTTACTCAGGGTCCTTCTTGTCACCTGTTAAGTCACAATGCTAGTCCTCTACCCCACCTCCAGCTTTGAGTCTGCATTGCTCTTTTCTTGGATTTTTCCATGGCTTCTTTTTTCATTCACATCTTTGTTCAAATGTCCCAATACACCAATCTAAATTAACCTTTACCACAAGAGCATCATTCCAAAGTCCCTTAACACCTCCCCAAACTTTGTCTTTATTACTTTTGTGTTCTTCTTGAGAGTGTTAACTCGACTGAAAAGGAGACCGTGCCTGCAAATTTCTGTAAAGTTTGCATTCAGATTCTACAAGATAATCTTCAGAATGTGGTAAGTACACCAACTGGAAATGTTTTAATGATTCAGTCTGTTGTCTTTCTCTACAAACTACATCTTCAGCAGAGGTGGGGTCAATAGTCCATATGATAGTGGTGATTCTTGCTAAATTATCAAAAGGCTTCTGAGTCTACAATACTACCTCACAAATGAAAATTGAAAATTTCCTTTTTTAAATTTCATGTCACATGAAAATTCTTTCTAGACCCCTTCCCACACTTCATCTGTTGTGACATTAACAACTCATTCATCTTCTTGAGCTAAGTTACAAGCTAAGTGAGACAAGTGTGTAATTACTTACTGGATGGGTCATTTGAGTGCATTAAGAACTTGTTGGATTCAGTGCTCAGGCCTTGGTTCCATTTATTAAATACAACACATTTTAATATGAATCTACTATATTGCAGAATAGACACATTACTGAGAAATCAACCAGTCAAGAGAGAAGAAAGCAGACACAAGATAAGCTTTTGATCTTGGCATCATCGCTTCTCGGCCTTTTGGCTAAGATCAAGTGTTGATCTTGGCATCACCAAGGGAAGGACAGGTTACAATGAGCACAGAACATAGGGGTAAACATTTTGGAAGAAAGATCACAAAAGGCAACTGGATTGGTTAACTTTCAATTGTTGCAATAAGCACCATGTCCAACAGCAACTAGGGGAGAAAAGTTTCCACACTCTAACCACAGCCAATCATTGAGGGCAGTCAGGGCAAGAAGTCAAGCAGAAGCTGAAGCAGGAACCATGGAGAAAATCAGTTCGCCTGCTTGCTTCTAGAATCACATTTCACTATCCTTCTTATATCGCTCCAGTAGCCCCCACCGGGGGTTAGGACCATCCACAATGATGTGGGCCCTCCCACATCAACCAACAATCAAGACAATTCCACACATACATGCCTACACGCCCACCGTATTTCCTCAGTTGAGGTTCTCTCCTCCCAAGTGACTCTAGTTTGTGATAAAAACTAACCATCACAGTATCTCCACCTTTATTTCATTTAGAAAGAAATCTATAAAGAATGACATAAATACATTTAGAAAGGATCTAAAAAGAATGCTGTTGAATTGGTAAGCATGGAAGACAAGGACACTTTAAAGACTTTCTGATACCTTAGAATGACTATAAGGAAAGCTACATGGCTACACTCTGGGTGTGGAGAAATGGAAGGAAAGAAGCCCTGAGTGGGCAGGAACATTGAGGCAAGGGTAAGCAATGCATGGTGGAGCCAAACTCTAGATAGGCATTTTAAATGAATTGAAGGAAAGGAACAAGACTATGAGGGTCACGTCATAGTAATTACCAATTTAAGCTCATATCAAAATGACCTATTTCATAAAGAATCACACATTACCATATTAAGTTGATTCAAGGAGAGGACTTGGGGAGGAGGAATGAGCATGCTCACAAGGACTAAGAGAAAAATAAATTAATAAAATAAGACAAAGACCTTCATGGTTTGCTGATCAGAGGCCATTGACCTGAGGAGGAAGTTGGTTCCGTTGTGAATCTGGTCCTTTGTGAAGGCATAACGGAATAGCTGAATGGGTGAGGTAAAAGAGAGGCCAGAGATATGACAACTGTGAACCCAAAGGAAGAACATGCCGGGCACCTTTGGAGTAGAGGAAATGGTCTGCACAGGTTTTTTTCTTTTCTCCTGATAACAGCCTGTACTTTCACTCTGTATCCTTGTGTGTTTTCAGCAGAGCTGGGTTTTGAACCCATGGCCTTTTGCATGAACTCTCTCACTGTCTGCCTCCCATCCTCTTCCTTCATTTCTGAACTCAAGATGAAACATCAGGCTTAGATTAACTTGCAAGTAACTTTTTGAACATCTGTGAGCAAAAGTAGAATATTTCTCAATGCTGAAAATGACACACACATCAAACATAACATTCACAGTTGCCTTGTTGCTGCAATAAAAATAAATGAAGAGACTAATACCACAGTTAAGGTAAGTTTTAGGTAAGATTGGAAATGTTCTTGGACTTGGAACAAAATTGCAAAGAAAATCCTGTGGCAATGGAAAATTGTTTTAATGCAACCTTTACATAAATTAAGTTGGATCAGTCAGGAATACAGAGCTTAGCTTTGCTACCAATGGTAGAGAGGATAGGAGGGAAGGAGGTAAGAAGGGAGGAAATTAAGAGAGGGGATAAAGAAAGGAAAGAAATAAGAGAGGGAAGGAAGGAGATAAGAGCGGGGAAGGAGACACTCCTCACTGAAGGCAAGGCTTTCCCAACTCTTAAAAATATCTTACACATTCCTCTACAATGAAATGAAGAATGAATAATATCTATACCAATTAAAATCTGAAAGACAACTGGTGTTTTCACTAAAGTAAATTCAATGATTATAGCTCTGCTGAAGCATATCATGAGTGACTACAGGTCAGTATAGTGGTCGCTGCAACACTAGGGTTAGCCAACATTTCTCATCTGGATTTGTGTGATCCGTCCAGGATATTTCAGTGGAAAAATCACCATCTCATCCAATCATAACCTAAATAGAAGCCTAATTCTCAAATTAATGATGAGTCTTCCATGCTAGGCATATTAGTTGCTATTCATTCCAAGACTCTTATCAGACCTGCTTGATTTCTACAACAATTTTTTTTTTGCTGAAATTCTGAATAGATTTGGCTCTTATCATTCCTCTCCCTAAGTGCTTAGAAGGATAAATACTATTATGGAGGCATGCCACAAAAGGGAGTACATTTTAATAGGATTATGATAACAGAATCTTTATCCAAGGATTGCTGCAAGGAGCAGAGAAGGAGACTTCTGTTTTCAGATTAGAGCTCAGGCTTTGAAATGAAAAGTGGATTATCTTATTAGCTTGGAAAATGATGTATACCACTCAAGCCGCCTTTCTTGTTTGTAAAAGGAACCCTTTCAGGTGAACATGCTGTTGGCCGGCTACTGGTATGACGTGCATCCCACAAAGCAAAGCCACAAAGAGAGCCATTCTGCTCCTCTCATGGCAGCTGTGGTTACTTTTCTTCTGAATCTCAAAAGCAATCAAACCCCTCAGTAGCTAAAACCTGCGCAGCTGCTGTGTGTAAATAGTGGATGGATGAAACTGTAGAGAACTACGCTCTCTTGGAGACTTAAATAAAAATATTTTCACTTCAACTGCAAAACGGTCCAATGAGTTTAGCCTTTGTGATGCTTAAGAAAATCTGTATTTAACTGAGCGTGGAATAGGAACAGGGAGTTTTGGTGTTAATTAAATTTTGATCCCAAAAGATTTGGGGCCACATCTGGTGAAACTTACTAAAGAAGTTCCAAGTGTGTCAGGGCTAAAGGGGTCTGAGGATGTGTCATGGGAGTTAGTGAAGGTCAGCTTTAGGTACTCTCTTTGAAGCTGTTGCTCTATTGGCAACAATGAAATCCAGGAAAGCCAACCACTGGACCAATACTCAGGATGGTAATCAGCACCCTGTAATAGGCTCCTCCACCCACAGAGTAGCATTGCTCTCAACAGAAAACTAACAATGTGCACAGACAGCCCTAGCACATCAGACTTCACTGTACAGGACTCCAGGTCTGCCTCTTGACTGGTGATCTCTATACTCCCAGGGCAAGAACCTGTGGTGTCAAACATTCAAAAATAAGGGCACTATCCATACTCATGTATTAATGATTTTTCTTGCCATAACCAAAGTACCCGATGAAAGTAAATAAAGGAAGGGGGAGGTTTATTTTGAATCACAATCTAAGGAGATGCAGTCCATAATGACAGGAAGGTATAGCAGCCAGATTAGGAGTCAGATGGTCACAGTGTGTCTGTAGTCAGGAAGCAGGGAGAGATCCATGCTGGTGCCTCGCTCACTGTCTTTTGCACAGTCCAGGACCCCAGTCTACCAATGGTGCCACTCACTTTCAGGAGGGTGGCTCACTATTCTTCACTAGTTAAACACATTGGAAATATCCTCAAAAACACACTTTAGAATTGTGTTTACGTGGCGATTCTAAATCTAGCCAAGTTGATAAAGAATATTTACTACCACAAACTATTTTGACAATTTTAAATAGAAAAACATTAACATTCCATGGTTTCACCTGGTACTGTGGTTTTGAAAGGCAGTATTAAATATCAGAATGCCAAGCTCTAGGGCGTGATTGTTTTAGAAAGAATTATGTGATTTATTAACAAAAGAATTAGAAGTGATATGATAACTGGATAAAAGGATATTCAAAATATATAGTGGTTTCCTCACTACCAGTTGCTTAGCATGCAGATTTATGGAGTGGACATATTTGAGAGGGTAGTTATGTAGGATACTGGTAGAGTAGAGCTGAGGCCTCTCACAAAATGGTGGCTATTCCCACTCATGAGAAATACTTTCCTATCGTAACTGCTAGTGTGAGTGTAGACTTGGTTGTGATGAAAACAGAGTTATGACAACCAACCTTACATAACAAAGATCTCTTTAAAATGTCATTTGACCCATTCAAGGTTAAATCCATTTCCCCAAATAAAATTCCATGACGTTAATATCTAGCAGCTATACATGTCTTCCACTGTATTGACCTCATCTCTCTGTTCTAACAAGGATCCTAAGGGACTCGAAAGGATTTCCTGTCATTCTGTGTTCCTCTATGTACCAACTCAGGATGACATGTTGGGCTCTCTCCATTTTGTAGATGTGCAAATATGCACAACAGTAAAAGAAAAGAAGCACAATGTGAGCTCTGATAATTGGCCCTTCAGCTTTTTTCAGGGTCTAGACTTGGTTCTAGAATCAAAATAATTATGGGGTTAGGGAGCTGGCATATTGTGGCTAGTAATGATCATTAACTTAGCAAAATCTAGAATTACTAAGACTATATGCTTCTGTCCATGTCTGTGAGGGAATTTCAGCATTAGGTTAAATAAGATGGGAAGATCCACTTTAACTGTGAGCAACACTATTTATTTCATGGGCTGAGGTTATGAACTGTTAAATGGGAAAGCAAGCTAAGCATCAGAGTTCATCTCTTTCTGCTTCTTGATTGTGAAAAAACCAGCTGTCAAAAGCTCCTGCCAGTAGGACTTTCCAGACATCTTGAACTGCATCCTTCTAATGGTAAGCCAAAACAAACAAATGAATGAACAAACAAAAGATTCTTTCCTTAAGTCACTTTTGTCAGATAGTGTTACAGCAACTAGAATATTAACTAACAGTATGTTACAGTATGTTTACTGGATTTTTTGTTTTTTTTTTTTTTACTAATTTAAATGATACTTCATTAATTACTTGAGGAATTTACTCAATATATTTTGATCAAATTCATCTTCCTACTCCAACACATCCTAGATGTACCTCTATTTTCCTAACTTCATGTTATCTTTTTCTGTTTTAAAATCACCTAGTTCAATTCCACAATGATCCCCGAGACTTGAGGGGAGCAATACGATATTGATGCCCCATTTATGGAAAGTACTCTATAGTCACTTATTCACTGCATATTGACCAACTCTGTTAATTGCCACCTATAAAAGAAAGGGGGGGCTGGAGAGATGGCTCAGTGGGTAAGAGCACCCGACTGCTCTTCT
This sequence comes from Mus caroli, assembly GCF_978045245.1. Taxonomy (NCBI): domain Eukaryota; kingdom Metazoa; phylum Chordata; class Mammalia; order Rodentia; family Muridae; genus Mus; species Mus caroli. The sequence goes on from NW_028227258.1 coordinate 94,598,466, forward strand.
GAAGGTCCAGAGTTCAAATCCCAGCAACCACATGGTGGCTCACAACCATCTGCAACAAGATCTGACTCCCTCTTCTGGAGTGTCTGAAGACAGCTACAGTGTACTTATATATAATAAATAAATAAATCTTTAAAAAAAAAAAGAAAGGGGGGGAGAAAAGAAAAAAATAGCTTCTTCGATGAGGGCTGAGAAATGCAATAATTTATGGATACAGTGATAAATCATTAGAAGTCAGTTTAATGCTATGTCAATTTAGCAAAATAATAGTAATATGTTCTCCCCTAGGATATATAGAGCCTACTTAGCCATAGGTTCTTAGCTCCAATAATGATGACAGGTATGGGTTGTATCTGGGGGAACAAATCAGAAAGTGCTTGATTGTTCTCATAACATTTTTGATACCATTGCACAAGTGGGTATATCTTGCCAGGTCAGCCATTATTGTAGCATACAGTATTCACATCTAGATATGACTGATGGCTGCTCTTCTCTTCTGGTAGTGTTCAAGCACCTCCTAGCACTATTAGGCAAGAAGCTTCATGGTCAGAAGTAGCTTGATTTTTCTATATCTATATCCCAATTATGTGTGTCTTTAGCAATAGACTCTTACCACCTGATTCTAGAGTGCAAATAAGAGCAACAACATCAATCTGTGAAGTTTAGGGTCTATGCTCTAATCTATACTTGTGATTACGATGTGCTTTAGAGAATGCTGTCAAACACCAAAGGTTAGTACAAATTCAGGCATTTGTTTCATCATTGTAGAGGAACCATGAAGTTTGTAAAAAGTAATCAAGTAGTAGCTAAATGTGAGAGACAAAACTTGGACTGAACTAAATAAACTGCAGTTTTAAATAAACTGCTGAAAATTCAGGAATGAGAAAGTCTAAATAGTAAACAAGTTAAAGATGTTTAGCAATTTCACCAGATTGTAAACCCACAGAAATGTCATTGTGTTGAGGTACATTGTAGAGATGATGACCCTGTCCCTCTAAATACCTAAGGGTGTGTCTCCTATGTGCAAGAACATTATCTTACTCGGTCACAATACAATATCCAGCTAAGAAAAATCAATTAGCTTAATAACATCTTTTAGACATTCAAAGAACTTGTCTTCCATATCTAGGCTGTCTTCTATGGTCTTTGTCATATTGAAGGTAAAAGAAGAATCTGGGGTCCAGTTAAGTTCCACAGGATACATTTGGATTCTCTCTCTCTCTCTCTCTCTCTCTCTCTCTCTCTCTCTCTCTCTCTCTCTCTCCTCTCTCTCCCTCTCTCTCCCTCTCTCTCCCTCCCTCCCTTCCTCCATTCCTCTCTCTCTTTCTGGTTCCTCTACAGCTAACACAATATCATTGCTTTTTGCTTGACATGTTTCATGGCATTGACTTTCATAAGAATGCCAGCCACTTATAAAATGTCTGACATTTTGAGTTCATCTGATTATTTACTTATGATTAGATTCTAGTTTGACTTTTTTGTCAAAAGCACTAGGGAGATGACATTGTTCCCTTCTTCCTAGAACACATTAAGAAGTAGGTAACATCAATCTATTCCACTCTTGGTGACACTAAGTTGAATAGTGCATTATTCTCAAGATCTTTCCATTTTGGAGGCACACATTTCCCTAGTAATAATCTAAATTAACCAAGGTTTGAAACTTGGAGAATATGAGAACAATTTGAATTCATGAAATGACTCTAGTGCCCACTAATGGTCTTTGCCATCATATTTTATATTTATTAGCTGATGCTGCATGAAGAATAGCTTTCTGCATCCCTCTTTTCTCTTTTCTTTTATGTTTAGTTTCAGAATCTCCTTTCTGAGGAATGGTCCTGCCCATATTATGCAAGTCTTGTGTTATCAGTTAAGGAATAAAGATGACACCAGAGACACAGGCCCACAGGTCAACCTGATCCAGACAATCCCTCATTGAGACTCTTCTCAGGTGATTCTAGATTGTGTCAAGTTGACAATTAAAACTAACCATCTTGGAGCCTAAGCAGAGTAAAACGGTCTTCCTGGCATTTTCCTGTACACACTTAAAATCAGTGATGTCTTCCAGGAGTATTACATCTTATAGAAATTACTGATGAATTGATAAATTTTATAAATTGCCCCACAGGAAGGGAGGTCACTGAAAGCTTAGCTCCAGAATCATTTCGTGTCATTTACTCAAAGCTGACCTTCATTTACTCCAACCATTTCTCTCTTCCTAGATCCTCCAATATGGCACCCTTGTAACATGCCTTCTGGTTCCCAACCCCAAGCAAATCTAACTACCCTCCTTTGCTATTGATTCTCTAAATGGTGGATTATAGACTAGCCTCAACCACCAATTATGTAAGCAGCACACTTATGAGAAGCAAACCTCCTTCCTACAACACTTTGACCATGGAATCTATGCATTCCTCTGGAAAACAAGTTACTAGTAGGAATCGAAAACCCCGAGTTAACAGGCAAGAATTAAATGTCATTAAATCTTACCCTACAGAAATCAGGCCTACTTTGGGAGTAACTTATTTTCATGAATTTCTCTTTATCTTCAAAAACTTTAAGTGAATGAATTGAAGCACACACCTTGTGTGCTCTCACCCTGGCTCCTCTAGTGCTGGAGGCAAGGTAACATCTGGAGACCCTAGGCCAGCTCCTCTGATTGCCAACTGTGTAGCAAATTTATTTAATCTTTCCAGTATTTATTTCCTCACCTATAAAACATATTCAATAATGGCAATGGCATTGAAGAGTGTTATAAGATAGAATGCAAACCACGCTAAAGAGATCTCATATCTGCTGTCATTCCAACAGTCAATGATATGATGCATCCATGCTGTTGTTAATGGAATGACTTTAGCCTCCCTAGACAAGCTTACAAAAGACTTACCTAACCATTTCTATGGGAATAGCTTGCTGATTCTTCACTATTTCTCATCTCAGCATCTCCTCTTACATCCTAGAAACACTCTACTAGACTATTCTAGCTTCTCAGAATCAAACACATTCAAACTGCATTTCCCATATCTCTCTAGGATCTCCTTCTTTATTCCCTTCAGCTTTTAAAACTTTTTTAAATTTCTGGATAATACTCAAAAGATGCCTCAACATGCCACAGGGGACCGTGTTCAACTATGTTCATAGTGGCCTTATTTGTGATAGTCAGAAGCTAGAAACAACCTAGATTTCCCACCACAGAAGAATGGATACAGAAAATGTGGTTCATTTACACAATGGAATACTACTCAGCTATTAAGAATGAAGGCATCCTGAGTTTTTCAGGCAAATGAATGGAACTAGAAAATATCATCCTGAATGAGGTAACTCAGACCCAAAAGGACATGCATGGTACGTAGTCACTAATAAGTAGATATTACCCCCCCCCAAAAAAAAGGTACAGAATACCCAAGATACAGTCCACAGAACTTAAAAAGATCAACAAACTGAAGGGTCCAAGTGAGGATGCCTCAGTAACACATGGGAGAGAGAAGAAAGCAATCACAAGTGGGGAGTGAGGGAGGGACCTGTGAGGGAAAGTAGATGGGGGAGGGGGTGGGGAGGGTAAGGGAGCCTGATCAGGTATTGGGTGAGGGAAAAGGACTGAAGCCCTGAGGGCAAGCAGAAAGAATGGAAACAGGCAAACTCAGAGAAATAGGAGGTTGGGGGGACCCTCCAGAATGCACCAGAGACCTGCAAGGTGAGAGACTCTAATGAATCAAAGGGAAGGAACTTCGATGAAATATCCAACAGTAGGGAGAGGGAACTTATAGAGCCCACCTCCAGCAGGAAGACAGGACATCAAGTGAGGGATGGGGTTGCCATCCCACAGTCACATCTCTGACTCATAATTGTTCCTGTCTGAAAGAATTACAGGGATGGCAATGGAGAGAAGCCTGAGGGAAAGAAGGTCCAGAGACAGGCCCAAAGTGGGATCCAGTTTAAGGGGAGGTCCCAAGGCCTGACTATTACTGATACTATGGAGCACTCAAAAAGGGACCTATCATGTCTGCCCTCTGCAAGACCCAACAAGGGGCTGAAAGAGTCAGATGCAGATATTTGCACCCAATCAATGGACAGACCCCTGTTGTTGAATTAGGGAAGGTTGAAAGAAGCTGAGGAGAAGGGCAATCCTGTAGGAGGACTAGCAGTCTCAATTAATCTGGACCCCCGAGATCTCTCAAACACTTGACCCCCAAACAGACAGCATACACCAGTTGATATGAAGCCCCAACACACATACAGTAGAGGACTCCCCAGTCTGTGTTCATTCAGAGATAATGCACCTAACCCTCAAGAGACTGGAGGCCCCAGGGAGTCTGGAGGTCAGATGGAGTGGGGGTTGGAGACATCCACATGAAGACAGGGGAGGAGGTATGGGATGTGGAACAGTCAGAGGGCAGATCGGGGGTCAGGGGAAATAAAATATAGAGTGTAAAAATAAATTAATTTAAACATTTTTTGGATAACTGAAGGTTCACACACAATTGTAAAAAAATAACATGAGATACTGTATACTGTCCACTGAGTTGTTTTGTCTAACAATAGTGTGAGATCATAAGCAGGAATCTAACATTGATACAACCCTCCTACCTCAGCCAGATTTCTTCAGGCACTGTATTATTGAGTTCTGTGTGATTTTACCATGTGTATAGGTTCATATAGTTACTGTCACAGCCGAGATGCAGAAAGTGTTCATTACAGGAATCCCTCATACTACCATTTCATGGCATCCTCTTCCTCCTGACGACCATCCCTAACTCTTGTCAGCCACTTACTTATTCATTCATCATTTCTATAATTTTGTCACACCATGATACTTATAAGAATGGAGTCACAAAATAGAGTTTTGATACTTCCTTTTTAAAAACTTACAATGGTTCCCTAGAGATAGTCATAATCATGATTACCAATGAGTGTGGGCTTCTCACTGCTAAAAAGAGCTCCGTGATCTGGTGGAGCACAAACAGGTTATTCAAGTAGCATTCAGGTTGTGTTCGTTATCAAGAAAGATGACATGGCCATTTGCTTTTCTGTTTCTGTGGGATAAATATGTAACAAAGCCAATGCTATGGTGAATGTCAGCACATGTTTGGTTAAATTGACCTAATTGGCTATTCCTTAAGGCACCTCCACCAGAAACGTGTGAGTGGTTCAGTGTCTACGCACCTCCTCCTGTTATCATTACTTCTTATAATAACTGTTTTGATCAACATATAGTGACATCTCTCTTTCATTTTAATTTACATTTGCACCAGTAACTCATGGGCGTGCCACGTTTTCTCACACTTGTTTATAATCTCTATAACCTCTTCAGTGAAAGGCTTGTTTTTGTAATTTTTTTTCCATTTCCAGTTGGATTATTTGAGTTGTATATTATTTACTTCTAGGTTTCTAAGATTTTAAATATATTCTAGAAACACATTCTTTGCTAGATATGTGATAACTCACACTGTATCCCAGCCTGCAGCTTGCTGTTTCTTCCAGTCTTTCACAGGATAAGTGTTGATGAACCCTGCTTACTAATTTTGTTCTTTTTGTGGACTGTGCTTTTTCAGCACCAATTCTTCACTTTTTAGCCTTAGCTCTTGATGTTTTTCACTGTTCTCCCAAATCATTCTTAATGTTGTATTTTACATGTGAGTTTCCAATTCATTGTGAGAGTTTTAAAATAAGTGGGCAAGTGGAGGGTCAGATTTCCACGGAAGGACAGGGATCCTTAGCTCATCACACAGAGCCCAGACAATGGACAGGTCCCCTCAGCATCACTTCTCACTGATGCCCACAGTGCCTTACCCACACAAGACAACCTAGGGATTTTTATCGGCCATTGTTCCCGCCATGAAATTTTTTCTTCGCCTTTCCCCTCAACCCCATTAGAAGGTCACCTTTTCTGTATTCTCCATGATGATGCTGTTCCCCCTCCTCAGACAAAACTCTCTGCACCCCGATCTTCTTGCCCCTGGTGTTATTTTTTGTTTGTTTGGGGTTTGTTTTTGTTTTTCTGAGACATGGTTTCTCTGTGTAGCCCTGGCTGTCCTGGAACTCACTCTGTAGACCAAGCTGGCCTTAGTCTTAGAAATCCGCCTGCCTCTGCCTCCCAAGTGCTGGGACTAAAGGAGTGCACCACCATGCCCAGCTTGCCCCTGATATTCTTAGCCCTCTCTGTTCCATCCAGCTTTCCCTCTTCCAAAGGGGGCTCACAGGAAAACTATTTTATGGAGGGTTTTTTGAGAACTAAGTTAAGTTAGATATAAAGCTCATTAAAAGCTAACCTAGACGACAATCAGATCTCAATGTATTAATCATTGTGATGGTAATAATTGTAATGATTGTAATAATGTCTTTGGCATATCTCATGTGATAGCTTATTATAGATGTGTGTTATGTATTTATCCTTTCCTCTTCTCAACCAATCATGTAGCATTTCCTACAGTGCATCTTGTCCATTACACTATGGCACCATAGGCTCTGAGAAATAGCTGCTGAATCGTATATATATCAATTTCTATGACAGCTCAAAATAAAGAGTAACTAAATTTTACTCCCAATCAACATATTGTTTAGTTGACAATTGGTAAATAGCCCTTTTCTTCAATTGTTTTGTGTTTTATTGAAACATTAAAAGTTAAATGAGTTATGGAAAGAAGAAATAATTAGGTTACTTAATAGAGATAAAAAAAGTAGGCTTAAAAGTGGTGGCTGCAGTTGCTTTTCTTCCTCCTCCTCCTCTTCCTCCTCCTCCTCCTCCTCCTCATTTTTCCTTTGCTTCTTCATGATCCACACCAGAACAGTATTCTTTTTTTAAAGAGCAAAACCAACATGAAAACTTTTTAAAACAGTTGCTATTGAGTCCCACCTCACATCCTATCACACCTGACTTTCCCCACATTTTTGGAAGAAAATGCATCAGGAAGGATTCGTGAAGAAGAATTAATTAAACATTGTGGCAAAGAATGAGAATTCAGGATTCCAAAAGATAAAGCTAATCGAATTGGGAAGGCTTTGACAGACCACACTGAAAAAAAATGACAAGTTCATTTGTAGAAAGTGGTAACATAAAAATAAAACTTTCTAGAAAAGAAGTAGAATCTTTTATGCTACTGAGAAGCTCAGAATGTAGATGTAATTAACTACAAAAAGGAGAGCTCAGAATGTTTGGGTACAAAGTTAAAGCTGGGTAGGAGGAATATGTTCTGGTGTTCTGCTCCACAGTGGGAAGTCTATAATTAACATGGTGGAACATGCACTTCAATATCGCTAGAAGAGAGAATTCTCGGTGTTTCACCACAGAAAAAAGATAAATATTTATGGAGGTGGGCTATCAAATTGTCTGATTTGATCATCATACAAATCACATCTGAATCAAAACACGATGCCATGCTTCTCAGTTTACACCTATATATCCACGGGGTCGGGGGGCAGACTATAAAAATATCTTTAAAATCTCCCAAAAGCTGTGTGGAAGAATTCAGTTGCCATTTGCTGCCACAAAGCTGGCTTTGGTTTCAAGATGTACCATCTCCAGCTCAAGGGAGGAAAACTTAGCTAGACCATTGCCAGTGCCAATATTTGGTTTTGGTAGAGGGACATGACACATTCTGGGTGATGAGATGTAAAGGATGGTCCACTGAGACCTTTGTCCTATTCTTTATTAACATTATTATTATTAATTATTATTATTATATTTACATTACAAATGTTGACCTTCTTCCTGGTCCCCCCTCCCAAAGTTCTTCACCTTATTCCCCCCCTTTGCCTCCGAGAGGGTGCTCCTCCACCCACCCTCATACCCCCACCTCATACTCTCTCTCTTAGCATCCCCCTTCCCTTGGACATCAAGTCTCTACAGAATTAGGCACATTCTTTCTCTTGAGGACAGACAAGGCAGTCCTCTGCTACATATGTGCCAGGGGCCACAGTCCATGTATGGTCTTTGGTTGGTTGCTTAGTCTCTGGGAGCTCTGAGGGGTCCAGGTTAGTTGATACTATTGTTCTTCCTATGGGGTTGCCATCCCTTTTAGATTCTTCAATCCTTCCCCTAACTCTTCCATACAGGTCCCAGACTTCACTCTAATGGTTGGCTCTAAGCATCTATATCTGTCTCAGTCAGCGGCTGATAGAACTGATAGAACAGCGGCTGATTTGTAATGTAAATATAATAATAATATTCTCAGAGGCCAGCCATACTAGGCTCCTGTCTGCAAGTACAACAGAGCATCATTAATAGTGTTAGTAATAGTGACCCCGTGCATGGGATGGATACTAAGTTGGGCTGGTCACCGGGTGGCCTTTCCTTCAGTCTCTGCTCCATTTTTGTCCCTGCATTTCTTTTAGACAGAAACAATTCTGGGTCAAAATTTTTGAAGGAGAGTAAGTGGCCCCATCTCTCCACTGAGGTCCCTGTCCATCTCCTGGAGGTGGTCTCTTCAGGTTCCATCTCCCCACTGTTGGGCATTTTGGCTAAGGTTATCCCCATTGATCCTGGTACTATTCTTTAAATTAACAGATGTAAGAAAGGAGCCATGCTACACTCTATCTTTGTCAATTTTATAGTTGTCTCCTGTGAGACTATGCCAGGGCCTAGCAAACACAGAAGTGGATGCTCACAGTCAGCTATTGGATGGATCACAGGGCCCCCAATGGAGGAGCTAGAAAAAGTACCCAAGGAGCTAAAGGCATCTGCAACCCTATAGGTGGAACAACAATATGAACTAACCAGTACCCCCCGGAGCTTGTGTCTCTAGCTGCATATATATCAGAAGATGGCCTAGTCAGCCATCAGTGGAAAGAGAGGCCCATTGGTCATGCAAACTTCATATGCCTCAGTACAGGGGAACGCCAGGGCCAAGAAGTGGGAGTGGGTGGGTAGTAGAGTGGGGGGGGGTAGGGAGGGCTTTTGGGATAGCACTGGAAATGTAAATGAAGAAAATACCTAATTAAAAAAATAGCATTAGGCAAAAAAAAAAAAGAAAAATGCTGTGCTTTGAAGTCTTGTGGTCATCAAACAACCAAAAAGACATGCCATGAGGTAACCCACTCTGCTTTAATCTCCTCACAACGATGGACTGAAACCTTCAAAACCGTAAGTCAAATGACTCTTCTCTCCCAAGTTGTTCTCTCAGGTAGTTTGGTCATAGTAACTTAAAATCTAACACACTGAGTCTTCATAACAGAGAAATTTTAAACAGGAAACTGCAGATTAGTTGGCCAAAAGTGTGTTCATGCTGTAAATTAATATTCCAGAAAACAAAACAAAACAGGCTTGCTGTACACACAGTGAGGAAGGAGAAAGAACAGAGACACAAGATACAGGAGGTCTAGGTTCAAAGCGCACCTTGGTACCTCACTGACTAGCTAGCCCTGGGCAAGATACTTTGTTTGAAGGACTCTCAGATCCTGTATTGTAAAATGTCCACAGTAATGCATACCCTGTAGGGTGATGCAGAGGATTAAATGAATGCAATCATGCAATAATAAAAGGCCTGTCAAGTGAGAAACAGAATAAATGTTAGTTTCTTCTCCCCTAATTAATCCTTTGGTAAGATGCGACACTAAGGCAGTTTATTAGACTATTAATTCAGATGCTGTCTTTCTAGCAGAAATTACTTTGACAGTTAGGCTTGTGTCACCAAGAGTAATTTCTGTTGAAAATCTTCAGATCTGAACACTTACCCGAGGAAGCCTGGTGTGTTTCAGAGGGCTCAGGCTGGGTGACTTCCAGCCTTGGGGAAAATTGATGTGAGGATCCACAATCAGAGGGATTCTACACCCTTGATTGTTTAATTCTCACACCTTAGGAAGAGGATGTGTGTGGAATTAATGGACTTCAGGGAAGCATGCTTGTAAGAACTCTTCCTTCAAGTTATTTCCACACTGTCTGGGATACTGCATCAAAAGTTAACCATATCCTGATAATTATCACCAATCTTATGAATACAATTAATTAACATACTATGTATATATTGTGTCTGAAGCATAGAAACAAAACTAGGGCTTGGTTTTAACAAGAATCATACATACTTAAAGATACATGCTAAACCGGGCAGTGGTGGAGCTCGCCTTTAATCCCAGCACTTGGGAGGTAGAGGCAGGCAGATTTCTGAGTTCCAGGCCAGCCTGGTCTACAGAGTGAGTTCCGGACAGCCAGAACTACACAGAGAAACCCTGTCTCGAGAAAAAAAAAACAAAAAACAAAAAAATACATGCTAAGCCAAGCAGTGGAGGTGCACGCCTTTAATCCCAGTACTTGGGAAGAAGAGCCAGGTGGATTTCTGAGTTCGAGGCCAATCTGGTCTACAGAGTGAGTTCCAGGACAGCCAGGGCTACACAGAGAAACCATGTCTCAAAAAAAAAAAAAAAATATATATATATATATAGGCTATTGTGAGGGTACTCAGCTTTTATGATAAACAAAAGCCATATTTAATCACTAATCTTCTTGCATGCCTCATAATAAGATTAAAATGCAACTAGAAGAGTTTTAAAGATTCAGTTAAACTTTGACCTAGAAACTTTAACTCCTGAGACTTATTTTGAAGAAAGAATTGAGTACTTATGCAATGATTAGTTGTTTTATGTGTATGGTCATTTTGCTTTTGTGTATGAATGCCCACGTGCAGTGCACGTGTGTGTAGAGGCTGTGGAGGCCAAGTGAGGGTGCAGGATCCCTGGAACTGGAGTTAGGACAGCTGTAAGATACAATGCCGATGCTGGGAACTGGTCCTGGGTCCTCTGAAGACCAGCAAGTGCTCTTAATCACCAAGCCATCTCTCCAGACAGTGATTTTTAAAGAATATTATTACAAGAAGAAAATGACCTAATAATTCAGCCTTAGAAGATTCAACAGAGTTTCACAATGTCTACGCAGTGAAATACAATATGACTACTGAAAGGAAAATTATAGAAAGGTATTTATTGGCATTTGAATATTCACATGACATATTGTTGAGTTTCTAGAGGTTATACACTATGTGTAGTGTATTATAATTTAATTAAATGTAATGTATTTATTCATAAAACTTTCAATATTGTAAATCAAATAAATATGAGCACTAATCCTATTTTTTTTACATCTTGTCTTACTGTTTTTGTAGTAAGCAAGAATCATTTGTATAGAAAAGTAATTTTTAAAAACTCAAAACAAACAAAAGTACTTTTGGTTTAAACAGGAGCAAGAGTTTGTCATTATTCATTATATAGATTGTTTTAGTTTGCTTTCTGATATCTGCTGTGATAAAACATTCTGACCAAAGCCAGCTTGGGAGGAAAGGGTTAATTTGTTTGCTTTACACTTTCATCTCACAGATCATCACTGAGGTAACTGTAGGCAGGAACTGGAAGCAGGAATGGATGCAGGTGCCATGGAGGAATGCAGATTACTGGGGAGGAATGCAGCAAGTCATGGCTTGCTCAGTTTGCTCCTTTTTAATACAATCCAGGGCCACCACAATGGGCTGGACCCTTCCACATCAACAAAAACAAAACAAAACAAAAACAAAAAATAAAAACAAAACCAAAAAAAAACCACTCCACACACTTGCCTATAGACTAATCTGATGGAGACATCTTCTCAATGGAAGTTCCCTCTTCTTAGATAACTCAAGATTGCAGAAGTTTACAAAATGTGACCAGCACACTAATTCCCATCTCTAACTTCTCTGATTTCCCCCCATGATGTGGCTTATGAGACTCTAGACAAACTGAGGATAAAAAGATCTTAGTGCTGTTTTCTTGGGGGATGTAACTCCTCTGAGGTCAACAGACCTGGACGAGTGTCTCTTCCTTCCCACTCATCCTACCAGTGGCCATGATCGAGCCAGCTGATACATTGATCCAAGCAAGACATCTGGCCATCAGCAATACTCTAAGTTCTGCACTGATGATGGGGGAAAATCGAAAAATTGTTGTTCCTATGCTTGGTTGGTTCTTTGTATTTTCTGATGATTTCCTTCACTGAGATACAACCTGATTTATATCCACTCTGGGAAGTAGCTCCTGCCTGCCATTGCCAAGTAGGCTCTAGCAGAGCCTACTGACCTAGATTCAGGTTGATTTATAATATTAGTGATTATTATTATTACTGTTTTTTATCCATACTCTGCTATTTAATCTGTCAAGTACTTCCAAACATATTTCACCGAAACACTTAACAACAATGTTGGCAGATTAAAGCTATAATTATTCATTTTATAGATGATGGAAAAAGTTGCCCATGATTGTGTAGGTAGTAAGATATAGCATCAAAATGAGATGCCAGTTCTTCTTGCATCTTTTTAGAGATATTTTAAGTCATTGATTCTCAACCTTTGGGTTGTAACCCCTTTGGAGGCCACATATCAGATAGCCTCCATGTTAGGTATTTACATTCTGATTCATAAAAGTAGTAAAATAAAAATTATGAAGTAGCAATGAATAATTTTATGGTTAGGGGTCACCACAACATAAGGAACTGTATTAAACCATCACAGCACTAGGAAGGTTGAGAACCACTGCTAAATATAATTGTTTAAATAATAATATTTAAATAATTCTAGATTGTCTTTGGGGAAAAAGTTCAGGTGCCCACTGGCAGGTGTTCCTAGACCTGAAAACAAGATTCTAAGAAGATAAAACCAAACTACTTCCCAGTCACAGAAGTGATTTGCTACAAGTCAATGCTCTTGGATGCTGGTGGCAAGGACTCCCAAGACATCACCTAAGGCACCGTGTTGGCTGGCTACCTCCAAACCTCTGTAAAACTCAGAACCCAACATAGAAAATGAACTTTGTAAGTCCTAAATATCTCATCTGTGAGTATCAAATGAGATGGCATACATGGGAGCACTTCCCACATACAAAGGTCAAGAAGTCTTGATTATGTCTGATTACCAACTGCTTCTGCCTCAAACCCTCAGGAAATGTAACTTTTATATAGCATTTTGCAAAAGATTGAGTGGAGATTTTAGAGATGTGGAGAATCCTTAATGTGAAGAAGTCCCACGAGTAGTCTTTCCCCAGGTTTCCCATTATTATGCCCCGAGGAAAGCCATCAGCTCAGTGGCCCCATCTCCCCTCTAGAATGCCTTTGATTTAATGGGTCTGTGCTATGTGCAGAAGGCCTTTGACATGTGACCTGTTAGATGTTAGGAAATCTCTTTACTCATTTTGGTTTCAGTTCCCTAGGAGCAAATTAGAGCTTTGGCAGAGAGTTTGTACACACTTGGTTTTAACTTCAATGTGAGAGCTAGCACACTTATTCAAAAACAGTATAACAAGGCTGAGGATTATAGTCGCATGAGGGCTAATCTTAAACTAAGCAAAACCCTAATATCTTACGGTTGGGAGAAGCAAGGGATTTTTTTTACTATATTTTAAAAATTAGCTTAAGTTATAAAAGTGATACGTAGTCTTCTGTTGACGAATACTTAAAAGGACTTTGAATGTCTTCTATGATTACACAGGTGAGTGACTCCAAATATCTGTTTTAATACCAATGCCACTCTTGTAGACTGCTCTTGAAACGGATTTTCTTCTTCTGAAATTGTGACTTTCGTTTTTACCTCCATATGTATGCCTGTAACCATTTTAAACTTTCCTCCACAGTATCTCATTACATGGCTGGATTATGTGTTATTTAAGTGTTTCTCTCTGGATTGAGATTTGGTTATTTATAGATTTTTAGCATCATGGGCAATTTCACCACCTCTTCCTTTAATTATGTGAGTATGTAAAGGACATTTCATGTATGTGTGCACATATTTGCTGCATGTATATAAGCATGTGGGTGTGTGTGTCCCTGCGTGTGCACACGGAAATGAGGCGAGACATAGATGTATTCCCCTATCTTTCTTTTCATCGCTGCATTATTACTCGGTGAGAGAGTCTCTCACTAGACTGGAAGCTTGTTTTTGTTTAGCTAGTCTGGATGGACAGCCAGCTCCTGGGAAGTGCCTGTATCCTCTCTCCAATGCTGGGGTTATAGGCACATTCAAACATACCTGGCTCTAGTATGTAGTATCTAAGGATGCAAAGTATATCTTGAGGTCCTCATGAATGTTGAACAAATGTTCCTAAGCATTGAGCCATCTCTCCCACCCACTGCAAGGAACTTCTCAGAAGTAAAATCAGTAAGTCAAAAGGACACAAAGCCGGGTATGGTGGCTCATGACTGCAATCCCAGCAGAAGAGAGACCAAAGCAGGAAGATCGCTGTTAGTTTGAGGCCAGCCTATGCTATACAATGAGTCCCAGACCAGTCTTCACTGTTAAGTGAGATCCTGTCTCAGAGTACCAAGTACTGTGCATTCAAATCTTGACAGATACAACAAAGTGCCTTCTCTTGGTAGTTGCATTTGTTGCTCATCCCTGAACACAGAAGTGAGAACCCTATATGCAGACATAGATTGCATAAGAAACTATGCTGAACTAAACTGAAGCACATGGTATCAGTGATTCGGTGGACACTGGATTAAAGACGAGAAGTTGTAAATGTTTGACCTCGGGTGTAGTGGACATCACTTCGCCTTCCACCTTAGGAACAGTGTGGAAAAGAACCGAATTTCATAAAGGGATTAACAGTTACCGTGCTGGCACTGGGTGCTAGTAACAGTTTAAGGGCGCTGCTCACATAAAGCCACCCATTCCTTCCAATACCGCTGCAGAGAAGGTGCTGTTATAGTTATAGATGAGCAAAACAAGGCACAGAAAACTTAAGTTAATCTCCCAGGGCCACCCAGCAGATACGTGGTAGAGCCCAGTTTGAACCTAGAAAGCTTGGGCCCAAAGTCAGACACTTTAAACATTGTACATTATACCTCTGTGCTTCTAATGGTATGCTAGTCACATTTATGGGGAAAAAACAGCCTGTGTCAAGAACAGCAGAAACACAAAGAAGAAGATAGCATTCCCACCCTACTCATTTAAAGTGGCATTCTAGCACTGTATTCACCCGCATCAGAACCACACTAACACAACAACATGCTCCCATTCACTTAATCACGTGTGCGTCATCACCCATAATATATGATGGAAAATTGCTTCTTCCCATTAAGTAAAAGGTCGTTTTGTTCCTTTAGCCTTGGGTAGGGATGCTAAGAACCACTGTCTTCTGGACATAACATGGTTGCTGTACACATGGACTCATAGCAACTGCAGTTACTTACACAATGCCTATAGAAGATCAAGTCAATTAAAAAGGAGCTACTGAGAGCCTATCCTTGCTGAGGGAATATTAGCAGCTGATGGCTGCTGGGGGGATGGAGAGTAACTTTCCTTTTAAGGGGTAGCCCAATGTACCAGAAGGGGGTTGGTTGCCCATGCACCAGTGGATGACTCCACATTCATGCATATATTAGCAGTCCTAATTGGACTCTGTGCACACAAGGAAAACGTTACCTCTAATTATCCAATGATGACTAAAATTTAACATCTTCAGACATTGACAGATCTAACATCTTCACATTCTAAACATTAATAATTCCACCCTGAAAAGAAGGGTATAGCTCAGTAAGGAGGGGACATCCACTCCATTACAGAAACATGCCCTTAGAATTCAATAGCAGCCTCAGCAAGAGCAGTGTCACCCAGGCACAGGTCTATAATTTCCAACCATGTGTCTCCCATCACGTGAGAGCAGCAAGAGGAAGAAAAGCATCTAAGGAGAGTCTCCTCATCGCCATCCTGCCCCTGGCACATCTCGGAGCTCAGGCTGTTCTATCATATCTATTCTGATATTCCCCCACTCTGTGGACATCACATTTCTAGCCTCATCTATAAGATGAGAAGCAGTCTAGAGAGCCTGCATCAGTGGACTCCCACTAAGACTCAGAGAGTCCAGTGAAGATCACTACCCAAAAGTTGGTAGATAAAGCACAGTCTAACTAAACTTCCAATTGAAAAGCACCGCTCACCACCTCCAGCATTCCTCCTTTTCCCATATTGTATTCCTTTTTGTTTTGCTGAAAAAAATCAAACAAGCAAACAAACACACAAAAACAACAAAAAGTGATGCCTTATAACTAAATCAAGAGCCAAAAAGAGGCTTGGCTTTGAAAGCTCCATGCTCTAGTAGTCAGAGTGGCTGGCAGTATTTATATATATATATATTTTTTTCTGGGCAGCTGTAGTTTTGAAAGGCTGTAAGATCTATGATATCCTCTTCACAAAGCAACTAGAGAGCATCTTATTATTATCACAGCTTATTAGGCACACATCAGTGCACATGTCTTATTTAGTAACATTTGACAGTTAGTTTGTCTTATCTCTCTAAAGTTTTCTTTCTTTATTTTGATTATTGTCTGCTACTCTGGGTAGAACCCAAGGCCTCTTATATGGTAGCAAGTACTCTACCAGTGAGAGACACTCTCTGCCATAAAAGGTTTCCTTTTGTCCATTATGATAGTAATGTGAAGTTGATAACAGGCTTTTCCTGTTCTGTACAATGAACCATGGCAGCCTGAGCAAATATGCAGTTTTGGCCGCCATGTCATTCTGTTTTAAGGGCAATTAAATATTTGCTCTGAGCACCTCAGATTACAGTGCAAATCTTCATGCAACTCATACTTGTCGTTTCCATTCTTACAGTTTATATAGTATCTAGGATTTGCTGTTCTTCTCCTCTATTGGGTTTTCAATTATATAGTGTCTAAATCTTCATATGAAGAAATGTAGTTGTTTTCTTCCTTGTTCATGTTAGATCAGTTACCTTTGTCCTTTTGTTAGTTAAGCAGTGTGATGCAGTCATCTAGATTCCTCTATGAGGAGATGCAGCATCTCATGTCAATGGCATTGACCTTTGCATCATCCCACAGAGTGAACGAGGACCTTCAATTAGATGGGCTAGCCTTTACCAGCCTTGCTAGTCAGGATTGGGTCTATGTGGTGCCAAGACAACATTGTACAAAATAAAATACAATGATAATGAGTTACTAATACTTGCCTGTTAAATATTTATGGGTTCAAAGAAAATATTTTTATAATTGAATTTAAAAAGGGAAAAGTATATTTTGTCAGAATGATTGGTCTCTAAAACCATAATTTTTATTCCATGACTTAATCTTTTATTTAATGGAGTATTTTCTTAAGTCTTTAAGTAGCAGTAAACTTAAAACCAACCAGAGTTTGAGGAGGTGAATAACAGTGCCTGACACGTGTGCAATTGGAGCAATGGTTCTCAACCTGGGGGTCATAACCCCTTTGGGGTGGTATATCACATATCCTTCATATCAGATATTTACATTAAGATTCATAACAGTAACAATATTACAGATATGATGTAGCAGCAAAAATAATTTTAAGGTTGGGTCACCACAATTTGAGGGACTGTATTAAAGAGTCACAGCATTAGGACAGTTGGGAAGTGCTGAATTGGAGCGTCTGGCAACTAGGGTAAGACAGGCAAGACACTAGAATGCCAAGCTTCAGGAGACACTGGCGCTAAGAAACCAAGGTGCTGTCACTTTGGTGTCTCTCTCACCTTACCCTAAGTTCATCTGGCAGACTCTGTAGAAATACCACATTGTCATAAAGAAGGTTACACCCCTCATATCTCTCTCCAATACTTGGCATCATGCTGTAAGA
The DNA here is from genome assembly GCF_978045245.1 of Mus caroli. Classification (NCBI taxonomy): domain Eukaryota; kingdom Metazoa; phylum Chordata; class Mammalia; order Rodentia; family Muridae; genus Mus; species Mus caroli. The sequence goes on from NW_028227258.1 coordinate 94,616,012, forward strand.
ACTGTATCCAGTGAAGACGTGTTCAAAAAATCATTGCCCATGCCAGTATCTCAGAATGGTTCAAATTTTGGCTCTTACCTTACAGTCTTTGACCAATTTTGAGTTTACTTTTGCACAAGGTTAAAAGATAGGACTCTACTTTTAGTTTCCTCCTAATGCATATTATATTTCCTCAGGATTATATGTTAAAGAGGATGCCTTTTCTTTGATATGTTTCTCTTCTTTATCAAAAATCAGCTGGCTGTAGATACATACATGCATGCATGTTCTCTATACTATTCTACTCAATATATGTGTGTTTTGATTGCAATACTATGATGTTTCTGTTGCTATGGATATATGACATGTATTGAAGTCAGGTACTAGTATTGCTTGTTTAGCTCTGGATAGCTTGAGATCTTTGGGTCTTTTACACATAAATATGAATTTAGGATTTTTTCTGGTACTGTGAAAATGTCATTAATATTACAATGTGCTTTGCACTAAATCTATAGTTTGCAATTAATTCACCTATCTATGAACATGGGGGGGGGGACGTCTCATCCTCTAGTGTCTTCTTCAATCTCTTTCCTTAGTGTCCTAGAGATTTATCAGCACAGTCTTTCACCTGTTTCATGAGGTTTATCTTAGCACATTTTTAGGCTACTGTACATTGGATTGCTTTGCTGATTCTTTCCTAGTGAGTTAATTATTTGATTATTAGCAAATCTCTAAGGCTGTATATTGATTTTGTAACCTGCCACTTTGAAGAACTTTTTTTTCTCAGTTCTAAGGGTTTTTTGCTGAAATCTTTGAGGGGTTTCATGTACAGAATTATATCACATGCAAGCAGGGATCACTTAGTAGAATCAAGAATTGAAATACAGGACTACACCAAATTAAAAAAATAATTCTTCAAAGCAAAGAAAACTATTACATCTGTTTAAGTATTTTCTTCTTATCTCTTACTTCAATTAATCTCACAATATTAGACACATACAAATACAAACACACACTTACACATACATATGGAGGCACACTTTGTATTTTTTTTCATCTTTCCCATATTTTTCATACCTAGGTCAAGATTGCATTCCTTCTAGCTTATAATCAAGATGACCTCCTAAAAGTCCTCTATATTATGGTCACATTACTACAAACTATTCAAGAAAAGAGATAGTGTACAGAATGGGAGGTCTTCACCAGAGACTTGAATCCAGAACATACAAAAATCATAAAAATCTAACAACAGTATAAATAATCAATAAATGAACAAACAATCTGAGCAGAGACTTCACAAAAGAAGAAATACAAACACTCAGTAAATAAGTAGAAAGTGTTCAACATCTTTAGAATTAGGGAATTACAACTCAAGACTAATTTCCATCTAACTGAAACCAGAATGAGTATTACATTTAAAAACAATAAATGCTGATGGAGATGGAGGAAACATGGAACTCTTATACATTGTTGGTGGGGATATAAGTTACTATATTCACCATAGGAAACATTATGGAAATACTCACAAAATTAAAATTAAAAGTTCCTCATGGTCCAGCTATACCACTCCTGGGCATATAACTAAAAGAAATGAAGTATGCTTGCATAAAAATACCTGAATAGTGGAAAAGCTTAATGTGACACTATTCACAGTAGCCAAGTTATGGAGTTGGTCTAACACACATCACTAGATGAATAGATTAAGAAAATTAGATAGATAGATAGATAGATAGATAGATAGATAGATAGATAGATACCCAAAGGAACATTATTTACCCATAGCAAATAATAAGACTACATTGTTTGCAGGAAAATGGATGTAATCAATGGTCATCATGGTAAATAAAATAAGTCAGATACAGAAAAGCAAGTATGTCTTGTGTTCTCACAGATGAGATAACTAGAATTTAGAAAGCCAACTTGAAAGTGGTAGAGGGATTACTAGGGACAGGGAATGGAAGAGATAAGGAGGGAGGGAAAGAATGATGAGAGAGAACCCGTGGGAGGGTGAATACAATCGAAGCATGTAATTTGTATGTACAGAACTGTCACTTTGAGACTCATTAATATGCCCAATTAACATGCACCAATAATCATATAAAACATGGTTTATAAAGAAATGCCATTAACTGAGTCTCTAGATATAGAATATTCTGATATGCATCTGTTATTAAACAAAGCCCATTCTTTATAGTGGAAAACCATTCTCTGCCCAATTTTGTTTCTTGTCTTTCATCTTTATTGTCCTATGAACCACTTAATGTACTAAGACTCTTTTCATTTCTTCCCAGAGGACCAAAATGGCACATGCAGTAAACAACTAGGCATGCCAGTTGGTAACAGGAGCTAGAGGTGAGATGATAACACTCCAATGATCATACTATGCAATGATCAGAAGACTTGACCCTGGAGTCCAGGTTCAAATCCAAGCTCTCCCACTTATCCATTATACAATTACACAAGATCTCTTACTCTCAGTGTCTCATCTGCAGAATGGGAATATTAACAGTAGTCGAAGGCTGTGTGCAATAATTCATTTAAAGTACTTAGCACAGGGCCTGAAGAGAGGGCTCAACAGTTAAGAGCATTTGTTGCCTTTGCAGAAGACACAGGTTCAGTTCCCAGCACTCTCGTGGTGGCTCACAACAGCCTGTCACTCCAGTTGCAGGGGATCTGATAGCCTTTCCTGACCTCTGATCACCTTGCACAGACACAGTGTACATGTATGCACTCAGGTACAAACACATACACATAAAATAAATGCACGCATATAAAATATACGATACTTAGCATAGTGTCTGTCCCATCTGACAGACAGAAAAACATGCTCAACAAATAGTAATTAAAGAACTTGCCTCTCCTCTCCTCTCTCTCTCTCTCTCTCTCTCTCTCTCTCTCTCTCTCTCTCTCACACACACACACACACACTTTCAGAAAGCTGTTCCTCCTGTTAAGGCAAATGAAGATAATCAAAACCATTTTAAAATCATCCTTATAATTTCCTTCTCAGTTCCCTCTCCTATGGCCTGCACTGTGGCTCCTCTCCACAGAATCCCCCACCTTCTTGTCTACTGCTGTCATTTGTTTCTCCCCATCTTCCTTTCTTATCCACCCCAAGTGGCCATTTCTTCTCCTTTATAACCCAGTAAGGAGTTTCTCCCCGTCCCCACTGTAACCATCCCCTACTGGCAAACCTACAGACCATGCTGTCTTGAAACCAAGTAGAACAAATGAGAAGTAATGTAAGTCTCAAACTGTGCCGCAGGATTTGTGCCTCCACACATGGCTGCTATGGAGAAAATTTCTCTCTGTCTCCCTAGAAGAAAAGCCTCCCCTCCCCACCCTTTCGTCCTAGACCAGGAGACAGTGCGCCAGTGTGGTGCTTCGTAAGTGGTTAAAGAATGAGTGACTTCAGTTGAAGATGTGTGGTCAGCCGACAAGTTATATTTTTAACATACGTGAGCCGTAAAATTGAAATATTTGGTAAAGCACCCTCAACCTTCAAATGAGGACATTATTGCATAGGAGAAAGTGTTTGTATAACCACTTAAGTGTGGGAATCATATAAATAGGTTTTAAAAATAAAGACCTGGTCTATCAAGCCTCCAAAAGTGAGCGAGAAGTCATAATCAGGGACAAATGGCAGAAGTGGCATTCTTTTCTTTTCACTATTGAGTACATTGGATATTCCTACTAAATAGCACTGAATGCTAGCATGTTACCACACAGTGCCATAAAAGCTCAGAAAAATGAAACCTCTTTAATTCCCATAAAATTGACTTCACACAAGACTGCTAACTTCAGAAGTAGGGCAAAAGTGTTTTTGCAATATGATTGAGTGCAAAAATTGTTCTTACAGTTCTTAATAACATATATATTAGCATATTATACTACATGCAATATACTGCTAGTGATGCTTCAGCCGTCCTGGTTTATGTATTTGAAACCATTTACAATATTTATACTCAAAGACAATATTCTTACAGGATGTAGAACACAGCCTTAGATGTATTTATAGAACCGGAATAAATAGTACCTAAAATAAAAACTAGTTATGTCCAGAGCAACATATGAGCATAACATCAAATGTCTCACACTGGTTTTTAAAGGTTCCTAATACTCTGTGCTATTTCAAGAAATCACTTCACCATATTGAAATTCCCTATAGTGCTTTTAATAACCATTAAGTGGACATGGTTGGTTAAAAATCACCATTAAAATTTATGTAATTAAATATTACATGTAGTCCTCTATATTAACTTGAAAACTGCTGTTATGAAAAAAGTAATATTCACACTAACTTCAGGAATATTTATTTTATTGTTACAACTATGTAAACTTGTGTTACTGAACTTTTCAATCATCTTCAATTCAAAGAAAATAAATATCTTTTTATTCAAAGAAAATAAATACCTTTTTTATATTATAGTCAATATCATGAAGAAAAATAATGATTAGTCAATATAAAATAATGAGGCTATTTACCACCTTGTTTAAAGTACAAGGAGCTACCAGACAGTGTAAGCACAAACCTAGACTTTTCAACTACCTGGCTATTATTTCAGACGTCTCCACTTTCAAACACCCATACCGACTCTCCATTTGAACATTCACTGGTAAGGATGGATTTGGACTAATTTCTTAGAAAATTGCTTTTCTTTGTGGGTTCTGACTTGCTTATCTACCCGTTTTTATAATTAGTCAATACTGGTTTCCAAGAGCAAGAAGACCATGCAAAATGACAAAGAGAAGGAAGCAAGCTGGTTTCACCTCGGGGAGCGATGCTCAAGAGAAGTTGTTTCTCTTGGGCACTCAACACATTACAATCATAATTAGCCCACCACTACAATTACATACTCACATGCTTGTTCTTCAAAACAAGCCTTTTAAATAAAGTAGTGCAAGCTCTCCCCAGCTTAAGGATTTGAAATAGCAATTAAGCCTGCACCTTAAATCATTTGTCTTTATAACTAGAGGAGCAAGTCCCGAGGATGTAAATCTCCCCGCAATGAGACCAGGGCTGCCGAATGCATTATTAATTGCTAAGTAATTTCTTAATTTTAGAATCTAACTTTCAACACTAGAAAATAAGTATTGTGATTTATGGAGCCCACACACTCATGCAGCTTTCTGGGAGTTCAAGAACCACAGGCACATCCTGGGTACAGCATAAACGTTATCCCTACAAGCACCAAAATACATTACTGGATTCAGCTCCGGCAAAGCCACTCTGTCTACTTCTCGCCGGAGCACTAATATCTAGAGTAGCTAAGATGCCCTGCTGAACACTGCAGCTCACCGTCCCCCGGGCTTACTCCGGAGCACAGTCACATCTCTTCCTAAGCGATTGCCGACTTTTAAGAAGGCAGGTGACATGGTGTGGAAATCTCTGCAGCAGCCAGGTAACTCTTCTCTGCAAATCTTCAACCCCCCCCCATCCCCATCCCCCTACACATACACACACACACACACACACACACACACACACACACCCCTTTCATTTGTTTTAAGAAAAAAAAAAAGAAAGGTTTTGAATAGCTATCTAAAATATGCCATCTGCATGGTGTAAGAATGTATTTTTCTTATACTTGCTGCTGATGTGTGAGATGTTTCCAGATCTGATTAGAAAGCCTGGCTACGCATAAAAAGTACTGCTTTCAACAAGACTCTTAGTGAAATCTGCCTGAACAGACATATGTGCACATAAATTACCCGTATTTCTAGACACATGCCTTTATTAACAAGCATGCATGCACACGCACACCAAGAGCTGCAATTAATCCCCTGGTCTGTAAGCCCCCTTTCACCGGCTTTTGCATGCATGTTATTCAAGAGAGATCTTTAGGAAAAAAAAAAAAAAAGGTAAGCAGCCACATCTATTGCACAGAGAAGTGGCGTGCCGGAGAAGCAAATACGTTACCAGTCGCATTTTGAAGTTTCTAGAGCACCTGCAGGTGAGAGGAGACTGAATCAGAGGCTGGCGCACGGTGTTCCTCGGAAGCACAGAGCCCGGTGTCACTGTGGGGGGAATGTGAAGCGAGTGTGAGGCTGGAAACCTTTGAGTTGAGCTCGCTCTAAGCATCAGAGAGCCTCAAAGAGGAGAAAGAAAAAGGCAGCCCACAGACAGGGAGACGAGAAACTTCTGGCACCTCTCCAACTCAGGAATGAAGTCTCTGTAATTTGGAGATGGATGGTGGATGGAAATGAAGAGAAACTTGGATTTCCCAGCGCATTTGCTCAGCCACGCAGAAATGGGCAGGTAATAGCTGAGCTCATTGGAAAACAGCCATTCAGGATTCAGGAGCGAATAAAAAAAAAATTAACAGAAATTCTTGTTGGAAAAATATCAAAAGGCTACTCCAGCCAGCTTCCCAAGATGCCTTTACAAACTTCAAATGGATTGTTCCCTGAGCTATTTGTTGTGTGTTTCATTAATCCCAGTGCAGAGGTAAACTGGAAAAATCTAATTCCTTTTTATGTAGAAAACTGGATTTATTGCTTCTTTTTATAGTGCACTTTACACATATAAATACATAGGTTTACTTACAGAGCTCCCATTTCTTCTGAATAGCCACTGGTGTTTAGTTCAGATAAAATCCTAAAAAATAACCTTAATTCTTAATTCTCAGAAGCTGAGCAGGGTACTGTTAAGTGAACATAGAGTTAGAAGCACAGAGAGTATAAAGAAGAAGCCCATTAAGCAGTAGGTACATCACAGATGCAGCTATGCAATGCCCTGAGCAGGCAGGTGGCTCACACCCATAAATATATCCATAATTAAGGATGGTAAGCAAAGATCTTGAGCAAATTAAGTTCTTAAAGACAATAACCACGATTTTGTTAGGCTACCAAAGAGGCTAATAATTTCTGAGGAGCACACATGGACTTCACCTTGTCTGAGGAACCTAACATCAGACAGAGAGCAGGGTCAGCGGGCATTGTGCTCTGGCAATCTATATTCAAATGTAATGAGCAGAGGATGATATTACCATGAGGAATGTTGTCATATTACATTGTGCCTGTGTGGCTTAACTACCTATCTAACCTTGCAAATGGCCATTTGGCTGGATGTGATAGTGAATATGCTATTGATGGGAGGAAGGAGGAGGAGGTGGGAAACTGTTCTTATTTGTTTTACAGGAGCATCTCTGAGAGGCTCAGGGATAAAACGCCGAGGCTGAATGTGGGTGTAATTCTTTCCAAGGCCACACTTACCAGTAATAAATCTATGGTGGAATTAATGATGACCAATTAAACTATCTATTACTTTAACTCCTGAGGTCAAGGACAGCCCAGTGTTTATGTTTATTGATAAGGAGTCCATGGCCAGACTGCTAAATCAAGCTAGATTCACCTTTAAGGCAAGTTTAATAAACATATACTTCCCAGGGCACTTCCAGCTCCTCTCACAGTCCAGTGCTTCTTACTGTACAGAAGTTTTTATTCTCTCTCCTAACGATCTGCTTCAACCATTCAAAAATGTTGAGTTAGATGCTGGGTACTGTGCAGGACACATAGACCCTCCCTCAGAGTTTGCCGCTGTCATTCTCAGAGCAGACTCTACAGGGGACATCAGAACTACATATGAATGTTGGTACCCAAAGCCACCCTTCTTCCATCTTGGAATCACTCTTGGTGGTGATAGGAGAGCAATATGTATGCTCTGAAAATCCTCCTAAAGGATTCTGATTGAGACTCTCCTACCTCCTAGAGCTCTAACTAAAACTCAGGAGTGTGGTGACAAAGTCTGACAGTCACGGAGGGAGGAGCAATGCCCATAGCTGCAGGACTCAAGCAACAGAGTTACTTGAGTTGACCACTCTTCTCCGTCATTCGTTGTGGGATAGCCTAACATCGGGAAGTCCCATACTTAATCAGTTTGACCCAGAGCCCGAATCTGCAAAATTCTGAGTAGATTGGAAGCCAAAGATGAAGGCAAAATAGAGTGTAATTCTTGTAGTTAATTTACACAACCATTCTGTCCCCCTTCTTCTTCTGCAAAGGACAGGCTTCAAGTCCATAATTATTCTACCCAAAATCATAGGAGACCTCCTCCAAAAGACCTCCCCAATATATCTGTGCCCAAGAAAGGACAAGCCTTAGGTGAGAACATGGGACTTGTGGATTAGTGGTACTTAAGTTGTATCAAATTAAATCTGGTTGGGAAAAACCTTCATCCTGAGAAGTAGGGGTCCCAATACTCTTAATAGTGAGCTTCTATGCATTTATACAGAGGCCTCAGTCTCAGATAGCTAGATTGCCTACCCCATCCCCTTAAGTCAGCCCCCCACCTTACACACACACACACACACACACACACACACACACACCATCACCACAGTGAGAATATGAATAGTTGAAAGCAGAGGGCATCTTCATCCTGTACAATGAACAGTACATCATTCACTCAGGAAGAATCCAACCTTGATGGATGTTGTGATGACAAAGACCATGTGATCATAAAACACCTGATGTAATAACTCTATTAAAAAACAATAATAATTTTCTGTCTCTCTTTTCTTTCTTTTAAGAATATTAGAAAATCTTGAAACAAAAAGACACAGGAAAAAGCAGGAATGTTCAATACAAAGATATTAGAGACAGACGGGACTGTGGTAAAAGACTAAATTCTCTGTTTGTGCCTTTAGGTAAGGCCCAGGCTAAGGGTTCAGCTCAGCTGATGGAGCTCTTGCCTGGCATGAACAAAGCCCTGACTTGATCCCAGCACTACATAAAGCAGGAGTGGTGATGCAGGCCTCAGCATCACCAGCACTCAGGAGGAGAATCCAAGTTCAAACCCTTCTTCCTCCACTTTAGCAAGTTTGAGGCCAACCAGACAAGATGCAGGAGACCCTGCCTCAAAAATAATAAACAAATAAAGTTCCTTGCTTTTTCTCTCTTTGTAAAAGAAATCAAAAGCTGCCTTATTGAATTATTAGGTGACTTAAAAAGAAAAAGCACCCAACACATCCCAAGGACCTCAAGAAACAAACTCAAAACAAACCTTCCACTTACCTCTGGCCTGTAGGCTCCTGGAAGGTAGGAACACAGGTCTTTCAAGCTCCTGATACCCAGAGTGGCACAGCCCTCTACAAACATTGTACCTTTTTTTTTTTTTTTTTTTTTTTTTGAGCATCTACCTACTACCATATTCTGGGCTAGGCCACCAAGAACACAGAGCAATGGAAGCAAAGGTGGCCTGTGGCCTCCTGTGACTCTCAGCCCAGTGAGGAAATGAAAGTTAAACAGTGCCATGAATAACTGTAAAAGGATAACAACTGAATAAAGCAAATGATGTTGCTAATTAGTTCATGAAAATCTTCTTAGGTTTTTATTCATAATGACCCAGACAATGTCAAGGACACAAATGGAAGAAAATCTGTGAGTGCTTTGGGTAATTATCTTCAAACCTGGGGACTCAGGCTGGTGGGCTGGCCCTCATTAAGTGGGAGATCTCCCCCAAGAACAGTCCCTGGAGACCCATCACAGCAGCCCAGGCAACCCTTTGATCTCTGCATAGTTCCTTCCATTCCACCATCAGACAAAAAGGTTCTGGTTCCTGACCTTATTGTTTTGCATTCTAAAATGCAGTATCAGTGAGGGTTTGGGTTTTGTTTTGTTTTTTTTTTTGTTTTTTGTTTTTTTTTAATCAACTGAGATTTTAAATAAAGTTCTAGAGACCCAGAGCCAAGGATATTTTTTTTTCTAAGAGAAGCAATATTTGGTTTTGGAAATATAGAACCTCTTATAACAGAGACCTCATATTCTGTGAAGAGTGAAAAACAGTGACATAAGCTGTGCCCTTCAGAGAGAGAGAGAGAGAGAGAGAGAGAGAGAGAGAGAGAGAGAGAGAGAGAGAGAGAGAGAGCACTCACCGTGCATTCACACATACACCTGTGTATGTTCGGTTCTCATCCTGCCTAATGAGGACAGAGACAGGGAGACAAACGGACTCCAATCACTTAAACCATTCAGATGTTTAAGGCAGACAGTTAATGGAACAACATAAGGGGCTGTCTCCCAAGGGCAGGAGATTACCTTTTGTTCTCCCAGATGATTCTCTTTGATTTAAAAAGGTTTGGCTACCGGACTTGCAGAAAACAGCAGTGGGTAAGAAAGCCTGCAAGTACTGGTGGGCAGATGTTGACCACACACTTAAATCTATAGAGTGACCACTTGGGATACTTCAGTTCAATGCCGCACATCCTCAGGTAGTAAGTGGATTAAAAATCACATAAAACCCTGACATTATAGCTAGCCTTTTTAGCAAGATTAGTACATCTTTGAATTCTGTGGTTCTGTTAAGTCATTCCAGCTGCTTGGCAAGTCCCTGAAAGGCCCTCACTCACCAAGCCAGCTACAAAAAGTGAGCTTCGAAGCTGCCTAGGTGTTCTTCCTAGCCTGAAAAGTGTGTCCCTGTGCTGTTGTGGACAGTGCACACTCATACTCATTCCTAATGGTCTGGGAGGCCTGTGATGCTCTGGCTGTGGGTATTTGTGAAAGATCTGTTGGGAGCTGTCCATCTCAGCCAGAAAGGATGGGAGATTGGCAGCATCTGCTACCAGCCCATAGCCAGAGACCATGGCAGTAGAACAATCACAGATGCATCCTTGCCGAGGGGTGGACGACTATGCTATGGGTCTGCCACAAAACCTCAGCCAAGGCACTGGCTAGACTCCACAACTGAATCTGTGGACTGTAGACTGGGATGGTGCTATATTATATTCTATGCCCCTGATACTGTGGGTGTCGTGGCTTAAGTTCAAGAGACAAAGGATAAGAAGTTAAACTTATAAAAGTGGTAGGCAAATAGCTCCACTCTAAGCCCTCATTTATCTAGGAGAAAATTGTGTATGACCTCACATACACACTAGCAATCACCAACAACTCAACAAAGCCTGTCAGTTCTAGCTGGTGTCAATAGATACAAAATCCCAGTCAGTATAATATGCTCTTATGTATAACAGTCTATATTTTTTGCTATATGTCTTGCTATGAACAAATGTATGTTTGAGCTGGGATACAGATCAGTGGTGGAGTGCTTGTCTAGTATGCACAGGGCCTGGGCTTACATGTCCCCATTTTACATATACGTATGTCTTTAAGAGACAACAGCAGGATAAAATATTTCCAAGACCAGAAAAAAATCAATCAATGAAACCTGCTACATCCACCACACATGGGACTCCAAGGCATGTAAGAATGAAGGATTAATAACCAGACAGCGACAACCTAGAAGTCAAAAAGGTTAGTCTGTGAGAGTGGCTGAATCTCAGATAATGCAGACCATGGAGGGTAGGGGGTTCCCACAGTCAGCCTTATGTGCCATCTGGTGTGGCGTGGCAGCACTGGGAGAGAAGGCGCTGCTCTTCTCCACCATCTAACACTACAGTTTAGCCTCAAATCCCTTGTCAGTGTGAAGGAACCAGGGCGGGGAGGAGCAGCTTCCTGCTTATTTCAGTGTTGCTGTGTGGAAAACCACACAATACGCACCAAAAGGAGAACGATTTACGAATAGCTTTAGCCACACCGCCCAATAGCAAGCAAAGGTACCAGGGCATCACTAATAAGTCACTACTGCTTATTAGCATAATGTTTAGCAAAAGGGAAAGCCTGCTTATTAGAATCCAAAGAAAGAATTCATGTGGAGTGTTAAGCAGTACGAAAGGGAGAGGAAAGAAAATCAAATTTCCCCCATGCCTGACAATATCATCCCAGTCAGGGGGCCTTTCTGATTTCAATTAAGAGCCAGGTTTCCAGAGAGCCTTGTAGATTGACTCTCAAAGTTCTTGCTCAACTGAACTGAAGCCTCACAAAGTGACCACCACTAAGGCTCACCGAGGAATTCCTCATATAAACAGTAGTCAATGTCCATTAACCTTTGAGAACTGGAAAATTAAATGAAAAGACTGAGGGATCAGCAAAAAGACAAACACAGATGTAAGCTGCAGCCTGGTGTTGTTGTAAATGCTATAATCTTATGGTGGTTCATTTTAGGATACTAGGAGCAGCTCTCACGATAAATAATCTTTCCTAAAAACAAAAACCGCATTACAAACAGGGACTGGACCTAATTTCCTTTTTCTCCATACAGCACTCTGATTGATCCCACATCTGCAGTGGAAGTATAAATGTTTATTGATGATGTCATATTGGTGCCGTGTGAGTGTGTGTGTGTGTGTGTGTGTGCGTGCGCGCGCGCGCGCGTGCACGCGCACATGCGCGCAGTATCAGTAAATACACCGCATTCAACTTCCTCAATTGAAAATTTCAGCAAGATTAATTAAATTTGTAAGTTACAATGGAATCACCCCCCTTAGGAGGAGACTCAATCTATGGAGTATAGGTCTGACTGACAGCCTCCTCGTTAAAGGCGATATTAGCCCTTGAGTGGATGGCCCATTGCGCATGTACCCATCCATTAGCCCAGCTCGCCTCTCTTCACATCACTGCTTCTGTTCAGAGAGGTCTGAGGCCTCAAAGGCATGTGTGCCCGGAAGATAATCCTTCCTGTGTTCTGACCACCAGATGCCTATTGCCCACTGCCTGGGGCAGTAATATGCTCACACCAATTATAACCTAAAGGTTGTGGACCAAGAGAAAAAGTCTTCCTAGACCTCAGACACCCCTTTTTGAAGTCACTATAAAGGGACTTATGGAGTGGGATATGAAGCCACTCTCTAGAAGTGGGCATTGTGCTTTTAATCCCACCATCTGAATCAGAATAAATATGAGTTCAAGGTTAGATTGATGTACGTAATATGTTCCCTGAATCAAAAAATAAAGAGGAGCTGAAAGGATGGCTCTTGCTGCTCTTAAAGAGGACCACATGGTGACTCACAACTGTCTGTAATTCCAGTTCAAGGAGGTTCATCTCCCCTTCCGACCTCCACGGGCTCTTGCATATATGTGTTGTACACAAATACACACAGAAACACAAGCTTGCACATAAAACAAAATAATAAATGTTTTAAAATAATTAAATATCAATAAATAGCCGGGCGTGGTGGCGCACACCTTTAATCCCAGCACTCGGGAGGCAGAGGCAGGCGGATTTCTGAGTTCGAGGCCAGCCTGGTCTACAAAGTGAGTTCCAGGACAGCCAGAGCTATACAGAGAAACCCTGTCTCGAAAAACCAAAAAAAAAAAAAAAAATATATATATATATATATATATATATATATATATCAATAAATAGATAAGGGTCCAGGGGATGCTTCTACAGGTAAGAAAGCTTGCTGTACACGCATGAAGCCATGGTTTTGGTTCCCTACCACCCATGTAAATGGCCACTTGTGTCTGTAACCCCAGCACTGGGAGGAGATTGGAGACAGAAGAATTACTGGGACTTCTTGGCCATGGTAGCAGAAAAACGGTAATTTTGGGATTCAGGGAAAGACACAAGAGAGTCAGTGTCATTCTCTGGCCTCTAAAGGCACACATGCACACACACACACTCACTCACACACACACACACACACACACACACACACACACACACCACACACACACACACACACATATCTGTGATAGCATGCACACATTCATTTTGAACACAAGATTTGTGTTTTATTTGGGGATTTTTGTTAATGTTCTCTCTCTCTCTCTCTCTCTCTCTCTCTCTCTCTCTCTCCCTCTCCCTCTCTCCCTCTCTCTCTCTCTCCCTCTCTCTCTCCCTCTCCCTCTCTCCCTCTCTCTCTCCCTCTCTCTCTCTCTCATCTTCCTCTCTCTCTCTCTCTCTCTCTCTCTCTCTCTCTCTCTCTCTCTCTCTCTCTCTCCACTTTGAATTGCTGAAATCATTCTTCACCTAGACTGTATCAGCCTTATTCTGCCAACAAACACTTCTATTCCTACTTCCGTCTCCACAAAAACTACATTCTTGCCCCTTTACTTACATCCGTTCTTTGGAGATAAGTTCTGTTCTAAACCAGAGACCATCCCCAGCCTGTCCTCACATGGCTACCTGCTTCCATACTTAGGTGATCTCAGACATGCTGTTCAGGTTTCTCTAACTCAGTGTGTTTTTCAGCAAACTGAATTTCTTTGTTCTTTTGAGACACATGGAGCTTACCTTCTCTATAATGCAATTCTGTGGTCACTCCACTAAAAGCAAATCCCACTTATCTTCTGTAGTAATGCCAAGGCTGGGCCTGGGGCTCAAATGAAATGGAGAACAGAATGGTACATAGGGCACCTTTAAATCTGCCAAGTCTGCCTATTGGCATATGTTACAAACATGATGTTTCTCCTGCTCTGAAAAGACAGTGATCTCCTAGGCATATATCCAGAAATGCTCCAACATGTAATAAGGACACATGCTCCACTATGTTCATAGCAGCCTTATTTATAATAGCCAGAACCTGGAAAGAACCCAGATGTCCCTCAACAGAGGAATGGATACAGAAAATGTGGTACATTTACACAATGGAGTACTACTCAGCTATTAAAAACAATGACTTCATGAAATTCACAGGCAAATGGATGGAACTTGTGAATATCATCCTGAGTTAGGTAACTCACTCACAAAAGAACACACATGGTATGCACTCACTGATAAGTGGATATTAGCCCCAAAGCTCAGAATGCCCTTGATACTATTCACAGAGCACATGAAGCTCAAGAAGAAGGAAGACCAAAGTGTGGATGCTTCAGTGCTTCTTAGAAGTGGGGGACAAAATACAGGAAGAAGTATGGAGACAAAGTGTGTAACAGAGACTGAAGGTAAGGACATTCATAGACTGACCCACTTGGGGATCCATTCCATACACAGTTACCAAACCCAGATGCTCTTGAGGATGCTGGGAAGTGCTTGCTGACAGGAGCCTGATATTACTGTCAACTGAGAGGCTCTGCTAGAGCCTGACAAATACAGAGGTGGATGCTGACAGCCAAGCATTGGACTGAGCATGGGGTCCCCGATGGAGGAATTGGAGAAGGGACTGAAGGAGCTGAAGGGGGTTGCAGACCCATGGGGGGAGCAACAGTGTTAACTGACCAGACCCCCAAAGCTCCCGGGGACTGGACCACCAACCAAAAAGTATACATGGAGGGACCCATGACTCCAGCCGGCCAGGTATGTGGCAGAGGATGGCCTTGTTGGACATCAGTGGAAGAAGCAACTCCTGGTACTGTGGGGGTTTCAGGCCCCAGTGTAGGGGATGCCAGGGCGGGAAGGTGGCGGTGGGTGGGTGGGTAGGGGACCACCCTCAGAGAGGCAGAGGAAGAGGGGATAGGATTGGGGGTTTCTGAAGGGGAGACCTGGAAAGGGGATAACATTTGAAATGTAAATAAAGAAAATACCTAATAAAAGAATGAAAAAGACAGTAACCTCCAACTTTCTGTTAACACGCATAATCTCCAACATCCTGCTAAAATGAATATGCTGCTACAGTAGATCTAAGTTGTTCAGAGAATTTATATTTCTAATAATCTGCTAGGTGATCCTGATGTTATTGATCAATAGGTTATATTCTGAGTATAAGTGGCTCTATGGTAATTTTTTCTGAGTTTAGATTTAAAGGGAAAGATGACATGGTTTGTTAACAATGCCTGTTCTGAGCATAGAAACAGACAATGCCAGTACTGGCTGTGCCTTTCAGTGATTCGCTGGTTCACTGATTTATTTACCAATTTTTATTAAGTTTATGCTCAATCTATGAACATATAGATGATTAAAATAAGACTGATTTATGCAGTTATCAAAAAAATTTTTTTTGAAAATTTTACTGTATAATACTAATAAGTACCCAATGGTGATTGAAACTACTCTCATACCAGTACCCCGGAGCTCTTGACTCTAGCTGCATATGGATCAAAAGATGGCCTAGTCAGCCATCACTGCAAAGAGAGGCCCGTTGGACTTGCCAACTTTATATGCCCCAGTACAGGGGAACGACAGGGCCAAAAAGTGGGAGTGGGTGGGTAGGGGAGTGGGGAGGAGGGTATGGGGGACTTCTGGGATAGCATTGGAAATGTAAATGAGGAAAATACCTAATAAAAAATATTTTTAAAAAAAGCAAAAAGAAAAAAAAAGAAACTACTCTCATCTTCCATATTGGCAACATAATTTTGAAAATATTCATATCCCTTTGCGTCCAAAGTTCTTAGTTTGTATTTTTAAAAAGTGAGGTTTCTTTTTTTTTTCTTCCTAGTTTGTAATCTTTGAATTTAGGGAGCATAATCTTTTCAGCTGTTTGGCATCTTTGTTCACACAGTACTAAACATGTATTTTAACAAATGCCAAATAAGTAGGTAGATCCATTACTTGGTGGTTATATTGGAGGCTGTGTGTTTGCATGTATTCATACTTATGTGCACATGCACATACTTATGTGCCTATGGAGTCTGGGGGCGGATGTTAAAGATATTCCTATGTTGCTCTCCACCTTATCTCTTGAGACAGCTTTTCAGTGGACCTGAAATACTCTCTGACCAGTGAACTGCCAGGATCCTCCTGTCTCTATCTTCCCAGCACCAAGCCTCTAGACTTCTGTCGCTGTACTCAGTGCTGGGGATTTGAACTC
The DNA here is from genome assembly GCF_978045245.1 of Mus caroli. Lineage (NCBI taxonomy): Eukaryota > Metazoa > Chordata > Mammalia > Rodentia > Muridae > Mus > Mus caroli. Next base: position 94,632,514 of record NW_028227258.1, read on the forward strand.
TGGTCCTAATGCTTGTAAAGCAAGTGCTTTATCAACTGAGCCATCTTCTCAACACCGCTGGTGACTGTATTCTTTCACAAGACAAATAAACACCAATAACAAAAAACAGCAACCCAAATGGGTAGAGCACTGTAAGAGGAGATGTGGGTGGTAAGAAGAAACTGTTTTCGTTCTTATGGTGGCTGGTGGCCAGAGGTCGTCACAATGAGGTCATACTTAGGTTAAGACCTGAGGCGTGAAGCTCTGTGTCTCTAAAGGAAGAGGTTTGGGGGCAGAGAAACAACAAGGGAGGAGAAGTCCCACAGGTTTGTGTGTCTGTGTAAAAGCAAGGAGGCCAATGCAACAAACTCCCTCATCTTGTAAACAGGGAAATGGAGTCCTAAAGAAAATTCTAGCTGCAACAAAAAGAACACTGTCTCAAATTCAAAGCAAATGCATGACCTCCCTATATGCATAGTACCACTTAGCCATAGCAGTGGGGACCTCCCCTCTCAGTAGTAATTCAGAGACCCGAGAGCCTTCCATATGTGCCTTTCAGGGTCACTTCAGAGCCAACTTTCTACATCTGGCAGGAAGAGACACATCACTTCTGCTCACATTCTTTGGCACAGTACTTTGTCCACCATGTACCAAAGACTGGGAAAATGAAGTACACTTGGAAAATGGGGAAATGATTTGGTAACTACACAGCTAGTCCTCAGCAGAACAAGTCACCTTCCTCCTAACCCAGGAAGTTCTCTATACAATGGCCAGCCTCTTAATGATAGTTGGCACTTCTAATCATGGCAAAATGAATTCATAGTGACCTGATGATAGTCAAAACGCATAAATAATTTTATAGTTCAGTGGGTAAACTGAAAGAAATATGAGGTCAAATGCCCAAGGTGAGGAAACCTGTCCTATGTGATAATTCATGACTGATTGACTGACCACGGCAAGCTGAAATATTAAGGGTTAGAGGACACAAATTATCTTAGCCTAGTTTTAGTTTCTCTTAACTGCTATCTATTACCCATAACTTTGTGTGTCTTAAGACCTTTGGGATGATCAGGAAAAGACTTTTTGTAACATACAAACGTGATACCCATCAAGACAATGGTTAGGCATGTCACCACATAATATCTAAGGTGTGAACAGTGGTTATCCTGGTTTGCTGTAGCATGCCTACCCAAGGTTTCCACTGATACATTTGAAAAGTGCCTTGATTTATGAATTTTGTTTTGTAATGTTAGCCTTCATGAAGGCATTACTGTGCTGGGACATTGTATTTTCAGAGCCATCCGTGTCAAGCCATGGTGACTCATATTCATCTCCAGGATAGACTATCTCTAGTGCTATTTGTCAATAGAAAATCTCAATGTGGGGACAGCAGAACTCAGATTCAGAAACTGGGATTCTACAGAAAGTATTTTAGATATAAAAATAATCTAAAACTTCACTATATATATATATATATATATCATAATTAGTAGAGAATAGAACAGAATTAAATAATTGCTAGTGAACAAAGCTATGGTTGAAAACCTTGACCTTTCATCCTAAACTAAAAAGCTAAAGCCTTTTAATAGTTGGTTTCCTGTCATTTCAAATTTCATAGCATGGATGGAGCTAAATTATGTAAATTATGTAATTAAAGCCAAATCACCTTACCCCATGCAGATACCTATAATAATATCAATATCATGAATAAACACAAATCAAAGTAGAAACAATCAAAACTCCTATTTCTTTTGGTAGAAAAAAATCTACTTAAAGCACTAATAGGTTTGATTTTACTTAACACACATTATTGATTTTCAAAAAAGACCCACAGTATAAAGTAATTTTGCTACTGGGTTTAAAAATAGTAATACAGATAAATACTAGAAAATTCTGCCAAAATAAAAAGTTGTGAAAAATATTTGAGTAATATACAACCAAAATCAAGACATTGCCTGTTAGCTTGAAAAACATTGACATTTTAAAAATTAATTTTATATTAACATTCATATTTATTTCATTTCAATGGATATTTGTTGGGCACGTCCTCTCAGTGTTCAGTGCTCTCTGGTGTCCACTTCTTAGAAACAACCCTATCAACCTTGACATCTGAAAACAGTTTAAACTCTTCCAAATCTTAACATGAACTCTGTGACCTTATTTATAACTAATGCCCCATACTTCCTGTACAAGAGAAGTTTGGTTGATGATGGTGTGAAAAATGGCCTTGGGTTTGGAGGCATGTTTGATAGAGTTTGTTAAGTTGTACTCAGTAATGGACACCCAGAAAGTTCACCTTTCTCAGAACTCATTATTCTAATTTCCTGTCCCACTGATTTGTCAATCAGTCATTGATCATGCATTGTCTGTGGCATGTCCCCTCATGTCAATCTATACAAAAACATTACTGTTAGGCTGCTGCGATTTTCGCATTGCCCCCAACCCCTGCTCCTGAGAAGAGAAATCTCATCTAGCATGCATTAACCTCTCTGGAAGCACTTTTGCACACAGTAGGTACACACAGATTACAATGCTGGGTGGTGCTATGGATGAATTTAAAATCTGAGTGTTGTCATATTAGGACAATTCCTCTAGACCAAGGTGAGGCAGAGCTTCATCTCTGTGATAGAGGAACAGAGGCCTTTAATGGAAGGTTTGGGGAGAATAAGCTTTTATAAACTTGCTGAACAGCTTTGAGTAGAAAGAAATGCAGAGATGATATGGAGAGAAAGGTTTTGAGGACAGAATAAAAAATAAATGGATTGAGAATCATTTCACAACCAAACTTTATAAAACCAATATCAAAGAGCTGGCCAGAATCTCAGGAAGGCTGCCATGCAAATGAACACCAAAAACATAGAAAGGGTCAAAGTCAAATTGTTAGTAGAAGACTTTAATGATGCCTTCATAACTATAAAAATTAATATTTTACAATGAATCATATCTTTAAAGCAAATATATTACTTTTAGAAAAATGTATCTATATAATATAGTACAGTTGATTAAAATCATTTGATGATCAATTTATACTTTTTCAAGATATACTTTTACTTGTAAAACTATATAGCTTTGAAGAAAGGACTCTACAAGACAGATTGATGCCCTCCTCAAAGCTATCTCCCTCCTAAATCTCAAAAAATTGTGAATACATCATATTAAATGACAGGGAAATTAAGAGTGTAGATGAGACTCTTTGTTAGTGATGGATTCTAACACAGTAGACTTACCCAGATGATTCAGGTAGCCCCCTAGTCACCAGCAGTTCCTTAAAAGCAGACAGAGAGGGAAAATTATGGTCAAACTGATGAAATGTGAGAAAGATGGCCAGCCACGGATGGTTTTGAAGGTAGAGGTGGAAGGCCAGGGGCCTAGAAACTCTGGCACTAATGGAAAGTAGGAAGCAAAGAAAAAAATCTGTATAGTGCCGTCAGAAGGAACAAAGTCTAGTTGACCCCTTCAGTTGAATTAGTGAGACCTGTGTCAGACTTCTGACCTACAGAAAAATGAGACAACCGATATGTTTAACCAATGTTGTTTCATGATAAGTGTGTGGAAACTTTTTACAGTGGCCACGGAAGATTCATACAAGGGGAAAGACTTTCAAAGCCTCCAGACCTCTAAAACTAATACAAATTTTCATTCATGATTTCAAAACTAAAATTGGTTTTCTTTTCTTTTAATGTTAATCTTTTTATTAGATATATACTAAAATTGTTTTTCAGTACCAATAAAACTAGGGATCAAAACAAAAAACAAATCAGAAAGACCCACATAAGCTACGACTTATTTCCAGAAGGAAAAGACCTAAAAACTAAAATGTGCACATGTAATTTCACTTCTCTACCCTCTACCCTCTTAGGCTGCTGTGTGGACCTTTGCCTTTCACAATAAAGTGTCAAATTTCATATGAAAAATATGATAAAGATCTCCTTTGAGAAAGAGTGGTGTGCCTTAGACATACCCTGCCCTGGTGTGTTGCTTTGGCGTTGTCTTGAGTTCTGGTGTCACATTAATTTTAAAGAGCATGATATAATATTTGCTTCAGTTCTCTGATGAGAAGATGTATAGAATATCAAGCAGGTAGACTGTGACAAGGACAAAATTAACTGTTCCCAGGGTGACAGCAAAACGCCAGCTGTTCACACTTCTTCTGATGCAGTGTCGTTGGAATCCATAGAAGAGGAGAATCGGACTCTTTACTATCATCAAATTGCTGAAATTACTTATTCCCTTCCCTTCAAGGACCGCTAAAGTCCACATTTTACATACACTGTGTTTAACTGTAAATAAGGAATTCAAGCAAAGGAAACAATCCAGTAAGAGACGGAAAATCATGAATGCTATATGACCATGACATCATCCAACAAGAGAGTTGTGGTTGATGATATCCTGAATGGACAGGTCCCTCTGAAAAGCCAGGTTCCTGGGTTCTCAAGTCCCAGTGCTGGTCTCTGAGAACCTAGGTTTTCTAGACTAAAAACTAAGGGTCAAAATCAGCAGTGATAGTCAAGTTAACAACAGGTATTAAATCTCCAAGTTGAATCTCAAAGTCAGAAAGGCATTTCCTTTTCAATGTCCCTTTAAGCTTTTCTGTAAAGGTCAAGGTAAAAGTCTAAGCTTGGTGCTAGCATTGCTTTGACAGCTCCCTAATACCAGCAAATCTTCCTTTCAATAAAGAGATGCTCAGAGTTTAATTTCAGAGACTTCCAAAGGTAACTAGAATTTAAATATTGCCTTGTCTTTGTTGAATTTGATTTTATATTTACAGCACATAAAACTGGTCTCTTTACACTTAAGGCATACTATAGTTTAGTTAAGGCATAATGCTGTTTATTCAGTTAAAGGAAGTTAAATCAAAAATAAATATAAACAGGGAATCGCTACACAAGTATAAGAAATATTTCTACAAGTCAGTACCTAACCAGCTTCTGGTTAAAGAACTAATGTGTTAAATTACTCATAGCATTCTGTCCCATTCTAACACTCCATTATTATGGTAACTTTTTGGCATATTGTCTATTTTGTTTAAACAGTAAGATAATTCCTGGACTTCTATTAGTAAATTAATGTACACATTTCTTCCTTCACAGCTAAGTAAAGTAGCAAATTTCCCCAAGACCGAAAACTCACATGTGTCATCAATGTGTATTCAGAATACATGAATTATCAGTTCTCTTACATGTGGATGTTTCTGTGCTGCATAAGAATCATGAATTTAAATCCAAAATCCAGTTAACTGTACCATTTCCCTATTCTTCATTTCTCCAGTCACCCACAGAAATGATGAGCCCTTCTCAGGTCAGACAATCCATTTGTAGACAATTGTTAATAATGATGTGTTTCTGAGAAGGTCTTAATTAGGTAGCTTTTATTTCTATAAAAAGATAAAGATGACTTTATAATGAAAAGACTTGGGGGCTGAGGAGATAGTTCAGAAGCTTAGAACACTTTTTCAGAGGTCCTGAGTCCTTTTCCAGCACCATGTCAGGCAGTTCACAAGAGCCTGTTGCTCCAGTTCCATGGAATCCAATAGCCTCTTCTATCTTCTAGGGCCAACTGCACATATGGTACACACTCAGACAAGCAGGCACACACACATACATGTAATATAAAGATAAATAAATCTTTTAAAAAAGAAAATTGGTTTTGGCTTTTATTTGTGCAGATGCATTGGGCCTCATCTGGTAATAGCCTTAAAGGAAGAACCCTGACACTGCAGAGAGCATCACATGTAACGTAAATGCTGAGCACACATGTATGTGTGTATATCTGCATATCTAATCTCTTCTTTCCTTCTCCTCTCCTTCTCCTCCTCTTTCTCCTCCTCCTCCTCCTCCTTCATATAATGTTATGGGTGTTCCATTTTAGTGACTTATTCAAACACAATTATTTTCTAAAAGTCTTACCTCTACACATCTCAGTCCAAATAAATCTACACCTATCTAATACCATTTATTTAAGAGGATTAAACCTATGCCTACTTGAATCATAACAATTTCCTAGGTCATTTTCTAGACAGCCACCCTGGGACTAAACCACCAATCAAAGAAACGACATGGTGGGACTCATGTCTCTATCTGCATATGTAGTTGGCCATCAGAGGGAGGAGAAGCCCTTGGTCTTGCAAAGATTCTATGTCCCAGTATAGGGGAATGCCAAGGCCAGGAAGCAGGAGTGGGTGGGTTGGGGAGCAGGGGGAGGGGGAAGGAATAGGAGATTTTCAGAGAGGAAACTAGAAAAGGGGATAGCATTTGAAATGTAAATAAAGAAAATATCTAATAAAAAATTAAAAGAAAAAAACACCAAGTAAATTTATGTCTCAGAAAAAAAAAAAGATCTGGGATTATAGATGTCAAAGACAAAAGGGAAAAAAAAAGAAAAGAAAAAAGAAAAAAATTATCCTAATACAACATGCAGATTCATTTGTATTTTAATGAAGCCCAAGTCAGGAATTTAAGCAGTAATTTTTAAAATCAAGTAGTCTAACAACTGACATAGTAAGTCAAAGACAGAAAAACATTAAGAGTTTTTTCAGCAATGCAACCATTATGTTGTATAAAATAGAACTCCTTGAATGTTGGTGAAACCGCTGTGATTCCTAGCATATGACAGTCTTGCATTGGAGTTGAGGTGTTCCTGTTAAGACCATCAACAGACAATATGGAGCAGTGTGAAGTGTTTGTGTGATCCGCTTTGCCCCAGACTGTAGTTCAGTCATTTGATGTAATGGCAGTGCCAGAAACACCTTAGGTCTATTACACATTGGATTATTTTTTTGCTGTTGCCCATTTAAAAGTATTTTACCACTGCTATTTTTTCATGACTTCTATGTTCAGTTATACACCTCCAATTTTATCATGAGCTAATATTTAAAAAGCTTGGAGGAGGCCTAGAGAACCCCTAGAACACTGTAATCAGAACTTGCCAGCTCTCTGGTGAGAAAGTGGGTGGCAAGAGAGCCAATAGAAATGCATACAGAAAACCTGCATGCAAAGAGTGTCAGAGGCCTTTATCAGGAGCCAAGAAAGAGTCCATTCATTTTATATTCTGGCACATAATCTGGTTACATCTGCCCTATCATGAAAATATGACTGAACTGGGAATGAATTCAAACGTAATAGACTACGCTGTTTGGCAGGAGAAATTTGAAGACAATATAATATGCAGGGAGTGGCAAGACTATAGTATACCCTATTTTCTCCCCAGATTTACAACAAGAGACAGAAAGCATAGCAGAAAGATGTGTTATCGTTGTAGGTTGTTGAGAAAAGGGATGTGGACTCTATCAAAAACGTAAATGGCATTGTTTAGTGTGGTAAAGAATGGAGTTTTAATTTGAAGACATGACAGGTTCCAAAAAAAAGTATAATTGCTAAAGATATTAGCAAAATTAACAAGACACATCAAGTGTCATGAGAGAAAGACCCCACTCATCAAGAGCGATAGAATAGAATAGTGCAGATTCATTTGAAAGAAGACTGGGAAGATAGGGCCTTCAGGACACCTTGCTGGAAAATGGCTATTCGGGCAAGTTTCTTCTGAGGTTCAGCTTAGGATCCAGCACATGGAAGCTCTTCCAGTCATGTAGGCGCCTAGGTTTGAACACTTGGTCCCCAGCTAGGGGTGCTGTCTTGGGAGGTATAAGACCCTTAAGGACAGAGGTCTTGGGTGAAGCAGATGGGTAGCTTGAGGTGTATAGCCTATACTTGCGTTCAGTGCCAACTTTGATGAGATGTGAGCAAGAAGCTGCCAGAAAGTTCCTGCTACTGTAGAGTGGCCTGTCTGTGTGTATAATTCAGCATTACAGAGTGTACTTCCTTAAACTGTGAGCTAAAATAAACCTCTCTTCCCTTAAGTCCCTTTATAAGCATTGGCTCACAACGATGCGAAAAGCAGCTAATACAATCTCCTTTCTGTGTGTAATGAGGCTGGTTAGCCTTCAAGGAGCCTAGACATTAAGAAGGAGACTTCTGTCTCAGGAAATAGGCAACATAATTCCATAAATAAAACTAATCTATAGGAAATAGTTTGTTTGTAATGAAAGTTAATGTCCAATCTAGCTTGCTAGCAAGGCCTCCTTGTTTTCTAATTTACATTAGAAATACATTGCAACCCTTGGGAAAACTAAAAAGCTAAATGTCTTCCGTCATTTCCTCAGATCCTACACTCCTTCAGTCTGTGCACTCTAATTTGAAGCTTCTAACTTTTAACTCAAAGTGACATTTTTGTTCATTCCTTCTTTCCTATAAGAGGGAAAAATACGTTCCACTCTTATTTTGCTTTCACATCACAAGGTATTAATCTATAGACCAGTACTCAAATTACACAGTTCGGGAGAATGGAACTGGCCATAGCCAGGCCAGGAACGAACAGCTGTAGAACACAGGACCTGGGGCTGAAAATGTGGTTGAACTGGGTGACATTGCTTAGAATGCACAACTCCCAGGACTTCACCCCCAGCTTCACATGAACTCAGCACAGTCACGGCTGGAGACACATACTTACAGTCTCTTTGCGCGTGCACACACACACACACACACACACACACACACAGACACAAGTCTGGGATGCATAAGACACTGTGACACACACACAAAGTTTAAGACTCCCCTGTGAGACTTAAAGAAAAATTTATTCCATGTGTTAGGAAAAAAAGTAGAGAAAGATTTGAAGAAGTGTATAAATCAAGGTGTTCAAAATAGAGGCATTGTCCCCCTGAGCAGAAACTGGATAATTTGTGAGTCCGGGCCCCTGCATCAGCCACTTTGGCTATATGACATTGAATGAATTGCTTAAACACAATTGCTTCATTTTGTTCAACTTTAAAGAGGGTTGAAAAACAGTAGATGACTTACTGGGCTTGTCTGGGGATTCTGTGTGAATGCATGTGATTGCAGCAGTCCCTCATGGAGATGAATGCCTGACAATGCCTATCAGTGCTACCCTGCTATATTGTAAGGTCTTTATCTGTGTGTTGGTCTTGTCCTATCTCATGGTACACTTAAAAGGGATTTATGCTATAATCATTCTTACTTCCAGCAATGTGACTGCCTCTAATTTTCAGCACATTAGGACCTCATTAATTTGTACTGAATGAATGAATGAATGAATGAATGAATGAACAAGCAGGCTGGTTGGGCCTGCTGCAGTGCTTCTTTCCCATCAGCCCACAGTGGCACACTAAAGCATATATTCATTAAAATTGAAAGAAGGGTCCTCCTCTGACCTACACATGCACAGGTTCACTTGTACATACCACAACCAAAGATTCATGTCCATAAAATTTAAAAAAAAACAAAAAGTAAGATTAGAAGGTGATGTGAGGCATAACTCATTCCAATGGGGCTTTGAGAATTACTTTTACAGAAGTGAAAAATAAAATCTAAATTAAAAACACATTCCATGCATCATACAAAAAATGCAAAAATTACAAGTGGTGAATTACATGGGACATTAGCACTCTGCCAAGAGTTCTAATGCCGAATTTGCTCTTTCAGACACATGTTGCAAAAGATAAATACTTTCTTTTGATAGTCCTTTATTTTTTTCCAACATTGCTAGTTAACCTGATGAGAGGGACTTAGCCAACCTGGCTAGTACAGTAGGGGATTTGGAGGAGGATTTGATGAGACCATTGTTTTCCAACAGTGGGCTGAAAGCTTTTATGTATGAGCTGAATTCTCTCCTCAGTCTTCATTGTGCTTGCTCCTCTGGCTCCCAGCGCTCACTTCCCAGAGCCTGCGGCCCTTGGATGTACACTATTCTGCAAGGTCATGACATATATGTATTTCAGCTTGATGATTCTGCAAGCCTGAAGAAGTGGGTGATGGGTTAGCCAAGGGAATTATGAAGCATGCTTTGTAAAGCCGAGCTGGCTGATCTCCCCTGTGTCATGATGTCCCTTTCAGTGGTAGGAGGTAGAGAGTTTTAAACAGCACTTCCTCAGAATGCTGATGGGGGGCTAATGCTGCTGTGCTGGCTCACCTTGTTTAAGGCTGAACTCAAAACCAAATAAAATAAAATCCAAAAAACTCATTCCTCTCTTGGGAACTAATTAGTGGGGGAACTTGCATGCTAAAAGAGCGATCTCTAAGCACCAAGCAAACTTCAGTATTTATTTTTTTAAAAAATCTCAATTTACCTATCGAATTTAAATTTATCATCAGGCACTTCAGAAATGTGCTAATTTGTAGTTGTTGGCAATTAATATGGTTTGGTATTTTCTGAACTTGGCTTTCAAGTCAATTTTCAAACTGTTCAGGCCGTTATTAGCATGATGACAACCCGCCATTTTCTCTTGCTTCCCACTATCTGCTTTGTGTCCACAGAAACAAAGACTCCAGCTCATCGGTGCAGTCTTCTATCATTGAGAATGCATAATCTCTCTTTACAGTTTTTGATGTATAAATTAATTGATCACTATATTGAACAATGTTGAATAACAAAAGAGGTTGTTATTTTTTTAAGTCCTTTAATGCATTGAAATGCCCTCAGTGTTGCTGAGTAGATTCAGGGCATTTGTTGATATTCTTCTTCTTCTTAAATATAGATGATCTTTAATATGTTGTAGTGGTGAAGGTAACCACCTCAATGTAAATGGCAAGCCACGGTGAGCCTATTAATATAAAATTTTGTGGCTAATACATTATGTAATTTGCAAATATGATTAACAATTTATTCAACTGGTTCTCTAGAAATTTCTAAGCATCTCAGTTTTGAAGTGTGAAGTTCAGGCATATGATTTGCCTTCATGAGAAAAAGAATTTGGTGGTTATGATTAATTCAACATAAAGTAACTGTGATTAAAAATAAAATGTTCATTGACTCTCAAAGTCCAATAAATAGTTATATTTGTGTACACAAATGGGGAAGCATCTCAATTTTTTCATTAAAATCTAGAAATTCCTAACTACTTACTGCTCCCAAAAAGTGGATATCATGGTGCAAGTGATAGCAAGTATACCTGGAAGGCAAAAGTACTTTTATTTTTCTAATTAATTTCATAATCAAGATGGATGCCTTCCCCGAGGGTGTCTGGCTCTTTTTGTTTTGCTTCGAATATCTATAGCTTCAACCCTGTAGAAGCGTTACATGGTAGGGGATGGTTTCAATGGCATTTCAAATAAGAAACTCCCTCTCCTCAATCCTAACCCTTGAGCATTTTCTCTTTCTTCATCTTTTGGAAGGAAAAGTATGGTCAATGTGAATACAGGATTTTGTGCTGGAGTCTCATCTTTGTTCCCGGAATATGGCTGCAAAGCATGATGGTCGTCCAGATCATTTTTCTGGGCACTCATACTTCTGCCACTCAAATTTTTAATTATAAAGTGACATCTAATAAAGTAGAATGTCAGAGAGCTGCGGCGACTACACTTGCCTTGTAGTTTCACTGTGGACCCGCTCTGTCAAAAGCCGGCCCTGCCGATCATTTTTAATTAAATGAACGTAAGCCCTCCCAGACCAAGAATTACAATGAAAATCGGCTTTTCAGTGTAGCAGCTGTGTAAACGCACTCTAAAATTAGTCAGTTCAAAGCTGTGTTTTACAGCTTCCATGTGTCTTCTGCAGCACATGTCAGAATGAGAAAACGGGTTCTGTCAAGAACACCCTAGTCATTTGGGGTCCAATCCGTTTTAATGGTGTCATAGCTAACTCAAATCTCTCAGTCCCAAGGAGTTGGGCCCAGGGAGACACGATCAAAAGGTTCCATATGAGCCGAGAGTTTGCTTTAATTTAGATGGTGTTGACACAACCATGGGTACTGTAATAAAACCACCTGGCCTCTTGCCCAGGGGATGTAAAATCAAAACAAAACAAACAAGAATATAATGAACAACTTAGGCTGACAGGCAGTGGAGCTTAGATACCCGACTTCCTAGGGAAGTGTCTTAGAACAGTGAAGAGGGATATCTACAGCTGCTTCTCACCCTTCTCTTTGTGGGGCCATCGGTACCATTAACCCTTCTCCTCCCCCACATCCCAGCAAAACCCTGAAATGGCATTTGCTTCTCTTCTACCTATGTTGCCACATTGATGTCCTGGAGGATTAAAATGAGAGACAGTGAAGATCGGACAGGTAAGACAGGACTGGCAGACAAAAGAAAGGGGGCGGAGTTTGATATTGCCCAGGATAATAGGAATACACCTTTAATTTGGATCTCTCAGAGCACAGAAATCCATGTAGAACCACAAGCAAGTCTTCATTTTGTAGTGAGCACTTGCCTTTTACTCTTTATTAGTGATAATCTGACACTGTTCATGTGTATAGCCTCAGGAAACTTGTAGATTTGCATCACATATGAAGAGAAAGCTTTTGGGTTGTCAAATATTCTATATTCTAAGTAGAGAGGAAGGCAAGTTGAAGCATGTGGTTTCCTGAAAAATTTCCAAAATAATAACTGACTTTGATCCATATATATGGTGTGTGTATATATATATATATATATATATACACATATATATGTATATATATATATATGATATTTTTCTCATTCTAACATATTTTTACTCTGATATCTAATGAGTCAATAACATCACAATGTTCATGTCATGGTGATACTGAGCCTTCTTACAAGCTTGTCACTTAAGAAGAGAGTATCCGAGTGATGTCAGGAGCAATGACAGTAGTATCACCTTTTACATTCAAAAGTGTCTTGGTCTGGCTGGGTGGTGGTGCCACACACCTGTAATCCCAGCACTCAGGAGGCAGAGGTAGGCAGATCTCTGTGAGTTCAAGGCCAGCCTGGTCTACAGAGTGAGTTCCATGACAATCAGGGCTACCCAGAGAAACCCTGCCTTGGTTTGAATGAGTGATAACTTAAATGAACACTATATAAACAGCAAAGTGTATTATGATACAAAATTTGGAACAAAGTCTTGGTTTTAAAAACCCAGTCACCATCATTTTCCAGTTAGGTAGGAATTTCCAGAAGGAAGTGATTGACCTCAGTGATGGCTGATTTATGTCAATTGAAATGGCTCTGGGACAGACCTGTAATTGGTTGATTATTTCTGAGTGTATGAAGATGCTTCCAGAAGATAATAGACTGGGTGAAGCAGGTGTCCCTCCCAGTGCAGATAGACACCATCCGGATTGGGAAAGATGGGTGTAGGAGGACTGAGTTAATCATTCACCTTGGACCCTGGGGTCTCCCAACCCTCACACATTCTTACGTCATAAGCTGTCTGGCTTCCAGGCATTTGAACTACACCACCAGCTTTTCTGGGTTTCTCACTTGCAGTTAGCACACTTCAGCCTCTACAAGCATATGAGCCCTGTACTAAATCACTTCCTAGACAGGTACATCATATACACTTAGTCCTTTTCTGCAAAATCATATACATCTTGTTTGTGTTCCAGTTTCTTTGTAAAATGTAACAGTATGTAACTGAACTGGCCACAAGCACGGAATGAGTTCACATACATGAAGCATCTGGAGCATCTGCCAGCGATACACAGAGGACACACATAGTGGGAGTTTGTTGTTCTTGTCATCACTATTACTACTGATGTTTCTCAATTTTTTTAATTCATTCTTTAGTGTTTTGATTTAAAAAAAAAAAACCTTTATTTTGGTCATTAAGAACAGAAAGCTAGAGAACATTATTTGTAACCAGTCCTTGGCTACTTTGTGGGTTCTTTTCTCTTCCACCCTTTCTTCCACCCTTTCAACCCCCTAAAACAATATAGGCGAGAAAAAAGGATAGAGAGGTAATATTATTGCTAGACTACTATTGCTCCTCATGCTGATTAGGGGCATCCAGTTCCTTGGGGCAAGTTTGATTTTTGCTCTCAGAATATCTTCTTGTTGTTTCTTTTTTGCACATGACTACTAAGCAAACTGAAACCACCAGTACCCTACAACCAACCAACAGTCCACCACCAACCCACCTATTGGGGGTTCTAGCATTAAAATAACCTCTTCAAACTCCCCAGAATTCCAAGCATCACACAATCACAGAAACTATCTGCAGCTGGCAACATCACATCTCCACCAGAGCATGAGACAAATCATAGTCAGCTGCCATGGGCAATTCAAAGCAGCCTCATATCCCACACCTGGGATCAAAACGAAAACACATTCCCATAATACCTCTGAGTTTCTCAAAGAAACCAAAACTCCAAAATTGTCACTACCATTATTTTACACAAAATCATTTCTGAGAATTGCATGATTACTAATTGCTTCAGGGAGTATAAGGAAATTAAACTCAGAAACAGCAATAACTTTATAAATTAATACTGTCCATCTGTAAGCTAAGTAGGCCTAACCCAACTGGGGAGTTTCTTGCCCCAATACTAAAAGAATTCAAGTCATGATTGGCTGACCCACCATCAGCATGTGTGGTTGTATCCTGCATCAGATAGATTATTTAACTTGTGACTTCCAAAGTCATGATCAGTACAAGCATTCTTTGTTCTGGGGTGAGGATATAGCTCAGTGGTAGAATGGTTAAGTGAGAAACACTGGTTTCAGTTTTCTCTACTGCAATTTTTAAAAAGTGCACATTTATATCGCTTCCATTTTTAGGCAGAACATCGAGTGTTGAACAGTTGTCTTCCATTTTCTACATACTCAGATGCCCTCTTTGCTGTGTTTAGCTCTCTGGGCTCACCCTGTATTCTGCCCTAAAGAATTCTCAGCCTGTCTGTCAGTTTATCACTGTCCCTGTGGAGGCAAAGCTTAATAGACCAAGATTCAAAACTCACAATACATGCACAGAAAAATACCAAGATTCTTCAAACTTAAAAATCACAGAAAAAAACAAACTGTTAAAAGGATAAGAGAATTTTGTAGGAAGAAAAGTTTTAAATATTTAATGTTCCTTACAAGGTCTTTTTGGAAGAGATTAATATGATTAAAATGCAGTTTGTTTGCATTAAAGTATTTAAATGTTATGCTTTTAATGTAAAATACATATTCTTATTTCTTCCTTGGGAGTTATGTGATCATGTGCAATTTGTTAAATGCAAATCACACATTAAACATTCATATACCATATTTGCATTTTTAAATCATAACTTTTAAAAGGAAGAGTGCATAAGAGGAATAAAATCTAAAGTGCATTATAGTGAAGACAGCAAGAAAAATTTAATATGCATAATAGATGGAATTTTCTGCGACTACTGGCAAGATAAACAGGGAAACCTACACAGATTTGAGATTTGAGGATCACATCAAGCGAGCTATGAAAAGCTGAGGCCAGTGATACTCAAGATTAGCCATATCCCTTCACTTTGAGAAAAAAGATATAGAGGTTCAAAGACGCTAAGTGACTTGAACCTTGGTAGACCAAAAAGAAACAGATACCAGTTAGATTCTGTGACAGATGTCCAAACAACTGAGATGACCTCTACCCTACATCCTTTCAACTGTCTCTCAGACCAGCTTTTTCTGATGACTACTCATTGGGTAGACTTGAGTAAAATCCAGCAACAGAAAATTAAAAATCAGTTAAAAAAATCTAACTGACTAATAGACAAATGATAATGCCTGATGATGGCTGATGTATCCTGAATATATATTCATATATTGTTGGCAACCATTTGAATGGGTATAGCTTTTGGAAAGAAATTTGGCAATCCTTAGCAAAAGGCCATTAGCCTGTTCATGTATTTCTTTACAGTGATTCAAAATTAAGTAAGTACAAGGAAGTAATACTAAAACTGGAAAAGTCTATATAGGTGGCAGTAATGGCGGGGCTGCCTCTATGGAAACACACACGGGGGTCGCGCAGCCACAAAAGCATCTCCTGCAGGAGGACCTAATTGAGGACTGCCTGAGAGACTGAGGATGGCTGGTGCAGACAATGCCAGGCAACTGGGGACTGCTGTTTAGAAGAGTTCCTTTCTTGGGACCATTGGGGCGCAGGTAGACTCAGTATAATTAAAATGACATTAAGCACTGAAGAACTGCCTCAGAGCCTTCACTTGCTGCTCTTGCAGAGGACCTGGGTTTGATTCCCATCACCCACATGGTGGCTCACATGGACCTGTAACTACAGTCCTAAGGGATCTGATACCCTCTCTTTTCTGACCTTCATGGGCACCAACCATGCAGGAAAAACACTCATTTACATAGAATAATAAAACAAATAACTCTAAAATGATTTTAAAGGAATGAATAAATAAATTGCATAAAGCCGCTATAGAACATAAACAGTTAAGAATGCATCAATGTTTTAAGAATGATGGAATCTATGCAATATCTACTCATATTAAACTGAAAATCATAGTTAAAGCACATCTAATGAGAGTGTGATACCAACATCTAGATTATGGGGAAAATATGTCAGGACTTTGAAGCCAGTGGTTGTAAACTACACTGAGAGCATCTCTTCCCTTAAAACGTGTCAAAAACACAGGCCCCAAGTGGTAGGCCTGGGACAGGATTCTGGAATGGACATTGTCAACCAGACCTTCTTTACCTCTGTGTTTCAAGAAGAATGAGTCTTTCTGCCTTCTTTGGTTTTTCTTCTTCCAGGCTTCATGGGTTGCTACACGCTTGCTTCAGCAGACTGACTTGAAGTTGGGAAAATCCTTTCATTTGAGCTTGTACCTTATCACTACATAATACATTTTATAAACATTCCACTCCGAAGCTAAAGAGGTAGAATTATCCATTTTTGCCCTGATTTTGTTATGTTTCTATTGTTTTAATGAATTTTAAAAAACAGATTTTTAAAATTTAAAACCAGGTGTTTTTTTTTTTGTTTTTTTTTTCTGAACCATCACTAACTCTCATTATGACAAGAATGTTCAGTTGATAAACTGTCCTGAAACTGGACATGGATTCACTCTCTGGGGGTGCTGGAGGGAGGACAAATGAAAGCACATGAAGGGCAGGGAGTGGGGTTGGCACAGTGTTGCCCTACAGGAAGATGCTTTGGCATCCTGGATGCCGTGAACTGAAGGACATCCAAAGGGTCTCAGAAGTCATCTCTTTCTGATCTCCCGCCCCTTATGATTTTCTCCCCTCTTTCCTCCAAGGCAGACCATAAAAGCTAAATTCCCTTTTTCTCAAAGTAGAAAATATAAAGTAGATCCAATGTCCACCAAAGCCAGGCATAAGCCCCCAAATACTACTTGTGCTTTTTCCTAGGTCTTTGTGTTCACAAAGACATTTCTCTGACAACCCTCACATAATCAATCGACCACAGGACCTCCACTACAGAGGAGGGTCCTGTCCCACACCCAGAAATAAAGGTTGTTTCAGTGAGTTGGCATAAAGAATCAGGACAGGCCTTGCTGAGTTGCTTCTTTTCAATTATTATCATCAGGTCAGACTCCTTTTGTCCAATCACATTTTCTCTATGTCTGCCCATTCTTTTTGGGGAGAAACAAAAGAGAAAATACCCATTATCCAAATATCTAGATCTTTATGAAGATCCCTATGTCACATAAAGCTTTGATTAAACAAATCTGCTTCATGTTTGCCTTTTCAATCTACTTTTGTTACAGGAATGGCAATCATGGTCCTATAATAGGAAAGGAAAAGACTGTTTTTCTATACTTACTTAAGTTTTTTTTTTAAATCTAACTTTAAAGTCTGTTTATTATTGTAACCTTATTGCGACTCTCTGAGTTTGATAGATTTCAAAAACAATTAATAAGAGAAATTATTACCATCAACGAACAGTGGGTGACCTTGATATGCTTCTCTAGCAGTGTGGTGGTCGACAACTAGACATACAGAAGGAGCCTCTTCTTAGGCAAATGAAGACCTAGAAAAAGAACATATTTTTGCTTGCATGTTGAGGCACAAGGGACATCCAGAGATCGAGAGAGAGAGAGATGACAGATGAAGAAAGCAAAACACAAATAACTGAACAATGGTACAATTGAGCAAACAGAGGGAAAAACAATGTCGGTGTTTGTACTAGAGCAATGCAAACAGGATGGAACAATGGCTGAGTCTGATGCTCACATCTCAAGCAAGGACCCCTTCAAAGAAAGCAAAGCATCAAAGTTGGGCAATACTCCTTCACTTCAGAAGATGCAAACTTGAGTCTTCAGAGTCTCTGCAGAATTGAGTCCAGTCATTCATGGGCTCACAATCAAAGCTCACCACACAAACACAGAGAAACAAGCCTTCGTGAATAGGAGTCAGCAGGTTATTTTAAAGTCACCAGCAACTTCAGAAATACAATCTATGTGTAGATCTTGACCATAAAATGTAAAATATAGTTATTTGGAGTCCCCAAGGAAGAGAATTGAGAAAACGATGAGCTTATTCTTAAAAATAATGTTTGCAACTAGATGTGGTGGATCACTTGAGACGCTGAAGCAAGAAGATTGCTGAGTTTGAGACTACCCTGGACTGCACAGAGAGTTCCTGGCCAGTCTGGGTCAATAGTGGATTTATAGAAGTTGGCCGTTACTGCATACAAAAATGAATGGGGAAGGAAAGTTCAAGGCGCAGGAAGAAATGACAAAGGCAACTCTGAACCTATGTGACTGCAGAAAACTCCAGCAGGGGAAAGCTCAACTTGAACAATTATGGGGAAAGAATAATATAATAATGTCAGCACGTAAGCCACTCTGAGAGAATGAACAGATTGTATTTTTAGGGGGCCTGTGTGCATGTGCATGCATGTGTGCATGTGCGTGTACATGTTGTTATGTTTGTATTTAATTTCTGTTAGGGATTGACTTACTAATAATAGACTTAGACATCATTGGATTGTTAATTTTTTATGGTACAATTTAAAACTAAAGATAGCAAGCAGACAAATAAGCAATCAAAATGAAGCTTTTGAGATGGCTTAATGGGTAAAAAAGTACTTGCCATGCCAGGCTGAGAACCTTAGTTCAATTCCCAGAGCCCATATATAAAAGCTGGCAAGCGTCTTTAATCCCAAAACTCCTACAGCATGCTGAGAGGCAGAGATGAAGAATCATCAAGGAAGCTTGCAAGACAGCTAACCTGTACCATGCATTGCAACAAAAACCAGAGAGAGCCTGCCTCAGCAAGACAGAAAGAAAGAACTTACTCCTCAAACTATTCTCTGGCCTCAACATGTGTGCTGCCGAATATGCACACTTGTATTCACACAAATACACACACTCACACATGCACACTTAGTAATGATGTTTTAAGGAAACCGGGGCATGGTGGTGTACATGTTTAATCCCAGCATTGGGAAACTGAAGCAGCAGTGCATCTGTGGGTCTGAGGCCACCTTGGTTGTACATACTGTGCTCCAGATCAGCTAGGGCTACATCAGAAGGCCCTGTCTTAAACAAATATGCAACATCAGCAAAAGGAGGTGAGGGAAGAAAGAAGCAAAATTCACCTAAAGAAAAATAAATCACTGGAAATAAAATGAAAATCAGTTGTGGTGCACAGGATACCGAGAGTAAAGCTAAGGGGGAGTGTCAAATGCTGTGAGTAAGGACAGGCCAGAGACAGCAGAGCTGGGAGGGCCTACAGGAGCAGCAACGCTTGCCCAAAGGAAGAACACACACAGGTGGTGGTAGTGTTTGTTTGTTTGTTTGTTTGTTCATTTTCTTTTGGGGGAAACATGGCTTCTTTGTGTAGCCCTGACTGTCCTGGAACTTTCTCTGTAGACCAGACTGGCCTCAAACTCGGAAATTAGTGCCTCTGCCTCCGCCTCCGCCTCCGCCTCTGCCTCTGCGTTAAAGGCATGTGCCCCCAAGCCTGGCTAAAGTGTTTCTTTTAAGTCAAAGTTGCTAAAGTACTAGAAAAAAGAATTGAAGATTAAACAAAACAAAACAAACAAACAAGAACAACAAAAAACCCTCAAGAGCAAGTTTTTCCTTGAGAGAGAAATATAACTACCCCCAGAAGGCTGAACCAGCAATGCCTACTTTGAGAAATATCTACTGGCTTCTCAGAAAATTTCTTCTCATTTAGTCCATGATAACAAAATCCATCCCATTTAAACACAATTGAGGGTGACATGCTAATCTTAAACAAAATTTCTGTTAAAAAAGTTAAAATTAACCCTCAAAATAGAATACACAATTAAACAAGAAAAATATGTGTGATCTGAAAGAAGCAAAGCATTTTGCAGCAATAAATATGCCCATAAATAAAATGGCAAGGCAATAAGATGCGAATTTATTCCACTTCAGGACATAAAAATGCAAGCAATGAACAAATGTAATGCTAAAAGATCCCTATGGAATTTTGAGGAGTGAAATATCCAGTGAAAAGGATATAGGGTGAAAGAGAAAGCAATAGAAAAATATGATGAAAAAGAAGAGAAAGGCAAAATAAAGGCCTGCGTGCATGTAATTTGAGTATCCAAAACAAAACAATCAATAAAATATAAAAACGAAACTCAAGACATTTGAAACAAGACTCAAATCTTTATACAAGAAATCCACACTGCACAACCAGACAAAGCATACCATAATATGTTAAGTCCAAAATATTTTAATAAAACTACTGGACTTTGGAGAAAAAGGAAAACTGTTACTTAAAAAACATATATATATATATATCAGTTCACAGATGTGGAACATAAAAGCAAACTGATAGCAGACTTCAAAACCAACATTTGATAGTAGAATACAAGGGGAACACTCAAGATATTCAAGAAACAGAATATAAGATGAGAATTTTATGTGATAAATGCTGTGGCCAAGCAGTTTACAGCTTCCTGTATATTTAGGAGCCTTGCCTAAGCATTATACTAAAAAATGAGCTTGGAACTAATATGACATTGTTGGAGAAGCTTTGACATAAAAAATGAGCTGAGCCCTGAATGTATTTAACTGTAAAGTTAATATTTAAAATGGGGAATACAGAAAAAAATGATTTGAAAATGTTACACAATTTAATAGTATAAAACCAATAGAGCTGACAATAATAGCAAGCTGGGGAATGAGTAAGTGGAACGTTAACTAAGCTTGCCAGTGGGTGGCAAGAGTAAAAAGGGTAGGAGCATTTAAATGCATACATTTAAATCTTGTGCTAAATTAAAGATATAAGTTCACTAGTCCCCCTAAGACAACCTGTGGTGAGCCTAAGTAGTGTGTAGCACGGTCCATCAGAGAACCTCAGGAGCTCTGTGTGGGGGGCAGAAGCTTGCAACTGCTTCCCAACTCTAGTAGATAGGGAGGCAGAGCTGGGATACAACACTCAAGGCTTACCCTTGGGGGCTGTGCCGGCTAGCTAGGCTCCATGCCCCAAAAGACCCATAATTTCCAAACAGTACCTCGAATTGAAGACTGGGTATCCAAACACATGAGCCTGGGGCATATATTTTCCCCAAAACCATAGCAGCTGCTTACAATATAGACAAGGAAGAGTGTAGAGAGAAGAGAGAGGTAGACAGGTCTAGACACTTCAAACCATAGCTGCAACTTTAGAATTTTTGCAGGAATCACATAGAATAAAAGGCTAAGGATATAATTTAAAATAAGTAAAATTCATCTTAAAGTTTAGTTTTAATTGCTAGCATCAGTATGGAATTAAGGTTGTTTTTCTTAAAAACAAACAAAAAACACACATAATTCCTCATTCTTCCTACCATAACAGATACAAGCAATTATTTCCAAAATGTCTAGATTATCATCAGTACACATTAGTCTCAGTATTAGGAATAAGCATTTCTTAGAGGAGTGGCTTGATAGAGCTAGTGGTAGGAAATGTCTACAGTACCAATGGCCAATGGCCCCAAATGAGTCAACAAAAGAGTCAACATAAAGGGACTCCTACTGCTGAAGGTAGTCTGGACAACAGAAACGTTGAAGAAACTGTGATTGCAAGAGATTGAAAGAGATTTCCATTACATGAAAATACAGTTCATGATTATATTTTTTGAAAATGGACTGAAATAAAAATGAAAACATCTTACTGATCATTTGGTAAGAAAAATAGACAACAGATACACCAAGAAAATTGAGAGATAGTAAGAATGAAGTTTCAGAGCTGGGTGGATGGCTGGGTTGGTAAAGTACTTATGCAAACACTAGGGCATGAGATTAGATCCCAAACCTATATAAAAGCTTGACACAGCAGAGGGTATGTGCTAGTAGTGCAAGAAGAGGTGGACCTCTGCTGCTCTGCTGGCTAGTTGAGTAGCCAGAGGAGTCAACTGCATGCGCTCCAGGTTTGTTGCACACAAACATAGAGAGAAACACAGCATGGTTCATCAACAACACTTGCGGAGGATGTAGGAGAAGGAAGGGATGATAAACAACCATCCAATAATCTTAACAAGCAAATGAAAAGAAATAAACATTTTCCAAAGGAGAAAAATGAAGGTACTTTAAAGATGGTTTGTTATAAGTAAAAGAGAAGACAAAAAATTAAAAAGCCATAGTTAGTTTCCAATTTATAATAAACGTATATGTAACAATATACTATACACAGGATTTTTCCTTCATTTTCCACAAAACTGTATTTGAGCTTCCTAGGATTCCAGTTAATAAATGTAGGAAGAAAGCAATAGAATTAAATAAATTTTCCCTTTTAAATGTCAGACAAAATAGTTGATTCAGGTTACAATCATCAGTGGTAAAAGATTAAGGAAAGGACTCCGGCTGTGAACACCAATTAATTGCAGCATCCTCTCGAGAAGGACAGCTCTGTGCAACTTACCTCCTGATGTGGCCTAGCAGAGACAGTGCAGCAACACTGAGGACATGTACTGCATTGAGAAGATGGCTTGGATGTAGGAGATGCCTTTGGGCACATTCCTCCTCACTTGTGAGAATAACAAGGAATGAAAGAACAAGTAAAGCAATGCTGTGGGAAATGGGAGAATCCCACCCATGTGTGTTCCATTGCACAGCACAGTTCAGCAACGCATCAGGAGAGCAGGAGGGGAAGAAAGGGAATAATAAATAGGTAACAAACATACAAAGGCAAATATATCCCAGAGGGATTAAAAGTCGAGATATTTTAAACATGCTTTATTTTAGGCAAATGAGGTTGAAAAAATCAGGAGCCCCAGTTTCTTTCTTTTTTTTTTTTGTTTGCTTGTTTTTTTTTTGTTGTTTTTTTTTTTTTACTTTTTATTAGGTATTTTCCTCATTTTCATTTCCAATGCTATCCCAAAAGTCCCCCATACCCTCCCACCCACTCCCCTACCCACCCACTCCCACTTTTTGGCCCTGGCGTTCCCCTGTACTGGGGCATATAAAGTTTGCATGTCCAATGGGCCTCACTTTCCAGTGATGGCCCAGTTTCTAATCCATCTCTTGCGAACGAGAAAGGTTGAGATTCTGGTGTTTGCTAGGATTCATCATCCTGGTCTAAGATTGTATATTAGAATTAGAAATTGGTATGACCAAATGAGCATGACCTGATCAAGATGACCATTTACAGCTACCCTTTGATACAGAATTCTCAAGAACATTTCCCAGAACAATCCTTGTAAATGCGCACCTAGGACCTTTCAGGGAATTCTCCACAACCTACTTCACAAAAGCAATCTGAGTCGCTAAGAAGATGAGCAGTAAATTGTGATGAATTTACATAATAGGCGATCGCATAGCAGCAGGTTTAAAGAACTCTGACTAAGGCAACAACATGAATAAATCATTTTAGAATCATAATATTGAGCTGGAAAGACACTTTCAAAGATCCTATTCAGTCTGATTCCAGTTTGTGTAGTGCTCAAAGCTGAACACAGAACTGCATACTGCTTAGGAATATACTGGCTCTTATATTAAAATTGAAAATCAAGGAAATGAAAAACATAGCAACAGTCAAGTGATGACTCTTTTCTTGAAGGTGACAAAGAATATGAAGAAGAAGGAGAAGAAGAGGGAGAAGGAGAAGAAGAGAAAGAAGAGGAAGAGGAAAACTTCAACAGCTTTCATATTTTAAAAAATCTCAATCCTAAGCAGGGAGTGAATTCGTGAATGTTTGACTTATCATGATTTATAATGCACATCTAATACATATTTGAAATTTAAATGAAGAGTTTTTCAAGGGGTTGGGTATGTGTCCCAGTTATTAGGATGCTTGCCTACCATGCACAGTGCCCTAGGTTTGATCCCATATGAACATAACATGATTGCACATGCCAGAAAGCCCAGCACTCAAGAGGTAAAGACAGGACCATCACAAGTTCAAAGTCATCTATGTCTACATTGCAAGTTTGAGGCCAGCCTAGGACTCACAAATCTATGTCATAGATGGATAGACAGACAGACAGACAGACAGATAGATTAAATGCTAAGCTACTACCTTGTCATAAAAGCTACATGTAAATTAGTACTATCAAATTCAGAAAAGATGATAAAATAGGCAACCTCCTCAAATAAGTAGCTGTTTCATTAGCCTTCACTAATGAAGTGTGAGGCTTCATTTACTAATGTTAGTGTTATACAATGTAAAATAAAGTTTGTTCTTTCTAAAGACAAGCATCATGAGGCAGCCGCTGTGGTGTGTGTGTGTGTGTGTGTGTGTGTGTGTGTGTGTGTGTGTGTGCTGTTACAAGAGCACAAGAACATATACGCATATCCATTGGCAGGAAAATCAGCATTGAGGAAGTTGAGGGCTTAGAGAATTTTAAAACATTCTTAGCCTGGTGGTGGTGATGCACATCTTTAATCCCAGCATTCAAGAGGCATAGGCAGGCAGATCTCTGTGAGTTTGAGGCCAACCTGAACTACAGAGCAAGTTCCAAGACAGTCGGAGCTACACAGAGAAAGTCTGCCTCAAAAAAACAAAAGCAAACAACAACAAACCTTTAATCTCTTGTGGAATAAGAAGGATTTGGTTTTAGAACTAAAATTGGCCAGATATTTGGAAAGCCAAGCCAATTGCTAAAGTGCTTGCTTTTAAATCACTCCTCAGAAGTATGGAAGGAAGCCTGGAGCAACTGAAGTTCTCCCTTGTAAGTGAGGGCAAGTACCCACACTCTTGCTGTTATATTGGCCTGGTGCCTTTCTGGTCTGTTGCTTGCCATCTGTGATGTCTTTTATTAGCAATATCCAATTTTTAAGTAAAAATTAAAACCATTCGAATTGATGTTTTGGGCTGTCGTAATTACTGACTCAAACACTGCAGCTAAAATTGGGAGATCGATGGCTTCTGAGAAGGAAGAAGATAAAGAGGTAGATGAGAAGTTGGTCCTGCCTGATGCTGAGCAACTACAATCGTTGCTCACCTTTGATATGTGTCTCTGTGAGCCATCAAGTGATGCAAAGCTGTCCACAAAACCTTCCATGTTTCCTTATCCTGCCTGAGTAATAAACATTTATTCTCACACTCTATGGAACCGCCTGCTTGCGATTAGTTCCACACTGGTTTCAACCAATTGTGCATCAATTTCTGCAACTGCATGGATGTTTCATCTACTCTTGTCCCTATTTTTCATAAGATAAGTAGAAAACATAAGTGTAAGTTCAGATTTTGTGTATCTTTTTTGTTTTGTTTTTTTGTTTTTCGAGACAGGGTTTCTCTGTGTAGCCCTGGCTGTCCTGGAACTCACTCTGTAAACCAGGCTGGCCACGAACTCAGAGGTCTACCTGTCTCTGCCTCCCAAGTGCTGGGGTTTAAGGTGTGGGCCACCACGCCCAGCTAGATTTTGTGTATCTTAATTAACCTACAAAACAGTAACAGTGGTGGTAGTTTACTAATACCTATGTTGAGGTTTTCATTACTTTAGCCCTTTTCTTCTTCATCTTCATTCTCTAATCTATGGGCATCTCTGTGGATATCTCTGACATCTCTGCCCACATACAAAATACACCCTGAATTTGTGTTTTGACTCCATCTTCCCTTCAAATACAGCAGATCTGTTCTTCTCTTGTTTCAGACAATTAGGGTGAGCCTCAAAATGACCTTATCACTTCCACTCTCATTCTGCTCAACTGTATAATACAACTAGTCTGAATTCTGATCAGATTGTCCTATGCGATGTTGATGAGTTTTCAACTCTGGGCAAAAAACTAATAAGGAGTTGATAATATAGAACAAGATGAGAGGTGTTCTCACTCACCAATCAACTCAGGTGGTGCTTGGGAGCCTAAAGACCTCATTATTTTCCTCTTGCAAAGTTCCAGATTGCTTAAGACATTTTTGAGGTATGCACTCTTTTTCCTCCAAGCTACATTTAGTTTTAATATTAATAAGATTTCATAAAAACAAAAGTATGAGAGAAAATAGGTAGGAAGGGGATATTCTGTTTTGTTTTCATTTTTTCCATTTATTGAAAAGTAAATTATTTTCTCATGCAATATATGTCCTGATTATAGTTCCCACCCCTCTTCACTCTTTGCAGTTCCTTACCACCTCCCCTACCACTGGGATCCACTCCCTTTCTGTCTCTCATTAGAAAAGAACAGGATTCAAAAGAAATTAACCAAACATGGTGAGATAAAATGTTACAAGATAAAGGAAAAATCATCACATAGAGACTGGATAACACAACCCATCAGAAGAAAGAGTCCTGAGAGCGGGCATGAATATCAGAGACCCATTTGTTCGTGCACCAGGGAGTCTAATAAAAGTATTAACCTGAAAGCTATAGTATAAATCCAGAGGACATGATGTAAACCTGTGTAGGCCTTTTGCTTACTTCTTCAGTCTCTGTGAGGTCATGTGTCTTGCTGAGTTGATTCAGAGGGTCTTGTTCTTTTGAAGTCTTCCATGCTATATGAATTTTATATTCTTTCTGCCTCCTTTTCCCTGAGGTTCCTTGAGGGGGGATGAAGACATCCCATTTAGACCTGTGTGTTCCAAGGACTGACTCACTGACTCTCTCTCTCTCTCTCTCTCTCTCTCTCTCTCTCTCTCTCTCTCTCTCGTCTTGCTATGGATCTCTATATTTGTTCCATCAGCTGCAGGAGGAAGCTTCTCTGATAATTTCTTTTATTAGACCTGTAATATTTGGTTTTATCCTAAGTCCATGGCCTATCTAATCTCTGGCTCTTGGTTATCCAAGAGTGTTAAGTATGGGTTCTATTTCCTGAGGTGGTCCTTAAGTCAAATTAGACAGTGGTTGGGTACTCCACAAATTCTGTGCCACTATTGTCTCAGCATATCTTGCAGGCATAACAGATTGTAAACCAAAGGTT
The DNA here is from genome assembly GCF_978045245.1 of Mus caroli. Taxonomy (NCBI): domain Eukaryota; kingdom Metazoa; phylum Chordata; class Mammalia; order Rodentia; family Muridae; genus Mus; species Mus caroli. The sequence continues at coordinate 94,659,500 of NW_028227258.1, forward strand.
TTATAGCTGAGTTGGTGTTTTCATTTCTCTTTTGGTAGCCTGCAGAGGAACTTCCCACACAAAGGACACTAGAATAATAAAGTAAGGGTACAATGTAGGCAACAGCTTTACTTCTCCGTGTTCAGTTAGTTGTGTGGTTGTTGTCTTGACAATGGGACCCCTCTATCAGTTTGAAGAGAGCAACCCATTGTCTTAGCAACAGCTTAGGTTGTTTGAGTATTCCCTTTAGCCAACAACTCTATTAAATACAACCTAGTCCTGATACTGGAAACCTTGTTCCATAACAAGAGCTAAGCAGTTGGGATTCCATAGTTTCCCATTAGGATCATCTTCATGCATTTTAGGAAGGTTTGTTGTACTAGGTTTCCATATCATCCCTCATGTCCTTCAAGTCCATCTGTCTCTCCCTGCATTCTCTTCCTCAGCCTTATGTCCCTGTCCCTCCCCCTCCCCACATTTTATCCCCATTCTATCCCCAGCTGCCCCCAGTCCACCCATAAAATCTATCTAAGTCTTCCAGGTAGAGCCATTCCTCACCCCAGTCCTTTTCTCTATACTTAACCTCTCTGGGCCTATGGATTATAGTTTGTTTATTATTTATTTAAAATATTCACATATAAATAAATACATGCAGTATTTATCTTTCTGGATCTGGGTTATTTCACTTGGGATGATTTGTTTTTCTAGTTTCATCCACTCACCTACAAATTTCATGATGTCATTTTCCAACAGCTTATTAATACCCTGCTGTATAAATATATCACATTTTCTCTATCCATTCTTCTATTAAGGGACATCAAGGTTTTTTCCAGATTCCGGGTATTATAAATAGAGCAGCGGTAAACATGGTTGAACCAGTGTCCTTGTAGGAGGAAGCATCCATTGGGTATATTCTAGGAGTGGAATAGCTGGGTCTTGAGGTAGATCAATTCCCAAGTTTCTTAGAAAACACCATATTGATTTCCTAAGAAAGTTGTTCAAGTTTGCACTTCTACCAGCAGTAGAGGAGTGTTCCACTTTCTACACATCCTCGCCAGCATGAACTATTACTTTTATTGTTGATTGGGGTAAAATGAAATCTCAAAATAGTTTTGATTTACATTTCTCTGGTGGCTAAGACTGTTTCTGTAAGTACTTCTCAGCCTTTGGAATTTTCTCTATTCTCTGTTTAGATCTGTACTCCAATAGGATTACTTAGGGTTTTAATATCTACTTTTTTAGTTCTGTGGGCTACACTTTTGACATATTGATGGTGTCTTTAGCCTTACTGAAGCTTTTCATGAGTTCCCATTTACTAATTGTTGATCATAATGATCATGCTAGAAGGGAGAGATTAACAATAAAGGATGTATTCTGTATATTCCTCAGTCCTCCATTCAAAGGCAATCATAATCAGAAATGAACAGTCCTCAAAAGGCCTAGTGATGCAAGCCAGAAAGGCTGCATTCTCCCCAGGCTCAAGAAGGTATGTCTGAGGCAGACTAGCATGAAGACATTCTCTATGACCAGGATAGAATCTTTCAGCTGAAGAACAAGGAAGTCATCTCAAATCATGTCTTACTGGGAGTAGAAACATCCCAACTCTACTCCAAGGACTCTGATAGACACCATGAATAAAAATAATCATAAACCACCAGCCATGTTTCAAGGTTCTTTATAAACCAGGAACAGTGGGAGCTCAGATGACTTAGGTATGGAAAGTGCTGATAAGAACATGTGAGGTCATTGCAAAAATGAAGAACCCAAGGGTTTTTGGTGCCTGAGAACAGACAGAGGGCCAAACTGGGAAAGAAGGTGACCCTGGTGTCAGCAACAGTATTAATGAAAGACAAGGAGATCTAGCAAGGAGGAAAAGCAGCTAAGCATCAACTATTGTTCAACTTTATTTCTAACTTCTGTCCTCTGTCTGAAGTAATTTACTTCTAGCTCTCCCAACTCTGCCAAGCCCCCAGCCATCTCTGACCTGCTCTCCTTCTGTGTCTGTAACCTGGCTCCTCTTTCAGAAAGAACCTGGAAAAGACATTCATTCTAATAGCAATATTATTGCTATGAGAAACAATCCTTCAATTAATTGGAAAAAAGAAACTTCCTGGGAGGATTTTACATATCAAGAGATAAATGGAGGGCAAATTCTACAGCTGAAGCAGCATCCCCCTAAATTCTACATCATGACCACCACCACCCCCAAGCCTTGCATTCCATTAGGAAATTGAGTGGGAAGACAGCTGAGAGATAAAGCTATAGAACAGGCAGTGGAAAGAAGATATGAAACTAAACTATATAATCAGGTTGTGCATGGAAAAGTGGTGACTGGCTGTTCTCTTTAGTTTTTCACCACAGTGATGGGGCAATGGCTTAGAACAGTAGTTACTATAAGGGGAAGAGCAAGTGCATGGATATGGGGAGGGGAGGGATCTTTCTATGGACTCCTGCCTTCATCTGTTTGATGGTTGCATACAACATAAGCATAAAAGCTAGAAGCTATACACCTACCACCTGAACCTTCTGCTGCATGTCAATTACAAATAACTTTGAAAGTTAATGTTAAAAGTTAGCAAATGTTATCCAGCAGAGTTTGCCATTTTGTGTAAGATTGAAAAACTGCGTGCTAAATTTTAAAGAAGTTAAAATTGGAAGCTAGCTTGCGTATATTATCACATTTTATAGCTAACCACTAACTTTTATAAAATGGCTAAGCGAATACAAAAACCTCTAGATGAAGGGATTTGGGTTAAAATAAGCATCAATATATCAACAAGCATTTTATTTTTACTTAATGCTAATATATTTTATGCAGCACTAAGCATCTTCCCTTAAAAGGCAGTTGGATGTGTTTAAGAAATAGATATAAAATTCCCACATCATCACTCCAGTCTCTTTTACCTTTGAAAATCCTGACATCTAGAATGGGGGATTTGGCCATTTTCATGGTCTTTAGTATAATTTCTTGGCTTGCATAAGAAATATCTAATATTTGACTTCAATGCTACATCTCAGTATTATCCTTCTTGGAAACATTTGAACTCACAATTAAAAAAGAACTTGCACTGTGGTGGTTTGAATTAAAATGGCCCCCACTGACCCATAGGGAGTGGCACTATTAGGAGGTGTGGCTTTGTTGCAGTAGACGTAGCCTTGCTGGAGAAAGTGTGTCTTGGTTCTCTTCCTGCTTCCTGCAGATCCAGAAGTAGAACTCTCAACACCATGTCTACCTGCATGCCACCATGACAATAATGAACTAAAGCTGAGAAATATAAGCCAGCCCCAATTAAATGTTTTCCTTTCTGAGTTGCTGAAGTCATGGTGTCTCTTCAGAGCAATAAAACACTAAGAGAGGCATTGGCACCAGGAAGTGGTGAATAGAGTATAGATATAAGACAGCAGATCTCAGCTGAGGAGGAAATTAAAGAATCAGCTCATGCTACATTCACAGAAGTCCAGGGTGTTGGCACGTCCATTGCAGCCCAATCCTCCACGTGGTTGTTGGGAGTAGTCTAGAGAAACATGAGGTGTCTCCTGAAATGCCTAGGTGTGATGCAAAAGGAAAATTTAGCGTTAGTATGGAGACTTGAGTAAGGATAACACATAGCACCTAGTTCCAGGCTTTCATCAGCATCACTTCTCACTCAGTCTGCTGCCTACTGTGCCTCTGAACTGTATTCAGAGAGAATAGGAGCTCAGGAGAGGCATGTAAACTTTTTGTATTCTCAAAGCTTTACTTCTTGGCAGCTATTGGTCCTTGCTCACCAGGACACCCATGGTTCTACCCATGCTCTTTGGTGCTATTTTTTTTTGCCCTATCTGTCTTAGCTATTGAGCTTCTTGCATATTATTTTCTCTTTTCTTTTTAATCTCCCACTTGTCCTTAGTCATAATACCTCACTCCATTGTCTAGGTTTATAAGAATCTATGCATCATGTAACAAAGAGAAAATGAGATTTTCTGATTTCCTGTTATCTATGACAGTAAGCTTTTGTTAATAAAAGGAAGAAAGAAACATAATTCTTGGCATACACACAGTGTGCCTCACTTTGATCTAGTGATAAGATAAACACTGACCATTTCCATTCTTTGGAAGTTGACCTACAACTATGGAAATTAGATATTTGAATTCCTACATAGCCGATGTATGGAAGGGTGACATGAGAAAGAAAAGAGAAAGACTTGAACTGAGTGACAAGATTAGAGTTGATCAAAGACCAAACAGAAGCTGAAGCTGAAGGAAAGACTATCCAGTATGTCCTGGCTGAGCCTCACCACATACTGCAGATCTTTCCCAAGAATCTAGTCTAGTACATAGTTAATAGTGTGATGAAGCCCAGTAAGTATTACTCTGCAGTGTGAGACATACTTATAAGTAGAATGCTGATACTCTAGCTAGTAGTCTAATACTATCAATAATTGATTAACCTACAGATGGTGCTCACTTTATTTATTTCCCAGTAGTAGGATTAGACCCACTTACTGCCTTTAATCTGAAAAAGTTATGTTGTCTACAAGCTGTTCAGGAAATTAATGCAAAATAACTTTTTGTTGTTTTTTCTTTTTCTTTGTTTTGTTGTGGTGGTTGTTTTTGAGATACCTGTAAGAGTTCTTCTCAAACCATGTGTTTGCTTGGAGAATCAATTATAATTTTAACACAGAACAATGAGATATTAACCCCCTTGTCCTGAGGATAGGACCTAGAGCCCATGGATACAGAGCAAGCACCCTATCTAAGCTGTAAACCTGGGCATTTGTTTTTAATTGTTATTTTGAGATAGTCTTGCTCAGTTACCTTAAACTTATGGTCCTTCTGGGCCAGCCTCCCAGCAGCTGTGTTTACAGGGTCAGAGTTGTACCAGTAGGGCCCAGTGAGTTGTTAGTTATTTATTATCTTTCATTGAGTTCTAATGTCCCACAGAAGAAATACAAGGTAAAGATCAGGGCAGTGACTTAATGTAATGTCAATAACATTAATGAAGACCCCTTCACTTGTCAAAGCAGACTACCTCAACCTTCTGGGAAGGATGCTAGGAAGGGATACGCTGACAGGATCTGAGACTTGAAATTCATGAGCCTTATCTGACCCATGCTCCTGAAATTAAAAATGTGCAGACGCCAAGAAGTAAAATAAATAGCACCCTGAAGAGCAATCGTCCATGTAAATCTCATTCAGTCGTCTGCCCATAATACTCCAGGATCTCACAGAGTGACAACCATGCAGGTACTGAAGGGCAGCAGCTTCCTTCAGTACCCACAATTACCCTCTTCCTCTTCTATCTAATCCTTAGTGAATAACAAGGCCCAGAACCAACAGACTATGTCAGCCAAAACCTCAACTCAGATTTATAACACAGGAAGTCTTGGTGCTGCTGGCAAGGCAGGCAACAGTGGGAACAACTCTTCTTACAGAAATGCCTACCACCCCACCCTGAGTCTGAACAGAAGACTGAACAGGCCACGTTCCACACTGACCCAACCATGGTTGCGTGGATTTGCTGCTACATTGTTTATTTCCTCACTATTAGCTCAAATGTCTGCCAACGATAGACTCAATGTTCATGCATCTAATTGTTTAAAGTGCCCCAAAGAGCAAAAGTTTAACTCGTTAGGATCTGTCTGCTTTGCAAACATCTTAGAACTTCATCCAAAACAATGTAACCTGGTGGTCATGAAGCTCCCGCTGCCCTTCAGAGCAGTCTGACCCAGATAAGACTGATGAGAGAAACGAAAGAAATTATGGTGATGGGGAAAGAAAAGAATGAGGAAGACGCGCTGCGTCAGGACTCAGACATCACCAGTACGGAAAATGGTCCCAGTAAGAGTGCACGCTTTAAGGAAAGCAGCTAAGACAGAAATGCCAACACTAGTGAACCTGCTGCTTCCTTGGGGCGAAGATTATCTGTAGTCTTCAGTTTCTAGCACTCTCATTTCATTCCTGGACATTACCCCTTCATAAATCCTCCCTACAATTTTATTTACGGAGGAAATACTTTGATCATTAAACATGTTTACATTTCAGTCTCTGAGACATGGAACTCAACAATCCACAGGATTGTAGAAGGCTGCCACAACCACAGTAAGGCAGGGCTTTGAGAAGTCCACGCCCTGCTCAAGTGTGGCTGCTCTTCCCTGAGAATCTTTACTTTTATCTCCTCCTCCTCCTCCTCCTCCTCCTCCTCCTTTTCTTCTTCTTCTTCTTCTTCTTCTTCTTCTTCTTCTTCTTCTTCTTCTTCTTCTTCTTCTTCTTCTTCTTCTTCTTCTTCTTCTTCTTCTTCTTCTCCCTCATGCTAAAAATCTACATTGTAATCTCTTTTAATAAACTCCAACTCCAATCCATACTGGCTTTTGCTGGAATTCTTTTCTGTTGTGAAGCCAAGAGTCCCAAGTTTGTCTGAATGGAGGTCCTTGGGGTGACAGGGAGCTCCACACACTTCTGCTAATAACGACATGGAGTGGACTGTCCACCCTGGCCATGGCTGGCACAGAGACTCCCCATGGCTCTGTCGCCGGCACCATCTCTCCTGCTCTCTGGAGTCATTGCTTCCTCTCCCCCTAGACAGTTGCCTTTGGATGGTCTCATGCTTTAAGGGATTTGCCCCCTTAAGACAAAACCATCCAACCAAAAAACAATTGTTTTGCCTTTTGTGGGTTATCTATATTCTCCTGGGATAGTCCGCAAACTTCTCAAGTGTCTACACTCTGTCATTCATTTCATCATTTACTTCAGGTCATTCATTCGTATGACAGCATGTTAGACACAAGGTGATATTCATGTCACTAAACTTCATAGTCTGTACTTCAGAGAATTAAAGAATCTATTTGTATGCACAACAAATTGGCAGTGAGGGCTCTGAAAATCAACAGTTAACTTCTAAATCTTCTATTACTTAGCAAAATGTGGTTCCTTTACTCTGTAAGTCCTGGAGTCCATCTCTAAAAGCCATGTTCACATCACTTCATACGAAAGGCAAATGTCAGGGTGGGTTGAGCTCATTTTCCTAGTGAGCAACTCATTGTCCCATTCATTTTATATATCTTTCCCCTTCTATAAACATATATTAAGCAAGTTAAAAATGAATAGGATTCTCTTAATGATCAGGTTTTTCTCCTTCTTAGACAGTATGCCTACAATAATTAAATTGTAAATGTCATGCCTTTTCTTGTCTATATTCCCTAAGACAATAAACTCTAAAAAAAGGCACCAGCATCTACCTTGTTTCCAGGATACAAAACATGCACCTTTTCTTGGGGAATGATTGATTGGGTGAATAGGGTAGTGAAGAGAACAGGTGCCCTTGGATAAGAAAGACAATGGTCTAATCAGAGAGAGTTGTCAGGGAGTGGAATTTAGCAGGACTGCCTGGTGGATGGATGGTTTAGGTCCACCCCTAGAAAACAGAGCAAAGAAAAAGCCTGGGTGCAGCATGAACATAGGAAGGGATATGGACTCTTCCCAGAGAGTACAGAAGCTGTCTGAGCATATCGCTCCAACACGAATAACTAACAATAGGGGGAGGCAGAAGGGCAGTGCTCCAGCTAGAAAGGCAAGGTGTTCAAAGCTCCCATCAGCAAAGAGGAAAATGGACTCTCCTCCAGCTCATGGATATGCCCATGGCCTGAAATCACACCTGCTAGGTGTGTGGAAGCTACATCATAAAGCACACTGTGGAATAAGAAACATCAAAACTCCTATTGTCTAAGCAAGTAGTAACACACTGTATTGATCATATTAAGTGTATAGGCGGTATAAAAGTCAACCCTAAATGCAGGATGTCTTAATGGAGATTCAGGCTTCTAAAACGACTGAGACGTGCTAACAAAGGTGCTAATTTGAACACCTTTCCATGCCTCAAGGCTAATGACAAGGGTGTTTATTCTCTAAATAAGATACCATCTGAGGAGCAGTTAACCTACAATGTAAAATACCCAGATCTCCTCTGAGAATTAATGATCTGCCATCCCCTTAAGTAGGAACCTAATCACCAAGTTTCTACAGCCAAGGTCAGAAATGGGTCCCCAAAGACTCTTATGCCCAGCACATTCTCTTTTAAGGGGAAAAGGCATTCCTGTTAGTGTTTGTATTACTGATTTTTAGACAAGCTGTCCATCCTGATGGCTGCTTTGGTAAGCAGCAGCTTCATTTTTAACAATACATTTGTATGGAAAATTACCAGCAAAGCAAGGATTCTAGGTGTCATTATCAAAGTTACAGTGCACAACAGCATGGAGCAAAAATAACTGTTCCTGAAGGGACACATGTGTGAAGGACACAAAGAAAGGGAGCAAAGCCTGGTCCTTAAGAGACATCTGTCAAGTAGAAAACAAAGTAAGTGTGCCATTTTTGCAAGTGACATGTACCTGGGCTTCCCTCATGTCATTCAAAGGGCCTTGATACACAAGAAAAAAAAAAAGACTCAAACATAAATCTCATGCCTCCTGCTATGCCTTAAGGAAAACCCCATTTATTTCTCTAGAGGTCTTATGTGTTTATCCAGTAAGTATGGCTTTGTAGCAGGCTCGTTGCTGCCTTTCAGTTCCTGACAGATAGCAATGAAATGGCTAACAGGGACTAAACCACCAAACAAAGAGTACACATGGAGGGACTCATGGCTCCAGCCACATATGTCGCAGAGGATGGCCTTGTAAGACATCAATGGGAGTGGAGACCCTTGGTCCTGTGAAGGCTCAATGCCCCGGTGTAGGGGAATGCTAGGGAGGTGAGGTGGGAGTACGTGGGTGTTGGAGCACCCTCATAGACACAGGGGGAAGGGGATAGGATTGGGGTCTGCTGAGGGGAAACCAGGAAAGGGGATAACATTTAAAATGTAAATAAATAAAATATCCAATAAATAAAGAATTATAAACCTTATAACATCCACTTACCTTTTCAGCAATATGATGGTTTGTCTGAGTCTAGGTAAAAAGCCCCGTTTCCCCCTTCAAAACTCAGAGAACATCAGAGAAGAGAAGGTGGCGACAATGTAAATCCAAGGGGATGGGGTGGAGTGTTGTGGAATGTACCAACCATGATTTGGCTGTGGCACTCATGAACTCACAGTGGCTGTGGGTACCAGCACAAAATACAAGATGGATCTGCCAGTATTCTGTCACAGAGAAGACAGAGAATCAGATTGCTCCCCCTGTCCCTAGAAATGAATTTCTGGGAAAGAGAGACATTTTAACTAGTGTGGCTACTGCTAAAATGGCTATGCTTCTGTAACTAACCTTTCTCTCACCCTCTTGTAAATAGCAATAAAAAGGGGGGGATGGGAACAGGGTGGGAAATAATGGAGGGGGAATTAGTTGGGAAGAGAAAGGAAATCAGTCAGGGGAAGTAGAAGGAACAAGAGGAATGGAGAATCTAATGTCCAAGGTACATTATACAGACATATGGCAATGTCATGAGGAAATTCATTCTGTTCAATAACTAATATATACGAATGAAAATCTTAAGTCTCAGTCCTACCCTAGCATTGCTAACTTGCACCATCACTACATGTTGGCTTCCTTGTAATAAAGTCTCTGCTGGTGCAGTGTTTGCATGGCTTGGCTTTGCTCTCTTCTGAGGCTTTGAGGAAGCCATCAGTTAAGCTCTTACCAGCCACCTGGTGACCCATGACAGTGGGGTGGCCTACCTTCCTCTCTCTTCTCAGTAAGCACTATTTGGGGGAGGCATGAGTAATGGTTATTTACTAAGTCAATAATCACTAATATGTTTTTTTTAATAAGAGAGCACTACTTTGTTAGTTATAAACTGAAGCCAGGGTCACAGGGAACACATATTTATACCACAATAGCATTAACAAAAATAAATTTGTTTGCTCCTTATTGACAGAAAGGGGCCAAGACACTTACAGGTATATTTGTGCTCCCTTGCAAGGGACTAGACTTTTTCTAAAGAGCTGGCTTGTGTGGGAGAATGAGAAGGACAGAGTGAAGCCACGAGCCAGCTCCCACAGAACAGTTGCCTGGCAGGTTACACTACCCCTCACCATTGTCCATCTCTTATCTGAACGTCACAAGGTAGAAACAATGCCTTTCTCTCAGCTGAGCTGCTCAGAGAAATACAGGGTTAAAGCAAGAGAGCATTCACATAATGTTGGCCCTTTCACAAGTCAGTCTCCAGGAAGAGGATTCTACTTCTGCTTTTAAAGAGAAGGGAAGAAACGGTATAAAGCTTGTACTCTGTTACTGGTTATCTCTCAACAGTAAAGTTGTGGGTGGTCTTGTTTCCTTGTATTTTAATGGCTAGTACCGCACCTTTCCTATGTGAGCTATTAATATCATCAGCATATCAGATAACACCGACTCAGTCCTGATGCCCCAGTGCCAAAGCATGAACAACCGTACAGACAGCATCAACTCAGTCTTGCCTCTGCTCCCTCTCCTCTTATCTCTGCTTTCCAGAGCTGAGGCACAAGCAACCTTCAAGTAACAAAGTAAAGTGAGACAGGAGACAGTGAGGTGGCTCAAGTGAGCTTAGCCAATACCATCGTAACAGGACTCGTGTTAAAATGGACACAGAGGTTAATCAATTTTGAACGCCAATACAAGAACCTAAGAGGTAACAACCCCTGTAAATTCCCTAAGGAAAGACGAGAAATGCAGGCGCTGAGTGATCTGTAATAGCAAGCTTCCCAGAAGAAAATGAGAACCCATTTACGAAATCTTCCCATGTAGGAAGACTAATGTGTCTATTAAAAGCAAAAACGTGAGCTCCAGGTCCTCCCATTGGGGACTGATTTAAATGCAATTTTGCTAAATTAGCTATAGCCGAATGTGAAGGAGAAGGCTAACAATAAAGTCAGAGAAAACAGCATACCCCCGGTTGGAAAACTGTGTTTGTTCTGGCGCCAACACAAAGCAACAGAGCAAATGGGTATTCAGAAACAGTTTTTAAAGGTGTTACAAAGTGACAGAAATGAGGCGTTGCTTTACCAAATCTACATCATATCTGTGAGATGTTATTTTAATGTTCATCTTACCATTAAAAGAACAGTCCATTTTAGTGAGGTCAAACATTAATGAAAATCAACTGCACTGCACAAGTGAAGTGTTTTAATACTAAATCTGACTTTAACCTTAGAAAGCCAGTGCTGTGTGGCACTATTCCTGGGGAAATGTGAAAAGAAAAAAAAAGGTGTGCTCACTCCAGATAGAGAACTGATGATGGACTAGAGGGCAGATACTACTGAAGTCCAGTTCATAGAGAAACAAGTATTAGAGGGGCTGCTTACAGGAATATGGATTAGGGGTTAATTATAGAAACAGAAAAAGACACAAAGACAGCTCCATCACCAAGATCCCCCCTCTACCATCATGAGTGAGAGGTCACAGTATCCTGAAACCTAGAGCAGACTGCACAGCCTTCAGGCCACTCAACAGTTGGAGGCTGTACCTTATTAGTGGCTCTGCTGGCCTGAGCCCCTTCCAAGTTACTCAGCTGGTCTTTGTTTATTCAAGGCACTTCAGCTGATTTCTATGTTTTCTGTCTGTTCCAGCTTGTGAGGCCTGCCTAAAAGTGCTCTTTGCACTTTCGCTTGTTTGGGAGTGACTCTCGGCAGTACTTTTTCCTTATATAAGTCCTGGGGAAGGAGAGGCCTAGTGAATCTAGTCTGTTTCAAGAACTTGGGGAAGTTATTTTGAATTTCTTTTTATCTCCTGTCTTAAAGAGTTTCCCTGCAGGGTGGAGTGTTTCACCTCCACATAGATCATCCAGTTGTTTTACCTCCTGGTAAGCATTCTGTCTTAAAAGTTCCTGCCATTTCATATCACTGTTAATCCTTTTTTTTCTCCCAATGGTATTTTTTATTAGGTATTTTCTTTATTTACATTTCAAATGTTATCCCTTTCCTGGTTTCCCCTCTGAAAATCCCCTATCCCCTCCCCCCTCCCCCTGCTCCTCAACCCACTCCCACTCCCATTTCTGGTCCTAGCATTCCCCTATACAGGGGCATAGATCCTTCACAGGACCTAGGGCCTCTCCTCCCTTTAATGACCAACTAGGCCATCCTCTGCTACAAGTTCCACCATGTGTTTTGTTGTTGTTGTTGTTGTTTTATTCTGTTTTTATTGGTGCTTTAGTTCCAAGGACCTCTGGGGGTAGGATGCTCACAAATATCTACTGGACAGAGCACAGGGTCCCCAATGAAGGAGCTAGAGAAAGTACCCAAGGAGCTGAAGGTGTTTGAAGCCCCATAGGAGGAACATCAATATGATCACTGTTAATCTTATGTTTTAAGGAGTTTCCCTCCAAGACAAAACATTTTAACATCAGAGGAAACTGCTATACAATGGCCAGCAATAAAGGCCAATAAAGTGATATGAAAAGCTAGCAAATGACTTCTAACTCTTTAAAAGACTCAGAAGAGATAAACTCTAAAAGAATCGTTTCCCACTTCGTAGTCTAATCTGTTTATTTTCCCTGGTGTTTCTGACTATCAATCATCCTTTGAAGAGTAATATGTGCCAATCAATCACTTTGGCACTTTGGGTTAAGTTTGGTTTCCTTTGCGTCTATTAAATAACAAACATAAAAGTTCATCAGAAACATGAAGAATTCTGCTTAGAGTTTCCATGAAGACATAATTAAAGAACTAGAGAGATGGCTCAGTAGCTAAGAACACTTGTTGCTCTTGCAGAAGACCTGGGTTCAGTTCCCAGGATCCATGCAGTGATGCACAGCCATCCATAACTCAACCTGCAAGGTACCAGGCATTTGCATGATACTCATCAGTATATACAAGCAAAATACACAAAAAAATAAAATAAGTAAATCTAAAAGAACTGTGAGGCTTAATTAAGTAGAACAATATTTAGCAGTACAGAAATGATCCTTCTTAACCTAAGAACATGTGTTACTCCTTCACAAAACACAAACATGTGTTAATCAACCACCTCTCTTCATCTGTTACAACCAGAAAGCTCAGAAGTTCTGTAGAACAATGGAAAACATATACCCCAAGGAACATAGGATGAGAAAAGCACCCAATGCACAGCAGCAGCAGCAGGTGGAGAAGGGATCCAGGGTACTGAGCTGAAGGCTGTGAGCAGCCTTGAGTGTTTTTCAAAACGTAAGGCAGAGTTGGAGCAGATGGTTTTTGGCCACCAGAGAGGCTTAGGTACCACTCGTGCCTGCCTGCCCAATGAAGCAAACACTGAGGCACTGAGGAATTAGTATATTCTGTTCAAGTCTTTTGCTTCTGTAGTCTCCCTCTGGAAATTTAAAAATAAAGGCAAAGAAAATGAATGGAACGTAGTAAAGATGTTTTGCTTTGAAGAACTGCCCTTCAAGAATAGAGCTTCTGTTCGGCCTTTGTGGAGGAAATAGCAAACATATGACATAGTACACGTTTAGGAACTTTTATATTTAATATTATTGTTATAGTTAAAACTCAAGACCAAGGGTGGGGAGGGTGTAATTTTTTATTTGATAAAAATAAGAAAAACAAAGAAATTAGGAGCTGGAATTTTCCCAGTGGACTAAGAACTAGCATAAACATAAACCTGGAGCGTCTCCCAAAATCTTATTTACAAAATATAATCAGAATTGTATTCTCAAATTAAATCAACCTCCAGACAAGGTAAACATGAGGCCTTCCTGTCAGGTGAGGGGTTTTGCTGAGGTTCATTAATTCCAAACAAGACGGTGTTCTGCCCGGCATCCTTCAGTGTGTGTTTTCATTTTTCTCACTTGTATATTTTGGGCACAGAGCCCAGCTCTGAAAGACTCCTGGGTCCAGGCATTTGGAGAGCAACAGCTGCTGTCCTGAGTGCTGGAGCCATCCCACAGCAGGAAAAAAAACTGAAGAGAAACTGCTATCGGTTTCTAAGTGTAAGCCTTTTAGTTACTTAGAATGGTGATGCTCTAAATAGCTGGGATGGGCGTTCTAAGTGGTCACTTATCTTCATTGCCCTGACAGTAAGCTGTCAGCACAGCCTGTTGGGGTGGGGAGGAGCTTCACCAAGGGTGGGATTCCGCCAGACAAACTGAGAGAATGGTCTGGATTCCTGGCTATAGTCTACATACATCAAATGATTGATAGGGAGTCCTTATCCACAACTCTTTGGTAATAATTTTCACCGTAAGTAAATAACTTTAACAGTCACTAGTGAAGATTGGGCTGCTGATTCTATAACTCAACATCAGCAGTCAGCTGTTCAGTCTATTTCATTGAGTACAAGGCATGGGGCTTTTAGACAAGAGCAATGCCATTACATTCTCCTTTCACCGAGGTATGTGTCTTAAAAACAAGGGCTGGACTCCACAGAGTGTTTGCTCTGCAAACAAAGAACTTGATTTTGATCTTCAGAACCCATGAAAAGACAAAAAGCATCCCGCCAAAGCGGCACAACTTTTACATTGGGGAGTCAGAGTCAAATTGAACCCTGGTGCTCAGGCAACCTAGCCTAGTCAGGAAGCTCTGGGTGCCCAAAGAAGTGTGCATGGTGACTGAGGAGTGACACTAAACTGCACACATGTGAGTGTGAATATGCCCACACATGTGCTCTCCCATGACAATAACAAAAACCTCCCATTTCTGTGGCCCTGTGTGTCAGAACCTTGTGATGTTCAAGAGATAGTGTCTTCACGTGACAACCTTAAAGAGATCACTAAAGACTCATTCAGGTACAGAGTCGTGCCTCACACCCCTCACCAAGGTCATGCCTCTGCATCCTGCATGACAGGGGAGGGACTCAAAGCAGATCCTGCTCTGTCCTGGTCCCACTTCCTAGCCCTGTGCCCATCTACATAGCAGCACGGGACAGTCCTAGAACACAAGGTTTTATCCTGCTAACATCCCTCTTCTCTCTGTTCTTCTTTTTACCTCCCAAGACAGAAAAGCAGAGGTTTCATTTCTCTTATCACCTCTACGTCACTATGACAAGATACTTCTACTCCTGGTTTCGGGGGGGGGGGGGCGCGACGGGGGGGGGGGGGCAGGTAGGGAGTTTGTACATCATCGTGGCAAAAGCATGCTGCAGGTCATGTTGGAAGAAGCAAAGAAAACAAAAAACCCAGAAATGGGTATAACCTCCACCAAAGACATTTCCCTAGCCGTTCATCCCCTCCAGCTAGAAAAGTCATTCTATGTCTTCAAAAGTAGCACCGCCAACAGCAGAGCAGATGTTCCAACGCACAGCTTGTGCAGAATGCTGTAGATTCAGGCCATAGAACTCTGGAATCTTGTCCAACAGAAGACACGAAGGAAGCCCAATGGTCTGCTCACAGAGGCAAGAGGAACTCCTAAGGTTTTTTTTTTTTTTTTTTTTTTTGGTTTTTTTCCCCCCCTTATTTGAAGGAGTGAGGGGACGGCATCGAAAAGTCTCCACCTAGGCACATCAGCTTCTTGAATAAATGAAACACTTGTGGACTTAGGAAAAGAAACTTATAGGCGCCACTCAGACAGTAGGATGTTTCCTTTGCTATTACAGATATGGCTGTAAGAAGGGGCGTGTCCTTCTACCTCCACACGTGAGTTTGCTTAAAAAAAAAAAACTTCCTAAAATGTTTACAAAATGACAGACTAGGAGACATGAGACTGTTCTTTGACAGCATTTGGGAGAATGGATCTGAGAAACATCAGCAGAACATACATCCAGGCTCTGCTCGCATCGCTCCTGCCTAAGGTACGATTCTCAGGGGAAGAGGTGGGAAGCCCCTTTTCGGCTTCACTTGCTCGGCTCGCTCAAGTGTTTTCTCACTCAGTTCACAGTTCGAGGCTCCTCTGGACCGGGTTCCTTTGCTCTTTATATTTGCTTTCTTTAAGATGTCTGAGAAATTTGCTAGTGCTTTTACTAGGTGAACGCTACAGTAGCGTAGTTTCATCTGATGTCCTTCCTTCCCAAGCTCACTCCTTTGTCTTTCTACTTTCTCCCACAACAAATTACAAGCAACGAATTAAAGTGTCCTCCACATTACAGTCAGTATTCAGCTTTGCCCGGCTGTACTGTGCCTGAGTTTCTGAAGTTAATCTCTCAGTCCTTGACTAAAACCTTTTTCTCACTCACTGCCTCGCACTTTACTTCCTCTCTGTACAGATCTGTCTGCTGTGACCCACACTGTCACCTCAGTAAACAACCACACATACATACTCGTTGCTTTAATTCTTCAAACACTGAAACTATACCCCACACTCCTCTACCTTCTTGCAGGCTTTATTCAATCTTTATGTCACATCTGTAACTTAGGGGGAAAAAATTGCTGTTTGATTCATCAACACTATTTATGAAAGGCATTTCTGTTGTGTACATTACTAATAAAAAATTTTTCCAGGATTACAGATGAGACATAAGAAAGCAAAAGAGGCCTGGCTCAGCTCAACTGAAGAAGCTAAGCCAGAGGAATACTTCATTCAACCTTTTCTTGCGGATGTCCTTAGATGCATTTACATCCAACCCTCTAATCAAAAAATCAAGGGTCAAATCAAAATATTTTCAGAAATTGTAATGACTCAGTTCAAGAGGACACACTGCTGATGTGTAGATAATACAATCATCTCATGACAAGGACATAAACCTCTGAACCAGATGGCCTTACAATTGAATTTCTCAAGAAATTTGGGAACTTATTACAGGAACCTATCTGCACTTCCAGGAGGAAAGCATAGCCTTCCACCGGAGTGTGTCACAGAGATGCCTAAGTGATTGAGTTTTCTGCAAAGCAGATCACCATAGACTATGGCCTCTGCATCTCTATTTCTGGCGATAATAATGTAAAACCTCCTGGAAAAGAAGAAGCAATCACTTGGCTTTTACAAGGCACTGGGTAAGAGCACTAACGGTCGGTGGTATAGGAGTACCCACAGAACAGAGAGAAGGAATAGGGAGGAGATGAAAGTCTTTCCAAGGTTAGGTGCCAGATGCTAGATTGACTAAAATAAGGAAGTTCTTGGCTCTCTTCTCCCTTTTTTGAACATCACCCCCATTTTATCAAGATCCTCTCACCAAGTCCAACTCCTTAGTTTTGGGGGAGTCAGAAGTGGGCAGCTGAGCCCTTGGAACTGGAGTTACAGGTGTATCTGACTGCTCAGAGTAGATCTCTGGTCTGCAGAATATGGTCTGCAGGGATTGCTCTTAACTGCTGAGCCATCTCTCCAGCCCTATACCATTGTTTCCTCCAGCTCTCTGGTGATGTCCTGCTAAAAGTTCACCTCACAGAAGAAGGAAAGCGCCTGTGTTGGTCCCTTGGCTTTGGCAGCCAGAAACTAAGTCCAAAATGATTAATCAGCACTGGATCTCAAAAACCTCATACTTACCAGTGAGGGGGTTTAGATGGTAAGAACACTTGCCCCCATGCCTGGTGACCGGAGTTTAGTCCCTGGAACCTATATGATTAACAGAGAGAGGGAGGGGAGGGAGAGGATGAAGAACAAGAGAGAGGAAGAAAGAAAGACAGACAGAAAGAAAGAAAGAAAGAGAGAGAGAGAGAGAGAGAGAGAGAGAGAGAGAGAGAGAGGGAGGGAGGGAGGGAGGGAGGGAGGGAGGGAGGGAGAGAGAGAGAGAGGGAGGGAGGGAGGAAGGAAGGAAGGGAGAGAGAGAGAGAAAGAAGGAAGGAAGGAAGGAAGGAAGGAAGGAAGGAAGGAAGGAAGGAAGGAAGGAAGGAAGTTAAAACGGAAGAAGAAATAAAATAAAACCTCATGCTCACATTTAACCTTGGGTACCATTCACGGCTGCCTAAAAACGATATGCTCACTCAGAATGCACAACTCTCAAGTCAACTGTACCTTTTCTGGTTCCCTGACATTTCCCAGAATATTTTGTTTCACATAAACCAGGACTACCTGCAGCAGTAGAGCGTCTGACAGGAACTGACTCCTGGGGCTCTGTAGAGAGGGCTGCAACAAGGGCATCTCATCTCAACTCAAGCTTCTGGCACATCCTCTAACCTCCTGGAGTGAGAGCCAACAACAGCAAGGAAGCTTCTCTCATGGTGGTCAGCAGGACCCTGACCTCACTGAAGTGAGAACCAGAGGCCCTTGGAGCTGAGATAATGTGTGTTCGCCACACTCACCTGGTTACTAGGAAACCCACCTTACCATTTAAAAATGAGTAAATTTCCCAAATAAGAAACAATGAAGGTGTTAGAGCATCCCCATGAAGATGGAAAATCTCTACTTCTCATGCCAGTCCCCCATTGGCGACTATGTCAGCAAGGATAGGATAAAGCAGAGTAATTTCCTCATGTTGCAAATCATAATTCATATACATAATTATTGTTAGTATGCATTGCTACGTGAATAGTGTTGATTCACTTAAATATATCCAAAATTGCATGCATTTTAAGAAGGTATGCAAGTGACATTTATATTAATCAAAATGGCTGTCTTAAGTATAAAGCAAGAGTAAGAAACATGTATGAAATTTTAAGAAAATTGTTAATCGACCAGGGTAGCTAGAGCGCAGGGTCTGCTGACACCCGCCAGCTACCCACGACCCCCGCCACAGGATTTTGAGACTGCTGGTGAGTGGAACACAGCTTCTGCTCCAGTCCAATCACACGGGACCTGAGACTGCTTTGGTTGGGGAGGCAGAAATCCGGCCTACGTAGGGCAACAAGCCTCTTCCGGTCAGAAAAGCACCGGGGTAGCCAGGGCGCAGGGTCGGCTGACACTCGCCAGCTACCCACAACACCCACCACAGGATCTTAAGACTTCTGGTGAGTGGAACACAGCTTCTGCTCCAATCCAATTACGCGCAGGACCTGAGACTGCATTAGTTAGGGAAGCAGAAAACCGGCCTGAGTAGGACCACAGGCCTCTTCCAGCGTACCGCCAGCTACCCAGACCCCAACCACAGGATTTTGAGACTGCTGGTGAGTGAAACACAGCTTCTGCTCCAAACTTTAAACAGTGACAATGACAACAACTAACCCCAGAGATTACCAGATGGCGAAAGGTAAACGTAATAATCATAGTAACAGAAACCAAGACCACTCACCATCATCAGAAGACAGCACTCCCACTTCGCCCAGTCCAGGGCACCCCAACACACTGGAAAAGCTAGACACGGATCTAAAAGCATATCTCCTTATGATGGTAGAGGATTTCAAGAAGGACTTTAATAACACACTTAAAGAAATACAAAGGAACACTGGTAAACAGGTAGAAGACAGTAAAGAGGAAGCACAAAAATCCCTTAAAGAATTGCAGGAGTTACAAATCCTTAAAGAAAAACAGGATAACATAATCAAACAGGTAGAAGTCCTTAAGGAAAAACAGGAAAACACATCCAAACAGATGATGGAAATGAACAAAACCATACTAGACTTAAAAAGGGAAGTAGACACAATAAAGAAAACCCAAAATGAGGCAACACTGGAGATAGAAACCCTAGGAAAGAAATCTGGAACCATAGATACCAGCATCAGCAACAGAATACAAGAGATGGAAAAGAGAATCTCAGGTGCAGAAGATTCCATAGAGAACATCGGCACAACAATCAAGGAAAATGTAAAATGCAAAAAGATCCTAACTCAAAACATCCAAGAAATACAGGACACAATGAGAAGACCAAACCTACGGATAATAGGAGTGGATGAGAATGAAGATTTTCAACTCAAAGGACCAGCAAACATCTTCAACAAAATTATAGAAGAAAACTTCCCAAATCTAAAGAAAGAGATGCCCATGAACATACAAGAAGCCTACAGAACCCCAAATAGACTGGACCAGAAAAGAAATACCTCCCGACACATAATAATCAGAACAACAAATGCTCTAAATAAAGATAGAATACTAAAAGCAGTAAGAGAAAAAGGCCAAGTAACATATAAAGGCAAGCCTATCAGAATTACACCAGATTTTTCACCAGAGATTATGAAAGCCAGAAGATCCTGGACGGATGTTATGCACACACTAAAAGAACAGAAATTCCAGCCCAGGCTACTATACCCAGCCAAACTCTCAATTAACATAGATGGAGAAACCAAAGTATTCCACGACAAAACCAAATTCACACATTATCTCTCCACGAATCCAGCCCTTCAAAGGATAATAACAGAAAAAAAAACAATACAAGGACAGGAACCACGCCCTAGAAACAACAAGAAGGTAATCCCTCAACAAACCTAAAAGAAGACAGCCACAAGAACAGAATGCCAACTTTAACAACAAAAATAACAGGAAACAACAACTACTTTTCCTTAATATCTCTTAATATCAATGGACTCAACTCCCCGATAAAAAGACATAGACTAACAAACTGGCTACACAAACACGACCCAACATTTTGCTGCTTACAGGAAACCCATCTCAGAGAAAAAGATAGACACTTCCTCAGAATGAAAGGCTGGAAAACAAATTTCCAAGCAAATGGTACAAACAAACAAGCTGGAGTAGCCATTCTAATATCTGATAAGATTGACTTCCAACCCAAAGTCATTAAAAAAGACAGGGAGGGACACTTCATACTCATCAAAGGTAAAATCCTCCAAGAGGAACTATCAATCCTGAATATCTATGCTCCAAATACAAAGGCAGCCACATTCATTAAAGAAACTTTAGTAAAGCTCAAAGCACACATTGCACCTCATACAATAATAGTGAGAGACTTCAACACACAACTTTCACCAATGGACAGATCATGGAAACAGAAACTAAACAGGGACACAAAGAAACTAAGAGAAATTATGAATCAAATGGATCTGGCAGATATCTACAGAACATTCTATCCTAAAACAAAAGGATATACCTTCTTCTCAGCACCTCATGGTACCTTCTCCAAAATTGACCACATAATTGGTCACAAAACAGGCCTCAACAGATACAAAAATATTGAAATTGTCCCATGCATCCTATCAGATCACCATGGACTAAGGCTGATCTTCAATATCAAAATAAATAATAGAAAGCCAACCTTCACGTGGAAACTGAACAACACTCTTCTCAATGATACCTTGGTCAAGGAAGGAATAAAGAAAGAAATTAAGGACTTTTTAGAGTTCAATGAAAATGAAGCCACAACATACCCAAACTTATGGGACGCAATGAAAGCATTTCTAAGAGGAAAACTCATAGCTCTGAGTGCCTCCAAAAGGAAACTAGAGAGAGCACACATTAGCAGCTTGACAACATACCTAAAAGCACTAGAACAAAAGGAAGCAAATTCACCCAAGAGGAGTAGATGGCAGGAAATAATCAAACTCAGGGGCGAAATCAACGAAGTGGAAACAAGAAGAACTATTCAAAGAATCAACCAATCAAGGAGCTGGTTCTTTGAGAAAATCAACAAGATAGATAAACCCTTAGCCAGACTCACTAGAGGGCACAGGGAAAGCATCCTAATTAACAAAATCAGAAATGAAAAAGGAGACATAACAACAGATCCTGAAGACATCCAAAACACCATCAGATCCTTCTACCAAAGGCTATACTCAACAAAACTGGAGAACCTGGATGAAATGGACAAGTTCCTAGACAGATACCAGGTACCAAAGTTGAATCAAGATCAGGATAATGATCTAAACAGCCCTATATCCCCCCAACGAAATAGAAGCAGTCATTAATAGTCTCCCAACTAAAAAAAGCCCAGGACCAGATGGGTTTAGTGCAGAGTTCTATCAGACCTTCAAAGAAGATCTAATCCCAGTTCTTCACAAACTATTCCACAAAATAGAAACAGAAGGTACTCTACCCAACTCATTCTATGAAGCCACAATTACTCTGATACCTAAACTACAAAAAGACCCAACAAAGATAGAAAACTTCAGACCAATATCCCTTATGAATATTGATGCAAAAATCCTCAATAAAGTTCTTGCTAACCGAATCCAAGAACACATCAAAACAATCATCCATCCTGACCAAGTAGGTTTCATCCCAGGGATGCAGGGATGGTTCAATATACAGAAATCCATCAACGTAATCCAGTATATAAACAAACTCAAAGACAAAAACCACATGGTCATCTCGTTACATGGGGAAAAAGCATGTGACAAGATCCAACACCTATTCATGATAAAAGTCTTGGAAAGATCAGGAATTCAAGGCCCATACCTAAACATGATAAAAGCAATCTACAGCAAACCAGTAGCCAACATCAAAGTAAATGGTGAGAAGCTTGAAGCAATCCCTCTAAAATCAGGGACTAGACAAGGCTGTCCACTTTCTCCATACCTATTCAACATTGTACTTGAAGTCCTAGCCAGAGCAATTCGACAACAAAAGGAGATCAAAGGGATACAAATTGGAAAAGATGAAGTCAAAATATCACTTTTTGCAGATGATATGATAGTATATATAAGTGACCCTAAAAATTCCACCAGAGAACTCCTAAGCCTGATAAACAGCTTTGGTGAAGTAGCTGGATATAAAATTAAATCAAACAAATCAATGGCCTTTCTCTACACAAAGAATAAACAGGCTGAGAAAGAAATTAGGGAAACAACACCCTTCTCAATAGTCACAAATAATATAAAATATCTTGGCGTGACTCTAACTAAGGAAGTGAAAGATCTGTATAATAAAAACTTCAAGTCTCTGAAGAAAGAAATTATAGAAGATCTCAGAAGATGGAAAGATCTCCCATGCTCATGGATTGGCAGGATCAACATTGTAAAAATGGCTATCTTGCCAAAAGTAATCTACAGATTCAATACAATCCCCATCAAAATTCCAAATCAATTCTTCAACGAATTAGAAAGTGCAATCTGCAAATTCATCTGGAATAACAAAAAACCTAGGATAGCAAAAACTCTTCTCATGGATAAAAGAACCTCTGGTGGAATCACCATGCCGGACCTAAAGCTCTACTACAGAGCAACTGTGATAAAAACTGCATGGTACTGGTATAGTGACAGACAAATAGACCAATGGAATAGAATTGAAGACCCAGAAATGAACCCACACACCTATGGTCACTTGATCTTCGACAAGGGAGCTAAAAACATCCAGTGGAAGAAAGACAGCATTTTCAACAAATGGTGCTGGCACAACTGGTTGTTAACATGTAGAAGAATGCGAATCGATCCATTCCTATCTCCTTGTACTAAGGTCAAGTCTAAGTGGATCAAGGAACTTCACATAAAACCAGAGACAATGAAACTTATAGAGGAGAAAGTGGGGAAAAGCCTTGAAGATATGGGCACAGGGGAAAAATTCCTGAATAGAACAGTAATGGCTTGTGCTGTAAGATCGAGAATTGACAAGTGGGACCTCATGAAAACTACAAAGCTTCTGCAAGGCTAAAGACACCATCAATAAGACAAAAAAACCACCAACAGATTGGGAAAGGATCTTCACCTATCCTAAATCAGATAAGGGACTAATATCCAATATATATAAAGAACTCAAGAAGGTGGACTCCAGAAAGTCAAATAACCCCATTAAAAAATGGGGCTCAGAACTGAACAAAGAATTCTCACCTGAGGAATACCGAATGGCAGAGAAGCACCTGAAAAAATGTTCAACATCCTTAATCATCAGGGAAATGCAAATCAAAACAACCCTGAGATTCCACCTCACACCAGTCAGAATGGCTAAGATCAAAAATTCAGGTGACAGCAGATGCTGGCGAGGATGTGGAGAAAGAGGAACGCTCCTCCATTGTTGGTGGGATTGCAAGCTTGTACAACCACTCTGGAAATCAGTCTGGCGGTTCCTCAGAAAATTGGACATAGTACTACCGGAGGATCCAGCAATACCTCTCCTGGGCATATATCCAGAAGATGTCCCAACCGGTAAAAAGGACACATGCTCCACTATGTTCATAGCAGCCCTATTTATAATAGCCTGAAGCTGGAAAGAACCCAGATGTCCCTCAACAGAGGAATGGATACAGAAATTATGGTACATTTACACAATCGAGTACTACTCAGCTATTAAAAAGAATTAATTTATGAAATTCCTAGCCAAATGGATGGACCTGGAGGGCATCATCTTGAGTGAAGTAACACAATTACAAAGAACTCACACAATATGTATTCACTGATAAGTGGATATTAGCCCAAAACTTAGGATACCCAAGATATAAGATACAATTTGCTAAACGCATGAAACTCAAGAAGAATGAAGACCAAAGTGCGGACACTGTGCCCCTTCTTAGAATTGGGAACAAAACACCCAGGGAAGGAGTTACAGAGACAAAGTTCGTAGCTGTGATGAAAGGATGGACCATTTAGAGACTGCCGTATCCAGGGATCCATCCCATAATCAGCTTCTAAACGCTGACACCATTGCATACACTAGCAAGATTTTGCTGAAAGGACCCAAATATAGCTGTCTCTTGTGAGACGATGCCGGGGCCTAGCAAACACAGGAGTGGATGTTCACAGTCAGCTATTGGATGTATCACAGGGCTCCCAATGGAGAAGCTAGAGAAAGTACCCAAGGAGCTAAAGGGATCTGCAACCCTATTGTTGGAACAACATGATGTACTAACCAGAACCCCGGAGCTCTTGTCTCTAGCTGCATATGTATCGAAAGATGGCCTAGTCGGCCATCAATGGAAAGAGAGGCCCATTGGACTTGCAAACTTTATATGCCCCAATATAGGGGAAAGCCAGGGCAAAAAGAATGGGAATGGGTGGGTAGGGAAGTGGGGGGCGCTATGGGGGACTTTTGGGATAGAATTGGAAATGTAATTGAGGAAAATATGTAATAAAAATATTAAAAATTAAAAAAAATTAGGACCAAGCAAAAAAAAAATAAAATAAAATAAACAATGTGATAATTTCTAAAAGAAAAAAAAAAAGAAAATTGTTAATCAAATAATTATCAAATAAATTTAGTAGTAATTGAGTTAAATCCTACAGATGGAATTCTGAAAGAAAAAAAAAAAAAACAACAACAACAAATTAAATCTCTGGACTAGAAAATGGACCAGAATCTTGGGAAAGACAAAACAGCCAATAGTGTTTCCATAAGGAATCCTGCACACTGTTTACCCTGGTGAAGGTCGGGTTCAGATAGGTCTAAATAACAGATAAAAAACAAGCATCTTCCCAGTGCTGCTTGGGAAGAACACAAGCCTCATCAAAAAACCTTCCCTGCTCTATGGGGCTAGAAAAAAGAATTCTGAAGCAGTTGACATAGTGTTGCTAACACAAGTTCACAGCCTCTGACCAGAACCTTGGGCCCATGAGACCACTGTCCATCTATAAAAAACGGTGGCACAAAAGACCAGCAGCAGACCTAGGTGACATTGAGGTGCGAACAAGAGCACTGGAACAGATGTCTTGGGAATCTGACTGCCAGAGGCCAGATGGGGCTGAAGCATCTCAGCAGATGCTGGCAGAGAGCGATGGGGAGGCCTGGAGAGCAGATGGGATGATGTTCTGTTCAGCAGACACCAGACTGGACAAATGAAATCCAAAACTCCAGTGCTTCTCACTCAGTACCGCTCCACCTACATGCAAATCCTCTGAGAATTTAGAAGCAGTGCTTCTTGAGAGGCACGTCATAGGGGAAAGGTTGAATGGACAAAAAACATGGGGATTCTTGAATACAGGATCTATTGAGCTTTCCAAAGACATAGGCCTGTGAGCTAGATGGTGTATGATTGATTCAAGAGACATATTGTTACATTGTTACTTCTACAGTGAAAACTAAAATCCCCCCATACATGGTATCCACCAGCTTCTTCAGGTAAGGTGGGTTGGGAGTGTGTCAATGTGGTTCTTCAAATTGCTGGTTGCATACCAAAACATTAAAGGAAAAGTCTCCATGATTGGGAGGTATAAGAGAGGCACCAGTAATGCAAGTGGAACCTAGTTTGCAACCAGAGACTTGAACTAAATGGCAGGGCTTGCCTACTGACTTTGAGGACATCACTGAAATGCTCCTGGCCTGCCTCTGTGTCCTCACTTACAGAATAGAGATGATGGAGAAAAAGATTCAGATTTCACAGGGCTGCAGTGAGGATGAAATGAAGTCTGTATGGAACCATGCCTTTCGAACTCTGAAAACCACAGGGACTCTTCGTCTCTATCATTGCCTATGAATAAGAAGTAGCCTTTAGGCAAGCATTCCTGCTGATTCTGAACAGATGCTGGATTTTTGCAGCATGCTACAGATGCTGGAATTATCTGCCTTACCTGCTCTGGTTTTGTCCCTTTGGAGAAGTAATGCCATCAAAATTAATTATTAAATGGATGAGTAAACACATCCTGGATAATAAAAATGAATTAAAAATAAAATCAAAAGGCTATTACTCTGACTTTCTCTCCCCACCACTGTATGTACATGGGTTCAACCGTGTGTGTGTGTGTGTGTGTGTGTGTGTGTGTGTGTGTGTGTGTGTGTGTGTGTGTGTTTCAGTGTAGGCTCACTCCTGCCTTGTTTGTGAGGGGAAGTCTTGTTCACTGCTACATGGCCAAGCTAGCTGGCCTTTGTGCAAGCCTTCAGGATTTCTCTTCTCTCTGCCTCACATCCTGCCATAGGCCATTGGGATTACAGAGGAATGCTGTAGCCTCCAGCTTTCTGTGCGTTCTGGAGATCTAGACATAGACCCTTACCCTGTGGAGCTGTATTCCTAGTTCATGACTTACTTTTAAATATGGAAACTCATAAAAATCAATTCAGCAGCATCCTTGCACATCCTTCAGGAAGAAATATTCACTCTAGAAGCAGAAATTGGGCTCTTACCCTTAGAATAGACTTGAAACATCAGTATAAGTATGTGTGAATCCATCCAATGAAAGCAGTTACAACAACTTGTTAACGAGTAGGTGTGATTATTTTATACACAATGCAGCAGTGTATTTCCCCCCTTTGGATCCTCCTAGCCTTTTATGTTATTTTCTAATTACCTATTTATTTTCTCTTAACCCCTAACTTGATTGCTAAGAGCCATAGGGAAAGCAGGTATTTTCATGTAAATCCAGACTTCCAATATGTCAAAGGTACATGAAAGTGTCCTCTGCCATTTAAAGTCTTTTCCCATGACCTGTGTACTGCTTTCTTTTTCCAAGTCTAATCCTTTCTTTGGAGGTCAAAGTCCACGCTAACCACTTAAGGAAACCCCACAGCCTATCTATGAGCTTGAATGATCCTGAAGCTCACAAGGAGAGCATCCCCTCAGCTTGGAAGACTCGCTTTACCTCCCAACAATATGGCTGCCGAACAGGACCTGAGCCATGGTAATATTTATAGGCAGGCTCCCAAAGAAGGGAGAAATCTCTCATCCTCCAAGTCATGCGTATATATGTAACACTTAATGGCATTTATGCATGGATGTAATGGTAACAAAGAAAAAGAGACTGAATTTGAGAGTAAATGAGGAGGTACAAACAAAAGATAAGAGGGAAGAAAGGAAGAAAATAATGTGATTATATTTTAATTCAATATATAGTTAATAAAAATTTTTAAAAATAGTGAAATTCCAAGTCAGAAGGCTCTATACATAGCAAGCATTCAATGAGTACAAAGAGTGGAGCAATTAGAGAATTGTTTTAATCCTCTCCTCCTGCTGATTTAGTTCTTGGCACGTAGTTGGCTCCTAATAAATACTGTGGAGTGAATTGTATTGGTTAATCAGCTCAGAGCTAAATGACTGTTTGCAGAATGAATAGCCTTTAAAAGCTTACCTCCCACATCATTATCGTCACCTTGGCACCTCCTCTGACATCTGGACCATATCTCCAACTGCCCCCTGGACACTTCCACTCAGATGTTACACAGAAAGAGAGGGGTGTGCTAGGGAATTAGAATGGGTGGAAAACAGGTAATTGAATAAGGAGGTTTGAGGGGTCTCAGTAGGCTCACAAATTGCATGTTGCTGTGTGTAAGTAAGTCCATACCATTCTGCCCTCAGAAAATCATGGACACGGCATTCAGGGTCTCTCTCATTTTAAAAACCATGACAGATGCATAGGCAAAAATGCAAACTAGAACATTAATTGTGTTTTTATCTTTTTACGGTTAGTATTCATTAAGTTTCTTGGAAGCTGCAGTTTTGCCATTAGATCTTCCCGGCACCTGTGTTGCTGTTTGTTTGAACTCCTGAAGGTGTGCACACAGCCAGCTAGCGTGAGTGTGTAGCAGTGACCAAGCTGGGGTTCTGTGTCGCTCAGTGTGCACTGTTACTATGTTTTCCTTCATCCCATTTCTAGTTCTGTTCATCCAGGATCACTCACAGTGTTAAGATTTTTTTCCTCTTGTGAGTACAGATCTCTTTCAATGTGTCCAACAGCCTCAGGGTTCACAACTATCACTTCTACTGTTTTATTTTTTAATCCATAAAGACTGCTTAAATGCATTCTTCTTTAAATTTTGGAAAAGAATTAAAAGAATTTGTATGCCATTGTGTGTGTGCACACATGCACATACACACACACACACACACACACACGCACACACACACAGACGCACACACATTCTTGTATAGCCTTGCACATACATGTATGTGTGTGAAGGCCAGAGGTTGATCTCAGATGTGTCTTCCTCTATTACTCTCCATTTTATTTACTGAGGCAGGGTGTCTTAGTCAAGGTTTCTACTGCTGCAATGAAATACCATGACCAAGAAGCAAGTTGGGGAGGAAAGGTTTATTCTGCTTACACTTCCACATTGCTGTTCATCACCAAAGAAAGTCAGGACAGGAACTCACACAGGGTGGGAACCTGAAAGCAGGAGCTGATGCAGAGGCCATGAATGGGTGCTGCTTACTGGCTTGCTTCCCCTGGCTTGCTCAGCTTGCTTTCTTACAGAACCCAGAACTACCAGCCCAGGAATGACATTACCCACTGGGCTGGGCCCTCTCTCTATTGATCACTAACTGAGAAAATGCCTTACAGATAGATCTCATGAAGCATTACCTCAATTGAGGCTCCTTTCTCTGTGATAACTCTAGCTTGTGTCAAGTTGACATAGATAGCCAGCTAGTATCCGGAGTCTCTGGATGAACCCAGAGCTCTCAGAATGAGCTAGTCTACTCAGCCATTTTGCTCTGGGGAGTCTCTGTCTCACCTGTCAAGCACTGGAATTATAGGTGGGCCACAATGCTCACTTGGATAGCATTTTTTCTCAACCTTTTATCAATTCTTTGTGAGTTTCACATCATACACCCAGTCTCACTCATCTCTCTAGCCCCTTGAATCTGCCCTCCTCCCTTGCAACCACCCCCACAAACAAAAATAAATGAAATAGCATAGAAAACATCTAACCGTGGAAGCTGTAATGTGTCACCATGTTTCCCACAGGATATCCCTCTGTCCATACACCTTCACTTGCAAATACTCACTGTAATGAGTCTTCGGTGTGGTTCAAGAACTCTGGCTTCTATGACACCATCAATATTGGATCGTCACCAGACCTCCTGCTGGTTATCCTGTTGTTGTAAAGATATTGTTTTTAAAGCAATTTAAAGTAAAACAAGAGAGACTGGGTAATACTTAAAGCCTATACACTATTAGATAATTCTTTAAATTTTATTTTGTACCATGAAGCATTTCTCCACACGAGGAATTTAGACACTCATTTGTAATCATTTTCTCATAACATTTTGGGGGGTTGGTACTCTGTTTTTGTGTTTTCAAATCTTATAGAATTCTCCTCATCAGTATCTCCTGGGGGTAGGGATGAAATTCCACAAATTTCACATACAAAAAGTTGATAGAAGATGTAATTCCCAAAAATTAACCTGTAAGACCTACATGCCCAGGAGCCAGGTAACTTCCTAGCATGCTGGGAATTGTATTTTGGGGAAATAACAAAGTCCCATGGGGAAGTACAAAGTACAAAGGGCCTGCCTGTTTGTCCTTATAAGCCCTTGCAACACATGGCTCAAGGCCATTCTCGCTGGGAAATTCCCAAGAATGGTCCTGACCAAAGTCTATCTCTTGGTCAACAATTAATATTTAATAAATGCTTGCTTTAAGTTTGGCCCAAAGTGGTGGTGTTGTTTTTCCTGGTGAACCATAGGATTAATGTATGAAGGCCCTGGCAAGATGACTCCACCTCAAATTCACTCTTCACTCTGGGATATGAGAGAGGTTAGGGGTATTGCAAACTTCCAAGGTAAACAGTACATGCTGAGAAAAACTAAGCATTTTAAAGCTAACTTCCTCTTGGTTCCTGGATTCTGGTTAAGAGGTATCCTATCTGACGAACTGGAAGAACCTGAGGAGATTTATAGACCTTCGTTCAGGCAACTGGGAGACACACAGTGGGCCATGAGCTATTTCTGGGTAATTAACAGTTCATGCAGAGACATGAATTATTTCCTCACCTGCCTTGTAGCCCATGAGATGCTGTGGTGACACTGAAAGGCTGAAACTTCCCAGTGGACCAGAGTTTTGGCACCATCAGCAGGGTTCTAACATCTAGGCTGCACAATGCCCAAGATTCCTCAGGGCTCCAGGCAGTCCAGAGATTATACAAGGTGACCTCTGAAACAACCTTCTATCCTTTAAATTCTACTGGTCAGACTGGTGAGACATCCCTGTGACACCAATTCAATTGTTACTGTTGTCTCTGTTATCCTCTGTTTTGTGTCTGGTCCATTTCTGATCCATCTTTGTGTGTTTTGACTTGGGTGCAACTAAAGTAGACAAACAAATGAGTTCTTAGCATCTCTTCTATGAATTTTTGGGAGCCATGACTTCAGATAAGCCCAATATGGTTTGGGGAGCCAGGAAAGACTATGAACACCCCTCCTTTGATGGATCTCTAGCATCTGGGTTATACAAGAAGAAATTGTTAAATGTTGTTGCCTTGACTTACATATATATGATCTATCTTTGTGTGTTCTGACTTGGGGTTGTAAGGCACTCAGCACCAGATGCCACCGAGCACCCCTCCCAACCTGGATCTAGCTGTGAATTTTGGGATAACCCTACTGTCTAATTTGTATGTATGAATGTTCATGGTCACTGCACACTTGTTTCTGACTGGTCTTGAATGTGTGAATACATGCTGTTACTTTTTCCTGTCTCTGTTTTCTGCTGTCGGCTGCCTGGGTTCAAAATTTACCTCTGGGTTTTCTGGTCACTGAATCTAATACAATAGAGATTCAATGTTATTTGTGTATCTGAAGTTAGATTATAAATCACCATTTTACAGACCCAGGCATGCTTTTAAGTCTATTTCTCGGGTCAAAAATTAAAGGGATTATTGGCTTATAAATTATTGGGTATGGTTAAAAGTAGGTAATAGCTATATGAAAAGATTAACTTAAAACTCATAACTCTGGGTTAGTAATTTAAAATCTATATTTATGCAATCTTAAACCATATGGCATGATTTTGTTCTGGGATATAAAAAGATGTGACTGGTCCTCATCTTGTCTATGGGATATAGAAGGTGGATTCATGGCTTCACTGCCACCTTAATAAAGGACAGCCACATGATTGACAGCCACCTCTGTTATGGGTCGAAAAAGGGGAAAAAACGGAGGAGAATGAAAGAAAAGAAGGAAAGAAGGAAGGAAAGAGAGACAAAGAGAGAAAGAGAGAAAGAAAGAGAGAAAGAAAGAAAGAAAGAAAGAAAGAAAGAAAGAAAGAAAGGAAGGAAGGAAGGAAGGAAGGAAGGAAGGAAGGAAGGAAGATATGGCCTCACTGTCTGCCGAGTTCTGCTTGGCCAGGTAAGGGACAGAATGATGTGGTTTCTGTCCCTGGAACAGAGCCAGCAGAGAGTTAATGTTGATGGTTGCTGCAGGCATAAGGCTAGTTTGTCTAATAATGTGCATATTTTCAAGTAACACTTTTAAAGCTATTCTCTATAGCATTTGAACTGCAGAACAGAAATGACAAATGCTGTCAGTTACGCCAGTGCTGTTCATTCATGCTGATTTCTCTTCCCTCTCAGGTGCCATCAGGACCCTAAAGACATTTTTCATTCTTATGGTCATGAGTACTGGCCACTTATAGTAGGGAGCAGCCATGAATGTTGGTTCATCAGCCACAGGTCAGCCACTTGGACAGAGAGAATGGCCCAATGAAGTGTTAGTACTGTGAAGGTTGAAAAACCCCACTTCTGGTACCAATTTGTCTTAGAGTTTTACTACTTTAAACAGACACCATGAACAAGGAAATTCTTATAAGGACAACATTTAATTTGGGCTGGGGCTGGCTTACACATTCAGAGGTTCAGTCCATTATCATGAAGGTGAGAGCATGGCAACATCCAGGACAGCATGGCAAGGGAGGAGCTGAGAGTTACATATTTTCCCCAAGGCAAACAGTAGAAGACTGGCTTCCAGGCAGCTAGGATCAGGGTCTTAAGGCCCACAGTGACAAACCTACTCCAACAAGGCCACACCTCCTAAAGAGTACCATTTCCTGGATCAAACATATACAAACCATCACATGGAGTTTTCTTTGAACTCAACATTTCAGCCTTTTGTTGGTGATATAGGAAGATAACCTCTGTCTGTTTTAATGCTTGGGGTAGGGCAGCCATTATCAGGGTCCAGGAAGGCTGTGTGCCTTAGTAGGTCCATGATGAGGCATCCCCCTGAAGTATCTGCCATATGACAGGCATAGTACAAAAGGAAGTTTATTTGGGACCTGGGAAGGGGACCTGGATCAGCAGAGAAAGAAAGGGGACAGCAAAGGACAAATTGAGTGTGTTATCTATGGCCAGTAAGCCCTTGTGGCGGGACAAGAGAAGTTGCCTGGTCTACCAGAATGACTTTGTAACAGTTGTCAGCTTCAGGAGCAGACAGAGACAGAGCAGGCAACTCTGAAGTGACACTTACCAAGTACCAGAAGAGAGCAGGAGAAGAGACAGACTCTAAAACTTGGAGTAGAATGAGGTGGGTGGCAGAAGCCAGCAGAAACAAATGATCGGCACCTTTAAAGTATCAACTTAGCAGCTTGGTTCAGTTAGGAGTGGCCGGGCCCTTGGAAGGTAGTCCGTGTTTGCCTTTGGGGGCTTATGTGTTCAGGTATCTATACTTTTACTTTTTAATATTTGCCTGTGTGTGTTTCCCTGCATCTATATAAGTGTAACACATGCATGCATTTACCATGGAAGCCAAAGAGGGTATCTGAACTTCTGAAGTTACAAATAGTTGTGAACTACCATGTAAACACTGGGAACTGAAGCTGGGTCCTCTGGAATAGCAGCCAGTGCTTTTAACCAGTGAACTATCTCTCCACTCCCATTTTTTCTTTATATTAATAAGTGAATGTTGGGTTTTTTCTACTCTTTTTATAGGTATTTTATCTGTATTTTTCACTGAAATTTAGAAGTTAGAACCTCTCCACATAAAATTTCATCCAATGTTGAGCTTTGTCAATTGTTCTGCTTATATTATAAAGAATGGAAGTTAGTCATATGGACCCTGCAAATCCCAGACCACAGTGCCTTCCTTCAACTAGCACAGAAAGTTGTCAGACAAAGCACTTACCAAAAGGACTAGTGACTAGTCATCTATCTCCTGCATAATATTTGTTAACATTAATTGCATTTAGCCAACACTGTAAAGCTGGCCACATGTCTTAATGGAATCTTCTAAAGCACTATGTAAAGAGTCTTCCTACTCTGCTTTAAGGTCACACTCACTCAGTTATGGGCTTGGGATTCTTGTTTGTTTGGTTTGTTTCCTTGGGTTTTTCGAGACAGGGTTTTATGTAGCCTAGGCTAGCCTCAATCTCCCAAGGATAGCCTCAAACTCTTTACCCAAATGCCTCTGATTCTTGAGTACTGGGATTATAGCAAACATCATCCTGTTCGATTGAGAGGCGGGGACAGGACCAGCCCTCACCAGCACCACTCACTGTAATGTAAAGGAATCTGGCACCGAGCCGCTGAGTTTTATTTCCAGTGAAGTCTCTTCAATGTCAAGGTGAACTTAGATTCACAGCTGCACGAATGGCAACTCGTCACTTTCATTACCAAAAGCAATAAAAAGTCTTGTACCACAGATAAAATAATGAAACACATGATGAACCATGCATGTGACAATACACTTCACATTGATAAGATTGACAAGTTTGAGTCTCACAGTGAAATGGAGGTATGTAATAGAAGTCCTGAAGGGTTTCAGACTGTGTGGCACTAGTTTTTTTAAAAAAAATCAATATTAACCCTATTTATGCAGATTCACTCCTGGTTTCTAAAACAGGCTTAATAAAAGACATTATGCCTTAGCACCAGGCTTCTTCATTCTATGTATTTATTGGTTGGTGAAGAGAGTGATAATAAAATGCAACCAGCTTTTGCCTCTCTTGGCTGTCTAATAAAACCTATAAACTTCAACTTTCATGAACTGAGTGATATCAATACAGCAGCTACAGTACAAAGTTTGTATAGGAAAAAAAAAGATTTTACTTCCAGCAATTAATCTTTCTGATAAAAATTATTTTATTTTATTTTATTTTGGGATCCAAATTTCTTCCCTCATTTCCTATCTTTCCTTGTATCCAGAGGGACAGCCAAGACCTGGCCAACAGCGCCATCCATTTTCATGTTCTCAGACCAGGTTCAAAGGTAGACATGACCCATGACCAACCAGGAAGAACCAGGGAAGGGCTGCCCCAAGGCAACAGCAGAAGAGCAGGCTTCACCCACTCATCTTTTTAATCTAAAAGAAAGAGTGTATGTCTTCGTATTGGTCATTTCTTGGGAAGAATTTTCTTGGGACTAAAATCAGTGTAGGAGACAGCAGGTCTGGGGAAGGCAGAAGCAGACATCTAGACCCATCACTTAAGTGCTGAGCTCCAGACACACCGGAACTCAGGTGCCATTAATTCTCTAATCTGTGATGCTTATGTGTGGACGTGCATATAAGTGTGCAGGAACACACACTTTTCTGCATATGCAAGTTGATTTTTTCATGCTATCTTTTATACAATTCAGAAAGTATATTGAAAGCATGAAGAAATGATACGGCTGGTGGATAAAAGGGGGCGAGATGTATCCATCTTTTACCTGTCTAGGCTTCTTGGCTGGCTTCTGGAAATGAACCTGACAAAAAGATTCAAAAAAGAAAAAACTACTCCCAGAGTTGAGTGACTTAGAGGCTGGCTCGACTTAGCCTTGTAGACCACCTTAGCAAAGAACAATAATTTTGAATAAAACTAGCATGACAGATGAAAGAGACTTGAACCTTGAAGGGGCAACAAATTGCAGAAAGGCAAATACATTAGGAACTACTGGAAGAGCTAGTTAGTAACATCTGTTGAAAGGAGTTAGTTCTCAGGGATGTCATGTCTGCAGTGATAAACTTGTCTCCCGTTCCTGGGCCTGGGGGTTATGATAGACTGCTGAAAAGGAGAAATTTGTGTTCTTTTTTAAGTGTATAGGGAAGAGCAAACAGTTCATACTGTGTCTATGGCTTCCATAGTTCCCCAGAGAGTGGTGTGTTTTAGAACTACATACTCTGATCTTCAGAGTACAGGTAGAGTGTAGGCTGAAGGACTGGAGTCTACAATCAATGTGAAACCTGAGAAAAGGAAGCCACCATCCCTTCCTCTGCCTCTCTTCCAAATGCTTATGCAAATAAGAAGTAACCAGAAGGACAGCCTTTCAGGAAAAAGAGATTCCTCCTAAACCGACAGAGCAACACATGGGTCGTGGTTAGTGACACTGGAGTGGATGCTTAAGGTTGGCACTATTCTGCCTCCCATCCATGGAACCATGGTAGGCAGCTCCCAGTTTCTGTGAGTGCCTCTGCGCTGCTCTGCAGAGCTTGGCTCTTCTCTAGACTCTTCTTTCTGAAGCATGGAGATACCATATTTTCGAATGTATTATACAGCCTTGTGACATTGGGGTGCTGGCTGTTACCGTAGCTGCTCTCAGCAATCACAGTAGGTGCCCACTACCACAACCTGCAAGAGAAAGGAGTCCTATGTGGCCCTCTGGCATACAAGGCAGAATTCATGAAATTGGTGCAATTAAGATATGAGTTTAAAAATAAAACAGTACCTAGTAGAAAAAATAGGGAGAGATGAAAGAATAAAAGCCATTCATATTTACAAAATATGTATCAAACTATAGAGGAGCAATTCCTTATGAGATTTCAGCAGATCTTCTAGCGGGGATCAAAATAATCCCTTCTTTTCAACCAATCCAGAGAAGAATATGGATGTTAAATAGCCATCTATTTTAAGTGGTTGGACATTTGAAATCCTTTCATCAAAGACTGTGAAATGGTAGGCACCAGGCAAGATGTTGAACCAGCCTGGGTTTTATGTGAACTTTCCATGTGATGTTAAACATGTCCTTTGTCCTTTCTTTCCAGTCCTTTGTCAAGTCTGCTTGGTGGTGTTCCTCCAATTCCACCAAGCAAGCTGGAAAGAAATTGCCCCATACAACCAACTTTAAGATCCTCTTTTTATTTCCTCTAATCCATCTCTTATTGGATATTTCTTAATTTGGGGCTTATTTTCCAGACCATCACTTCAATTTTCAAATGATTTACAATCTTTGGAATTCTCATTTAGAAAGCAGTCAGGTCTATTAATCACCAATGGTGTGTCTTCACTTTATCTCTGCTTCGCGTATAGCCTCAAAATGGAGCCAGTCAACTTAATACTCGTTACATTTATTCTTACCCCAAATTCATTTACTTTTTTACTAATGTTTTAACAAGTCCGTTTACGAGAACCAGAGAGACAGTAGCTAGAGTCTAATGTGGGGGCATGCACCTGTGCTCACCCATCAAGATAGAGAAGAGCTTTGAATATTCACCTCCGTTACTCTCTGCCTTCTTCCTTTGAGGCAAAATCTCTGACTGAGTCTAGAACTCAAATTTTTCAGCTAGGCTAATAGCCAGCAAGGCCCAGAATCCTCTTGGAGAGATGGCTCAGTGCTTACAAGTACTTTCTAAAGCCTTGTTGGGCCACTACCAGCTGTGACTCCAGCTCCAGGAGAGCTGATGCCTGGCCTTCAACAGCACCTGCACACCACCCTGCCCCCAACACACACACACACACACACACACACACACACACACACATGAACATACATAGTTTAAAATAAAAAAAATGTTTAAAGACCCAGGAATAATCCCCCTATACTGCAATTCCACCTAGTGCTGAGGTATAGGAATGTGAAGACTATGCTCTGCTTCCCCACCCCCCAAGTTCCTCTCTTCATGTTTGCACAGCAGGAACTTTTCATCACTAGACATCTCTCCAGCCCTGCTTGAATCTTTATAGCATGTTATAGATTTGCATTTTCCTTTGAAAAAACAGATTTTCCTTCTGAATCAGTGTCACACACACACACAAAGATACATGACTATTACCCTTAAAATATTAAAGATGGTTGGGAGTTGTCAAGCATTTTTCTAGTATCTATAAAGTCACAGATTCAGACTATAGTACTATAAGCAGAAAATTAATGATTTGGACATCACACTGATCCTACTGAGACCCAATACTTTCGGAACAAAATCGAGAAACCTGCTAATCTGCCCAGCAAGATGTGATGCTAAAGAACTTGAGCAAAGGAACCAGAGGTATGTGTATTGGAAAATGTCTAAGAAACTAAATGAAGCTGAAACGACCCCAACGGTTAAAAGCATTTTATGTTCTTGCAGAGGACTTAGGTTCTGTTCCTCATGCCCACAATTGCCTGTGATCCCAATTTCATGGGATCCGATGCCCTCTTCTGGTATCTATGAGCCCCTGCACAAACATGGTACACATAAACTCACACAGACAAACACATGTACACATAACACAACATAAATAAGTCTTTCTTTAAAAAGCAAATTAAATAATTCTCTTGTAGTAGAAAGAGTAGAGGAGTCAAGTGGTGTCTGCATATTAGTCAAAGTATAAGTTATATTGTGGTGAAGACTAACCTCCATAGCCCAGGGTGGGGGGCGGACTTCCTTTTTGTTCCATCTATATGTTCAGCGTGTATTTGTGATATTTCCTTTTGATATTTATCACATATTGGTCAAAGTATAAGTTATATTGTGGTGAAGACTAACCTCCATAGCCCGGGGGGGGGGGACTTCCTTTTTGTTCCATCTATATGTTCAGCGTGTATTTGTGATATTTCCTTTTGATATTTATCACTGATAGATCTATCTATCTATCTATCTATGCCTATGTCTATATATAGACTATCTACATATAGGTGTCATATGTCTATATATAGATATGGACATAGACATAGAT
Source organism: Mus caroli (assembly GCF_978045245.1). Classification (NCBI taxonomy): domain Eukaryota; kingdom Metazoa; phylum Chordata; class Mammalia; order Rodentia; family Muridae; genus Mus; species Mus caroli. The sequence goes on from NW_028227258.1 coordinate 94,697,499, forward strand.
ATATAGATAATATACATATACACATATACATCATTGATAGTTCTGCAAGTTTCAGACCATGACCACCTGTCTCCATTGTTTTGGGCCTATGGTGAGGCATAATATCATATCACAGATCATGTGGCAGACCCAAGCTGCTCACCTCACAGAAGTCAGGAGGCAGAGGAGAGGCATTTTACTGATGAGGCACCTCAGTGGTAATCCTTTAGTGATCTATCTTTCTTCCACTAGGCTCCACCTCCTGGAGACCCCACCTTCTCCCAATAGGAGCACAGACTGAGGACCAAGCCTATAACATATGAGCTTTTGCAGGATACTTCAGAGCTCCGCTGTAACACACTGGTGGTTGGTATGGGAGAAATAGCAAGCCACATGCTCCTTACTACCCCACTAGAGCTTGGGTGATGAGCACTTCACTATCTGTAGTTCCCCAGGGTGAAGTAGTCAGCAAAAGAGCAATAGAGAATTTCTACTAGTGGAAGAATGTTCTGGGTGGAAGATAAGTTTTTTTTTTTTCAGAGAACTGGTTATGTTTATTGGTGGGTATTTCTGCCTCTGGAGAGGTGGCCAGTGTCTCTAGAACAAGGCTTGTGTGGTCATGAGCCATTTGTCTGTTAGGCTGAAGGGAGTTATTCTAATTTTCTTTTTTTTTTAATATTTTTATTACATATTTTCCTCAATTACATTTCCAATGCTATCCCAAAAGTCCCCCATAGCGCCCCCCACTTCCCTACCCACCCATTCCCATTCTTTTGGCCCTGGCATTCCCCTATATTGGGGCATATAAAGTTTGCAAGTCCAATGGGACTCTCTTTCCATTGATGGCCGACTAGGCCATCTTTCGATACATATGCAGCTAGAGACAAGACCTCCAGGGTACTGGTTAGTTCATATTGTTGTTCCAACTATAGGGTTGCAGATCCCTTTAGCTCCTTGGGTACTTTCTCTAGCTTCTCCATTGGGAGCCCTGTGATACATCCAATAGCTGACTGTGAACATCCACTCCTGTGTTTGCTAGGCCCCTGCATCGTCTCGCAAGAGACAGCTATATCAGGGTCCTTTCAGTAAAATCTTGCTAGTGTATGCAATGGTGTCAGCGTTTAGAAGCTGATTATGGGATGAATCCCTGGATACGGCAGTCTCTAAATGGTCCATCCTTTCATCACAGCTACGAACTTTGTCTCTGTAACTCCTTCCCTGGGTGTTTTGTTCCCAATTCTAAGAAGGTGCACAGTGTCCACACTTTAGACTTCATTCTTCTTGAGTTTCATGCATTTAGCAAATTGTATCTTATATCTTGGGTATCCTAAGTTTTGGGCTAATATCCACTTATCAGTGAATACATATTGTGTGAGTTCTTTTGTGATTGTGTTACTTCACTCAAGATGATGCCCTCCAGGTCCATCCATTTGGCTAGGAATTTCATAAATTCATTCTTTTTAATAGCTGAGTAGTACTCCATTGTGTAAATGTACCATAATTTCTGTATCCATTCCTCTGTTGAGGGACATCTGGGTTCTTTCCAGCTTCTGGCTATTATAAATAGGGCTGCTATGAACATAGTGGAGCATGTGTCCTTTTTACCGGTGGGGACATCTTCTGGATATATGCCCAGGAGAGGTATTGCTGGATCCTCCGGTAGTACTATGTCCAATTTTCTGAGGAACCGCCAGACTGATTTCCAGAGTGGTTGTACAAGCTTGCAATCCCACCAACAATGGAGGAGTGTTCCTCTTTCTCCACATCCTCGCCAGCATCTGCTGTCACCTGAATTTTTGATCTTAGCCATTCTGACTGGTGTGAGGTAGAATCTCAGGGTTGTTTTGATTTGCATTTCCCTGATGATTAAGGATGTTGAACATTTTTTCAGGTGTTTCTCTGCCATTCGGTATTCCTCAGGTAAGAATTCTTTGTTCAGTTCTGAGCCCCATTTTTTAATGGAGTTATTTGACTTTCTGGAGTCCACCTTCTTGAGTTCTTTATATATATTGGATATTAGTCCCTTATCTGATTTAGGATAGGTGAAGATCCTTTCCCAATCTGTTGGTGGTTTTTTTGTCTTATTGGTGGTGTCTTTAGCCTTGCAGAAGCTTTGTAGTTTCATGAGGTCCCACTTGTCAATTCTCGATCTTACAGCACAAGCCATTACTGTTCTATTCAGGAATTTTTCCCCTGTGCCCATATCTTCAAGGCTTTTCCCCACTTTCTCCTCTATAAGTTTCAGTGTCTCTGGATTTATGTGAAGTTCCTTGATCCACTTAGACTTGACCTTAGTACAAGGAGATAGGAATGGATTGATTCGCATTCTTCTACATGTTAACAACCAGTTATGCCAGCACCATTTGTTGAAAATGCTGTCTTTCTTCCACTGGATGTTTTTAGCTCCCTTGTCGAAGATCAAGTGACCGTAGGTGTGTGGGTTCATTTCTGGTTCTTCAATTCTATTCCATTGGTCTATATGTCCAGCACTCAGGAGGCAGAGGCAGGCGGATTTCTGAGTTCAAGGCCAGCCTGGTCTACAAAGTGAGTGCCAGGACAGCCAGGACTACACAGAGAGACCCTGTCTCGAAAAAACCAAAAAAAAAAAAAAAAAAAAAAAACAATTGCTCTGTAGTAGAGCTTTAGGTCCGGCATGGTGATTCCACCAGAGGTTCTTTTATCCATGAGAAGAGTTTTTGCTATCCTAGGTTTTTTGTTATTCCAGATGAATTTGCAGATTGCACTTTCTAATTCGTTGAAGAATTGAGTTGGAATTTTGATGGGGATTGTATTGAATCTGTAGATTACTTTTGGCAAGATTGCCATTTTTACAATGTTGATCCTGCCAATCCATGAGCATGGGAGATCTTTCCATCTTCTGAGATCTTCTATAATTTCTTTCTTCAGAGACTTGAAGTTTTTATTATACAGATCTTTCACTTCCTTAGTTAGAGTCACGCCAAGATATTTTCTATTATTTGTGACTATTGAGAAGGGTGTTGTTTCCCTAATTTCTTTCTCAGCCTGTTTATTCTTTGTGTAGAGAAAGGCCATTGATTTGTTTGAGTTAATTTTATATCCAGCTACTTCACTGAAGCTGTTGTCAGGCTTAGGAGTTCTCTGGTGGAATTTTTAGGGTCACTTATATATACTATCATATCATCTGCAAAAAGTGATATTTTGACTTCATTTTTTCCAATTTGTATCCCTTTGATCTCCTTTTGTTGTCGAATTGCTCTGGCTAGGACTTCAAGTACAATGTTGAATAGGTATGGAGAAAGTGGACAGCCTTGTCTAGTCCCTGATTTTAGAGGGATTGCTTCAAGCTTCTCACCATTTACTTTGATGTTGGCTACTGGTTTGCTGTAGATTGCTTTTATCATGTTTAGGTATGGGCCTTGAATTCCTGATCTTTCCAAGACTTTTATCATGAATGGGTGTTGGATCTTGTCAAATGCTTTTTCCGCATCTAACGAGATGACCATGTGGTTTTTGTCTTTGAGTTTGTTTATATACTGGATTACGTTGATGGATTTCCGTATATTGAACCATCCCTGCATCCCTGGGATGAAATCTACTTGGTCTGGATGGATGATTGTTTTGATGTGTTCTTGGATTCGGTTAGCAAGAACTTTATTGAGGATTTTTGCATCTATATTCATAAGGGATATTGGTCTGAAGTTTTCTATCTTTGTTGGGTCTTTTTGTGGTTTAGGTATCAGAGTAATTGTGGCTTCATAGAATGAGTTGGGTAGAGTACCTTCTGTTTCTATTTTGTGGAATAGTTTGTGAAGAACTGGGATTAGATCTTCTTTGAAGGTCTGATAGAACTCTGCACTAAACCCATCTGGTCCTGGGCTTTTTTTAGTTGGGAGACTATTAATGACTGCTTCTATTTCTTTGGGGGATATAGGGCTGTTTAGATCATTAACCTGATCTTGATTCAACTTTGGTACCTGGTCTCTGTCTAGGAACTTCTCCATTTCATCCAGGTTCTCCAGTTTTGTTGAGTATAGCCTTTGGTAGAAGGATCTGATGGTGTTTTGGATGTCTTCAGGATCTGTTGTTATGTCTCCTTTTTCATTTCTGATTTTGTTAATTAGGATGCGTTCCCTGTGCCCTCTAGTGAGTCTGGCTAAGGGTTTATCTATCTTGTTGATTTTCTCAAAGAACCAGCTCCTTGATTGGTTGATTCTTTGAATAGTTCCTCTTGTTTCCACTTGGTTGATTTCACTCCTGAGTTTGATTATTTCCTGCTGTCTACTCCTCTTGGGTGAATTTGCTTCCTTTTGTTCTAGTGCTTTTAGGTGTGTTGTCAAGCTGCTAAAGTGTGCTCTCTCTAGTTTCCTTTTGGAGGCACTCAGAGCTATGAGTTTTCCTCTTAGAAATGCTTTCATTGCGTCCCATAAGTTTGGGTATGTTGTGGCTTCATTTTCATTGAACTCTAAAAAGTCCTTAATTTCTTTCTTTATTCCTTCCTTGACCAAGGTATCATTGAGAAGAGTGTCGTTCAGTTTCCACGTGAAGGTTGGCTTTCTATTATTTATTTTGTTATTGAAGATCAGCTTTAGTCCATGGTGATCTGATAGGATGCATGGGACAATTTCAATATTTTTGTATCTGTTGAGGCCTGTTTTGTGACCAATTATGTGGTCAATTTTGGAGAAGGTGCCATGAGGTGCTGAGAAGAAGGTATATCCTTTTGTTTTAGGATAGAATGTTCTGTAGATATCTGCCAGATCCATTTGATTCATAATTTCTCTTAGTTTCTCTGTGTCCCTGTTTAGTTTCTGTTTCCATGATCTGTCCATTGTTGAAAGTGGTGTGTTGAAGTCTCCCACTATTATTGTATGAGGTACAATGTGTGCTTTGAGATTTACTAAAGTTTCTTTAATGACTGTGGCTGCCTTTGTATTTGGAGCATAGATATTCAGGATTGATAGTTCCTCTTGGAGGATTTTACCTTTGATGAGTATGAAGTGTCCCTCCCTGTCTTTTTTAATGACTTTGGGTTGGAAGTCAATCTTATCAGATATTAGAATGGCTACTCCAGCTTGTTTCTTCATACCATTTGCTTGGAAAATTGTTTTCCAGCCTTTCATTCTGAGGTAGTGTCTATCTTTTTCTCTGAGTTGAGTTTCCTGTAAGCAGCAAAATGTTGGGTCTTGTTTGTGTAGCCAGTTTGTTAGTCTATGTCTTTTTATCGGGGAGTTGAGTCCATTGATATTAAGAGATATTAAGGAAAAGTAATTGTTGTTTCCTGTTATTTTTGTTGTTAAAGTTGGCATTCTGTTCTTGTGGCTGTCTTCTTTTAAGTTTGTTGAGAGATTACCTTCTTGTTGTTTCTAGGGCGTGGTTCCTGTCCTTGTATTGTTTTTTTCTGTCATTATCCTTTAAAGAGCTGGATTCGTGGAGAGATAATGTGTGAATTTGGTTTTGTTGTGGAATACTTTGGTTTCTCCATCTATGTTAATTGAGAGTTTGGCTGGGTATAGTAGCCTGGGCTGGAATTTGTGTTCTTTTAGTGTGTGTATAACATCCGTCCAGGATCTTCTGGCTTTCATAGTCTCTGGTGAAAAATCTGGTGTAATTCTGATAGGCTTGCCTTTATATGTTACTTGGCCTTTTTCTCTTACTGCTTTTAGTATTCTATCTTTATTTAGAGCATTTGTTGTTCTGATTATTATGTGTCGGGGGTATTTCTTTTCTGGTCCAGTCTATTTGGAGTTCTGTAGGCTTCTTGTATGTTCATGGGCATCTCTTTCTTTAAATTTGGGAAGTTTTCTTCTATAATTTTGTTGAAGATGTTTGCTGGTCCTTTGAGTTGAAAATCTTCATTCTCATCCACTCCTATTATCCGTAGGTTTGGTCTTCTCATTGTGTCCTGTATTTCTTGGATGTTTTGAGTTAGGATCTTTTTGCATTTTACATTTTCCTTGATTGTTGTGCCGATGTTCTCTATGGAATCTTTTGCACCTGAGATTCTCTCTTCCATCTCTTGTATTCTGTTGCTGATGCTGGTATCTATGGTTCCAGATTTCTTTCCTAGGGTTTCTATCTCCAGTGTTGCCTCATTTTGGGTTTTCTTTATTGTGTCTACTTCCCTTTTTAGGTCTAGTATGGTTTTGTTCATTTCCATCATCTGTTTGGATGTGTTTTCCTGTTTTTCTTTAAGGACTTCTACCTGTTTGATTGTGTTATCCTGTTTTTCTTTAAGGACTTCTACCTGTTTGATTGTGTTATCCTGTTTTTCTTTAAGGACTTGTAACTCTTTAGCCATGTTCTCCTGTAATTCTTTAAGTGAGTTATTAAAGTCCTTCTTGATGTCCTCTACCATCATCATGAGATATGCTTTTAGATCCGTGTCTAGCTTTTCCGGTGTGTTGGGGTGCCCTGGACTGGGCGAAGTGGGGGTGCTGGGTTCTGATGATGGTGAGTGGTCTTGGTTTCTGTTAGTAAGATTATTACGTTTACCTTTCGCCATCTGGTAATCTCTGGGGTTAGTTGTTATCGTTGTCACTGTTTAAAGATTGGAGCAGAAGCTGTGTTCCACTCACCAGCAGTCTCAAAATCCTGTGGCGGGGGTCGTGGGAAGCTGGCGGTACCCTGGTGCTGTTCCGGCCGGATGAGGCCTGTGGCCCTACTCTGGCAGGTTTCTGCTTCCCTAACTAATGCAGTCTCAGGTCCCGCGTGCAATTGGATTGGAGCAGAAGCTGTGTTCCACTCACCAGAAGTCTTAAGATCCTGTGGCGGGTGTTGTGGGTAGCTGGCGAGTGTCAGCCGACCCTGCGCCCTAGCTGCCCCGGTGCTTTTCTGACCGGAAGAGGCTTGTGGCCCTATGTAGGCCGGATTTCTCTCTCCCCAACCAGAGCAGTCTCAGGTCCCGCGTGATTGGACTGGAGCAGAAGCTGTGTTCCACTCACCAGCAGTCCCAAAATCCTGTGGCGGGGTTCGTGGGTAGCTGGCGGGTGTCAGCCGACCCTGCGCTCTAGCTTCCCAGGCGCTGATCCGGCCGGATAAGGCCTGTGGCCCTACTCAGGCCGGTTTCTGCTTCCCTAACTAATGCAGTCTCAGGTCCCGCGCGCAATTGGATTGGAGCAGAAGCTGTGTTCCACTCACCAGAAGTCTTAAGATCCTGTGGCAGGTGTTGTGGGTAGCTGGAGAGTGTCAGCCGACCCTGCGCCCTAGCTGCCCGGGTGCTTTTCTCGGAAGATATGTTTTACTGACACCCATAGCTCTTTGGCCAACCAATTCTCTTGAGTTCCCATGAGATTGTGAAATAAAGTAAAAAGTGTAGCCCTCTCATAAACCCAATAGATGAAAAAAAAAACTCACTATGAGTAACTGATGAGTATTGATTTCCACCACAGGAAAACATCATTGTGTTTCAAAGACCAAGCTCGAGGGACAGAAAAGTTAGTTCTTTTCACAGCCCACACTAAGGCTCACACCCTACTATGCTCCTCCTCTCTCACCCTGTCCACCAATTTTAAGTAGATGGTCTTAAATTTTTCCTCCTTTTAATAGTTTAAGTTCTGGCAATCACAGAGGACAGACAGTATTAGAATCTAAATGTCATCATTTTATTTGTGAAGCAGACTGCTTAATAGATAAACAGGGAAACGAGATCCATCTGCAGCTTAATCAATCATCAGTAGAATATAATACAGGGATGTGTGCTGCCTGCATCAGTGACCTGTCTGAGGAGTTCAGTCAACTGTCACTTGAGCATCTACTATGTTTCTCCAGTGGATGTTAGGTTCTTTCTGATGGCATCAACAGTAACCGTTCAGCTAGGCTCACCCAATCCCCCCCCTCCTCTTAGTATTTACTCTTCTTGGTGTTTTGGTGCTTACCTCCTTGGATACCTGATCCTAGATATCTATAGCCATATCTCCAATTGGATGCAGATGGACTCACTGCCTAGTGTTTCCAAAGCATAAGCCAGCATTGCAGTATCTGCAACTTGGAGACAGGTTTGAGGACATAATCAGAAATAGATTTGCACAGAAAGAAAAGGAAAGAAAAGATGAAGGAGATGTGGGTGTGTTTGTGATGCTGACCCCCTGGAAGGACTTCTGGGATACATGGCAGGGCAAAGCTTAGATGATGAAACATGGTGAAAGTAGGTGAATTCTATTTTCATTGGCATAAGGTCCAGAGATAGCTACTGTGTGTTCAAACGGTGGCAGACCAGTCTTTTCTTCTTCAGATCTATGTATTTTGGGGAAAGATGAAAAATGTTACTCATTTTTCCAAAGATTACTGTAAGTACCAGATTTCTTAATATATCTGGTTATAGCTACAGTTCCTTTCCTGTGAGCACAGATGCATCCCTCTTTGTCAGAAGGAGTTTGCTGTTCAATCTGAACTTGTTTCTCAGCCTTCAGAACCCCACACTTTCAATTATTTTCTCTAATGGCTTTTGATGGAAAAAATGGCATAAGCTTCACCCTCACTGCATGAGTAGCACAAAAATCACCAACGTAATGTTATACCAAACAAACAGTTCTATCTACACACTCTATTACTGCTATCCTGAAAGTCACCTCTATGTGCAAAGTTGTAGTGTTTTCCCATTCTATTTCCCTCCATTGTACTACCTCTCATTAGCCACACAAGTTTCTGATATTTGAGCTCTAGTGCACTTCGTGCCAAAGTCAAGCCTGACTATTGTACTGCCCTTGAGCCCATGGCAAAGAAGATTGCTTCAGCTGTATCAGAGTCAATATCTTTCCCGTGTGTGATGGTTTGTATATTCTTGGACCAGGGAGTGGTACCATTTGGAAGTGTGGCATTGTTGGAATAGGTGTGACCTGGTTGGAATAGGTGTGTCACTGTGGGTGTGAGCTTAATACTCTCACCCTAGGTGCCTGGAAGTCAGTCTTCCACTAGCAGCCTTTGGATGAAGACATAGAACTCTCAGCTCTGCCTATGCCATGCCTGCCTGGATGCTGCCATGCTCCCACCTTGATGATAATGGACTGAACCTCTGAACCTGTAAGCCAGCCCCAATTAAATGTTGTTTTTTAATAAGACTTTCCTTGGTCATGGTGTCTGTTCACAGCAGTAAAATCCTAACTAAGACACCATGTGTCCCCTTCCAATTAAGTTCAGACGTGCACACCCTCCTGCCTGTCCACATGACTCTGTAGTGACGCCCTGGTAAATTTAGACTAAGAAACAAGAAACACATTCTGAGTCCTATTACCTTGGAAATCATGTGTCTTCTTTCCTTTCCAATATGCCTGGTGCCTGTGTTTCATTATTAGAGATTGGTACTTAAATGAAAATGGAGGAAAAAAATAAACTAGAGCATTTGTATTGATTTCTTTTGATCTGTGTTCTCAATCAAAGTGTAGGTCCAACCCTTGCCATTTTCAATATGCCTTTTAGCTGTTTGTCTCCTCTATTCCTGGTCCATGAGTCCAGGCTCCTCACTCCCCACCTCTATTAAAAAGCTATTTCCTACTCTGTGTACTTCTATAAACTGAAAAGTCAGCAAAGGCTTCTCCCATATTTTCATTTACTCTTCAATTACATTTAGACATGAGATAAACCTTATTATGACTTTGACCTGAAAATACCACAGGACCTGAAAATAAATTTTTTAAGTTCTGTTTGTTCTGATGGCTATATTGGTTCCAATTGAAACAGCTAAATTTAATTTTTTTTTCAGAGGAAAACAACATATTTTCACCAATTTTTATTCTTAAATCCTCCAGAAGTTTTAAATCGATTTTTAAGGGAGAGAAACCACCAAATACATCAGCAACAAACAAGTGCCTTGTCGAACCACAAATACCTTCCTTGTACTTGCTCCTTGGCTGCTGGGAAAGGGAACTATGAAGAAAATCAGGGAACATTAGAGCTGAACAAGACCCCAGAAACACACAGAGCAGCTTCAGCAGACACATGAGGAAGCTGGGCTTTCTAAGTATAGGGGTCTTCAACTACCAGGAAAATGCCAAGGAAGCAGATGGTGAGGCTCAGCACCCGCCAGAGCCAGTCACGTTTGCCCATAGCTCATTTCACAATTGCCATCAGTAATGGTGACTGGGGGTGGGGGAGGGGAGCCCCTAGAATCAACTTCATTTTAAAGGCAAAAGTTCTAATGCATAACAGGATGTTGGAATAACTTCCTATCACACAATGGCAGGATCAGATCTGACTCTAGATCCATTGCCTTCCCTCTAGTCTATCGGCTTTCTGATTCCCAAATCAGCAGAAAAAAATTCCCTCTTCTTCCTCCTTCCATTGAAATTAGCTGAAAGAATGTAATTTTAATCTTTATTTCTTTGCATGAGCCATCAAGGTTGCTCAGCAGGCCAAGGGCTTGCCACGCAAATCTAGTGATCTGAATTTTGTTTACAGAGTTCACAGTGGATGAAGGGACCTGACTCTTCAAAGTTGTCCTCTGGCCTCCACACAAAGCCATCACACACACACACACAAACACACACACAGGTGTGTCCATAGATGCATGCATACACAAGCATATACCAATACTCATTAATTAAAGGTTACATTTTAAATCATTATTTTATACTAGTACTAAGATAATTCTTGTGTTTTGTACTCACAATCTCACAGTCATGTAGTAGTCTTCTTGATACACAAGATCACAGCATGCTTAATTCAGAAGCCAGTGAGTCTGAGACTCTGTATGTCTTGATGTATCAAGATATTTTTAAGATTTGTAAAATATACGTATATATACATACATACATACACACACACACACACACACACACACACACACAAAACAATGTGAATTTCCCAATTTTCTTGTTTTAAATTATAATTACCATGGTCTGCCACAAGGTAAAGAGTAGAAAGGGAAATGGATGTGGCTGCTTCCTCCCTTCCTTGAAAAAGGTGCTTATCTTATCCATAAGGCCAGAGCTCTCACGGCCTGATCCCCTCCCCAAGGATCCATTTCTTGATAGTGTTACACATGATGATATAAGTTTCAACATGGGTTTGAGAGGGGATATGGACATTTAAACTATAGCAGTAATTGCTTTTCATGTCCAGAAGTTATTTTATGTGTATGAGTGGTGTTCCTGCATGTATGTCTGTGCACCACATGAATGCCTGATGCCTGGGAGCCCAGAAGCCAGGAGTTGGTGTCAGACCCCCTGGAACTGGAATTATGATGGTACTGGGAGTGAAACTTGAGTCCTCTGGAAGTGCAACCAGTACACTTAACTGATGGTGCCCCTGCCTCATGAGTATCCTTTTAAATGAATTAATAAGTGTTTTAATTTCTCACATAGCAGAAATGAATAGATCCAAAAACTATAACCTATAGTTCTTTGGAATCTTTTTTAATTTTTTTTACTAAAAATAGATTTTTTTCATACAATTTATTCTAATTGCCATTTCTTCTCCTCCAAATACTCCCAGTTCTTCCCCACATCTCTTTCCACTCAAATCCACACAACCTTTCTTCCTCTCTTTCATTTTTAGTGCAAATGGAGTCTGTGAAGAAAAAGTTAGTGCACTCTGCCGCAGTGTAGCATTTCTCTCCCTCTGACACCAGCTAGTACCAATAGGACACACAGGATTCTATCTAAATACCAAAGGATATTTAAGAAACAATAAACATGAAAAAAATCCAGGATGTAACTACACTTGCTATTTTCTCATATGTATAGAATGGTGGTTGGAGTGGAACCTCATTTTAAAGGAAGTCCTTGGGACATCTAGATATATGGCTTATATAATGGTAATATCCTTAAAACCAAGAAAAGATTATAGAGCAGGGTGAGCAATGGCAGAAAAATTGCTTGGTGGTTAAGAGCACTAATTGCTCTTCCAAAGGACCTAGATTCAATTCCCAGCCCCTACATAGTGGCTCACAACCATCTTTAACTCCAGTGTCAGGGGATCCAATGTTATCATCTGGCTTCCACAAGCACCAGATATGCATGTGGTACACAAATATATGTGCAGGAAAAACACCCATACACATAAAATATCTATTTTAGTTCCAGATTTAATTCTTGGATACTAAGATTTTTGTCACTATTGGTGACTGTGGGGTAACTACAGAGTTGTATGACAGTTGTTTCAGCAAATTAAGCATCTTAAAGCTGACAAAGCAACAGTCCGTTTTCTCCCCCGACATGTTGCCCCAGAACATATTTTAAATCCCATTCTTCAACTGGAATGCCCAGGCCATTTTCCTGACTGCTGCTTTCTGTAGGAGCGATCTAACTATAGATTAAATCCTTCTCCATCCTCCTAAGTGCTGGGCCCTACTTTTTCCAGAATCCAGGCAGAGAGTCATCAAGTTCACTCAGAGACCTTTGCAACTTGTCAAGAAGCAGGAAAAGCCTGTTCTTAGATGCATTTGGTTGGGCTTCTGACATCCTTCTGACTGTGTGGAGAATGCCTTTAGCTTCCCACACAATCTCATTATTCATCTACAAAGTCGTAAATTCTCATCACTACTTTGGGGATTAGGTACCAATGCTGTACTCACTCTCATTTTCCTAGCAACTTTCATAATGGACCAAGCTCATCAAAATTGCAGGAAGGTATCTGGAGAAGGTAAATAATAACTGGAGCCATATTGTTTAGGGTGTGCCAGGCCATGTTACGCTGTTACACATGTGTGGTCTTATTACCCCCAGGAGTCCAATAAGGCAACTGTGTCTACTGTTCTCCCCTCGCAACAGACAAACAGCAGCTTAGGCAGAGAAGCAGCTTGCTCAGACTGGTAGAGCCAGGGGGATTCTCTGCAGTGCAGAGACAAAGTTAATGCTCACCACAGTTAGTGCTTCTAATGCGTGTCATCAGAAAGTAACCATTGTGAAAGGGACAATCGGGTGACGTCAGAGGTGAAATGCAGCCCTGCTGAGTGATAGCCCCTATTCCTGGAAACTCTGCAAACGTCACCACTGATAAGACTGATTACATTTTCTCCTGAGTGGATTTTTGTGTTTCTGCCCATCTCTCACTGGTACTGCTATATATTTCTTGATTAGAACAGCACCAGACACTGTAATATCACTTTAAGTTCCACTCAGTGCTCCCTGCTTGGCCTTAATTCAATGGAAGAATGATTTACTTCCACATGCAGTGTGTGCTCCTGTATATCAATGCCACCCTTACCCGCTCCCAGAAAGATTTAGTAGACACTATATATTAGAATAGCAATTATCACATAATGTCAGAACATTAAGCATTTTACATTTCCCAAATGATACATGAATAATTTGAGCCCTCTGTGTACACAGCCCTAATAAATCAAACATTTAATTTTCAAACACTTTTGAAAGCTATAAATGCATCTCTTAACTTTAAAATGGTCCACAGACTTTGCCTTGGAGCCTGATTTATCTCTTCATAGATACATGATGAATTCCTGGTCCACAAACATGTGTGCAAATACCCTAAATTTTTAATAATTTAGATTTATTTTAAATCATTCTCTAATATCAGAAAACACCAAATATTATTGAAGCTCTCAAATATTTATTATCACAACAAAAGGAATAAGCTTTCCAGGCAAAAAGAAATTGGGACAACTGTGTAGTTAACTGGATAAAATTCAATAATGACAATTGGCAATGAATTTCATTTCACTGACATGGAGTGTATGAAAAATAAACAAGATACATTGTTTTTGAATAAAAGTTGTTCACATTGCCAACTTTAAAGAATGTATGAATGAGTGACATTGTTTGATATTGTCCTGGTTTGCTTCTCTGTTGTGATAAAACACTAATCAAAAGCAACTTGGAAAAGAAAGTGTTTGTCTTTCAAATTCCATCATCCAGGGAAGTCAGGGTAGCCACTCAAAGCAGGAAGTGAAGCAGAGATTATAGCAAAATGCTATTTACTGGCTTTCCTCTTCTACCACCTTCAGCTTTCTTACACAGCCCAGACTATCTGCCTAGGGATGGCACTGCCCACAGTGTGCTAGGTCCTCAACTGTGATTAGTAATTAAGAAAACAACTCACAGACATGGCCACAGGTCACTTTGATGGGGGCAACTCCTCACCTGAGGTTCTCTTTTCTCAGCTCTCAAGCTGACAACCAAGATTAACCACCACAGATACAAGGAAAGCTATATAGACTGAAGGGTTTACTCTCTTACTCATACTTCATAGAAAAATATCCATCAATGAGTTTGATCTGAGCATTGGCACCACTATGGTGGGCTTTAAACATCTCCAAACGACACATCTCCAAATGTCCAGTTAGGAATCATGCTAACAAAGTAACAAGAAAGTTTTCTTCCAATAACTTCTATCTTGCGACCAAATGTCATAGATTAATCAACACATTTCTTTTTTGACCAAAGAAAGTGAAAGATATCATGGAAATTCCCATGTTCCAAATAGTGACAGTTGGATACGGGTATTTTCTTATGCAAAGTTCCTCCCAGGCAGGTAAATCACAGTCAAGAACCAGGTAGGACTTACCAGTATAGATACAACAGCACTTTTATTTTTAATTTTAGTTTTTGAGACAAGTTCTTTTACTGAGGTCCAACAGCCTTGAACCTGTTGGCCTAACACTGGAACTGAGTGTGGTATCTGTGAGTATGTGTGTGCTGGGGTAAAATGTGAGGGCCAGGCTTTGTTTTATGTTGCTGTTGTTAAATGTCGAGGAGTAATTGGTTCTTTCCTGTAAAACTGGTGAAACAGAAACAGTCCCAGGTAGCAGTTAGAGAAGACTTTAACTACAATAGTTACAATAGCATCTGTAAACTTTTACGTTCAAAGAAAAATCGCATCACAAATATCAAAACAAACATCTCAAATCTACTTCAATAGTCCAAACTTAAATGATATAAATAAAATAAGATCAGATTTCACAACATAGATAATAAGTATGCTCCAAATGAGGAGATTTCAGAACTTGTCTGGACAAGAAAGTGCTCAAGGAGTCTCTCAGTCAGACTTGTTTGAACTTGAAGGAAAATTTACATAAAAGTCTCTAAAGCTTTCAAAAAAGGTTTAAAATATTTTGCCTGGCACAGAATATGACTTTCTATGCTAGCAAATGGAGTTACCTGGAGTAACCAGTGCACACATAGGAAGAAGGCACCTCTTAGCCTGTGAGCTATCACATCTTGTGTGATGTGATGGGACCACTCAGGTTGGCCCACAGCTGCTAACTCTTATTACTGACTTCTCTAAAAAAAAGTTGGTAAGCATTTATGACACTCCAACTGTGAAACAGGAACAATGATTTAAGTGCAAGACACCATGCAGAATGTCACCCCCAAAATGTAAGGAAGCAAAGATTCAATCACTTGTCGCAAGGATCTTAAAATATAAACTGGAGAAGTAAGAGCAAAAAGTCAAAATTGGAATGCACTGTCAATAGCAGTGGAGTTCGGCTGCTGAATGTGGCTCAAAGCTGTACACAGTATCAAGTCAGTGGGATGGACGGTAGAGTGGTCAGGAACACAGAGACCACAGGAAGTATTCAACAGGGGATTTTTTTTTCCTTGTAAGAATTTTTTTTAATATATTTTATTACGTATTTTCCTCAATTACATTTCCAATGCTATCCCAAAAGTCCCCCATACCCTTCCCCCTCTCCCCCATTTCCCTACCCACCCATTCCCATGTTTTGTTTTTTTTGTTTTTGTTTTTTTTTTTTTTTTTTGGCCCTGGCGTTCCCCTGTACTGTTTGTGTGTCCAATGGGCCTCTCTTTCCAGTGATGGCCGACTAGGCCATCTTTTGATACATATGCAGCTAGAGTCAAGAGCTCCGGGGTACTGGTTAGTTCATAATGTTGTACCACCTATAGGGTTGCAGGTCCCTTTAGCTCCTTGGGTACTTTCTCCAGCTCCTCCATTTGGGAGCCCTTCAACAGGGGATTTAATGTGAGGAATTAGTGTTGGAGGGGGATGAGAGCACACATAGGGCTGCTGGTATAACACTGACATAATAGCAACAAGAAACAGCAATGGAAATAGCCTATGTGTCTAATATACACTGTAGAAAATAACTATAATTTGGCAGAAGAGCAAGAAGGAAGATGGATGTGTTTTTGAAAGGAATGGAAGGAAAGAAAGAGGAAGGGACCCGCAAAGCCTATTGGAGTAACAAAAAATGAGCCATTTGGCTGAAGTTAATATTTATACATAATATCATTAGGTATTTATGTTTTCCCTAAAATTTGAGCTATCAATTTGTCTTTAGACATCAATGAACCTACAAAAGAAACCGTCATTGCTTATTATGAGATTGCTAGACTCGGTTAAATATTAGCGATAAGGGGCCAACAAGATGGCTAAATGGGTAAAGGCACTTGCTGCCAAGGCTGGCAAGCTTAATTCAATTCCAAGAACCCACTCGGTAGAAAAAAAAATGCGTACACAAGCTGTCCTGTGACTTCCACATGCATGTTGATGCAGTTGCGCATGCACACACACATATACACACAAAAAAAATATAAAAAATAGAAAGAAGAAAGTATAAGATGCTTATAATCTCAATAACAGAAAGATATGCCCAGATGAAAATAAATACACTACTTGGAACAGTACAGACTCAAAATGTGACATTTCCCAATGATGGCTATAACAATATTTCCCACCCACAGGTTTTTATCCAGTATGAGACACCGTCATCAAGATCCGGAAATTAACTTGGGCCTGGTTACTGCTTTGACCCATAGAACTGTTCACAAGTTCCATTGTTTCAGGCAGCCCTGAGCTAGGCTGTGAGCTTCTGCTTCTTGAATTTTGAACGCCAGTTACCATGTAAGAGCAATGGCCCTGTGTAAAGCCAAAGTTGTGCTGGGAAGAACCTGAAGGATGAGGCAGCTAGAAAACAAAACAAAACAAAACAAAACAAAACAAAACAAAACAAAACAAAACAAAACAAAACACATTACAGAGCACCAAAAAATCAGGCATGTGTATCTGAGAACCAGGCATGCACAACGGGGAATCAGGCATTTTCTCAGCTAGCCCCAAATTATGTCTCATTGTTTAGAGATAAGTCCAATTTGAAATTGCCCTGACCTACCAAATCACGAATGAGGTAAAATGCACATTTTAAGACCCTAAATGCTGCGGTTATTTGTTTCACAGGAATAAGAAGCTGGACCGTGACTGTGTGCTCAGTGATGGAGACCGTGATTACATGGCCATTGCCAGATATAAGCATCTTTATTTGTAACACGGAAAATAGTAAATTCTCCCTCTTCCACAGAAGTCTTTGTCTAAAATAGCACACACAGGACTGTAATAGCTAACCAAGATGTACTGGTTGACAAAGATATATTCTGCTGAAGGCTGAAATAATATGACCCCAGGTTCAAACTGATGGGAGAAGGCTTCTGTCTGATGGGAAAGCCACTCCCGGGGAATTGTGTGGTTTTCTTTCTAGCTCTTTGATCAGTATGCATTGGAAACAGCGCCAAAGCAGAGAATTCAGTGGGGATCTACTACTGAGCATGGCCCCACGAAGGCCATGTTTCAGTTTTTCTCAGTTTAAACAACGTGAGCAGGGCGTTTGTACCATTTGCAGCTATCACAGAGAGCAATTGTGCCCGAGGCATCCCCTTGGAAGGGCTTTGACGGCAAGCTGCCCTACAGTCCTGGAACACACAACAAGCCCCAGAGGAGGCGGATGCCAAGAAAAGGTTCTGCAGAAACTGGAGAAAATCTCTTCAGTCCTCGGCGGATCACAGTTGAAGGGAACTTGGTGATGATTCTCACCGTAGTCTGTTGCCTCATTATCTCGTGTACAGTGTAGCTCTTTAGGAAGTACTATGCATCAGGCTTAAGTCCACCATTCTAGAACCAAGAGAATTCAATTTGAATCCAGGTCAGCCACATGCTAACTTGAGACCCTGGACATACTGCCTGTTAAAGCCCAGAAGAGACCAAATAGCCAACATGGCAGCCATAACCGTATGTGGCTGTTGCGCACGCCAGATGCAGCCATTCTGAATGCAGAGACCCTGCATGTGTGACACACACACACAGTGCCTGAGTATTAAAAAACTGTTAATATTTATACACTGAAGACCTGTGACATTTCAGATACTTTAAGCAAAATATCCAATAAATTAATTTTACCTTCCTTTTACTTTTTTTTAAAATATGGATACCAGTGCTGCAAACATGATTCAGTAGTTAATGTCATATGCTGCTATTAGAAAAGAATTGGATTCAGTTCACAATAGTAAGACGTAAGACCGCAGTTCACAACTGTCAGCCAGGGGGTTTATACTCCTTCTCTGAACTCTTCAGGCATCAGGCACACATGAAATACACATAACATAACAAAATAAATAGATAAATAAACAAATAAGAATACCATAAATTCCAGGCACATATGTGATATACTTAACATAATAAAATAAATATGAATACCATAAATTTCAACCCATGTTTGGACGCCATATTTCTGCCTCAAAGGGATCATAATAAATTTAGCTTGGGATAAAGTTATCCACTGGAAGTACCTAAAAGATCACTTCCCTTCTTCTCTCTCCCCAATCTCGGTTCTTTCCTTCCTCCCTTCCTTTCTCCCTTCTCTAGTCGTCCATTTATCCAGTAAACATTAATTATGCCTGGCATTCTTCCAGGTGTTTGGATAACAGCATTGAGAACAGACAAGAAACAAAACAAAATAGTCTCTCTCTCAATGGTAATAAGAATTATTTATTTATACTCGGTCATTATTCATGTAAGGCAGTGTGCCTGCTCAATAATTCTGATAGATTCTATTGTCTTCTGTTCTCAGGTAACATTTTATGGAAATGTCTGTTGCTGTCCCTTGTTGTTAAACTTGCCTGTGGCGAGCCCGGCTGTTAGAGATCACAGGAAGGTATATCTTCCTGAGAATAGCAGGAGGCCTACTGCAGTAAAGGCAATCGCTGACCTTGTAAACTTGCAAAGCAAAATGCAGGGAGAGTTCAGAAAGGATGGGTCAAAGGCCGCGGATTGGTGAGGAAAGTAAT
Organism: Mus caroli; assembly: GCF_978045245.1. Taxonomy (NCBI): domain Eukaryota; kingdom Metazoa; phylum Chordata; class Mammalia; order Rodentia; family Muridae; genus Mus; species Mus caroli. The sequence continues at coordinate 94,716,428 of NW_028227258.1, forward strand.
TAAGACAGAAGTGGGATGCAGAGCTGTGGCCAGCAAGATGCCCTGGGTGAAAGAGAACAAAAGGGAGCAGCATCCAGCCCCTCCTTATGATTTACAGCAGAACAGCATGCAGGAGGGACTCTATCTTCCATGTTAATGTCTTTTGCTCACATGTATGTGTATCTGGGGAATCCATCTTCCCTTTTTTCATGCTATCTGGTAATTAGGAAGACAGTTCACAGAATGGCAGAGAAGCAAATACCCAATCAAGCCTTACACAGGCAGTTCATACCAGTTACCTTGTGATGAACTTGAACCTCTAATTCATTCCCTCAAGTCTCCATCTGTTCCATTCACCCCAGTCCTTTCTGACGCCTTCCACATTGTCACCCACTCTGTTGGGCACAGAATCCTGGTCTTCTCTCTTCCCTTCCCCAGTTAACCTCCAGCTCACTTCCTCTTACTCTCAGAATAAAGACCAAGATCCACTGTGAGATGTCTTGTGCCCAGCTCATCCACCCCACAGTGTACTTCTGGGGGCTACTTCCTCATATACACTACCACAGTACAATTGACATGTACTGGGGGAGGCCACAGAAAATAGAAACTTTGTATTCTCTGCTTACCATGAGGGCATATCATTTAACACAGGATCTGACACATGATAGGTAATTGTTGAGTATTTTTTTATCATTTATCCACAAACACTTTGTGTTAAAATACATAAATGTGTGAAATGTAAATATTGTTTTCAATAGGCATGATACATGGTAAGTACTATATAAGTGACTCTTTTTGTTGTTGTTGTTGTTGTTGTTACACGAGTTGGCTTTGGATTTTACTCCACTTAATGGGTTTTCAATGTTCTCTTTGTCCTGTACAAATTTTGAGGTTTACATACTTGGTCCCTGTATTAGTTAGGGTTCTCTAGAGGAAAATAATTTGTTGAATGAATATACAAATACATATGTATTAGAATATATTTTTTGGAATAGATTAGTTAGAGTGGCTTACAGAATGTGGTCCAGTTATTCAAACAATGGCTGTCTACAGTGTCAACAATGGAATGTCCACGAGTCCAGAAGTCATTTAGTTTACAAAGCACATGTTTCAGCTAGTCTTCAGTATATGCTGGAATCCTGGAGACGTAGGTTCTAAAGTCATCAAAAGTAATGGACTTGCTAGTGGGTGCAAAGAAAGCAAACCAGACAAAGGAAAGGAAAAAAAAAAGCTTCCTTCTTCAATGTCTTTCATAAAGGCTGCCAGCAGAAGGTATGGCCCAGATTAAAGCTATGTCTTCCCACCTTAAAAGGCCTGGATTAAATATATATCTTCCAACATCAAAGACACATCCAGATTAGAAATAGTTCTTTCCACTTCAAAAGACTTAACTAAGAAAAAAGCCCTCACAGGTGTGCCCAGTCATTTAGGTTTTAGTTAATTACAGATATAGTCAAGTTGACAATCAAAAATAGCCATCACGTAACCACTCCTTATAGACATGACACAGAATCATATTTCCTTCTGTCATATTAAATGTCCAAATAAAAACAATGCCAAGGTCGTAATTATACCTAATATGATATAACTATCCCTCCTACAATTGAGCTTGCATTATAAATTGAAAATAGGTGGCCATGCTGTTGAGGGATACTCTTTTAGTATCTAGAACTTAAATATAATAATCACTGCTATTCTCTAAAATTGATGTTATATTGCATAATACAGAAATCAAGAAAGCACATGTCTGTATAGACATATTCTTGAAAAAATATGACAGAAACACTTATTTAAATTATAATCCTTATTTCTGCAACTAGTCACATGGCCTTAGCTGGTATTCATAAGTTTCTTCCCCTACTGCTATGTTTCCTTCACCCTCAGCAAGCACTTCAGCGGGTCTTGGCTCTCTTAGATCTGTGCCCTTGGTCATTCTGTCTGGATGAAGTAGTTGTAGTTTCCCATTGATTTTAATCACATGGCATGGTAGCACCAAGAGATGCCCTAAAGAATCTCCTGCACTCCAGACATAATCCTTCTTACCTCCCATAATCCTTTTCCTTGTAGAGAGAAAATCCAGTCTTCTCATTTAGATTAATCACCCCTCCTAACACTATTATTCCTTTCTTATCCTGTTGATGTAAGAACATCAGAAACCCAAAGTGGTCAGGGGGAAGTCTGAGCTTCCAGTTAAAAGGAACGTTTGTTGTGGTTCCTGGCAGGAGTGTTCTTCTCTCTGGAACTGAAATTTCTAGGCCGGCAGGACTTTAGGTCTGAAGAGCAAGAAGCAAACATTTTCCTAATAAATCACTAGGGCTGATATTGAGTGGAACGATTCCCTTTTCCTTCTGTTGATTTCAGGACTTGTGGATCCTGTCTGTGGAAGAAAACCTACTATACTAGATACTGATCAAAGTAAATACCACCTTCTGGAGAATGCTGCTCTAGCACTCTAAGCTGCTGTCACCTAATTGGTGCTATAGCTATGTCTTCAAAAAGCTATTCCATCTTTCTATCAGACTAGCTGCTTCAGGATGGTGGGGAACATGCTAAGATCAGTGGATTCTATAATCATGAGCCCACTGTCACACTGCTCTGGCTGGGAAGTGAGTGTTTTGGTCAGAAGCAATACTATGTGGAATATCATGACAAATAGCTAAGACATTCTGTAAGTATACATATGACTTTCATAGAGACAAGTAACCAAAATAAGTATCTACTTTCCAGTAAAACCAAAACACTGACCTTTCCATGAAGAAAGTGGTCCAAAGATGTCAACCTACTACCAGAGTACTGGCTGGTCACCCTGGGGAATAGTGACATATATGGGCTTAGTGTTGGTCTCTTGTTGGCAGATCTGGTACTCAGTAGCAGCTGTCAACCTTGCTGAGAGGAATTTTGTGTTAATGAGCCCATTCACAACCCCCATCTCTACACCATGACCACTTCCCCATTGGCCCATTGACAGGAATAGCTAAGGCAAGAGACTGGTTGTCTGCAGAATGGATCATCTTATCTACCTTATTATTGACCTCCTCAGCTGAAGTCACCTTTTGATGAGCATTTACATGGGACACAAATATCTTTACATCCTTTACCCATTTGGAGAGATCTATCCACACACTTCTTCCACAGATGTCTTTCTCACCAATTTTCTAACCATGTTCTTTACAAGTACCTGATCATCTAACCAATCCATTGGTTACAGCTCATGAATCAGTAAACAATTGAACGTCTGGCCATTCCTTTTTCCAAACAAGGTATATGAACATTTGGGTAATTTATGAAACTTGCTTGTGCCTTCAGGACCTGCTTGGAGCAAATAACATATATACCACGTCCATTTGACAATAGACTGCTGCTTTGCATAACCTACTTTAGGACTTTGTGGGTCAGTTAACACTCAGTTCATGATGGGTAACTCAGATCTCATGGTAACTTTGTGGCCCATTGTTAAATGTTCAATTTTCTCTAAGGACCAGTGGCAGACTAAGAGCTGTCTCTCGAAGGGAGAATAGTTATCTGCATATTACGCTAGACCCTTGCCCCTAAACTCCTAAGGTATCTTCTGTGATTCACCTAGGATCCTGACAAAGGCTCCAAACAGTATCCTTATCTGCCACTGACAACCCTAGTACCCTCAGGTTTGCAGGATCCTATGGTCCAAATGATAGAGCAGCCTGTACAACAGCCTGGACCTATTGAAGAGCTTTCTTCTCTTTCTGTGCCAATTCAAAATTAGCAACTTCCCAAGTTTAGATATATAGGCTGGAGTAACACAAGCAGATGAGGAATGCACTGTCTCCAGTGCCACACCCACTCCAGTGGAGTCTTCGTGACAAGTCCAAAAACTTGGCTGCAGTCCTGAGGCACAAAGTTTCATGGAAATTGGTCTCCTGGCGTCTTTGGCATCCCACAACACAGATGTGTTTCAGAGTTGTCCTTGTGATAGTGTAGAGGGTCTTGAATGCTTTCTTTCAGTATTTTACTGGATAAGAGCTAGAAATCTCAGGACTAGTCCAACAAAGTAAACCTAGAATAACAGTCAAGTCACTCCCATATGCAGGAATTTACAATGGTCTGGGAAGAAGGAGGGTTGTGGTTTAAGGAGTATTGCATTATTCATGAAAAGGTTAGCAAGAGTGGAACCCCACTGGTGGTGGGTTATTCAATAGACTAGAATTGTGACTAGGGTGTGAAATCCTCACCTGTCTCCTAGAAGAGCTGACTTTAGATAGGGCCACTTTTTAATCTCAGTTGTAAACACTGCCTGGTTCCTGCTACCTTTTATGTATGCTTTTCTCTGTTTTGTGCAAAGAGCCATTTTGCATCTCGATGTACCTTGGCTGGTGTATTGTCTAACTTCCTTTTTTGTCTTCTGTATTATAAGTCTGGTGCTCGCTTTGAAAATTACATTCAGATCCAGCACTCTCTGGTGTTTGTGTCTGTTTGTCATTCGCTGACTCCTTGCCCACCTGAGTACCTGGACCCTGATTTCTCCTATGGGTTGAGAGACTGACTGAGGCTAGCTTGTGCCACTCCAGAATCTAAATAAGACAACTAAAGATTGTTTTCCTGTCTTGATGGTGGGAGGTATAATAATTATCCTCACCTTAGAAGGATAGTTGGCCTTTCCAACTGAAAGCAAATTGCTTCTGGTGGACCTTATGGACAGATACTAAGAAATAGGCATTTGCTAGATCAGGAGAAACTTACCATTACCACTAGGAGATGTATTAATGGTACCACATCTGGTGCAACAGATGCAATTGGAGTCACTGTCATTCTTCACGATCCATCCATTTTCTTCACTGGCCAGATAGGAGAGTTAAAGGGAGATATAGTGGAAACTACTGCCACGTACCTTAGTTGAGTCAGTTTGACATAGCAAAAGCTGGGAAGCTGACCGATGAAGCAATGGGTTTCAAAGAAACTTTCTTCCTAGGGTCTGGCATTTTTCTCCCATTATCCTTATAAACCATAATATCCATTGTCCACTCCCTGCATTAGCCTAGTGTATAGGCTATTTAGTATCACGTGCACTCTATTTAGTATTACCTTAATGTAATGCCTTTTAAGATTGTATTCTAGCATAGCTAGAGCCTTTTCCCAGTGTTCTTAGATTCCAGATAGCAGCAAGGAGTTTAACCTATTCAGTAACTAATTTAGCTCTACCATAAAACAATTAAGCACTAGCCATAAATTCAGTTGTCTACAGAAAGAGTCTAAAATTCTCACTGAGATAAAAATTCTTATTACAGACTACATTCCATGCCAAGGGCAAATTAATATACTATACTGAATAATGGGAATTCTCCAAACATAGATAAGAATTAACAAGGCCTAAGAATTCCAAGGTTCATGACACTACTTTATTCCTGAAGCCAGGCAAGAGTTTATACCCCCCTAGCCCAATTAACGCTAAAGTGTGAATCCGAAGCAGGCAGTTAATATCTAAAGCAAACATAGTCCTTTTGAAGTCACTCCTCTTGCATCTGGAGGGATACTTATCTCTAACCTAAACATTTATCTGGTTCCTGCAAATTCTTTTTGTAGTCACTCCTCTTGCACCTGGATAACTTCAATGTACCATATCTGTTATGTTTTACAATTTATGATATTTGCTGTAATATAATTAGTCTAAGCTCGACCAGAAAATTACATTCAGATTCAACACCTCTCTTGTGTGTGTTTCTGTCTGTCACCCCGTCCTAAAACTTTGCCCACATACTCTAGAGAACCATTTTACGCAGGCACGGGACCCAGAGGGTCTGCGGCAAACTACCAACCCTTTCAAGTCCTTGATAGTGGCACTAATTTCTGCAGTTCCTCCAGACAAGCGATATTGGTTTTTACTGCCTTCCATAGCCTTTCCAAATATAATAGCTCTCACTCTACATGTCAGAGAACCAATATAAGGATTCTGCCAACTTCAAAGTATCTACCTATCCTAGTTATACTTTTGGGACTTAGAAAATAACAGAGGATGAGTTTGTAGAACAATTGGACCTGCTATGAATTGGACTTCAGCCAAAACTCCATTAGTCACCTGAGTTCAGTAAGTCCCTGCTTTAACTAGAGGACAACAATGTTTCTTGGGTTCTCTTGGAATCAGCATCAATTAAAAACCACTATCTAATAGACCCTAGGAAGTCTGATTGTTCCCTTTCCCCCAGTGTACAGTTACCCTTGTCAAGGGCTGTCAGTCCTTCTGAGGAAGGACTGGAAAAACACTAACAATAAAGTTCTTACATATTTTTATCAAGGCTCTTTTGCAGGAGAACCTGGCTCTTCCTTTGTTCTTTTATCTATTTCACACCTGGAAAGACCATGATCTATTAGACAGCACCAAAGACCCATATGTGTCATGCCACCATAAAATTTACTTTGCCTATGCTGATCAGTATGGGTCAGGCCATTATGGACATTATTTCTTATATGTTACCCATTACAATAACTATGATTACCTTGCCTTTGACAATTCAGTGCTACCATCTGACTCCATGCTACCTTAGGGCTGTTATACCCACTGCAGTGAATTTATCCAACTGAGCAGCAATGTCCCTAATCCTAAGGTCTGGCACAAGAAAAAAGGTGACAACAAAGTTTTTCAAATGAACTGGTGCCTCCTCCATCACTCTTTTGTGATTTATAAGGTTTGATGAAGGGCATGAATTATGCATCTTTCTATTGTGGAGGATTAGGTTTTACACAGTGTACCCACTTATCATTATAATTTCCCTGAGCCTTAAAATCTTTTCATTATTAGGATATCAGGTGTGATGGTTTGTATATTCTTGCAGCAGGGAGTGGCACCATTAGGAAGTGTGGCCTTGTTGGAATAGGTGTATCACTGTGGGTGTGGGCCTAAGATCCTCACCCTAGTTGCCTGGAAGTCAGTTCTTCCACTAGCAGCCTTCAGATGAAGACATAGAAATCTCAGCTCTGAGACAGAAGGAAGGACCATCCAGAGACTACCCCACCAGGGGATCCATCCCATAAACAACCACCAAACCCAGACACTATTGCATATGCCAGCAAGGTTTTGCTGACAGGACCCTGATTTAGCTATCTCTTGTGAGACTATGCCAGTGCCTAACAAATACAGAAGTCGATATTCACAGTCATCTATTGGATGGAACACAGGGCCTCCAATGAAGGAGCTAGAGAAAGTACCCAAGGAGCTAAAGGGGTCTGCAACCCTATAGGTGGAACAACACTATGAACTAACCAGTACCCCCTTGCCCCCACCCCGAGCTTGTGTATCTAGTTGCATATGTAGCAGAGGATGGTCTAGTCGGCCATCAATGGGAGGAGAGGCTCTTGGCCTTGCGAAGATCCTATGCCCCAGTACAGGGGAATGCCAGAACCAGGAAGCAGGAGTGGGTGGTTTGGGGAGCAGGGCAGGGGGAGGGTATAGGTGGTTTTGAGGATAGCATTTGAAATGTAATTGAAGAAAATATCTAATAAAAAAAAAAAATCTCAACTCTGCCTGTGCCATGCCTGCCTGGATACTGCCATGCTCCCACCTTGATGATAATGGACTGAACCTCTGAACCTGTAAGCCAGCCCCAATTAAATGTTATTTTTATATTACTTGCCTCGGCCATGGTGTCTGTTCACAGCAGTAAAACCCTAAGACACCAGGCATCCCCAGCTCCTTTTCAGAAGACCATCTTTTGACAAATGCTTCAACCAACTACTCAACTCAACCAACTACTCAACCAACTACTACTTTTGATACCTTTGTTTAACTGTGTGAGCTTCCATATTAAACCTAGACTCTCCACTCAGTGGTCCCAGATCCATAAACTTGGCCTGATCTGGTTTTGTGTTTTTTCCACTGCTATTCCACACCCTTCAGATCCATTTCCACACATATGCTCCAGTCTTCTGCTTGAATGAATTAGTAAACTCATTGAGCTCTTTAGTAATACAGTGCATCTCCTCATGGACTATACTTTCTACATCCTGTCTGAGAGCCTGTTTAGCCTTAAGTCTAGTGACAGGCCTAGAGGCACCTACTGGTAGTCCCTGAGGGATATCAATATTGTCTTGCCTGACATATTTTTCAGAGAAAGTCACTGCTAGTTTAGCCGACAGTAGAGGATTAATTTCCTCAGTCAAAAATGGAAGGGACAATAGTTCAAGGACTGAGGGTGAAAGTACATCTTCTGCTGAGAGAGGGGAGACTACCTCCTCTGGTGAGACAAACCCTAGAGAACCTGAGGGTTCAAACCTCTCAGCTTCAGTTGGGTCCTCCCACACATCTCCATCTGAAGAACTTTGATGTCACCTTTTTCCTTGTTATTGCTACTCAGTTGGATAAATGTAATGCAGTGGGCATAAGTGAGGCCTAAGGTAGCAAGGGTCCTATTTTTTCCAATTGATACCAATGAGCCACTGACAACCTCTGAAGCTGGGGCTTGAATTTTCACTATAAGACAGATGCTCTTCTAAGGCACACCTGGGAAAGTGGAGACTGCTTATGTGCATCTGGAGCCAGTCAGTGTTGAGGTCATTGCCCTTCACCCTATGCTGAGATGATTGACAGTGATTAATTTTATCATGAAGCTTATTCTTTTCCTTTGGCCAGCACCATCATTTTCCTTATTTTTCCACAAACTTTCAAATGTTTTATAGACAGGGTCACAAAATCCATTGCCACCACAGTTGGTGAAGCAGAATCATCAAACACATTTATCTCCTTAAGTGTGTAAAACAGTTCACACGGCGCACTTTCGGGAGTCTCCGAGCTTCCAGAAGAGGCTTCAATAACTGGAGAGGTTTCAGTCACTGTAGGTGTTGGCACGTTGAAAAGCCTATTTCAGACACTTTAAAAGTTCATCCTAGTGTTTGTGTTGCTCTAGAACCACTCCTGGTACTCTGTGTGTGTGTGTGTGTGTGTGTCTGTGTGTGTGTGTGTGTGTGTGGTGTGTCTGTGTGTGTGTGTCGTGTGTCTGTGTGTGCCTGTGTCTGTCTCTCTGTGTGTGTCTCTCTCTGTGTGTATGTCTGTGTCTGTCTGTCTGTCTGTCTCTGTCTGTGTGTGTGTGTGTGTGTGTGTGTGTGTGAGAGAGAGAGAGAGAGAGAGGGGGAGGGAGGGAGAGGGAGAGGGAGAGGAAGAGGGAGAGGGAGAAAGATTTATTAGAATGGCTACAGGCTATGGTCTAGCTAGTCTAAGAAGGCTATCTATCAACAGATGTTCCAAGAATTCAGCAGTTGTTCAGCCTGTGAAGCTGATGTCTCAGCTGCATTTCAGTATTCCAAAGAATGTTCTAATGCCAGGTAAGAAATGAACTTAATAACCTAATAGTGGGAGTGAGAGCAAACAGGCAAAGAGAGAGCAAGCTTCCTTCTCCCATGCCTTTTATAGAGACTGCAAGCAAAAGGTATGGCCCAGATTAAAGGTGGATCTTCCTACCTTAAAAGAACTGGATCAAGGGTTTATCTTCCACCTCAGAGATCCATTCAGATTAGAAGTGTATCTTCCCACTCCAAATGACTTAATCTTAAAAAAGTTCCTCACAGCCTTTGGGTTTTAGTTAACTCCAGAGATAGTTGACAACCAAGAATAGCCATCAGTCCCCAAAAGAATTCCCAGGATGTCCTCTTTTCATTGTCATAAAGGCCACAGGTAATGTTGGGTGAATACTAGATATCAATCAGAGGCTAAATAAGTCATTAGTATTTAGCAAAGAACATTATTTAAGTTAAACACAGGTAGTTACTATATATTATAATTATAATATGATTAGAGAAAAATCATAAAAAATCAAAATATATATAAAGCAAAGGGTTCTGAGCCGAGATATTGGTTAGAATCACCCAAGCAAAGCTAGACATGAACTGGATGTTTGTGCTGCTTCCTGAACTCCTAGTAACATGTAGGCATTACAATCTCCTTTTACAGAGGAATCTTAAAAAGAATTGACTATTAAACAGAAACAGCTATAGACATTTCTACACGGAATACATGTGAATAGCCAATAAGCACATGAAAAGATGCCCAACTGCATTAGCCATTAGGGAAATGCAAATCACATAAGTGGGAGAGCACTTCAGGGCCCCTCTTACGGCTATAATAACTTTCAAGTGGAAAATAATAAACGTTGGGCAAAATATGGAGAAGTCAGAATTCTCAAGCACTGCTTGTGGGGGTGCTAAAGTGGTTCAGCCATTTGTGAAAGCAATCTGGCAGCCCCTCAAATGATTAAAGCAGGAGCAATCACACCACCCAGCCATTCCATTCTTGGTTATATACCCATAGAAGATGAAAACTTGTACATACAACCTGTACAGTAATATTCATGACAATAATAGTCATAATAGCCAAGAGATATAGAGGATCCAAATGTCTACCAACTGATGAATGGATAAGGAAAAGGTAACATTTCCAAACAATGAAACATGGAGAACCACAGATAGCGATCAAGTTTTAATGCATGCTACCATAGAGACAAACCTTGAAAACAGGCAAAAATATCGCATATTCTATGATTTCATCTAAAATATCCAGAATAGTGAAATCCACAGAGACAGAGTGGTTGCTTGGAACTGGGGAAGGGTTTGGGGGCTGTGGAAATAATACATAAGAGGTAAAAGGGTTCTCTTTAAGTCATAAAAAATTATAAAACTGATTATGGTAAAAGTCATACATATTTTTATATATACCAAAACCCACTGAACCATAAAATTTAAGAGTGTGAAATTTATGGCTTGTGACTAAAATATCAAGGAAGTTATTTTACGTAGTTGAAGTAGTAAAAACCATGAAAGCTGTGATGTCCCAGCACTTGACAGGTCTTTGTTCTTTATTTCATCTTAATAAAGTTTTATTCCTCAATTGTGACAGCTGCTGCTCCATTGATCGTCATTTCAGTAATTCTCCTTAGCACCTGTAGGACACATTAACACTACAGTTCCCCAACCTGTTGTGTCTGATAGTCTCCCTGCTTCATTTTCATTCCATCTACTTGGTTTTCTCGACAAAGTACTGAACTGTTACAGTAACTAATAACATGAAGCTGTCAACAATACTCTTCTAAATGGATCCTAAGCTACAGACAGCAGATGTTTATGTAGAAACCATTCTTTTCACAGCTCCTTGGGCAGGCTGCAGAAGATGCCTGCTGTTTGCCCAGAGCTGGATATTGTGATGAGAAAGACACGATTTCCATTGATAAGGAGCTAGGATCAAAGTTCCATTTCTACCCAAGGGCAGATATTTAAGATCAACTTCACATCTGCAGAATGCAGTCCAGTAGGCAGGCAAGTATCTGTTCAGTGGCCTATGAGCAATGTGCATGTGTTTGCACCTTGTTTCTGATGAGGCAACCAAAACCAATCCTATCTACAGACACTTCTGGAAAGTTGCTTTAGTAAGATGTTTGCCTGAGATGGTTAAATGGGAGGCAGGAAAAAATAAATGACCTAGAAGTCTTTTCTAAATCCAGTTGTAAAATCTCTGTCACAAATTTTCCTGAAGATTCAGGAAGGAACCTGGGATTCTGCTATGCCGGTTCATTAATAATCCCTCAAGTCACATCTCTTTGTTTCTTATGTTTATTATATAATTATGCACATTATATATAATAGGCACTTTTTATCATTTTTGCTACTGCCAAGTATATTGGTTAGGGTTCTGCTATGGTGATAAAACACCTTGAGCAAGAGCAGCTTGGATAGGGAAGGGGTTATTTCACCTCACAGATTACTGCCCATCACTGAGGTAAGTTAAGGGAGGGACTCTGGTCAAGAACCTGGAGACAGGAACTGATGTCGAAGCAATAAACAAAGGCTGCTTGAGCCCCTTCCTTTCCATATCATTTGAAAGCACCTGCCCAGGGGAAACACTAGCCCCAACAATCTGGGTCTGCCCACATCAATTCTCAGTTAAGAAAATGCACTACAAATTTGGATATAGGCAGATCTTACAGAGCCATTTTCTCAATGGAGAGTCCCTCATTCCAAATTCTAGCATCAGTCAAGTCGACATAAACTAACCAGGATGCCAAGTGCACTGTTCACTTTCCTTTTGTGTGAGTCTCATGGGCTCTCTGAGGAAAATGCATTCACTCGACAGAATTTGAAATGTAAACCCAGTATTTATCACATAGCAGATAGAGTTGAGACATGGAAAAAGACAAAACGCTTCTCCCCCAAGAGTCAGGATGGCCCTGGAATAGGCCCCAGAACGCTATGTCACAGTGACAAATGATAAACTTGTTCTCTGAGGTGTGCCGGTACGATCCAAGTTGGAGGATTATGGATTTCTTTTCCTGCTGCAATGGAGAATGTACAGTTAAGAATTTACCCTGCTTTGAGGAGCTGGACCTAGACCCCCTACACATTTGTAGCAAATGTGCAACTTCGTAGGTCTCCTAACAATTGGATCTGGGTCCGCCTCTAACTATGTTGCCTGCTATTGGATCCCCTTTCCTCTACCTGGGCTGCCTGGTTGGACCTCAGTAGGGGAGAGGATGTCTCTAGTCCTGCTGGGGCAAGATGTCCCAGGGTGAGGTGATACCCAAGGGGGGGCTCACTTTCTCTGAGGAGAAGGGGAGGGGGAAATGGGGAGAGAGATTTGTAAGGGGGGGACTGGAAAGAAAGGATAAAGAGAGGCTATGATGAGGATATAAAGTGAATAAAAAGTAAAAAATAAAATAAATAAATAATTTACCCTGCCTTCAAAGTAAGTCTGCCTTTCATTATGTCTGAAAGAACAGCTCTTCCTTTTCTTTGGTCACTCTGCCTATCCTGACTATGCCACGGCTTTAGAGTGGAAGCTGGCCACATCTAATGATAGCCAATCAACTTGCTGTGGGGCTTTGGTGTCCATCCACCTTCTGAAGGGATAGAAACTGGAAGTGGAGGTCAGCCTGGCGAGCTTTCATGATAGAGCAGCTGAACACTGAGGCCCAAGGAAGCTTCCCTGCGCTGTGTTCGTGGTCATTCAGGGAGGCCAGCAGGATAAGACAATCCTGACTCCTGAGAAGAGGATAATGGAGAAGCTTCTCGTCTCGTTCTGATCCAGAACACTGCTCTAGGCATCTCTTTCTTTGGCTTACTTTAAATATTGCCTTTCCTTGTTTTTTTTTTGAAATGTAATGAAGAGTATGTTAAGAATGAGTTGTCCTGTAAGTTATTCTAGAACAATTTTATTCATGGGATAGCTTTTTCTAAACTCATAGTTTGTTCTAAAAGTGAGGGTAGTCTTAAGTGAACTGTGCTCCCTCTGACTGCAATCGTCTTCCCTAGGCAATAAGTCAGGGCACAGACAGAGCTAGCAGGTTTAAATCAGGGAGGCCCTACTGTCTAGTGTGGCCTGTCTCAGAACTAACTCTCCTCTTACCTTTCTCTCTCTCCTGGATTCTCAATGGCTACTTATTTCTCTCACATTTTCTAACTTCTCTGTCATCCATTCCACTTTACCAAAATGTAGAAAAGATAGGAAGGATTTGTTTACATGAAAGTACAGATGCTGATTACAGCTGGAGATGATGCCAAATAACCAGGCCAAGTGGTATAAATGATGACTAGCATCCCCAGAGTGTTCAGATTTTAACTGATAGGTTAGCTAGATAAAGGCAACTCACTGCTTAGATTTGGATTTTCCTTTGCCAGCTGCTGGCTGTATAATCTGTCTCCACATTGTTCAATGGGCACTAAGAGTGACTGCCTCTTGTGGTTGTTGTAGAATGAAGTAATCTAATCCTTTCAAGTAATTAAAATAGTGTTTGTCCTTAATAGGCACTTCATTAACAGTAGGCAAATGCATTCACTACTGCTTTTTACTAACTAGAACCTTTTTCTAAAAGTTGCTTATGCTATCACTCGTGGAAATCTAGAGTCAGAATAGCCTAAGCTCTGGGCTGAGAATATAGCACAGGGGACTTCCTGATTACCAGGGGAAAAGTCCTGGGCTCAATCTTCAAATCAAACTCATAAAACAAAATAAAAAGTGAATCACTTGGAGCCTGTGTACCTGAATCAATCAAAGGGAAATATCATGACATCCTTCATTTTATTACATGCTGCTAATTAGACAACCCCACCTACAAAAAAATTATTACAAAAATTCAAAACATACAATTGAACCTACTTGTCTCGGAGTCGAACTGCCATTTAGAGTCAATGTGGAGTTTAAAGGAAAAATTTCTAAACAAAAAGAGGAAATCAAGGCTGTAGACATTTGTGGGTTCTGTCTCTTTCATCCCCAGCTACTTCAGTTTCAACTGGCAAGCTTGCTGGAAATGTAGACGGTAAAAGCCTATCCCAGATCTGCTGTTAGAACTTGAATGTCAAAAAAAAAAAAAAAAAAAAAAAAATCAGGGCAAACTAACTGACTGTTCTCATTAATGTATAAAAGCCCTGGTCTCTTTATTCACATACCAATATCATAAAGGAAAAAGGAAAACCTAACATAATAAAGAGACTTTAGGTATATAGCATCTAAGGACAGAATTTAGACATCCTGAGCCTAGATTGAAACAAAACAGCCAGAGAAAGATGTGTTGTTAGATAACTAAGAAAATTTGAATGTAGAATAAATATTAATTAATATTACAGAACTATTTTAGGGGTTCAATATCCCTAACAATTATGCACATAGAACATAGAACATCACTACCCAAAAGTAACCTGATATGAAGACCTTAATACATCAGAAAAAATGTTAATAATGACAGGGATGAAAAACAAAATGTTTCTAATTGCTGGAGCTGGGTAATGGGTACATGGTGTTTAATTACTCCATGTTAATTAATTTTAAAATAACTTGAAATTTACATATAATATATGGAAATACGTAATAAGTAATGTGTTCATTAATAATAAACTATAAAAATTTCATTAAAAATAATCACCTAGAATGCCTATTAAATGTGATTTTCGGGCCCCCAAACTCGTGTAAATGTAGTACGACAGCATGCACAATGCAAGTAGCTAGGGCCCCTAGTCTTGACCGCTACTGCAGTAGCAGTAGCTCCAGTGCCAGCAGCAGCGGTGGCAGTGGCAGTGGCAGTGGCAGTGGCAGTGGCAGTGGCAGTGGCATGAGCCTGACCATGACCAGCCAGGCGATCCAAAGTCCAGGGATGAAAGCTTCGGGGGGAAAGAACTCTTCCCCAAGTGGTATAAGTCAGCAAAATAAATGCTCTCAGATGATCCTTGGTGAGATAATTTGTGCACTTTACTCCCTGTGGACAGGGACTTTATAAACATTGAGTAGGGTGGGATCAGGGGTAGATGCTTCCAATTGGCTCAGTATGGGATGCTAGTGATGTTCTATGTGCGTGGAAAAGGACTCCAGGTATTTCCCAATGTGACTGATTGTCATGATTCTCTGAGTGGGGTGGGGTGGTTCTCTGCGCCACAGTAAGCAGAGGAAGGCTGGTACTGGCTCCACTCCTACCGATCTCAGTTCTGAGATTCAGAGGGTTTTGGCTCACTCAGCTTTACCAGTTGTTCTGTTTGGTGGCATGGTCCACTTGCCCCACAAAGAAAAGAAGAAAAGAAAAAAGGGAGCGAGGGAGAAATGAAGGCAAGAAAGACAGACAGACGTGGAGGAAGGAAAACAGGTCAACATCTCTCTTTACTGACCTGTCTAATTTCACCTTGAATCTGATAGTACCATGACCCCGGCTACCAAGAGGAAACACGGAGAGAACACAGGTTGGGAAGTCATTCTGCAGGAAAAGTGTACAAGTCTCCAAGATGGTAGCAGGTGGATTTCCCCTTAAGAAAAGGGAGGTCCTGGGGCTTCTCTCACCTCACTCTCACCCAACAGCCAGGCCACCTTCAGAAGAGAAATTCCACGCAGGAATTTCTGAACTCTGAAATTTTCAAGTACCTGGTTTACAACTGTAATGAGCCTTTATGAGACTGAAAGTCCTCTTCAAAACCACAGTTATAGACACTGCTGTTTTTCAAAAATTCCTTCAGGTAACTCCCAGCATCCAGCTCCTTCAAGTGAGCACGAATTTCCAATCTCACATACGTAAAACTTCACCCTGGCCAGCCATTGCCACTGCTCATCCAGTGGGAGAGATTTACAAACTTCTCTTCTGTAATATGCCAGGGTTACCACTGGGAAGACTCAAGAGAGCTTAAGGATAAAAGCTATGCACATAAAATGAGACACAAAAGGGTAAGTGCCCCTTCCCAATGGTCCTGTGTCTCTCATGGTAGACTAATCTTTCTACTTGACTTTGGGGTTTTGTTACTTTTGTTTTGAAGGGTGATAGGTGCTTATGTAGCCCTAGTAAGGCTTAAATGCCTTACAAAGTAGAGAATGACCTTCAACTCCTGATCCTCCTGCCTCCACACACCTCGTACACGGATGTGTGCATGCCACTGGGCCTTTCTAGTTGGCTTTTCATGGATTCTTTACTTGAATCTCAAAAGCTTAGGGAGAACTGAGTTTCTCCTTTGACCAAACTGAAATGACAAATGATAACTCTTAAATCCATGTTGTAAAATGGGACTTTTATTATTCGGCACACCAAGGAAACAAAGGGAAAGGCAAAACCACTTTCTCCTTTTCCAGGAAAGTGACCAGTTGTGCATGGCAGAAAGCTCATCACTCTGGGGGTGGCAGGCCTGTCACCCCGTGTCCATTTTCATTCATCACCTGAGCCACAGCCAAGAGGATGAGAATTGCCTATTAGACCTTGTTTCTCCCTGAGAGGCCTCCATGAATCTGAAGTCTCCATCTTACTCAACAACTATAATTTATCTTCCTGTTGGGTTTTTTTTTTTTTTTTTGAATTCTAGGTTGATATACACATATTGATTAACTAGATAAGCTGGGAGGGACAGGAGAATCCAGCACTGTCCTGCTAAGCTTGAGGCTCAAACATGAAAGATGAGCCCCTCACTGGCTCCTGGAGAATAGGTAGAGGGCTCCTTATTGGCAGGGTAAGTGCAGATTTATTACAAGACTGAAGGATGCTATTAACATCCAGGCAGATTTAGAAAGAGAGCAGGAATGGGTATTTCGGTGAGTTTTAAGAAATAAGATTATTTAGAAGAATCCTCTGTAGTCCAAAGACCAAGCCCAGGTCATAAGCATTTTAGCAGATTTTACACGGCTGCCACTCTCAACCCAACTCCTCCCCATTTCCCTACCTCACAGACCAGTATCCACCCCCACATATATAAAACATATTTTTATTTTTAATTGTGTGTATATGTGGATGTCTGTGGATGTACCTGTGAGGGTAGGTGCCAGTGGAGTCCACAAGAGGGCATCATATCTCTTGGAACTGGAGTTACACATGGCTATGAACCCCCATTATGTAGTGGCTGGGAACTGAACTCAAGTCCTCCATAAGAGCAGCACATGTTCTTAACCACTGAGCCATTTTGATGAACCCTATTCATAAATTTGAGCCGTAGGTCTACTTATATAGTTATGCATTTGATCGTCCTTCATACGTTCGTTGCTTTAAATTGTCAGATAATAACATTAAATGCTCTGAGAAAACTAAGAAAGCACCTCTCAGTTCTGCTCCTGACGCTCAGCACTGACCTCTATCTCTGCATTTTAACACAAGTTATACATAACAGGGACTTTGCTCACATTCATGTTGAGCTTTCTTCCCTGAATGTCTCTGATGCTCAGAATCAGTGGCTTTCTACATATAATACATAGGATATGCCTGTTGGTATCTATAATACATAGGAAATGAATTTTGGCATCTATAAAAGTGATTGCATTTATATTTTGTATCACTTATGTTCAAATATTACTCTAAAATTATATTATGTATGTGGTGCATGTGCACGTGTGTGTGTGTGTGTGTGTGTGTGTGTGTGTGTGTGTGTGTGTGTGTGAACATGTTCATACGTATTCATATGGAGTGGAAGCCAGAGGTTGTAGTGATGCTGTCATAAGTCTTGAATATCCAGAGCCACCAGAAGTAGGGAGAAACTGTTAGTCTCAAAGATAGGAGGGGAAAGACCACTCGCCCCAATCATCATGGCCGTCATACCCATCTACAGACATCCACATATACACATAATCTAAAATAAAAATATTTTTATTTATATGGGGGGATGCTAGTCTGTGAGGTCAGACAGCTGAGGAAGAGCCAGGTTGAAAGCAACAGCTGTATAAAATATGCTAAAATGCTTATAAGCTGGGCTTGATCTTCTGAATAGTGATTATTAAGTTAATTAGAGTAAGCAATTACTTAAAGCAAGCTTTTTTTATTTGTGTACGTGGGCTGCCTCTCCTCATGGGATTTGAAATGTCAGCATTGGATGTGAGAAAGGCAAGGCTTTTATAGCTCAAATGTAAGGGGTTTCCAAATGGGGGATTTGGCAGGCAAAATAGTGGGGCTACAGGATCAGACCATAAGCATAACAAGTGAGTCCTAACATGTCTTGTAGCAAAGACATGGTGGCAGGATGGTCATAACAAGGTAGCCATAATCATAACAAAGTGGTCATATTACTTTTTGAAACAAAAGGAGAGTTGAGGATGGTTCTGAACAACTTGTTGAAACAAAGTCGAGATTATCAATTCTGGAAGAGGCAGTGCAGAAAGGTTATAGGTGGGGTAGAGCCCAATCCTTGAAAACTAGAAGTTTAATCATAAGCAGGAATGAGAAGTTTGTCTTTACTATAAATGGCTTTTGAGCCTAAGATGGAGGCAGGCTGGTTCTTCAGAACCAGAGGAAATACTTCCCTGAAGTCTTCAAGAAGGAGCCAAACCTCCAGCCTCTTGGTGTGTATAGACTCAGGAGCTAGAGAAGAATAAGTTTTTGTTGCTTTTAAGGCCAGTTTGCTACAGCAGCTCTAGTGATATACTGGAGTCATAAAAGTAAAATATGAATATCACCTATTATTTTCAAAGACAATCATTCATACTTTTGTGCAATTGACTTACATCCTGTAAGCTTCCATTGCTTCAGCGACCTATTTGAAATGTCTCAATTTTGTAAAGAAAGGTTTCAGAGATGATAAATTGATCAGACAATCCTGTTACTTATAGGAAATTTATCAAGCAGATGCACCATCCTTGGTAATGACTGGATTTTGACATGGAAAAGGAAGCTGGTTTCCCTTGCCAAGGGACCAGGAGAGCCTTTCCTTACATGAACAGTAACACAGATGGAGTTCCACATGTTAAATAATTTAAAACCTTAAATGTGCATGACATTCTTCAAAAAAACTTCTTCTAGATAGTAAAGTAATGAAACCTTTTTTGACAAATGTTTAGCTTTTGTGTTTTATAAATAGGAGGTGAAGAATAGATCTCAAGCTAATATTTTTCACCTATGTGTTTGACATGCTGTTTACAAGCTGTTCTATATTTCTATGTAGTCCACAATCTGTTGACTATTTGATTCGGGTTATCAGTTAGATAAGAAAATAATTAACTGACTCTTTTTATTACCCCTTTAGTCCCTCCCTCACTTTGTCTCAACTGTAAAAAATGATCAGATTATTTATGTTCAAGTAAACTCTTTCTAGATGTTGTGGGAAACCTAAGAATATATATCTTATCTCTATCCATTATGAGCCTCAAGAATCAAAATTAACCTTTCCATGTCAAAATAAACCTCTTTGTTGGAGTTGAAAGAGCTCTAAACTGCTTTCCAGGCTAAAGAAAAAGTGCTACATTTCTCGTATGAATGGGCCCACTGGCAGTTGCCTAGTACTGCCAAGTATGGAGTCTGGAAACATCTCAACAGAGTTCTGAAAAAAAATGGCTTCCAATATAAATGAATTTTAATGATCTTCTCACTCAGGAGAGATAAATAGAGTTCTAACCACACAGCTCTTTATATCTTCCAATCTGAGGAATCTAGCCAACATCTCTGTCGTGTAATGCCAAGTAGACCTCTTTCATTATGATGTGCGACTGATTTCCCACACTTCCCTTGTCAGAGCTCAGGAGAACGAATGTCTGGTGGTTAATATATTCCTGTCTGTCTCCAGCTTTGCATAGCAGCTACCATGAAGGGTAACAGCCAATGACAAATTTGTCATTAAAAATCAAAACATGAAGATTACAAATGTAAATTTCATTTCCCTTCTCAATAGATATATTCTACAGCTGCTTAGGAAATAGGGAAAGTTGAACCAGAAAAATGATCTAGATCCATCTCTAAATATTCAGAAAAGGTATCGTGTGTTTGTATTTCTCAATGTTCCCATAAAACTCTGCTTCTCCTTCACAGCCCCCTTTTGAGTAGCAACCTGTCCCTCCAGCCTATTGATCAAATTCAAACTCTGGAGCCCTTCAGTCCTCCAACTAATCCCAAATGCCAAATTCGTCAACCACTCTAGGGAGCATTTCTCACAAAACATAGTTAATGACCCCTGTCATTGGCAAGGCACCAAACCAGGGAGAGCCGGGACATCCCACAGTCACGACTCTGACCCATAACTGTTCCTGTTCGAAAGAATTACAGGGATGGAAATGGAGAGGAGCCTGAGGAAAAGAATGTCCAGTGACAGGCCCCAAGTGGGATCCAGCTCAAGGGGATGTCCCAAGGCCTGACACTATGACTGAGACTATGGAGCGCTCACAATACGGGACCTGTCATGACTGCACTCCCACTCCGGAAGACCCAACAAGCAGCTGAAAGAGTCAGATGCAGTCATTTGCACCCAACCAATGGACAGAAGCAGCTGACCCCTGTGGGCCTGAGTACCAGAGGCTTTCCACCGAAATCTCTGGCCAGGCCTGGTGCAAGGGTTCTGGGAAAGGGAAGCAAATTCCGGCATGGAGGGAAAGTCGCTTCCCTGCATCTGCTGCGCCGGTCTCTGCCATGCCTTAATTCTCTGCTGCCCTGCACTGAGTTGGGCTGTTAGGATGAGAAGCTGACTAGCCAGTGAGGAGTGTGGCACTTCGCTTTGGGAGAGCAGGTCTCTTCCCAAGTGTTACAGCTCTTAGGACAAAAGTCTCAGACTATGGAGTAGTTCTCGCACACCTTTATTCCCTGGCTAGGACTTATATACAGTTTTGGGGGTGATTCAGGGTTTGACAGCAGGTACTTCTCATTGGTTTGGTCTGAGAGCTTTGGGAAAACCTTATTTGCATGTTGGAAGGCTTGGTGCAGCTACTGCGTGATTGATGCCCCATACCTTTCTGCAGGGGGGTTGTGGGAGGCTGTAGCTAGGTGACAGAGCCAGGGACCTAGGAGGCCTGACCAAACACCTGCTGTCCCATGCAGGTGGAAATCACAGCCTGCCGGCTCACCACCCCATAGACCCTGGTTGTTGAATTAGGGAAGGCTGAAAGAAACTGAGGAGAAGGGTGACCCTGTAGGAGGACCAGCAGTCTCAATTAATCAGGCCCCCGAGATCTCTCAAATACTGGACTACCAAATAGTCGGCATGCACCTGCTGATATGAGGCCCCCAGCACACATACAGTATAGGACTGCTGGATTTGTGTTGATTCAGAGATGATGCACCTAACCCTCAAGAGACTGGAGGCCCCAGGGAGTTTAGAGATCAGGTGGGATGTGGGGTGGGGACGTCCACGTGTAGACAGGGGATGGGGAGGAGGTATAGAATGTGGAACAGTTGGAGGGTGGATGGGAAGGCAAATTATGGAGTGTAAAATAAATAAATAAAATTTTTAAAAAATTACACCTGTCTTTGTAACAGGCTCTCTCTTACAAAACCATCATCTCTTGTCTAACAGCAATGGCTTCTTGCTCCCTCAATTTTATTTGATCCCAATTTGTCCTCCGTCCACTGTGCTATGTGTTATCTCTTGCAACTATTCAAAAACCTCTTGCTGCCCTTCATACAGAATCTCAAGTCCAAGTCCATAATTTGCCAGATAGGCTCTCCATCATCCAATCCTGCTGACTCCAGGCCCTGCAGTTTGTTATCCTGAAGTCCTGCTGTTCTTGGACACACCTACTCATCCTCTGGGGTGAGGATGCCTCAGCCTATTTCTGTCCCACAGAAGCCTGCCCTGTCTCCTAAGCTGAATCTCTCATTCCTGGATTGCATAATCACTTACACACAGACTCTTCCAATACAACAGTATTTACTTAATAGCAATTCTCCCCCACACTGAATTTTCCATTTCTCAGAACCAGGAGTATCCCTGTTCACTACTTTCACCTCAGCATGTAACACAATGCCTGTCATAGTGGATGCTTGATAAATACTTGTTCATGAATAGTAGGAACTTCTACCTTTGTGTTCAAAGGAAACACTGCCATTTCTTTCTTCCTACAATTATCAAAATTAAAAACAATTAGGCCACATGACACTAATTACTCCATTATCTGTGTATCTGCTAAGCCTTGGGGTAGCTTCTGTATATACTACAGCTTTTGCATATTTGATCTGTGTGAAATGGAAGGTGTACAAAGGCAGAAAAGATATCCTGGGATGGATGGCCAAGGTGTGACTAAAACTTTGAGGGGTTAGATCTAGTATCTTTTAACATATGTTTTAATCATCTATATTGTATATAATGATGCTCAAAGAAAATACTACAGATACATTTTATAGGTAAGCAGCTATTAAAACAAAATACTAAAAGATTCAGAAGTCATATATAGGGGATTCTATAATTTCAAACTTCTATGTATGCTGGGATACATTTTAAAGGACATATTCCAACCCACAAAACTTTCAACCCAAAACTTATCCTGTCTACATGAAATTCAGAGTTGGGGATGGAGCAGAGACTGAGGGAATGGCCAACCAATAACCAGCCCAACTTGATACCCATCCCATGGGCAAGCACCAATCCCTGATACTATTAATGATACTCTGTTATGCTTGCAGACAGGAGTCTAGCATGGCTGTCCTCTGAGAGGCTCTACCAACTGGCTCAGACAGATGCAGAGACCCACAGCCAAATAGTGGATAGAGCTTGGGGACTCTTAATGAAGAATAGGAGGAAGGCTTGCAGCCCCTAAGGAGATAAGGTCTCCACAGGAAGACCAACAGAATCAACTAATCTGGACCCTTGAGGGCTTTTAGAGACTGAACCACCAACCAAAGAACATACATGGACTAGACCTAGGCCTCCCTGCACATACATAGTAGATGTGCAGTTTGGTCTTCATGTGGGTCCTAAACAACTGGAGTGGGGGCTATTCCAAAGGCTGTTGCCTACATGTGGGATATGTTCTTCTAGTTGGGCTGCCTTGTCTGGCCTCAGTGGAAGAGGATGCACCTAGCACTGCAGAGACTTGAAGTGCCAGGAATGCCCTCCCCTGCTCAGAGGAGAAGGGGATGACTTATGGGGAAAGTATTCTGAGAGTGAGTGACCAGAAGGTGGCAGTGTTCAGGATGTAAAGTGAATAAGTAAAAGTAGATGGATGGATGGATGGATGGATAGATAGATAGATAGATAGATAGATAGATAGATAGATAGATAGATAGATGGATGGATGGATGGATGGATGGATGGATGGATGGATGGATAGATAGATGGATGGATAGATAAAATACCACATGCAAGGCATAGCCTCAGCACCCAATCTGTTCTACCTCTAACATGAGACAACACCAATCTTTCAATGTAGTCTTACTGTGTTGTGGATGTGAGCTCCTTCTGGCTGGCAGTTACCTCAAATGCAAGGTTCTGTGGTGGTATCTCCACAAAGAACTAAGCAAATGACAATATGCAAATCCTAGGCTTAATGGGTGAAGAGGCAACTGACATAGAAAGAGCAAAGCAACTCCCTGAAGAGAGCAGATGAAAATCACCTTTTAGGCAGGAGGTTAATGCAAATGGAGGGCAATGGAAACTTGTTTTTGCTTTCCCCTCCACATTCAGAAGTATTCAAACATAACACAAAATTATTTGCTCTGTGCCCAGGTGACCAGCTTCCCAAGAAGCTGCAAGTAGTTTTACCCAGAGCCACTTCTTCATAGTTTGAACGGATGCTAATGAAACTACATTCTGGTTAATAGACCATCTGCTACTTTCTGTGTTGCAGAGAGGGAGAGCATACATTCTCTCTGAATTTACTCCCTGCTAGCTCCAGGGAGACCATGGCTCTTCCTGGCTTGACAGCTCCAGCATGGCCTCTGGCTCCTGCATTTTTCTCCTTGTCTCTGAGAGAAACACAGAGGTGGCAGGGGAGCTGCTTAGAGATCACTACTCTGTCAAGGGAGGCCATTTAGGACAAGAAGAACTCCTCAGGGGATCTACCATCTCCCCAAAGATTGGAGCCAAAGTATACATCCTTCTTCCTGCTACCACAGGAGAGTGGGCATAATGAGGTGCCCATTCTTGGAAGAAGGATCCATTATGGGCAGCATTGTATAAAGATGGCATAAGCATTCATAAGTCAGAATCTCTCGGCTTCAGTGAAACACTTAGGTATTTCTGATACCTAAACTTTCTAAAAGGACTGCTATAAAAATCAAAAAGCTATTCAAAGGGGGGATGGAAAAGGCAGAGGGTGAGAGAACTCTCTTCATCGTTAAAAACACTTGGGAATCACTAAGATCTCTAGAACTTCCTAAAGAGTCACACTGCTATGAGCTAAATTATAATATTCAACATTTTCAACATTTCCCTAATCTGTGTAACACTTTTTACAGAACAGCTATATCATTGGCATGCTGTTGGCTGGGAGTGGCAATACCCAGCCAAAAATATCTCAGGCAATGTAGACCACTAAATATTTCACACAGCCACCATCACACCTAGCAGAGCTTTTTCTTACTTAGCCCAGGGACTCCATAAGCCATAGTGCTGGTGGAAGACTGAGGGTCTGCTGGTGTTTTCTTCATGGGAGCAGACCTGGAATAGTTGACCATCATTATCTCAGACAGCAACATACCCAGAGTACAAATACGACAGAGGTCTGTGGGGACAGGCCTCTCTGTCCTTTCACCTGAGAGGAAAATCTTTCCCGGACCCCATCAGAAAGCTGCTGCTTGCCTAGCTTTACCCCAAAGTAGGTCTGTGGGGTTGAAAACCTGGGGGAATGTCTGGATTTCCTAGGAGTCTGTAGGGAAACATAGGCAAGAGTGAAGGGGATTTCAACTCAGCAGGGTGAGGCAGCCAAGACCCAAGCTCCCTTGGGGCTGTTGTTCTAAGCCTCCTCACAGTGGGGTGTTGTGACAGCTCTGCTTCCCTCTGAGCTGGATATGTTCCCACAGGACTCCTATGTCCTAACCCTGACCTCAGAATGAGACCTTATTTGGAAATGAGATCATTGCAGATGTACTTGGCCAAGATAAAATCATACTGGAAGGAGGTGGGTCATGAGTGAAATATGACTGGCATCTTTATGAGAAGGAAAACTTGAGCTCAGACACAAAGGCTGTGGGAATACAGAGGATATATGGGCAGGGGGAAATGTCCACTCAAGAATTCCAGCTAAACCCCCAGATGTTAGAGGCAAGAACTGGAGCATGTTCTCTGTTTGTCCCTCAAGCTCCTTCCCACCTCCACAGTCTACAAAAATGAATCAACTCTTCCAACCCTTGACCTCAGGTTTCTAGGCTCTAGAGTCTATCTTCACCTTTGAGGTGACACATCTTGTGACTGTGACATCCTGTTATAGATACCATATCAAAAGTCCTTCCTTTCCTACATGAGCACCAACACTTTAGGTGACAATCCCCTGACTTGTTCCCCCTCAAGATGCATAAGAATCCTGAAGTGGAGAATAGACTGTTTCCAGGAAATAAATGAGGATCAAGCAAGCATAATCACTTCTTCTGATGGATAACCAACAGAGATACCAACAGAAGGATCTATACCTGATACTGATGGCAAAACCAACCAGCACAGCATTGCCTTCTCATGAGAAAACAAGCCATTAAAACAGGGACCTAGGCTCTAGTCAATGGAAGCCCAAAGGGAGCCTGGAAAGAATCAGAGACTTGAGGCAACACCAGCACACACATGGATCCATGCCAGACCCTTACCATTCATTTCTCCTCTCATCTCACATTTTCTCCTTTTACCCCTTTTCCCTGTTTGATAAAGAGCCATGTCTAGCTCTCCACATTGTCTCCAAACAGTCTGGCCTTGTGGATGCCACGCTGTGGGGGTCACAGAAGGCTTTGCACTTACAAAGGCCTGGCATGGGTTCAATGTGCGGCTGTTGCCATCTTGGAATCTTTAATGTTTTAAAGAAAGAACTTATGATCTTTATCCTGCAGTAGGCTCTGAAAATCTATCCCTTATCCTCTCTTCACTCTGAAATGTACATTGAATTACAGCACATGTCTAAAGCCAAGAACTGATTACACTTTTGAGATTCATTAGATCATTTCTTTAAGGAAATGAACTGAGAGCCCTAGCTGGGAGTGTCAACAGGTAAAGAATATGCTGACTAATGTGGCACTCCTGGGCTGTGGCCACTGTCTTTCAAATTGTGGGTTACAACTTTTTTTCCAACATAATATTTTTATTGATTATTTGG
The DNA here is from genome assembly GCF_978045245.1 of Mus caroli. Lineage (NCBI taxonomy): Eukaryota > Metazoa > Chordata > Mammalia > Rodentia > Muridae > Mus > Mus caroli. Next base: position 94,742,784 of record NW_028227258.1, read on the forward strand.
GAATTTCATACAATGCATCTGATCACACTCACTTCCAAATCCTCCCAGATCAATGCCCTGTACCCTTGTGCTTCAGCCCCCTGCTAAAAAAGAAGGAAGAGAAGGAGGAGGAAGAGGAGGAGGAAGGGGAAGAAAGAAGGAGAAGAAGAAGAAGAAGAAGAAGAAGAAGAAGAAGAAGAAGAAGAAGAAGAAGAAGAAGAAGAAGAAGAAGAAGAAGAAGAAGAAGAAGAAATACACCAAGTCCAATTTGTGTTACCCATATACTCATTGAAGCACAATCAAATTTCCAGTGGCCAGCCCCTTAAACAAACTGAGTCCTCCCCCACAGCATCACCCTGCCAGAAACCATCAACTAAGAAGACTTACATTTCTGTATACCCCTCACAATTTTTAATGGCTCTCTTCAGTGGCTTCCTGTCTAGACTATTTTGGAGGGTTGAGGGAAGATTTTTGACAGAAGCCTTCAATGTCTCTTATTCTCAACTGTGAGTCTGCAGTCATTGATACCACTGCAAATAAAAGCCTCTTTGGCTGTAATAACCAACAACAGCAGGAGTCATGGACTCCCACATGGCTTATGGCAACAGCATGAGACAGGGACATCCACACAGTCTCTGTCAGCAGCACAGAATATGGACCTCAACAGGGTCTCCCATGATGGGCTGCAACTTTCAGTGGATCATTAGATCACAACACTTACTGAAGGCCAGCATGGTTTTAGAATAAGAGGTTAGAATGGATAAGATTATATCAAAGGCACAGAGGCAGAGTAGAAGTCAGAGAAAGCTTTCTAAGTGTTATTTCAGTTATAGAAGCTCAAAGCTTAAATTCCTCTTTCTGGAATTCACCTTTAAAATGTTTCAAAGCTATTGCATAGAGACTCTAGATTCTAAATTGAGGCAAAGACCACACCCAGCATAGTTTTGCTGGAACACCACCATGCCTGTCTTTTGTGTGCTCTCTCTGGATGCTTTTATCCTACAAGGTCAAGCTTGAGTTTTTGAAACAGGAGGTGAAACTACTTTATTTTCTGGCCCTTTTCAAAGAACGTTTGCCATAACCATGTGAAATGGAGCTCGAAACAGATATCTGTTCTTTTAAAGGAAAATAGAGGCATGGTTTTGAGAATAAGAATACATAAACCTAGAAAAGAAAAAAAAATAAAGTGTTTTATTTAACTACCTAAAAACAGACCATCTAAAGTAGATATACCCAGCCAATATGAGAAGTCAAAAGCCCCAGGGGACACAATGTAAGGATCAGGAAGCCCAGACTGGGTGGGTAGTGTATGAAGATATGAGAAGGGGCTATGGACTAAATGATGACCATGCTTGTCCCAGTCCTCACCAGGCATCTCCAGTAGACACAGCACGCAATCTCCATGAAGCTCTGCTCCTCCTTACATGAGTGACTGAGACTTCTGGCAGTCTTTTGGAGAGGCAACCATGTCCGGATCAAGTCCTGCTTGGGAGTGCACCTTATCCTCCTGCTGAGCACTTCCTCTACAGTGACATCTGTGCATTTGGACCAGGACCACCTGGGCCCCAGTTGCCATCTCTGCCTTTAGAATCTTCCCAGCTTGTTAGCCCCCATCTCTGCCAGGGGAATACCCTATATGATTCAAAGTGCACAGTGTCCCCCAAGTGTCCTGGGGATACTTCTCCTTATAGTGGGCATAGCCCAGGGTTGACCCATCAGTCCTCTGAATCTGTCTATGCTTTGGACCCTGTGTATCTGTGCTTTCATCAAGATCATGTTGTCACAGGTACTCAGTCTGCTCTCTACCATCTCCTAGGTTCTCCATGCCATACCACAGAGGCCTCTGGCATCATTATGTCACTATGATTTTCAACACACCTGATCTTCAAAGCTAGTGGGCCCTGCTAATATTCTGCTACATGGTGCGAGCTAAGAAGTGGCTGTGCCTTGTCACCTGAGGCTTCCCTTCATCCCTAGCCCTCGGTTCATTTCCCATCCTCTTCACTGATGGTAGCTTCTATGATAGTAAAGAGTCAAAGCAGCCTGTGCAGAAACATTGTCATGGATTTTCTCTGGATAGAAGAGACATGAAATTAGCCTGAAGGAGTTTGTTTTACAAAATGAATGCAAAGAGATGGTTTCTGGGTATGTTAAAAAAAATAACAATTTTCCTGGACAGAAATAAAAAAAATCCATAAAACGTGTGTGTGTCTACTTTCTATCCAGTACTCTAAAGGCCCACTGATGAATTACTTCATGTTATAGGGAATCGTGAAGTTTGTACTTGTAAGTCACAATTGAATAGCCACCTGTCTCACCAAAGTCCTTGCAAAATGTATTTGTGTGGGTTTTTACGCATGCTACCTGTTACACAACAGTTGTCAAGTGTTAACTTTGGGACTCTGGTGCTGACCATCCCAGAACAAAGCTCATTTATAGACAGCCCTACTGAAAAGCTTCTCCATGTTCACACAAAGTTCCAGCTTTCAAATGCCACTAACATCTGTAGCTCTGAATTGGTAGAACTTTCTATTAGTACAAATGCCTTGAGCCTAATACTAGGGTCTTTCAAACATTTCCCATGCTAAGTCAAGTTTATGACTCATCCTAAGTCACATCACGAAAGATTCCAAATTGATGAGTCCGTACAAAGGAGGATTTGGCCTTGTGGGTGTGGTGTGCTGGGATATATATGTTCTCATCACTTGACCTGTATTTTTATATCAACTCATAAATGCTTTTATATTATACAAAACAATAACCTCTTTGGTTTTATTCTGTAAACGTGTTTATTGAGCTATGGTTAATGCGTTAAAAAGTTATTTGCAGTAGAACATGTCAGTGCATTTGATAGGTATTTTTCTCCCTCAAGGGATGGCTTCAAACAAGTAACTAAGCTTCTCTTTTTCATTTTGGTACTGTTGCCAAGTTCTCAGGTTCCTGGTGTCAGATCTGAGCTTCTGGCCTTTAGGTAAGAGAAATATTACAAAGGACCAGAAACAAAGGAAGGTGACTCTGCTTAACTCTCAGTAATGAAGCTCTCCTTGTCTTTTTGCAAAACTCTATGTCAAATTCTGCCTGTCCAGCTTAAGGAAGAATGGCCAAATTAAGCTCATGTTTATTAATTAGCTCATTATATTTATAAGGCAGGAAATAAGCTTATTAAAGAGAAGATCTGGTCCTTTTGGGTCCCAGACTTAACCTTTCCAAAGTCACTTTTTATGGAGATCAAACAAACAGTCTTTCCATCAGACCACCAGAGTCAAAAAAGCAGTTTATAAACCCAACTGTAGTAAAAAGTAAAAAAGAACTGAAAACAGGAGCTACAATTCATGTACAACACTCGTATCTATTTCTGAACTGCTCCTGGCATTTGCATCGAATCTGAGTTGATTCAGTATCAAGCTTAAAGATCATTTGCATTTCTGCACAAAACCCCAGCAGGTTTGAGCATTGTATCCATCATGATGCATGTTATCTATGTAGCTCATTTGCATGCAAGTACTAGAGAAGATCCTGTCACAATGTGCACATACACCACAAGAGTTTCCTACTTCTTAGCCCTGCATACAGTCAGACACATCGCTGACATTCAAAATAAAAAAGCTCGCGATGTTGACCGTCTTCAGCTGTGGGTTCTTAGGTACAGTCCCTGGCCTATCTAAATTACATGTTCTTGGAAAACAAGCCTGAGTTTGGAGTAAAGAGAAACAAGATTGAGGGGAATCAGAAGGCCCCAAGTTCAAATCTCAAGGAGATGGCTTGCATGGTGTCTTAGTTACTTTATTAATGTTATGATAGTAGGCTATGACCAAGGCGACTTATAAAATATAGAGTTTGTTTGGAGCTTACAATTTCAAAGAGTCAGAGTCCCTGACCATCATGATGGGGAGCATGGCAGCAGGCAGCCAGGCATGATACTACAGCAGTAGTTAAGAGCTTATATCTTGAGATGCAAGCACAAAGCACAGAGAGCTAACAACGGAATGGCATGAGATTTAAAATCTCTAAGCCACCAGTAGCTCACTTCCTAATACTTCCCAAATCGTTCCACAACTGGGGACCAAAGTTATGGGGGGCGGGGGGGCGTCCTCATTTAAACTGCCACAGGTGGGCTACGAATGCTCTCTGTGAAAGAAAGATAAAAATATCTACTTTAGAGTTTTGAGGAGTAAATGATGTATTTATGTATGAAACACTTAGAATTTGCTAAGCATTTAATAAACAGAAAACACCCTTAAGATACAAACTCTTTTGTCCTAGTGACTATTGTCAGAAAAGGAGAAGAACAGAGTTGTCTCTTACAGCCTTGAATTTGACTTCCTAGAGATTTACAGCATCCACAGACTTGGTACTTCAACAGCTCGGAGGTGATAAAGTTATAAAACGCCTGCTCCCTCCCTCTCCTCCTTTCTCCCTTGGGTCCTTGGCTTTTTACTCAGTGATGTTATCCTAAGCACTTTTATACACTGAGCACTTGGAGCTATACAATTTAATAAGAAAGTGATCAAATTATCATAATAATAGCACCTTTGTTTAGTACTTACTATGTGCCAGACATACCTCTATTTTCATTATCTAACTGTGATGATGAGGCATGATAATAAGTTAGAAAGCACCTTCTTAATGATCTTTTTAAAACGATGTGTATATGTACCTCTGTGGGGGGGGGGGAGATGTGCACAGGTGAGTACGGAGCCAAGGAGAGGACAATATGGTGACAGATACCTTGAAGCTG